>NC_083870.1:116045347-117310723 GCF_032452875.1 Bos javanicus
TTTCAGTATTATGCTTTGCTTTTCATTTACTTTTCTTCCCTGACTGCCCTGGAGCCTGTTCCTGTTCAGTTGCTTCAGTCATACCTGACTCTTTGTGACCCCAGGCTCCTCTGTCCATGGGATTTTCCCGGCAAGAATACTGGAGTGGGTTGCCATTTCCTCCTCCAAGGGATCTTCCTGACCCAGGGATTGAACCCACATCTCCTGCATCTGCACTGTGGGCAGATTTTTTACCACTGAGCCACTGGGGAAGCCTGATTGTCCTAGTTAGAATCTTCAATATAATGTTGGATAAAAGCCTGGCATGCTGCAGTCCATGGGGTCACAAAGAGTCAGACATGAGTGAACGACTGAACTGAACTGAACTGAAAAGAGGTGATCTTAAGGGAAAAACATCCGGTCTTTTACCATTAAGGATGATGTTAGCTCTGGATTTTTTGTAGATGCTCTTTATCAGGCTGAGGAAGTTTCTTTTTCTATTTTTTTTTTTTTTAATCATGAAGGGGTGTTGGCTTTTGTCAAATGCTTTTTTCTGCATCTGTTGAGATGATGGTGTGGTTCCTGTCCTTTATTTTAATGATATAGTGTATTACATTAATTGACTTTTGGATGCTAAGCTGGGCCAAATCCCACTCGGTCATGGTGTATAATCCTTTTTCTGTGTTGTTAGATTCAGTTGAGAAGAGACTTTCTGTAATGTAACTCACAGAGAGAACAAGATGGGATTTTTACAGCAAAATAAATCCCACAGTCTGGGCCTGAAGCCAGACCACCGGGCAGCTTCCGACCATTTCCTCCTGCACTCACAGGAGTCCAGAGCCTGCAAGTCTCCATCAGGAGGGAACAATGGCCTTGCAGGACTCCATCCAGGAAGCATGGGTTGGGGCTGGGGACAACAGAGGAGCTTAAAAGAGGGCAGAGCACAAGAGAGGGGTGACCGGAAATAAGGCTTCCTGAAACCCCGGAAATGGGTGTCAGGACGGAAACCTGCTCTTGAAGCTGCACCCTAACCCTGACCCTAGGCCTTTGCAGAAACCTGCCGTTGCGCAGATCCATGCCTCTGGGCTGCCTGGGATGGGAAAGATGTCTGTTGGGCCTTGACTATGCTACTGGGCCATGGGGGCCAGGCTGTGTGCAAAAATGAAAAGCTCAAGGATATAACTCCATATTGCTGTTGTTCAGTCCCTAAGTCATGTCTGACTCTTTGAGACTCCATGGACTGCATGCACTGGGCTTCCCTGTCCTTTGGCATCTTCCTGAGCTTACTCAAACTCATGTCCATTGAGTCAGTGATGCCATCCAACCATCTCATCCTCTGTCACCCCCTTCTCCTCCCGTCTTCACTCTTTCTCAGCATCAGGGTCTTTTTCAATGAGTTGGCTCTTTGCATCAGGTGGCCAAAAGTATTGGAAATTCAGCTTCAGTCCTTCAAACGAATATTCAGGGTTGATTTCCTTTAGGATTGACTTGATCTCCTTGCTCTCTCTTGAGAAGGACTCTCAAGAGTCTTCTCCAGCACCCCAATTTGAAAGCATCAATTCTTTAGTGCTCAGGCTTCTCTATGGTCCAACTCTCACATCCATACATGACTACTGGAAAAATCATAGCTTTGACTACACAGATCTTGATTGGAAAAGTGAAGTCTCTGCTTTTTAACATGCTGTCTAGGTTTGTCATAGCTTTCCTTCCGAGGAGCACATGTCTTTTAATTTCATGGCTGCAGTCATCGTCCTCAGTGATTTTGGAGAGACCAAGAAGATAAAAACTGTCATTGTTTCCACTTTTTCCTCTTCTGTTTGCCGTGAAGTAATGGGACCGGATGCCATGATCTTAAGTTTTTTAAATGCTGAGTTTTAAGCCAGCTTTTTCACTCTCCTCTTGCACCCTTATCAAAAGGCTCTTTAGTTCCTCTTCACTCTCTGCCATTAGAGTGGTGTCATCTGCATATGAGCCATGGTTATACGAAAAAAGCAACCCTTTGGAAAACCAGGAAGAGGAGCAGGGTGATGAAGGTGGCGATGGAGGAGGAGAGCTGGGCAGGCCCTGGCTGCGCTGGCAGCATAGTGGTGGAGGCGTCCCATGGGTGATTCTGGTTGATGCCAGGTGTCGGCATCCGATCCTCAGGAAAGAGCTGCAGACTGGGGTGGAGTGTAGCATCCGTTGTCTAAGTGGTGATTTCTTTAAGGTATGAGATGGTGCCCAAGGAGGGCAAGGAATAAAGGTCCATGGGCTTGAGATGGAACCTCGGTGAGCATGTGTGTATTTAACGGAGTGTTTTGACGCGCATGGAGGAGAGAAAGAAGAAATCGTTGGTGGGGTCTGAGGAGACCAGGAGAAGGCAGGCGATAGAGGCTAAGAGAGGACAGACTTTTATAAATGGGGGCTCACTGGCAAAATGGATTTCAAAAAACTTTGTGAGAGCAGTTTCCATGGAGCTGGAGAAGATCAAGTGGAAGTAGTGGGTGGAAGAGTGAGTGTGGATGGTTGAGAATAGACTGGTCTTTTAAGAAGCTTGGTGGAGAACACTGCAAAGTTTTGCTGGGAGATTCCCTGGTGGCTCAGACGGTAAAGCGTCTGCCTGCAATGTGGGAGACCTGGGTTCAATCCCTGAGTCAGGAAGATCCCCTGAAGAAGGAAATAGCAACCCACTCCAGTACTCACGCATGGAAAATTCCATGGATGGAGAAGCCTGGTGGGCTATAGTCCATGGGGTCACAGAGAGTTGGACATGACTGAGCGACTTCACTTTCTTTCTTTCTTATGGTGAGTGTGGGGTAACATGAAACTGCCCAAAGATTGGAAGGAAGTCTGATCCCCGGACCCTGGTGGGACTGGAGACTGCCACTCTGGGGGTGGGGGGTGGGCAGATGTGCACCTGTGAGGTCTGAACCCACCCCCGGCAAACAGGTGGCCACGGTGAGAGCGGTGCAGTCCTGCCTGTTCCGAAGCGGGAGATGATACTGCTGTGCCTGCCAATGTCAGGGATGTGCAAACCTAACCAGCCTGTTTGGGTAACAAATGTTGATCCTGGGCTGCTCCACAGTGACATCTTTGCAGATGGTGAGTCCCCTTTGGAGGGGATGGAAATGAAAAGTGAGTCTGTTCGGCCAGCAGCCCCCTGCCCCCAGGCTACCCCGTTCCTGTTCAGAGCCGCGTCCATTACACATGAGACCCGCATGCTCACGCGTCATGCTGGCCAACATCCCCACTGACCCCTGGCAACCTTTGGGGCCGACGCCCCTACGGCAGGACCTGCCAGGCCTGCCCCACCTTTTGTTGCTGGCGATCTCAAATTCGTGTCTGACGTGCACGCGGCAGTCTCTGTGTGCTTTTCTGCAGTCAGCTCCATCAAACCAACCCAGCCCTCGTGGAGGCCCGACTGGGATGTGGGGAGGGCTCCCACGCGCTGCAGCCACGAGGCTAATGGAGCAGAAAACGCAGCAGTGTCTCGTCCTGCCTCACGCTGTACTGCCTTCGTCTTGTATACCGACGACTGACGGGGTAGCTGAGGGCCGTGGAGAGGACAGCCGTCCTCCTGGGAGGGGAGGGGAGGGCGCAGACCCAGCATCCACCTGGTCCCCAGGGGGCTGGGCGCTGAGGACGTCGTTGGGGGGAGAACTGGGGTGCCAGGGGGCTCCGAAGCCCAGCACTGTTGACTCTGAGACCAGAGGGCCCCACGCTCAGTCTTCAGGACGTGGTCTGGAGCATGAGGGTTGAGGAGGGCGGACACAGGGGTAGCAGAAGCTTGGAGGGCAGAGCAGGAAGTCAGTGCTGATGCCAGAGCCACATCCAGGCGCGGAGAAGGGGCCTGCGTCTGAGTCCCAGAGCTGCCCGGGACCAATGGTGTGCCCTCTCTGGCTTAGGGTTTCCTAAAGAATCTGCCTGCCAGTGCAGGAGATGCAGAAGACGTGGGTTCGATTCCCTGGATCAGGAAGATCCCCTGGAGGAGGAAATGGCAACCGACTCCAGTGTTCTTGCCTGGAGAATCCCATGGACAGAGGAGCCTGGTGGACTGCAGTCCATGGGGTCACAGAGAGTCAGACAGGACTGAGCACATGCAAAACAGGAACGCCGCCTCCCCTCTCCCCAGGACCACTAAGCGCTCCAGACCTATGGTTTGTGCTCCCGGGACCTCTGCTGTCTGCTGCCACAGCCCGCAGGGTCCCTGTGCCCCGCAGCTCTGCACCAGGAGCTGTCACCTCTTAGGACTGGGCCAGCCTCCACACTGAACCTCTGAAAGGGCCTTGACCCAGAGGTGGAGGCATCGAGGGTGGAGTTAGTCACTGTGGGTGAGAGGTTTTCCCAAGGGGTGTTCCTGGAATGCCCTCGAATGCCCTGGACTGCTGCCGGGAGTCCTCTGGGCTGTGGCCGTGGCAGGGGGGTGGTTTCTCTGCAGCTGGACATGTTTCTCTAGGTCTCAGGGCCTTGGACGTGGGGAGCCTTTGGACGCAGGCTGGGCCGAGTGGTAGTTAGGATGCTGGGGTCCTTGGGCGGCCAG
The DNA here is from genome assembly GCF_032452875.1 of Bos javanicus. Lineage (NCBI taxonomy): Eukaryota > Metazoa > Chordata > Mammalia > Artiodactyla > Bovidae > Bos > Bos javanicus. The sequence continues at coordinate 116,049,846 of NC_083870.1, forward strand.
GTGATGCAACATGGAGCTTCTCGTCTGTGGATGCAGTGAATGCCCTCGGCGTTCGGTGGTCACCTTCAGAGCATGACTGTCCAATGCTCACAGCCGCCTCAAGCTCACGGGCAAGGACAGAAGTCAGAGGCTGGGGGCAGGGAGGAAAGCAGAGGAGAGCGGACCCGGTGCTGGCCCCGGAGGCAGGAGGCAGCAGGAACCCCGCTGCCCGGGGGGCAGGTACAGGACTTGGGGCTGGAAGATGCTCACGGGGTGGTTCTCTGCCGGCTGGCTCTCCTCCAGCACTGGAGCTGGGGCCCCCGCAGGGCCAGAGGGGTCTGCATGCCTCCCCCTCCCCCACCCATCCTCAGCAACTCTGTCTGTGCCTGGGCTGGTTCAGGCAGCCCAGCCCGTCCTGTGGGCCTCTGGGGACCCAGGACCCTTCTGCTTGTATTCATCAGGCGTCCTGGGATTTCCCCACACCGTGAATCAGGTTCCAGTGCAGTGAATCCCCTGACAGACGAAAGACTTTCCTAATGCAGAGGCGGACAGAATAAATGTGCAATTTGTCCATGACAAAGACTGTGCCACCAAAGGCCTTCATATTCTACAGGAATGAGACTAGTCAGGGACCATACTTGTGGGGACCACAGCCTGTGTGCGGGGTGAGCAAGAAAAGGGCGGCTTCAGGGGAGGCTTCTGGGGCCCCTTCACGGTGACCCCCCTGGCTAGGGTCGGGGGCGTCCGCTGAACTCACATATATTCCCTGCGGTCAGCACTCCCTCAAAGCCTGCCAGCCCGCCGCCCTCTGGCTCTCAAACGGGCTCGCTCATCCCTCTCATTGTCCCTCAACGCAGGGGCACAGGGGAACAGCCGTAATTGCTGGTGACAGCCGGATAGCTTGAGGGGGTCCTGGGAGAGGACTTGAGGGGGGCTTCGTGAACTCAGAGGCTGGTCTCTCTGCAACTCTTTAGCCAGCTAAGGGGGTGGAGGCTCAGAGAGGTTGACTTACTTGCTCAGGGACACACAGCCAACTAAGGTGAAGGCCCGGGACACATTTCTGAATTCTCGTATTTTCCAGGCTGATGCCCAGCCAGAGGTCCCTTGCCCGTTAAAGAGACCGAACTTCCGATGACGTTGTGTGTGACACCTTGAACTAAACACTGCCTTTCATCTCTCTTGAGATTTACTGTAGCAACTGCCTTCAAGTTCACATCTACGTGAACTTTTTAAATTTTATTATTTAAAAAAAACCTAATTTTTATTGGAGTCTAGTTGCCTTACTGCGTGTGGACTTCTTTTTAAATGTAGCAACGTCACCAGCAGAGGGAGCTACCTACCAGCTTCCCAGATTAAATAATAAATGAGTCCTCTTAAGAGTTTCCAAAATGACAGGGCAATCAAGGCTCATTTGGGGAAGAAAAGATTGAGCTTTCATTCTTTATCCAAATCATCTCTACCTGCTAAAAATGATGTATAATACATAAGGCTCAAAAGTGATTAAAATCCTTATGAATTTAATCAGAAATTCACAGTTAACCACTATTTGCTTTGGTGCAAATTGATGTGGAATAACAATCATGTGTATCTGCAAATTTTTTTTTTTTAACTTGTGGGAAATTTGCTGGTGATTTGTGGGGGTGGGTGGGGGGAAGTGCGGGGGAGGGGAGCCATTGAAAGGAGAGAAAAGGCGGAAGGAAGCAATTGACACAGGGCTCCCAGGGGGACCCTGGACGTGGGGGCGCTTGGCGGGTCTATGCACCGTCTTTGTTCATAAATTTCAGGCCTTTGGCTATTTATTGTGATGAACAATAGGAAATCCTAATAATAACTCCTGTGTGTGCCATTGGCCGTGGCCGAGCAGAGTTCTCTCGATTGTTCTTGACTGTGAATCCTATGTTTGGGTTTAAGGCTCCCCTCCCCCGTTCTCCATCCTTTCTTTCATTTTTCTTCTAAATTATGCCTCGTAAAAATCAGACACTGGATCCTTTCAGATACAGACAAGCGCTCAGGGCAGAGAGCGCCGGCCCCTCGTTTCCTTCCTCCCTTGAACAAGCAAGACCTTCTTGAGAGATCGAGGTGGTCCCTGGGACGGGGCCCCCTTGGGAGGAGAGAAAAGGCCCCACTGAGAAGCCCTCACCTTCCTTTCCGCGTGGGGCACTTTTTTGTAGAAGGTTTTCTCGGTGTCTCCGATCCACACCACGGAGGGCTGGAGCTTGCGGGCCACCTGCGAGGAGAAACAGTTGGTTGTAAACGTGTTTACTCTGGGGTGCACTCTTGACTCGCCCTGGGAACAGCAGGACGGACTGGGACGGTCCGCCGGGACAGCAGCGCCTCGCGAGGCTGCACTGCGCATGCGCGCTGCATCTTCCTTTGCTTCAGGACGTGGGCGCTGGTGGTCAGGATGCCCTAGGGGTCCCTACATCCTGCTCCAAGGACCCTGACTGTCCACCGGCTTTGGCTTGAAATGAGCCAATAGTTTTCTGCTACAAACGAAGGGAACTGGGCCACGAGTTTTAATTACAGCCTTATGCCCCACTCCCACGCTGATTCAAGTTTGCTCATTTTGAGAAAAGCCCGTTTCAGCACAGGGCCCCCGTGATGCCGTTTGTTCGTGGGCCTGCTGCCTTTGTGGCCGTGGTTTCATCTGGAAGGTGGCTCTGAGCCCCTCCCGGGGCGAGCGGGTCTTCATGACTGCGCTAGGACTTACCGTGGGCCCATGAATAATTGCCACACACCTAACAATCTCTTCAAAGCGCCCCCATGATAGCGGAGTTCGGGTATTTTTGCAACAATTTGTGCTTTGTGCAAAATTGTACCAGATAAAAGCCGTCTCCAGTCACAGTGAATGCAGTGTTATGTACTCCTATTTTTATATATCTTTAAACATCATTAAGGCAGCAGGTGTGATTTTTAAACCAAGACAGACATTTAATAAATGATGGAAAAGTCACTGGGAACACTGGCTGGGTCCGTTTTCCCCCGGCACTATGTACCAGGGGAAGCAGATTATGCAGGTTCAAAGACAAAAGTGGATTCCGCTTGATCCCGGTGCCGGTCTGGCCCTGGGCTGGGACTTGTGTCCAGTCCCACACATGCCAGGACGTTCAGAGAGGAAATGGTGCCAGCCAACCACCCTGTGGTCGGCGTTATGTTTTAGACCCCAAGCCACAGAGCTCAGGAGTCCAGAACCCTAAGTTTCAATCTCAGTAACCCAAGGCAGCTTGATGGGAAGCATATAAAATAGCCAGTGAGCCAGGCTCAGGCCACACGCGTCGCACACTGCCTCTATCACACACAAGGTCACGGCCAGCACCGACCAGCACTTCCTCTACTCAGAGGATGGGACCTGTGATAACTCACTCACATTCATTACAACTCTATGGTGCAGGTAATATCATCACCATCCCTGTTTGCAGATGGGGAAACTGAGGCTCAAAAATGCTCCGTGACCCATCCAAGGTCATGCAGCTAGATGGTGGCAGAAGCGGGATGCCAGTCCAGGGTGCTGGCTACCACATCCTCAGTTCCTCTTACTTCCTTGAGCCAGACCCTCTGGCACCCTCCCTGGCTTTACCAGACACGTCGAACCATCGCCAAGTCTGTCCACTCCCTTCCTAATCTCTTTCAATCACGTCATCCATTCCCTCAGCTCCTGATGTGAACCCCCAATTTCTCTCCAGTTGGTCTGCCCACTGCAGTCAGTGGGACCCATTCCAGTGCCCCGGGGGCAGGCCCCAAGTAACCACTGTTCTGCTCAAAGCTATTTGGAGTTGAAGTCAAAAGCTTCTCTACTTTCAGCCCCCAAAGAAAATAAGAAGATGAGATACTGGATATAAAAGGTTTTCAGCTTCTCAGGATACTTTATAATAACAAAGGCACAATTTTTATTCTTTGCAATCCCTCCTATAAAAATCTTAAGCTTTAGAACAGAAACCAATGGCAAAACAATTTTCGCATAAACAGTTGTCTGCAGTCTCAGGCTAGCTCGTGTGCTCATGGAGGCTGCAGACCGGCCTCTCTGGTGTCCAGCTGGCAAACGACGGCTTTTGCCTGGCTCTTTTTGTGTGCCTGTGTTCTCTCAGGCCAGCTGTTCTTAATGGGAATCGCAGATGTGAGTCCCAAGTGTCCCCATTTTCCTTTTCTCTTTCTGCTTTTAATAAGGTAAGCCACGCAGATGGACTGGAAACACGGGCATCATTTTAGCTTGGGGTAATTCTGAAAGCAGCAGTCTTCCTTCCAGCCTCTTATCTAAAGTTGTTTTGAAAACGTGCCCACAACGTTCCACTGACCGTGAACGCTGAGGAACTGCTCCCTCGTTCCGAGCAGTGGGGGAATTCCACACTTCCTGTGTTTCTAACATGCACTTGTCAAGGGTTTCCTTCCTCAGGACGGTCACCTGCTCTGGGGCTCCCAGGGCTGTGCAGGGGGCTTGGGTGACCACGTGGTTTGGAAGGGCTCGGGGATTATCAAATGAACAGAAAACATTCCCCAGGCAAGTTCCTGGATGACACCGCAACAGTACAAGGAATGGGCACTTGCGAGTTGCCTTGAGATCCGGGACGCTACTGCTGCTCCTTCACCATGGCAGGTGTGAAGCCAGGTGCGTCTCACGCCACGCCGCTTTTGTACATGAGGTCGCCGAGGCGGACAGAGAAGTCAGGAACGCGTGCCCCCCTCCACCAGCACGGTGATGTGTGGAACCCGGAGGCATCCCTGGGTCGGTCTGACTCCCCCAGGCCCATGCCATCGCCCAGGCAGCAAGCTGCCGCGTTGCCATGGAGACAAGATGCCTATTCCACAGCATCTCCCACCCCTGGCCTGTGTCCTTTCCTATCACCTTTCATTCTAATAGGAAGAAAGGCTTTAAAAGCCGTCACTGTCTGTCTTGTCCTCCAGAGCGTGAATCTCTCTCTCTCTGACCTTCCTCGGTGGCGAGCCTGTTCAGGGGATGCCCGGGGACCTTGTTCAGTCCTGAGCAGAGAAGGAGGGTGCAGAAACCCAGGCCCTGCCAGGCCACAGGCCTCTCCTACCAGGAAGAATGGAAAGACCTGAGACTCTTTTCCTTGGGGAAAAGAAGACTCCAGGGAGCAAGTGAACTGTTTTCAAATAGATGGATGGCTGTCATGGGGAGGAAAGCGGTTTTTATCATTTTGGGTCCAGTATATAGAATGAGGGCTTCCCTGGAAGCTCAGATGGTAAAGAATCTACGTGCAACGTGGGAGACCTGGGTTGGACCCCTGGGTCGGGAAGATCCCCTAGAGAAGGAAATGACAACCCACTCCAATATTCTTGCCTGGAGAATCCCATGGACAGAAGAACCCAGTAGGCTACAATCCATGGGGTCACAAGAGTCGGACACGACTGAGTGACTGAACAACAGCACTGTGGAACAAAATCCATTCTCTCATTTTCTGTTCATAAAACATTGACACAGGAGCTCTGATGTGCCGGGCACTGTGCTGGGTGCTGGGGCCCCTGACTTCAAGGAGTCCACCGGTGGGAGGGGACGGTGAGGTGGGGCTGGGAGGGTGGGCCAAGGAAAATGGGTGTCAGCAAGGACCACCTCTGACAGAAAGAGGGATAAGGGGATGAGGGCGGCAAGCAGATGTGGATGGTGCCAATGAGGGCTAAAGCAGACAGGATCTGCAAGGGTGTCTAGAAGGCACAGAGCCTGGAGGAGGGCATGCGTCTGCCACACCAGGGGCAGGAACCGGAGTGAAGGGCGGGGCTGTGCCCACATGGGCTGCTCAGGTCATTCTGGAAGGTGTCAGAAAGGCCTTGGCCTTGCCACGGAGCTTGCTTTTATCCTGGAAGCTGTTTGGAGTCTATAAGGGACTCGAATCGTGACCTTCGATCCTGGTGTGTTACCGACAAATCCCTCTGGTGGAGTGAGACGCATGACCAGCTGGCGGCTGTCTCCCAGGAAACCTCCCAGAGGTTGTGCTGGGAAGTGAGGCTGGAGGCAGGGAGAAGGTTAGGAGGCTTTTGGAGGAGAAGAGGTGAGGGCTTGAGCAAAGGAGTGGCAGGAGGGCAGGAAATGGGTATGAAGGGCGTTTAGATCTGCCAGACCTGATGGATAGCAAGGACATCCAACCAGTTACCCTGAAGGAAATCAGCCCTGAATGCTCATTGCAAGGACTGATGCTGAAGCTGAAGCTCCAATACTCTGGCCACCTGATGCGAAGAGCCGACTCACTGGAAAAGACCCTGATGCTGGGAAAGACTGAGGGCAGGAGCATAAGGGGGTGACAGAGGACGGGATGGTTGGAGGGCATCACTGACTCAATGGACATGAGTTTGAGCAAACTCCAGGAAACGGTGAAGGACAGGGCAGCCTGGTGTGCTGCGGTCCACGGGGTTGAAAAGAGTTGGACACGACTGGGTGACTAAACAACAGCAGTGAGACCTGGTGATGGCTGGGTGAGGGATGAGGAAGCAGGGAGTTTCCAGTGCCGGGAGGCCTGGAGGCCAGGAGGACGAGGGCCCAGGAATCCAAACAGGGGACCAGATGAGGGATGAAAGATGAAGTCTGTTTAGGCCACGGGAGCCAGAGGGCAGCTGGACCTCCAGGCAGGAGGACTGGCGGGTCTAGGGGGCGGGCAGGAGGGAGGTGGGGCTGCAAAAGGCTCTGAGGCGGCAGTGGGGCCGTGGGAATGGGTGAGGGACGTGGGGAGAGTTGGGGAGGCCAGCCTGGGGCCGGGGAGTGGGGTCTCTGCAGCGGGGAGACACTGATGGCGGGGAGAAGGAAGGGGAGCCTGGGGGGATCAAAGGGGCATAGAAGAGGGAGTGGTCTCAGAGCCCAGGGAAGGGCAGCGGGGAGCCGGTGACAGCAGGCAGTGCTGGCCTGAGAGTCTGGCAACCAGGAGGTCATGGGTGGTGTGGAGGGGACGGAAGCCACGTGACAGGCAGCTGAGGAATGCATGGGACAGAGACAGGAAACGTGGGTAGGGCAGAGCTTGCAGATGGCATTGGGTGGGGAGGTAAAGCCCAGGAGAGGATGACCTTGATGAGGAGACACCCTTCCTGCTGTATAGCCACTGGGAGTGGGGAGGACCACGGTGGGTGCAGGCAGGGTGCCCGCCAGTCAGGACACGTCCACAGTGGCATCGCCTTGAACACACGCGCCCTGCAAATTCCGTCCTTTTTGGCCATGCAAAAGGAGTACTGGCAAAACTTCAGAACATACAGACACGCCTCCTCTGCCCCCTTTGCTGAGAACCACTCGCCAGTCCTCTCCTATCTTCACAGACCTTCCGCGACATGGATACTTGCAAACACGAGATGGCTCTTCACACACTGCCTTATATTCCTGTTCACGCTGCATGCAGTTTATTTCTCCAACAGCCTTTTACTAAGAAGCTCCATCACTTATGGATCTAGTCCCTGTTTTTCGAATATCTGGATGGTTTTCTGCCTTCTCGCTAAACCAAACAGGGCTTAAGATGGGCCTTTTGGGTCCATGAAGCTGCTAGGTCAAAGGACCTGCCTGCCGGCTCGTCACACTTGCACCCGTGTGGTCCCCCTGCCCTCCTCGAGGCCCTCTGTTCACACTCTCCTCCAGCCACAAATTTTTTTCACACTCTTCTCAACAAAGTATTAACAATAAAAAAACCTCTTTGCAAATTTGTTAATGAAAAATGGTATCCTTTTCTCTTTTAATTTTCATTTAGTAATGGAAAGGCGTCGTATAAATTACCCACAGATAGTTGGAGGTCATGGGCAATTAAATGTAATTAATCCACAAAGGAACTTTTCGGAAGTTACCGGGGCTAGTTTATTTCCATCGCCAGTAGAGGGCTCTGCAGTCCTACCGAATTATCAACTCTGGACTAAAGATACATTTCACCCAACATGCGCTTTTTCAAGTTCTGGAAAGGTCTAGCCAACAGTCTCTTTCCCATCCATGTGAATTTGATGGATTTGATCTTCTGTATTCTCCAAAGAAATGCTGTCAAACATCCACCATCAGGATGAACTTCTCTTGGGTTGGGATATAATGGCTTAATGATGAAAACCAGTTTGTTTGAATTGAACTACTAATTAGACCTGCCCAAATGACCCTTGGAAGCTGTGGAAGTTCTTTCTGAAAGGGTGCTATTCTGCTTGCCACAGAGAACCCCAGGAAAACCCAGGTCTGTTTTTCAGGGGTTGTATCTTTACCAAACTGAAAAGGACAGTCCATCCAGCTAGGCAACCATCTGCCCGCCCTTCCATCCATCCATCCAAGCCACAGAGATTTGCTGAGCATCTGCAGTGGGAAGCAGGGAGGGCTGGGAAACACGGTCCCTGCCTGCAGAAGAAGTGGCCTCCTGTGTCTGAATGGGGGCTGTGGGCAGCCGGCAGTGGCCAGGCAGGAGCTGCCCAGCTGGGGAAGATCTGGGACAGGGGGAGATTGGCAGGAGGTGGGGGGGTGGGGTGGAGAAGGCTCACTTTCCCGAACTATAGTCACTCGGATTCTGCTTCCATATTTAATATGTGAAAACGGCTTGTTCTCTATTTCCATTATTTAAAGATGATGATTTGTAAAATTTCTATTTCCCTGTATTATCTTTCATGTAATCGTAGAGGTTACTGGGTTGGCCAAAGGGTTTGTTCTGATTTTCTCGTTACGCCAGAGGAAAAACCTCAATGAACCTTTTGGCCAACCCAATACTCCACGTCCTTACTGGGTGTGAGCTGGGATAAACTGTGAATGTCAATTACAGGAAGAGCAGAGGTGGATTAAACAGTCCAGAACTGGGTGGGGCTGCCCTGTGATGGGAAGGAAGGTCAACGGAGGCAGAGGAGAGGACCAGAAGGGAGCTGGGGATGGAGGCACAGCGGATGGGCTGTGGCAGGTGGCATGGGGAAGCGGGTCAGTGCTGGTGGCAGGAGCCCACCGATACCACTGCTGGATTCGGAGGAGGCTGCTGTCTGGAGGGCGCCAGGCTTACAAGACCATCCAGACTATCTCCTGGAACCCCTTCCTCCTGGTTCACTCCCAGCTACACCAGAAATAACAGGTTCACGCCCATCCGCCTGACCTTGTGCCAACTCTGAGAAGCGCAGGCGTTAACACCTGGGCGCAAGGCCACACTCACCTTCCCCAGGCACCGTTTAGCCGCATTTAGGGCACCGCCTACTTGAAGGGTTTTCAAGTTGGCTAAAAATCCTTTAGCGCCTGTGACATTGTCCCTGCTCACCCCTACTGCCCACCACAGAGCAAGAGCAGATGCGGACCGCGCTTCGCAGCCCTCAGCCGATCCTGTGCCCCTCGTGGTGCCTGGGGGCATCCTCATGGCAGGAGGCACCCTGGGGCATCTGCGGTTGGGACCCGCCCTCCCCTCAGAGCCGCCCATCCTCCCTGGGGCAGTGGGACGCTCTCACTGCCACTGAGAACTAAAACTGCTCTAAAACAGAAAGTCTGTGGTTAAAAAAAAAGAGGTTTTGATGACTTTCAGTTCAGTTCAGTTCAGTCACTCAGTCGTGTCTGACTCTGTGACCTCATGGACCACAGCACACCAGGCCTCCCTGTCTATCACAACTCCCGGGGCTTGCTCAAACTCGTGTCCATAGAGTCGGTGATGCCATCCAACCATCTCATCCTCTGTGGTCCCCTTCTCCTCCTGCCTTCAATCTTTCCCAGCATCAGGGTCTTTTCCATTGAGTCAGCTCTTCACATCAGGTGGCCAAAGTATTGGAGTTTCAGCTTTAGCATCAGTCCTTCCACTGAATATTCAGGACTGATTTCCTTGGGGATGGACTGGCTGGATCTCCTTGATGCCTTTGCTCAACCTGAAGCCCTCTCTGTGGTCCCGCAGGAGGGCCCCGCTTCCTGACAGCAGCTGCTCAGGCCTCATGGGCACCTGGCCCCCTCCTCCCACCCTGGTACCTCTATTTCCACACCTGATGCTCCACCAGAGCAGCTATCTCCTGTTTCTCTCTTCTCCTCTCCTCTCCTCCTTCACTGAACCCCCGCCATCCCCATTTGACCAGCTCTGTTTCGGGGTGGGGGGTCAGGTGTAGGTCTTTGCTCTGTCCTTACTGAATTTTGTAAAGGCAGGGCTAACATACTTGTTCTGTTTATTATACATCTGTTTCATTTTTAAAATCATCCACGAATATCCACGATGTCTTTGGGTTATTAACCAGGAGCAGAGGTCTCCGTGAGCTACAGAGATATAACTGGCGGGGCTCCCCTTCTCCTGCCTCCTGGGCCAGCTGTTTACACCAGCACATCTCAGTGAGATCCCTTGGCCGGCTGCCACGGGCTGCTGGCTGGGAGCCCAGCAAGGAGCCCTGGTGGGAGGTGCTCAGGAGCCCTGGTGGGAGGTGCTCAGGTACAAGGGTGCTCAGCTCCCATGGGTCCAGATTCGCAGGCCAGTGCAGGCCAGGTGGCCTTGACCCTGGCCTGGTGGCTGCCTTAGCCCTGCTCTCTGAAGCCTCCCTCTGAGTCCAGCCCTCGGTGGGTGAGGTCTCCAACAGAGGAGGAAGAGGAGGAAGCAAGGACCCCAGGGAGGGGGACCGTCTTTCCCAGACCTTAGGAGAGAGGATGTTCTGCTCTGGGCTGCCCTCCGGGGTGCCCTGGCCTCTCCTTGGCTTTCTCCTAGGCTGTCTGGAGGGTCAGGGAAGGGGGAATCCAGAAGACATGGAGACAGCAGGACTGCCAACAGGATGCTAAAGTCTCTAGTTTCTTCACCTTCTCAGGCTGAAATGTCCCAAGCTGATACTCTAGCCCAAGAATGGCCTTTGCGGTGGCTCAAGGGCACAGATCTCACAGGGCTGGGGACTACCCAGGCTTCACTCCCCCAGAGGCCAGCTGGGGACCAGGTGATGGCTTCTGAGTCATACCTGGGCTTAAATCCAGTTGCCAGCCCCATAGTTCTTTTGTGCATGCGTGATAAGTCGCTTCAGTCGTGTCTGACTCTTTGCGATCTCATGGGCTGTAGCCCATCAGGCTTCTCTGTCCATGAGGATTCTACAGGCAAGAACACTGGAGTGGGTTGCCATGCCCTTCTCCAGGGGATCTTCCTGACCCAGGGACTGAAGCTGCATCTCCTATGTCTCCTGCACTGGCAGGCAGGTTCTCCATCACTAGCACCACCTTAGCGCCAACTAAGAGAAGCCTTAATTCTCTTGTACTTTTGGTCAAATTAAGCACTGTGTGCCTCAGTTTTCTGGTCTGTAAAATGGGCACATTAATTCTTGCCTCACCAGGAGTTGGGGCAATCAAAAGGGAAAGTGAATAGAAAACTCCTGGGCATGTGCTGAACTCCTGGCCAGACAACTCGAGTCCTCCTTGAGCCTTCATCCTCTGATCAACCATCACAAAACAGCAGAGGAGGCTGGCACCTTGCCTTGATAGCTTTTGTCCAAAACATATCTATTAAATATGAATTATTTATCCCCTTGGGCTGCAGCTACTGAAGCCTGTGCTCTAGAGCCGATGCTTCACAAAAAGAGAAGCCGCTTTAATGAGAAGCCAGGGTGCCGCACCTAGAGAAAAGCCCCCACTCAGCAATGAAGACCCCATGCAGCCAAAAATAATAAACAAAAAATCATTTATCCCACAGTTCTTAACCGTTAGATGCATTTCTAATATGTCCTAACTAAACAGATGTATCGGAAAAGGAAATGGCAACCCACTCCAGTATTCTTGCCTGGAGAATCCCATGGACAGAGGAGCCTAGCAGGCTATATAGTCCAGGGGGTTGCAAGAGTCAGACACGACTTAGCGACTAAACCATCACCACCAAACAGATGTATATTCCTTCCCCCATCTAGCCTTACTGGAAGACAGAATTTTAAGTGACAATTGTTTACTTGTACTGTACACACATTTGTGGAAGGAACACACTGGATTCATTGTGTGTAGACTAAAGGAACCGTTCCATAATAATGAGAACAGAATAGAATGTTTTGTCAAATTATTTTCAATTTTTTTGTAGAAAATTTGAATTTGTGCTTGGAAAATAAATCAGAGACTCGTTTCACCAGCGTGTTTCCACAAGCACAGGGTTTTGTGGGAGAGGTAAACGCCTCCAGGCAGAAGCGATGTTTTCTAAGAGTTGCGTTCTTAGCGCTGCAGAGAGGAACTCAGCCACAGAAATTCTTTAAGAGAAGACGTGATGAATAACCAGGCCCTTCTGTTATTTCACCTACTCGAGCAAATGCCTCAGATCCGAATTTTGCTGCCCTCAGGCCCACGTAACATGCCCACGTGTGGGGCTCTCCGCACTTCTCCGATTAATTAAAAGCAGGTACCTCTTTGCAATGCAGATAGCTGCTCTGCAGTCCTGCCAGGGCACTGTGGCTCAGTGCCCGTGATTTTTAATTGAATGACTCCCACTCCCGAGACCTCTGGGCCTTCCATTAATCACTTACATATGCAGTAAAGGTGAAGTGTAATGAGGTGTGTGTCAGGCCCTTCGACGCGGAGTACACAGGCTGTATCCACATCTTGATGATCTGACATCCAGCATTTTGTGCCCCACGGAATGCCCATTTGCAATGATTCAAATTAATGCCAAGACAGCTTGTCTGATATCAAGACAAACTTCTCAGCAGCAGGAGCAAATAAAACAATCATGCCCTTGGCTTTGCCCTAGAGTCTGAACGACAGAGCCCTTTGGTGGGTGGAGAAGAGAGGCTTAATTCAGAAGCTGAATAATGCGGTGTTAGGCCTGGAGCCTCTGCACCCAGACTGATCAGGCTCATGCCACGGCACTGCAGCCTGGAAAACTACTTAGATGCTGTGTACCTCAGTTTCTTAAATCAGCAAAATGGGTGTTATGATACTGCCCACTTCCTAAGGTTACTGTGAGGAGCGACTGAGTTAACACAGAGAGGGGTAAGGTCTGTGATGCCCAGATGCTCACGAAATGCCAATGTTTTTACACTTATGTGCTTCTGTTGGTTACTTGACAATGTCAACAAAATCCGGCATTTAGAATGAGTTCCCTGGGGCGTTCTTCTGGGCAGAGGATGAGTTTTACCTTTCCTCTGAAGAACTCAGTGCTTTGAGCTTGGTGATTAAGTACACAGAGGCCACAAGTGAAGCTGCTGGGCTTCACATTCCAGCTCACCTCCAAGTTCTTGGTTAACCTTGCATGCGTGCATGGGGGAAGATTCCAAGAAGCTCAGTGGAAAGCAACAGCTGGAGAAGTAAACCAACTGAGCACACACCTTAGCTTCTGCCAAGTTAAAGGAACGTGGTAAACAGCTCAAGATTCCCACTGAAACCTCAAAGTAAAGACAAGCTTCCAGGCCTAAGAGCAAAATCAAAATAGAGCCTCACTAATGAAATGGAAAACAACTTCTGCAAGTTCAAGCTCATCAGCCAGTAATTAACCACCTGTTAGAACTAAGCCTAGCATGCTTCAGGGTGTCAACAACATATTATCCACAATGTCTAATCTACAATAAAAACTTATTAATCGTACAATGAAACAGGCCTCCCTGATGGCTCAATGGGTAAAGAATTCACCTGCAGTGCAAGAGACATAGGAGATGCGGGTTCACTCCCTGGGTTGGAAAGATTCCCTGGAGGAAATGGCAACTCACTCCAGTATTCTTGCCTGAAATATCCCGTGGACAGAAGAGCCTGGCAGGCTACAATCCATGGGGTCGCAAAGAGTCAGACATGGTCGCAAAGAGCATGACCATGATACAACAGAGTGATACAATATGAAGAAAAAGAAACGTGTGACACATAGTCAGGAAAAAAGCAGTCAAACAGAACAAACCCCAAGATGTCCTGACTCGTGCAGTGTAGGGTCCACATGGCTGGGAGGAGAGATCCCGCTGCCATCACTTCCTCCTTTGTGTCTATTAGGAGAAGACAGCTGCTCACGTGTAACCATCTCCCTTAAAAGCAGGGGCAGAGCTAACACCTAGCTCCATGTACTGGATAATACCTATTACGAGTATGTCTTGATGGAGTCAAAGCTGCTTACCCGGCATTCCAGCAACCAAACATGAACTGAACAGCCGGACAACCTTGAAGAACTCAACCAAATGAAAATGAAATCCTGTCCAGTTTTAATACTAGATATAAATATGTGGGGCTTCCCTGGTGGTCGACTGGCAAAGACACTGCATTCCCAATGCAGGGGGGCCTGGGTTCAACCCCTGCTGGGGGAGCTAGATCCCACGCACCGTAACTAAGAGTTCAAATGCCACAGCTAAAGATCCACGTGCTGCAACTAAGACCCGAATAGCCAAATAAAACACGTAAGTAAAAATAAATATTAAATAAATATACAAACATTCAGTGTCAGAATACTCTAAAACTTGGCAATCCTTCTGTGTGTACATATATATGTATATTTTGCCTCTATCTATCTATCTCTTAATATATATCTATACATCCTAGCTTCCCAGGTGGCTCAGTGGTAAAGAACTTGCCTGTTCAATGCAGGAGAAGTGAATTCTATCCCTGGGTCAGGAAGATTCCATGGAGAGGGAAATGGCAACCCATTCCAGTATTCTTGCCTGGGAAAACCTGTGGACAGAGGAGCCTGGCGGGTTACAGTCCATGGGCTCGAAGAAGAGTTGGACACAATCTAGCAACTGAACAAGAACAGCCGTCTATCCATCCAAATTATGTCACGGAATCATAGCTTTTAGGGCTGACAGTATCGTTTGATTTGACTCCTTTATTTTGGTGATGATAAAACAGAGCCCTGGGGAGGTGAAGAGTTTGTCTAAGATCCCAGGGCAGGGTTGCGTAGCATCTTCTAGGACCCTGCTACCTGACACTGGGCTGTTGTTCAGTCACTAAGTCCTGTCTGACTCTTTGCCACCCCATGGACTGCAGCACACCAGGCTTCCCTGTCCGTCACTATCTCCTAGAGTGTGCTGAGATTCATGTCCACTGAATCTGTGATGCTACGTAACTGAGTATCTGCACTACTCTGGTCAGCTTAGATTGCTGCGGGTTCCTCCTTATATTGGATATGAGGAGCTGACTGCAAGTCACAAGCCACGTAAGAAAGAATACCCCCAAATGCAAATATCTGATGCCGTTATTGGAGGGAGGTGGGCTGAAAAAAGATTTAATTTTTAAGGAGACGTGAGCACTGCAGGAGGGAAGATGTGAGCATTCCCATGACAGAGGAGGCTGATCAGAACGGCACAGTAGGGTGCTTACCAAGAGAGAAGCTGTGTCTGGCTGTTGGATGCTCAGCGAGATAGCAATAATAAAGTAATTACTGGAGGATGCAAAGGGGATGTTTAAGAGGGACGTGCATGTCAGTTAAGGACAGGGTCCGTGCTAGGTGACTTAAGGAAACTGTTGTTGTCATTCGGTCGCTAAGTCATGTCTCGCTCTTTGTGACCCCGTGAACTGCAGCCTGCCAGGCTTTCCAGCCCACCACCATGGTGGACAAA
The DNA here is from genome assembly GCF_032452875.1 of Bos javanicus. Lineage (NCBI taxonomy): Eukaryota > Metazoa > Chordata > Mammalia > Artiodactyla > Bovidae > Bos > Bos javanicus. The sequence continues at coordinate 116,065,197 of NC_083870.1, forward strand.
CTCGTGTTCATTGAGGTGGTGATGCCATCTAACCACCTCACCTTGCAGCATTTGGAAATGTAATATGAAAGGAGGAGGAGAACTGGAGACCGGGAAACGTGACAAATACCTTGAAGACCACATGCAGCATCATCTGGAGGCCACTCTTGCCCGGGTATTTCCCAGTAATGTTGGCGGCAGACAGGTTGAAGAGGTTGGCTCCTGTTTCGGTACAGATGGCATGGACCAGCATCTTCTTCCCCACCCCAGACGGTCCGGCCAACAGCAGGGACTTCACCAAAGGGGCTTTCTCGTGCACGGCTGCAGAGCCTAAAAAAAGGCAGAAGCAGAGGCTCTAAGATCCTGCCAAAAAAACAAGTGGTTCTTAGGTCAGGCTCCCGCAAGGCCGTGACTCCGCGGCGTGACCCCAGTCTCGACAATAGTGATGGATGTGTTGAAAGCATTCTCACCAGGGGCGCGCCTCCTGTCTCAGCCGGCTCGGTGACACCTTTGATTTGTACGTCAAGGTGGAACTGTCGGGTCTCCTTGGGTGTCCAATACATCACTTCCCTCTCACCCTCACTCCAGCATTCTCCCTAAACTTGTAAAGAACATTCCTGCGATAACTCAGCTCCGGCATTCTGTGGGGAGGGGGCAGGGGAATCTCTGTTTGTCAGCAACAGCACTGCACCCTTTGAAGGCTTGGGAAGATGAACGTGAAGCAGACAGGAAGATATAGGAGGAAAGGGGGGAAACGGAGGTCCAGCTGGTGGTAGCCTGGGCTTTAAAAACTTTTTATTTTACATTGCGGTACAGTCGATAAACAACGCTGGGTTGGCTTCAGGTTCAGTTACACATACGTGCGCACCTATTCTTTTTCAACTTCTCTTCTCCTTTAGGTGAGGACAGAGTACTGAGCAGAGGTCCCTGTATTATGCAGGAAGTCTGTGTTGGTTTCTCCTGCCCTGGGGTCTGGCCTGTCACTGGGGGCGGAGTGAACACGACCCTTGATAATGAAATGACGCGACTCATCGGGTCACTCGGAGGTCTCTGGCTTTTGCTCTCCACCACACTGTCCATCTCCTTTGAGTCCAGACTCAGGTTTGACCTCTCCCATCATTCTGAACATGATCAGAGCACACGTTGGCACTAACTAGTTAAGAGAGTGGATGGAATGAAATCCTGTAGAGCGCTGCGGTCAGAACATCCGTTGTCACACTCGTCTGCTTTGGGTCCACTGCTGGGCTCTCCTGGGTCAGCTGGAAATATATCAATATTCGGAGTATGACTGTGCTTCTCTTTCTTTGCGTGTGATTGACAAGACACAGGGAATCGATCTGCGTCATCAGAAAGAAGGTTTATGGTTACACAAAAGCCTGGAAAGTAGTTTTGAGCATGTTCTCTCTAAAGTGAAATAACCCGGGCACGCTTCATCTGCGGTTGGCGAGGGTGACGATACCATGTTACGATGAAGCAGACCCGATTCCATGATGGCAGAGAGAGGCCGTCCAGACAAAGGATCTCTCACCCTGGCAGTGGCGCCCTGAACAGTCAGGCTGACACACACACTTCCTTTTGTGACCAGATGCTATTATAGACATATGGTATTTAGACAGAGCCCTCGCAATCTGCCACAGGAGCGAGTTTCTCTGACTTGCTGGTAGGTTGAAAACCCGCGAACAGGTCACGGGAGCAAAGGCCCCGCTGGGTCTGTGGCTTGGGTTGGGCAGACCCCCACGAGGACTCCAGGTTTCTCAGTAACAAAAGGAGGGTCCGGGCAGGATGCGTCCTGGGCACACTTCTTCCTGGGACCCTCAAGGTGGCCTGGAGATGACGCCCCTCACCTGTTGATGATGCAGATCCACCACAGCCTGATTGGTGAGGCGTGCCCTGAAAATCCTGTCACCTCTCGGTGTTCTTGGCTCTCTACTGCCTTCCATCACGCTGTGATGGGGGTTTAGGGCACATCTGTTTATTTACGTGGATCCTGTAAGCGTTGTATATTGATTTTATTGGCCCCAAATATGCAGATCCCCAAGGATTATGTATTTGTTTATGCTACAGATGCATCTTATTTGTGTTGACCCCAGGGCTTCCCTTGTGGCTCAGCTGGTAAAGAGTCTGCCTGCAATGAGGGAGACCTGGGTTCAATCCCTGGGTCAGGAAGATCCCCTGGAGAAGGGAAAGGCTCCCCACTCCAGTATTCTGGCCTGGAGAATTCCATGCACTGTGTAGTCCATGGGGTTGCAAAGAGTCAGACATGACTGAGCGACTTTCACTTTCTTTGGAGAAGGAAATGGCAACCCAGTCCAGGACCTTGCCTGGAAAATCCCATGGACAGAGGAGCCTGGTAGGTTACAGTCCATGGGGTCGCAAAGAGTCGGACACGACTGAGCGACTTGCACTGCATCTGTGACCCCTAATTCCACGTACTACTTCTGACGTGAAGTTGAAAGAAGAATGAGCTATTTCTTGCCAATAGGTTTAGGTTCTTTTTAAGTTGTTCATTGATTCATTTTTGGCTGTGCTGGGTCTTTACCACTGCGCGAGCGGCTTTCTCAAGTGGTGATGAGCTGGGACTCCTCTCTCGTGGTGTGAGGGCTTCCCGTGGCGGCGGCTTCTCCTGCTGTGCAGCATGGGTCCTAGGGCCCGCAGGCTTCGGTAATTGCTGCACCTGAGCTCAGGAGTGGCGGCTCCGAGGCTCTGGAGCTCAGGCTCAATAGCTGTGGTGCACGGGCTTAGTGCCTCCGGTCTTCCCGGATCAGGGATGGAACCTGCGTCCCCTGCATTGGCAGGCAGATTCTCCCTGGAATCAGCAGGCAAGTCCTGAACTTTAAGTTCGTATTTAAGTCAAAGTGGAGGGACTTCCCTGGCGGTCTAGGAGCTCAGTCTCCTTGTTCCCACTGCAGGGGGACGGGGTTTCATCCCTGGTGGGGATGAATACATGCAATACATGAATACATGCAATACATGCAATGCCATGTATTGCAGCAAAAAAAAAAAAAAAAAAGTGGAATAAGATAAGAAGTGTCCAAACTATTCCCATCTCACTTTGAAGCAAATTAAACAAACAAAATGTGATTTATAGTTCAGGATGGTCATCAGAGCACGGCCTGGCCGGGGTACCTGCCCCTGCCCCTGCCCCAGTGACTCAGGTCACACACAGACCAAAGTCATGAGAACACATACAAAAGTGAAGGAGGGCAGCAGGTACTTCTTATGGCAAGCCCAGACTTTCCTGCAGACTCTGGTCTGTTTGAACAATCGTGACTGACCCTCAGTGGAAGCTGGCGGAGTCTTGATTCTTTCCATCTATGAAATATAGCTCCGCTGAAGGGCTGGCTCTGCTAAGGACCTGGCGACAGAGCCTGTGCATAAAAGGCAAGCTTAACCTCAGGCTGGGCTTGCTTTGTCTATGATTTCTCCAGAGTTTGGCCATCAGGAATTTCAGCCTAGAAGGTTCAGCAGCCCAGACATGAAAGCCACTTAAATGTCCATCGGCAGAGGACTGGGTAGAGAAGATGTGGACACACACAATGGAATACTACTCAGCCACAAAAGGAACGAAACTGGGCCACCTGCAGAGACGTGGATGGACCCGGAGAGAGTTACACAGGGTGAAGTACGTCGGAAGGAGAAAAACAAATACTGTATATTAACTCACAGCTTCCCTGGTGGCTCAGACTGTAAAGTGTCTGTCTGCAATGCAGGAGAGCTGGGTTTTATCCCTGGGTTGGGAAGATCCCCTGGAGAAGGGAATGGAAACCCACTCTAGTACTCTTGCCTGGAGAATCCCATGGACGGAGGAGCCTGGTAGGCTACAGTCCATGGGGCTGCAAAGAGTCAGACACAACTGAGCAACTTCATTTTCACTTTTAACTCATGTATGTGGAATCTAGAAAAATGGTATAGATGATCTTATTTGCAAAGCAGAAGTAGAGACACAGATGTGGAGAACAAATGTGTGGATATTAAGAGGGAAAGAGGGGGGAGACTGGGACTCACATATACACTGTTAGTACCATGTGTGAAATAGATAAGTCATGACAACATTCTGTATAGCATACGGTACAGGGAACTCTACTTAAGGGACTGTGGTGACCTGAAAGGGAAAGAATCCAAAAGGGAGGGGATGTACCTGTGTGTATGGCTGATTCACTTCGCTGTACAGTAGAAACACAGCACTGTGAAGCCACTGTACTCCAATAAAAAGAAAAGAATGCTCAGAAGACACTCAAATGAGCTACAGCTGTGCTTCCCAGGCAGTACCTTCCCGGGTGCTCCGGGTGCCTAAGTCCAGCGCAGCGACCCTTAATCACAGTTCTCGGTAGGAAGGGTTAAGCTGCAGTGCACCTTGACGACAACCAGGAAGACACGAGCAGACACCCCTGCTCCTAGCACAGGCACAGCGGGGCAGGAGGAGCCCTTACCTAGTGGCAGGATCGCGTACAGGGTGATGAGCTGTCGGACATCCAGGAGGGAAGGCATGGGTTCTATGGACACCTGGCGAAGGCTCGTCCCCAGGTAGCTGTACTCACCTGGGGAGAAAAGAAACAGAGGGTGAATGAACTGGAAACTATGCCCGTCTGAGCCACGTAGTTTAGTTGTTTGCAGAATCAACAAGTGAAGACTCTTGAGAATCCCTTGGACTGCGAGGAGATCCAACCAGTCCATCCTAAGGGAAATCAACCCTGAATATTCACTGGAAGGACTGACGCTGAAGCTCTAATACTTTGGCCACCTGATGTGAAGAGCCAACTCACTGGAAAAGACCCTGGTGCTGGGAAAATTCAAAGGCAAAAGGAGACGGGGGCAGCAGAGGATGAGATGGTTGGATGGCATCACCAACTCAATGGACATGAACTTGAGCAAACTCTGGGAGGTAGTGGAGGACAGAGGAGTCTGGCATGCTACAGTCCGTCAGGTCACAAAGAGCTGGACATGACTTAGCAACTGAACAACAAAAATGAACAGAGAATACAAATTTAGTATTTCTGAGCAAATATAATTGTATTATAGAAGAGTCATCATGGAGAACTTTTTAGATAAAGGCTCGAAGAAAAACTTCCAGCCACAGAAACATTTCTATACTCACTACAGTAACTGGGAATTATGTTGAGTATGACTAACCTTCTAGTATTTTAAAAAATAACCTTTGAATGTTATGTATGTGAAGAGCAAGTGCTATAATGAAGAACATATAAAGTAAATTAAAACACAACAGGTTTGGTTTAATTTCTATTCCAAGAGATTATGTCTAACATTTGCACAAACTTTAAAAATAACTTATTTAAAATGGATGTGAAATTTGTATTGGAGGTGTGTAAATCTGAACCTGAAATGCAATCATTTGAAAGGAAGGATCTGAGTCTAATTTAGGATAAACAGAAATATCTCCTTTCGAGGGTGATATTCATTAACATTTTTATCATTTTTAAAGGATTACCAAAGGAATAATATCGAAATAAATCTTTACAGGTTTAATTAGAAGGCTTCAAAGAGCTTAATTGTAACTAGTCATAAATCTGAAGTGTTATTTTCCAACTAATTTAGATAAGGTCACCAGGAAAATTAGTTTGGCTGTCTCCATTTGTCATGAGGATGGACTTTTACATGCTCACTTGATTCTCTCTTGATCTGTACCTGAATCTGAAGAAAAAATATTTCATAAATGAATCACAATTTCTTGATTTTTTTTCTTTTCATAACACTTGGGATCTTGCAGAGCACAATGTTATATATATACACAAATACCTTTATGTGTGTATGAAAACACTAAAAGAACATTAATACATTCATGTGCCTATGAAGTCCTGAAAATATTGAGGGCTTTAAAGCATTTTCAAGTGCTAAGAAAATGAGAGTTAAAAACTAGATAATGATCGCGGTTTTGTTGTGAATGACAGCCTTTCAAAGCCTCCACACGAAACGAGTCCTTGGCAAGGACAGTGGTCTTGGTGAAGGAGATGAGTGATAATGAAAGCTCGCCTTCCGGCTTCTGAGCCCCTGCGCTCTGAAACGAGCAGGTGATAAACGGAAGAGGGGTTAATTTCACCTTCACTGCAGCAGGAAGGCTCCTGCAGCCATGGTTCAATCCAGCACGTCTTGCTGTAAACATGGCCTTGGGGGGATGTCAAAGTGACCCCCTTTTCCTGCTTAAGTAAATCAAAGCTAATACCCAGGCGTGCCCTGTTTTATAGAGCCCCAGCAGATTTGCAATGGCACTCCACTCCAGTACTCTTGCCTGGAGAATCCCATGGACAGAGGAGCCTAGTGGGCTGCAGTCCATGGGGTCGCTAAGAGTCAGACACGACTTCACTTTCACTTTTCACTTTCACGCATTGGAGAAGGAAATGGCAACCCACTCCAGTGTTCTTGCTTGGATAATCCCAGGGACTGGAGAGCCTGGTGGGCTGCCGTTTATGGGGTTGCACAGAGTCGGACACGACTGAAGCGACTTAGCAGCAGCAGATTTTATTTAGACAAATGAAGTTGAACTGGTGGGTGCTGGTTCCAAGGCAGGGAAGATGATGAGACTCATTCCGAAAGCAGGTTACTACGTTTTGCTATTTCCCAGCTTGGAAGCTGTAATCAACTTTTCCCATGGACTCACTCAGTACTTAGCGACTTCAGGATTCCTTGCAGACACGAGGTCTTCCGTGAGGGAGGGAAGATGGAAATAGTGGATGAAAAGGCACTGGAGATAGAAAGCATGAAAAAGGGCAAGGAAGCCGAGGACAATAGCAGAGAGAGGAACAGGAACGTGTCCTCTTAAAATCCGTATGTGGAAGCCCCGACTCCCAGTATCTCAGAATGTGACCTTCTTTGGAAATAGGGTCATTGCAGAGGAAACGAACTCAGCTGAGGTTCTTAGTGTGGTTGTTGTTACTTGCTAAGTCGTGTTCGACTCTTTGGTGACCCCCTGGACTGTAGCCCATCAGGCTCCTCTGTTCATGGGGTTTTCCAGGCAAGCATATTGGAGTGGGTTGCCATTTCCTTCTCCAGGGGATCTTCTCAACCCCGGGATCGAACCTGTGTCTTCTGCACTGGCTGGCACATTCTTTATCACTCAGCCACTGTGAAAGCCCCACACACAGGGTATAGAAAGCCTAAAATCTCCCTTTAGCCTTAGCTCTAAGAAACATTTAAAATGTGTCTCAGTGGGGCTTCCCTGGCGACTCATTATAAAGAATCCTCCTCCCAATGCAGGTGACGTGGGTTCAATCCCTGGTGGATTCTTAGGGTAAGGTCTAATCCAGTCAGGGTGTCCTTTATAGAAAGGGGACATCCGGAGACAGACACACACACACATACAGGGAGGAGGTCACGTGAGGATGAAGGCAGAGATGGGAGATAGAGCAGAAGCCAAGGAGTGCCAGTGACCGACGGCAAACCACCAGGGCAGGATAATAGACGCAAGGATGAGGTCAGCGAGGGCCACGTGAGCCCAGGGACACTCGGCCTCCAGGGGGCAGGGGCCCAGGGAGCCGGAAGAGCGCACAGCTTCCAAAAAGAACCAGCACCGCTGACACCTTGGCCTTGGACTTCTGGCCTCAGAGCTGGGAGAGTAATTTCCTGTTGTTTAAGCTGCCCCCTCTGCCCTCTGTGGTACCTGTTAAAGCAGCCTCGGCAAATGAACACAGAAAGAGGAAATAAATGCAGAGAATAGGAACATACAAGCACACAAGAAATAATGAGAAAGAGGGACTTCCTCGGTGGTCCAGGGGCTGAGACCCTGCATTCCCAATGCGGGGGGCCTGGGTTTGAACCCTGGTCAGGGAACTAGATCCCACATACCGCAACCAAGACCTGGTACAGCCAAATAGATAAACAAATATTGAACAAAAAGATGAGAAATTAAAAATATTAAGAAATCAGGGTGGAATCAGTTTCTAACATTTCCTTTCTACTCCGTGCTAAGTCACTTCAGTCGTGTCCGACTCTTTGCGACCCCATGGACTGCAGCACGCCAGGCCTCCCTGTCATTCACCATCTCCCAGAGTTTGCTCAAACTCATGTCTATTGAGTCAGTGATGCCATCCAACCAGCTCATCCTCTGTCACCCCCTTTTCCTCCTGCCCTCAATCTTTCCCAGCATCAGGGTCTTTTCCAGTGAGTCGACTCTTTGCATCAGGTGGCAAAAGATTGGAGCTTCAGCTTCAGTATCAGTCCTTCCAGTGGTTGATTTCCTTGAGGATTGACTGGCTGGATCTCCTTGAAGTCCAAGGGAGTCTCAAGAGTCTTCTCTGAGAAGGAAATGGCAACCCACTCCAGTATTCTTGCTCGGACAACCCCATGGACAGTATGAAAAGGATAATTTAGGGGAATATCTGCTGTGTCTGTCCCCTTTGTATTTTCCCCTTGAGTGGCCACCTTGGGGCCTCCTGTTTCTGTGACATGGACAGTGAGAGAGGGACACAGAGGCACCAGGAAGTCACCAAGCCCTCTTGTTGGCAAACCCTGAGCCCACGGAAGGCTGGGTGAGACCCCAGCGACACATAGAGACAGCCAGCTCTGTGCCAGCATGGCCTTGGGTACCACATCTCCTCACTCATTAAGCTCTCACAGCAACTGAGTGAGGCGCTTGCTGTTGTTATCCTCATAATCATGGAAACTGAGGCACAGAAAGGATCAGCATCCCAGAGAGCAGCAGCTTCAGAGGGCAGGAGGGGGAGATGTCCCCAGCCTTAGCGAGGAGCTGGTCAGTGTGTCTGTCAGTGGGCATCAGCCCTGTGTCCTGGAGGACGAGGAGAGGGGAGACAGCCCTGGATGAGAGAGGGTCCTGGGCAGGCAGGACTGGCCCCTGTGGGAGCCGTGGGGTCTTGGAGGGCACCAGAATATCTCCCCAGCCTTTGGATGCCCCCTGGGAATTGGGGGCCTTGATAGCTGGAGTAGGGATGGGGCTCGTAGTTCAGTTCAGTTCAGTTCAGTTGCTCAGTCGTGTCCTTCTCTTTGCGACCCCATGGATTGCAGCATGCCAGGCCTCCCTGTCCATCACCAACTCCCGGAGTTTACTCAAACTCATGTCCGTTGAGTCGGTGATGCCATCCAACCATCTCATCCTCTGTCATCCCCTTCTCCTCCTGCCCTCAATCTTTCTCAGCATCAGGGTCTTTTCCAAGGAGTCAGTTCTTCGCATCAGGTGGCCAAAGTATTGGAGTTTCAGCTTCAGCATCAGTCCTTCTAATGAATATTCAGGAGTGATCTCCTTTAGGATGGACTGGCTGGATCTCCTCGCAGTTCAAGGGACTCTCAAGAGTCCTCTCCAACACCACAGTTGAAAAGCATCAAATCTTCGGCGCTCAGCTTTCTTCACGGTTCAACTCTCACATCCATACATGACTACTGGAAAAACCATAGCCTCGACTAGATGGACCTTTGTTGGCAAAATAATGTCTCTGCTTTTTAATATACTGTCTAGGTTGGTCATGACTTTTCTTCCAAGGAGCAAGCATCTTTTAATCTCATGGCTGCAGTCACCATCTGCGGTGATTTTGGAGCCCAAGAAAATAAAGTCTGTCACTGTAAGAAGGACTGAATTTGAATAACCTTGGCAGCCTAGCAGCTGTGATGCTAAATGACAGTGATATAAAGGGTAAGGAAACACGCTCTCTCTGGCATACCTGAGCTTACGGTGGGAGCTGGCTTTCGGGCACAGGGCCAGTGCTCAGAGCTGGGCAGATGTGGAGGGGCACAGCAAGGAACCAGGCGGTGGCAGGGGGGAGGGTTGGGAGCTGAGCCTTGGGGGGCCAGACATGACGAAGTTGAATGTCCTCTCTTCTGAGTCTCTTTCAGTCCTAGCTGCTATGACTCTAGTGGGTTCTGGGATTTGCGTGGTGTTGAGAAGAGAGTGGAATTACACATGCTGCTGCTGCTGCTGCTGCTGCTAAGTCGCTTCAGTCGTGTCTGACTCTGTGCGATCCCATAGACAGCAGCCCACCAGGCTCCCCCGTCCCTGGGATTCTCCAGGCAAGAACACTGGAGTGGGTTACATGTTAACCCCCCCAAACAACTCCAGCCTGGATGGGGAACTGGTGAGGCACAGACCACTTGCCCTGCTTGCCCAGGTTTGAGCCAGAAAAGGAGAGGGGTAATGCCCAGAGGTTTTTCTCCTTCCCTACGTCTGACACTTTTATTAGAATACGTCTTGGTGTTGGCCCATTGGAGGTGATGGTTCCACATACAAAGTATAATCACCCATTATGCGGTTTGCACTTCTGTTTAGGGAAATTTTTCATGAATAAAACTTCTCAGTGTGTGCTCTCTTCCTTTGCTTTGGTTTTCCTCTTCAGGGATGTGGATTTTCTTTGCCTACCTTTAGTATTTGTTGCTTTCTTTGTAAATCTTTTAATCTCACTTTTCATTTCTAGTTTTATTTTTAAAATTTCTGTCTTTCACATTTCATTTCTCTTAAAGCTTGGTTTGTTGACTTTATTCATTCTTGTATTCACTGTAATTTAGTTTTCTCCTAAAACGATTTTTCCCCTTAAAATACTCCATTTTTTCCGACTCATTTCTGCATTTTTCTAATTCCATTTTGTGTATTCTTACATATCTTCTATAAATCCCTTCTGTAATTTCCTTAATGTTTATTTGCTTGGTTTGCAAGAGTAGATTCCAGGTATGTCTGTTCTATGAGTATCTCTGTGATGTTACTCTGCTCCTTACTCTTCCTTTTTTTTAGTAGAAGCTTTGCATGGGCTTTGACCTTGAACTTTTCATTGCTTAAATATATGAGCTAATATTCCTGTATGCTGAGGAGATAGTTGGGGTCAGGGTAGCTTTTTAAATCCCAGAGAGCCCTTGTCTTCTGTAGTTTTCATATCTGTTATTAGTATGGTGGCTTGCTTCTTGTGATATCCTGGCTCTGTTCCCCTCCCCCAATTTATTCTGGATCTTTTCTCTTCTTCATCTCTATTGTTCCTGTTCAGTGGTTCCAGTTCAGTTCTACTCCCAAGAGCTTCCTTGCAGTATAAGGCCCTGTCTTCGAAGGGTCAACTTCGAGAGCATCTAGTGGTTGGACTGTCGCAGCTGCTCAGACTTTCTGAGGCTGTCCGTTGTCAGGCCTTTGCTGATGCAGTGGGCAAACTCCTCCCGGTTCCACCTGCAGTTACTACCGTGGTCGCGCTCTGCTCTCCAGGGAGTGCTTGCTGGCTACTCTGGGGTTCTTCTCGTTTTTTGTCCCCAGTGGCTTGTACTTTGGGCTTTGAGGGGAAACTTCATTCATTTTGTTTTGGTGCAAATGCTGTCCATGGGCTTCTGCCATCTAGTTGCTTTGTCTAGTTTTTATGTGGGGATCTGGGAGGATCCACTGCTACCTTTCCAAGATAAGAACCTTAACGGGGAGAAATGAGAAAAACATAGAAAAGGAAGAGGGAGCCAAGCCTGGAGGCAGCTTGACTGTTTTGCTGGACTGGGTCATGTTCATTTGAGGTCACGCTTCAGAGGCCGATTTCTATTTGCTTTGACCTCAGGCAACTTTAAGATGCTACCCGGAAACTGACAAAAGAGATCACTAAGAAAGTCCAAGATGGGTAGGAAACCAGTAAGAAGGTGAGAAATATGTCCATTAATTCTTTAAGCACTGAAGAACTGATGCTTTCGGATTGTGGGTCTGGAGAAGACTCCTGAGAGGCCCTTAGTCTGCAAGGAGATCAAACCAGTCAATACTAAAGGAAATCAATCCTGAATATTCATTGGAACGATTTATGCTGGAGCCGAAACTCCAATACTTTGGCCACCTGATGTGAAGAGCTGACTCTTTGGAAAAGACCCTGATGCTGGGAAAGACTGAGGGCAGGAGGAGAAGGGGGCAGCAGAGGATGAGATGGCTGGATGGTATTACTGACTCAGTCAACATGAGTTTGAGCAAACTCTGGGAAATAGTGGAGGCCAGGGAGGCCAGGAGTGCTGCAGTCCATGGGGTTGCAAAGAGTCAGACACGGCTTAGCAGCTGAACAACAACAATTCTTTAAGACTCTACCATCTGCCAGGCTCTGTACTAATACCAGGGATTCAGTGAAGCAATAAAAGACATGATGTGAAGGGAGAAAGCAGACAGAACTGAGATCTCAACCGTAAGTAAGGAGATAGACTTCTGCTAACAGTGGTATTTTTTCATATAAACAGAATTAACAGAACATAATCAACGCAATCCAGGAAAAAACCCTACAGTATTTGAATAAGAAACAAGAAATAAATAGAAACCCAATACATATTTCAATACACAGCCTGGTAAAATCTTATAACATTAGGAAAAATGAAGGTTCTTCCAAGTGCCCAAGAAGGAAATGTGTCTCTATTTCAAAGGGATTACAGTATCATTTTTGATCCAAGGGAAATGTTAGCCTTTTTGCTCTGGCAGGCTGAAACTGGGTCATTGTAAACACTGGAATGAATCACATGGATATGGGTTACAATGCAATTGGAAAAAGAAAAGAGTCCATGTGTCCACACTGATACCACAACGATTTTAAAAGGAAGGTGGGAGGGAAATTTTTCCAGAAAAATGGTACCTAATAAATAAAGAAGAGGAGACAGAACTAGAACATACCCACTTTACGACCACCAGAGCAACCATCAATGCAGGCAAAGATCATCAGTAGATGCTAAAACCTTTAATATGCTTGGGAGCAGAATCTCCAGAGCCCCCAGGATCCCCCGTAGATTATCATTGATAATAAAGGGGAAAATGATGCTTTACAATGGAGGGATCTGGGGAAGCTTCATCAGGGATGAAACTTCACATCACCAGTGATGGGACAAAGCTTCATCATATGCCTTCAGCATGAAAGGCTGAGGAGGACACAATATTGCCAATTTTTTTTTTTTTCCTGTAAAAAGCATTCAACATGAATCAAGTCAGGAGGAAACCATCAAACCAAACCAGCTGAAAGACAGTCTGTAAAACAGCTCAGACACTTTAAAACTGTCAATGTTGGGAAGGACTGAAAAAGCCTGTAAACTGCTGCAGACAAAAGGAATGACGGGCTTCCTGGTGGCTCTGAAGAGTCTGCTTGCCAACGTGGGAGATGTGGGTTCGACCCAAGTCAGGAAGATCCCCTGGAGAAGCAAAGGGCAACCCTCTTCAGTATTCTTGCCTGGAAAATCCCATGAACAGAGGAACCTGGCGGGCTGCAGTCCATAGGGCTGCAAAGAGTCAGACATGACGGAGAGCAACTTATCATGCACACATGCAAAGGAATGAAAAGGGCTAAAATGATATACGACCATCACCTCCATGATCATGGTCGGTATTCTGGATTGAGAAAGACAGTTACAAAGGACTAATTAGGACTATTGGGAAAAACTGATTATTAACTAGATATTGGATAACTGTATGATATAAAATTTTTTGAGTGCGATTATCTTTTTGTGTTTCTGTGGGAGGATGTTCTCACTGATTGTAGACTCACAAAAGTGAACATGAGGTTTATATTAGGGTGGAAGGAGATGGGAAGGATTTTAAGCTTTAAATACGTTTTCAGGTCCTTGGGCCCGTTTTTTTAAACATTAAGAGAGAGACATCAGCTGAAGACTGTGATAGTAAATGTCCCCTCCTCATTCCTCCCAACTGCGGCTTCCCAGGTGGCTCAGTGGTAAAGAACTTGCCTGCCAGTTCAGGAGATGCAAGAGATGTGGGTTCGATCCCTGGGTTGGGAAGATCCCCTGGAGTAGGAAATGGCAACCCACTCCAGTATTCTTGCCTGGAAAATTCCACGGGCAGAGGAGGCTGGTGGGTTACAGTCCATGGGGTTGCAAAGAGTCAGACACGACTGAGTGGCTGAGCGCGTTCCTCCCTATTACTCCCATGGTGGCCCCTAGATAGAATTCTGAAAGGAATTCCTCCTAAAAGGACTCTGTGTTGGAAATACCAGGTGCTGCCTCTAGGGCATTTTGATAATCATGAGAGCATGAACAATTCTTCATTTCCTCAATTCAGCTTCAGCCAGAAAGAATGCCCTAGGGAGCCCGGCTAGTAGGTTTGGAAATCTGCTTCTCCTACATTAAGGGAGACAGTCAACCCTACTAGATCCCAGCGCAGGAAGAGCTCAAACCAATTCAATCCAACAAACATTTACTATAAGCCACCAGGGGCCAGATTTGGGATAAAACGCAGATGAAACGTACTCCCCTCCATTGGGTCCTTAAACCCCAAGGGGTGACATACGTATGTGACACACACACGTCTTTGTTGGTGTACTTTACCAATGTAATCTGAGAGGCTGACTTTCAGTGCCTGGATCAGTAAGCCTTCTTCCACGAGTTCCTTATACAGAGACTCAATGGTCCTGGGGAAAAAGAAGACCATCGATTCCGTGAGCAAACACATCAAATCTGCAGTGTTTATGTTAATCCTCACAAATGTAGCAAACTTTAACCAGGTCTAATTCAAAGTACATTCATATGTACACAAATAAATTGATGTTTGAACCCTTTTCACAATTTGGGGATGAATTAGGCTTTTTAAAAACAATACTTTCACTCATCCATGGGTATATCTGATATTTTCTATTAATAAGAATTATATCTTTGGGCATCTGAGACCAGCTATAACTCTTGAAGTCTGCCCTTTCTTCAGCCTTCATAATGATACAAATATGAGTCAGAAATTACCCAATAATAGTAATGTAATGGGCCCATAATTATATATTCAGTTAGCATCTGCAAGCTGTAGTAGATCATTAATCCTTCATGAAATTGATGTTTTCTTTTAACTCCATAGCATAATAGTTTAAAAGAAATATCTATAAGGAACAAAGGCTTATAACAGAAATCATTTTAATGTGAAAGACAAAATGTCAAAAGCTGTGAGTGTAGTAATACTTTAGGAACATGTTAAGCTCTTCTCTGCTGTTTACAGATGACAACATCACTTCTCTAAGCGGGGTGGGGGGGGGCGGTGTGTGGGCAGGTAGCCAGCACATGGGCAATTTATACTAATTGGGGAAAAAAATGAAGATAGTATTCCACTTAATGAATGAAACTCCCAATGAAATTAAGTGGGGCTTGGGTTGCTGGAATTCTGATAAATCACATTCAAATACTGTCCAGACAGCATATTCAAAAGCAGAGACATTACTTTGCCAACAAAGGTTCGTCTAGTCAAGGCTATGGTTTTTCCTATGGTCATGTATGGATGTGAGAGTTGGACTGTGAAGAAAGCTGAGCATCAAAGAATTGATGCTTTTGAACTGTGGTGTTGGAGAAGACTCTTGAGAGTCCCTTGGACTGCAAGGAGATCCAACCAGTCCATTCTGAAGGAGATCAGCCCTGGGATTTCTTTGGAAGGAATGATGCTAAAGCTGAAACTCCCAATACTTTGGCCACCTCACGTGAAGAGTTGACTCATTGGAAAAGACTCTGATGCTGGGAGGGATTGGGGGCAGGAGGAGAAGGGGACGACAGAGGATGAGATGCCTGGATGGCATCACCGACTCGATGGACATGAGTTTGAGTGAACTCTGGGAGTTGGTGATGGACAGGGAGGCCTGGCATGCTGTGATTCATGGGGTCGCAAAGAGTTGGACACGACTGAGCGACTGAACTGAACTGATAGTCCTCTGAGATGTCTCATCTTTTCCCATTTCATTTCTAGGAGCCTTATTATTTGGTTCAGCCTAGTCTTTCATTAGAATGAAGAACAGTAGATATGTCTAAAATGTTCTTTGTTCTATGATTCAAGTTAGTGTGATTAAAAAAAGACTCAATTCAAAATGGATAACCAGCAAGGACCTACTGCAGAGCACAAGGAACTCAATGCTATGTGCCAGCCTGGATGGGAGAGCAGTTTGGGGAGAATGGACATACTGTATATGTGTGGCTAAGGCCCTTCATTCTTCATCCGAAACTACTACAACATTGGTACTCCAATATAAAATTAAATGTTTAAAATTTTAAAAAAATACTCAAGTACATCCCTGAGATTCAAGCCAAATACTACTGGGATAGATGTTAATTCAATGACTCCAGCCTTTGGCTGACTGAAATTTTATTCTATCAAATATATTTAAAATAGTGTGCTCTCCACTAAGAAGTAAGCAAGTTTTCATTGTACATGGAATTTGGGATGATGTATCTCACCTATATCAAGGAAGTACAAGTTGCAGTGTTTGAACTCGAATATTTGTTTAATACAAACATATGTCTAAAATATTACCATAAAATTGAAGAAGATTCACTAAAATAATTAAAACCTAATATCTTAAGAATCCTGGAACACAAACCTATATTTGGATCTTTCCAGTGAAATCAACTCTTGCTATGGAATAAAAAAAGTCTAAAACTATGTATCTTATCAACTGTGGTAAAAGTGCTGATTTAAGGTTTATGCTAAGTCAGTGAGAGAAACAGAAGTTGTCTTACAGTGTCTTGGTGGAGAACTAGCCCACTAACTGAATCCTACTTAATGAGTAACATTCATTAAGTCTTAAAGTCATTAAGCTTTCAAAAATAAAATAAAAAAGTCTTCCAGGAATGAGATGACTAGGTATTTCTGTACTTTTGGGCATAAAAGTGAACAAAATACTTTTAAAGACCATAAAATGGTCTTCATTTCACTAGAGAATTGCTTGTGGCCCATTTATGACAATTCAACTGTAAAGAAACATATGCCAAGAGCACATTCATTGTCTAACAGACATGGTCCACGAGCTGCACGCGTGCGCCCTGTGTGGTTAAGGCAGAGCTGTACTCAGTCGTGTGGTTCTTTAAACATAAGTGGATAATGTTAACTTAGTAGTCGGCTTGTACTGGCAGATTCAAGGTGAGCTCTGGGTGGTTATCCAATAAGACACTTAGCAGGATCTTCTCAGAAAGACTGATGGAAGGACACGAGAGAAAAGTGGCATGGAAGAGTCACTAAAGACAGAGGGGGCTCCGCGTGTAGGCAGGGGCTGGACCCTCCTCCAGGTCAGGGACCATGATGTCCCTGTGTCCCCAGGAGGCATCAGTATCAGTCACCAGTAGGTGGTGCCTCCCCAGGAACTGGGGGGCCTGTGTCTCAGAATGCTAACTGCGCAGCGGTCAGCCACCGCTCCTGACCTTGAACCTTTCCCCAAACAATGGAAACTCAGCAGCTCCTCTTTCCAGGGACATCCTAAGGAAGCCGTCTCTCCCCAGAGCCAAGGCCACACCCAGGCTGGGCGACACTGCAGAGGCTTCCCGCTGGGGGCCCAGGGCGTGCGTGAGCTCTGGGGTGCTCTGGTTCCCACTTTCCACATGGATGATCCCAGGCTGGCTTCCTCTCTCATGGGTCCTCTCTCAAGTAGAGTTTGGGACTGTATCACTGCACCCAGAGAGGAACAAGCATGCGTGCATGCTAAGTTGCTTCATCTGCAACCCCATGGACTGTAACCTACCAGGCTCATGTGTCCACTGGGTTCTCCAGGCAAGCATACTGGAGTGGGCTGCCATTTCCTCCTCCAGGGAATCTTCCCAACCTAGGGATCAAACCTGCATCTCCCGTGTCTCCTGCATTGGCAGGCAGGTTCTTTACCACGAGCGTCACCTGCGAAGTCCAAAGAGGAACCAGGGACACACCTAACAGGGAGCAACACCTGTCACCTGTTAACAAACCCACGGGGAAGAAAGGTGTACGCATTCAAAATGATTGCAGCCATTCCCTTGGAGGGGATTTTAATTAAACTCCTTGAAAATGTTTGAAAACCTGGGCCCTGACTATTCCTAATGCTAAACAACTGGAGGCCATTTCAGCTTAAAGTGAGCTTTTACAATTACCCATTAATATCAAAGTTTAGCCAACGAAGCTGAAGGAGATGGAACCATCCCTTTGTGACGAGTCCTCATCCTTGGCTTCGAGGAGCATTTATAAAGGGCCCCAGGGGCCAGACCCAGGGACGGGCAGGGAATAAGGACTGTGTCTGCCCTCAAGT
The DNA here is from genome assembly GCF_032452875.1 of Bos javanicus. NCBI lineage: Eukaryota > Metazoa > Chordata > Mammalia > Artiodactyla > Bovidae > Bos > Bos javanicus. The sequence goes on from NC_083870.1 coordinate 116,083,070, forward strand.
CTCAGAATTCCCTCAGAAGCTATAGCAGGATGCTATTTCTTAATAAACTTCAGAACCCCAAGAATTTTAAAGCTTAAAATGTCACACGGCCTCAGAAGTGACGGGGCCAAGTCTGCACGTCCCCAGTTGAGGATGCCGGCCTGAGTGCAGGACTGCAGGGTGGTCCCGGGCCTTCGCCCACCAGCTCTGCCAGGCTGAAGGGTATGGAGGGTGCAGAGCCGGGCGGGGTGGTGCCTCTCCCTGGCCAGGCCGAGAGGACCCAGCCACGTCCCGGGCTCTCCTCTGGGTTGCTCGCCCCCAGGGTGCACCCCTCACCTGTCCACAGTCAGGTCTTTATCCTTCTTCCCCTTTCTGCCTTTCTTCTTTTTATTTTTCTGGAAGAAAATGGAAGAAGAAAAAAACCCCCAACCATTTAGTAAAACAAAGGAAAATGAGCTGAGGAGGCTGGTTTGGGGGGTGGGGAATGGTAAACTCAATCGTGGCACCTGGATCTGGAGCAGCGAGACTTCACGCGCACAGGGATCGGCAGGGGAGGCAGCCACCCTGACACCTGCACGGACCCTGAGCTCCCAACAGGCCCCAGTGTCCTGGGTCTTCTTCTGGGTCCTGGGATGCTGACGACGAAGGATGAGAGTGCCCTGTGCTCCATCAGCTGTGCTTGTCCTCGGTTCTGATCACCTCTCGGTTAGCATCCGGCCCCAAATCTGGAGCCGGAAATGCCAGGAGGCCTCTGGTATCCCAAGGGCTCTGCACTCAGCTCCTTGTGGTAGCTGCCGGGTGGTGCTGGGACGTGGTCCCTTGGAGCAGAGCTGATCGCTGAACTCTTCTGTCTCAAATACCTCCCCAATGCCCACAGGATGAAGTTCAAGTTCCCCAGCCTGACCCCTATCTTTCTTTGCCGCATCTCACACTCCTTCGGTGACTCGTGTTCCCTGTTACACAGGATTCCCTTTGGGTCCTTCTTTTTATTAAAAATTAATTAATTTATTTTAATTGGAGGCTAATTGCTTTACAGTGTTGTGGTGGTTTTTGCCATGCATCGAGATGGCACGTGCAGTCCACGGGGTTGCAAAGAGTCGGACACGACTGAGCGACTGAACCGACCGACCAACATGAATCAGCCACGGGTGTCCATGTGCCCCCATCCTAGACCCCCTCCCACCTCCCTCCCCATCCCCTCCCTCTGGGTTGTCCCAGTGCATGGGCTTTGAGCGCCCTGTTGGATGCATTGAACTTGGACTGGTGATTTATTTCACATACGGGGTCCTTCTTTTTTCTTCTCGTGCTATACAGTAGATTCTCATTAGTTATGTATTTTATACACAGTAGGGTATATATGCACTCTGTCCTCTTCCACTCTTCCATGTCCATTTCCTATTCATCCATTCTTTATTATTTCTATTACATCATAATTTATGTAATCACATCTGGTTGATAAACTTTTCACATTTAATTTTTGCATAGGACCATATCACCACCACCCAGTTTAAAATTCAGAGCACATTTTTGTCATTCCTGAACTCTCTTCTCACGTGGTTTTCCAGTCTGTACGTAACCATTCCTCTGACTTCTCTGTGGACTCACATCACCTGTTCTTGGACATGGAGTCTTACCACATAGACTCTTTAGTGTCTGGCTTCCTCCAGTCAGTATTACGACTACAGCATGCATGTATGTGGCTATAGGTAGCTATACTTGATGTTTTTCAGTATTTTAATAATTGAAATTTTTTATTTTGAGGTGATGTTAGATTCACATGCAGTTCCAAGAACTGATACAGAGAGATGTAACCTTTAGAGTGGTTCTCCCAATGCTAACATCTTGCAGCACTTTCTCTCAAGGTCACAAGCAAGATATTGATCTGAAGCGGACACAGTTAAGAATGTTTCCTATCACCATAAGGATCCTTCAAGCTGCTCCCTCGGCCGCCCCAGCTTTACTAGATACCTCTAATCCCTCCTCTGTTTCTACAATTTTTGTCCTTTCAGGAACGTTCTATCAGCAGAACCCTAGAGTATGCTACTTTCTTGCTTTTCACTCATCATCAGATCAGACCAGATCAGTCGCTCAGTCGTGTCCGACTCTTTGCAACCCCATGAATCGCAGCACGCCAGGCCTCCCTGTCCATCACCAACTCCCGGAGTTCACTCAGACTCACGTCCATCAAGTCGGTGATGCATCCAGCCATCTCATCCTCTGTTGTCCCCTTCTCCTCCTGCCCCCAATCCCTCCCAGCATCAGAGTCTTTTCCAATGAGTCAACTCTTCGCATGAGGTGGCCAAAGGACTGGAGTTTCAGCTTTAGCATCATTCCTTCCAAAGAAATCCCAGGGCTGATCTCCTTCAGAATGGATTGGTTGGATTTCCTTGCAGTCCAAAGGACTCTCAAGAGTCTTCTCCAACACCACAGTTCAAAAGCATCAATTCTTTGGTGCTCAGCTTTCTTCACAGTCCAACTCTCACATCCATACATGACCACTGGAAAAACCATAGCCTTGACTAGACGAACCTTTGTTGGCAAAGTAATGTCTCTGCTTTTGAATATGCTCTCTAGGTTGGTCATAACTTTCCTTCCAAAGAGTAAGCGTCTTTTAATTTCGTGGCTGCAATCACCATCTGCAGTGATTTTGGAGCCCAGAAAAATAAAGTCTGACACTGTTTCCAGGGGTGGTGACTGGGAGGACCAACCCCACGTCCAAGGAGCCGTGGCTGTGCGGGTGCAGGAGGGCCTAGAGGAGCTATCCCACACTGAAGGTCAGGAAGGGTGGCAGTGAGGAGATACCCCTCGTCCAAGGTAAGGAGCAATGGCTGCACTTTGCTGGAGCAGCCGTGAAGAGATACCCAACGCCCAAGGTAAGAGAAACCCAAGTAAGACGGTAGGTGTTGCAAGAGGGCATCAGAGGGCAGACACACTGAAACCATACTCACAGAAAACTAGTCAATCTAATCACACTAGGACCACAGCCTTGTCTAACTCAATGAAACTAAGCCATGCCCATGGGGTAACCCAAGATGGGCGGGTCATGGTGGAGAGATCTAACAGAATGTGGTCCACTGGAGAAGGGAATGGCAAACCACTTCAGTATTCTTGCCTTGAGAACCCCATGAACAGTATGAAAAGGCAAAATGATAGGATACTGAAAGAGAAACTCCCCAGGTCAGTAGGTGCCCAATATGCTACTGGAGATAAGTGGAGAAATAACTCCAGAAAGAATGAAGGGATGGAGCCAAAGCAAAAAGAATACCCAGCTGTGGATGTGACTGGTGATAGAAGCAAGGTCCGATGCTGTAAAGATCAATATTGCATAGGAACCTGGAATGTCAGGTCCATGAATCAAGGCAAATTGGAAGTGGTCAAACAAGAGATGGCAAGAGTGAATGTTGACATTCTAGGAATCAGCGAACTCAAATGGACTGGAATGGGTGAATTTCACTCAGATGACCATTATATCTACTACTGCGGGCAGGAATCCCTCAGAAGATATGGAGTAGCCATCATGGTCAACAAAAGAGTCCAAAATGCAGTACTTGGATGCAATCTCAAAAACGATAGAATGATCTCTGTTTGTTTCCAAGGCAAGCCATTCAATATCACAGTAATCCAAGTCTATGCCCCAACCAGTAACGCTGAAGAAGCTGAAGTTGAATGGTTCTATGAAGACCTACAAGACCTTTTAGAACTAACACCCAAAAAAGATGTCCTTTTCATTATAGGGGACTGGAATGCAAAAGTAGGAAGTCAAGAAATACCTGGAGTAACAGGCAAATTTGGCCTTGGAATACGGAATGAAGCAGGGCAAAGACTAATAAGAGTTTTGCCAAGAAAATGCACTGGTCATAGCAAACAGCCTCTTCCAGCAACACAAGAGAAGACTCTACACATGGACATCACCAGATGGTCAACACTGAAATCAGATTGATTATATTCTTTGCAGCTAAAGATGGAGAAGCTCTATACAGTCAGCAAAAACAAGACCAGGAGCTGACTGTGGCTCAGATCATGAACTCCTTATTGCCAAATTCAGACTTAAATTGAAGAAAGTAGGGAAAACCACTAGACCATTCAGGTATGACCTAAATCAAATCCCTTATGATTATACAGTGGAAGTGAGAAGTAGATTTAAGGGCCTAGATCTGATAGAGAGAGTGCCTGATGAACTATGGAATGAGGTTTGTGACATTATATAGGAGACAGGGATCAAGACCATCCCCCTGGAAAAAAAATGCAGAAAAGCAAAATGGCTGTCTGGGGAGGCCTTACAAATAGCTGTTAAAAGAAGAGAAGTGAAAAGCAAAGGATAAAAGGAAAGATATAAATAAACATCTGAATGCAGAGTTCCAAAAAATAGCAAGAAGAAATAAGAAAGCCTTCTTTAGCGATCAATGCAAAGAAATAGACGAAAACAACAGAATGGGAAAGACTAGAGATCTCTTCAAGAAAATCAGAGATATCAAAGGAACATTTCATGCAAAGATGGGCTCAATAAAGGACAGAAATGGTATGGACCTAACAGAAGCAGAATATATTAAGAAGAGATGGCAAGAATACACAGAAGAACTGTACAAAAAAGATCTTCACGACCCAGATAATCATGATGGTGTGATCACTGACCTAGAGCCAGACATCCTGGAATGTGAAGTTAAGTGGGCCTTAGAAAGCATCACTACGAACAAAGCTAGTGGAGGTGATAGAATTCTAGTTGAGCTATTCCAAATGCTGAAAGATGATGCTGTGAAAGTGCTGCACTCAATATGCCAGCAAGTTTGAAAAACTCAGCAGTGGCCACAGGACTGGAAAAGGTCAGTTTTCATTCCAATCCCAAAGAAAGGCAATGCCAAAGAATGCTCAAACTACTGCACAATTGCACTCATCTCACACGCTAGTAAAGTAATGCTCAAAATTCTCCAAGCCAGGCTTCAGGAATATGTGAACCGTGAACTTCCTGATGTTCAAGCTGGTTTTAGAAGGCAGAGGAACAAGAGATCAAATTGCCAACATCTGCTGGATCATCGAAAAAGCAAGAGAGTTCCAGAAAAACATCTATTTCTGCTTTACTGACTTTGCCAAAGCCTTTGACTGTGTGGATCACAAGAAATTGTGGAAAATTCTGAAAGAGATGGGAATAGCAGACCACCTGATCTGCCTCTTGAGAAATGTGTATGCAGGTCAGGAAGCAACAGTTAGAACTGGACATGGAACAACAGACTGGTTCCAAATAGGAAAAGGAGGGGCTGTACATTGTCACCCTGTTTATTTAACTTATATGCAGAGTACATCATGAGAAATGCTGGACTGGAAGAAACAAGCTGGAATCAAGATTGCCAGGAGAAATATCAATAACCTCAGATATGCAGATGACACCACCCTTACGGCAGAAAGTGAAGAGGAACTCAAAAGCCTCTTGATGAAAGTGAAAGTGGAGAGTGAAAAAGTTGGCTTAAAGCTCAACATTCAGAAAATGAAGATCACGGCATCCGGTCCCATCACTTCATGGGAAATAGATGGGGAAACAGTGGAAACAGTGTCACTCATAATAATTCTCAGGAAATGTTTCCAGGTTATTGTATGCACGAATAGTTCACTCTTCTCTCAATTGTTGTTTCTAGTTTGGGGCTATTATGAACTGATTATGGTACAACAAATGCGTGTGTGTGTGCGTGTAAGCCTTCATTTATCCGGGGTAAATGCTCCTGAGTGCAGTCGCTGGGTTGTATGGCAGTTGCCGTGGGCTTCCCAGGTGGTAAAGAATCCACCAGCCAACATGGGAGACACAGGAGTCCTCCTGTGCAGGTTGGATATCTGGGTCTGGAAGATCCCTGGAGAAGGAAATGGCTACCCACTCGAGTATTCTCGCCTGGAAAATTCCGTGGGCAGAGGCGGGCTACAGTCCACAGGGTTGCAAAGAGTCGGACACAACTTACCTACGGAACACACACGGTGGCATGTTAGGTTTTTTAAGAAATGCCAAATTTCCTGTGCTGATCACACCATTTTACCCTCCCACCAATCATATAAGAGTGATAATGGTTTGTCCCTGTGATGTTGCCAGTGCTTTTATTTCAGCCATCCTCATGGGTGTGGAGTGATTTCTTTGTGGTTTTAATTTGCTTTTTTCTAATGGCTCACGACAGGCATCCTTTCTGTGCTCATTTCCCCTCTGTACATCCACTTTGGTGAAATGTCAGTTCATGTCTTCTGTCCGTATTATAATCGGATTGTTTTCTTTTTTAAGTGTTGAGTTTTGAGTGTTCTTTTTATGTTCTACATACTAGATCTCCATTAGATACATGGTTTGTGAATACTTTCTCCCAATCTGTGGCTTGTCTTTTCACCCTCCTAACAGGCTCTTTCACAAACATGTTTAATTTTGATGAAATCCTAATTTTCCTTTAATGGATCTGTGCTTTCAGTGCTAATTCTAAGAAGGCTTTGCTAACCTTAGATCCAAAAGACTTTCCCCTATGTATTTTTTCCATAAATTTTTAAAAATTTTATTTATTTATTAATTGAAGGTTAATTGCTTTACAGAAGTTTGTTGTTTTCTGTCAAACTTCAACATGGATCAGCCATAGGTATACATACATCCCCTCCCTTCTGAAACTCCCTCTCATCTCCCTCCCCATCCCACCCCTCTAGGTTGATACAGAGCCCCTGTTTGAGGTTTCTGAGTCATACAGAAAATTCCCGTTGGCTATCTATTTTACATACGGCAATGCAAGTTTCCATGTTACTCTTTCCATACATCTCACCCTCTCCTCCCCTCGCCCCATGTCCGTAAGTCTGTTCTCTGTGTCTGTTTCCTCCATTGCTGCCCTGCAGATAAATTCTTCGGTACCATTTTTCTAGATTCCGTATATATGCGTTAGAATACGACATTTATCTTTCTCTTTCTGACTTACTTCACTCTGTATAATAGGTTCTAGGTTCATCCACTTCATTAGAATGGACTCAAATGTGTTCCTTTTTATGGCTGAGTAATATTCCATTGTGTTTATCCCCCTATATATTTTTAAAAGTTATAGTTTTACATTTTACATCTAAGTCCATGCTCCATTTTGAGTTAATTTTTGTATAATATGTAAGACTTAAGGTTGTTTTTCTTCTTTTTTTTTAATCTGTGGATGTCCACCTGCTCCAGCACCATTTATTGAAAAGGTTATCCTCTCTGCTTGAATTACATTTGCATCTTTGTCAAAAATCAGTCAGGTTTATTTGTGCAAGCCTATACCTCAACTTTCCTGTTTCACTGATTTGTGGTTTAACCCTCTACCAACAGCAAACAGTCTTGATTATTATGGCTGTATAATGAGCCTTGAAATCACATGCATGGATTCTTTTTATTTTATTGCTCTTTTTTCAAAATCATCTTAGCTATTCTAGAGTCACTGTCTTTCCATATACCTTTTAAGATAATCTTATCTCTGTTTATAACTATCTTTCTGGGACTTCGATAAGAATTGGATTAATCTAGTATACTGGTGTGGAAAGAACTGACATCTTTACAACATGTGGTCTTCCAATCCATGTGCATAGTACATCTGTCTATTTAGGTCTTTGATTTCTTTCATCAGCATGGTGTTCTTTTAGCATACAAGTCCTATACATGTTTTGTTAGCTTTACACCTAGGTATTTCATTTTTGAGTGATGTTAAGTGATATATTTTTAATCCTGGTGTCTACCTGTTCATTGCTAGTAGATAGAAACATGACTAATTTTTATATGTTCCCCTTGTATCCTAAAACCTTGCTGAATGCACTTTTTTATTCCTAGGAGTTTTTAGAGTCCTTGGGATTTTCTAAATAGCTATTCATGTCATCTACAAATAAGGACTGTTTCTTTTATTTCCTTCTCTTGTCTACTGCACTGGCTAATGTCTGGCACTATATTCATGAAAGTGTACTGAGTGGACACACTGGCCTTATTCCCAGTCTTAGGGAAAAAACATTTAGTCTTTCCCTGTTAAGTAAAAAGTTAGCTGTGGGTGTTTTTGTTAATTTATCACCTTATGGAAGTTCTCTATCCCAGTTTCTCTGAGGAACTTATTATGAGTGTTAAATTGTGTCAAATGCTTTTTCTGTATCAACTGATATGATCGTGTGATTTTTTTTTCTTCTTTAGTCCATTAATATAGTTGATTCCATTACTGATTTTCAAATATTGAATGAGGCTTGCATTCTTGGAATAAACTCCATTTGGTCACGGTTTATAATTTTCTTTATTGTTTCATTCTATTTGATAATATTTTGCTAAGGAATTTTGCATCCATATTCACAAGGGATACAGGCTTACAACTTTCTTTTTTTGGTACTGTCTTTGTCTGGTTTTCATTTAAGGGTAATACTAGCTTGTTATGAAATGAGTTGGGAAGTGTTCCTTCTTCTTCTGTTTTCTGGACATGACTGTGTATAATTGGAGTTAATCTATCTTTGAACATTTGGTAGAATTCTCCAGTAAATCGTCTGGCCCCAGAGATTCTATGTGGGGGAATTGTTTTAATTACAATTCGACTTCTGTATGGTTGTAGAGCTAGTCAATTTATCTATTTCCTATCAAATGAGTTGTGGCAGTTTGTATTTTTTAGGGAAAGTGGGTCCATCTTGTGCCAAGTTGTCAAATTATGTGTGTGGAGTTGTTTATAGTATCCTTTATGAAATTATTCTTTTTATGTCTGCAGTCAGTGGTGGCAACCCTTGCTTCATTCCTGATGTTGGTAATTTGTGACTTGTTTTTTCTCTGTTAGTCTTACTAGAGGTTTGTAAATTACTGATAACTTTCAAAAAACTCAGCTCTGTTTTATTTACTTTCTATAGTTTTTCTGTTTTCAATTTCACTGATTTCTGGTCTTTATTTTCTTCTTTCTGCTCACTTTTTTTTTCCTCCTCTTTTTCTAGGTTCTGAAGGTAGGAACTTGGCTGATGAATTTGAGCTTTTTCCTCTTTTTTTCTAGTGTATCTGTTTGTACTTAGTCACTCAGTCATGCCTGACTCTTCGTGACGCCATGGACTGTAACCTGCCAGGCTCCTCTATCCATGGGATTCTCCAGGCAAGAATACTGGCTTGGGTTGCCATTTCCTTCTCCAGGAGATCTTCCTGACCCAGGGATCAAACGCGTGTCCCTATGTCTCTGGCATTGGTAGGTGGATTCTTTACCACTGTGAAGCCCCTATTGGTATATACTTGTCTTTATAGCAATCCAGTCATGTAATCTTTTTAGTATTTTTTTCATCCAGGAAGGGGCCCATGATGGCAAAAGTGTTGGGGGCCTAGGGTGACTGACTTGCTCAGCTGCCAGGGATTCTTTATCTACTGGCCCATCAGGGAAGCCCCTGTGTATGTGTTTAAGGCCATAAATTTCCCTCTCAGGGCTGCTTTGCTTGTATCCCAGGTGTTTTTATATCTTACATTTTTGTTACATGCTTTTATTCATCTTGTTTTTCTTTTTCCTATGAATTAGAAGTGTGCTGTTTAGTTTCTCTGTGCCTGGACATTTTCTTCTTACTTTCCTGTTCCTGATTTCTAGTTTGAGTCCATTGTGGTAGGGAAAGACACTCTTCTTGATTTCAACCCTTTTCAATCTATTGAGATATGTTCCATGGCACAAAATATGGTCCCCCTTGGAATATGTTCTGTGGCCACTTGAATATGCATTCTCTTTGTTGGGTGGTGCTAGTCACTCAACAGTGTCCGACTCTTTGTGTAGCCTGCCAGGCTCCTCTGTCCACAGAATTCTCCAGGCAAGAATACTGGAGTGGGTTGCCATTTCCTTCTCCAGGAGATCTTCCCAACCCAGGGACCAAACTCGGGTCTTCTGCATTCCAGGCAGATTCTTTACTATGTGAGCCAGCAGGGAAGTTGAGTAGAGTGTTCTATACATGTGAACTAGATTCTGTTTGTTGCTGGTGGTGTTGAGTTCTTCAATATCCTTGTTAATGATCTTCTGCCTAGTATTTTATCAGTTCTTGAGAATTCTGTGTTGAGTCTCCAATTGTAATTGTAGATTTTTGTTTTTCCTTTCGTTCTATTGGATTTTGCTTCCTATGTTTTGTGGTTCTGCTGTTTGGCGTGTGAACATTTAGGATTACCATGTATTTTGTGGTTTGGCTCTTTTACCACATATAATGTTCTTCCCTGTCTTTGACAATTTTCTCAGCTCTGAAATCTCCTTTATGTGACATTATAATAGCTTTCTTTTGATTGTTTGCATGGTATATATTCCCCATCCATTTACTTATACCTGCTTATATCATAATATATCAAATGAGGTTCCTGAAGATATAGTTGGGTCATATTTTTAAATACACTTTGCTAATCTCTGCCTTTTAATTATTGTATTTAGACTATTTGTATTTAATGTAATTATTGATATGTTAGGACTTCAGCCTACCATTTTATTTTTTTCTGTTATATTTTTTGTTTCTTTATTTGTTTTTTCCTGTCATCCTGTGAGTGACTTCATTTTTTTTTTTTAGAATTTCCCTTTGATGGTGTTCTTTAAGTGTATCTCTTTGGATAGTTTTCTGCAGTTGCCCTGGGTGTTACATTATATATGTATAGCTATCACAGTCTGTTCATGTCATATTTTGAGTCAAGTAGAAAAACTGTAATTCCCTTTATATCCTTTAGCTCATACCCCCATCATTTCCTAACATTTTAAAATATTTCCTCCGCATACATTGAGAACCATGTCAAACATTATTATAATTTTTACTTCAATCAAATAACATAATTTAGAAAGGGCAGAAACGCCTATTCTTTTTACCTATGTTTTTGCTTACAAGTTCTTTCTTGCCTTCTGGTACTCCAGGTTTTCCTTTTTATTTAAAGAAGTTCCTTTAGAAATTCTCTGAGGGTGATTCTACTGGTGAAAAAAAAATCTTAGTTTTCCTTCATCTTGATTTCCTCCTCTTCACTGTTGAAGAATATTTTTGCTGGGTATAAATTCTGGTGGCATATAAGTTCTTTCAGTGCTTGAAACGGTACTGTATCCTTTCTTCTAGTCTCAATTTCTTGTGAGCAATCCACAGGCATTTAAGGTGTTTTTCCCTATAGGTAAAGGGTCACTTTATTTTTCTCCCTCAACGCTTTCCAGACTTTTTCTTTGTCTTCAGTATTCAGAAGATTAATTATGACGTATCTCAGACCAGATTTCTTTGGATTTATTTTGTTTGGGGTTCACTCAGCTTCTTAAATCTGCAGGTTTATATCTCTTTATGAAATTTGGGAAGATTTCAATCATTATTTCTCAAAATGCTTTTTCAGTTTCATCCTCCTTCTCTTCTGAGATTCTGATGACGTAAATGTAAGATTTTTTTTAACAGTCCCACTGTCCCTGATTCTCTGTTTAGCTTTTGTTTTTTTTTCAGTTGATTTTCTCTGTTGTTCTTATTGGATAATTTCTATTGTCCTATCGTCCAATTCAGTGTCACCTTTATTCAGCTGCTGAGCTCAACCAATAATTTGGATACTGTACTTTTCCGTTCTAAAATATCCGTTTCTTCTTTGTATCATAAACTATTTTGTTGAGGTTTTATATTTTTTTAATCTGTGTATAGTAGCTTCATAATTACTCATTGAGAGATTTTAACCATGACAACCTTAAAATGTTTGTCAGATAATTCTGACATCTCTGACATTTCAGACTTGGGATCTACTATCTATTTTCCTTCAGTTTGAGATCTTCCAGGTTCTTGTATGATGAGTGACTTTCAATGAAACCTAAACATTTTTGTATTATGCTGTGAAGTGAAGTGAAAGTCACTCAGTTGTGTCCAACTCTCTGCGACCCCATGGACTTAGTCCATGGAATTCTCTAGGCCAGAACACTGGAGTGGGTAGCCTTTCCCTTCTCCAGGGGATCTTCCCAACCCAGGGATTGAACCCAGGTCTTCCACACTGCAGACGGATCCTTTACCAACTGAGCCACCAGGGAAGCCCACTATGCTATAAGCCTCTGCATTTCTTTTCATTATTTATTAATTTACTTTTCTTTTTATTCCTATTTTTCCTTCTTGTATCCTTTTCAATTAATTTTTATTTCTCTACTTATCTTTGCTATTCCTCTTTTGCTATACATTTTAGTATCATTTAAAAAAATTACAAAACACATCATCAGCTTATTACAATTTACCTTAGATTAGCCCTTCATGGTTCCCTGAGAAATGCAATCAAGCCACACACCCATTTACTGCTGTCTGCCCTTTCTTCTGTATGTTATTTGTGTATATGGAACAGACACACATGGCTCCTACTCTGCTTGCTTTAAAAGCCAGGTTATTCTAGGAGTCCTCAGCCTTTTACATTTGCCCTATGTTCCCGTTTCTCAGAGCTGAGAATTCCCTTTACCTCTCTGCTCTCTGTTCTCCCACCTGAGCTAACTCTCCTTCAGCCTGAAGAATAACATCCCTTTAGTGTTTTCACATTGTGGGTCCGTGGCTGATGAGTCCTCTCAGATTTTGTTTGTCTGGAAATATCTCTATTTTCAGTTTTGAAGGATATTTTCATTGGGTATGAATTCTAGATTGGTGATTATTTTTTCCCCAGTCCTTCAGGATGCCACTTCGTTCCTTCTTGCTTTCATAGTTTCTGCGGAGAGACTCCATAGTCTTTCTTATTTTTCATGACCCTGAAGGAAATGTGCTTTTTTTAAAAAAAAAAAAAAACCTAGTAAGACTTTCCTTTGACTTTCAGCGTTTGACCGACGTGTCTGGACCTCATTTTTCTTGAACCTCAGTGAAGCTCTTGAATTCGTGGCTTTGTGTATTTCATCTGAACTGGAAAATTTAACAAACATTACTTTTTCATTTATTGCTTCTGTTCCATCCTCCTGTTTTTGGGCAAATTCTAATTGCACATATGTTACAACATTTGATTATGCCTCAAATCTCCCTTCTTCTCTGTTCTTTATATTATTATTTTTTCTTTACTTCAGTTTGTATTTCCTACTGATTTGCCTTTGAGGTCAACCTACATTTACTATGTCCACACTGTTGTTAAACCAGGTAGAAGACTTCTTACTTTTGGATACCATACTTTTCAGTTGTAGCATGTTCATTTGTTTCTTTAAAAAGACGATTCTAAATTTCTATCTGCCCACACTGGCCATGGCCAAAGCTGGGGGCCACACACACTCCAGGTTACTCCAGAACAGGATGAGGAAACCGTGGCCAGACCACAGTGGGCCGTCTCCCCAGAGAGCACCTGCCATGGATGCTATTGCTATGGCAGTGATGTCATAATGGGAGCTACAGCCCATCCAGGGTTGATTGACAGTCCTGTGTATCTGGAAACTTGTTTCTGCCAGGACAGACTCTTTGTCTGTCTCGTTATCTTGTGGACCTCAAATGCCTTGAACTGCACTTGGCATACAGTGCTCAATAAATACTACTGAAAGAAACAATTAGTAAAGATGATCTGTCCCTCAATATCAGCTTTTGTATCTCCAAATCACAAGAGAAGGTGGACAAAACTGTAAGCTAAGTAGATTAAACTGTACTGTGAGGTATCATTGCTGAAATAGGCTATAGCTTTCTCTCCTGTTACAAAATAAACACGAAACCACAGTAACTCACTGGGAGGTTGCTTATTGAGTATGGAATAGCAAAGAAGGTGCCTGGATGCGCTGAATTTTCACCAATGCCATGACTGTGGCATCTTAAGGCACTGATCTAGCTGAGAGGGGTCAATCTGCATAGGATCTGGATTTGATGAATCAACTCACTCAAAAATATGTGCTGAGGACTTGCTGTGTGCCAGAAAGGTTTACAATAGTGAGCAGCAAAGACAGTCACACAGTCCTGCACTTCAGTGGATACGGGAAGGCAGATACTAACAGAAAGATCTTGTCAGTAAATATAACACGAAAACTGTGACAAAGCAGCCGGAGGCCACTACAGCACAGTGTCCAGTGCCTGCAGAGCCACCAGGATTACTCAGAGGTCCCAGAAGGTTTCCTCGAGGAGAAAGGACTTGGACTGACCCCAGGGATGAGTAGGGGTTTAACTACACTCAGGATGAGGGTGTGGGAGCAAACACAGTTCCAGAGAGAGCAGCCTGTGGTGGGAGGGAGCGCAGCGTGTTTGACGGACAAAGAGGAAGCTCAGGGTGCTGGAGTGCAGCCAGGGAGGGAGAAGGGGGTGATGAGCCTGAAGACGGAGCCCTTCCCAGGTCAAGCATGGCTTTGTCAGCCTGGCAGAAGATTGTCAGCTTTATCCTTGTGGGAACTAGGGTGTCACTGAAGGGTTTCAGTATGGAGTGCTAACGTCATATCTGTATTTCAAGAGGGGTGCTCAGGTGGCTGTATAATCTCTGATCAACTCACTTTCTCTGGATAAAGCTGGAATAACAGCCAAATTGTATCCCTCTGAGTCCTTTTTCTCCTTTCCGATGTTCAAGGTTGTCCCTTCCCCTTCTTCTAATGGTCTTCTTAAGGAGGGGATTTAATATAGCTAATTAAGTCTCAGCTTACGAAACGAAATCATATTTATGTCTCCCAAGGTCGCATGGATTGGAGTTTTGAGAACTCAAAACTCTACATTTACACAATTACCATCAATCTGTTGGGGGTACCCTGAGCACATCTATTGTGTGTTCAACCAGTTTAATTCCAAGAGGGAAATTCACAGCAACCCCATCCTGGGACACTTCATGAGCTAGGCCATGGTGGAGGGCAGACGCCAGGCTTCAAGGAGTGGGAGGGGCAGCAGCACCAGACGGATGACCAGCTGTTGGCTAAGGAGAGGAAGCCGAGTCGCAGCTGGAGGGGTGCAGCCACCTCCTGTCTTCATTTTCCCTTTTGCTTGGCTTGATTGCCCCATTCAGTCATTACAGCATCACTTTTTGAAGACAGGAAATTCATTAACGGGGTCAACCGGTGGCATAAATAGGTGCCCTCACCTATTTATGGGAGTTACATATAGAGAACCCTCATCAGGCTATGGGCTTCCCTGGTGGTTCAGATGGCAAAGAATCTTGCAAGGCAGGAGACCTGGGTTCAATCCCTGGGTCAGGAAGATCGCCTGGAGAAGGAAATGGATACCCACTCCAGTATTTCTGCCTGGAGAATCTCGTGGACAGAGGAGCCTGGTGGGCTACAGTCCATAGTGTCATAAAGAGTGGAACACGACTGAGCGACTAAGCATGCGTTGGGCTACAATGATGGAGGCTCAGAAGAGGTGCATGAAGGACATTCAGGTGTTAATCTGAAGAGTCAGAGGTAAGCCGTAAAACTGTAAAGTGTAAAATCAACACAAAAGGCTTCAGGATAGAGTCACTGTAAAGACACCACATGTCCCCCTGGGCTGGCAAACTAATCGCTAATGCAGTTGAGAGTGTGACAAACTCAGGGAGTGTGTGAGTCCCAGGGAGGGCTGATGCACTGTGGGAACTTGAGAAAGCCCACACCCCTGCCAGCTCCTCTGCCTGGAGTATCCTGGCCCCAGAGGCACAGCTGGCTCTGGACCCAAGGGAACCACGTTCACTGCACTTCTGATGCCAGTTGTATGGGGGTTTCCTCCACCAGGAAATCTTCTGCAACACCAGCTGGGGCTCCTACAATCTAACTCAATTCTGACACTGTTGACCTGGAGATATAGAGTCCCATCCCACAGGTGAAGGGTGATATCCCACAAAACTGCCCCCACCCCACTCCAAATGACAATCACAAGTCTAGACTGTCACCTGTGCTTCTGATCAACCAGCTATAAATCTACGGTTCCCATGACCCCCTTCTCTGGTTTGATGAATTTGTTAGAGTGGCTCACATAACTCATGGAAACACACTTATCAAGTCATCAAAGGACACGATAAAGGACACAGAAGAACAATCAGATAAAGAGGTGTGTAGGGCAAGGTCTGGGAGGGTCCTGGGCACAGGAGCTTCTGTCTCTATGAAGTTGGGGTGCGGTACCCTTCTAGAAAAAGCAAGAGGATTCCAGAAAAACATCTACTTATGCTTCATGACGAAGCCAAAGCCTTTGACTGTGTGGATCACAACAAACTGAAAAATTATTAAACAGATGGGAATACCAGGCCACCATACCTACCTCCTGAGAAACCTGTATGCAGGTCAAGAAGCAACAGTTAGAACCGGATATGGAACGATGGACTGATTCCAAATTGGGAAAGGAATACGTCAAGGCTGTATATTGTTACCCTGCTTATTTAACTTCTATGTAGAGTACATCATGTGAAATGCCGGGATGGATGAAGCACAAGCTGGAAGCAAGATTGCTGGGAGAAATATCAATAACCTCAGATACACAGATGACACCACTGTTATGGCAGAAAGTGAAAAAGAACTAAAGAGCCTCTTGATGGAGGTGAAATAGAAGAGTGAAAAAGTTGGCTTAAAACTCAACGTTCAAAAAACAGATCATGGCATCCGGTCCCATCACTTCATGGCAAATGGATGGGGAAACAATGGAAACAGTGACAGACTTTATACTCTTGGGTTCCAAAATCACTGCAGATGGTGACTACAGCCATGAGATTAAAAGACGCTTGCTCCTTGGAAGGAAAGTTATGACCAACCTAGACAGTGTATTCAAAAGCAGAGACATCACTTTGCTGACAAAGATCCTCCTAGTCAGAGCTCTGTTTTTTTCCAGTTGTCATGTATGGATGTGAGAGTTGGACCTTAAAGAGGGCTGAACGTTGAAGAATTGATGCTTTTGAACTGTGGTGTTGGAGAAGACTCTTGAGAGTCCCTTGGACTGCAAGGAGATCAAACCAGTCAATTCAAAGGAAATCAATCCTGAATTTTCACTGGAAGGACTGATGCTGAAGCTGAAACTCCAATACTTTGGCCACTTGACGTGAAGAGCCGACTCATTTGAAAAGACCCTGATGCTGGGTAAGATTGAAGGTGGGAGGAGAAGGGGGTGACTGAGGATGAGATGCTTGGATGGTATCACTGACTCAATGGGCATGAGTTTGAGCAAACTGCGGGAGATGGTGATGGACAGGGAAGCCTGGTGTGCTGCAGTCCAAGGGGTCGCAAAGAGTCGGACACGACCAAGCGACTGAACAACAACAACCCTTCCAGCATGTGATTGTGTTCACTCACTTGGAAACTCTTCAAAGCCTGTGATTATTGGGGTTTTACAGAAACCCCCTCACACGGGCATGATCAAGTATTGACTCCATGTCCAGCTCCTCTCCCCTCTCTTTGGAATGGGGTAGATGGAACTGTGATTTCCAGGCTTCTGATCACCGCTTGGCCCTTCTGGTGGGAACAAGCCCCAACCTGGGAGCCACCCAGAAACCCACCCAGAATTGCTTCATTGTAACAAGAGAGGCTTCCAGTGCACTTATCACTTAGGAATTTACAAGGGTTCCAGGAGTTCCATGCCAGCAAGTGGGGGCAGAGACCAGTAGGAACATTTTCTATTATCTCACAGGACCCCAGTACATAACATTGAATATTGGGATCTGACTGGCCTCTAAACCACTGGTAGATGGATGAGTGGCAACTTAAAATTCAATTCATCAGATTCCCTGACTCTCCAAGAAGCCGCTCTTTGCCACTGGCCTCCTCCCCCACAGATCTTCTACAGGGCGGTGGGCATTTGAGGCACATGTCCTAGCTCCTCTGAGAGTTCTCATCCCACCTGTGGGCTTGGGTACCACGGATCCGCAGTGAGGAGGGTGGGGAGGTCACTCCCAGACTGGATTTATCCCATTTATGATCCCACAACCCTGAGGGCTACGCGTTTGGTGCACCAACGCACAGTGGACCAAGGGAAGCTCACCACAGGCAGGCACGTTTCCTGGAAAGCAGCCCAGGGCAGCCAGGATGCCTGGACCAACCCTGGCCTCTGGGGCCGGGCTCCTGGTCACAGCTCAGTTCTGCCTTCTGCCTCCCGAGCGTAAGCATCACTCACCTTTTTACCTCCTTTCTTCTTTCCTGTTCTCGCTGATAGTTCCTTCTCTCTGTTCACAGCTAGTTTCAAGTTTTTTAGTTCCTGTCTCATCAGCTCATCAACCTAGGTCAATATAAAAGATACTATGTTTTAGGTGAACTTGCCTGCTTTGTGTTTTCTTTGCAAAGTTAGAAACAGCTTAAATTCTGGGTAGGTCACGAACAGGACGTTATAAAGAAGCACTGCAGTGGAAGACTTGACTAGGACTCCGGCATTAAGGCCGCTTTACCTGCACTCTGATCTCTGACTCCAGCTCCTTCCGCTTGTCTTCCTTAATCAGTTCAGGGTCATAGTCCTGGGGGAAATTCCACGATTCGTCTTTATTCTTCCACAGGTCTGCACTCCAGAAGGAGAAAGAAAAAGAAAATGAATTTTTTTTCTACATGAAGACTAACAAAGGCAGTTTCGTGAAATATAACACAAATTCAATTTTCTACCCTATGTCCTTCTTTTCCACTTTCCAAATGGAAGAACTGTGCCTGTACAACATCTGAAAAATAAAGAAGGAAATTGCTAATGTGAAAAGCTCTAATAACGAAGTATGAAACAAATGGTACCATTCTGTACCATCATAGTCATGTATGGATGTGAGAGCTGGACCACAGAGAAGGCTGAGCGCCCAAGAACTGATGCTTTCGAACTGTGGTGCCGGAGAAGGCTTTTGAGAGTCCCTTGGACTGCAAGGAGATCAAAGCAGTCAATCCTAAAGGAAATCAGTCTTGAATATTCATTGGAAATGCTGAAGCTGAAGCTCCAATCATTTGGCCACCTGATGTGAAGAGCTGACTCATTGAAAAAGACCCTGAGAAAGATTGAAGGCAGGAGGAGAAGGGGACGACAGAGGATGAGATGGTTGGATGGCATCACCGACTCAATGGACACGAATCTAAGTAAACTCCAGGAGACAGTGAAGGACAAGGGAGCCTGGTATGCTGCAGTCCATGGGATCACAAAGAGCAGACATGACTTAGCGATTGAACAGCAACAACAATAATTATGGGGTTATGCAATTATAGGTGACTGTTTCTGTAATACGTTTTCCATTAGTTCTATTATTCACATGATTCAATGAAATGGGAGAGATTTTGTTGCTAGTTCAGCTTACCCGTGACTTACCTTGGGCCCTATTAAAAGCCAACACTGAACACACAAATACCCATTACTCATCCCGAATTCAACAGCTGTATTTTTGTATTACTTTTGGGATGTTTTTGAAATCATATATATTTTACATGTCCCTTTGGCCTTACCCTGGCAGTTAGGAGGATGGTTAGAGGAAATAAGGGTAATTTTGTATCACTGGAATAAGTGGAAATAAAGCTGTTTTCTCAGAAGGGGAATTCCAAATGTTCACAGAGGTGCAGACACCTGGACCCTGGCCGTGGGACTGGAAGATCTCCCGGGGGAAAAAGACTTGCCAGCTGGGGAAGGGATCTCTTCCTTGAATTTGTGTTCAGACTGTGATGAAAATCTGCTGGAATCAAACCTGCAACCACCATGTAGCTGGGCCACTTTGCTGGGCGCTGGTCCCTGGAGGCACTGATGCTGCTCAACTCGGGAGGGCAGTCGAGGGCTGCGGGGACGCCCACCTCCGTCTGACAATGGCTACGACCGGGAAGAAAGGGGGCCTGTGCGGGGTCTGGACGGCAGGTGGTGAGTGACGGGGCGGAAGATCGGACAGGAGTGTGTCCCCTGACACAGCTGACCAAGTAGGGAGGGGCTGGCACTTACACTCAACACCCAGAGAACAGTCACAGCCACAGACAGAAATGCATGTCTGGGTGCACAGGGAGCCAAGCGGTCAACCCTGTAGGCAAAGGGCAGAGCTAAGTGGGCACACAGACGAAAAAGGAGGGTGGAATCTCTGGGTAAATCACAGAGGCCAGGGGTGAGCAGAAGCAGTGAGACAGGAAAGGAGAAGGGATGAGACACGGTGGGAACTGCAGATCCCGGGCGACAGAGCAACAAGGCCACAAGAGGCAGACACACAAGAATGGAGAGCCAGGCATGGAATGGCCTGAAAGCTCCGGCCAGGGGGAACCCCTGTCAGGGGGACCCTGCATCCTAATCACTTACCAGCTGCTGGCCCTACGTCGTCCTTTGCTTATTAACAATCTCCACCCCCAAGAGGCGAGGGGCCAGGCGGGACAGTGGCTGTGCTAAGAACAGTTAAAAACACTTGTTTTTAGTAAGTGGAAGAGAGGACACAGGACCATGGCAGGTGTCCTCTTACAGGGATCCGAGTCAGGACCACACAGGACACAAATGGAGGGAGACGGGGAGTCCCGATTTTCCAGAAGTGTGGGTCAGTTGCACAAGTCCTGGGGGGACACCCTGATGCTGCTCCCAGAGGCTGGCAGGGAGGTTTCTGAAAGCCGAAGAGGGTCATCACAAACTGCTGACCTCACACAGGTCTGGTGGGCCGGCTCACTTCCTGGACAGCTGGCTGGGCAGAGGGGTTGGCCTGTCTGGATTTCAGGCCTGGCAAGGGCTCTCAGGCTTAGCAGTCTCCCCCAGCTAGACCGAGGGCAGTGTGGCCTGCGCAGGGCTCCACCAATCCTTGGCCCATCATAGGAAGATGGGAAGGAGAAATCTACCAGTGATGCAAAGTTTCAGCGGCAGGTTTTTGAAAAAGATGATGTTGAACGTGCCCAGATCCTTTCTAGGGTAACGACTGTGAATGTATAAGAAAAAGATAACACATCACAAAAGTGCTGAAATTTTCGTAAAATTGATGCACCCATGGGTTCTTCCCTGGCAGGGTGGCCAGGTGGGAGGTGGCCCAGTCACTGCTGAGGCTCAGACAATGGGATGAGATGGGGCTGGAGGAGCTTGGGGGTGTGCCTCCTGGACGCCCGTCAGAGGTGAGGGTCAAAGGTCAAGGGGAGGGAACCTCCCTGGGTCCAGTGGCTAAGACTCTGCGCTCTCAATGCAGGGGGCCCAGGTTCCATCCCTGGCCAGGCAACTAGGTCTCATATGCTGCAGTTAAGAGTCTGACTACCACAACGGAAAGAACCGCACGCTGCAAGGAATATCAAAGATCCTGTGTGTCGCAACTAAGACTCAGCCAAATAAATTTTTTTTTTTTTAAAGTTCAATCAGGGCTTCCCTCATAGCTCAGTTGGTAAAGAACCTGCCTGCAATGCAGAAGACCCCAGTTCGATTCCTGGGACAGGAAGATCCTCTGGAAAAGTGATAGGCTACCCACTCCAGTATTCTTGGGCTTCCCTGGTGGCTCAGCTGGTAAAAAATCCGCCTGCAGTGAGGGTGACCTGGGTTCGATCCCTGGGTTGGGAAGATCCCCCGGAGAAAGGAAAGGCTACTCACTCCAGTATTCTGGCCTGGAGAATGCCATGGACTGTCTCGTCCATGGGGTGGCAAAGAGTCGGACACGACTGAGCGACTTTCACTTCAAGCAGAATCACCACCCCGATGGGGGAGGTAGCCAGCCTGGGACTGCGGGGTCCCAAGGGGCAGAAGACCCAAACAAGACAGATGGGGGCCAGGTGCGGCAGGGATGGGCACACAAGAAATGTCTGGAAAGCTGGCTCTGAAGAGTCGTCATTTTGAATAGTCATTCCCATGGAGAGTGTCAGCAAGAGACAGCTATCCTGCTCATGAGTGTCAGGGCAAGAACGCATTGACTACATGGTCTATCCCACTCCTCTGATGTGAAAAAATGTCTTAAGTCATAAATATCTGAGAATTTCTTCTTTGGCCTGAACCCCGTGGAAGGGGGATTTTGCAGAGCTTGTGAGGTGTGAGTACATGAAGGGCGGTTAATTCATGGGCCTGAAGGGAACTGCTCCATCTCTGTGCATTTTCTGAAATCTACATAAGCTTACACTGAAGGAAACTCTGAAATGTAGGAATAATATGGGTTTAAATTCTTTTTTATGGGTTTAAAATGGTAAGTTTTACCCCTTGAAAATATAACTGCGCTAAAATGTTCTACTCGTCAACAATACCGGGATTTTTGTGCTGGCTCAGTGGCAGAGTCCACCTGCCAAGTTCAGTTCAGTTCAGTTGCTCAGTCATGTCTGACTCTTTGCAATCCCGTGGATGCCAGGCTTCCTTGTCCATTACCAACTCCCAGAGCTTGCTCAGACTCATGTCCATTGAGTCAGTATGCCATTCAACCATCTCAGCCTGCCAAGTAGGAGACGTGGGTTTGATCCCTGGGTCTGGAAGATCCCCTGGAGAAGGACATGGCAACCCACGCTAGTCTTCTTGCCTGGGAAATCCTATGAGCTGAGGAGCCTGGCGGGCTGCAGTCCATGGGGTCGCAAGGAGTCAGACATATTGACTAAAAAGCAACAACACTCAGCAATAACAATAACAACTCTCTTCTAACAGATGACGACTGAATCTTGGTTGATAATTAAATCTTTGCAAGCAAACCCCACCTGCTTCATTAAGGTCTTTTAGAGCAAAACCCCTTTGTTATTCAAAGGAAGCTGCTTTGCTTTTTCAGGGGATAGATAAGACAGGAAGTAATGCATTTAATAGTGAAAGGAACACACAATATTCAACAGAAAGGAAAGCAAGATACGATTCTTTATGTGAAGCAGTGGCACCCCGTGACATCCGCACTCGGGCTGTGCCTCCGATTTACAGATAAAGCACTTCCGAGCAGCCTTCGTGGGTTTTACTAGAGATGACGTAAATGGACCTAGTTTTCCACTGAAACGTTGTTTTTCTCATGACACTTTTGCACAGGGCACGATCCCTTCAAGAATTTCATGGACATTTATAAATGCAGGAAGCTATCCATGTTCTCAAAGGGAAACAACTGACCCCTCTTTCCTGTAGCAGAGAACGAGTTTTTAATCTGAGAGTGGGAGAAGCCAGGGCCGGGGCAGTTTTCATCGGCTCAGAAGTAGACCGAGGAGGGGGCTTAGTATCAGTGATTAAAATGCTAATGCTTCCTTTGAGAAGGAAAGCCTTTGATTTTTATGAAAAGGAATCTCAGATGAAGACACTGAATTTCTGTAAGTTACCGAAGACATGTCAGATAACTCATCAAACACCCCAACAGCCAACGAGGAAAATCATGTTTCATGTCTCCTGCTCCCGAGCAGCTGGCAGTTTTCTTAGCCTTGATGGAATTACAGGGTAATTACACACAAGGTGTGGGTTGTTTCAAGAGCTTTGCTGTGTGGGTCTGTGGGCTTCCCATAGGAATGTTAGATGTCCCCCAAATTAATTTTTATCAAAATAATGCGGTACCTTAAAGCCAGAGAGTATTAAAAAGATCATAATTAAAAAAAAAAAAAAAACTCTGCCTTCCAGTTACACCATCCAAGGGCATTTATTCATACATTCATTTGTTCATTTAAAATGCATTGGCTAGATTCAGATTTATCCATAAACCTGATTTATTCATAATTTATGAAATTTCATGCCCTGTCCCTGGTGGCTCAGACAGGAAAGAATCTGCCTGCAGTGCAGGAGACCTGGGTTCGATCTCTGGGTCAGGAAGACCCCCTGGAGACAGAAATGGCTACCCACTCCAGTATTCTTGCCTGGTAAATCCCATGGGCAGAGGAGCCTGGTGGGCTGCAGTCTATGGGGTCGCAAAGAGTCACACATGACTGAGTGACTGACAAAGCTGCCTGGTTCTCACAGACCTGTTGCCCTGCTGTGGGGAGATGGGAACACACCCCTGGAAGTCAGGTGGAGGCAAATATTGCGGCTCTGGGGCGGGCACAGGTGAGGCGGGAGACTGTCATCCCACCTGGGTCTCAGGGGAGGCCTGAAGGGACAAGCATTCCAGGCAAAGGGAACAGAAGGCACGACAGCCTGGATGTGTGAGTGTGAGCAGCTTGTGGGAGGAAGAGCACGGGGCGCACAGGAGGAGGATGTGAAGGTCCGGCTTCACGTGGGCTCTTTCGGCTGTTATCCAGAAAGATAACATCTAGATAATACGCTTATATTGCTTTTTCTTCTTAAGTCCCAGCCTTTTCTTCCAATAATTTATTTTAAAGGTTTTACTGGAGTATAGTTGTTTTACAATGCTGTGTTAGTTGCTACTGTACAACAAAGTGAATCAGCCGTGCCTATTCATACATCCCCTCGTTTTCGGATTTCCTTCTCATTCACATCACCACAGAGCACTGAGCAGAGTTCCCTGCGATATACAGTATGTTTTCATTAATTATATATTTCGTACATACAGTACACTCTCATCAGTTATCTATTTCATGCATACGGCACATTATCACCAGTCACCTATTTCATACATACGGCACATTCTCATGAGTCACCTATTTCATACATATGGCGCATTCCCATGAGTCACCTATTTCATACATATGGCGCATTCCCATGAGTTACCTATTTCATACATATGGCGCATTCCCATGAGTCACCTATTTCATACATATGGCGCATTCTCATGAGTTGTCT
This sequence comes from Bos javanicus, assembly GCF_032452875.1. NCBI lineage: Eukaryota > Metazoa > Chordata > Mammalia > Artiodactyla > Bovidae > Bos > Bos javanicus. The sequence goes on from NC_083870.1 coordinate 116,107,397, forward strand.
ACTTTATACACAGTATCAGTTGTGTAGATATGTGGATCCCAATCTGCTTCTTGACTCATCAAGTTTAGATACAAGCTCCCGACTCCCTGTGAAGGTAGAGGAGGATTTTGCTCTCTCCCACTTTTCTTTCTTCATCCAAGCAGTTACAATCAGAGGTGAAGGGAGCCAGGCTTTCCAAGTCTTGAGCGTGTGCTGACTTAAAAGACAGTCACAACCTCAAAGTTGAGAGTTATGTTTTTACTCAGTGGGACTTTCTGGGACTTCAAGCCCAGGAGACAGCATCTCCAGTAGCCCTGAGAGACTGCTCTGAGGAGTGGGGTGGGGTAGAGTCAGGTTACATAGAAGTCTTCCAACAAAGGGCAGGTAGTCTGAACGTTAAAAGCATTTTTGTGAATTAAAGAAAGCCAGATATCTCGAGTTAAGGAACTTAGCACTGTTCTGTGTACAGGAAGATGCAAGAGCCTGGGCTCGCTGAGCTCTTTCCTCCACATGCCTCTCAGCTCTCTGGGGCCAGTATCCCGCGTGTTTCACATCCAGAGTTCCGTGGTGCTCACCATAGGGAGTGGCTGCAGCCTCATGGCTGCCAAACCAAGCAGGTACTGTTCTCCTTCCTGAATGCCCTTAGGGCTCAGAAGTTCACACCTGGAGGGCTGGAACTGCCGATGGCTATGACACCCGTGTTCACTTATGTGGCAGGAATACTCCATTTCTCAAGTGTAAGACACTACTGAGATGCACCCAGCACCCGAGACATCCCTCCACACTGGCAGCCACTCTCAGGACCCCCTGGAGGCTGGGCTCCAACACAGTGAGTGAGTAACAGGAGAATGAAGGACTGACAGGCAGGAAGCCCCAAGGACAGCCAGCAGAGAACCAGAAATGGGGGTTCTTTAGAAGAAAATGAGCTGACAGTTCAAAGGCTGGGAAAGTATCTTGAAGTCTGGTGATACATACGCAGAATACGAGACAAGAGAGGGTGTGTGCAGACCAGTACATAATGCCCTGTGACAGAGGGCAGCTGCGTGCGGGGCCTAGCCCTGAGTTCCAGGGGCACCCCAGCCGGGCCTGTGACTCTGCAGGGTGGACTACCACGATTCCTAGCCAGGTCCCTTGGAAGTGGCTGTGGCCAGACTAACAAGCCACCCAACTGGTGCCGCGGTCCCCACCCGCCCACGACCTCAGCCCCTGGGTGTGTGGTGAGCCTGCTGGTGGCATGCGCCGCCCTTGCGCCTCCGGACCAGCACCGCACCTGCACACCGGAGCCAACCAATGTTTGCTGAGTGAATATGTGAGTGAGTGGACGTCTGACAGAATCAGTAGAGTTGCCATGTGAGCCTGCAATCCTACTCCTGGGTATATACCTGGATTAAACTATAGTGTGAAAAGATACATGCATCCCAATGTTCACAGCAGCATTATTTACAGTAGACAAGACATGGCAACAGCCTAAATGTCCACTGACAGATGGATGGATAAAGATAAAGAAATGTCCCATATATACAACGGAATACTTCTTAGCCACAAGAAGAATGAAATAATGCCATTTTCAGCTGCATGGATGAACCCAGATATTATCATATTAGGTGAAGTAAGAAAGAGAAAGACAAACACCATATGATACCACTTACGTGTGGAATCTAAAGTATGACACAAATGAGCTCATCTTCGAAAGAGAAACAGACGCACAGACGTAAGGAACAGATGTATGGTTGCCATGGGGGTGGTCGGGTGGGGGAGGGTCGGGCTGGGAGTTTGGGATTAGCAGATCAAACTATTATATACAGGATGGATAAACAACAAAGTCCTTCAGTATACAGCACAGGGAATGCATTCAACATTCTGCAATCGACCATAATGGAAAAGAGAAGGAAAGTTGAGATTCTCAACATGAATGATGGCAGGTCTCCGACTGTACCTGCTGACCGGGCTGAGTGGTGTTTATGTCTTCCTGGTTGTTGTAAAGAGAACTGAGATGGGCGTGAAAACATGCCTTCCATGTCGTGGGCACCTGATCAATGTTAATTTACCCTCCGACCTCCTCTCTCCCCCATTAAAGCAGCTGCCGAGTCCTTCCGAGGTCATCCTTTCCCGGTGCTTCTGCCTCAGCTCAGCGTCTCCAGCCGAGTGGGACCCTGGCCACTAGTGCTGAGTGAGAGAACTGCAGGAGGGACATGGACTTTCTTATTTTACGGACCCAGACAGCCCATCAAACCTGCCACGACTCTGATAAGAGTTGCTAAGGGTGAGGCTCAACTAACTGTGGGTAGAAACCATCCATCAGTGAAAAATACATATTAAGTAAATAACAGTCCCACTGCGGTCTGGCTAAGGCCAAATAAAGAAGGAGCCACATGCGTGACTCAAGCGTGGAAATATTCTACTTCACACCCTTATGGCATTTCTCAGGAGTTTCCAAATAGCACTAATGACCAGGGTCACCCTGGCAGGTCATTCTGTTTTGGGATTTATCATGAGGGTGGAGTGGAACCAAAGGAATTGGACAACCACTCCAGTAAATTATAATGAGAACATCTCAAAGGCCAGTTCATACACTTGCCGAAAGAGCCAGATTACATTCTGAAATGGGACAAAAGAATTAGGTGTCAGCATGCAGCACGTGTCTTAGACTAATAGGATTACAACATTTTACTGTACATACGGCACTGATTTTCCTAATTTAAACAATCCAGGGAAAATCCTTCTTCCCTTTCATTCCAAGCAAGAGAATGTTCAGCTGACGTCTCAAGGGTTTAAAACAGAACAGACGTTGAGACATATTCTCATCTTGCTCTTTTACCACCTATATGCTTTGAAGCCACTCAAAGCACTTTTAAAAGAGAGACGGGCAGACGGACTTGGTAGTGGACGGCATGTTTGCAGACTCTCGAGTTTGAGCAAACTCCGGGAGACGGACAGGGCAGTTAGACGTGCTGCAGTCCACGGGGAGGCAAAGAGTCAGACACGACTGAGCGAGCAAACAGCAGAAGTCTCTCATGACTGGGCACCAACGTCTGCCCAACAAGGGCACCCCAGTCAGCACACCCGTCCCGGTAAACTGACCTTTGTAGACGCTATTTCCTTCCTCCATCGTATGAAGGAAAACACTCGGTGACATTTTCCACATCTCTTCTTCTTCCTGCTAGAGCAGAACAACACACCCGTTAACGACAGGCAGTTTACCTGCTGCGATCAGACACTGAGCGGGGCGCACATGCGTGGTTACACTGACTGTGGAGAAGCACACGTTTGCTCCTGGTTTGTGGGCTGAAGGTCTAGCCCCTCGTCCGCCCACCTGGGAGGTTTCCCTGCTGACAGTCTGAGCGGGGGGGTGCTGTGTCCACTGACCAGCGCGGGGATGGTTTGAGACTTAGCTCCACCGGCGGGCTCACAGGGCCTTCCTGACCCAGGCACCTCCCTGGAGTCCCCCTGGCCCTGAGCTAGGTCCTGTCCTCTGAGGTCTGGCTCCTTCCCTGCTCTGAGAGCTGTTGCCCATCTGAGTCCTGCCACCTCCCTTTGCCATGTTCCCATGACCCAGCTTCGGGGCTGTTCCCCACCTGCGTTCTGCTCCACTACCTGTCAGCTCGGGCTTTGTAGGAGCCCAGGACTGCTTCTTTCTTTGCTGGCCTGTCCCCTCCCCGGGCCAGGAAGCCAGTCCTGAGCCCCAGCCTGAGCTGGAGACTCGGCCTCCCTCCTAGAGGCTGGTACTGTTGGCTTCCCTGCCCTGGACCTCTGCTGCAGAGAGAGCTCAGCCACCCAGAACAGCCAGATCAGAGCTGCAGGGACCCCGAGCTCTGCAGGCGCAGGCCCTGCCCTGATCCCCAGCATAAATACCCTCTGCCCTACACTGCCAGGGCTGCTGTCAACCGTGAACAGCCAGATCTTGCAAAGCCCCATCTGATGTTTCTGGGCAATCATGTTTACACTGTATGAAGAGTCAAGTGCCTGATGACCTGGTTCTTGTCCCCCCAGAAAGGACAAAGGAAGGATGCTTGTCTACGTGATGTCCATGGGGACTCTTCCAAAGCACCTGAAGCTCTCTGTGTGGCTTAGGGGAGGAGTGGCAAGAAAGGGACAAACATCTCTGGTGGGTCAGGGTAGAGGACGTGTCCTTCTTTCTGAGATCCCGGGGCCACACGCCCTGGTGGTTGGGCAGTGCCTGCCCTCATACCGGATCCCTCCCCACTCTCCTGCCCCGACTTCACATGGCTGACGGGAGGATACAGGGAAGGAGAGCTCACAGGAGTGATGAGAGCACCCAGGAGGGAGTCAGGCTTCTGGGAGGACCCTCACTTCTTGGGATGGGGTCGCAGAAGACCTGCTTGAATCACAGCTCATGAAATGTGCCACCAGCCTTGCAGAGCCTGGGAGAGAACCTGGACCCAGAAATGCTGGGGGCTCCAAGCCTATGGAGCAACTGACACACCCTTCAGGACCCACAGGAGGTCACAGCTCTCACTGGGGCAGGAGACCCACTATGCCCACCCAGGACACCTGATCTTCTGAGAAGAATCAGCCGGAGAAACAAGAAATGACAGTGTTGGATGAAGGCGTGTCCTTGGAGGAAAGAAATGATTCACAGACAGAGGGGCACCTAAAATAACTGACTAAAGAACCTCTTGATGAAAGTGAAAGAAGGGAGTGAAAAAGCTGGCTTAAAGCTCAACATTCAGAAAACTAAGATCATGGCATCTAGTCCCATCACTTCATGGCAAATAGATGGGGAAACAGTGGAAACAATGGCAGACTTTATTTTTCTGGGCTCCAAAATCACTGCAGATGGTGACTGCAGCCATGAAATTAAAAGACACTTGCTCCTTGGAAGGAAAGTTATGACCAACCTAGATAGCATGTTAAAAATCAGAGACATTACTTTGTCAACAAAGGTCCATCTAGTCAAGGCTATGGTTTTTCCAGTAGTCATGTATAGATATGAATGTTGGACTATAAAGAAAGCTGAGCACCGAAGAATTGATGCTTTTGAACTGAGGTGTTGGAGAAGACTCTTGAGAGTCCCTTGGACTGCAAGGAGATCCAACCAGTCCATCCTAAAGGAGATCAATCCTGGGTGTTCATTGGAAGGACCGATGCTGAAGCTGAAACTCCAATACTTTGGCCACCTGATGCGAAGAGCTGACTCCTTGGGAAAGACCCTGATGCTGGGAAAGATTGAGGGCAGGAGGAGAAGGGGACAACAGAGGATAAGATGATTGGATGGCATTACCGACTCAGTGGACATGGGTCCGGGAGTTGGTGATGGACAGGGAGGCCTGGTGTGCTGCGGTTCACGGGGTGGCAAAGAGTCAGACACGACTTAGTGACTGAACTGAACTGAACTGAGTCTTCTCAGAGGTGTTCCGCCCTCTCTCTCCAGGTATCAATTGGCATTCGTGCATCTTTAGTATTTTTAGAGTCAGTGTGTTACTGACCCGCGTGGTGGTGTGTTGTTGCCCTTTTGGTTTGGGAGACTCAGATCGGTCTGTATTTGGGGAGGATGGGACAGAGGAGAAGGGAAGGGAGACGAGGACAGGGAGGGGGACGAGGAGGGGCGGTAGGGGGAAGAGGAGGAGGATAGGGGGAGGAGGGGGGGAGGAGGAGGAGGGGGAGGAGGAGGAGGGGGAGGAGGGGAAGGAGTGCTACTCCAGGGATGGGAGCACAGCAGCAGAAGCACTTTTCACAGAGGGACCAGTCAGTCCATGGTGGTCTGAGCTGGGAGGCTGGGCTACCTTTTGGTAACTGGAAATCAGTAGGGCAGCGTGTACTGGAACAGGGGCCAGCAGACAGATAAGAGGCTGGGAGACAGAGCAGGGACGGACCTTGCAAGGCCCACGAGCCATGATCTTCAGAGAGCATGACCTTGGTCTGGGAGCAGGGCGGCCACTGGGGGTCCCAGCAGAAGTCCGATGTTTCTGCATCTGCTCAACGGGTCATGACTCTGGCTGGAGGGCAGGATAAGGCTGGAGGGGGTGAGGGTTGCCTCCCTTCTCTCCGACCAGGATTCACTTTCCTATCTTCTTCTGTGGGAAATCTCCCTTAGGCCCCAGGCCAATGTCCCCTCCCCTGTGAAGCCGTCCTGGATTCTCCCAGGTGGACAAGACCCTCTGTGGCTCAGCGGGATTTGCTTGTCCTTCCCGGCGCCTGTTTCACCGTGTAGATGACCGGCTATTTGTGCACTTGACTTTCCTGCTCTCTCAGGCTGCGGGGCCCCCGTGGAGGGGGATCCCATCTTGCTGATGCTCGCACCCTATAAAGAACCAGCACCAGGCTGGTTCTGGCCAGCCACGCCGACTCCCTCTGCAATGGGGCAGAGTCCACACACAGGTGGACTGGCCAGCTGACAGCAAGGTGGGAACATGGGCCCCAGCCATCACAGCCTTCTGCGGAGAAGCGGTGGTCTCCATGGACCTGGGTCCTGCAACTCCCAGCTCCAGCCCACGCCTTCCAGGAGTCTCTGTCATGCGTCTCCCACATGCCCGGCTCTGTCTTATCAGCGGACCTAAGTGGGCTGGTGTTGCCACCCACAGACCCAGTGAGTCACAAGAGAAGCAGGATCTGAGATATGCCCAGTCTTTCCACTCATTCAGAAATCTTATAAACATCACGGAGGATCTGCTCTGTGCAAACGCCCGCGAGGGACGTCCAGAGAGTAGGGGCCTGGCTTACCTTGGCTTCTCCTGCAAGCTGATGGCAAAACCACGTTGTATGTTTTGCAAAAATGGTTATTTATTGTGCCAAGAACACGATGGCAACAATGCAATAAAATTTTTAAAAATCAAAGAAAATAATCAGCTTCCTCACCATCACTTTTATCCAATGAACCCTTTGTTTTTCTTTTTCCTTTTCTGTACATATAGGCAATGTCTGTCTGTTACAGCATAATCATAGTGATATAAAAGTCTTGCCAGCTGAGTAGGTGAAACAAAGCATTTACTTTTAATCTCTATTCCTTTATTTGGTGCCACTGAACTGTATTTTGTGTTTTGTTTGTTTTGATTTTTTTTGGCTTGTTTACCAACTTTATGACCTTGTTCACCTGTAAACATTTCCCGAGCACCTACTGTGTGGGGAAATTTCTAGGGGCTGGGATGACAAGGACCCTTCAGGCTCCACCCCTGGGGCCTGCCTCTGAGTTCTCCTGTGCTGGGATTCTCAGATTAGTTGTTGTTCAGTCACTCAGTTGTGTTTGACTCTTTGCCACCCCATGAGCTACAGCACACCAGGCTTCCTTGTCCTTCACTATCTCCTGCAGTTTGCTCAAGTTCATGTCCATTGAGTTGGTGATGCCATTCAATAGTTCCTCTGTTGTCCCCTTCTTCTCTTGCTCTCAATCTTTTCTAGCATCAGGGTCTTTTCCAATGAGTTGGCTCTTTGCATCAGGTGGCTGAAGTATTGTAGCTTCAGCATCAGTCCTTCCAATGAATATTCAGGGCTGATTTCCTTTAGGATTGACTTATCTCCTTGCTGTCAAGGGACTTTCAAGAATCTACTCCAGCACCACGAATTAGAAAGCATTGATTCTTTGGTGCTCAGCCTTCTTTATGGTCCAACTCTCACATCCCTTGGGCTTCCCTGGTGACTCAGATGGTAAAGAATCTACCTACAGTACAGGAGACCTGGGTTATATCCCTGGGCAGGGGAGATCCCCTGTAGTGTCGAATGGCAACCCACTGCAGTATTCTTGCCTAGAGAATTCCATGGACACAGGAGCCTGGCGGGCTACAGTCTGTGGGGTCACAAGAGTTGGACACGACTGAGTGACTGACACAAACACACATCTGTACATGACTACAGGAAAAACCATAGCTTTGACTATACACACCTTTGTTGGCAAAGTGATGTCTCTGCTTTTTAATACGTTGTCTAGGTTTGTCACAGCTTTTCTTCCAAGGAGCAAGAGTCTTTTAATCTCAGATCAGTGGAAAGGGGTTAAATTCAAGTGGGGCCACGTGTTAGGCTTTTTAGATGGGGGTAGGCATCTAGGCATTTATCTGTTAACATGTAAGCCCATACGTCAGCCTGATCACTTGTGGCTTTCAGATTATCTGATGGGTCCCTCAGGATCTGTGTCCTGGGGATAGGAGAGAGGTCACTCTGATGGGGAAGAGGCTGATGACTTCTCACTGAACTCAGAGAGAAATTGTAATCCACTTTTAGACGCAAAAGGGAAAAATCAGCCCAGAAGTGGCCTGGGGGCACTGCAGACAGACAACAGCTTTTCCAGCTAATTGAATTGCATAGAGACAGGCCCAAGCTTTTTCCCAGAAGAATTAACACCAAGCCAAGTCTGTTTATGGCTGCAGGAAACAGAGATAAGACTCTGCAGTATTTGTGCGATTGTGTGTTAGGAACAGGACAAAACCACTGAAGACAGTTCCAGGGACTTCCCTGGTGGTTGTGGTTAAGACTCCATGCTTCCAATGCAAGGGGTGTGGGTTCCATCCCTGGTGGGGGGACTAAGATCCCACATGCTGTGCAGCACGGCCAAGGGGTGGGGGGGAAAATATATATATATGTATACATATATAAAGGAAAATAGTTCCAAATGGTTGAACATACGGAACACTGAAAAATAACAAAGAGAAAACAAGAGCTGTAAGGATGAACTGCAGAGTGCTTTTTTCCCATGTTTTCTCTTCCAAAGCCAACATGAGGTCCAGAGAGAGGCAAACGAAATTATGCTGATATTGAAAGCATATTTGCAAAGATTGCTATTGGTCTGCAGAAAATGCCCTTGAGGCACCAGCATTCTCCTCTATCAAGGTCCCCCTTTAGGGGGATCTCCTTATCTGCAAGCCTGAATACCTCTGTTCAGGCAACTAACCTGTGTGTTAGTTGCTCAGCTGTGTCCGACTCGTTGCACTCCGTGGACCGGAGCCAACCAGGCTCCTTTGTCCATGTGATCTGGGCAAGAATACTGGAGTCGGTTGCCATTTCCTGCTCTAGGTGATCTTCCCCACCCAGGGATCGAACCTGGGTCTTCTGCATTGCAGTACGATTTTTTTTTTTTTTTTAATATATACCATCTGAGCCACCAGGGAAGCCAGTTTAAAACCAAAGATCCCAAATAAAGACCGGTTTGTTTTCTTACTGTTGAATTTTGAGAATTCTTTATGTATTATAGATACAAATTCTTTGCCAGATAAATAATATGAAAATAATTTTCTCTTAGTCTATGGCCTATCTTTTCAGCCTCTTTACAGGGTCTTTACAGAACATAAAACTGCTATTAATATTTTGATGAGATCAAATTTATCTCTTTTATGAGTCACACTTTTGGTGTTAGGTCTCAGAACTCTTTAGCCCCAGATCCTGAAGATCTTTTCCCCAAGGTTTTTATTTACAGGTTTTATTGTTTCATGTTAAAGTCTATGATACATCTTGAGTTAGTTTTTGTATCAAGTATGACATTTAGGTAGATTTCCACTTTCTTGCCTATGGATGAAAGACTTATTTTTGGAAGCCCACCAGTCCCTAAAGAAGAAAATGCCTGGATCCATCTAATTCCTTCTGTCCAGGTGGATCCAGGAAAGGAATAGAGAACTTCCATTAATTTAAACGTGAATATGCTTGCAAAGTTTCTTGGTGAGCTGATCAAATGAATATAAGATTGGAAGTCTGAGTTATTTTAATTTAAGGTGCTCTTGTCTACAGTTACAGAGACCCACCACAGTGCCCCTTACTCTTTTCTCATGCTACGAAGCCCAAAATACATTGGAAATCCAAGCAGGGACACTGAAACCTACAAGTTCACACCCCAAAACTTCTTCCAGTCGTCTCCACGTTCAACCATCTCAAAGACCCCACAGGGACATTCACTCATCCTCAGATTCCTGGTTGATGGAGTGCCTACGGGAGCTCTCCCCCGCTGCTCTGGGGTCAAGAGGAGAGGGCCTGTGGGAGGGTCACGGTCCTGCAGGTAGAGGTGGCCCCAGGAAGGAGATGCTGTCATGAAGGGGTGGGAGGGGGGTCTCTGAGCCAGGCGGGTGGGCTGCTGTAAAAGCCCAGCTCTTTCCACCACCAGCAGCGCCTACCCTGTCCATCATGTTCTCAGGGGAAAAAAAAAAAAATCCACAAGGTCAACAAATGCACTTGTTTCTCTTTCAACTTCGTGAACGACGTTTGATTTTAAATGCATCGTGTCCTGTGAGGCTGGATGCACACTTCAGACCCAGACCATCCCCGCCTCCAGCCCACACCTGGCCTTGGGTAGGACCAGGCCTTGTAGTAACCCTGCTCCCACCCTGGGTCTAACTGACTTTGCTGCCTCAGTCAATCCCTTCTCCACTCCCAGTCCATCCCATGACATGGCCACAAAGCATGGATCTTAGGCCACAACTTGCTGAACTCAGATCTACTCAAGTCACTACTACCCTGGATATGACCATCTATCCATCTTCTCTCCGCAGAAGGCTCTGCCTGGCCCCGAGGTCTCATTCATTGCCTGCTGCAGCCTCTGTGGGCTCCAGATGTCACACACCCTCCCCGGCCTCCCATCACCTGTGCTCTGAAGTGGTCCTCTGGTTCTGTGGCTTGGATATTGTTGCCTAGAAAATCATCCCTGGCCAGCCTCCAGATCTGCGCACTCTCCAGGCCCCTCCCAACAGCTACCCTTGGGATAGTTATGCTCCTTTGCACATGCATCCCCAGTCCAGCTCCCCTCTGTCAGTCCAGCTCCCCCCTTCTCAGCCCAGCTCCCCCCCTCTCTAGTCCAGCTCCCCCTCTCTAGTCCAGCTCCCCCTCTCTAGTCCAGCTCCCCCTCTCTAGTCCGGCCCCCCCCCCTCTAGTACGGCCCCCCCCTCTAGTCCGGCTCCCCCTCTCTAGTCCGGCTCCCCCCCTCTCTAGTCCGGCTCCCCCCCTCTGGTCCGGCCCCCCTCCTCTAGTCCAGCTCCCCCTCTCTAGTCCAGCTCCCCCTCTCTAGTCCGGCCCCCCCTCTAGTCCAGCTCCCCGCTTCTCTAGTCCAGCTCCCCACTCTAGTCCAGCTCCCCCCCTCTCTAGTCCAGCTCCCCCCTCTAGTCCAGCTCCTCCCCTCTCTAGTCCGGCCCCCCCCTCTCTAGTCCGGCCCCCCCTCTAGTCCGGCCCCCCCCTCTAGTCCAGCTCCCCGCTTCTCTAGTCCAGCTCCCCCCTCTAGTCCAGCTCCCCCCATCTCTAGTCCAGCTCCCCCCTCTAGTCCAGCTCCCCCCCTCTCTAGTCCGGCCCCCCACTCTCTAGTCCAGCTCCCCCTCTCTAGTCCGGCCCCCCCCTCTCTAGTCCGGCCCCCCCCCTCTAGTCCGGCTCCCCCCCTCTCTAGTCCGGCTCCCCCCATCTAGTCCGGCCCCCCTCCTCTAGTCCAGCTCCCCCCCTCTCAGTCCAGCTCCCCACTCTAGTCCAGCTCCCCCCCTCTCTAGTCCGGCCCCCCCCTCTAGTCCGGCTCCCCCTCTCTAGTCCGGCCCCCCCCCTCTAGTCCGGCTCCCCCTCTCTAGTCCGGCTCCTCCCCTCTCTAGTCCGGCTCCCCCCCTCTAGTCCGGCCCCCCTCCTCTAGTCCAGCTCCCCCCCTCTCTAGTCCAGCTCCCCCTCTCTAGTCCAGCTCCCCCCCTCTCTAGTCCAGCTCCCCCTCTCTAGTCCAGCCCCCCCCCTCTCTAGTCCAGCCCCCCCCCTCTCTAGTCCAGCTCCCCGCCTCTCTAGTCCAGCTCCCCCTCTCTAGTCCAGCTCCCCCTCTCTAGTCCAGCTCCCCTCTCTCTAGTCCAGCTCCCCCTCTCTCTAGTCCATCCTCCCCTCTCTCTAGTCTGGCTCTCCTCTGTCAGTCCATCCCCACCTCTCTCTAGTCCAGCTCCCCTTCTCTCTAGTCCATCATCCCCTCTCTCAGTCCAGCTCCCCCTCTCTAGTCCAGCTCCCCCCTCTAGTCCGGCTCCCCCTCTCTAGTCCAGCTCCCCCCTTCTCTAGTCCGGCTCCCCCTCTCTAGTCCAGCTCCCCCCTTCTCTAGTCCGGCTCCCCCTCTCTAGTCCAGCTCCCCCTCTCTAGTCCGGCTCCCCCCCCCTCTAGTCCGGCTCCCCCTCTCTAGTCCAGCTCCCCCCTTCTCTAGTCCGGCTCCCCCTCTCTAGTCCAGCTCCCTCTCTCTAGTCTGGCTCCCCCCCTCTCTAGTCCGGCTCCCCCTCTCTAGTCCAGCTCCCCCCTTCTCTAGTCCGGCCCCCTCCTCTCTAGTCCAGCTCCCCCTCTCTAGTCCAGCTCCCCCTCTCTCTAGTCCATCATCCCCTCTCTCAGTCCAGCTCCCCCCCTCTCTAGTCCAGCTCCCCCTCTCTAGTCCAGCTCCCCCTCTCTAGTCCAGCTCCCCCTCTCAGTCCAGCTCCCCCCTCTAGTCCAGCTCCCCCCCTCTCTAGTCCAGCTCCCCCTCTCTCTAGTCCATTCTCCCCTCTATCAGTCCAGCTCCCCGCCTTTCTAGTCTGGCTCCCCTCTGTCAGTCCAGCCCCCCTCTGTCAGTCCATCCCCCCCCCTCAGCCCAGCTCCCCTCTCGCAGTCCGGCTCCCCCTCCACCTAGCTTAGTTCCCTTTCTAACCAGAGCTGCTTCTCTCCCTCCCTCCCTTTCGGGGGATGTTCTGAATAAACCACCCTCACAGCCTCCCTCTCAGTGTTTCCAGGGAACTCCACCCAAAGGACCAGTTACTACCCTATTGATCTGCCTGTACCCCCCAAATTCTAACTCATTCTAAAAAAAAAAAAAAAAAAGAGAGAGCTCACTTCATACAATTAATTTTTAAAATCCTTCCCCACTTGGCAAGATAATTTTGAAGCAGTGCCTAATAGGGAACAGGGACAATTGGAAGAATTTCAATTTTATTCTAAGCATCTCTTCTTCTAAATATGCATGGGTGAGTTTGACACTTGCAAATTAAAATTCACTGTTAGTGAAGCTTGTTCCATAAAAGTCTGAAATTATCAGCTACACAATCTGGTCTTTGTTGAGTGACAGCATTTTATTAACTAGCTATTAAAGAGTCACTTAATGATGAATGGCTTTCTACAAAAAAAGCAAAGTTTGAGTACATCAGCATTTATGATGTAGTTGCATATGATGGGGATAATCCTTCAGAATTACTTAGACATGAATTTATATGAAAAGTACAGGTCTACAAAGTGATAATGTGATTATTAAAATAGGAAATATTAATCTCTAAGAAGCCTTGGCACATTTAAATGATGTTGGTATGTTTCTTACAGATCAGATTATCTTTTCCATTGACTTAAAAAAAATCCTATCCTGAAATCATTCCTAAAGCTATTCAAATCTTTATGCGGAAATCAGCATTTTGATCTGTAGAAAAAGACATCTATTATTGTTTATCCTGGTTAGAGGGCAAAAGGCAGGAGACAGAGGCAACTAGCTTTGTTGAACTCACATCGGTGTGAACTCACCCCTAACCACAGGGACAGAGCTGTTCGCTTATTCTTCTGAGTATTGTTCTAACACTTGGGCATCTATCAATCGCCAGCCCCACATATATAGTCAGGAAACTTGGCAAAGATCTCAGATAAAAACATCTGAATATTTCAGCTAATTTCTATAAAGGGAAAACAGACCCTTTCCAAATTATCACACCGGTATCAAGGTTTAAAGCTTTGTAAGTCTAAGTCTATGAGATAAGGTAATAGCTGGTCCTGTCGGTGGGGCTCCCTGGAAAGAAGACTGAAGACCAGGAGGTGGTTTATTGGGAAAGTCCCCCAAGAGGGAGGGAGGGAGAGCAGCAGCCCCAGCCAGAGGGGGAGCTGAACTGGGCAAAGGGGGAGCTGAACTGGGCTGCAATGGTGAGAAATCAGTAGTTGATCCCACAGGGCACCCAGGAGCTGGGAGAACCCTTCAGAGTTGTCCTGGGCAGTGAGGGGCTGGGTCTCTGTACCCTAACTTATCCTTTTTTTTTTTTTTTTAAAGATGATTCTATTTCTTCATTTAATTAATTAATTTTTGGCAGCACCTCACAGCCTGTGGGATCTTGGTTCCCTAACCAGGGATCAGACCTGTGCCCCCTCGCAGTGGAAACACAAGACCGCCAGGGATCCCCCTAAGGTGACCAGCCTTGAAGGCAGCTGGCCAGTGTGGGGTGGGTAACCTCACTTCGAGCACCTGCCTTAGACCCTGAACAGTTGCTGGGGAGGGGCCGAGTGTGAGGGGGCAGCACCCCATCCTGTAGCTGGGGATGGAGCCCTTGGTCCTGAGGGGGAGTCACGGGGGCCGCGTGCATGCAGCATCCACTGCAGTGGAGGGGGGAGACCAAGGAGAGGAGAGAGCTAACAACAGAGCACCAGGGTTAGAGAGGGACAGGGCAGTGGGGGCAGCTGCGAGATTCCCATTCATCGCAAGGAGGGGGTGAGCCCCCGCCTGCTGTGTCGGCCACGATCAAGCCCAGGAATTTTATTTATTTATTGGCTTAGTTGGGTCTTCACTGCTGGGCTTTCTCTAGTTGTGGCGAGTAGGGGCTGCTCTTTGCTGCCCAGGGCAGGCTTCTCATTGTGGTGGCTTCTCCTGTTGCAGAGGTCTCTCGATGGGAGGGCTCAGTAGTTGTGGAGCACGGGTTTAACTGTCCCGCAGCACGTGGGATCCTCCGGTACCCGGGATCAAAGCCGTGTCCCCTGTATTGGTAGGTGGATTCCCAACCACTGGGCCACCAGGGAAGCCCCACTCCGAGAAATTCTAAACAAGATGCTAGCTCTTATCACCATCGCGATACCTTGCATTTTTGTGGACTTCAGGGATTCCCGTTTGATACTCTCCATCACCCCCTCTCCCTTGCTTACAACTTTGGCCTCCTGGGTCCAGTCTCTCTTTCATGACACACCCGGTCCTGTTTCTTTCTCACTGTGATGGCTCCAGAGTTCCCAGGCACCATCCACCACACCCAGTGAGTTGCCTCCCCCACGGAGAAATTCGAGAGTCTGACGGCCAGGGGGAACCCATCTCTGGGAAGATGAAGAGCGTGGCCTTGGCTACCTGAGCTAGAGGTGGCTCTCTGCCTCTGGACAGAGTCACGGAGGGACATAACCTTTCAGGACCCACTCTGGTTTAGGTCGGGCTTTTGGTCAGCTGTGACGTAGTATCTGGGCAAAAGGCTGTAGCTCACACATTCAGGTTTTCGGATGGTGCTACCTTCCAGCTGCAATTCTATTTCCCAAAGAAGGAGTCTATGTTGGAGAGAACCACCACCCTGGCAGGGGCCTCTCCACGTATGTGGGGGGAAAGATCCCTCCTGTCGTGCCCAGGATGTAGCACCTGCCTGCCCGCCCACCACCCAGCAACCCCATCACACAGGGCAGGCCCGGCCCACACTGACTCTGAACTCTGTTTTCCTTTGGGTATTAAGAAACAAGTCCTGTTAAAAACAGGTCTGAGACGTCAACGTGAAGTGATAAATTGGAAGGAGTATGCTTTGGTGGAAGTAGACAGGATTGTTTTGACTTTGTAGTGGTCATTTGGTTTGCCAAGAAATTTTCCTTATCTCTACCCTTGAGAAAGGATGAGTGGGATCATGTGTCTTGAGGAATGAGCATTCAGAGTGATCGCATATGTGACTAATGTGAGGTGTCTGAGTTGTTGAGACCACTCCTCAGCCTAACAGGTATTTACAAGTCATAGAAACGATGACAACTGACTGTCGACCGGCATTTAAAAAAAACGAAAAACAGCTAAGGTTTCCAAGGAAATGAGTGACTATAGTCTCAGCAGACTTGAGATTATTCCAAGGAGTCAAAGCAAAAAAGGAAAAAAGAAAATTCCCAGTTTCTAAAACTCCAAATACCTTGTTTTTTTCCTTTGTTGCTTTGGTTTCCTTTTCTTTTTTTCTTTTTTTGGTTTCTTTTCCTTCTTCTTCTTTTTGGTTTTCTCCTCTTCATCTTGGCTTGCAACAATATCATCAATAACCTGCAAAGAAACAAAATCATCATAGCACTTTAAGAGAGTCGGATGAAGACGAGGCTTATCTTTCTGGTCCAGAAAGAAGTGTTTGCGTGGGTCAGTGTCCCTTCTCTGCTCGGCTCTGAACCCTGCAGACCCAGCCTCCTGGCCTCTCCACTCTGCCTGCCATCTGCCTCTGGCTGGATTCATCAGCAGAGGCAGTGGTGGGGCCTCAGACGGCAGGTGGAGAGAGAGGCTGGACATTTCTGAATCCAGTTCCCTGCCAGTTCAGAGCTGCTGTGACTCCCAGGGGTCCCACCGACACCAGGGGTGGGGCGGGGGGGGGGGGTGCGGTGGTCTTGGCTTCATTAGCGTCTCAGCTGCAGGCCGCTTCAGGCCTGCCCACATCTCTTCCCCAAATGCCAGCCGAGAGCTCCTGTGCTCCTTGCCTACACTCCATACATCTCTTCTCGGAGTTGGTTTCTTTCATCTCTGATTTAATTTGTATTTCCTACAAAAACCCACTTATTGTCCTAAAATTTAAAATACTGGTTAGGAACTTCCCCAGTGGTCCAGTGGTTAAGGCTCCAAGCTTCCAATGCAGGGTGTCCTAGTTGGAGAACTAAGATCCCACATGCAGAGCAGCATGCCAAAATAAATAAATAAAATAACAATAAGGCAATAAAATAATTTTTAAAGAGTACAATATTGATTAAAAATACCTAGTTCACATAGCATTAGCATCATTGGAGAATTAGTGAAAGTTTGTAAAAAAACCCACATGTGCTAAGTTGCTTCAGTGGTATCCAACTCTTTGTGATCCCACGGACTGTAGTCCACCAGGCTCCTCTGTCCATGGGATTCTCCAGGTGAGAACACTGGAGTGGGCTGCCATGCCGTCCTCCAGGGGATCTTCCCGACCCAGGGATGGAACCCACATCTCATGTCTCCTGCACCAGCAGGCGGGTTCTTTACCACCAGTGCCATCTGGGAAGGCAAAAAACCCCATACGATTCAATATGATCAATATTCGCCGGGCGCTCACTTGCTGTGAATTCTAGGAGGTAAAACAGTGACCCCGATGGGACACACGGGACCCTCGGGCTTTGCACGTCACTGGTCGCGTGACTGAGGCAAGTGGCAGCACCTCTGGGAAACCCAGTTTCCTCCGCTTTAAAATGAAATCAGCACTTCCGTCCCGACCACTTACAACCGCCAGGCGTGGTTCCGAGAGCTTCACTTGGTGAGCTCATTTACTGCCGAGCACGTCTACTAGGAGCTGTAATCAACCTGTTTTATCGACGAGGGAGCTGGGGCACAGAGAGCGCAGTCCCGTGCACACAACTAGCAAGTGGCCTGAGCTGGGATTCAAACAGTGCAAATCGGGAGGACCTGCATAATGTAGAAAGTAAAGAGGGAAGATGCCGAACCATAGTTACACATTCAGCCCTCAGTGTGAAATCCAACTAGTTAAAAAAACGAAAAAAACAACACTTCACCGTTTCAGGATGATAAATATTCATCCTGAATAATAAGAGATGGGGAAACAATGAGCAAACAGTGGCAGACTTTCTTTTCTTGGGCTCCAAAATCACTGCGGATGGTGACTGCAGCCAAGAAATTCAAAGATGCTTGCTCCTTGGAAGAAAAGCTGTAACAAACCTAGACAGCATATTAAAAAGCAGAGACACTACTTTGCCAACAAAGGTCCGTCTAGTCAAAGCAATGGTTTTGCCAGTAGTCATGTATAGATGTGAGAGGTGGACCATAAAGAAAGCTGAGCACCGAAGAACTGATGCATTTGAACTGCTGGAGAAGACTCTTGAGAGTCCCTTGGACTGCAAGGAGATCCAACCAGTCCTTCCTAAAAGAAATCAGTCCTGAATATTCATTGGAAGGACTGATGCTGAGGTTGAAACTCAAATACTTGGCCACCTGATGCAAAGAGCCGACTCATTGGAAAATACCCTGATGTTAGGAAAGATTGAGGGCAGGAGGAGAAGGGGATGACAGAGGATGACATGGTTGGATGGCATCACCGACTCAACGGACATGAGGAGTTGGTGATGGACAGGGAGGCCTGGCATGCTGCAATCCATGGGGTCGCAAAGAGTCAGATACGACTGAGCCACTAAACTGAACTGGAAGGGTAAGAAATGTAAGAGAATGACACACACTAAACTCAGTCCAGTGGTTACTTTTGGAGAGCAAATTAAAAAAAAGGGTTAATAGTGGACTTCCTTGGTGATCCAGTGGTCCAGTGGTTAAGACTCTGCCTGCCAATGCAGGAGACACTGCTCCCCGATCTGGGAAGATCCCACATGCTGCAGGCAAATAAGTCCATGCACCCTAGCTACTGAAGCCCATGCTCTCTAGAGCCTGTGCTACACAAGAGAAGCCACTGCAATGAAGACCCCATGCACCACAAACTCAGGGTAGCCCTGGCTTGCCCGCCTAAACTAGAGAAAGGCCCGAGCAGCAGTGAAGACCCAGTGCAGTCAAGGTAATCACTGGTGGCTCAGTGGTAAAGAATTTGCTTGCAATGCAGGAGATGTGGGTTCGATCCCTGGGTGAGGAAGATCCCCTGGAGAAGGAAATGGCAACCCATTTCCAGTATTCTTGCCTGGAGAATCCCATGGACAGAGGTGCCTGGAGGGCTACAGTCCATGGTGTTACCGAAGTCAGACACGATTTAGTGACTAAACAATGCTGAATAAATAAATAAAATTTAAAAAGGGCTAATATCATTTTACCCCTAGTGTGCTGTGCTAAAGCATTCTCCTGGGATCAAGTGTACACTGATTATGCCTTAGTGTGATTTACTGAAATGCTGAGGTTTATTTTCTAATATTGCATTTTTGAATTCATAGCTATGTTGTTTTTAGGAGCTTAATTCACACCTTTAAGTGTTCGTAACAGTTTTATCATGAACAAAGTAGGATATTCAGGCACCATCTGGACTTTAAAAAAACTGCAGTCCCGTGTCCAGGTCCACATCCTCCTGAGGCTCACCCACCTCCCGAGGTTCTAGTGAAGATCCTGGGTAGGGGAGGCTCAGAAAGGTGGTGTGGGGAGGTGAGAGGTGACGTATGTGTTGTGTACACTATTTGGTAATAAAAAGGGTGTCTTTCGACAGGACCCAAAGTCCCTTGTTGTCAGAATAGCAGTATTTTCCTTGGGGGTCAGACCATAGAACCAAGTTATGGCTGCCAGGACCGTCATGCTCTGGTGCACTTATGGAAAATGGACATGTTTTGGCCTTTGGAAGTTTGGAAACTTTCAGAAACGTATATAATATATATGTATAAAATATTAAATATAAATATGTGTATCTGAAAAGAGGATAAAATCCTTATTGTGAGGCAATACAATTCAGTGCATCAATTGTTTGTTTCACCTAGATCCTTACCCAGTTTATTATTTTCAAAAGACAAAATATTAGCACCATCCACACTTCAGAAATTACAAACAAGCATGTAGTGAAACGTTTCCTCCCCATTCATAACTTATCTGACCATTCTCCCCCCAACGGAAGTCAAGGTCATCGCCAATCTTTTGCTATTACCCACAAAGCTAACAGGGATCAACGCATGCAAATGTCATCTTGCAAGTGTATGAGCATATCTTCTGGATAATTCCTAGGAGGAGAAACACTGGATCACATGCATGTACAAGACTGTCAAACTGCCCCCAGCGGGCTGTGCTAATTCACACTTCCGCCAGCGATGCGGGCGGCTTCGCGCTTTCCCACATGCTCACTGACACAGTGCTTGTGTTTGCCAGCTGAATGGGTGAAAAATAGCATGTCATGTCGGAGTCGTTTCGGTTGTTTCATATAGGTGCCAATGTTGAATTTATTTGGCTTGTGCTCTCCAACTATAGTAAAATCTCCCAGAATTAGAGATGTGCTTTAGTGCCTGTAAAGTCAGC
The DNA here is from genome assembly GCF_032452875.1 of Bos javanicus. Classification (NCBI taxonomy): domain Eukaryota; kingdom Metazoa; phylum Chordata; class Mammalia; order Artiodactyla; family Bovidae; genus Bos; species Bos javanicus. The sequence goes on from NC_083870.1 coordinate 116,127,180, forward strand.
CATTGTGTTTGGAAAATCGAGGAGTCTGAATCTGGCTTGCTGCCTGTTTTCTTTCTGAAGATACAGGTCCAATTTTGTTGAGGCGTATTTTACATTCTTTACATTTACCCATTCCACGTGGACAAGTCAGTCATTTTTAGTGAGTGTATTGCATTGTGCCGCCACCACCGTAAATCAGTTTTGACACGTCTCATCATTCCACCAAGATTCCCTTGCGTTACTTAATCGTTCCCCTCTCCTGCCCTTCTTCTCCAGCACTAATCTACTTTCTGCTTCCATGGATTCACTCTTTTTGGACATTTCCTATAAATGGAATCATATACTCTGTGGTCTCTTGTGTCTGGCTCCTTTCATGGCTCATCGAGCTTTTGAGGTTCACCCAAGTTGTGTTGTTCTTGTTGTTCAGTTGCTAAGTTGCGTCCAGTTCTTTGCAGCCCCATGGACCGCAGCATGCCAGGCTTCCCTGTCCTTCATTATCTCCTGGAGCTTGCTCAGGTTCATGTCCACTGAGTCAGTGACTCCATCCAGCCATCTCAACCTCTGCCACTCCCTTTCCTTTGGCTTTTTCCTTTGGTTTGCTCCTTTTTTATTGCTGAGTACCATTCTGTTGCATGGCTATTCCACATCTCACCTACCCATTCACCAACGGATGGAAATTCAGGTTGTTTCAAACATTTGGCTATTATGAGAAATGCTCCTATGAATATTTATGCACATTTTTTTGTGTGTGTGTGTACATATGTTTTCATTACTCTTGGATAAAGTCCTAAGAGTGGAACAGAACTGCTGAGTTATTTGGTGAATTTGTGTTTAACTTTTAAGAAACCGACAAACTGGTTTTCCAAAGTAGATGCACCATTTTATGTCCCCCGCAACGTAGGAGGGTTCCTTCTTCTTGACATCCTCAACATTTGTTACCGTCTTTTATTAGTACATCATCCTAGTGTTATGAAATGACACCTCATTGTAGTTTTAATTTTCATCTTCCTAATGACACAGAGAAGGCAATGGCACCCCACTCCACTGCTGTTCTCGCCTGGAGAATCCCACGGATGGAGGAGCCTGGTGGGCTGTGGTCCATGGGGTCGCAAAGAGTCGGACACGACTGAGCAACTTCATTTTCACTTTGTACTTCCATGCACTGGAGAAGGAAATGGCAACCCCCTCCAGTATTCTTGCCTGGAGAATCCCAGGGACAGAGGAGCCTCATGGCTGCCCTCTATGGGGTCACACAGAGTCGGACACGACTGATGCAACTCAGCAGCAGCAGTGGTAATGACAAGTGGTGTTGAGCATCTTTCAATGTGCTTATTAGCCATTTATCTATATTGCTTTATGAACTGTCTTTTTGAGTCTTTTGCCCATTTGAAAAAAAAATGTTTGTCTTATTACTGAGATGTAAGAGTTCTTTGTACATTTTGGATACAAATCCTTTATCAAGTGTAAGTTTTCAATCATCATCTCCCAGTCTGTTCTTGTATTTGCATTTTCTTAATGGTGTCTTTCTGGATGGCGTCACCGACTCGATGGACATGAGTTTGGGTGAACTCTGGGAGTTGGTGATGGACAGGGAGGCCTGGCGTGCTGTGATTCGTGGGGTCGCAAAAAGTCAGACACGACTGAGCAACTGAACTAAACTGAACTGAACGGTGTCTTTGGAAGCCCAAAAGTTTGAATTTTGATGAGGTTCAATCTACCAGTCTTGTCTGTCAGCATAGCTTTAATCTGCATTTCCTTTATATGTGTGGGGTTGATCATCTTTTCACATGTTGAGCATTTTTTATTATCTTTCAAATCCATTCAGATTTTCATTTCTGAGAACTGTCTGTTCATATCTTTTGGCTTTAAAAATATTGGGTTATTGAGTTTTTTTTCTTATAGAGCCATAGGAGCTCTTTATATATTAGAAAAATGATCTCTTTTCTGTGAAACGCATCACAAAAAATTCTTGCAGTGTGTCATCTGTCATTTGACTTTACTTGGAGTCAGTTTTGCCATGGAGGCTAGAATTATTTTTTAATGTAGTTTAAGTTATCTTTTTTTTCTTTTATGACTCTCGGGTCATGCAACAGAGGTAAAAAGGTCTTTTCCACTCTGAGGTTATGACATATTTCTTTGTCGGCTGCTTTTAGTTCTTTTGTGTTTTTGTTTTGTTTGACATTTAAATCTTTTTTGATCCATTTGGAATCATTCTGGGGTGAAGTATAAAGAGACAGAGATTTAAATTTTCTTCTTTTCCAGTTGACAACCTGGTTATTATAGTCCCATTCATTAAATGGTCCTTTTACTTTTCCTTATACAAGAAGGATGACAGGCTTCTTCATTATATACTAAATTTCCACGTGTATTTGGATATATTTCTTGACTTTCTGTTCTTTTTCATCTCATCATCTGCCTGTACCAATGGGCTCTTAAAAACATGTTTTAATACCTGGCAGGGTTGGTTCCTCCTCATTACCCTTCATTCTCAGAATTTTATGAGTTATTCCTGGTTATTTACTTTCTGCCCAAAGTTTAAAATCAAATTAGTCACCCTCTGCATGCTCTGACTCCCTACTCCAACAAAATGCTTTTGGTATTTTTATTTGGATCATATTATATGTATAAACTATGTTTGGGAGAGCTGAAGTATTTATAACATTGAACATTCCTACCTAAGAACACAATATGCTTTTCCATCTGCTCAGTTTCATTTTTCAGAACGTTTTAAGCTTTTATTTACACATTTCACACATTTATTATTAACTTCATTCCTGGATGTTGCACCTTTGTGTCATTGTTGCTGTTGTAAATGGACTCTTCTTATATTTTCTAAATGTAGCTGCTCTTTGAACATACAAAAGCTTTCTCTTTCTGCATATTAATTTTGTAATTCCTCATCTTCTCATGTTGTTTAAGGTTTTTTTTTTCAGTTTATTCTCTTTGCTTTTCTAAGTACAGAACATATCTGCAGAAAGTGATCGTTTTCCCTCTTCCATTCCAACTTATTGCTCACTGTTCTTTCTCTTGTCTAAGAGTGTTCAATAGAATTCCTGTTCATCAATGGTGATGATGGGTATCCTTGCATTTTTCATGACATCAATGTGTTTCTTGTGAATTTCTTTAAGCATGATATTAACTTGTGACCTAAAAAATATTTTGTCATGTTAAAGAAGTATCCATGCATTCCATTTTTGTCTTGTTTTCTTAACATCAAGAATGGGAGTCGACCCTGTAAAATGCCTTTCAGCACCCACAGTGATGAGCTTATGGTTTTCCCTTTCAGATCTCTTTAGATAACGCAATGTGTTCACAGACGTCCAAAACACAACCACGCGGACATTAACCACGCGGACATTCTGGAATAAACACCACTAGGCTGCGTTGTTTTGCTAATATTTCACTTTGAATTTTTGAATTAATACTCAAAAGTACGACTGATCTGAGGTTCTATTCATATTCCATCTTTTGGGGGATTTGGCATCAATGTGATTATACTCACTTCATAGGAAGTCTTTTTACCGTTTTGGTTTTTAACAAATATAAATGACTATACACAGGCATGCCATAATGATTATGCTTGATCTATCTTTTCAGCTTCCTCCTCTTCCCCTTTCTCCTTCTACTCCCCTCCTCCCACTCCTCCCCACTCCCTCATTAGTAACAACTGCTAAGATTCCCTGAACAATTTCAGAGGGCCAGACTCTGCTCTGAGTACATTCCACGTATCATCTCATCTACTGATTCCTCAGCCCAGGGAGGCAGGTCTTGCTGGTATCTGCATCCAGACCAGAAAGCTGAGACACAGTGGGTCAGACCCTTGCCTGAGGCTGCAGACCCAGTGAAAACTTTGATTCTTCACCACAAGGCTGTCCTGACTCTTCACTCATCTGCCTATTTAAAAAATGTTTGTCTATTTATTTGGCCATGCTGGGTCTTAGGTGTGGCAACCGGGATCTTCAGTTGAGCCATGAGAACTCTGCTAGCTGTGGCAGGTGGGATCTAGTTCCCTGACCAGGGATTGGACCCCGGGCCCTCCGTAGGGCAAGCTCTTAGCTCTTAGCCACTGGACGACCAGGAAAGTCCCTCACCTGCCTTTTAAAATCATACTGCTCTGTGGCCCCCATTGCCTTGTGTATTAATTCTAGTGTATTAACCAGATGTCCTCAGTCTTCTTTTGCTTTTAGTCTGACTGCACATTAACTCTACTTTCGAGAGTTTCCAATGGACAATTTAGACATTCCACCAACATTCCTAATTCTGTAATTGTTACCTTTCTAAACTGACATGAAACATGTCTGGCTGCCTGCCAGGGGCTGTCAAGACACAACCTGTGCCGGGTAATTTAGCTGGAGAGACAAGACCGAAACATGTAAGAAAGTGAAATAACAGCGCATCAAAATGACAGTGACTCCAGGCAGGGCTGAGGAACGGCCAAAAAGAGGGAGCTCATCAAGTGGGGAGGAGGGCGGGGGTGGAGGGAAGGCTTTGGCAGCTGACGTCGGCTCTGACAGGGGACGGGGAGAGGAGAGCTTCCGCCTGACCGCGAGGGCTCAGGCAGAGGAGCAGAGGGAGCCAGGGATGCTGAGCGCAGGGTCGGCAGTACTGACGAGATCTCACCTACACATGGCTTTTACCACTGCTTAGTTAGCGCTTCATGTCACTTAACTAATTACCCAACTAGCAAACACTGGGCTTCCCTGGTGGCTCAGATGGTAAAGAATCTGCCCACAATGCCGGAGACCCAGGTTTGATCCCTGGGTCGGGAAGATCCCCTAGAGAAGGGAATGGCAACCCACACCAGTGTCCTTGCCTGGAGAATCCCATGGACAGAGGAGCTTGGCGGGTTGCAGTCCATGGGGTTGAAAAGAATTGGTCACGACTGAACGACTAACACAACACAGGTTAGCCTGGTTTCTTCTTTGTCAATGCTGTGAACAGTGCAGACAAGAACAGCTATTTTGGTTATCTGTGGCAAGAGTCAGCAAATCGTATCACATGGGCCAACTGTGGCCTGCTGCCCATGTTTGTAAATAAAGTTTTATTGGAACACAGCCGTTCCTATTCATTTACATATTGTCTGTGCTTTCAGGTTATAATGGCAGAGTTACTTACTATTTCTCTGCTTATGGAAAAAGTTTGCTGGGCTCCAAAATCACTGTAGATGGTGACTGCAGCCATGAAATTAAAAGACGTTTACTCCTTGGAAGGACATGCCTTCATCCAACACTGTCATTTTCTGGTTTCTCTGGCTGATTCTTCTCAGAATATCGGGTGTCCTGGGTGGGCATGGTGGGTCTCCTGCCCCAGTGAGAGCTGTGACCTCCTGTGGGTCCTGAAGGGTGTGTCAGTTGCTCCATAGGCTTGGAGCCCCCAGCATTTCTGGGTCCAGGTTCTCTCCCAGGCTCTGCAAGGCTGGTGGCACATTTCATGAGCTGTGGTTCAAGCAGGTCTTCTGTGACCCCATCCCAATAAGTGAGGGTCCTCCCAGAAGCCTGACTGCCTCCTGGGTGCTCTCATCACTCCTGTGAGCTCTCCTTCCCTGTATCCTCCCGTCAGCCATGTGAAGTCGGGGCAGGAGAGTGGGGAGGGATCCGATATGAGGGCAGGCACCGAAGAAAGCTGAGTGCTGAAGAATCGATGCTTTTGAACTGTGCTGTTGGAGAAGACTCCTGAGAGTCCCTTGGACTGCAAGGAGATCCAACCAGTCCATTCTGAAGGAGATCAGCCCTGGGATTTCTTTGGAAGGAATGATACTGAAGCTGAAACTCCAGTACTTTGGCCACCTCATGCGAAGAGTTGACTCATTGGAAAAGACTGTGATGCTGGGAGGGATTGGGGGCAGGAGGAGAAGGGGACGACAGAGGATGAGATGGCTGGATGGCATCACTGACTGGATGGACGTGAGTCTCAGTGAACTCCGGGAGTTGGTGATGGACAGGGAGGCCCGGTGTGCTGCGATTCATGGAGTCGCAAAGAGTCGGACACGACTGAGCAACTGAACTGAACTGAACTGATGGCAAGTTCCCTATGGCAACTTGTCTTCTTATTTCCTTAGTATAAATTCCTTAAATAGCATTTATGGGTCAAAGGGTATACTTAATAAACATTTTGATATTTACTCATTCCACGGCCCTCAAGAAATGTCATGCTAATTTATGTATCCAGCTACAATGTTCGGGAGTGACTTTTCCCCACATGTTTACCCACTCCAATTATTGTCACAATCTAAAAATGTTAGCAATCTGACAGATGAAAGGAGATAGAGTAACATCGCTTTATATTTAAGTTTCTTTCCCAGAGAGTTTTAAAAAAATTAATGTTTTTTAATAAGTTAATATTTTTTGCCTTCTTTTCTACCGAGGTGTTCAGGTCCCATGCTCATCACTTACTAAGAAGATGAGAATCACGTGTTGTCATATAGTCTTCAAAGAGAGGAGAAAGCATGAATTTCACTAGAAAAGTTTGAAAGTACATTAAGTGACTTCAAAAGTCACTTAATCAAAAGTATTTCCATGTAAACATCTGTAGGGACATAACCAAGACCTAATAACCCTGCAAACTCATTAACTAAGGTTTAAAGGATTGCAATTATGATATAGCTACATTTTATTTCTCAAGCATATCTGTACCTGTTGTGGGGTCTTGTTGGAAAAAATAATAGCGGAACCTCCTTCTTCTTCATTAGGGTAGTCAGGAAAAGTGCCCGTTAAGTTCCTGAGGAGGAAAAAAAAAAAAAAGGCAGAATAAACATCCAGGAGCGCAGTCCTCTCTGCTACATTCCCGACGAGATGGCTCTGCTCAAGCTCACTGAAATGAGTGATGGTTATTAGGATGGGGCTCCCTGCCAGTTGCTGGCCGGACATGCAGTCTCTACGGAGCAGAAGGACCTGGTGACATTCAGAAGCAGGTTTCTCTCCTCAAAGCAATTGTTACTCTGAGTCAGACCTCTCTCCTTAAAGCAGACTGTCCTCTTCTGCCTCTTTTAAAAAAAAAAAATTATTGCAATACTCCATGCTTGTGTTAAGAATGACGACAGAAGCACAAATTATCTCTTACTGTTTAAAATGTAGGATAAACACAGGATTTTGAAATAAAACAGAAACATGGCATGGTTCAAATTACAGACTTGGTACTCGTGCATGACATAGGCACGCATGCTTTAGATTTCAGTGAGTCTGAGCCCCACATGTTAAGAGATAGGAGTAGTCATTGTTTTCTGTAACCATATAGTTTCTATGTTCTAAAAGGCAGAATTTGAAATTTAATGTTGAGAAATTTCAGAAGGGATACAAAGTTAATTTTTCTAAGAGAAACTACTTGGACACCAGTGTTATATTTATTCCATATAGAGAAAGAAAACATTTATCAGGTTTGTTCCATTAATCCAGAATCTAAGGGTTAGAAGATGCCCATGCTCAAGATGACTCTTTATTCTCAAACTTTTGGCCTTAGTTGCTCTTGACACTCTTTTTGAAAAAAAAACAAGTTCTATTTATTTATTTTAAAAATTCTTGGCTGCACCCTGCATCAGGTGGGATCTTAGTTCCCTGACCAGGGATCAAACTTGCACCCCCTGCATTGAAAGGCAGAGTCTTAACCACTGGACCACCTGGGAAGTCCCACTCTTGACACGCTGGATAATTTTTGATGATCCCCAAAGCTTTTGTTTATGTGAGTTCTAGCTATTGATAGTTACTGTATTAGGTATTAAAACGGCAACCTTTCTAAAATATGCATTTTCATTAAAAACAACAATAATAAACCCATTAGATGTTCACATAAGTAACATTTTTAATGAACATATTTCCCAGAAGAAAAAAAAGAGTGCTGGTGTTCTGGCTCAGTGGAACCTAGCGGAATGCTTATATGCTTATATGTGCTTCTGTATTCAATCTGCTGCAGTATGTTGTTTTGGTTGAAGTATAGAAAGAAAATCTGGCCTCACGCGGATGTGTAACTAGAAAAGAGAGGAAAGTTTTAATAGGCTTTTAGATAGCTGTGAATATTCTGCTTTGACTCCACACCACAGCCTGATGAGTGGGAGCTTCCTAAAGGCTGGTGGTGATGTAGAATCTGAAACCTTATCAAGAACTTTGCCTTCCCTGCTAAATTAAAAGTCATGTGTCTTGTGCGCTGAACAGATCTTTCACTCAGACGTGACTCTGTAACATCAGGTCTTGATCATTTCAAAACTAATGGTCCACTGACTTATGTGGATCTTCCCAAAGCTGATATACATTGCATAGCACCAAAAATCGCAGTCATCAATAACTCCTAGACAGCATATTAAAAAGCAGAGACATCACTCTGCTGACAAAGGTGTATACAGTCAAAGCTATGGTTTTTCCAGTAGTCATGTACGGATGTGCGAGCTGGACCATAAAGAAGGCTGAGCGCTAAAGAATTGACGTTTTTGAACTGTGGTGTTGGAGAAGACTCTTGAGACTCCCTGCGACAGCAAGGAGATCAAACCAGTAAATCCTAAAGGAAATCAACCCTGAATAATCATTGGAAGGACTGATGCTGAAGCTTCAATACTTTGGCCACCTCATGTGAAGACCTGACTCATTGAAAAAAACCCTGATGCTGGGAAAGATTGAAGGCAGGAGGAGAAGGAGGCAGCAGAGGATGAGATGGTTGGATGGCATCACTGAGTCAATGGACATGAGTTTGAGCAGGCTCCTAGAGATAGTGAAGACAGGGAAATCTGGCTTGCTGCAGTCCATGGGGTTGCAAAGAGTCAGACACGACTGAGCAACTGAATGACAACTCCATCAATCTCAGACTCTAAAGCTAAGCAATGGGAAGCTCTCAGACTCACAGTCTCTCAGACTAGAAGATTTCCAAACTTGTAATTTTTGCTAGAAAGCTTGAATTTTATTATTAGCAACAAATACCCTCAATTGTTTTCCTTCAGGCTTACTTGGTTCTTTTTTGAGAAAGTGTCTCCTGAGAACCTGAGTCTGAACAGCCAGAATGTCAGTCATCTTTTCAGTGAAAAATGAGGTTCCATAGAAAGGGCCTGCTCAGTCTGAAACTGGACAGGTGGCAGGTGCCCACCTTGAATGGCCTTCACAGTTTGGGGTGCAGCAGAAGGCAGTCATTCATCTCCAGGTCCCTCACATACAATATTGAAAAGCTAGGTATTCAAGGGTTAAGTCCTACAATTATTTTCTACTGTGTCCTCAAGGATATTGTTAAATGAACTTTTTAAAAAGGCAGGTGCATGGCAGTGAGGATCCAGATGAACTGGGGCCATTCCTTGGGTCAAGGTTGACACCCAGCAGCTCCCTAACCATCTGCCCCCGCCCCAGCGCTTTGGCCCCCAACCCTTCTACAGATTGCCCCCCAAACATCTTAGGACAGCTTCATCCCTTTCTACATACAATCTCTCAGGTCTCCTGAACCTTGCCAGGGGGCTCACTCAGTTGGCATGGGACTCAGCTCCTCAGCGTAGCTTTGAAAGGAACTGGACACAGTGCAGCGTGTGGCTGGCAGGGGAGGTCTGTGGACAGACGCATCACACTTGGGGATGGTGGGTGACCACCCGCTAGGTTCAGTTCAGTTCAGTCACTCAGGCGTGTCCGACTCTTTGTGACCCCATGGACTGCAGCACGCCTGGCCTCCCTGTCCCTCACCATCTCCCAGAGTTTGCCCAAGCTCATGTCCATTCATCAGTGATGCCATCCCACCATCTCATCCTCTGACACCCTCTCCTCCTCCTGCCTTCAATCTTTTCTAGCATCAAGGTCTTTTTCAATGAGTCGGCTCTTCACATCAGGTGGCCAAAGTATTGGAGTTTTAGCTTCGGCTTTCGGCTTCGGAATATTCAGGGTTGATTTCATTTAGAATGGACTGGTTTGTTCTCTCTGCTCTCCAAGGGGCCCTCAGGAGTCTTCTCCAGCAACACAGTTTGAAGGCATCAATTCTTCGGCGTTCTGCCTTCTTTAGGGTCCAGCTCTCACAACCGTACATGACTGGTGGAAAGACCACAGCCTTGACCATATGGAACTTTCTTGGCAAAGTGATGTCTTTGCTTTTCAATGCAATATCTAGGTTTTTCATAGCTTTCCTGCCAAGAAGCAATCATCTCCTGATTTCAAAGCCACAGTCACCATCTGCAAAATTATTATGTGGTAAAGATCCTGACTTGGTAAATGGTGGTTATTTATGTCACAGCTTTCCCTCAATTATAGTTTAAATCTTAATTTCACAGACATTTATCTTCAACTTTCATCATTTTGCTGATTTTCAAAATTGCCATGCGGTGCGTGCTAGAATCCGCCACTGCTGTACACTGCCTGCCACATCCCCACTCCACACCCTTCCCGCCCCCACCAACCAGTTTCCATTTGCTCTCAAATTGCTGCAACAGGCAAGGCTGAAGCCGGTTCTCCAAATGGGCATCCAAACTGCCAGATGGACCAAGTGATGCGGAAAATGGAACTCATCACATGGCTGCATGAAAAATAACCTCAACTACAGACATTTCACCCAGATCGACAGAACAGGAGAAATAAGAGGTGAGAATCATCCGAAAACGCAAAGTCTGAGAAACGAACGCGGCACTTGATAAGACAGGACTCACCAGCTATTTGTGAGCTCTGAGCATTTCATCACCTCCGAGCCAATGCTGGCACATCTCATGGGGATTATGGTGGGGGGCAGTTCTTAATTCGCTCAGTCCTGTCTGACTCTGTGCGACCCATGGACTGCAGCCCCCCAGGCTCCTCTGTTCATGGAGTTTTCCAGGCAAGAGCACTGGAGTGGGTTGCCATTTCCTCCTCCAGGGGATCTTCCCCACCCAAGGATCAAACCTGCAGTCTCCTGCTTAGCAGGCAGATTCTTTACCACTAATGCCACCTGAGAAGCCCCTAAAAAGCACCTTGGAAGAGCAGTTCTCCTGGATTCCCTTACCTTCCTGCTCTCCACCCCAGTGCCCCTTCCCAATAAAGTCTTTTGCTTTGTCAATTAAAAAATGAAATAAATAAAGCAAAATAAAATTGAAAATAGGAAAATTTGAATAGGAACTCTGAATATGAAATATATTTATCAAATTTGAGATTTGTTAATAAATTAGAGATGGTTGAATATTTCTCAAAATCAAATGATACCTCCCCAGCACGAAACCTGGATCACCCCTGAAAAATTATGAAAGAATCTGAGAAGCCAGCCAGGCCCCCGCCTCGCCAGAGAATTAGCCTTCTGAGTGATGATGCCTGCCAGCTGCTCCCGCATTGGAAAGCTCCTGACATTTCTGACATTCTTCCAGCTTCTTCGATCGCTACCAACCTTAGTTCTTGACTTGGAAAGCATCACCCGCATGTTGCATACCTAGGATAATGGCCTCTGAGTCTCAGGCTCTTGAGTGGGACCTGCACCATCTCCTCCCTAAATGGGCTTCCAGGCAGGGTTCACAATGACTCTGAAACCACAGCCATACGTGGTTTGATCCCATACTGTTCTCACTTAATTTTCTCCCCAAATCCCAATCCAAACCCTTGGTCCATGACTGGGATTTCAATGTCTCTTTGGCCCTGAAGATATATTTGTCCCGCACATCTCAGAGCCTAAGAGAATAGCCCCTGCCTGAGGCATAATGGAAGCGGGTCCCCACTGTGTCCAAGGCCAGTGGCCAACAGATCTGCCGCCTCCTCATCTTACACAGGGAGGTGGGAGGTAGCCCCCATTTTATTTTGTACAAGTGGTATCTGTCGCATAATCAGACCACCTTGCTGCCATTTCCTTTCTTGTTGTTTAGTCACTAGGTCACGTCCAACTCTTTTTAACTCCACGTCCTCTGCCAGGTTCCTCTGTCCATGGCATTTCTCAGGCAGGAACACTGGAGCGGGTTGCCATTTCCTTCTCCAGGGGATCTTCCCAACTCAGGGATTGAACCTGCGTCTCCCGCTTGGCAGGTGGATTCTGTACTGCTGAGCCACCTGGGAAGCCCTGCTACTTCCTTACTGTGCCTGAAAAATGGCTTCAAGGTCTGGAGGCAGAAGCCAGGGATTGGGCACGGGAACTCTCTTGCACTCAGACGGAGAGGGGCTGGCCTGATCCGTCTGGAATGCCTGAGCATCAGAACTCACAGCAATTCAGGTGACCTCGTTCACACCTCATGAGCATCTCCGAGCAGCAGCGACCTCTTCTCGGAAGTCAGATGCTCTGCACAGGATGCCGATGGCTCATTATTTTAAACAGGAGGACATAAAATTCGGTGTAACTACAACCCCTTGCCCCAGTCAATTATTCTGGGGTGGGGTGGGGGTGCCGATGATGGAAGTCCACAGAGAAAAGCCCCAGTCCCATCCTGGAAAGAGCAGAATTCAAACGCAAACGGGCAGTCAGTCCTGAGCCCCCTGTGGTCTGCTTCACCCGTCTCACCAGTGCATTAGCATTCCTCTTCCTCGGAGGCCTTGGTTTAGACCAGTTTGGGTGTAAAATGGAAGCACAACTTGAATTTGCACTTGCGTTTCTTTAGCTGTTACTGATCAGAGAAGGCAATGGCAACCCACTCCAGTACTCTTGCCTGGAAAATCCCATGGGTGGAGGAGCCTGGTAGGCTGCAGTCCATGGGGTCACACAGAGTCAGACATGACTGAAGCAACTTAGCAGCAGCAGCAGCAGCTGTTACTGACGTTGACTGACACTTGGATACATGCTAGGGGCATTTGTGTAGCTGTCTCCTTGGTGGCTCAGTGGTAAAGAATCTGCCTGCAATGCAGGAGACCCAGGTTCGATCCCTGGGTCAGGAAGATCCCCTGGCAGAGGGTGTGGCAACCCACACCAGTATTCTTGCCTGGAGAATCCAAGGGACAGAGGAGCCTGGCGGGCTACAGTTCATGGGGCTGTGAAGAGTCAGACACAACTGAACGACTGAGCATGCATGCACTCCTTACCTCTTGGACTCACTTATTAAGTAGAAATGATCATCGCGTGTGGGTTTGTTGCATGCAGGTTTACACAGCATTTCCACAGATGCCGTTCACAAATTGTTTCCATTTCATCCTTACAGAAATTCTGTGAGATGAGCCCTTCTCTCCATTTTGCAAAGGAGGAAACTGGAAAATGTGAGAGTTTATATGACTCTTCCAAAGGCAAACAATTCCTTCTGGGAAGAGCCAAGATGCTAACCCTGGGCTTCTGCCTAGATGCCCAGGATCCCCCTACTCACAGTCACTTACTGGCTTTGTCAAAAATCCTTAGACAATGGATTGCTTGTCTTCAGCTATCAAGTTTGCATTATAAACCTTTCATATGTGGGCTTCCCTGGTGGCTCAGATGGTAAAGAGTTGCCTGTAATGCAAGAGACCTGGGTTCGATCTTTGGGTCAGGAAGATCCTCCGGCGAAGGGAATGGCAATCCACTCCAGTATTCTTGCCTGGAGAATTCTACGGACAGAGAAGCCTGGTAGGCTGCAGTCCACAGGGTCACAAAGAGTCGGACAGGACTGAGTATTCAGGCATGCACTTTCACATGCATGGACCTTTCATATGTACACATTCAACCCCACAATTCCACTATTGGGAATCCCTACTGAACTAAAAGCAGAAATATTAAAGTTTTGTGATGCATTTTTGTACTAGCAAAAGCTGTAAAAAATAAAAACTGTAATAAGAAACTGAAAATACTCAGACTGCAGGGAATGGTTATGTAACTGTGGTTAAGCCCCAGTGTGGAATCCAGCAAGGGACTAAGCTTCACCTGCTCCGCTTTAGCTTTTCACCACCAGCACTGAATAAATATTTAGGTGGATGAACACATTCAGTTCCATGAGGATGACTCGACTCTGTGTGAACAGGTGTTATTGTTTAGTTACTAAGCTGTGTCTGACTGTTTGTGACCCCGTGAACTGTAGCCCAGGTTCCCCTGTCTGTGGAATTTTCCAGGCAAGAATACTGGAGTGGGTTGGCATTTCCTTCCCCAGGGGATCTTCCTGACCCAGGGATCGAACCTATGTCTTCTGCATTGGCAGGCAGGGTCTTCACCACTGAGCCACCAGGGGAAGTGCTAAGTGAACAGAGGGGATGCTAAAGACAGAATATGAAGGGGAAAAACTGGGCTGGGGAGCGATCTGGGTTATCAAAATAAAAGGGGATAGGACTTGTTCAGTCGCTAAGTCGTGTTCTGACTCTTTGCGACCCATGGATTGCAGCAGCCCAGGCCTCCCTGTCCCTCACTATCTCCTGGAGTTTGCCCAAGTTCATGTCCACTGAGTTGGTGATGGTTTAATGGCATCACCGATTCAATGCGGACAGGAGAGCCTCAAACAAGTGTGTGCTTGCGTTTGCCAGGGGCAGGGGAAGGCAAGCACTGTTCATCTGGATTAGCTACGAGGCAGGGGCTAGAGGGAGGAGAAGACTGATTTTTTTTCTGTGTATATTTCAGTATTATTTTACTTGTTACAGCAAATAGGAATCATGTTGATAATTAAGTAAAACTATAAAGTAAAACAATTTATAATAAAAAATAAATTTTATTTTTGGTTGGCTTCCTTTCTGTCTTATTTTAGGGTTCGATTACTACATAGACCCTGTAATTTTAACAGTGGAGAAAATCTTTGTTTCTATACTTGGAAAACTGTGACCTTTCTCCAGGGAAGTTAAATCCTCTGTTTTCTCCTGCTTGTTGGCTTTAGCAATTAAGGCAATCTAGTTATTGCGAGTGTATGTTTCCCATTCCTATTACTTTTTAAACTTAATTTATCACATGCTATTTATTCCCATCTATGTTTGTCGGTTCTGGGACTCTCTTCTTTATTTCACTGAGTTATGCTTGCACTTTGATATTAGTGTAAGGCATTTACCTTATTTTTCTTTATAATATTCTTGAAAACACAGTGCTATTTGTCCTTCCTTATTGTTCTTATTTCCCGATTTTAATCCTAATGACTTTAATAATTATGTTTTCAAGTTCAATAAATAATCCTGTTGGGATTTTAATTGAAATTGTGTCCTGTCTATAAATTACCCACAGCAGTCATGCCATCTTTCCATTTAACCAGAAACACGATGCATCTCACCATTTATTCAAGTCTTTTAAAATTTCTTCAACATTTGTAGATGTCTTAAACTTCTTAAACTTTCATATCTCTCTCTTTCACAGTTAGTCTATCACTGATTTTTTTTAAAAAAATGTTTTTCTACTTTCTTAAAAATATCCTTCTTTCCTTTCAATGTCACTATACTGACAAAAATGTATACTATGGTATTAATTATTAGGCCCGGAGTAGGAAATGGCAACCAACCCATTTCAGTATTCTTGCCTGGAAAATTCCATGGACAGAGGAGTCTGGCGGGCTACAGTCTACAGGGTCCCAAACAGCTGGACATGACTGAGCGACTGAGCATGCAGGCACAAAGTATTAGGGGACAAAAGCATCCATATTTTCCTTTCCATTTGTGGGACAACCAACCTGTAGTGTTTCCTCATTAGGTGCAGAGCTCTCTTTTGTTTTAAAAAATACTTGCTGTTTCATTCATTCAGGCACGCGTTTAGAACTATGTGCCAGATACTGTTCTGGGCACAGGGAAAAAGAGTAAACAAAAGATTAAACAAATCCTTGTTTTTTATTCAGCTTCAATTTTTATTATGCTAAGAATTAACTCTTCTCTGTTTTAGAATTTTTAAAATAAGAAGTGGGCATTCCACCTCATCAGATAGTTTTTCTGCATGATCTGAAATGATTATAGTGCTTTTCCTGATGTATATAATATTGCATTTTCCTACCACGGATCTATTTATATTACTGGGAATAAACACTCGTGTCTAATTTGGAAAGACTTGGAAACCTAAAGTCCTCTCTGAAATAACAAGTGAGTCAGAGAAGGCAATGGCACCCCACTCCAGTACTCCTGCCTGGAAAATCCCATGGACCGAGGAGCCTGGTGGGCTGCAGTCCATGGTGTCGCTAAGAGTCGGACACGACTGAGCGACTTCACTTTCACTTTTCACTTTCCTGCATTGGAGAAGGAAATGGCAACCCACTCCAGTGTTCTTGCCTGGAGAATCCCAGGGACGGGGAGCCTGGTAGGCTGCCGTCTATGGGGTCGCACAGAGTCGGACATGACTGACGTGACTTAGCAGCAGCAGGAGCAGCAGAGAGAGAAAGCAGAACACAGACAAGTTGGCTATGAACCAAGAAAACAATCGCAACATATACTTCTTCATCCTACAGCATAAGGAGTCAGTAACGTAAGTGGAAGCCTCTAGTCTCCCTTCTCCTCTCATGCACCGAGGGGAGTTCTGGGAGCAGAAACTATAGAAGCACATCCCCCAGGTGCTAGACGCCCACGGCGATGCTCCAAGGAGGTGTCCCTGGGTTGCCCCGAGAAGAGCCAGGCCTTAGTTGGTGGCCACAGGACACTCGCCCTCCTGGAGAGGAAAGGGAGCCACTTTACAGGGAAGGGGCATGACTCACTTTAGGTTTTGACAGGATGATCCCTGCTCTCTGGGTCCACAGACTCTGGGCCCATGCCTTTGTGCACCTCCTTCCTCTTGAGTGGGGCTGGGACTGGGACTGGCTTGGAGCTAGCACTACACACAAGCGTGACGACACCTCCAGCCCACAGCAAGGGACTGAGGCCCGTGGTCCGGCAGCCCAGAGTCGCTGACTGCTGCCCACAGCCCGGAGGGTGTGGGTGCAGATGAGACCCTGGGCTGCAGCCTTGTGAGACCCCAAACAGAGGACGCAGCTAAGCCCAGACTCCTACCTGCAGAGACCGTGGGAGCAGCACCACAGTGTGCTTTTAAGTCACTAAGTAGGTTTGTAAGTCTGAGTGATACTGTTATGGACTCAGCCATACGTCGTGAATACGCTGTCATTAACCCAAAAACAGATTTGGGGAGCCAGACTGGTTGTGGGGAGGAGGGTTCAGAGGCTACTGCCTCCAGGCTGGGTGTGATGCCTCTTAGACCTCAGGCAGCAGCGAAGTCAGAGTCCTGGGAGGTCGGTGTATAGTAGAAGCAGTGTTAGTCGCTCAGTTGTGTCTGACTCTCTGCGACCCCATGGACTGGAGCCCTCCAGGCTCCTCTGTCCAAAGGAATCTTCAGGCAAGGATACTGAAGTGGGGTGCCGTTCCCTTCTCCAGGGGATCTTTCCAAACCAGGGATTGAACCCGAGTCTCCTACATTGCAGGCAGATGGTTTACTGTCTGCAGCCCTGGGAGGTCGGTGGGCTTGGGGCATATTTTGAAGCTAATGGGGTTTTCCAGCCGACTGTGTGCTGGGCTGAGAGAAGACGAGGAGTTGGGGTGATGCTCAGAGACTGGCTGGGTGGGTTCTCATCTGCTGGGATGAGGGGCTGTTGGGCGCAGGGCTGAGGGGATGAGGTGCCAGCTTACTTCTGGACGTGTGGAACTTGAGATCCCCTCCCCTGGTACCTCCGCCCCTACTCCTGTATGTCAGCGGGGGTACCGGGCGGCAGTGACATCCACAACTGGAGTTCTGGGGAGCAAATGCCCCAGGTGGGGAGTCATGTTTGGAGTAAACCAAACAAGAGATGGAATGGAACGCTGTGAGCCGGGATGAGGTTACCATGGATACCGAGAAGGGCAGGAATCGGAGGGAGGTGAGGGAGGAACCAGCGATGCCTTTGAGTAGCTCCTATCATATATTTTCTGTTGGATGATTTTTCTCCTCACTTTTCAGATTCCTACACTGCCATTTATGTCATGTAACCTGTATCGGCCTCAAGACAGGGCTGTAACCAATATCAGCCTCAAGACAGGGCATTTGTTGGGCAAAGCTGATGATTTCAGGAGCAGCAGAGCCCTCTTCAAGTCAGATGGCCTTTCCAGCTATTTCCTGCCCTTTCAGGCAAGGTCCTAGGGCCCTAGAAGGTAGATTCCATTCTCCATCAGCTGCTGGTTCTCTACTGTAAGCCGAAGGGCTTAAATGTGACGACCTTGGATCTTGGTTTAAAAATGCAGTGCTGGAGCTTCCCTGGTGGTCCAGTGGATAAGAATACGCCTGCCAGTGCAGCGAACACAGGTTTGATCCCTGATCGGGGAGGATTTCACATGCTGCGGGGCAACTAAGCCCGTGTGCCACAACCCCTGAGCTCCAGAGCCCATGCTCTGCAACGAGAGAAGCCACAGCAATGAGAAGGCCAAGCCCCGTAACTGGAGAGCAGCCCCCGCTCCCTGAAACCAGAGAAGGCCCACGCACAGCAGCAAAGACCTGGAGCAGTCAAGAACAATATATTAATTAATTTTTAAAAAAAGAAAATACAATGTTATTTCTGGATAACCTGATCAAGCAATCACGTTGAAATGATCTGCAAAGAATCTTCCATAGCAATATACTCATTTTTTAAGCACTCTGTGCTCAGAACTTGCTATCATGATCTCTTTTAATCCCCCCAAAAGCCCTGAGAGGTGGCTTGCTTCTGTCAATATTTTTCAGATGAGAAAACTGAGGTTTGTGCAATTTCAGCAGCTGCCCCAGCAGGGCCAAGTGTGGAGCAACCAGACAACCTGCCGGGTCGGCTGCCCTGCAGTACACTTTACCCAGACCCACAGGCAGAGCTGAGCTGATGGCCACAGAAAGCACACGAGTGGTTTAGGTTTCAGTAATAAAGCATTAAAATAAATCTGTAGACCCAATAAGGAAGCATTTAGTGGGAGCTAAATGTATAATGAAAATGGTATTTAACTGGAAATGAAGAAACCAGGGCTGCAGTCACCAATTAGAGGTGTGATTTGAGTTGGAGGAGCCTGAGCTGGAGGAACCTGGTGAGTTTCCTTGTGTCAAATGATGCTGTTGAGCTAGGTCTGCTCATTCATTGTTAAAAAGTAAGTATTGTGTGCCTATCAGACAATTTCTAAAGTCCCTTCCAGCTCTAGAAACTATAATTTATATGTGACAATTTTAATGGGGGATGGGCAATGTTAATTTCTTACAGAATATTCAATAATTAATGTTGCTTTCTTATAAAAATACCTTCGACAGAGCTACCTGCTTTCATATTATTTTATTTAAAGGAGCTTGAGGAGGAAGAACACCCATGCCTTCTATATTTCAGTTAGCAAACGTGAGGCTCCGAACACTTGGTAAAGTTCGGGCTGATTAAGAATTTATGCATATTGTCAAAAATTCTTGCACAAACGTGAAAAGGACCAGCTCTCGAGTCTGCAGTGATTTAGAAAGCAGAACTCCTAAAATGATAAATCTCCCCCCTGAGCTCTGACATCGAGCTTCAGCGGTCCCACCGTTTCAGATGCCCAGGACAGAGATTTATCTGTGTTTCATCAAGTATGAAAAATATATGGATGGAGGGGTTTCCGGCCGGCGCCCCCCTCCACAAGTCTTCCAACCACCTCCATTAATGTCAGCAGGCTCATAAATTTCTCCTGCGTTCTAAAGAGAGCAGCTTGTGCCACCACACAGAAGCCTCCGAAAGTGTCACTTGCTGCCTATAAATTCACTTACACTCAATAAAGGCAATTGGCTACACATGGACTTAATTACCGTGGCCCTTGTTGGGAAACTGAGGGGTTCACCGTCTCTCAAAGGAGAGGAGAGGAGAGTAGTGTATAAATTGAGGTGGTGTCTCAGCTTCACTTTACAAAATCTGATTTATTCCTTGATGTTTCTACTTATTAGTGGGCTATTTATTAACAGTTACCGCTCCAGGAGGAAGCCTCCTTCTCGATCCCAAAGTACCACTGTTGCTCAGGCTTCACTCCTACAGGAACCTCCCTGCCCTACCCTGTGCTCACGTTTATTTTATTAAAAGGAACAATATATTACCGATAACATAATCGACTATCTAGGCTTTGATGACTCTTCTGTTGAGAAAATGATTAATATACTATATTTTCACCTTTTGTCTTGAATATTTATCTGTACAGAAAATTTAATATGCAAGAACAGACCACTTCAGGAACTAATGCAGAGAATTTTCTGTTTAAACAGATGCCCATCCATTTCTGTTTACACACCTGTCGTTTTAAAGCCCAGACACCATTCATTCACTGATCCTTCTTCAGTCAAAGGAGCCTCTGCCATTCCTAACTCAGGAGTCCAGAAAGCTTAGGGAGGCAGACACAAGGGGAAGGTAAGTGAGCAAAATGTCCATGTTTACGTTCCAAACGCGGTTCCTATGCCCTACTTTCAAAGAGAATCATTTACAGACAGCAACAGAGTGATTACAGAAAAGGGAAGCTTTAGAGTTCAAGGTTAATTCTGAAGCTCCTCTGACCTGATTCTATCAAGTGACAAGTACCTGTTTATGAAATAAAGGCATGACAGTTCTTGTCTGGAGCAACACGCATGTTGACATCTGTCACCATATGACACAGAAGAGACGAGTCTGTTGAATGAAACCCAAAGTCTTTATATCTAAATGATAGCCTGTCCAGCCTTGCAGGGTATTAAGTGCCCATAAAGGCTCTCAAGCCATCCAACTTTCACAGTTAAGAGTGGCTTCAGCAGAAAGCCAGGAGATTTGGGGGCTTTCACATCTCCAGGATAATACTGGTTTAATTTTTTCAGTGATTCTCCGACATTGCTAGGGGGACTACCTACACTTTCCCTCCCCCGTGAAGGGCTGGCTGTGCCTCTAGCCCAAGGCTGTGTTAAGTTGCTCCAGTCGTGTCCGACTCTTCGTGACCCTGTGGACTGTAGCCTGCCAGGCTCCTCAGCCCATGGGATCTCCACACAAGAACACTGGAGTGGGTTGCCACACCCTTCTCCAGGGGATCCTCCCGACCCAGGGATGGAACCCGCGTCTCCTGCATTGCAGGTGGATTCTTTACCACAGAAACACTGGGAAAGGCTACACAAAGTATTATCCCAGGTCCAGGACTCTTAGTATCCCCCAGGAGCTTGCTAGAAATTCAAACTCAACACCAAAAACACAGGCAACAAAAGTGAAAACAGACGACTCGGAGCACGTGAAAGTAAAAGCTGGCGTGCCGCAGAGGAAACCATCAACAAAATGAACAGGCGACCTACGGGGTGGGAGAGAGGATTTACAAACCATGTATCTGATAAGGCGTTAGTATCCAAATGTATAAAGAACTCCTACAACTCAACAGCAGAAGATCCCCGGATAACCTGGTTTAAAAATGGGCAAAGGAAGTGAATAAACATTTCTCCAAGAAGACATACAAACGGCTCACAGGTATACAAAAAGATTACGCAACATCACGAATTAGGGAAATGTAAATCGAAGCCACAACGAAGTGTCACCTCACGTGTGTTAGGATGGCTATCATCAGAAGAGGAAAGATAAGTGTTGATGACAAGCATGTGGGGAAGAGGGAACCTTGTCCACTGTTGGGAGGAATGTAAATTGGTTCAGTCGTTATGGAAAAAAGTATGGAGGCTCCTCAAAAAAATAAATTAACACAGAGTTACCATAGAATGCAGCAACCCCACTACTGGGTATATGAAAGTGAAAGTGAAAGTCGCTCAGCCGTGTCCAACTCTGTGACCCCATGGACTACACAATCCATGGAATTCTCCAGGCCAGAACTCTGGAGTGGGTTGCCTTTCCCTTCTCCAGGGGATCTTCCCAACCCAGGGACTGAAGCCGGGTCTCCTGCATTGCAGGTGGATTCTTTACCGTCTGAGCCACAAGGGAAGCCTAAAAATACTGGAGTGGGTACCTTATACATACATATATATATATATATATATATACGGGTATATATCCAAAGGAAATAAAATTGGGATCTCAAAGTAATATACGTACACTGTGAAATAATAGAAAAAGTTTATGTTGGTCTCTGCCTCCACTTCCTGGCACAGGAACTAAATACCTTGGACTTTCCTGGGTGATAGAGTATTCTGTTCTAATGAGGTGATGCTTGGTGGCTCCTGAGTGGGGGCTGACCCCCAGAAAGACCAAGCCATGATTAGAAGCTTGGAAGTTTCAGCTCCATGCTCTATTGACTAGGAAGGCAGGAGGAATAAACAGTGAGTTTATGGTCGGTCATGCCTAAGTGAAGACGCCTCCATACAATTTCCCGAAGTCGGGGGGTTTGGAGAGCTTCTGGAGCTGCAAGGCTGGTGTCTGGAGGGGAGCATGGCAGCTGGTGCCCCTCCCCACACCTTGCCTGTGTATCCCTTCCATCTGGATGCCCACTTGTATCCTTTATCATTTCTTTTTTATAATAAACAAGTCAGTGTGTTGCCCTGAGTTCTGTGCGCTACTGGAGCCAACTGTCAAACCCAAGGGAGGAGTCCTGGAAACCCGGATTTACAGCCGAATGGTCAGCAGCATGGGTGACAACCTGGGGTTTGAAACTGACATCTGAAGCTGGAGGGAGCAGTTTTGCAGGGCTGAGCCCTTAACATGGGGCGGGGGGTGGCCTGAGGCTCTCTCTAGGGAGGTCAGAACTGCACGGAATCACAGGACACCCCAGTTGGCCCTGCAGAGAACAGCTTAACGTGTGGACAACCCACACACATGGGGAGTCAAAAGGCAGCATGGTCAAAGCGTGTGAGTCAAGGACACACACACAGGAGGAAATGTTTTCTTCTTTTACACACATCTATGTTCAATGCAGAGTACATCATGAGAAACGCTGGGCTGGAAGAAGCACAAGATAGAATCAAGATTGCTGGGAGAAATATCAATAACCTCAGATATGCAGATGACACCACCCTTATGGCAGAAAGGGAAGAGGAACTAAAAAGCCTCTTGATGAAAGTGAAAGGGGAGAGTGAAAAAGTTGGCTTAAAGCTCAACATTCAGAAAACTAAGATCATGGCATCTGGTCCCATCACTTTATGGCAAATAGATGGGGAAACAGTGGAAACAGTGTCAGACTTTTATTTTGGGGGGCTCCAAAATCACTGCAGATGGTGACTGCAGCCATGAAATTAAAAGACGCTTACTCCTTGGAAGGAAAGTTATGACCAACCTAGACAGCATATTCAAAAGCAGAGACATTACTTTGCCAACAAAGGTCCGTCTAGTCAAGGCTATGGTTTTTCCAGTGGTCATGTATGGATGTGAGAGTTGGACTGTGAAGAAGGCTGAGCGCCGAAGAATTGATGCTTTTGAACTGTGGTGCTGGAGAAGACTCTTGAGAGTCCCTTGGACTGCAAGGAGATCACGTTTCTGTCAGCCAAGACGAGTAAGTTCTAGAGATCTACCACATGGCATGGAGCTAGAGTTTACAGTACTGCACACTTCACGTTTTTGCTAAGAAGGTGTAAGTGATATTACACGCTCTCAATACACGTGCAACAGTAAATCAAGAAAAGAATGGGAAGTAATTATAAAAAATTCAGACTCTTCCCACTGAGGACCTACTGAATCAGAGCTTCGGGGGTAAAGGGGATCTGTTCTGACAAGCTTTTCAGCTGATCTGCTCTTTTTTCTTTTTTTCAGGCCGTACCATGTGGGATGTGGGATCTTAGTTCCCCAATCAGGGCTTGAACCTGTGTCCCCTGCATTGGGAGCGCAAAGTCTTAACCACTGGGCCACCAGGGAAGTGCCGTGAACTGCAGCGTGAGAGGCACTGCAGTCTGACCTGATGTTAATTACAGAGCTTGGCTGGACCTTCAGCTCAGCTCCGCACATCTACTGCATCCGCTGAATCGCAGGCACTCTGCTGGGTTCAGTGAGAACCTGAGGAAGACACCACTGCCCTGTCCCTTCCCCCAGAAGTTTGCAATCCAGAGGGAAACACTCAGGTTCGGTGGAGGGGACCTGCGGGCTAGGGGTGTGACCTGGAATAATCTATGGACCTTAGAGAGACAGTCTGGCCACTGCACTTGCAGAAGAGCCTCAGGGCCTGTCTCTCCATGGGACTTGGTGCACGGACAAGCCTATAGCTGCTGGGTGCTCTCCGTCTGATTTACTGTGACGATGGACAGCAAAATATGCGATTTCACACGGGTGTGCACCCGTCCTGAAGGCCTCTGTGAGTAATGTCGAAGACCTTGATTTCTCATCCACCTCTTCTATGTCCCCCATTCAAGCTAATATATTTTCCAGCAAAGTCAACGGCAGAAAAAAAGCTCTTCACCTTCTCAGAGGAGTCACCCACACATGTTCATGTCTCTTCCAGACCACAGCTGCTTTGGAGGATTTACTGAAACTATAATTACACAAGGAATTCGAAATGATGACCCGCAGTCACTCCCCCTGGCCATCCGTTTCCCTCTATCCTCCTGAAATCTCTTTTTAGTTTCTGAAAGGAACTCATGCTCAAAAGAGAAAACCCGGAATATAAAGGCAAAGAACAGACAGAGCCGTGGTTCCGTTCCCGGGAAGGTATCGATCATGAACATTCTAGTGGTTCTTTTTGATGTCCTGCAAAGTCCTCTGAATAATTCTGAACCTTCCCCTGAGGACCAATCGGGGTTTGACACAATGGTCAAGCTTCCGAAAGCCTCTGCTCACCCTGGCTTTAGTTCTGCCAGGAGCGACCCCAGCTTTTAGCCAAGCTACCTGACTGTCCTGAGTCCACTTTGTCACCTGCAAAATAACTGGAGTCAGCCAGCATTCTCAAATCCCACGGTTCCTCTGTGGCTCTCTCCTGTTTACCAACACAGACTGTCACCACACTCTGCAGAAAGAGGATCAGAGGCTGGGGCAGAGAAGGAGCTGGGAACAAGGAAAGCTCTGGGCTTCCAGGCGGTACCCAATGAGCAACTGGGCCGTAGGCAACTGCCATCCTTTCCCATGAAATGACAGCGGGGTCCAAGACGTACAGGTCAGGGTTTTGGCTGCTGGGATGTTCATAAGGAGGACATGAGCTCAGTGTCTTGGGAGCTGCAAGGCTTTTGGAACCAAGGGACCTGAGTATCAATGGCCTCTCGTGAGTCACGGACTCCAAGAAAGACACTCAACTGTTCCCAGCCCTGGGGTCCCAGAAGAGCATCCATGGAAAGCATCTGGCAAGACCCTCCTGGAGGAGAAGTGGTAGGTGACACAGGTCCAGAAGGAGGGCCCAGCTTCCTAAGGAGTGAACAGTGATGGAAGTTGGTGCGGACCCAGGGGCTTAGGAGATCCCAGCCGGGGACAGCACAGCTGGATAGGAGAGATCCGAATGTCTTTACTGAAAGAGATACTCACTTTTCCAGGCTGATGGGAAACTCTAAGGGTCTGCCCTGCTCCAGACACCTTCCCAGCACCATTCTCAGCAGATTTCTTCTCGTGGCTGGGGAGGTCTACTGGGCAGTGAGAGAGGAGTCTATAGGACTGTCTAGGTCCACAGGCCTTAAAATCACAAAGCTTCATTTGCTGAATGGTACCCAAAAGGGCAAATTTTACTGCATTTAAACTCAATCTTAATCTTTAAAATTAAAAAAAAAAAAAAACTAGCAAAGCATTCCAGGACCTCTTCAGGAAGAACGTGTATGTCCTGGTGATCTGTAGACGTGCTGCTCCTGTAGACAAGTCACATCCCGGCTCCCCACCCCAGGGACTAGAAGCGCATTCCACCCTGTCTAATTTTTGTTTGCCTGCCTTGTCATTATCCCCTCAGCTTTATCCCCACCCCCAGCCCCCACAGCCCTTCCGCCCCCGCCTCCACCACCAGCCAGTCCCTCCTGCCATCAGGAATGTAGCATTTTGAAAAGATGCTCGCGGCTGCGAATATAAAGGCCCAGACTCAGGAACGAAAACGCAGAATGCTTTGACTGTGGCAACTATTCTACACTGCAGGCTTGTATGTCTGAGAATGTGCTGGCTTTCCAATAACAGCATTGGCTGTTCTTGCTGCTATTGATATGATGGTGTCATTTAAAATAATTACTGAGGCCTGATCATGTGCCACACACTGTCCTAAGGGCTTTATACATATTATTCTGTTATCCCGTCTGTGAGGTCAATACTGTTAATACCCTCACTTTAAGAGGAGGAGAAAGAGGCACAGAGAGGTTAAACAACTGGTTCAAGGTCACACAGCCTGTAAGTGTTAGATCTGGGATCTGAACCCAGGCAGCCTGGCTCTCAAGACCACTCCTGCTCTGTTTGCATGATCAGCAGTGTACTTGCTTATGATACAGAGCATGATAGGTGCCCTCACATCATTAGACTAAATGGCAGAGGCATTTTATTTCCCAGCCAGGCTCACCCTGCTGAGGATGAAAATCATTTCAAGACCCCAGAGTCCTGCCTCTTTGCTATCACTTCTGATTGACCCAAAAGGGCGAATTTTACTGCATTCAAAGTCTATCTTAATCTTCAAAGCTATGACCAACCTAGACAGCATATTAAAAAGCAGAGACATTATTTGGCCAACAAAGGCCTGTCCAATCAAAGCTATGGTTTTTTCCAGGAGTCACTTATGGATGTGAGAGTTGGACCATAAAGAAAGCTGAGTGCCAAAGAATTGATGCTTTTGAACTGTGGTGTTGGAGAAGACTCCTGAGAGTCCCATAGACTGCAAGGAGATCCAACCAAATCCATCCTAAAGGAAATCAGTCCTGAATATTCATTGGAAGGGCTGGTGCTGAAGCTCCAATACTTTGGCCACCTGATGTGAAGAACTGACTCATTGGAAAAGACCCTGATGCTGGGAAAGACTGAAGGCAGGAGGAGAAGGGGATGACAGAGGATGAGATGGTTGGATGGCATCACTGACTCAATGGACATGAGTTTGAGCATGCTCTGGGAGTTGGTGATGGACATGGAGGCCTGGTGTGCTGCAGTCTGTGGGGTGGCAAAGAGTCGGACAAGACTGAGCAACTGAACTGAACTGAATCTTCAAACTTAAAAAAAGATTAGCAAAGCATTCCAGGACCTCTTCAGGAAGAATGTGTATTTCCTGGTGTGTTGGCTTAAAAAGTGGAACAAGGCTATGTCGTTTATACCATTTCCAGATTCCTTAAGATTACACGGGTTAAGAGGAGTCTGCTAAGAGCCCAGGAGAAAAGCCACAGGGCCAGTCCTAGAGCTGCCACCCCACCCGGGGGTCTGTCTTCTCTCTAGATTGAAGGTGAGCTGGATGCCAGGCACAGTTTCAACAAATTAAGATGAAAAATGCAGGTGGGGAGATATGGTCCACACGGGACCATTTGCAAAGAAACAAAGGCCTAGAATCAGAGCTGACAGTCACTCAGGTGGCTCTGATGCCCGTGTGGGGAATGGGGGAAGAGACTGTGCATCTTCAATGACAAGAGTCCACAGTTCCATAGACTTCAAGGTTCTCCTTGAAGAGGTTGGATGAGGTCACTTCCAAGACTCCTTTATGGTACTTGGAAGGTCAGCCACGGGATAGTGAAACTTAGATGAGAGTTCAGGGAAAGTCCCAAGCCGAGAGAAATACCAGTTATAGCAAAAGATGATCTCAAAACAAGTATTCCCATGACTGTGTCATCCAATATGGTAGCCTCCAATGACACATGGCAGGGCTTCCCTGGCGGCTTAGTCAAAGAGAATCTGCCTGCCAATGTGGAAGACACAGGTTTGATCCCTGGGTCCAGAAGATACTCTGGAGAATGAAATGGCAAACCACTCTGGTATTCTTGCCTGGGAAATCACATGGACAGAGGAGCCTGGTAGGCTGCAGTCCACAGGGTCTGAAGAGTCAGACATGACTTAGCAACTAAACAATCACCACAAAAATGTATATAAATAACTATAGTTTAGAGATCACTTAATAAAAGAGACATCACAAAGAAAAGCATATGAATGACTGGGCACTTCACAAAAGAAATGCTACCAACAAAAAGACTGAAAGATTTTCCAACTCTTCCAAATCATACAATAAATGCAAATTAAAAGATTACTGAGAAGTCACTGTTCTCGTATCGATTTGGCAAAATATTAAAAATATAAAAACGGATTCATTAGCCAATGGATCTACCCAATAGAATGTTAAACAATCACGAAAGACTTCTTTTGGAAACTATTTTACGCACAAAAGGAAATCCAATGTTAAATTTTTTAAAATTAGAAAAAAGATTCATAAAACTAATTAAAATATACATTATACATGAGAGAAAAACACTGGAGAGCAATTTGCCAAAAATTTTTATAGTAGGTATCTCTGTATACTAAAATTGTAGATTTTCTTCTTAAACTCAACCTTGTAAATTTTCTCCAGTGAGCATGTATTACTTTTACCACTGGAAAAAGGACTTCTTTTAAAATAATTTAAAAGTTGACTTGAGAAAGAAATCCTACTTTTGACGACTACCAGTACAGACTAAATGCGCTAAGAACAAGTATTCTAAATTATGGGAGTTTATATTAATTGTAACTTCTGGTCATTTTTAGTTGTCACTGTGCGCCCTGTTGGAATTTATCCTGAGGATTGATCGATGTTTCATGTTTCAAAAGACAATATTTTCTTTTTATTTGTCTTTGATTTAAAAAAGCAAAGAAAAGGATTTTTATCAAAGTCAATCAGATAAATGTAATCCAATTATGAAAATAAATCCACCCTTGATCTTGCATTACTTCAAAAGAATGGGTCTTTACGTCTGTGTGAATCATACACAGCACACCCATGGGACCTGCTCTAACTTAGCCTCCAAACTGCCAGGTCAGCAACACCAGGCTGGAATGCTCTCAAGGGGACTGGCTGGGCTGGGAGCGCTGGGTCTTCAAAGGAAGCCCAGAGCCAGCGGGAAGGGCGGCTCCCAGGAGGCACAGGGTCTCCCGTGACCCTTCAGCATCTCAGATCGGGGAAAACTCAACTAGCCAGCCTCCAGGCACCCTATTCTCTCATCAGAAGAGAATTTCTAAGAGTGCTCTGCAGGTATTGTATTAATCTACTTTTTTTTTTTTTTTAAACAGGGTGTTTTAACATTTTAATGTTTATTTTGGATTATCCCAAACTAACTTCATGCCTTTCTTTACTTTCTAATATATTTTCAACGAGGCTTTTAATTACTAAAATAATACTCATAAAAAAAAAGACATCTAACTGTACAGAAGAATATAAAATAAAAAGTAACATCACTACATGAAGTATCATCACTTCAAGGCATATAGATGGGGAAACAACAGAAACAGTGAGAGACTTTATTTTCTTGGGCTCGAAAATCACTGCGGATGGTAACTGCAGCCATTAAATTATAAGACGCATGCTCCTTGGAAGAAAAGCCACGACAAACCTAGACAGCATATTAAAAAGCAGAGACATTACTTTGCCAACAAAGGTCCACATAGTCAAAGCTATGGTTTTTCCAGTAGTCATGTATGGATGTGACCATAAAGGCTGAGTGCCAAAGAAATGATGCTTTCAAACTGTGGTGTTGGAGAAGACTCTTGAGAGTCTCTTGAGCAACAAGGAGATCCAACCAGTCCATCCTAAAGGAAATCAGTCCTGAATATTCATTGGAAGGACTGAAGCTGAAGCTGAAGCTTCAAATACTTTGGCCACCTGATGCGAAGAACTGACTCATTAGAAAAGACCCTGTTGCTGGGAAAAAGACTGAAGGCAGGAGGAGAAGGGGACGACAGAGAACAAGGATGGCATCACCAACTCAATGGACATGAGCTTGAGCAAGCTCTGGGGGATGGTGAAGGACAGGGAAGCCTGGCTGGCGTGCTGCAGCCCATGGGGTCACAGTCAGTCTCGACTGACCGAGTGACTCACCACCAACAACACCACTATTCTTGTCCCCAGTGGTAGCCATGCTAACAAAGTTTCTAGTGAATCCTTTCAAAAATTTTCCATGCATACACAAAGATATATTTTAAAATCCATGTATGAATGTATCTTTGTATATGTGGGTATAGATTATATATATTTTAGCTTATTTGGGGTTATAACTGTACACAGTGCTTTCAATTTGGTTATGTCACCTTGTAAACTGGATTTTAAAAGTTTATATAAAAGTAAAGAGGGCTTCCCTAGTGGTTTAGAATGGTTAAGTGGTTTTTATGTATTTTATATATATATATATTTATATATTTTAGCTTATTTGGCATTATAACTGTACAGTGCTTTTCAATTTTGTTATGTTACCTTTTAAACTGGATTTTAAAAGTTTATATAAAAGTAAAGAGGGCGTCCCTGGTGGTTAAGAATGGTTATGTGGTTAAGCCTCTCCCTGCCAATGCGGGGGACACTGGTGCAATCCCTGGTCCAGGAGTCAGAAAGAAATGAACAAATAAGAATCTTTTTTTAAAAAGTAAAGAATTATTTCATCTGCAGGAAATGTATTTGCGCGCATCTGTTTTCTGAAGTCCTCAGAAAAGAGAAGAAAGTTGCTGATAAGGAAAGTTCACAAACAGAGGGCAGATCATCTTCGTTAACTACGAAAAGGAAGGTTTCAATTATAAACCAAGATGATTTAAACAGAAGGCAATTTTTTTGAAAGAGCTGCCTTTCTACCTCAATTTCCATGATTGCAGAAAACCATCCCGAGTGCATTTCCTCCAGACACAGTTATGTAATCAGATAAGAACGGAAAACCTCGGCCCTGCTGGTCTGCACAGGCCACTGCTTGGATGGGAAATGTGATCACCACCGTCCCTTCTCTGCAGCGGGCACAGTCCTCATGGGGCATCCACTGCTTCAGGGGAGGGGCCCAGGGGTGAGCAGCTGGCTACAACACAGCAGGAATCATTACGGCCTGCCCCTGGGGCTAAGTCTTGTCCATGTGTCACAGATGAGGAGATGGACTGCACGGAGAGGCTGAGCCACTTCCCGAGGCTGCACAGCTGTCCTCAGGCTCCACTGTGTGTGCTCACACAGACCACCTGCAGGAGGAACGGGGAGGGTGCCAGCAGAGCTCAAGGGGGAGACAGAAAGGAATTGCAGGGAGGCCCTGAGCAAGGGTGTCATAAAGAGGCTGAAGCTGAACAATAAGCTGGTGGTCCAGGCCAACGGGGAAGAGAAGAGAAGGCAGAGGAGTGAGGACATCGCCTGGACCTTGGGCCGCACCCTCCAAAGGTCTCAGACCAGGAGGGGATGAGTGCAGAGACCCGGGCAGAGACCCCGGAGGGCCTGGAGAGCGTCACGGACCGCCTGGGTGATGCGAGGTGTCTTCCTGTGCGAGAGGCATGTGACGGGGTTGGATGGAGCTGGGAGCAGGGGACCTGCTGGTGAGACAGCCCACTGGTCTCCGGAGGCCTGAGCTTGGCACCCCGGGTGCTCCTGGGGAACATGGGGCTTGGGAAGGACTCAGCACCCCAGCGGGATGAGGCCTGTTCAGGAGACGAGAGACCGGAATTGCGGCTGCCCAGGGACTTGCCCCGGCTCCCAGCGGGTGCTACCAGGACTGGTGACTTCGCTCTGCAGTCAGATGCCATGAGGGGACATTCATGTCTGCAGATATACTCAAAGTACATACTTTACCTTAAAGAGACTGTTTTAAATCAGAAGAGACTGCTACCTGTTAAGCTTTTCCTATATTGCGAGCGGGGGTTTAGTGGAGGGCGGTGGTGGGGCAATCTGAGAACAAGTGATTGGAATACTCAGTTTTGGTATTTGAGTAACAGAAAAACATGCTATTTTTAAAAATGAAACACTAACATCTTTGCTGGTAACTGTATCTTTTCTTTGATATATTTTCTAACAGCTTTATGGATGTATAATTAATATATAATAAACTGTTCCTGTTCATGGGGTTCCAGCAGTATGAATAATGGAGTGGTTTGCCATTCGCTTCTCCAGTGGAACACATTTTTTCAGAACTCTCCACCATGACCTGTTCGTCTTGGGTGGCCCTGCATGGCATGGCTCACAGCTTTATTGAGTTAAACAAGCCCCTTTGCCATGAGAAAAGAGAAGGGGGTGGCAGAAGATGAGATGGTTAGATACCATCACCGACTCAATGGACATGAGTTTGAGCAAACTCCAGGAGACAGTGAAGGACAGAGGAGCCTGGGGTGCTGCAGTCCACGGGGCTGCAATGAGTTGGACATGACTGAGCAGTGGAGCACACACAAAGTGTTCATATTTAAGTGTAAAATTTGGTAAGTTTGAGATACCTATCTATCTACCTATGTATATTTTATGTCTTCACCAAACCATCACCACAATGAACAGTGAGGAGGAAGCTGATAAAAGAGAACCCGTTTTGCTACAAAATATCCCTGAAAACACATATAAAGAGAAAAACTCACAAAAGTAATCAATTTTGAATTTTAAGAAATGATAAATATTTAAAAGCTCTATTTGGAAAGAAAGTTATGACCAACCTAGATAGCATATTGAAAAGTAGAGACATTACTTTGCCAACAAAGGTCCGTCTAGTCAAGGCTATGGTTTTTCCCAGTGGTCATGTACGGATGTGAGAGTTGGACTGTGAAGAAGGCTGAGAGCTGAAAAATTGATGCTTTCGAGCTGTGGTGTTGGAGAAGACTCTTGAGAGTCCCTTGGACTGCAAGGAGATCCAACCAGTCCATTCTGAAGGAGATCAGCCCTGGGATTTCTTTGGAAGGAATGATGCTGAAGCTGAAACTCCAGTACTTTGGCCACCTCATGCGAAGAGTTGACTCATTGGAAAAGACTCTGATGCTGGGAGGGGTTGGGGGCAGGAGGAGAAGGGGACGACAGAGGATGAGATGGCTGGATGGCATCACTGACTGGATGGATGTGAGTCTGAGTGAACTCCGGGAGTTGGTGATGGACAGGGAGGCCTGGCGTGCTGCAATTCATGGGGTTCCAAAGAGTCAGACACGACTGACTGACTGAAATGAACTGAACTAAACTGATTTATATAATAAAGGACTGAATTCCCCAATCAAAACCATGTAACTCTGATATCGAACATTCCGAAAGAATCTTTGTAATAAAATTTAAGGATTATTGAGGAGATACTGTCTTAAGACCCCATACAGAGTTAACGCAAGAGAAGCTTACCGACTGTTTAGGTTTTTCTGAATCACTGTAAAGTAACTGATGTATGTCAGACACCTGTTGCTGCGTGGTAAGTCACCCCAACAGTCAGTGACTGAAACGACACATGTGACTGTGGGTGGGGAGCCAGGTGTGGCTTAGCAGAATACCCGTGTCTCAGGGTCCCTGCCCCCTCAAGGCTGCAGTCAGTGTTGGCTGGGGCCACAGCCTCACTGGAAGGCTCGCCTGGGGGAGAATGCCCTGAGTTCACACACATGACTGTGGACAGGACTCTGTTCTTCTCAGGCTGGAAGGAGGCCCTAGGCTCCTTGCTGGCTGTTGCCAGGAACCTCTGTCAGTTCCTTCCAAGTGGGCCCCTCTGCTGGGCAGCACCTGACCACTCTCAGAGTCAGAGGGAGAAAGCACGTGAGGGATCGAGAGGCAAGCAGGACGGCAGGGTCCCCATTGCTTTTGCCACACTCTTTCCTTTAGAACTGAAGCTCCAGGTCTACATCACATGCAAGGAGGGGAGGGCATCACCAGGGGAAGAGGCGGGGTCCGCAGAGGCCATCCGCCTACCACGGGGATCTGTCGTTGTTCAGTCGCTCAGTCGTGTACAACTCTGCGACCCCATGGACTTCGGCACACCAGGCTTCCCTGTCCTTCAACTCTTAGCCTTTTTACTTTTCTAAAATGAAGCCAGAAAAGCACATGAATCTATATCAGCATATTTCTATGCTTAAAAATATCCCAGGACATCGCCCGCCACAGAAGAGACCATCAGGACAGACACCCTGCACTCACCTGCATTCGATGAACCAATGACGGATCTGATCCTGAAGGTTCTCCTTGATGTCGGGACCTTCTGTGAGTTTCAGATCATCCTTAATTGTGACCAAGGCATCTCTGTATTCCTCTTCATGCTTTATCTGCACCTTATTCCTCAGGTGGCACAGCCTGTCAGCCTGGATCATTGCGGCACTGACTTCATTAAACAAAGGAGGTGGATTCTGAAAATACAGGCCAAAAGCTTTTAGATCATGAAGGTTATAGTGCTGGTGAAAAATATTAGAGACTAGTGAAACATATCAATATCTTCAATAGTGTCTTACCCAGGGCCCTTAAGAAGTACAAACAGAACGAAAGAATCAGAACTTGCAGGAGAACTTGAAGGAGTGATTGGCCACCGTGGGGAGGAAGGATCAGATCACTTCATACATTTTCGAGAAACTAGCTGGGGGTGGGGGTAGGTAGCTAAAAAAATGCATGTTTGGTAAATCGTTCAAAAATTATTCAAATTACAGAAAGTAAAGCTTTTCTAAATCTTCTTGGTTAGGGGGAGAGAAAAGAATATAGAGTAAGAAAGCAAGAACCAATGAAAGGAGTGGGTGTTCTGATTTCAAGGAAAAAACGCTGCCAGGATTTCCCTGGTGGTCCAGTGGATAAGAATCCACCTGCCACTGCAAGGGACGTGGGTTCAATCCCTGGTCCGGGAAGATTCCACATGCTGCAGAATGTCTAAGCTCATGTGCCACAACTACTGAAGCCCTCACACCCCACAGCCCGTGCTCCACACAGCAGAAGCCATCACACCGACCAGCCTGCACGCCACAGCTAGAAAGTAGCCCCTGCTCGCAACTAGAGAAAAGCAACACAGACCCACAGCACAGCCAGAAGTAAACACATAAAATTATGAAAGGATAAATCATGTTAACAACACAAGCTACCAATACTGCAAATGCATTGATTCGTAATATTTTGTGCTGGATTTTGTTGTCTTCTTTGCTCTTGATGTTAGTAGGTCTGTCTTGTCTGTGCGATGAAATGCCATATAATGCTGTGCTTCTGTGCGGATCTTCCCATGTTCATTCAGGTTAGCAGCATGAAGTCGGCTACGGGAATATTTACACCATAAGTCAGTTCAGTTCAGTTCAGTTGCTCAGTCGTGTTCGACTCTGCGATCCCGTGAATCACAGCACACCAGGCCTTCCTGTCCATCACCAACTCCCGGAGTTCACTCAGACTCACGTCCATCGAGTCGGTGATGCCATCCAGCCATCTCATCCTCTGTCGTCCCCTTCTCCTCCTGCCCCCAACCCCTCCCAGCATCAGAGTCTTTTCCAATGAGTCAACTCTTCACATCAGGTGGCCAAAGGACTGGAGTTTCAGCTTCAGCATCATTCCTTCCAAAGAAATCCCAGGGCTGATCTCCTTCAGAATGGACTGGTTGATCTCTTTGCAGTCCAAGGGACTCTCAGGAGTCTTCTCCAACACCACAGTTCAAAAGCATCAATTCTTTGGTGCTCAGCTTTCTTCACAGTCCAACTCTCACATCCATACATGACCACTGTAAAAACCATAGCCTTGACTAGACGGACCTTTGTTGGCAAAGTAATGTCTCTGCTTTTCAATATGCTATCTAGGTTGGTCATAACTTTTCTTCCAAGGAGTAAGCGTCTTTTAATTTCATGGCTGCAGTCACCATCTGCAGTGATCTTGGAGTCCAGAAAAATAAAGTCAGCTACTGTTTCCACTGTTTCCCCATCTATTTCCCATCAAGTGATGGGACCAGATGCCGTGATCTTCGTTTTCGATGAGTTGAGTTTTAAACCAACTTTTTCACTCTCCTCTTTCACCTTCATCAAGAGGCTTTTTAGTTCCTCTTCATTTTCTGCCATAAGGGTGGTGTCATCTGCATATCTGAGGTTATTGATATTTCTCCCGGCAATCTTGATTCCAGCTTGTGCTTCTTCCAGCCCAGCGTTTCTCATGATGTACTCTGCACAGAAGTTAAAATAAGCAGGGTGACAATATACAGCCTTGACGTACTCCCTTTCCTATTTGGAAACAGTCTGTTAACTAACCTCAAAAGGCTTTTTTGTCAAATCAGAAGCATAAACAAATCTTCCTCTTCCTGGAGAACTGAACAAGATAAGCCAAGGGTCTGAAGTGGAAAGCGAACGTGGACCGGGTAGAGTGAGGAGAGGGGTGGGTATGGGGAGAAAGAACTGGCACGTCTGATAATGTCCCACACAGACCAGCGGTTCTCAACCTGGTTTGTGCCTCAGTACCTTTGTCAGTCTGGGGAAGTCCACGGATTTCCTCTCAAAATAACGTTTTCAAATGCAGGCTTCCCTGGTGGCTCAGTTGGTAGAGAATCTGGCTGCAGTGCAGTAGACCTAGGTCCGACCTCTGAGTGGGGAGGATCCCCTAGAGAAGGAAATGGCGACCCGCCAGTATTCCTGCCTGGGAAATCCCATGGACAGAGGAGCCTGGCGGGCTACAGCCCATGGGGTCACAAAGAGTCGGACACGACTCAGCAGCTAAACCATCACCAAAGATAAAATGCACAGATTTATATGGGAAACCAATTACACTGACACATAGCTGTACCTGGTAATGATTAGGCTGGGATTTTGGGTGATGGAGAGAAAGGCCACGGAGATAAAGTGCCATTTTCATCACATCATATCAAGGGCACACACTATCAACAAGACTTAGGGCTGATGATGCTTCCCTGGGTCACTTGACTTAGACTTCACACTGCCCTCTTTGTCATTAAGTGCACCCCCAGTTAAGAAGTGAAAAGTGAAGTTCCTCTCCTTGAGGATACAGCTTCTAAAATTATTTCGGATCATGCAGCAGACATGATTTGTCTCTTTGCTCACACTGTTAATTTGTTTGATCTGTATGGCCTCATGGATATTCATTTTACACTTTGGGTTAGAAAGCAGTGCTGCTTTATTATTTTCTTTTCAAATTGTCCCAGTTTTGGTCACTGGGAGCTCTTTCAGTTGGCTCCTGCGTCACTTTGAAAAACTTCCATCATTATATGCATGTGTTTCTGTGGTTTTTAAAAACATGTTCATTTTACATATACCTAATTTTTAAAACGTCAGTAATTGTCTCCCCAAGTGTATCATACCCCCAAATCCAAAACAATGGGGAAAGATTAGTTGCTTCAATAAATGGTGTTGGGAAACGGGATATACACATGAAGGAAAATGAAACTGAGCCCTGTATATACACTATATATATACACACTGAAACTGAGCCCTGTATATGTACTGTATATCGCTTACTTATACAAACATCAACTCAAAATGGATTAAAGACTTAAACATCAAACAAGAATCCAGAAAACAACTCAAGAAATAAATAAGAGGCTTCTTGACAGTTGTCTTAGCAATAATTTTTGGGGTATGACACCAAAAACTCGGGCAACAAAAGCAAAACTAGACAAGTCGAACTATACCAAACTAAAAAGTTTCTGCACAGTAAGGAAACAAGAAACAAAATGAAAAGGCACCCTACAGAAAGGGAGCAAATATTTACACACCACATATCCGATAAGGAGTGTGGAAAAGCTGGAGCCAAGATGGCGGAGGAGTAGGACGGGGAGAACACTTTCTCCCCCACAAATTCATCAAAAGAGCATTTAAACGTCGAGTAAATTCCACAAAACAACTTCTGAATGCCGGCAGAGGACATCCGGCACCCAGAAAAGCAATCCAACTCTTCGACAGGAGGTAGGAAAAAATATAAAAGACAAAAAAAGAGACAAAAGAGGGAGGGACTGAGTTCCGTCCGGGAAGGGAGTCTTAAAAAGAGAGAAGTTTCCAAACACCAGGAAACCTTCTCACTGCCGAATCTGTGCCGAGCTTTGGAAGCACAGAGGGCAACATAACAGGAAGTAAAAATAAATAAACAATTAAAACTCGAAGATTGCGAGTCCTACAGTAACTCCCCCAGCAGAGAAGCAGCGCAGACGCCTGCACGCACCATTAGCAAGCGGGGGCTGGGCAGGGAGGCGCAGCGCGGGCTGCATCGCTTAGAGTAAGAATCTGGCCTGAATACCCTGAGCACTATCTGAGCGAAATAATTTGGGCTAGCAAACCAGACTGCGGGATATCTACCACGCAAAAAGCCAGCCCCAACCTAAGACACCGCCAGGCCTGCGCACGGAACAAAGAATTGAACAGAGATAGCCGGCTGCAGACCTTCCCCCTCCGGTGACAGGCAGCCAGAGCCGGAAGGGGGCAATCGCAGCCCCAGAGAGACATTATCTATAAAACTGTAAGCAGGCTTCTTTGCTAACTAAAACTTCTTGGGGGTCTGGACGGTTAACATCTGCCTGAGAAGGTGCGCCGGTTTTACAACCAGATAACCGAGTGGCGGGGAGGTGATAAGTCGCAGCATTGGCGCTCGCCAAACACCTCATCACTTGAGCTGCTCGGACCTGGGAAGAGCACAAAACTCAGGCCCAACTGAGTCTGCGCCTCTGAGGACTACCTGAGTGCCTGAACCTGAGCGGCTTGGACCTGGGAGGTGCATGCAACCCAGGGCCAGCCTCGGATTGTTCCCGGCGGAACAACCTAGAGCCCGAGCAGTGTGGGCAGGGAGGCTACACGCGCCGTGAGCGGGGGCAGACCCAGTGTGGCTGAGGCACTGCGAGCGCACGCCAGTGTTATTTGTTTGCAGCATCCCTCCCTCCCTCCCCACAGCGCGACTGAACAAAGAGAAGAAATACAGCTCCACCCACCAGAACACCGACACAAGCTTCCCTAACCAGGAAACCTTGACAAGCCACCTGTACAAACCCACACACAGCGAGGAAACGCCACAATAAAGAGAACTCCACAAACTGCCAGAATACAGAAAGGACTCCCAAACTCAGCAATTTAAACAAGATGAAGAGACAGAGGAATACCCAGCAGATAAAGGAACAGGATAAATGCCCACCAAACCAAACAAAAGAGGAAGAGATAGGGAATCTACCTGATAAAGAATTCCGAATAATGATAGTGAAATTGATCCAAAATCTTGAAATTAAAATGGAATCACAGATAAATAGCTTGGAGACAAGGATTGAGAAGATGCAAGAAAGGTTTAACAAGGACCTAGAAGAAATAAAAAAGAGTCAATATATAATGAATAATGCAATAAATGAAATTAAAAACACTCTGGAGGCAACAAATAGTAGAATAACAGAGGCAGAAGATAGGATTAGTGAATTAGAAGATAGAATGGTAGAAATAAATGAATCAGACAGAATAAAAGAAAAACGAATTAAAAGAAATGAGGACAATCTCAGAGACCTCCAGGACAATATTAAACGCTACAACATTCGAATCATAGGGGTTCCAGAAGAAGAAGACAAAAAGAAAGACTATGAGAAAATACTTGAGGAGATAATAGTTGAAAACTTCCCTAAACTGGGGAAGGAAATAATCACCCAAGTCCAAGAAACCCAGAGAATCCCAAACAGGATAAACCCAAGGCGAAACACCCCAAGACACATATTAATCAAATTAACAAAGATCAAACACAAAGAACAAATATTAAAAGCAGCAAGGGAAAAACAACAAATAACACACAAGGGAATTCCCATAAGGATAACAGCTGATCTTTCAATAGAAACTCTTCAAGCCAGGAGGGAATGGCAAGACATACTTAAAATGATGAAAGAAAATAACCTACAGCCCAGATTATTGTACCCAGCAAGGATTTCATTCAAGAATGAAGGAGAAATCAAAAGCTTCTCAGACAAGCAAAAGCTGAGAGAATTCTGCACCACCAAACCAGCTCTCCAACAAATACTAAAGGATATTCTCTAGACAGGAAACACAAAAATGGTGTATAAATTCGAACCCCAAACAATAAAGTAAATGGCAACGGGATCATACTTATCAGTAATTACCTTAAACGTAAATGGGTTGAATGCCCCAACCAAAAGACAAAGACTGGCTGAATGGATACAAAAACAAGACCCCTACATATGTTGTCTACAGGAGACCCACCTCAAAACAGGGGACACATACAGACTGAAAGTGAAGGGCTGGCAAAAGATTTTCCATGCAAATA
This sequence comes from Bos javanicus, assembly GCF_032452875.1. NCBI lineage: Eukaryota > Metazoa > Chordata > Mammalia > Artiodactyla > Bovidae > Bos > Bos javanicus. The sequence continues at coordinate 116,166,737 of NC_083870.1, forward strand.
GGGACCAAAAGAAAGCAGGAGTAGCAATACTCATATCAGATAAAATAGACTTTAAAACAAAGGCTGTGAAAAGAGACAAAGAAGGTCACTACATAATGATCAAAGGATCAATCCAAGAAGAAGATATAACAATTATAAATATATATGCACCCAACACGGGAGCACCGCAGTATGTAAGACAAATGCTAACAAGTATGAAAGGAGAAATTAACAATAACACAATAATAATGGGAGACTTTAATACCCCACTCACACCTATGGATAGATCGACTAAACAGAAAATTAACAAGGAAACACAAACTTTAAACGATACAATAGACCAGTTAGACCTAATTGATATCTATAGGACATTTCATCCCAAAACAATGAATTACACCTTTTTCTCAAGCGCACATGGAACCTTCTCCAGGATAGATCACATCCTGGGCCATAAAGCTAGCCTTGGTAAATTCAAAAAAATAGAAATCATTCCAAGCATCTTTTCTGACCACAATGCAGTAAGATTAGATCTCAATTACAGGAGAAAAACTATTAAAAATTCCAACATATGGAGGCTGAACAACACGCTGCTGAATAACCAACAAATCACAGAAGAAATCAAAAAAGAAATCAAAATTTGCATAGAAACAAATGAAAATGAAAACACAACAACCCAAAACCTGTGGGACACAGTAAAAGCAGTCCTAAGGGGAAAGTTCATAGCAATACAGGCACACCTCAAGAAACAAGAAAAAAGTCAAATAAATAACCTAACTCTACACCTAAAGCAACTAGAAAAGGAAGAAATGAAGAACCCCAGGGTTAGTAGAAGGAAAGAAATCTTAAAAATTAGAGCAGAAATAAATGCAAAAGAAACAAAAGAGACCATAGCAAAAATCAACAAAGCCAAAAGCTGGTTCTTTGAAAGGATAAATAAAATTGACAAACCATTAGCCAGACTCATCAAGAAACAAAGGGAGAAAAATCAAATCAACAAAATTAGAAACGAAAATGGAGAGATCACAACAGACAACACAGAAATACAAAGGATCATAAGAGACTACTATCAACAATTATATGCCAATAAAATGGACAACGTGGAAGAAATGGACAAATTCTTAGAAAAGTACAAATTTCCAAAACTCGACCAGGAAGAAATAGAAAACCTTAACAGACCCATCACAAGCACGGAAATTGAAACTGTAATCAAAAATCTTCCATCAAACAAAAGCCCAGGTCCAGACGGCTTCACAGCTGAATTCTACCAAAAATTTAGAGAAGAGCTAACACCTATCCTGCTCAAACTCTTCCAGAAAATTGCAGAGGAAGGTAAACTTCCAAACTCATTCTATGAGGCCACCATCACCCTAATACCAAAACCTGACAAAGATCCCACAAAAAAAGAAAACTACAGGCCAATATCACTGATGAACATAGATGCAAAAATCCTAAACAAAATTCTAGCAATCAGAATCCAACAACACATTAAAAAGATCATACACCATGACCAAGTGGGCTTTATCCCAGGGATGCAAGGATTCTTCAATATCTGCAAATCAATCAATGTAATACACCACATTAACAAATTGAAAAACAAAAACCATATGATTATCTCAATAGATGCAGAGAAAGCCTTTGACAAAATTCAACATCCATTTATGATAAAAACTCTCCAGAAAGCAGGAATAGAAGGAACATACCTCAACATAATAAAAGCTATATATGACAAACCCACAGCAAACATTATCCTCAATGGTGAAAAATTGAAAGCATTTCCTCTAAAGTCAGGAACAAGACAAGGGTGCCCACTTTAAGTTTTGGCCACAGCAATCAGAGCAGAAAAAGAAATAAAAGGAATCCAAATTGGAAAAGAAGAAGTAAAACTCTCACTATTTGCAGATGACATGATCCTCTACATAGAAAACCCTAAAGACTCCACCAGAAAATTACTAGAACTAATCAATGATTATAGTAAAGTTGCAGGATATAAAATCAACACACAGAAATCCCTTGCATTCCTATACACTAATAATGAGAAAACTGAAAGAGAAATTAAGGAAACAATTCCATTCACCATTGCAACGAAAAGAATAAAATACTTAGGAATATATCTACCTAAAGAAACTAAAGACCTATATATAGAAAACTATAAAACACTGGTGAAAGAAATCAAAGAGGACACTAATAGATGGAGAAATATACCATGTTCATGGATTGGAAGAATCAATATAGTGAAAATGAGTACACTACCCAAAGCAATTTATAGATTCAACGCAATCCCTAAAAAAAAAAAAAAAAAAGTGTGGAAAAAATATAAGGAACATATGCAACTTAAAAATAGCCTAAACAGGCAAATGGACTAAGACAATTTTTGCCAAACAAGACATGCAAATGGCCAACAGGTATACGAACATGTGTCAACATCACTGATCGTCCGGAAAATGCAAACTGAAACCACAATGAGGCAGCACCTCACATCTGTCAAATGGCTCCTATCAAGCAGAGAAGAGACGAGAAACTGGAACCTTCGTGCACTGTCGATGGGAATGTAAATTGGTGCAGCCACTCTGGAGGGTCCTCAAAAAACTAAAAACAGAACTACTATATGATCCGGCAGTACTACTTCTGTGTATATATTCCTATGGATGTGAGAGTTGGAGTATAAAGAAAGCTGAGCACTGAAGAATTGATGCTTTTGAACTGTGGTGTTGGAGAAGACTCTTGAGAGTCCCTTGGACTGCAAGGACATCCAACCAGTCCATCCTAAAGGAGATCAGCCCTGGGTGTTCATTGGAAGGACTGATGCTGAAGCTGAAACTCCAATACTTTCGCCACCTGGTGCGAAGAGCTGACTCATTTGAAAAGACCCTGATGCTGGGAAAGATTGAAGGCGGGAGGAGAAGGGGACCATAGAGGATGAGATGGTTGGATGGCATCACCGACTCAATGGACATGGGTTTGGATGGACTCCGGGAGGTGGTGATGGACAGGGAGGCCTGGCGTGCTGCAGTCCATGGGGTCGCAAAGAGTCGGACATGACTGAGTGACTGAACTGAACTGAGTTCAAAGGAAATGACCTAAAGAGATATCTACACCCCCTGTTCACTGCAGCATTATTCACAATAGCCAAGATATGGATACAACTGAAAGCCAGGGCCCATTTTAGATCTGAAACTCCCTAGCCTTTTGTTATAAGTTTTGTTTGTTTGTTTGTTTTTTGCTACTGTTTCTTTACAATTTCCTTCCTCTGTTTCCTTCTTTTTTTCCAAGGAACTCCTGCAATTTTCTTTACATATATCCCTCACCCATCACTTTGTCATTTGGCTACTTTTTAGGAGATTTTCTTTTTTTTCAACTTTATTTTTTGAAATTTCTACTATTATATTTTAACTCTTCAACAGCACTGTCCTGTTTTTTGGTTTTCCCTTGCTGGGGGGCATGGTGCTTTAATCCCTGGATTCAATAATCTATTTTTGTTTCTCTAAGGTTATTACTTTCAGAATTTTGTTTTTCATTTTTATTCTCTTCCTCTTACTCCTTCCAATTTCTTTTCTGTTGCATCTCTGTCTCTAAGTGACTGGCAACTCTTTGATGCTCACCCTTGCTTAGGAGGAGGCTCCCAGACCTGTTTGGATGCTGTGTAGGGTAGCTGCTGCCTGCTGGATTGACATCTTTGACAATCCTCAAAGATGATGCTGTCAAGCTGTTTTGTTGGAGGTATCTGAATATGGGCTTCCCTGATAGCTCTGATGGTAAAGAATCTGCCTGCAACGTGGGAGACCAGAGTTCAATCCCTGGGTCTGGAAGACCCCCTGGAGAAGGGAATGACAACCCACTCCAGTATTCTTCCCTGAAGAATCCCATGGAGAGAGGAGCCTGGGGGTATCTGAATATTTGTTGAGGTATCTGAATATCAGTATCCAAATGTGTTTCTTTTGAGCTGGTCAGTTTCCGCAGATAGAACTCCTCCCACCTGGTCCGGGTGCAGTAGAAGCATGGCTGCCCAACCCCGGAAGAGGGAGGGAGCTGTGGGTCTCACTGCCATGAACACAGAAGTTCTCCTAATCCTCCCTCTCAGAACAGGATCTCAGTTCACTCCTCATTGGGCAGAAAGAATAAGAAAACACATGTGCTTACCCTACCAAGTTAACCCAAACTCACTGATACATTTGAGTTAGATCTGATAGACAGAGTGCCTGAAGAACTATGAATGGAGGTTCGTAACATTGTACAGGAGGCAGTGATCAAAACCATCCCCAAGAAAAAGAAATGCAAAAAGGCAAAATGGCTGTCTGAGGAGGCTTTACAAATAGCTGAAAAAAAGAAGAGACACAAAAGGCGAAGGAGAAAAGGAAAGATATACATATCCGAATGCAGAGTTCCAAAGAATAGCAAGGAGAGATATGAAAGCCTTCCTAAGTGAACAATCCAAAGAAATACAGGAAAACAATATATTGGGAAAGACTGGAGCTCTCTTTGAGAATATTAGAGATACCAAGGGAAGATATCATGCAAAGATGGGCACAATAAAGGACAGAAACGGTATGAACCTAACAGAAGCAGTAGATATTAAGAAGAGATGCCAAGGGTACACAGAAGAACTGTACAAAAAAGATCTTCATGACCAGGATAACAAGGATGGTGTGATCACTCACCTAGAGCCAGACATCCTGGAATGTGGAGTCAAGTGGGCCTTAGGAAGCATCACTACGAACAAAGCTGGTGGAGGTGATGGAATTCCAGTTGAACTCTTTCAAATCCTCAAAGATGATGCTGTCAAAGTGCTGCAGTCAATATGCCAGCAAATTTGGAAAACTCAGCAGTGGCCACGGGACGGGAAAAGGTCAGTTTTCATTCCAATCACATAGAAAGGCAATGCCAAAGAATGCTCAAACTATCGCACAATTGTACTCATCTCACAAGCTAGTAAAATAATGCTCAAAATTCTCCAAGCCAGGCTTCAACAGTAAGTGGACCAAGACCTTCCAAATGTACAAGCTGGATTTAGAAAAGGCAGAGGAATCCAAGATCAAATTGCCAACATCTCTTGGATCATGGAAAAAGCAAGAGAATACCAGAAAAGCATCTACTTTTGCTTCACTAACTATGCTAAAGCCTTTAACTGTGTGGATCACAACAAACTGGAAAATCACAACACACTGGAAGAGATGGAAAATACCAGACCACCTTACATGCTTCCTGAGAAACCTGTATGCAGGTCAAGAAGCAACAGTTAGAACTGGGCAGGGAGCAAAAGACTGTATCAAAATTGGGAAAAGAGTACGTCAAGGTTGTATATTGTCACCTTGCTTATTTAACTTCTATGCAGAGTACATCATGCAAAATGCCGGGCTGGATGAAGCACAAGCTGGAATCAAGATTGCTGTAGAAGTATCAATAACCTCAGACACAGAGATTATACCACCTTTATGGCAGAGAGAGGAGGAACTAAAGACCCTCTTGATGAAGGTCAAAGAGGAGAGTGAAAAAGTTGGCTTAAAACTCAACATTCAAAAAAGGAAGATCATAGCATCTGGTCCTAACACTTAATGGCAAATAGATGGGGAAACAATGGAAACAGTGACAAACTTTATTCTCTTAGGCTCCAAAATCACTGGGGATGGTGACCGCAGCCATCAAATTAAAAGACACTTGCTCCTTGGAAGAAAAGCTATGACAAACCTAGATAGCATATTAAAAGTAGAGACATTACTTTGACAATAAAAGTCCTTCTAGTCAAAGCTATGGTTTTTCGAGTAGTCATGTACAGATGTGAGAGCTGGACCATAAAGAAAACTGAGTACTGAAGAATTGATGCTTTTAAATTGTGGTGTTGGAGAAAACTCTTGAGAGTTCCTTGGACTGCAAGGAGCTCAAACCAGTCAGTCACGAACTTCCCTGGTGATTCCTAAAAGAAATCAACCCTGAATATTCATTGGAAGAACTGATGCTGAAGTTTAAGCTCCAATACTTTAGCCACCTGATTCAAAGAGCTGACTCACTGAAAAGACCCTGATGCTGGGAAAGACTGAAGGCAGAAGAAGGGGACAACAGAGGATGAGATGGTTGGATGGCATCGATGACTCAATAGACATGAGTTTGAGCAAGCTCCGGGAGATGGTGAAGAATAGGGAGGCCAGGTGTGCTGCAGTCCATGGGGTCGCAAAGAGTCGGACATGACTAAGCAACTGGACAACAACACTGATAATTCTCTTATGCTCCTTTGTTTTAAACTTTTCAGCATCAGTTTGCTTGAAGTTTCTCCCTTTCAACAGCATATAACTGGGTATTAAAATTCAATCTGAAATTACAGAAAAGAGGAACTTAATTATTAATTTAGATAAGTAAAATATTTGGAGCTAATTCTGCCATCTTATACTTTTTAACACAATTTCTTATTTTCCCTTTCCTGTCTTTTGATGGCTCAGATAGTAAAGAATTTGCCTGCAGGAGACCCAGGTTCAATCCCTCAGTCAGGAAGACACCATGCAGAAGGGAATGGCAACCTACTCCAGTATTCTTGCCTGGAGAATTCCATGGACAGAGGAGCCTGGTGGGCTACAGTCCACGGGGTCTCAAAGAGTCAGACATGACTAAGTCACTAACAAACATCTTTTGTTGGGTTTATGCAGTTAGCTTTGTTCATTCTTGCCATGTAGTGGTTAATAAATTGTACATCTTATTTTTAATCTTCTGCCAGTTATTCTGAAGTTTTTTTAAACAGAATAATTATCACCTGTATTTCTATCTATGTCTAGAATTCACTAGTATCTCTACTATTTCTTTAAGGAAGTCTAGGAGCTCTGCATGTGTTCACTTTTATTCCCCCAAACTTCTATTCTATAATCACAGATTGTGATTAGCTTTAAAAATTAGTAACTACTTAGATTTAACCACTGTTTTGGTTTCTTTATTTACTCTTCATTGTCTTATTCAGTTTTCATTTTGTCAAAGCATGTCCTTGAGAGCAACTTTCAGGATGGATATAATCAGCCATAAATATTCTAAGTACTTGCATTTCTAAAATGTCTTTATTTGGTCCCTCCCCCTCCAATGGCAACCTTGGAGAAGACTTCTAACAGGCAGAGCTGCCAGGAACTAGCTTGTTGGGACTTCAATGACTGCTGCTTTGTAGACAAGCTTTTCTGCTCTTAGGATGCTTTACAGACTTTTGAAAGTTCATCACAATGCATCCAGGTGAGTGCATTTCTTCATGCATCACATCCTGCATTTGGTGGGTCAATTCAATGTAAAGAATTACTTCTTGGGACTTCCCTGATGATCCAGTGGCTAAAGACTCTGTGCTTCCAACGCACTGGTTGGATCTCTTAGTCAGGGAACTAAGATGTTGCACGCCACCTGGTGTGGCCAAAATGAGTAAGCAAAATGAAGAGATGTTTACTTAAAAAAAAGAATTATGTCTTCCCCTCTGTGTCCTTCTGTTATTTATCTCCGTTTCTTCTCCTGCAATAAATACTGCATAAATGGCAGGTCACCAGTTTGACCTGAACTTTTCTCTTGTATTTTCCATCTCCTGCTTATTTGCTTGCACTGCGCTACGAAAGATTTATCTTTCACAATTAATTTGGCTTTCAGTTACGTCCGCTTATTATTTGGAATTATTTAGAATATCAGGAGGGTTACTATTGTTTTGCTTCTTTGAGCATGCTTTTATCTTCCCAAAATTCTTTCTCATTTTATATTTGCTCCTTTCTTGTTTTTAGTAGCCACTCTGTTCAGGGTCACTGTCCTTATGGCAGAAAGTGAAGAAGAACTAAGGAGGCTCTTGATGAAAGTGAAAGAGGAGAGTGAAAAAGTTGGCTTAAAACTCAACATTCAGAAAACTAAGATCATGGCATAGTCCCATCATTTATGGCAAATACATGGGGAAACAGTGGAAACAGTGAGAGACTTTATTTTTGGGGCTCCAAAATCACTGCAGATGGTGACTTGCAGCCATGAAATTAAAAGACGCTTGCTCCTTGGAAGAAAAGTTATGACCAACCTAGACAGCATATTAAAAAGCAGAGACATCACTTTGTCAACAAAGGTCCATCTAGTCAAGGCTATGGTTTTTCCAGTGGTCATGTATGGATGTGAGAGTTGGACTATAAAGAAAGCTGAGTGCTGAAGAATTGATGCTTTTGAAGTGTGGTGTTGGAGAAGACTCTTGAGAGTCAGTTGGACTGCAAGAAGATCCAATCAGTTCATCCCAAAGGAAATCAGTCCTGACTATTCATTGGAAGGACTGATGCTGAACCTGAAACTCCAGTACTTTGGCCACCTGATGCAAAAAACTGACTCATTGGAAAAGACCCTGATGCTGGGAAAGATTGAAGGTGGGAGGAGAAGGGGACAACAGAGGATGAGATGGTTGGATGGCATCACTGACATGATGGACATGAGTTTGAGTAAGCTCTGGGAGTTGGTGATGGACAGGGAAGCCTGGCATGCTGCAGTCCATGGTGTCGAAAAGAGTTGGACACAACTGAGCGACTCAACTGAACTGAACTTGTTCAGGGAAATTATTTCAGATGGAATACATCCTCAGATATACTAGTGAGTTCTTTTTTTCCACGTTCACATTTTTCCTCAAAATGGTGAAGAGCATTAAAAAAAGTACAGACTCCTAGTTCCACCCTGGTGGTGAGGTAGAAGCAAATAAATATTGTAGTTTGGTAAAATCTTCAAGTGATTCTGATAATAATCAGGTTTGAGGAAAAACTAGTTGGCTCTAGAAAATGGGTTAGTCACTGAGAGCCCACAGGTCAAACCTGGCCCATTATTTCTGTGAATTAAGTTTTACTGGAATGCAGACATCCCCATTCATTTACACATTGTCTATGGCAGCTTCACACTACAATGGCCACCCTGAATAGCTGGGACAGAGACCATACTGCCTACAGAGTCTACAGGAAGGATGAGAAAGAGAAAGAAGAGGAAGTGGAGGGGGAGGAGGAGATGAAAAGGGGGAGGGAAGAGGGGAAGGGGAGAAGTGAGGCAGGGAGGCGGAGGAAAGGGAACGGGCAGAGAAGGAGAGACGGAGGAGGGAGGACTAAGAGAGGAATCACAGAGGAAGACACAGGATGATTTCCTGAGTTTCTGCTGTGCACGCGCACTGGAGAGAAACAATGTTTTAGGCCTTACAGCAAGCCAGCCAGGCAGGTATTCTTATCATATAAAGAAACGGGAGAAAACAACAGCAAACAAGGAAATGGAACTAGAGAGGCTAGTTAATGTTCCCCAATTCACACAGCAGGCAGATGGCAGAGGCAGCCACTGACCCCTAGCTTCTGTGATCCAAGGCCATGCTCGGGGGTTTGGGGACAGAATCCCTGGTTTATGTCTTGGCAGGGCCACTTGCTGCTTCCGTGATAGCGAACAAGGCGCTGATTCTCCTAAGGATGGGACAGCATTAGGCTGTGAGGAGTCCATGGAGCCCAAAGCCAGCCAAGGAGCCTGGCACCTGGTCGTGCTTTATCATTACACCAGGGGCACCAACATCTTAGCAGGTGAAACCCAAGGATGTTGGGGGCTACCAGGACAGGGAGGCCTGGCGTGCTGCAGTCCATGGGGTCACAAAGAGTCGGACACGACTGAGCGACTGAACTGAACTGAACTGCACCAGGTAAAGAAAGTCCCAGGGGTATGAGAAAGACACGAAAGTCCTTTCTAAATCTGTGAAACAAGTGTATGACAAAATTCAAGGCCTTATTTACAAAAGTCATCAGCAAAACTGTACATTTAAATCAATTACGTGGAAAAAAGACAGTCTTAAAAGACTCATTTTAGGTCATGTGCTCAGATGCTCAGTTGTGTCCAACTCTGTGACCCCATGGACTGTTGGCTGCCAGGCTCCTCTGTCCATGGAATTTTCCAGCCAAGAATACTGGGATGGGTTGCCACTTCCTCCTCCAGGGGATCTTCAATCCTGACTCAGGGATTGAACCCAAGTCTCTTAGGTCTCCTGCACTGGCAGGTGGATTCTTTACCACTAATGCCAATATACATATTTAAGATATATATAAAAGTAAATTCCAAGTGGATGAAATGATTAAATTTAGCAAGTATGCAGGTGCAAACACACACACACACTATTCCCAAGAAATATTTATAAGCCCCAGGAGGCATTTCTCTACTTGAATTCACAATTGAGATGCTGTTAGAATTCACTTAATTACATAAGGTCAGCTGAAAAAAAAAGAAAATCACACATATAATACTCAATAAAAATATGCATTAGAATGTCTAACAAAATGAGCCTATTGTCTAAAGTTTAGTATAATGAGAACATGAGAATGTACAACTTTTGACTAGGGAAAAAACCCTAAAACGACTTTAAAAGTGAATCTAGAATAAGAATTACAGAATCATTTTAAAAAACAATGTTAAAAACCCAGTGATCTGAATTTGCTTCAATATATAACTAAAGTCATGATTTTGTGTCAAAATAGAGAGACAGGAATTCCCCTTATTTAATCATTGAGAAAAATAACCAATTCTTATATTTTTCAGGTAATGTTTTACCTTCTTGGTGTCATGAAATACAAGTTTATAACTCACAGAGATTTTTATCTGATCTCTCCTAAAGTCCACTGTTTTTATTAAGAAGTTCAAATGCATCTCTGCTACAAAGGACCCAAATTTCTTTGTCTCTGATGAAAGTGTAAACTTGTTTTAAGGTCATGCGTCAATGTTATGATTCTTTACCAGTGACTCATATGACATTCCCCTCCCACCCCCAACATACTACATTGTTCTTACAGTAAATCACAGCAGATTTTTTCCATACAGTCAACACATGCAAACTGTGTTTTAGCCGGGCCTTGCCGCCTTTGAATCCTTAAAAGTGAATTTATAAGGGACTTCTCTGGTGGTCTAGTGGTTATGAATCCACCGTCCAATGCAAGGGACACGGGTTTGATCCCTGGTCTGGGAAGGTCCGTCGTGCTGTGGGGTAACTGGGGTAACTTAGCCCCGCGTGCCACAGCTACTGGGCCTGAGAGAGGCGGCTACTGAGCCCGGGCACCCCAGAGCCCATGCTCTGCAACAGGAGCGCCACGGCAATGAGAAGCCGCAACTGGCAAATGGCCCGATCAACCATGAAGATCCAGTGCAGCCAAAAGTGAATAAATAAAAAAAAATTTACAGTGAATTAACGAGTAGGCGACTCTGACTGGTGTCCTCTCAACAGTTCTATACAAAGTGGTCGGCCAACTTTCTGACACATCCATGATCTACGACGAAACAGAAGTCTCCCTGCCCTCACCAGAGTTTTGTAATTGGCATGACACTCTGTCCCACACGTTCTTGCTGTACATCTCTTCATTGATGTTACATCCATCTTTAGAGACAGAAGTGAGGATCCGATTATCCCATTGAACAGATGGGGACTCTGAGGTCCATCAGCTAATGACCACCCACCCCCCCCCCACCCAGGCCGTCATATGTTAATGAATAAGCTGGCAATAAGGTTTCTGGAGTTCTCTGGGTGTGTGTTTCCCCTATTACACCATGCTGGGCTGTTAATATGTGTGTATTCATGCGTGTTTCTTGAGATAGACTTTCTCTGACAAAAATACATTTGGGGTCATTTGTAGTTTCTTTCTCTAGTTGCTTTTGAATTTAAAGGTTATAATATATTTAGGTCCTATGTTAATGAGTAGCTTTTCCTTTGGGCTAAAATATCTTTTCTTCTTTAGCAACTTTGGTCATATGGAACTCAAATTTGTTAACTTGCCGTATAAACATCAACTCATTTAAAAATAAATTATGAATATTAAAGGGAAATAGAGAACACGATAATATACTATATATGGAAATACATCAGCTGTAGAATAATGCATCTTAATGAAGGCTTCCCATGTGAATAAACCATTATATTTACAAGCTTTCCATGGTTAATGACCCAGAACTGGTTAACGAAACCTACGTTTATAGCAAGGTCCTCCGTCAGCAAAAATATACATATTAATAATTGATGGTGCCGTAAAAATAGGACATAAGATGATGCTTCCTGGGTTTGTGGAGAAATGGGACTCTATGGTCCATTAACTTAAAATGCTTATCTAATGTTTGATGGGCTTTGTCTTTAAAAATCCTTCTTCAAATTAGTAAGATAAAATGGACATTTGTCCAAATGACAATCTGGCCAATTCATCAGCCTCGCAAATAAGTGATTTAATACTGGCAACTTTCTTGAGCAGCTCATGGTCCTGGGGGTTTTGCTTCTCTTTCATGCTCTGCAGTCACGGGAGGCGAGGATGGAGAAGTGATGGGAAGGAAGAGGGTCCACTGTCCACTCCAGCAGATGCCCGGCGAGTCCGTGCAGAGATTAATTAGCTCCGGTTGCCTCCTGGACACAGCCTGAGAGGGCATCATTAGGGAGCACTCAGAGCCACGCCAGCAACCCATCGGCCACGCCACACGCTTCTGGCTCTAATTTGCTCATGGAATGCCTCATGCTGTGGAGTAAACTGCTCTTCAGTTGGTCTGTTTTAAGATCGTGTGTATGCGTGTATGTGCCTGTGTACGTGTGTTTCAGTTTACAAAAATAAGCCCTTTGTTTCAGCATTTCATTTCAGAGTAACACATCTACAATTATATGCCTGTGTTTATAGAAACACACTTACTCAGAAAGACGAACCCAGCAAGAAGAAGTGGAGTGAAGGCTGTGTGGAGAGTCAGAGCTGACGGCTTTGTTTTGCCCTCTGCTTATACTTTAGTTATGGTTAATCTTTATTTTTGTTGTTGTTTTTCAGTCGCTCAGTCATGTATGACTCTGCGACCCCATGGACTGTAGCACGCCAGGCTTCCCTGTCCTTCACTATCTTTCGGAATGTGCTCAAACTCACGTCCATCGAGTCAGTGATGCCATCCAACCATCTCATCCTCCGTCATCCCCTTCTCCTCCTGCCTTCAATATTTCCCAGCATCAGGGTCTTTTCCAATGAGTCGGCTCTTTGCATCAGGTGGCCAAAGTATTGGAGCTTCAGCTTCAGCATCAGTCCTTCCGATGAATATTCAGGATTGACCTCCTTTAGGACTGACTGGTTTGATCTCCATGCCACAATTTGAATGGGTGCAACACAATGAAAAATAAAGCAATTTCTACCCTGTTATATCTAATTTCTAAAATTTTTAGTAAAGTTTGATTGAGTAGCAGCTGGGCTAGAACAGCACAGTTGAGCCTATTAGCTGATGATTAGCGTAGTGGTGGGAGCTTAACTGGCTACTTTTGTATCCTATAGTCTTTAAAAATGTTTTAAAATAAACACTTCAACAGCACTTACAGTTTTTGAGATGCTATTTTGACTGGTTTGCAAATATTAATTTATTTCTAACAATAAATAAGCAGCCTAACATATGAATACCTTTACTACCTTCATTTTATATATGCAGAAACTGAGGTACAGAGAGGTCAAGGAACTTGTCCAGAGTCGCACAGCCAGCAAGTGGCAGACTGTGGTTTGACCTGAAGCGTGTACCTCTAGAGTCTCTGCTCTTAACCCTCTATGCTCTGTTGTATCTCTTCACTGATGCATTTCTTCTGGCTTAAAATATTTTGTGTGAAAATGGCTTTTTATGGGTACCATGGATCATACTTTGAAAACTTGCATGTTTGTAATTTTAATAGACATTGCTGAGCTGCCTGGTAAGAGACTGAGGGTTGAGTTCACGCCCCCACCCCCAGCAGTAAACAACAGCCTTTTATCCCAAATCTTGCCCACACTGGGATATTAACCATTTTGATCATGGCCAACTTAAACAGACAAAAACGGCAATGGAATAAACATTTTGAATCATGAATGATGTATTTAAACCCACGACGATCAGCCATTTCAAAAACGAATAGGGGACACTTCATGTGTCAGACACTGTTTCAAACGCTTTATGGGCACTGGTTTCTTTAGCTCACGTCCAGGAGCTGGGTGCCAGCCCTATCTGCACTTTGCACGTGTGGAGACTTAGGCCCCGAGATGTCAAGTCGCCTCCCCAGCTCACACGCGAGTAAGTGGTGGCAACAGCACCTGAACCGGGCTGGGCTGGCCTTCCCTTCTCTTCGCCAGTAGTGGACTCCGTATTGGGTCCAAATCTGAGATGAATAAAAGCATGTGTCCTGCCCTAGAATACAGATAAAGACCCCTGGGATCGGGTGACAAAAGGAAGAGAATCCTCTATCTCCTTGAGTTTCTGGTGTCCTGGGGGCCTGCGGCAAGAATGAAGCAGAGTGAGAATAACAACAAATACTTTCCGGAAATAAACCCATGCACATATGGCCAGTTAATTTACAACAAAGGAGGCACAGATATGCAATGGAGAAAAGAGTCCACAACAGATGCGGGCAGGAATACCGGACAACCACAGGCAAAGAGTGAAACTGGACCCCCATCTCACACCATATGTGAGAATAAATAAAATACGGATTGTTGTTGTTGTTTAGTTGCTAAGACTCGTCTGACTCTTTCGTGACCCCATGAACTACAGCCCACCAGGCTCCTCTGTCCATGGGATTTCCCAGGCAAGAATACTGGTTAAAGTAAAGTGCTGGTCACTCAGTCGTGCCTGACTCTTTTTGACCCCATGGACTGCAGCCCACCAGGCTCCTCTGTCCTTGAGATTTTCCAGGCAAGGATACTGAAGTAGGTTGCCATTTCCTTCTCCAGGGGATCTTCCCAACCCAGGGATCGAACCCAGGTCTCCTGCATTGCAGGCAGATTCTTTACCAGCTGAGTCACAAGGGAAGCCCAAGAATACTGGAGTGGGTAGCCTATTCCCTTCTCTAGGAGATCTTTCTAACCCGGGAATCAAACTAGGGTCTCCTGCACTGCAGGCAGATTCTTTACCAACTGAGCTACAAGGGAAGGAGCGGGTTACTATTTCCTTCTCCAGGGGATCTTCCCAGTCCAAGGACTGAACCTAAGTCTCCTTCATTGGCAGGCAGATTCTTTACCACTGAGGCACCAGGGAAGCCCCAAGAATAGATTAGAGACTTCAAGGTAAGGCCTGAAACTATAAAATTCCTAGAAGAAAACACAGGCAATAAACTCTTTAACATCAGTCTGAACAATATTATTTTGGACTTCTCCCTGCACTGAAGAATTGATGCTATTAAACTGTGGTGCTGGAGAAGACTCTTGAGAGTCCCCTGAACAGCAAGGAGGTCCAACCAGTCAGTCCTAAAGACAATCAACCCTGAATATTCATTGGAAGGACTGATGCTGAAACTGAAGCTCCAATACTTTGACCACCTGATTCGAAGAGCCAACTCACTGCAAAAGACCCTGAAGCTGGGAAAGACTGAGGGTAAGAGGAGAAGGAGGTGACAGAGGATGAGTTGATTGGTAGGCAACACTGACTCAATGGACATGAGTTTCAGCAAACTCCAGCAGACAGTGAAGGACAGGGAAACCTGGCGTGCTGCAGTTCATGGGGTTGTGAAGAGTTGGACACGACTGAGTGACTGAACAACAACTGTAAGTAAAGGCAACAAAAGCAAAAACAAACAATGGAACGATGTGCTTTTGCACAGTAAAGGAAATGATTAACAAAACGAAAGGGCTGCCTACTGAATGGGAGATAGTATCTGCAAATTATATACCTGAAAAAGGGTTAATATCCAAATTATATAAAGAACTTATCCAATCTAATGGCAAAGAACAAACAGCCTGATTAAAAAAATGAGCAGATGACAAGAGGCATTTTTCCAAAGAAGACATACAGATGGCCAACAGAGACACATGAAAACATGCTCAACATCACTAACTGTCAGGGAAATCAAAATCCAAACCACAATGAGATATCTCCTCAGACCTGTCTGACTGGTGATTAAAAAGACAAAAAAATAATAAATGTTAGTGAGGATGTGGAGAAATGGGAATCCTTGTACAATGTTGGAATGTAAATTGGTGCAGCCATTATGAAAAAGTGGGCAGATTTCTCAAAAAAATTAAAAACAGAACTACCATACAATCCGGCAATCTCATTTTGGGTACTGATCTGAAGAAAACAAAAATATTCAAAAAGATATATGACTCATTATTTGTAATATCTGACATACAGAAGCAACCTAAGTGTCCACGCAATAGATAAATGAATACGGATGATGAATATATACAACATACACGCACGTGGAATATTACTCAGCCACACAAAAGAATGAAGTCCTGCCGTTTGTGGCAACAGGCATGGACCTGGACAGTAGTATGCTAAGTGAAATAAGTTAGACAAAGGAAAGCAAATAGCATGTGATTTCATTTATATGTAGAATCTAAAAATCAAAACACACGAACATCAAAACCGACTCCTCGTTAACAGAGGACAAAGTGGCTGTGGCCAGAGGGAAGAGGGACGGGGTGAGAGAAATGGGCAAAAGCGATAGAGAGATACAAACGTCCAGTTATAGAATAGTAAGTCACAGGACTGAACTGTAAGGCTTAGGGAGTGCAGTCAATTACACTGTAAAACCTTTGTGGGGTGACCATTTCTAAACGCGTGTAAACGTCAGATCACTATGATGCACACCTGAAGGTAGTACGATCCTGCATGCCAATCACACTTCAGTAAAAAAAAGAAAAAAAACTAAAGGTTCCCAGTTAACCAGACTGTAAAATCCTATTTAACAGAAAATGGTGATATTTTCCCCCCCAAAGCCTCCTGAGCTGGATTTCTAAGTCACAAGGTTATTCAGAGCGTCCTCCCCACGCTCATCCCCCTGCTCAGTCTGACAGCCTTCCATGCACGCCTGTATCAGGATCACTGCTTTCCCTGCTTTGTAAATATCTTCCTGGAATAACACACACAGTAGATGGTGGGCGGTACCCACTGCCCCAGGGATCTCCTGAATGCCCCCCCTGCAGCTGCCTTAAGACTGGGACCCTGTGGGCTTTCCAACGGCACTGCTTTTCCAGATCATACTTTTAACAGACTAATTTCAAGTTCGTAAATCTGAATGAGACAGGCTGGGACCTGGGACCCTTTGCTGCAGTGCTCGCACCTGGACAAGTCTCCTCCAGAAACAAAACACAAAGAAACTATAAGGGACTAAAAATAACTGTGTGCGTGTACAGTTATGGTCAGTTACAGACAACAAGATGCAGAGAGACTGAACACCCAACTGCCACTCTGAGGTTGCTGTTTAGTTGCTAAATCCTGTCTGACTCTTCTTGCAACCCCATGGACAGCGGCACACCAGGCTCCTCTGTCCATGGAATTCTCCAGGCAAGAATGCTGGAGTGGCCATTGCCTTCTCCATTTCCATTCCCAACCCAGGGATCGAACCTGCATTTCCTGCACCGCGTCTCCTTTACCACTGTGGTGTTGGAGAAGACTCTTGAGAGTCCCATGGACTACAACGAGATCAAACCAGTCCATCCTAAAGGAAATCAGTCCTGAATATTCATTGGAAGGACTGATGCTGAAGCTCC
Source organism: Bos javanicus (assembly GCF_032452875.1). NCBI lineage: Eukaryota > Metazoa > Chordata > Mammalia > Artiodactyla > Bovidae > Bos > Bos javanicus. Next base: position 116,184,142 of record NC_083870.1, read on the forward strand.
AATACTTTGGCCACCTGATGTGAAGAATTGATTCATTGGAAAAGGCCATGATGCTGGTAGAGACTGAAGGCAGGAGGAGAAGGGGATGACAGAGGATGAGATGGTTGGGTGGCATCACAGACTCAATGGACATGAGTTTGAGCAAGCTCTGGGAGCTGGTGATGGACAGGGAAGCCTGGTGTGCTGCGTCTATGGTGTCACAAAGAGTAGGGCACAGCTGAACTGAACTGAACACCAGGGAAGCCTGACGCTCTGAGGAGATGAGAGAGCAAAAGCAAGGTTCTGGGGGCGTGTTCCTGCACACACCACCGCCTTAGGGGTTGGCAAACCACCTAGGCCACCCCTCCAGCCCCATCCCTGGACACACCCCTACCCTCATCCTGTATAAGGAACCAGCTCACACCCCCTACCCCCACCCTGGGAGTGAGCAAGGGAACCTGTTCCTTGTGTTTGCTCCCCTTGCTGCAGCAGGGCCCCAAAAAAGCCTTGCCTGAACTTCTCCTCCTCCCTTATCAATTTCTGTCGATTGAGAAGGCCGAGGGGTCGGGAATGTAACACGAACAGCACAAAACAAGGGCCAGAAACGTTTCTCCTTTGAAATCAGTGCCGTGCGCATGCTGTTAAGGAATGACGTATTTTGAAATATTCTGTGCTTTGTTACATAGAAAAGTCATCACGGGTCCTGACAGTCATCCTTTGCACAAAATTATTCTGTCATTATGACAGTGCAACGTAATTCTCCAAGGTGATAAACATCAGCCACCATTTCTTGAAGGCAACCTGTTCAAGCTCCAGGCTGGGTCCGGAAGCCCTTCTAACACCTCTGGGAAATAGGTGGCACCATCCTTTTTCTACAGAAGGAGAAGCAGAGCCTCGGAGGGCAGGTGAGTGTGTGGCTCAAAGTGTCCCCACCCCCGCCCCACATGGCCAAGGGCCCACCGAGTTGCCTGTCTCTTCATCCATCCTGCTGAGCAACCCTTCAAAGCCTGCAGAGACATGCATTCATTTCTAAGATGCTGCTGCCCCCAGACACTTAGGGAACATATATATATACTTTTTTTTTTTGCATTTAAAAACTAAAACGAAACTAATTAAAAAGTAGAGACATCACTTTGCTGACAAAGTTCTGCATAGTCTTTGTATGGATGTGAGAGTTGTTTTTCAGTAGTCATGTATGGATGTGAGAGTTGGGCCATGAAGAAGGCTGAGTGCTGAAGAATTGATGCTTTTGAACTGTGGTGTTGGAGAAGACTCTTGAGAGCCCCTTGGACTGCAAGGAGATCCAACCAGTCAATCCTAAAGGAAATCAACCCTGAATATTCACTGGAAGGACTGATGCTGAAGCTCCAGTACTTTGACCACCTGATGCGAATAGCCGACTCACTGGAAAAGACCCTGATACTGGAAAAGATTGCAGGAGGAGAAGGGAGTGACAGAAGATGAGATGGTTAGATGGCATCACCGACTCAATGGGCATGAGTTTGAGTAAACTCTGGGAGAAAGTGGAGGACAGGGAAGCTTGGTGTGCTGCAGTCCGTGGGGTTGCAAAGAGTTGGATGTGACTTAGCAACTGAACAACAAAACAAAGCAAAACAAACCCCCGTATATCAGAGCAAATCTGTGTTTTAGTACATTTACATCTAGAAAACAACCAAAGGTCATTTGGAGCCAAATATGATGAATACGGCACAGAACCAAGCTGGATACTGTGGTTTGGGGTTGAAATCCAAGTGTGATCGTAAAGACCATTTCATTTTGGTTCTCGGTTCATTTTGGCTCTGACAGCAGTTCTCAAAAAGGAGCCTGAAGTTGAGGACAGGGGACCAAGGGGAGCCCCTGGAGAGAGCTGCCTTTCCGGAGCATTCACTGGTCTCCCAAACTCCTACCTGGGGATTTGTTAATAAGAAAGACGTCCAATTTATTGACCAAAAAATCATCTATAATGTAGCTTGTTTCATGTTAGAATTTGAAAATGAGCAGGGTTTTATGGTGTTTTGAGGATTTAGCTGATGTATTTCGAAGTGTCAGTTCCTCCTCTATAATAAGTGTCCCCTAGTGTTCTTTATTATAATGCAAACATTGATAGCTTCAGGGTAACATAAAATACACCATGGTCATGGCAGTAGGACACATTATTTCAAAGGGATCCACAGAAGAAAATGTATTACATTCATTAAGTTTCCTCCTTGATCCACTCCATTGGCTCTGCCAATTAAAATAACTGCACATGAATTTTTAGAGTGCTATTTATTTTCCTTTGTAGATTTTAGAATATAAATATTTTAAACGGCAATATCAAAAAATAATTTATATGGCAATGGTAAAGGCAACATTTGGTCAGGAACTAAGGACATAATGATGTCTTTTGCTCTAATTCTGGATTCAGTTACTAAATAGTCACCCCTGGAAATACGCCAGGCTTCCCACAAAGATATACACACTGTTTTAATCAGAGAAGGCAACAGTTTATATATTGACAAAACAAAATAAAATAATGGAAAAATGAAATTTTAAAATGAGTAGACACTATCTTAATTAGTGATATAGTGGAAAATAGACTTAATTGAAAACATTCCTAGGATTTGGGGTAATGGATTTTTATGGTTATCAGCCAGCCAACAGAAGATACCATTCTTTTAAAAATTGGATTCATACATTTCTCAATGGTGTACAATTTCATAGAACACGTAACACAAGACAAGACATGCTTGGAGGAAAAGCAAACTGGAGAAAGCCACATGTAATACAAAACAGACAAGTGGTCCTGTTTCCACTGCCCAAACCCTGTATCGCTGAAAAATTAAAACAGACTTATTTTATGTAAGCTGAGCAAATATAAACGGCAAAGTAAAACAGAAAAATCACAATGAAAAACAAGCAATTCTATCTTTATTTGGTATCAGTGTAAGCCATTAAGACTTTACCATGGAAAAATAGCATTTGGCCATTCTCTAAGTTTCTGGTACACTACACGTAGGTTTTTAGTAAATGTTGGCTGAATTAAATTAAATGGAAATGGTTAAGTCAAAAGTGCTTCTTATATAAAATTTCATGTTAAACTTAGATTATCTTAGATTGAATCTTCTGACTGCTAGCTTAATTTTTGAAGTAGAAAATTGGAGATAACCACTGTTTTTATCAGTACATCTCTTATCTGTGTTTCTCTAATGAGTGGAACAGAGAAATAATTTTGTACCATTACCTGTCCACCTATGTATATATATCAAACAATTCAGAGATCTGAAAAGAAAAATTTGATAATATTCTTTGGCCATTTGCTTTTATTTTTAAATATGTGTCTTTTCCCAGTTAATGCAGTAAAATTTAAACAGTTTGGAAAATACAATCAAAACAAAAAACTTTCAAAGTCCTGACATTTAGGAGGAGCATGACTTAAACTTTCTTTTTTGTGTGCATAGATATACGTTACATATTTAGTTTAACTCATATTATATGTGTAATTCTAAATCCTGTATTTTCACTCCGAGCATTTTCACATCAGAAATAAGTCATAAACATTTTGTTAATGGTGGCATATCATTACTTTAATGTAAGTCCGCCATAAATCATTTAACTCCATCCCTACTCTAGAACCCTAGGATTATTTCCAATTTTTCGTTAATAAAAACAACACTGTAGGAAATGTCTATGCACATAAACCTTTATTTCTGATGATTTACTTAAGATAGAAATAGAACTGGAGGAAAGGATGTATTTTCATGACCGTGTTGCCTCTTTCAGAAAAGCTGAATCAGTTTAACTCACCGTGTATGAGAATAAACACCTCATCACACTCTTATCAGTAATTATAACTTGATTTTACATTTCAGTCTTTAATCCATTTTGAGCTTATTTTTGTATATGGTGTTAGTATGTGGGCGCTCAGTTGCTTCAGCGGTGTCTGACTCTCTGCAACCCCATGGACTGTAGCCCGCCAGGCTCCTCTGTCCAAAGGATTCTCCAGGCAAGAATACTGGAGCAGGTTGCCATTTCCTTCTTTAGGAGATCTTCCTAACCCAGCGATTGAACCCACGTCCTCTGTGTGTCCTGCACTGGTAGGCAGATATTTTGAATGTTCTAATTTCATTCTTTACATGTAGCTGTCCAGTTTTTTCAGCACTACTTATTGAAGAGACTGTCTTTTCTCCATTTATACTCTTGCCTCCTTGTCATAGATTAATTGACCATGGTCAATTAATGGGTTTCTTTCTGGGCTTTCTATCCTGTTCTGTTGACTTATGTGTCTTTTTTGTGCCAGTACCATACTGTTGAGATTATAGTAGCTTTGTAGTATAGTCTGAAATCAGGAAGTCTGATACCTCTAGCTCTGTTTTTCCTTCTCAAGATTGCTTTGGTTATTTAAGGTCTTCTGTGATCCCATACAAATTAAAAAAACTTTTGTCCTAGTTCTATGAAAAATGCCATTGGTAATTTGATAGGGATTACACAGCAAAGGTCCGTCTAGTCAAGGCTATGGTTTTTCCTGTGGTCATGTATGGATGTGAGAGTTGGACGGTGAAGAAAGCTGAGCGCCAAAGAATTGATGCTTTTGAACTGTGGTGTTGGAGAAGACTCCCGAGAGCCCCTTGGACTGCAAGGAGATCCAACCAGTCCATTCTGAAGGAGATCAGCCCTGGGACTTCTTTGGAAGGAATGATGCTGAAGCTGAAACTCCAGTACTTTGGCCACCTCATGCGAAGAGTTGACTCATTGGAAAAGACTCTGATGCTGGGAGGGATTGGGGGCAGGAGGAGAAGGGGACGACAGAGGATGAGATGGCTGGATGGCATCACCGACTCGATGGACGTGAGTCTGAGTGAACTCCGGGAGTTGGTGATGGACAGGGAGGCCTGGGCGTGCTGCGATTCATGGGGTCGCAAAGAGTCAGACATGACTGAGTGACTGAACTGAACTGAACACTGAATCCGAGGAGGGCATGGCAACCAGCTCCAGTATTCTTGCCTGGAGAATCTCATGGACTGAGGAGCCTGGCAGACTGCAGTCCATAGGGTCACAAAGAGTCAGACTGGACTGAAGCAACTGAGTGTACAGCGTTCATACCAGGTCCATAACCTGCCTTGTGTAATATGGTCGCTGGAGAAGGAAATGGCAACCCATGCCACTATTCTTGCCTGGAGGATCCCATGGACAGAGGAGCCTGGTGGGCTACAGTCCATGGGGTCGCAAGAGTTGGACACAGCTTAGCAACTGAAGAGAGAGAGAGTATGGTCGTTTAACAATATTAACTCTTCCAATATAATTATAACTTGAAAAAACCTCCCTCCCCAATAAGACTGATAAAACTTGCCTCTGTTACCAGTTCTAAGCTATACATTTTTCATGGTTTAACATATCTGAAATTAGGGATATACGTATTACAAAAAGGGAGGTGTTTTATTTGCCCAAACATTTTCTTTCACTTTCCATCATGATGTATCCTATAATGAATGAAATCTTAGATTCAAGGAAATACAGTGTCTCATTAAATTTTTAACATGTAGTTTTTTGACATGTATTAATAGAACAGTCATGATTCATATAAAACCATTTCAGTATACATTTCAATGTCTCAGTGAGCTAAAAAAAAATTTTAACTGTGGTGAAAAACACGAAACATAAACTGTGTTACCTTTACCATTTGTAAGTAAACCATTCAGCAGTGTTGAGTATATTCATGTTGCTGTGCAATAGATTCGGAGAGACTTTTTTATTTTCCAAACTAAAAATTTATACCCATTGAACAACTGCTGGCTTCCCTCCACCATGCCCCTGGCATCCACCCTTATAGTTCCCGTTTCTATGCGTCTGACAACTTTAGGTCCCCTATAAAGATGGAAGCGTGCGGCATTTGTCTTTTTGTGACTGACCTGTTTCACTTAGCCTAACACCCTCAGAGTTCATCCCTGTCGTAGCATGTATCAAGATTCCCCTCTTTTAATGGCTGAATAATATTCCACCCAGCACCGCCTTAAAATCATAAAGATCTGTAACAGCTGGCAGTGACTCACCAGTGTGATGCTCGCAGTGCCCCACCAACTAAGAAACGGAAGAGGAGCTGCGATCCCAGGGCCCTCAGTCCCCCACAGAAATGTCGACTCGTTTTTGAAAATCAAAGATGAAAGAGAAATCAAGAATGCAGGTGATCAAATCAGGGTGCTTCTTGAATCACATACCCCTCTGGGATGAGTCACCATATTCTTTGAGACAGTAAAGGTTAGACACCACAACTGAAATCTGAACACAGGTGCAGTGGGCACACGCCCCTTCACCAGGGAAAGATACTCTTCCAGGTGTTGGCACCACGGCGGTGAATCCCTCCCTCAAGCAAAATAACGCCTGTTTTCCATCCTGTGCTGACAACAGATGATGCATTGGGCCAAACTGGTGGAGCAGTCAGGATGTGGGGCAGAGGAAAACGTGTGTGCGTGCTGAGTCATTTCAGTCCGACTCTGTGCGATCCTATGAACTGTAGCCCACCAGGCTCCTCTGTCCATAGGATTCTCCAGGCAAGAATACTGGAGTGGGCTGACATTTCCTTCTCCGAGAGCAAAATGCATGCTATTCTGAAATGATTTATCGCATCACCTGGCATTTAGACAGATCATGAAAAAAGTGATGCAAGAGCAGGGAGTGGGTTCTGCAATCAACCAAAGATGAGACTGCTTACATTTTCTGAGGTTTTAGGATTTAAAGTAAACGAAAAGATCTTACCAGTGACATTATCGTATACAGAAAAAGTAGCATTTGGTCCCACACTCAGGCCATTGCTCCATGACTTTCATCAGTTTTGTCTTAAAAAACACAGAGTAGACCCTACAACTCCCTGATTACCATCAGACTAGGGCAAAGCTTCCCTCATAGCTCAGTTGGTAAATAATCCGGCTCCAACGCAGGAGACCCTGGTTCAGTTCCGGGGTGGGGAAGATCCACTGGAGAAGGGATAGGCTACCCACTCCAGTATTCTTGGGCTTCCCTTGTGGCTCAGTTGGTAAAGAATCCACCTGCAATGTGGGAGACCTGGGGTTGGAAGATCCCCTGGAGAAGGGAAAGGCTACCCACTCCAGTATTCTGGCCTGGAAAATTCCATGGACTGTATAGTCCATGGGGTCACAAAGAGCTGGACACAACTGAGCGACTTTCACTTTCACTGTCAGGGCAAAGCCGATGCACACCACTTTCGTGATCCTCGCATGGGGCTGTACGCAGCTCCCCACCCCACCAAGCTGCCACGTGGACAGTCCACATGGCAAGGGGCTGGGGGCCACTTCCAGCTAACAACTAGGAAAAAACTGAGGCATTCAGCCTGGCAGCCCACCAGGAACTGAATCTGGCCCACAACCACACGAGCTTGGGCACTGTTTCTTTCCCCGTTGAACCTCAGGTGAGACTCCATCCCCAGCCAACACCCAGACTGCCGCCTATGAGCCCTTGAGCAAAGGACTCAGCCAAGCCCAGACCCCTGACCCACAGAGACTGAGGGAACAGGTCTGTGCTGTTGAAGCTGCTAAATCTGTGGTAATTTGTGGCCCGCTGCAGGAGAGCCCAGCCTAGCGCCTCCACCTGGAGAGCAGCCTCTGGGACCCCCAGGAAGCAAATTAAAGCACATGTAACCCGAAGCAATGGCACCCCACTCCAGTACTCTTGTCTGGAAAATCCCACGGATGGAGGAGCCTGGTGGGCTGCAGTCCATGGGGTCGCTAAGAGTTGAACACGACTGAGCGACTTCACTTTCACTTTTCACTTTCACATACTGCAGAAGGAAATGGCAACCCACTCCAGTGTTTTTGCCTGGAGAATCCCAGGGATGGGGGAGCCTGGTGGGCTGCCGTCTATGGGGTCGAATACAGTCGGACATGACTGAAGTGACTTAGCAGCATATCTGTTCAACTCTTGATTCAGTAATCATCAGATGCCCTGGAGGAGGGCATGGCAACTGACTGCAGTACTCTTGCCTGGAGAATCCCCATAGACTGAGGAGCCTGGCGGGCTACAGTCCCTGGGGTCGCAAAGAGTCAGACATGACTGAGTGGACTTTCACTTCACTTCATTTCATGGAGATCTCTCAGGAGAAGGCAGTTATATTGGGACAAGTCCATTCTCCTGGTCATGAGTACTAACAGACATTAACAGAGTGGAGGCCACAGCTGACACTGGTGAGCAGCTCACAGCTTGTCCCCGCTTCAGAGCAGCCCACATACTCCAACAGACGTCTAAACAGACATGATCCTGTGTCTCCAGAACCCCTCCCCTCCCCAGGGAGGCTTCTAGATGATACACGGGATTCCATTCTCTTAAGTCACCGGTCATGTATGTTGCTTTCCTTTCTTTTGTCAAACGCTCCCTGAGGGGGACACGGGTCTTACAGATTCCTTGGTCTTTAAGAGAACCAGATGCTGGTCTTGTCTCTAAGAAAACTTACCATCCCCAGAAATATCATCTCCTCTCGTCTCTGTCTTTCGGTTCTCTTGCACTGATGGAAACCTCGCCAAACCTAAAGACAAAGAAATGCTTGCTTGTTTAATACGTAAAGATAAATCAAACACGGTCATGCCGTTTCTCCCACACAACCCGCACACGCCAAACGACACATGATGATGCACTCAAGGTTGCCCACGTGTCAGTGTTGATGGAGTGCTTTTCCTTCTGTGATCACAGTGACATTTTTAAAGAATGAATCACAGAAGTGGCCTATGCCACTGTCCACTGTCTGAGGACCCAGTTGTGGACCCTGATGAAGAACCTTGTCCCAATATCCCCTATTAAACAAGGAGGACTAAGGCAGTTCTGTCCACCCAGGGACAAAAGAGGATCCACCCTTATCCAAGACCCTGGTAGCAACTGAAGAATCCACTGCGGACCCAGTGACAGCCTCACACCTGTTAGGACGGATGTTATCGAAAAAACAAGAGATAACAAGTGTCAGAGAGGATGTGAAGATAAGGGAAGCTTCCAGTACGGTTGGTGGGCATGGACCTGGGTACAGCCGCTATGGAAAGCAGTAAGCAGAGTGCTCAAAAAATTAAAAATAGAACTGCTGTGTGCTCCAGAAATTCCACTCCTGAGTATTTGTCGGAAGAAAAGGAAAACACTAACTTGAAGAGATACATGCACACCAATGTTCACCACAGCACCATTCACAATAGCCAAGACACGGAGACAACTCGCCTGCTGATGGACGAGTGTATAAAGAAACCCTGGTATGTACATACAGTGAAGCCACAAAGAGAAGGGAGTTCTCATTTGCGACAACATGGATGAATTTTAAGGGCATGATGCTAAGAGAAATAAGTTGTAAGAAGACAAGCAATTTATGGTTTCACTTACATGTGTAATCTAAAAACACGGAGTGTATAGAAACAGAGTAGTTTTTGTGGCTGCCAGGGGTTGGGCAGGGGAGGGAGACAGGTGAAGGTGGTCAAAGGACCAGTTACAAAGTGAACAAGTTCTGGGAATGCAGAATGTATGCTATGGTGACTACAGTGAACAATACTGCATCTTATACCTACAAGCTGCTAGGGGAGTAGACCTTAAATGCTCTCAGTATAAGAAAAAACGGCGTTCATGCGAGGTGATGGGTGTGTTAAGTGTGACCAATTACTGTGGTCATCATAATGAAATGCACATATATATCTAACCATGATGTCATACATCGCAAAGTTACACAGGGTGACATGGCAAATGTATCTCCACAAATCTGGAGGACATAAAGAGATAGTCTATAGTGGTTTTTTTTTATGGTGAGATTCCTGTACCTGTATTTCTTTAAGAGAAACTCCTTGATTGCAGGATTGGGACTAAATCTGAGGGTGGTACTTCACGGTTTTACAAGATTTCCACTGTACCGTGGAGAAATATTACCAAGTAACATCCAAGAATTGTACAACTCAAGTTCTGAACTCAGATGTGTATCCCATATCCCATACCCCAGAAACTTCAAACCCCATAGAGGACAGACATTCAGCTGCCAAGTGGGGCTGGAAAAAAAGGAGTGGGAGCTAGTGGGAGAGGCAACTATTATTATTTTTTACTGTCTTTTTAAATTTTTCAATTGGAGGATAATTGATTTACAATGTTGTGCTGGTTTCTGCCATACAACAACGTCCATCAGCCGCATGTATCCCTGTATCCCCTTTCTCTGGCCCTCCCCACCACATCCCACCCCCTAGGTCGTCACAGAGCAGTGGGCTGAGCTCCCTGTATTATAGAGCAACTTCCTACTATTTTACACATAGGGTTACATACATGGGAGAAGGAAATGGCACCCCACTCCAGTACTCTTGTCTGGGAAACCCCATGGACAGAGGAGCCTGGTGGGCTACAGTCCACAGGGTCACACAGAGTCGGACACGACTGAGCAACTGAACAAGTGTACACGAGTCGGTGCCACACTCTCAAATGTCCCCGCCCTCTCCCTCCCACTGCGTCCCCAAGCCCACTCTCTGTGTCTGCGTCTCTGCTCCTACAGGTTCATCAGTACCAGTTTCATATACAGGATGGATAACAAGCTCCTACTGTAGACCACAGGAAAGCATATTCACCCCCCTCTGATAAACCATAATGGAAAATAATAAAAAGTATACACATACACACACACATATGTATACAAACACACACACAACTGAATCATTTTGCTGTACAGTAAAAATTAACAAAACATTGTAAATCAACTATATTTCAATAAAGTAAATTAAAAAAAGACTTTATGTCCCCACAGAAACTTGAAAGAAAGTAGTCTTTTTCTGCCTTTCCTCAGCCCCCTCCCAATTCCCATTCAAACACAATTGGGGACAAGAGCTCTGAGCTTCTGGCTCCCCTTTATGTCCTTATACTCGCTTTCTTGCCAATCTAATTCTCATTTGTATCGAGCTGCAGTTTTCTTCATTTTTCCATGAGCAACCTCAGTCACAATTTGAAAAAAGATGGGAGTATAAATCAAGAGGGTCATCTGACAAAGGCAAGGAAATTTCCAGGGCTCCTGAAAGGAGCATCCACGTGTGGTCATCGGTGGTGTTCCCTGAAGCGTACGTGAATGGTACACGCTTCTGTAAGCTCCTAGGTGTTAACCCTGCTCCCTTCTATAATCACATGTCTGTGTGTAAATGCAGTTTTAAAAATGCAGTGAGGACTTGTATAGCAATACTGCCTCCGAAAGTTATAGATGATTTTTAAAAATACATCAATAAAAGGTCCTGAGTTTCAGACCTATTTATAATGCAATTTGAAAAAAACATAACCAAGCATGCTTAACAGTTTCCCCAGGATAAAAACAGTCTTTTCTGGAATTTAGTCCAGTTCTACTAAAGGCTTCTCTGGTGGCTCAGACCGTAAACAATTTGCCTGCGATGCAGGAGGCCTGGGTTCGATCCCTAAGTGAGGAAGATCCCTCGGAGGAGGAAATAGCAACCCACTCCAGTATTCTTGGCTGGAGAATTCCATGGAGGGAGGAGCCTGGTGGGCTACAGTCTGTGGGGCTGCAAAGAGCTGGACACGACTGAGTGACTAACTCTGTCACTGCCACTCTCCTGCTAGAGGCGGGACTTGGGAACGATGAGTTCTGGCGCTCAGCCCCACCCCCGGGCTGCATCTCCACCTTGTCCCCCATGGTCACACCTTCTGGATTCTCAGCGCAGCGGCGCTCACATCCGCCACTTTATCACCGAGTAACCTGGCTTGCTTGGCTCTGTATTCCTGCAGGTAGATCTGCTTCATGAACATGGCTCTCAGGCGCCCTTGCCGTGCCCTCTCGGCAATCTGGATCAATTTAACAGCCTCTTCTAGGGGGATAGGCTTTACTTGGTATTTCTGCAAAAACATTTAAGATAAATCAATGTTTAAACATGCTCACGACCTTAACTGATTCCAGAAACATCACATACTTACTTCTAACACCACCCTGCTAAGAGTCTCCAAACTACTGAGAGAATTGCAGCCATTCAATATGAATCATTTTTTTCCCAAGCATACGCATATTTTGATAATATGTCATGTTCACACTGTGAGCTTGTATGTAAGGATCTGTTAAGCCTTCCTCTACCATTTTGAACAAAATCCTAATTAGCTCCACAATGTTTTAGGTTGGCAGCAGACTATACGAGGGATGCCAATGAAAACGGATCAAAATCAACCTGAAATGGCTACCAATGTTCCATTAACTTCATAGTAGAAATTGAAAATATAGATCTACTAGGAGAATTTAAAATGCGAAATATAGACGAAGCCAAATGCTGGCTTTAAAATAACTTACAGAACCATCTAGTGAATGTGAAACTAATATTCGGACCATTTCAGAAGCATTTAACTTTGTAAGAGAAACCTCTCCCAGCACCTCCATATTTGTCCTTTAAAACATCTAACCATGGTGGGAACTGCTCAAGAATGCTGTCTTTGGAGATCTCATGTGGGGGAAGTTTGGGCAGACTCAGGGAGGGGCAGTGCAGCTTTTTGAGGACAGGGGTGAGAGCAAGGCTGCTGCTGGTGGGGGGTGCGTCCAGGGCCCTGCATGGGCTCAGGCCTGAGGCCCTCTGTCGTCCCGGGAGGGAGGGCGAAGCTGTGGACCTGGTGTGGCTTCACCCAAGCCTCCTACCTGGACAGAGGCAGAAGGAAGAGGCTGTTCGAATCCAAAAACCACTCAATCATGGGCTGAGCCCTTGCCCCGGCCTCAGGGGGCAGCAACGGCCACATGTGGGTGCGGGCAGGAGAGTGCAGCCCACGGGCAGATGCTGTAGCTCATCCCCTGGGCCACCGCTCCTCAGGATGGTCACTTCTCTGTGTAACGGGGGTGGCGGCGGGGAATGCAGACAAAGCGGCAAGAGAGGGAGGGAAGGGCCATTTTATTGAGGATAGATGCCAGAATTGCTTTCCACGTGCTTTCTCATCCAATTCACAAGGCAACGGCCAAGACAGGTACTACTGTGACCAACGCTGGGGACTGCCCTGCTGGCCCAGCGGCGAAGACTCCACACTCCCAAAGCAGGGCCTGGGTTTGATTCCTGGTCAAGGAACTAAGACCCCAACTGTAGCAACTAAAGATCATGAGTGCTGCAACTAATACCCAACACAGCCAAGTATTCATCTGTAAAGGGCGTCCCTGGTGGCTCAGATGCTGAAGAATCTGCCTGCAGCGTGGGAGACCCTTGTCTAATCCCTGGGTCGGAAAGATCCACTGGAGAAGAGAAGGGCAACCCACGCCAGTACCATTGCCTGGAAAACTCCATGGACAGAAGAGTCTGGCGGGTTAGAGTCCACGGCACTGCAAAAAGTCAAACAGGACTGAGAGACTAACACTTCCCTTTTGTACATAAAAGGAAGACTGAGGCTGAAGAAAGTAAAGGAATTCATGCAGTTCCTACGCTTAGTAAGGGACTCACCCCATTTGAAATGATGAGTCACCCTCTTTCATGAAAGCTCCCACGGCCCCTCAGCATGGAGGCAACAGGGCCTTCCAAGGAAGCTCTTTCACACAACTGCTTAGGGTTCGGTGTCCAGGGGCATCTTGCTGCTTCAGATTTGCAGGGAGCTGTTCTTTTCAATAATGCACTTTGGAAGTGAAGGTAAAATGAATATTGCATGCGTGCGTGCAAAGTTGCCTCAGTCGTGTCTGACTCTTTGCGACCCCATGGATTGTAGCCTGCCAGGTTCCTCTGTCCATGGGATTCTCCAGGCAAGGATACTGGAGTGGGTTACCACTTCCTTCTCCAGGGGATCTTCCCGACCCAGGGATCGAACCTGAATCTCTTAATGTCTCCTGCACCAGCAGGCAGGTTCTTTACCACTAGTGCCGCCTGGGAAGCCCCAAATAAATGTTGCTATGCTGTGCTGTGCTTAGTCCCTCAGTCGTGTCCGACTCTTTGTGACCCTGTAAACTGTAGCCCACCAGGCTCCTCTGTCTATGGGCTTCTCCGAAGCAACAATATCAGAATGGGTTGCCACGCCCTCCTCCAGGGGATCTTCGCAATCCAGGGATCCAACCCAGGCCTCCCACATTACAGGCAGATTCTTTACCATTTGAGCCACTGGAAAAGCCCAAAATAAATATTATGCTGGTATAAATCAGATGATGTATGTATAAACCCTTAAGTGTAGAGCAGGTCCTCAGCAAATGCCATTTATTATTGTCTATTTCCTTTAGATTGCACACTGCCATTCTGAAAATAATTTCAGCCCTCATGGGATACATGTGAGGGATTTGAGATATCCACTCAATACAACAAAGATATCTGAAAGTCAGTGGAGGAGGCCATAAGAGTAAATACTCAGCATGACCAGTGCAGAAGTGGGCAGTTATTTTCCCTTTATTAAAATTCTTTGTGCAGGGATTTCCCTGGTGGTCCAAAGGCTAAAACTCTGCACTCCTAATGAAGAGGGCCTAGGTTTGATCCCTGATCTGGAAACTAAGATCCCATATGCCACATGCTACACAGAAAAAAAAAAAGAATTCTAATAAAAAAGTCCTTCTTGGGGTATACATTGTAAATATCTGCAAGAAATAAACAGCTTAAGGCAAGAGCAGGGGGTCCAGTGAGACAATGACAGGCCCAGGAAAGTCACACAGACACCCGGGTGTTGCCCGGAACCCCCATGTTCCACTGAGCACCCTTAGGTACCCCAGAAATGGGGCCTGGAAAACAGAGATGAATGGCTCGACCTAAGGAGGAGAGAGGAGCCGCTGAGGCTGAATGCTGAGTGAAGGAGGGGCAGAAACCTTTCTACTGCTGACCCTGCACAAAGCAAGATGGACTGGGGGAGAAGAGGCAGGGAGGACGTCTTAGTGCAACTGCGCTGTGTGCGATGTAATCGCCCTTCTCCATCTTCCCAGGAGATCCCGTGGATTCTGCACTGCGTGTCAACGCTCTGGGCCAGGGACTCCCAGGGGTGGGGATGCCTGGTGGGGGCGGGCTCTGTTCTAGTGATGTGGGAACTGGAGGCACAGACCCAGGAGCAGGTGGTGAAGGGATGGCTGGACGACCCCCAAGGCCAGATTCCCAGGAGTCCACTTGGAAGAAAATTTGATGCAGAAGAGGGGCCAGATGTTTAGGGGAGGAGCAGTGGGAGGAGGGGTGGTCCTGAATGAGGCGGGTCAGGCAAGGCATCTGTAGGGACACTGTCACACCAGGCTCTGCAGGAAGAGGACTGCTTGACTGGCTGGCACGTATGGCTGGGGTGCAGTGTGAAGCCGCCCATGCAAAACGACAGGTGGCTCAGGGCTCGGTATGTGTGCTCGAAGAGCAGTACCCGACCTGTGTCCCTCGGCAGGCAGGCAGGGCACGCGCTGCTCCCTCCGCGATGCCATCCCGGGGGCACCTGGAATCTTCCTCAACGCGTGGCACAGCGCGGGCTGGCAATGCCCCCTGAGGCATACCCGTCTAAAGGCCACGGGAGTCGTTTCCCCCTGTGCACCTAGGCTGCACCCACAGTCCCAGCATGGCTACTAAGGGTGCCCCTGTCACCCTGCACTGTCCCTGGGTGGATGGTCTGCTGCCGCCTTAATGCTTAGGCCGGGACGACCAGCCGGAGGGCGGGAGGCATGACTCTGGAGGCAGAGAGGGGCACTGGAATGCATCAGGTTGCGATGGCAGTGCCCTGCGGAAAGAGCTGCCCGCCAGGAGGCTGCAGGGAAATAAACACAGAATCCACAAGAAGGCAGAGAGAGTTAAAGCCAAGACAGCTACTGTAACGGGCAGAGGGTACAGCTGCGCGCATACCGGGGGACAAAGGAGGAAAGCGCTTAGAGCTCCCACTGGGCTTTGCCCGGGGCTGTCCAGGGGGTCTACAGGTTTCCCCCCTTTCCCCAGAGAGAGTCTACTCCAGGTGATCTAAGTGCCACTCAACTTGAAGTTACTTTTTAAGATTTATTTTTTTAGATGTGGACCATTGTTGAAGTCTTTATTGAATATGTTGTAATATTGCTGCTACTTCTTTTTTTTTAATCTTTTGGTTTTTTGGTCACGAGGCATGTGGAATCTTAGCTCCCCAACCAGGGATGGGACTTGCACCCCCTTAACTGGAAGGCAAAGTCTTAACCACTGGATCCCCAGGGAAGTCTCCCTCAACTTGAAGTTATAGGAGGTCAATCAGCATTTTCAGAAAGTGTCGTTTATAGCTCCTAGTTACTCAGTACTTAATTATTTTATATGAACAACATTCAGTTTCTGACCGTAGGCTGGGTGACTTGGAGATGAAACATGAGACTGAGTTGATCATCTACTCAATCTCAGAGCTTCTGATTTAACCAATACTGTGTTTTGATCTCTAAGTTCTTGGACAGGAGTGGCTATGACTGGTCAAAAACACACCCAAAAGTTATTCAATGTCTTACTGATTGAATAACATGGGGGAAAGGCTGTTGCTCTCCTCGCATTGAGAATAGTCTTGTTTCTCCTACAGTTAGGAGCAGCAGGAAAGGAGGTTTTACAGATTATGGAATGAAGTTTATTAAAACGATATACAAACCTTTGCAGATACATCTAATCCACTTTCTGCTAATATCTGGGAAAGGATTTTCTCTCTTCCTTTTATGACTTCCAACTTCTCCTTCAAAAAATACTTGGGTATGGGGATATCTAACTGTTGCTAGAGAAGAGAAAGAAGAAACAAAAGAGTACTTTGGTCACAATTCCAGGACCCAAATCCATGTAAAACCCACAGTCAGGACAAGTGCATCAGAGACTCACTCGACCTCCCACCCACACTTACAAGGTGAGGAAGCCAGTGGTGTGAGACACCTTGTCCCCGTCAGGTAGGCACAAATAAAGTCAAAACGGGAAAGTATAACATATCTCATTTTGATCATTATCACAAAATTCCAGTAATCCATATCAATTAGGCCTCAATGAACTAACGATAGCTTGAGGAATTTTCTTTAAAGAAATATAATCTTATCTAAGCCTACCTAGATGTTCATGCTTGTTTTAGAAAAGGCAGAAGAACCAGAGATTAAATTGCCAACATCTGCTGGATCATGGAAAAAGCAAGAGAGTTCCAGAAAAACATCTATTTCTGCTTTATTGACTATGCCAAAGCCTTTGACTGTGTGGATCACAATAAACTGTGGAAAATTCTTAAAGAGATGGGAATACCAGACCACCTGACCTGCCTCTTGAGAAACCTATATTCAGGTCAGGAAGCAACAGTTAGAACTGGACATGGAACAACAGACTGGTTCCAAATAGGAAAAGGAGTACGTCAAGGCTGTATATTGTCACCCTGCTAATTTAACTTATCTGCAGAGTACATCATGAGAAATGCTGGGCTGGAAGAAACACAAATTGGAATCAAGATTGCCAGGAGAAATATCAATAACCTCAGATATGCAGATGACACCACCCTTATGGCAGAAAGTGAAGAGGAACTAAAAAGCCTCTTGATGAAAGTGAAAGTGGAGAGTGAAAATGTTGGCTTAAAGCTCAACATTCAGAAAACGAAGATCATGGCATCCGGTCCCACCACTTCATGGCAAATAGATGGGGAAACAGTGGAAAGAGTGTCAGACTTTATTTTTCTGGGCTCCAAAATCACTTCAGATGGTGATTGCAGCCATGAAATTAAAAGACACTTACTCTTTGGAAGAAAAATTATGACCAACCTAGGTAGCATATAGAAAAGCAGAGACATTACTTTGCCAACAAAGGTTCATCTAGTCAAGGCTATGGTTTTTCCTGTGGTCACGTATGGATGTGAGAGTTGGACTGTGAAGAAAGCTGAGTGCCAAGAATTGATGCTTTTGAACTGTGGTGTTGGAGAAGACTCCTGAGAGTCCCTTGGAATGCAAGGAGATCCAACCAGTCCATTCTAAAGGAGATCAGCCCTGGGTGTTCTTTGGAGGGAATGATGCTAAAGCTGAAACTCCAGTACTTTGGCCACCTCATGCAAAGAGTTGACTCATTGGAAAAAACTCTGATGCCGGGAGGGATTGGGGGCAGGAGGAGAAGGGGGTGACAGAGGATGAGATGGCTGGATGGCATCACCGACTCGATGGACGTGGGTCTTAGTGAACTCCGGGGGTTGGTGATGGACAGGGAGGCCTGGCGTGCTGCGATTCATGGGGTCGCAAAGAGTCGGACACGACTGAGGGACTGAACTGAACTGAACTGAAGCCTACCTAAAATAATAATTTAAATTCGGATAGCAAAGAATTGAGCTATAGAGCTCTTTGAATTAAATCTAATAATTTAACATCAGCGCATTGACCATTTGTGTGTAAATAGTTACAATTAAAAAAATAATTTGGTTTTATTTTTACCTTAATTACCCCACTGCAAGAATCATTTAAAAAATTAATTTGCTTTATTAGAAAACTTGTTTCTATACACTAGTTTAAACTCCTGTTCTTCTTTTGTGTGCAGGTATTTCAAACTGGTGCTGAGCCACTTAGTTGTCTCCAACTCTCTGTGACCCCAGGGACTGCAGCACACCAGGCTTCCCTGTCTTTCACCATCTCCCAGAGTTTGCTCAAAGTCATGTCCATTGAGCTAGTGATGCCATCCAACCATCTCATCCTATCAGTGGAGGTCAGATGAATGTTTCCCATTCCAAGGTCAATGATCAAAACTGTAGAAGTGTTACTAGAGAATTTGAGTCACCACTGACCCAAAGCAAAGGAGGAGATGCATCTTCCTGGGGATTAGGAACCAGCAACCAAGAGGCTGCTCATCAAGAAGATGATGGGAGGCAAAGGCCAGACAGAGATGTCTTCTGGAAACAGAAGAAGTGGCACTGCTGTTGGAAACTGGGGGGATTATTTGTGAAAGGGTCATCCTACTCCATTCTTCCAACTGGCTCAGGCAGATACCATGGTGACAAGACCGACCACAACAACCCCGGTGTTCAGCAGATCCCAGGACCATGCAACAACTCATCTGAACCAAAAGCTGAATGAACCCCATCCATGTCCACAGCAGTAAAGTCTCATTGAAGGGCTATGCTTCAACTTTCAATACAGCATACAACCAGTCAATATGCCTAGAAAGTCTGTAGATTATTGGTTACAGGCCTACATATCTTATTTACAACAAAAAGAAACTAATATGAAAAAAAAAAAAAAACTTAAGTACTTACAGGCTCCAACTTTAGATCCTGTAAGATATCATCAAAGTAATGGAACTCAGTTAATTCCAACTCAACCATCTCATTCTTCAGCTCCAGGATGCGACCCATCACAGCATCCAGGATTTTTCGGATCAGAATGCGTTTCTGTGGCTGGACTATCTGGTCATAGACATTCTCCAGGTTTCTGAAGATCTGCACGTATTTGATATAGAAGGTGGCTAACATCTGGAAGATGAACACTTGATTCTTTTGTGGTTCCATCATCTTCTGAGATTCTGTATCAAGCAAAGAATTGAGGGCTTCTTGGGTCTGATGCCACATCTTATTATACATTCTGAGGGAAGACAGAGTAGACAGTTCAGGAAGCAGAAATTACTTTGCAAGGCATAGATACTGGGCATCTGGTGTAACAAAAAGCAACATACCATAAATATGAGCTGAGAACACTGCATGTGGCGGCAATGTTCTTTAGACCACGTATGTTCCGTTTTGTTGGGCATATGAGTTTTGGATATGACTACAACTATTATTATCAAATAAATGGTTTGAAAAGCTTTTCACCTTTGGTGGAAGAAGGGGGCAGTGGAGGGGAGACCCTTCCATCTAACTCTCCCACTCCTCAGCCTCCTTGGCTGCATGCCTCCTCAGTTCATTCCAACTCGACCCATCACTGCATCCTGGAGCCAAAGAATGACATGGCTGAGTGGGAATTAACTGAGTTACCAGCTGGCCTGGGAGACTGGCTCCTCACCCTTGTCTGAGTCAGTGAGGGGTGCAGCCAGGGGTGCTGAGGAGCGGGAGGGTTAGATGGAAGGGTGTCCCCTCCATTGCCCCCTTCTTCTACCAAAGGTGTAGGGTGGTGGCCACACCCCCAATCCCTTGCTGGTTTCCCAAGATTTAGCCCACACTTTTGTCACCCGGCCCCCTATTCACCCCCCATCCCCCATCCCCTCACCATAACCCATCCCCCCATTTCCACTGAGCATGCCCTCCTATCCCTGCCAGGACTCTGATCAATACACTCACAGAAGAGACTTCTGTTTTCTTTCAAAATCTGGGCAATTTTTGGCTCTCATTTATATCCAAGATCCAGTTCTGAAAAGCTAAGTGAAAGTTCACTGTGTCTGGGAAGGGACTTCTTATAACCAGCGGGCCTAACCAGGGGGTGAGGGGTGGGCAGAATCTTGGCTGTCTCCCTGGGAAGAAGGTAAAACCCACAATGTCCATCTCTCTAGATAAGGTCTTCCCAGGAACGTGCTGGCGAGGGCGGCTCCAAACACTGCCTGACAAGCTCGTGGGTCCAGGGGGCTACGGGCTCTCACGGCCTGTCCTGGGTCAGCCCAGACTCTCATGTCTGCACCCACCTGTGTCCCGCGTCCCTCCCTGGGTCCAGGTCACCTGGACCGGCCTTGGCCACCAGGATGGGAACAGCTTGGCCCTTGCTCTCTGGGGTGGAAATGCCCCTCCGCTGATCTGTGACCAGTCCCCTCACCTCTGAACGACCTTCCCAAGGTCCTGCAGACTGCTGGTCACCCACCTCTGCTGACCTGCAGGTCACACTCTCTACCCAGGCCCTCCCTTTCATCCACATCTGCTTTTTGTCCCTTGACAGCATCCTGCTATCTCTGGTCAAGCGTTCTCGTGGCCCTTGTGTGTTTACAGTCCTTACTGCCTTTTCAGAGGCCGTCACGGGAGGAGGTGGAGATACATACGCTGGTCAACCCACCTTGTTGAACAGGAGGCCCTCATCTCCTGCCTGAGGTCATCCCCAGGCATGCCCTCCAGAGCTCTCCTCCACCATCTGCCCTTCCTCACGCAGGCTCCTCTCCCTCCCGTGGGGTAAGAACGTGTGAGCATCTCACACTGAAACCAGCTGCCGGCCGAGTTCCGAGCCGTGTGCCATCCTCGCAGCATCCACAGCATCCAGCATCCGCTGGATGCAGCATCCACAGCATCCAGCATCCGCTGGATGCAGCATCCAGCATCCGCAGATGCGGGGCAGGGCGGCTCCCATCTCTCCACCAGGGTGGAAGATAGGGTCTGCCCTTCAGAGGGGAGGTCAGCACCTGAACCCCGGTCTGCACAGTCGTGAGCTGAATCCACAATCTAACCCATGCTGCCACCTCCTCCTCCACTCAAAATAAAAGAAGCCCCCCCCCACGAGATGCATAATCACAACATCTGCTGAGACAACATGTAAGAAACAGGATTTCCATGTCCATCTGCCTAAAATTAATATAAATTTAAAAGTAAAATTTAAATATTTTTTAAAATAAAAGTTTCAGATAAATGAAAATAACACTTAAAATGTTCCTTTTTTGTAATTTGATTTTTGTTTTATTGATCAAAATTTCTAATTAAACATACAAATGATTAACGTTTACTAACCAGATGTCATGATAAGTTATTTAAATATGGTAAGCCACTACCTATACTCTGAATATTTTTCAAAATTAAGTGCTGTGTTGTTTCTTCATTTTTATTACTAGACTCTACTGATCTACTGCTGCTCTCTCAATAAATCACTTAAATTCAAAACAAATGTTTGCTTTGTTAATTTTGAGGAGTTGAAATAATTTAAGAACAAAATATAAGAACAAATAATTTAAGAACAAAGCAACATTCTTATTTATAGAGAAAGATAAATATGGAAATCATAGTATTACCACAACCTCAATAAGCAGGACGTTTGTTTAATTTCTAAACCTACTGACGTATTAGTGCTCATAAAACAAGAAAGGAACTTATATCTGTTACTGTTTATATACTCATTTCTGTACTTTAAAATTTTTTATTTTATTCAAGTATAGTTGACTTATAGTGCTGTATTAGTTTATGCTGTTTCTTTTTCCTATGCTTGGAGCAGAGATGGGAGATTTTCATCTTTCTGGCCCAAAATAAAAAGCTTCTATTGATGTGAAAACTCTTTTAGGTTCAAATGAAGATGATGGTAACAGCTCATATTTACATCATGCCGGTCACTGTTCTAAGTACTTTACATATCAGTTCAGTTCAGTCACTCAGTCGTGTCCGACTCTTTGTGACCCCATGAATCGCAGCATGCTAGGCCACCCTGTCCATCACCAACTCCCGGAGTTCACTCAGACTCACGTCCATTGAGTCGGTGATGCCATCCAGCCATCTCATCCTCTGTCGTCCCCTTCTCCTCCTGCCCCCAATCCCTCCCAGTATCACAGTCTTTTCCAATGAGTCAGCTCTTCGCATGAGGTGGCCAAAGTACTGGAGTTTCAGCTTTAGCATCATTCCTTCCAAAGAACATCCAGGGCTGGTCTCCTTCAGAATGGACTGGTTGGATCTCCTTGCAGTCCAAGGGACTCTCAGGAGTCTTCTCCAACACCACAGTTCAAAAGCATCAATTCTTTGGCGCTCAGCTTTCTTCACAGTCCAACTCTCACATCCATACATGACCACTGGAAAAACCATAGCCTTGACTAGATGGACCTTTGTTGGCAAAGTAATGTCTCTACTTTTCAATATGCTATCTAGGTTGGTCATAACTTTTCTTCCAAGGAGTAAGTGTCTTTTAATTTCATGGCTGCAATCACCATCTGAAGTGATTTTGGAGCCCAAAAAAATAAAGTCTGCCACTGTTTCCACTGTTTCCCCATCTATTTCCCATGAAGTGATGGGACCAGATGCCATGATCTTCGTTTTCTGAATGTTGAGCTTTAAGCCAACTTTTTCACTCTCCACTTTCACTTTCATCAAAAGGCTTTTTAGTTCCTCTTCACTTTCTGCCATCTAAACCCTATGAGGCGATTGTTATTATTATTCCAATTTACAGATAAGAAAATCGAGGCACAGAGAAGCTACTGCCCAGAGTTGTGTAATCTGAATGTAGGATTTGCAGCCTGGCTCCAGAATTCAGGCTCTGAAATCTAATGGACTCTAGTTTGTCAGGACAAACCCTGGAGGGCAGAGGTGTGCTGGACACAACAAGAAAACAAAGATGTGCAGTTAAAAACTGGACTTCTGGGTTTCCCTGGTGACTCAGTGTTTAAGAATCCACCCGCCAGTGCAAGAGATGGGTTCAATCCCTGGTCCAGGAAGATCCCACATGCCGCGAAGCAGCTAAACCTGTGGGCCACAGCTGAAGCCTGAGCAACCTAGAGACTGCACTCCAGAACAAGAGAAACCACACCAGTGAGAAGCCTGAGCTCTGCAATGAAGAGTAGTCCTTGCTCTCTGCAAACAGAGAAAGCTCTTGTGCAGCAATGAAGACCCAGCACACACACACACACACACACACACACACAGAGCTGAACGCCTCCTCCCTCCCAGCACACCACTGAGTTTGGTGGCTGAATACTGCCCCTGCCACTCCACAATCTCTGGTTCAAGTATTAGATTTCTCCAAACTTGGCCATATTTTTAAAATACTGCTAGTGCAACAGCACTCTGCTAGACAACTTTATTATAACGACGAAAAGCTACTATCAGAAAGTTAGAATTCCACTCAGCTAGGAATGTCTCACTGTTTGCATGATGAACAGACACAAAGAAGCTGAGCAGGTTCTTGGTTTTTCCGAAGCCCAGACTTCCAGCATCTGAGAAGGGGCGGGACACCCAAGGCTTTCGCTGACCTGACAGGTGATGGCAGGCCCCACAGGCCAAGAGACTCAACACATGTTCCCACAAAGCAGAAAACTCGCCCATTGTGTGGACTAAATAGGGCTCAGGGCCTAGACCTGGCAGGACAACATTACAGAAGAAAATGACAGGCTAATTTTGTTTGGAACTCAGATCTGAAATTCCACTTAGCAAACAAAACACAGCATCAGATCAAAAACAAACTGTTCCCTCTGATCAAGGAGGGGTCACCCGGGGAATTCACAAGAGTTAAACGTGAAGGAAAGCTGAATGAAACGCTGCACGGGACAGTAAAAGCTGTGGGTTATTTCCACAGATGCCAAGGAGGTGCTCTATAAATTTAATTTATGGCAAATGCCTTATGAAGAATGCTGTCACATGCCCCAAAGAACAGATGATGACAACCCTCTTCAAAATGCTGAAAACCAGAGACCAGAAATATTTTCGGTAGAAAAACACTAGAAAACTAAATAATATGAGTAAAAAAAAAGCATGAAGCATAGAGAAAAGGGGTGAATATAAAAGATGTTAAAAACTGCTTGTAAATGATACCATTGCAAGATCCATGGAAATCAGTAACAAAAAGTAAGAAGTCAATTAATACAGCAAAGTTGCAAGGCATAGAAAAAAGCCCTCCAAACTAAACGCAGGGAAAATATATGAAAAATATAACTCCATTCACAGTCCTGATTAAGAACATTAAACATTCAAGAATACATTTGGCAAAAGCCACACAAGATGTAGCTGAAGAAAATTCTGGAATGCGAGCTGCAGAGGGCTGGATCCCGCAGAAGGCAGTCTCTCTGTTCCTGTCTGGAGACCCAAGAAACAAAGAAAGTAGACTCTTGAGACTGACAGGCAGGTTTAATATTACCAAGAATTTGCTAACAATATCCGGAAGGCTCTATAAATAAATCCAGTCATAATTTCTAAATGCAGGGGTGGAGTTGATAATAAAAGATAAAGGGCATTTATCAGAATTCAAAGTATTTGCCATGCCAGCAAGCATTAAGGTATGTCCCGCCACCCATGGAGGCTATGGAGGCTGTCTTCATAGGGTGCAGGGTCGATCTGAATTCCATAAAGACCCACGCCCGTCATAACAAAGGATCTTGGGTAGAGGAGGCCTCCTCCAGGGGAAACAGCAGCTAAATGAATGGATGGGAAACATCTAGAACATTAGGCCTAGGTTCTGCTTTGGGGCAGACCCAGCCCGGGAAGTCTTGCTGCCCTAATTCAGTGCACTCATTGGCTTGTTGTTGTTCAGTCGCTAAGTCATGTCTAACTCTTTGTGACCTCATGGACTGCAACACACCAGGCTCCTCTGTTCTCCACTACTCCCAGAGCTTGCTCAAATTCATGTCCACTGAGTCAGTGATGCTATCGAACCATCTCATCCTCTGTTGTCTCCTTCTCCTCTTGCCCTCAATCTTTCCCAGCATCAGGGTCTTTTCCAATCAGTTGGCTCTTCACATCAGGTGGCCAAAGTATGGAAACTTCAGCTTCAGCATCAGTCCTTCCAATGAATATTCAGGATTGATTCCCTTTAGGATTGACTGGTTTGACCTCCTTGCTGTCCAAGGGACTCTCAAGTCTTCTCCAACACCACAGTTCAAAAGCATCAATTCTTTGGTGCTCACACTTCTTTATGGTCCAGCTCTCACATCCGTACATGACTACTGGAAAAAACCACAGCTCCGACTAGATGGACCTTTGTCAGCAAAGTGATGTTTCTGCTTTTTAATATGCTGTCTAGGTTTATCATAGCTTTTCCTCCAAAGAGCAAGCATCTTCTAATTTTGTGGCTGTAGTCACTGCCCTCAGTGATTTTGGAGCCCAAGAAAATAAAATCTGTCACTGCTTCCACTTTTTCCCCTTCTATTTGCAATGAAATGATATTCAGCGTTGTTGTACTCCTTTGCCAATTTGGAACCAGTTTGTTGTTGCAGTTATAACTGTTGGTTCTTGACCTACATACAGGTTTCTCAGGAGACAGCTAAGGTGGTCCAGTATTCCCATCTCTTAAAAAGTTTTCCAGTTTGTTGTGATCCACAGAGTCACAGGCTTTAGCATAGTCAAAGAAGTAGATGTTTTTCTGGAATTCTTTTGCTTTCTTTATGATCCAACAGATGTTGGCAATTTGATCTCTAGTTACTCTGCCTTTTCTAAATCCAGCTTATACATCTGGAAGTTCTTGGTTCACATACTGCTCAAGCCTAGCTTGAAGGATTCTGAGCATAACCTTGCTAGCATGTGAAATGAGGCAACTGTACAGTGGCTGAAACATTCTTTGGGATTGGAATGAAAACTGACCTTTTCTAGTCCTGTGGCCACGGCTGAGTTTTTCAAATTTGCTGGCACACTGAGTGTGGCACTTTCACAGCATCATCTTTCAGGATTTGAAATAGCTCAACTGGAATTCCATCACCTCCACTAGCTTTGTTTGTAGTAATGCTTCCTAAGGCCCACTTAACTTCACACTCCAGGATGTCTGGGTTAGGTAAGTGACCACACGATCATGGTTATCTGGGTCATTAAGATCTTTTTTGTATAGTTCTTCTTGCCACTTTTCTTAATCTCTTTGGCTTCCGTTAGGTCCTTACTGTTTCTGTCGTGTATTGTGCCCATCTTTGCATGAAACGTTCCCTTGGTATCTCTAATTTTCTTGAAGAGATCTTTGGCATTACCCAGGGTCACAGAGGCAGGACTCCCTCCAGGGCCAGAGCAGAGCCAACTCCTATCTGGAACTTCTGGCCAAAGACCTTCCTGGGAGCTTGATCCTTCCAAGTCCTGGCATTTGGGCTGTACCCTCTTTCTTCCTCACCTGCTGTTTTTCAGGGAACCCTTGTTGGAGAGACCAGGCAAGGTTGTTGATTGATAGGGAAATATTAAGTATCAATAGCTGTGAGAGCACGCAACCAGACATCCTTACTGTTTCCCGCGGAGACTGGCTTCAGTGTTCCAGTTTCCCTGCTGCCCCTTCCCTGCTGGCTACAACCCTACCACTCCCTGGACCCCCATCCTGTGTAGCCCCCACTTCCCTCACAGCCCCAGTCCACCCTGACCCCCACCCTGCCTTGAGCTCAAAGTCTCAGCATCCTTCCACTGAGCCAGTGCCCAGGAAGACGACCTGATACAAGGAAAAGGGCAAGAGGATGTTTTAACTACTGAGACCATTACTGAGATGTAAGTCACATAACCACAAATTCACCCTCTGAAAGTGCAGAAATCATCGGTTTTCATCACAGAGTTGTGCACCCTTCACCACCTGTCTCTGATTTCAGACCATTTTTGTCACTCTGAACAGAAACCCCCGTGCGTGTGAGCAGTCATTCCCTATTTGCCATTATCCCCCATCCTCCCAGGGCCCCTGCAACCACTCATCTAATCTGTCTCTATTTACCTGCCTATTCTGGATGTTTCACCTAAGTGGACTCATATAACAGGTGGCCCTGGGTGATCAGCTCCTCCCACTCAGCGTAATGTTCCCAGGGCCCACTGTGCTGTGGTGAGCATCATCACCTCATTTCGGTTTATTGACCAATACTGTTCCACTGCCGGTATATCCCACGTTCTGTTTATCTGCTCATCAGTGCAGGGACACACGGAGAGTTTCTGCTGTTTGGGTCTGGGGAGTGATGCTGCTCTGAGCATCCCTGTACAAGCTGTGCTGTGGACCTGTGTTCTTATTTCTCTGGGGTATGGCACAGCGGTTTTTAAACGTGTGAGTGCTCTGAGTTTAAAAGCAGAACCCATCTCCCAAGGTAGTTGGTCTCAGGCAGGTCACTTAACCTCGTGTCTTCACTTCCTCAAGTGGCAAATCTGGATAATGACACCTGCTCTGGACACCCCACAGGATTACCGAGGAGTGGGATAACAGATGTGAAAGTGTTCTTGAAATCTTAAATGTGCCTTGTAAAGAGAAGGCAGTATTTTATTCATGGGACCACTTAGAATTTTTTTTTAAGTATTTGATTGGTTTCAGACTTCAGTATATGACCTAGAAACGTTACAGATACTGAAGTCAGGGGGACCGTGGGTGCAAAAGACTGAATATGACGGCTGAAAGAGACCAGATTGTTATTTCTACAGCTTGGCAGTTTTCCTATGACTGGGGGATTGTGCGGTGCCTGGGTTGGGGGGAAGGGAGGAAAACAACTTGCAATATTCAGACACACCATGTGCTGGGGTGGAAAAATCTACATCTTGCAAAATGGGAACTTTCAAGTTATTTTATACATGATAAGCTTTTAAATTTTTCCAATTTTCCTATCTAGTTGTTTGTACTCTTTCTGGAATATTCCTTAGCATTCTTGGTCAAAGGGAGGCCTAAAGTGAAAGTCTTAGTCACTCAGTCATGTCTGACTCTTTGCCACCCCATGGACTGTAGTCTGCCAGGCTCCTCTGTCCATGGAATTCTTCCAGCAAGAATACTGGAGTGGGTAGCCATTCCTTTCTCCAGGGCAAGGGGGGCTTGGCCTAAAGGACACAGCTTTTCCTGTGACGCCCTCCTTTGTCTCAGAGCCCTCTGACTGTGGCAGGGAATAGGGCCAAGTCTTTGCTCCTCACTCAATTTCCAGACCACTCCCCTTCACTCCTTCCTACACTCTCTAATTCTGAAACTCATTTCATCTAATGGCATTGCCCACGGCCCTTCAATGTCACCATCATCTACCATCTGCATCATCTTTCCACGCCCCACCAGGGCATCTACCCTCCAAATGGAATCTTTACCAACAGCCTCTACTCTACCTTCTCAGTTTAGTTCAGTTCAGTTGCTCAGTCATGTCTGACTTTTGCGACCCCATGGACTTCACTATGCCAGGCCTCCCTGTCCGTCGCCAAATCTCAGAGTTTACTCAAACTCATGTCCACTGAGTAGGTGATACCATCCAACCATCTCACCCTTTGTCGTCACTTTCTCCTCCTGCCTTCATCTTTCCCAGCATCAGGATCTTTTCAAATGAGTCAGCTTTTCATATCAGGTGGCCAAAGGATTGGAGTTTCAGCTTCAACATCAGTCCTTCCAATGAATATTCAGGACTGATTTCCTTTAGGATGGACTGGTTGTATCTCCTTGCATTCCAAGGGACTCTCAAGAGTCTTCTTCAACACCAAAAGCATTAATTCTTCGGTGCTCAGCTTTCTACCTTCTCATCTTCCTGCAATCAAGAACCTCAGCTCCTCTCTCTGCATGCTGGGGCCTGTGCCCTTGCTAGCAAGGACGTCACCCCACTTCTCCTTCCTCCTCTCATTTCACCCCACTTCCTTTACGCTGGCCATTCCCTTCAACATACAAACAGACTATTGTTTCCTATCTTTAAATCTGTCTCCGGACCCCATTTCCCCTGCCACCAGCTACAGCAAAATGCCTTTAAAAACCCAGCTTTGCACCGTCTACAGTTTCTCCCCTCTTCCTCTCTCCTACATTCACGTGAGTCCATCTTTCTACTCCATCTCACCCATGAAGGTCAAGGCCACCACAGGACTCCACATCGCTGCCCCCGGCCAATCCTCAGCCTTCTTCTGGCCTGCCTCAGCAGCCTCTGACAGAGTCTGCTACTCCCTCCTCCCAGAAACTGCATTCATTTTCCTCCTGGCTCCACAGTTGTGTTTCTTCCTCAACAATCATGCCTGTAATTCCTCTGCTTGTTTCTCCCCCACCATCTCTCGTCATTGGATGGCCAAGTCTGAGTCCTTGAACCTGCTCTCTGTTCTGTCTATACTCATCTCCTGTCTCATAAAAATTGTCTATGCCAACAGCTGTAGAATTTATATTTCATACACAGACCTCTGGTCTGAACTCAAGTCAGCTGCCTACTTATGCTCACTGGATGTCCAACGGGCATCTCAAACTAAACATCTCCGAAAATGAACTGCCGATCTCTCCAGCCGCAAAACTCTGCAAGCCCTCCGTCTCAGCCTTACTGCTTTTCTTTTCTGACCTGGAAAACAGGGTTACTGAGAGCCAGAAATCAGGCAGGAGTTGCAGTGCTTCTGGCATCATGTTCCTGCTGTATACGAACTCCTTAGCCCCTATGTGCCTGAGTCCTCCACTGTAAATGGAAATAATAATACTAACAGCTCCGACGTTGCAGGGGAGTCATGAGTTATTACATTTCGAGTGCCTGCAGAGTCAGCACTGTAACAGGCGTTTGAGACGACCAGCAACAACTGCTGGGCTATTGCTCTGTAACTGGCACAACGCTGGGTGAAGACTCTTTGCGGCCACGGCCTCCTGACTGGGGTTTCTTGCTGGAAAGCGAAGTGGTACAGTAAAGCCTCCTCAAGATCTTTCTTAACTTAAAGATAGGGGCCAGGGTGTTTTCACAAAGCAACGAACATTGCTGGGAAAGATCAAGAAAAAAGCGGACGCAGACAGCACTTCCTCAAAAATAAGTCCACAAGGGCTCAGTGGGCGTAAAGTAAGCACTGTGTTTGGAGGAGCTCTTCTCTATTGGGGCCGTGGGGGAGCGCGAGGGGAGTTGGAGCATCTGAGGAAAAGGCATGCCCTGTCCGCAGAAGCTGACAGTCTGTGCTGAGGTGTATCTTTATTTGCTAAAACTGCAAAAAGAAGGGGTGTAGGAGAAAATAAAAGGAAAAGAGCAAGCTATCTTTTTGCCTGAAGAAGCCCACTCCACGGCTGCGCCCGGGCAGCGCCTCACTTACGCGTTCGACATGTTGGCTGTTTTCCCTCTTTGCCTCGCCTGCCGGGAAGCTCTTCTGTCGTCCTCTGATGCGCGGCTGGCTGCAGGGTCGGGGCACCACCAGAGGGGCTGGGGGAAGGTGCCTCCGAGGGAGAGACTGGGAACGGGGATATCCTCTGACTTCGGGAAGGGAAAGGCGGTAGGAAGGGAATGCCTACACTCTCCAAGACGGGGGATTCCAGAGCCTTCCTTTAGGAGGCTCGGGAACTTAACTCTGGCCACCCAGCGAGACGCGCGAGGGGGAACCTAGCAACGGAGACGCTACGCCTGCGCAATACGCAGTGGAGGGGGCGGTCCTTTCTGCCGCCCCCTGCGTGCTATGCGCCTGCGCAGCGCTGCCTGCTGTTTCCCTGGCAACCGCGCGGGGCGGAAGCTACTGCATTATTGGTGGATGCGCAGGTCTGAGTCACCATCTCTCAGCAACCACCGCGAGGCGTTTGCTTCTCGGAGTACCCGCCCGGCGTTCCCCTGAGCTGGCCCCACGTCCCATACACCCGCTCTTTGTTCTCCACGCCCGCGTCCCGCTTTCTCTTTTGCACATTTTCATCCCCACTTTGAGATACGTAGCCTTGGACCAGGTCCTTAATGATTGTAGCCGCAGTCTTCCCATCTGTAAAGTGGTGTAGCAGTCTTTCGTTCTTTTGAAACCTTACTGGGTATCTACTCTGTACCAAGCACAGACTTCAGTTCTAGGGGTGCAGAGTAGATGCAGATGCTGCCTTTCTTGGGTTTAATGAAAATGGAAAAAGGCGACAGTGCATTGTAAGTGTAAGATGCCTTATGGATGTTAGCGTTTAGCAGGCCGCTGTGAGTGTTTGGGTTCCTTGTTCTGTCATTACCTTTTGTATCTGTTGAGATTTATTTGCAGACTTGATAATCTGCAGTACCTACTGGAACGTATTCAGAACGAATGCAGCTGAAAGGTATAAAGAAACATTTCTGAAACGAATGAAGTCTGCAGATCAAAAGTTCTCACTGTGTTCCAGGAAAAACTGACATGGAACAACCAACACAAGATATCCTGAGTATGTTATTGAACTTCAAGGAGAAGTGGTACAGGGAATCTGGCTGGTCTCGAATTTCTCCATAGTAGCTTATCAATTTCAGATGAAAAGGTAGCGATATTTCTAAGGTTCCTGAGGAAAAACCAGGATATTTCTACTGGTTGTAGTTAATTTTCCAAAATATGAAAGCTCTCAGGAAACACAGCATTGTGTAAACTGGCATGTTTTCAAATGCAGGTAATAGAAAACCACTGGGTTAATGTCCAATGGCTTAAACAATAGGAGAATTTATAATCTTCCTTAACAACAAGGATAGAGCTGAGGCTGTTTTGGAGCTGAGTATTCAGTGGCTCAAGGACATCACCAGTTTTTGATGGTCTTTCCATCTTTTGGAGTGGTCAGTCATCCTTAGAATGCTGGGTGACTTCCCTTTGCAGTGGCTCTACAGCCTCACTCTGTAACATTAAGATAGAAAAGGACCAGCTGAGAACTGCGACCTCCAATGGCAACCCACTCCAGTACTCTTGTCTGGAAAATCCCATGGATGGAAGAGCCTGGTAAGCTATAGTCCGAGGGGTCGCAAAGAGTCGAACATGACTGAGCGACTTCACCTTCACCTTAAGCAGCACTTATCTGCATTAAGAGAGAGGTAGATAGTAGAAGAACTGTATCAAGAAGTGTAGGCTGTTATGTAAGGCAGCATTCCATGTGTGCCCATGAGCTTTTCTAGAAAATAAAGCACTTGTTGACGAAATCCAGCAATTTAAAGATACAAGCCCTGTGAAATAAAAGAGCAGGCACTCAGTATAAGAGAGACAAGTTCTCCCAAGGTCCACATACCAGGAAAACAAACATAATTGTTCTTTGATTACACTCCACGACCTTTGCTTTCTATGCCAGGGACTGTTGAGGACCTGACCTACATTCATTCATTAAATCTTCCTACTAATTTTATGAGTCGAGTAATATTTTCATCCTCATTTTATACATGTGGAATTTTCCAGGTAGAGAGACTCAGAGAGGTTAATTCTATATCCAAGGCCATCCTCCACTTCATGGTAGAGTTGCTATTCGGACCACCTGGTACTCTCCCTTTAAAGACCACACACCTAACAATTATCATTTTATTGGTAGCAACAGTTATCTTATTGGATATTTGTTTAAAATTTTGGTTTCCTATGAGACAAATGTTACTAAAGATCAGTTCAGTTCAGTTCAGTCGCTCAGTCATGTCCGACTCTTCACGACTCCATGAACCACAGCTCACCAGGCCTCCCTGTCCATCACCAACTCCCAGAGTCCACCGAAACCCATGTCCATTGAGTTGGTGAAGCCATCCAACCATCTCATCCTCTGTCATCCCCTTCTCCTCCTGCCCTCAATCTTTCCCAGCATCAGGGTCTTTTCAAATGAGTCAGCTCTTTGCATCACGTGGCCAAAGTGTTGGAGTTTCAGCTTCAAAATCAGTCCTTCCAATGAACACCCAGCACTGATCTCCTTTAGGATGGACTGGTTGGATCTCTTTGCAGTCCAAGGGACTCTCAAGAGTCTTCTCCAACACCACAGTTCAAAAGCATCAATTCTTTGGTGCTCAGCTTTCTTTATAGTCCAACTCTCACATCCATACATGACCACTGGAAAAACCATAGCCTTGACTAGACAGACCTTGGTTGACAAAATAATGTCTCTGCTTTTTAGTATGCTGTCTAGGATGATCATAACTTTCCTTCCAAGGAGTAAGAGTCTTTTAATTTCATGGCTGCAGTCACCATCTGCAGTGATTTTGGAGCCCAGAAAAATAAAGTCAGCCACTGTTTCCACTGTTTCTCCATGTATTTGCCATGAAGTGATGGGACCGAATGCCATGATCTTAATTTTCTGAATGTTGAGCTTTAAGCCAACTTTTTCACTCTCCTCTTTCACTTTCATCAAGAGGCTATTTAGTTCTTCTTCACTTTCTGCTATAAGGGTGGTGTCATCTGCATATCTGAGGTTATTGATATTTGTCCCGGCAATCTTGATTCCAGCTTGTGCTTCCTCCAGCTCAGCGTTTCTCATGATGTACTCTGCATAGAAGTTAAATAAGCAGGGTGACAATATACAGCCTTGACGTACTCCTTTTTGTATTTGGAACCAGTCTGTTGTTCCATGTCCAGTTCTAACTGTTGCTTCCTGACCTGCATACTGGTTTCTCAAGAGGCAGGTCAGGTGGTCTGATATTACCAACTCTTGAAGAATTTTCCACAGTTTATTGTGATCCACACAGTCAAAGGCTTTGGCATAGTTACTAAAGATAGTATTTCCCAAACCATTTTCCTTTAAGAAAAAAAAGTTGCTACTTAATCATGTGAATACTCTAGAAAAGGTGACTTTGTCCTCAGTATTTAATTATGCAGCTTCCTGATCATGCCACCGGGTCTCTGAGCAAACTCATCTTTTTGGTCTTCTGAATATATATGAAGTCATTTGGATAAACATTGAGTGATGCCCATTCTGTATTTATTTGGTCTCCAAAATCAGTGTGGACAGTGACTGCAGCCATGAAATTAAAAGACGCTTGCTCCTTGGAAGAAAAACTATGACAAACCTAGACAGCATATTAAAAAGCAGAGACATCACTTTGCTGACAAAGGTCTATCTAGCAAAGCTATGATTTTTCAGTAGTCATGTATGGATGTGAGAGCTGGACCATGAAGATGGCTGAGTGCCAAAGAATTGATGCTTTTGAACTGTGGTGTTGGAGAAGATTCTTGAGAGTCCCTTGGACTGCAAGGAGATCAAACCAGTCAACCCTAAAGGAAATCAATCCTGGATGTTCATTGGAAGGATTGGCATTGAAGCTGAAACTCCAATACTTTGGCTACCTGCTGTGAAGAGCTGACTTATTAGAAAAGACCCTGATGCTGGGAAAGATTGAAGGCAGGAGGAGAAGGGGATGACAGAGGATGAGATGGTTGGATGGCATCACTGACTCGATGGACATGAGTTTGAGCAAGCTCCAGGAGACAGCGAAGAACTGGGAAGCCTGGTATGCTGCAGTCCATGGGGTTGCAAAGGATTGGACATGACTGAGCAACTGAACAGCAATTTATTCCAAGCACAATGGTTCTCACTGTGCAATAGGAAGAGATCGGTCTGATATGAACGAATCCTGCCTTCCAGGAGCAGAGGTGGTAGTGACCCAGGGGGATGATAATCTCAGGCTTCCTTATCCTGGGAACATTCCTGAAGGAAGGACAGACCCAGAAGAGCCTTGTCTGATTTACTTCTGTCTCAGATACTTCAGGCCCTCAGGACATGTCTGTTTCTTGAGCATCCCTTCTTGCCCAGGCTCTGGCAGAGAGAGGGACCTTCTGGCCTCTTGAGGAAGTCCACTTGCCTTGGGACAACTCTCACTATTAGCCTTTTTCATCAAAGCTCTAGGGCAAAACAGAATAGCCCTCTTCTTACAGGAGCAGCCTTTTAAATGCTTAAGCCCATTAAAATGTCTGCTTCCCACAAGTCTTCTTAATTACAGGGTTCAGTTCAGTTCAGTTCAGTCGCTCTTTGCGACCCAATGGGCTGCAGCACGCCCAGTCAAGTTCTTCAACACTAGTTCCCTTGCCATCAGTCACTCTGTATCTCTGTTCACTGTCAGTGTCCTTTAGACATAGACCGATGGATCAGAACCTTCCAGGTGCAGGCTGGTAGGTTGCTCCATCAGGCAGCAACAGGGGCCCCACGTTGGCCTTCGCCCCTTCCATCTGTTCTTGGGCAGTCACAGTCAACCAAACCTCTAAATCGCCCCAGAGTCCGCCTGCTGAGCCCCTTCTGTCATTCAGCATGCCCACCGTGCCAGCCAGGTCCTTGTCTCTCCTCAGATTTGATCCAGACCGTCGATGAGAATGTTCTCTATGAGAAAGCTGGAGAGCCTGGCAGCCCAGCACTAGCAGTGTGTCTAAGTGAGCATCAGTCTGACGCGTTATCCGCCTCCCCTGCCATCATATCATCTCTTGGTCCTCAACAAGTCCATGAGACAGAGATGCAGTCGAGTTTGTCACCAGTATAGAGCTCTCTCTCTTTCTACAGTTTTGTTCTTCTCCACTAAGCTGGTCACTATGGCAACTGAAAATTCAGATTATCTTGCATGCTTTGTTGTAGAGAACCCACTTGTCCCTGCTTCCTTTTTCTAAGAACCCATAAATTGTTTTTTTTCCCACTTTATTTTTTTTTTAATTGAAGGGTATTTGCTTTATAGAACTTTGTGGTCTTCTGTCTTACATCAACAAGAATCAGCCATAGGTTGATTCCCTCCCAAACCTCCCTCCCCTCTCCCTGCCCACCCCACCCTTCTAGATTGTCACATAGCCCCCGTTTGAGTAAATACAGTACCATACTGTATGTATGTATAAATACCATACAGTAAATTCCCGTTGGCTAGCTCTTTTACATATGGTAATATAAGTTTCCGTGTTTCTCTCTGCATATATCTCACCCTCTCCTCCCCTCTCCCCATGTCCAAAGTCTATTCTCCATGTCTGTTTCTCCGTTGCTGCCCTGTAAATAAAGTCATCAGTACCACCTTTCTAGATTCCATATATATGTGTTAGTATGTGATATTTATATTTCTCTTTCTGACTTACCTCCCTCTGTATAATAGGCTCTAGGTTCATCCACCTCATTAGAACTGACTCAAATGCAAATCGTTTTAATGATCTATTTTGGATCCACTATGAAGTTCACTAGACCAGAACCTAACCTGCTTTTCTTTTCTGAAACACCAGTCCCTGCTCTGCACAAACCCTCCTTTCCAGGACAGCATGGTGATTCAGCCAGCCCAGGGACCTGGCTCCTCACACGTGAGTCTCCTGAGAAGTCTGTACCAGAGTTAAAACAGCACAGAGAAGCTCCACCCTCTCTGACTCCTCTGTCCTCCCTAGTCCATCCCAGAGTCCTTTCCTGTTAGAGTCCCTCTTCTGGCAGGAAAATACCAAGTTCATTTTGTTCAGTGGCCATACTCTCTGCTTCCCTGGACATCTGGCACCCTAATCATTATTCTGACTCACCTTTCTGTAATTTCCTCTAAATCAACCCCGGTGGCTCAGACGGTAAAGAATCTGCCTGCAGTGTAGGAGACCTAGGTTTGATCCCTGGGTTGGGAAGATCCCCCAGAGAAGGGAATGGCAACCCACTCCAGTATTCTTGGCTGGAGAATTCCGTGGACAGAGGAGCCTGCTGGGCTACAGTCCATGGGGTCACAAAGAGTCAGACAAGACTGAGCAGCTAACACACACATTTCATTTAGAATGAAAATGCCTTTTTACACGGCCTCATAATCTGACCGCCAGCTCTCTGGGAAAAGTCATCGCTCTCTGATATGTGTGATGTCCCTGGGCAGCTGTTTACTGATACCCTTCTACACAAAGCCCCACACTCAACCCTGTGCAGTTGACAACGATGACTGGGAAATTCTGGCTCCCCAGAGGAGAGGAGAGGAGAGGAGAGACAGGTCTCAGGTGATTAAATGCCACAGTGCCAAGTTACCTGGGAGTTTAGAAGAGAGAGGGATCACCGTGCACTTGGGGAAGGAGAAGAGGTGATGCAGCCTGTGAAATTTCGACTGGCTTTGACCTGAAAAAACAGAAAGAGAACATTCCAGGCAAAGGAAACAACATGGGAAAAGACTTAAAAGCAGAAGTGTGGGGAGCTGTTTATCTGATGGTCTCCATTTTGATCTGATCTGGGAACAAGCTTGGCATCCTAATGTGAGGCCAGATGGTGTCTGTGCTCAGTAGCTGCCAGAGAAGTTTGGACTGAACTCTATGGACCAGGGAGGTCCACTTGGGCAGAGGGTGGACGTGATCATGGGGCTGCGAGATCAGTGAAAAGTCGAGAAGTACAGATGAGAGGGTAAATGAGATGAGGTATGAATATGGGGGACAGCATTCAGCCATAAAAACAACAGCCTTCTGATGTGTGTCTTAATATGGATGAACCCTGAAATAAGCCAGATGCAAAAGGACAGATATTGTATGAGTTTGTTTAACGTGCAGTATCTAGAATAGGCACGTTTATAGAGGCAAAAAGTAGTTTAGCAGTTCCCAGGGGCTGGAGGGGGAGGAGGGGTGGAGAGCTGTTGCTGAACGAGTGCAGTTTCTGTCTGGTTGATGAACGACTTTGGAAATAGCGCTGATGTGTGTGGGACATTGTGGTGCAGTTAATGCCACCGAACTGTATACTTAAAACTGGCTTAAATGGCAAGTTGTGTGCCATGTATATGATGGAATTTGGCCTGCGAAGGTCGGTGGAGTCGGCAGCACCCACAGTTTGGGTAAGTCTCTCCGTAACCCGCAGCAGCCCAGGTGTACCAGGAAGATTGCATGTCCATCTCTAGGGACCAGCACGCCTGTGTGCCTCTCCACAGGGAGCGATCCAGGGTCACGATGCGTCTCTTCCATCCTTTGCACCATTCAGATTTCCCCAAAAGCCCCCAGCATACGGATCATGCTTATTAGTCCGTAAGGTACAGGATGTCGTTTTTTTCTCCTTTAATACTTTATTTATTTGTAAATTTACTTTTTGTTGGCATCACGCAGCCTGTGGGATCCTAGTTCCCTGGCCAGGGATGGAACCTGTGCCCCCTACATTAGAAGCATGGAGGCTTTACTGCACCACCTTGGAAGTCCCTCCTTTAGTGCTGTAATTACCCCACTGATGCTCAAAAATAGGTTAGAATGTAATCAGGCAAACTATAAGCTGATTTGAAAGTTCATTTGAATGATTTATAAGTTCATTTGAAAATAGGAGCTGGGTGCTTTATGACCATGAATGGAATAATTGCAGGCAACCAGAACATCAGACACCCCGTCCCAATCCTTCCATTGTCTGCCAGGGTGACTTGAAGTGGCCCGGGGAACATTTCTGAAACTCGGTGAGAACAGACCTCCCCCCAGTCCCCACCACCTCTCATCCCTGAGAGCCTGAGGTTTGTCTCCTCCTTCAGTGTCTTTGAATTGCCTTGAGTTGGAAAACTGGATGTTACAACCCTGTGTACTTGAGAGTCTGGAGGTTTAGTTCATGATGTTTTCCTGAAGACTCAGTACGTGAGCCTTGTAGACAGTTTTCCCTACTTCCCTCATGCAGCGCATGGGACAGGACTCGTCTTTCAGAGGCGGGTTCCCTTACCCCCCAGGGTGGCTGGTGTGCAGGTTGTCCAGGGAGTTTGGGGAGTGATGGCTGCGGTCCCTCCCCTGACGCGATGGGCTTTGAAGTGGAATGGACCTTGGTTCAGTTCCCATGTGATCCTCGGATGGGCCTGCAGAGCAGCAGGCAGAGGAAACGGGATGGATAGAAGTGAAAAGGTCTGAAGTTCAGCTGGAATTTGATGGTCTTCTCAACTTAGCCATAAGGAGCATTTTCTATGTTTCAAACTATAATGTCATTCCACATAAGTGCGTGCTGAGTTGCTTCAGTTGTGTTCGATTCCTGGTGACCCTGTGGACCACAGCCCACCAGGCTCCTCTGTCCATGGGATCCTCCAGGCAAGAATTCTGGAGTGGATTGCTATGCCCTTCTCTGGGGGATCTTCCCAACCCAGGGGTCAAACCCATGTCTCTTACGTCTCCTGCATTGGCACCAGTGCTCTTTACCACTAGTTCCGCCTGGGATGTTATAAAGTATCAGGGGTTAAACTCTCTGCTATAACACACTTTTGCATCTAACATTATATCTGTGCAAAAGAAAACTGATACCATTCTAACTTGTTATGTTTACTTACATAACTGGAAATGAATCAAGCATGGGTTTCATCAATTCATAATTATTAAAGTAAGCTTTGATAGATTGCTGGTGTTCTAATATTCCTTGTCTTGACTCTTTCTGACATCCCCTAATGTCTATGAATGTTATAATTTGTAAGAGGGACAGTTCCACTTACCTCCAAGGATTATGCAAAAGATTAGGTGAATAATGTAGGTAAAGCACTTGGTGCAAATTAGAAGCACATGCTGTGGTGTGTTGGCCAGTTCCTTAAGGTCCGAGGAGAATCTAGGTGTCTGTTCAGATTCCTTAAGTCAGCTAGCAGTATTCCTAATTTGGGGGTTCACAGAAATCTTGGGTGTCAAAGATCTGCTCCATATGAGAGGTTTGGTGGATATAGCATCTTCACCACAGTGATAATTACAAATTTCTCCATCCGCTGAAATTGACATTCCCAAACAGAAGACATTTTGGTTGTAAACCTTGGCTTCCCTCTAGTCCATTAAATCGCATATCAAAGGATGTTTTGGACTGGAAATAAGTCTTATTTGATACATTTTGTTGAGAATATGTTAGTAAACTGATTTAAAAGGGATGTGAGCAATCTGAAAGTTACTTTCTGGAGGAGATTCCAAAGATAACAGAATCTGCAAACACCAAAGCTATTTTACGTCAAATAAACATCACTTCCACCAGGAAATGAGTGTAACTGTGTGTGTATGTTTCTTATAAGCTGCCTTTATTATCTATAAATAAAACTGCCCAGTGTGAGAAGAAAATAAAAAGGAACTAGTCAGAAGCAGGATGTTTTTTAATTTATCATTGTCCTGTTTTGTTTCACACACGTTGGGGCAGCTTTTGTAACCCAGGTGCAAAGGAGGTCACTTCTCATTGTTTTCACACCTGCTGTCTTTCAAAATGAACACGATTTCCACAGGCCCATTGATAAATTCAGCCCTAAACCTCCCTCAAAAACGGCTCTCTCCTGTATTTTGGTGCCACTTCTGAACAACCAGCACGTGTCTGCCCAGTTTCTGGTTTGTTTTCTTCCCATTCTACTCTCATATGTGTTCCCTCCTCTTGTGCTATTTTACGCTCACAATGCTTATAATGAAACAATAGTTCTTGGTACCTCGGGTAGAGAGCCCATTACAAGTAACAGCTGCATTGTTCATAAAACAGAAGCGATACATGAATGAGGCTTATTTATTTAAAGACTTGAATTGCCAGTAGCCCTGACTACAGCTGTAAGATGAAGATTAGCAGCAGAGAAAACATCTACTTAATCTATTAAGTTGCCGTAATACACTGCCTGACTTCATAGAAATAGAATCTGGGTTTTCAAAAATCAGGCAGGAGGCTGGTAAGAATGTTTATATGCACATTTCTTCCTCCATCCATCTTCCAGACTCAGAGACGTAGAGAGCAAGTTAGTGGTTACCAGTAGGGGAGGAGTGGTGGGGGGACGAGACAGGGGGAGGGTAGTACAAATTACTATAATAGAAGCAATAGAACTACAAATTATTACTCATAAAGTAAGCTGCAAGGATACATTGTACAGCACAAGGAATATAGCCAATATTTTATAGCAACTGTAAATGGAGTATAGCTTTTAAAAATTGTGAATCACTGTACTGTACACCTGTAACAAGTACTTTAAAGCAGTGGGCCCCAATCTCCTTGGCACTAGGGACCAGTTTTGTGAAAGATAATTTTTCCACAGGCTGGGGACGGGTGTTTTGGGGATGATTCAAGAACATTATAATTATTGTGGGCTTTATTTCTATTATTATTACATCTGCTCCACCTCAGATCGTCAGGCATTATAGCCCAGAGGTTGGGTGCTTGGAGTGGAGTGAAAGTCACTCAGTTGTGTTTGACTCTTTGCTACCCCATGAACTATAGTCCATAGGATTCTCCAGGCCAGAATACTGGAATGGGTAGCCTTTCCCTTCTCCAGGGGATCTTCCCAATCCAGGGATTGAACCCAGGTCTCCCACATTGCAGGTGGATTCTTTACCAGCTGAGCCACCAGGGAAGCCCAAGAATACTGGAGTGGGTAGCCTATCCCTTCTCCAGCAGATCTTCCTGACCCAGAAATCGAACCAGGGTCTCCTGCATTGCAGCCAGATTCTTTACCAACTGAGCTAACAAGTACCCCTGCTTTAATGTATAATAAATGTCCCAAACCGTGAAACTCTTAAGCACCCAGCTCATTTTCTCAGCTTGCAAACACAAGCTGAGAAAGATCAAGATGCAGAAGAAAAGCTGAATTCCAGAAGCATCCCCGAGCCCTCTTACTCTGGGTCAGCTTCCTACTACCTAACACAGAAGGTTAATTTTTCCCTTATAAAGGAAGACTTTATATGTACGATGGAATTATACAATGATGCATAGTAGCTTTGACCCACTGTGTGTGTGAGTTTCGCTCACCGTGTGGCATGGAGATGAGGTTTGTTTCCATGACTGAGTAGTCTCCCGTTGTACGAACAGACTTCAGTTTGTTATCCATTCTACTGGTGATGGACAGGTGGGGTGCTCCCAGGCTAGGGTTATTACAGATAATGCTGCTGTAACCAAGTTCCTATGTATCTCTTACCACACATGCCTGTCTCTTGCTGGGTCATGGAGTATATGTATGTTTAACCTCAGTGGATGGGGCTTCCCAGGTGACTCAGAATCCACCTCCCATGCAGGAGACACAAGAGAAGAAGGTTTGATCCCTGTGTTGGGTAGATCTCCTGGAGAAGGAAATAGCAACCCACTCCAGTATTCTTGCCTGGAGAATGCCATGAACAGAGGAGCCTGGAGGGCTGCAGTCCATGGGGGCGCAAAGAGTTGGATATGACTGAGCATGCAAGGACAACCTCGACAGATACTGTCAAAAAGTTTTCCAAAGTCTCTGTAGCAAAACCTTCTTCAGTTCTACCAATCAGTGTTCTGATTGCTCCACGTGTTTGCCAATACTTAGTATTTTCTGTCTTTTTCTTTGAAATTGTGGTATTATTCAATCGTTGTGGTTTTAATTTGCATTTTTCCTGACAAATACTGGTCCTGAGAACCCTTTCATATGCCTCTTCAGCCATTTGAGCATTTCTTGGGAGTGAAGTGCCTTTGAAATCTTTCACCAACTTTCAGTACTTGGTAACAACCAGGAGGGGTGGGGTGGGGAGGAAAGTGGGAAGGGGTTCCAGATGACACATGTATGCCTCCAATTACTATAAATAAATAAATTAGAAAGAAGAAAAAAGAGAAAGAGTTGGGTAGGCTGGGTGAGGCCAGACCTGTTGTTATCTCTGTCTTTTGAGAGAAGCCTGCCTCTCCCTGGCTGGTGGTGTGATGGTGAGTGTCTCCAGACTCTGAAAGACGTTCTGGTTTCCTCAGGGTTGGGGCTGGGCATGAAGGCCTGGCCCCCGTCCTCCTGCACTGGCCAGGGCCCGTGTCTGCTGCATAATGCTGCGATGTCTGGGGAGGATAAAATTCTTCTTTCTGCATGATCAGCAGTCATCAAAGGATTGCCTGGGTGAATTAGAAGAGGAGCTGGACTCGGGTCACTTTTCCTTTTTTTTTTTTTTTTACTGATTTGGAGGCTATATTACTATTAAACAATACGGGAGAGTGAAACTGTTGGTGGCTCAGCTGTGTCTGTCTCTTTGCAACCCCAAGGACTGTACCCCGCCAGACTCCTCTGTCCATGCAATTTCCCAGGCAAGAGTGCCAGAGTGGGTTACCATTCCCTTTGCCAGGGGATCTTCCCAACCCAGGGATCGAACCCAGGTCTTCTACATCACAGGCAGATTTTTTACTGAGCCACCAGGGAAGCCCGTGGGTGTAGAATTCAGGCAGAGGTAAATGGGAAAAATGATCAGATGTGAACAAAAGGCAAAAAGAAAGAGAACTGGCTTCAAATCACAGCAGATGCGCTCTCCATGTAGCACACTTCTGCTGGTGTGTAACTGATGACCACACATCCCCTGGCTTTGAACTGCATCCGTTAGTATCTCACTGTTTCTGTTGGTCAGAGGGCCCATGTGGCTTGGCTGGGGGTCTCTGCACAGCGTCGTGCAAGGCTGAAGGTTAGTTCTGGCTGGGATGGAGCTCCTGCTGGAGCTCTGGGTCCCCTGCAAGCTCATGCGGCTTGTTGACAGAAACCAGTTTCCCGCAGGGTGGGACCGAGCCCCCAGAACTTAGCTCCTGGATACCAAGCTCAGGTCCCAGGCCTGGGGTCCTCTCC
The DNA here is from genome assembly GCF_032452875.1 of Bos javanicus. NCBI lineage: Eukaryota > Metazoa > Chordata > Mammalia > Artiodactyla > Bovidae > Bos > Bos javanicus. The sequence continues at coordinate 116,227,479 of NC_083870.1, forward strand.
CAGCACAGACAGCCCACTTCTCCAAAGCCAACCAGAGAAGTTCTCACCTGGGGACCACAAGGGAGTCTTGTTGCTTCTGACTTGATGGAAGGAGCTGCTCTTGGGGGAGGGGCTGATATAGGGGAGGGACTGTAGAGGCCCTTCTTAGCATTCTTCCCGCCACAGACTACGAAATCCAGTGATTTCTTTTACAAAAGCAGTTTAACAACAAGGACCTTCTGTATGCCACGGGGAACTATAAAGAAAGTGAAGTTGCTCAGTTGTGTCTGACTCTTTGCGACCCCATGGACTGTAGCCTACCCTACAGAGGGCTGTAGGGTCCTCTGTCCATGCGCTTTTCCAGGCAAGAGTACTGGAGTGGGTTGCCATTTCCTTCTCCAGAGGATCTTCCTGACCCAGGGATTGAACTTGGGTCTCCCACATTGTAGGCAGTTGCTTTACCATCTGAGCCACCAGGGAAGTCCTGAGCCACCACGAAGTACAATGGAGATGTCACTCCAAACCCTTGTCCTACATGAGGTTGTTGCAAGACTGACTGGACTCAAACATGTGAACTGCATCTGCAAATATCAACAGAAGAGAATGGGGGCCCGCGCTTGGGTCCATGCTTGTGCCTGCAGTGAGCCCGCCTACCTCACCTGCCTCCTCTTCCCCACCCAGAAGTCCACCCGTTACCATTTCTGTTCCCACTGCATCTTTGCTGCTTCTTCTTCATTTTTTTTTTTTTTTTGCACTTTTGCCTCTTATAGGATGCTAACACATGCCACCTTCTCTTGTCATTTCTTTTTACCTTATATCTGTTCCTTACCCATTTGGAACCTTTCCAGCCGTAGAGTTTGCACCTTAATTATTTTCTGGCATCCACTTAGAGTCGTGAAAAAGTAAAGGGACGATAATCCATCGCACACTCTGCACGTTGTAAGGCTGAGTGCAGTCATCATTCTGCGGGGAGGGGCTGGCCCCGTCCTGGAGGGTCCTCGTCAGTAGATTTCACTGGCTTCCTTTATGTAGCATTTAATGAGTGCCTGCCTTCACCAGGTAAAGTGTCATCAAATGTGGTGACTCTTCAAGGTGACTCTCTGCCTTCTTAGAAATGCTCTGTGTTAAAACAGAGCAACTTACTTTGAGTAGCAGTGAGGCTTCCATCACATCACAACATGCCATTCTGAATTACTTTTGCCGTGAGTGATCAGTTGCTCAGCTGTGTCTGACTCTTTGCGACCCCATAGACTGTAGCCCCCAGGCTTCTCTGCCAATGGGATTCTCTAGGCAAGAATACTGAAGTGGTTAGCTGTGCCCTCCTCCAGGAGATCTTCCTGACTCAGGGATCGAACCCACATATCTTATGTCTCCTGCATTGGCAGGCAGGTTCTTTACACCTAGCACCGCCTGGGAAGTCCTTGGCTCAGACAGTAAAGAAAAGTGAAAGTGAAGCCACTCAGTCGTGTCTGACTCTGCGGTCCTTTGGACTGTAGCCGTCCATGGGGTTTTCCAGGCAAGCATACTGGAGTGGGTTGCCATTTTCTTCTCCAGGGGATCCTCCCAACCCAGGGATTGAACTCAGGTCTTCTGCATTGCAGGCAGACTCTACCCTTTGAGCCACCAGAGAATCCCAGATGGTAAAGAATCTGCCTGTAATACAGGAGACCCAGGTTTGATCCCTGGTCTGGGAAGATCCCCTGGAAAAAGGACATGGTAACCCGCTCCAATCTTCTTGCCTGGAGAATCCTATGGACAGAGGAGCCTGGCAGGCTACAGTCCATAGGGTCACAAAGAATCAGACGCAAGTGAGCAGGTAACACAATACAAAGATTTTTTTAAAAGGATACTGAATGCAGACATTAAAATTTCACAGTAGTACCTAGTGGTCCTTAGGGCAACCTGCACTAGCCTGGAGCTGCCAACTCCCCAGGCGGAGGTGTATCTAGTTTGCAGGGAGACTTTGGGGTGTGGTGGGCTTTTGACAGCCACGTGGTGTGGACGTAGCATCAGCGTCCACAGGGCTGCTAAAACCAGCTCCCTGCGGGTTGGCAAGAAGGCTGTTGCTCATAGTGTAAAATAAATACCTGTGGTGGAGCCACGTAAATTTGTTGGATGAAGGGGCTGAGCGGCACGTTGGCCTGGTATGAACTTGTAGCAAGTTAAGAGGCATTATTGAACGTCTTTCTCCTTCTCCAGGCTCAGAGAGGGAAAGCTTTGTCTTAAATGTGGGCACACAAGGTATGCTTTCCATAACAATTGTCAACCACATCTCAGCTTAGACTAAAAGTTTCCACTTGGCTAGAGTGTTTTTTTCCAAAGTTTAATTATGACAAACCTTATGCAACTAAAAAGGTATAAAGAATTACATAATGAGCACATAGATTCCCACTCCAGAGGTCTAAAAAACTGCTAATTTAGTTGAAGACCCTGAAGTATCCCTCCCTGATTATCTGCCCTTCCTTTCTTTCCCCCAAGGTATCTATGAACCTGAAATTCCTACTTTCTAATCTTGTCTTTTGCACTACAGTATCCACAAACTTTAGTTTCTCATGAGTTTGGATTTTATTTAAATGCTATCATAATGTAGGTATTCTTTGATGACTTCCCTTTATCATTCAATATTATGTTGGGAACTTCATCCAATACTCATAGCTCTGGTTCATTGTTCCTGCTATTTAGTCATTGTAAAAATATATAGCCATTCTTTGTTCATTGGACATTTGGATTTTTTCCAAGTTTTTCTAATACAGGCAATGACACTACCAACATTGTGGCCCATGAGCCACTGTATACAAGAATTTTTTTCTTTTTTTTTTTTTCAAGAAAAGACCTTTATTTTTTTTTAATTAATTTTATTTTTAAACTTTACATAATTGTATTAGTTTTGCCAAATATCAAAATGAATCCATCACAGGTATACATGTGCTCCCCATCCTGAACCCTCCTCCGTCCTCCCTCCCCATACCATCCCTCTGGGTCGTCCCAGTGCACTAGCCCCAAGCACCCAGTATCGTGCATTTAACCTGGACTGGCATCTCGTAAGAATTTTTTTCTGATGAATAAATATACCTAGGAGTGGAGTCCAAGGATATATCTCTCTTCAACTTAAGAGAATCTGCTCAATTGCTCTACAAAGTTCTACACAGGGTGGGTTTTTTCGATGCTAGACTTAAGACTAAGCTTACCCATGAATTCTCACAATGTTGAGTATTTGGAATCTCAAGCTGTTGATCAGATTAGGGCTGGTTCTCATTTGCTCTGTGAAAGATTAACCAAACCATCCATCAGAATGACCATGTTTATTTTCTTAATATTGAAGCCTTCTTCCAGAGAACAAGTTTTTAATTCCCTTTCTTCTCCACCAAGGTGGGACCTTTTACTGAATGATGCCTTCCTGGCCAGCATCACAAACGATCTCGCCCTCCCCTTCCTTTGCTTAGCCTCGTTCTTCTGTGCTCTTCAAAGACCAGATGAATCCCACCCCCACTTGCCACAAACCTTTCCTACCAGACAAGCCGCAGCAATCTCTGCCTCATCTAAACCCCTGCGCAAGCCGTTGTTTATTTTTTTAGGCTGTAAATGGCAGAGAAACCCACTCCAATGGGCTTAGCGAGAAGCACTGTTTATTGGCTGGCAAACCTGAAAAGCCTTGGGGTTAACACCACCTTCATGCAAAGCTGGACTGAGGCTTGCTTTGCTTATTGCAAACACCAGCATCTCATCCTCTCTGACTGATTCTCAGTCCCTGCCTGGTGGCCTGGGATGGATCACTTCTCTCGATGACCCCAAGACAGCTGTACTTCTGCCCCCATCCAGTAATTTAAAGAGTTATAGGGCCTATAACATTCCCCTCTGGATCACTTCTTCATTTCTCTTTTTGTTTGTATAGGAATGAACAGATCTACATATGGTTAGAAGGTCTGATTATTGGTGCATCTTTTCTTTTTTTCTGGGCCTTGGGAAGTGCGGTAATGATTTGTTTTTAATTATGGAAAGTAATACTGATTGATGGATAGTGAGGATTTTTTTTCTTTTACTACTGATGGTAAGTTGGATCACAGAGAAAGCAAGGGAACTCCAGAAAAAACATCTACTTCTGCTTCATTGACTACACTAAAGCCTTTGACTGTGTGGGTCACAAAAACTGAAAAATTCTTAAAAAGATGGGAATACCAGACCACCTTACCTGTCTCCTGAGAACCTGAATGCAGGCCAAGAAGCAACAGCTAGAACCAGACATGGAACAATGGACCATGTCAAAACTGGGAAAGGAGTACGTCAAGGCTGTATATTGTCACCCCACTTATTTAACTTCGATGGGCTTCCCAGGTGGCTCAGTGGAAAAGAATCTGCCTGCTAATGCAGGAGACGTGGAAAACACGGACTCGATCCCTGGGTTGGGAAAACTCCCTGGAGAAGGAAATGGCAACCCATTCTGGTATTCTTGCCTGGAGAATCCCATGGACAGAGGAGCCTGGTGGGCTATAGTCCATGGGGTTGCAAGAGTCAGACACAACTTAGCGACTGAGCATATTTGCATGCCTGCAGAGTATGTGATGTGAAATGCTGGGCTAGATGACTCACAAGCTGAAATTAAGATTCCTGGGAGAATCTCAGCAACCTCAGATACACAGATGATACCTACTCTAATGGCAAAAAGCAAAGAGGAACTAAAGAGACTCTTAATGAAGATGAAAGAGGAGAGTGAAAAAGCTAACTTAAAACTCAACATTCAAAAAACTAAGATCATGGCATCTGGTCCCATCACTTCATGACGCATGGATGGGGAAACAATGGAAACAGTGACAGACTTTATTTTCTTGGACTCCAAAAATCACTGCAGACAGTAACTGTCATGAAATTAAAACACACTTGCTCCTTGGAAGGAAAGCTATGGCAGACCTAGACAGCATATTAAAAAGCAGAGACATCACTTTTCCAACAAATGTCTGTATAGTCAAAGCTATGGTTTTTCCAGTAGTCATGTATGGATGTGAGAGTTGGACTGTAAGGAAGGCTGAACACCAAAAAATTGATCCTTTTGAATTGGGGTGCTGAAGAAGACTCTTGAGAGTCCCTTGGACCATACGGAGATCAAACCAATCAATCCTAAAGGAAATCAGTCTTAAACATTCATTGGAAGGACTGATGCTGAAGCTGAAGTTCCAATACTTTGGCCACCTGATGCAAAGAACTGACTCATTGGAGAAGACCCTGATACTGGGAAAGATTGAGGGCAGGAGAAGAGGGCGACAGAGGATGAGATGGTTGGATGGCACCAGCAACACAATGGACATGAATTTGAGCAAAGTCTGGAAGATGGAGAAGGACAGGGAAGCCTGGCGTGCTGCAGTCATGGGTCACAAAGAGTCGGATATGACTCAGTGACTGAACAACAGCAACAACTTATGGCAAATGAGAATGTTTTACTTTAAAGTTATCAATGCTTTTCTTTGAGGAGGGGCTAATCTCTTACTGAAGTGACTTACTATTTGAAGGATATGCTTCTCAGCTCTCACCCTGGAGTCATCCTGAGGCAGCAGCATCTAATTACACGTGCATGATGTTCTTAAAATCTTGGCGTCAATTTCATTCAAAACCTAAGGTGTGTGTGTGTGATATTTTTATAGAGCATTCTAATTGCTGCCTCTGATCTGTGGCTATGATGCCTGTCTTTCTCCAGTTTACAAGGAGGAAATAATCCATTTTGCTGAATCTTTTAAATATTCAGTTGATGAAATGAGTTCAAAGCATTTGCCAAAATGGCATTTTTTTTTCATGCCACCAGCAAAACAGAACTGATAGCCATAATTCAAATAACCAAAACCATTTCCTTCAACCAAAGTAAAAAATATGTCTTTATCAAACAAACTTCAGTTGAGTGGCAAAGGATGGGGTGGTAAGCGTTCTGTGTTTTCATGGAGCATGAAAAATCTGAGGGTGCACCAGTCCTTCCCATCCTCCCTTCTTGAGATAAGGCCTCTTTCACGGGCACCTCCATCCAGCCCTCCCACCTGCTGCCTCTCCGTGGAGCTGCTTCCCTCTGCTCATCTGTTCTGTGCTCCACTCGCTTCTCTTTTGTCAGATTTCAGACTGTAAAGTCTGAGCCTCCCAGTCCAACGCTTTCCACAAGTAGGAAGCATATAACTGATAAAACAAAATATTCATTCTAATAGATTATTTACTCAAGAACAACATAAGGCTACAAGAAAGGCCATTATTATATATTGCCTAAATTGTAAATAATTTTTGTTTTTTTAATTTATTTATTTTCTTCTTATTATTATTTTTTACTTTACAATATTGTATTGGTTTTGCCATAAATCATTTTTAAACAAGGTGAAGCTGTTTTTCACGTACTGCATCAGATAAATTTTGTAGATAGGTGGCCATCTGTACTAAACATTTTTGGCTCATTCATTTTTCTAATAGAATCTTCCTGATATAGGATTTTTAGTACACAGAATTATTACTGATCCTCAACAGTGAATATTATGTTTAACCCACACATTTTTTAAAAAATGGGAGGATTGTGGGGGTTTTTTTTAATAAAAGAAAATAAAATGAGGCTATAAAATATGATGCTGTTTAGAAAAGTTCCACGATGGGCATCTGAGAAGATGGAGGAACAGATATCAGGACCAGGAGACTCCATCTCCCAACGTCTTCAGCTGTATGGATAAGAACTCAATGAGGAAATGGTGAACGTGACTCACATCAGGCACTCACAGAGTGCTCTTATGTGATGCTCGCCATAGAGATGGATCCAGAAATACCTCCCAAACTGGAAAGTCAGGCAGGTCTACAATCATAACTTACATGAGGGAAAGGATTGCAGGAAAAATACCAATAAATATGCATATTATGTTGACAGGCACACAAATCGATAGAAGACACGTTGAGTGCTTGGTGAACAAATGGACAGGATTGTGGGGATTATTCACAAGAGTAAATGCACTTGGTAAATAAGATGGGAAAATGTCCCCTCCCACAAGTAATCAAAGGACAAAATTTTATCCCCCATCCCCTAGGGGAAGTGATTTTGAATATTATGAGTGAGATAATATTCTCACTCACTCCTGGGAATTTCTCCTAAGAGAGGAGGAACTCTCAGTACAGTTTTATCTTCAGTAAAGAAGCAACATTCAATATTAAGAAAATGGCCAAATACATCACAGTAGCAGCCCCAGTACAACCATTCTACAGTTAATGTAGAAGATTATTGGCAAAACAAAAATACTTGAATCAGAATTTCCAGCAAAGGTCCAAAAAGCAATCAGAAGCTCAGAGCTGAACAGGTTCTTAAATGTCATGCCATCCCCAAACCTGCCACATAAAGGTGAGGATGGGCCATGTGAAATATGACTGGTTTTCTTCCAGTCCTGGGCACTGGTTCTGAATTCAACCTGAAGGACAGGGAAGCCTAGCGTTCATGGGGTCACAAAGAGTGGGACACGACTTAGAGACTGAACAACAACCACCGAAACAGCTGAAAAAGACTTGATGAGAAGTTTTTTTGAATAGAGGCACTGAAGAATTGATGCTTTTGAACTGTGGTGTTGGAGAAGACTCTTGAGAGTCCCTTAGACTGCAAGGAGATTCAACCAGTCCATTCTGAAGGAGATCAGCCCTGGGATTTCTTTGGAAGGAATGATGCTGAAGCTGAAACTCCAGTACTTTGGCCATCTCATGCGAAGAGTTGACTCATTGGAAAAGACTGTGATGCTGGGAGGGATTGGGGGCAGGAGGAGAAGGGGACGACAGAGGATGAGATGGCTGGATGGCATCACTGACTCAATGGACGTGAGTCTGAGTGAACTCCGGGAGCTGGTGATGGACAGGGAGGCCTGGCGTGCTGCGATTCATGGGGTCGCAAAGAGTCGGACACGACTGAGCGACTGAACTGAACTGAACTGAACAACTGTAGGAACCTCCAAGGAGACACATGTAGGTGTGGAATGCCCTGTGAGTGAAGACAGAGATTAGTGATCAGCTTATGACTCAGGGAAAGAATGGAATATCAGTTAGTTGGCGTGAACCATGGCACACTCACCACAGCACTTGGAGAGCTGTGTTGTGTCCTATCCCAAAGGTGGGGGAACAGAGGCAATCAGCACAGCATCCTGGGGGCAGAGCCTGCCTTTGCCCTGCCCCCGTGCCTCCTGGCACATCCTCCTAACAATTGGAGGCTTTCATATATATATATATAATTTATTTATTCATCTGTTTATTTGGTTTTATGGCTGTGCTGGGTATTCATTGCTGTGCGGGCTTTTTTCTAGTTGCCCTGAGCAGGGGCTCCTCTCCAGTTGTGTTGTGCAGGCTTCTTATCGTGATGGCTTCACCTGTTGCAGAGCACAGGCTGAAGGCACTCATGTCAGTCGTCGCAGCATGTGGACTCAGGAGTTGTGGTTCTGGGTTTACTTGACCCATGTCACGTGGGATCTTCTCAGACTGAACCCCTGTCTCCTGCCTTGGAGGGTGAATTGTATACAACTGAGCCACCAGGGAAGCCCCAGGGGTCTTCTCGAAGTGGACGGAGAGAGGAAACTGGGTTGGTGTCTAGAATGGGGGCACGGGGAGTGACGCAGCAGTTGTGAGGCTGCGCCAGTGAAGGCCAGGCTTTTTGTTCATTACGTTAATGTTTCGTGGGCAGGGCCTGGCGGAGAGTGGGAGGTAAACATGGGCGATACCGGCCAGTCATGGGACGGCCAACCAGGATGAACGGGCCTTGGTGTGGGAGAGCGCGTGAAACTGTGTGTGGAACCAGCTGAAAGCCGAGGCTCTCTAAGGAGAAGGTCTGTCTCCGAGGGCTCAGCCATCTCCCCCTGACTCCAGTCCAGGGAGGGGACCGGGGTCCTAGCTATGCCATCAGGCAACCCACAAATGGTTAAGGCAGGGAGATAGGGTCTTAGTGGAAGCTGACACAGGCCGTTGCCTTTGCCAGCATCTCCTCGTGAATGGGAAGACCCAAGACTCGGAATGGGGGGCTCAGGAGCAGCGCTTTTGCCCCCAGAGTTGGTTGGCTGTGACCAAGGAGAGCCCCGGCCTCAGCTAGGGCATCCTAGAGTGAGAGGAGAGCTGTCAGCCTTGTCCCAGACCATCAGGGGTGGAAACTTGAAGCCCAGTCTCTTTGGACGGCAGTCTGCTCAGTCCTTAGTCACAGTGGCTTTTTCCAAGGTAGGGTTTCTTACTGGCTTGTAGGCCCCACCAGCAGGGACAGCTGAAGGAGGCGGGCACAGAAGGGTGGGCAGTAGCGGAAGATGGAGACCCACAGCCGGCACCTGTCTTAGCCTGGATTCCCCTCTGGAAAGCAGAGCCGGATGGAATTTATTTGGAAAGTCCGCTTCCGGGAGCAGGAGCAGGGTCTGGAGGGTGGGAAACTTGGGAGGGTTCAGGCTGCTGTAGTGCTTCCCGACACTGGCCCCACTGCTGGTCACGGGGTTCCATCCTCTGGGCCCTCCGAGAGCTGCATGGAGAATGCCTCCCAGAAAGTTCCACCCGAGGATGGCTAGAGACCAGATCGCTGGGGCTCCTGCTCCCACGTCGGGAGCCCCGCACAGGGTGTCCCGCCCTGGGACTTGCGGGCGGTATGTTCTGGAGGAACCAACTCACTTACCTGAGACTTAGTTTCCTTGCCTGTAGAATGGAAGCACGAGTCTCAAGTTTTCATATCCTGTGGGTGTTGTGTTGTTGTTTAGTTGCTAAGTCATGTACGACCCTTCTAAGTCCCCATGGACTGTAGCCCACCAGGCCCCTCTGTCCGTAGGATTGCCATTTCCTTCTCCAGGGGATGTTCCTGACGCAGGGATCCCACCTGCCTCTCCTGTATCGGCAGGCGGATTCTTTACCTCTGAGCCACCACGGAAGCCCTGGTGTTGTGTTACCAGCAGTGAAGAATGAATGGAGATGCTTCACATCTTGTAAATCACTGTCCAAGTGTGAAGCAACACTGATAGTTAGGGCAGACATCGATGTGCCTGAACCATGTGACAGCTGGAACAGCCAGCCTCTTCAACTTTCGGAGTGCCTGCTGCCTTGAAGCACTTTTATATATACCGTCATGTCATCCTCACTGCAGCCTCTAAGGTGGCCACCGTCATCATCCCCATCCACGGACAGGGACACAGAAGCTCAAAGGGACCAGGGCACAGGCCCCAGGGGGGAACAGAGGACTTCCCCTGCCTCCGTTCCATTTCTTGGGAAGAGCATGTTGTCACCTGGCAGTGAAACACCCAGGCCAGCACCCTGGGGTTTGTGATCACATTCTAGGAACGCTAGTGGTGGGAAACCCAAACTGCCAGCTCCCGAAAGGGAGGCAGAGAGGGCAAAGGTCAGCAGGCAGCCTGCCTCTGCTGTAAGTGTGAGAGGCCGCGTGGGGATCAGCCATGAGGAAGCAGGGGATGGTAAACATGTGGGTTTTGCTTAGCACGGGGCCTCTTGGCTGGGGCTCTGTGAATAAACTCAGGGCCAGTGTCTGAAGCTCTCGAAACGGTCTGTAAAAAAGTGTGCATGTGGGTGTACGTGCACTTTTCCAGGAAGCAGGTTCGTAATTTTTATTACAGTCTTAATGATCCATGACCCCAAGTTTTAAAGCCACTTCAGTCAGGCCACCCCAACATAAATACAAAAGGCTCAACCCCCTCCTCGGTGGAACACCTCTGGGCACAACAAGAACCTTCCAATCTGTCCTTCAGAACAGCTCAGATTCCATGCATTCTGCTTTTTTTTTTTTTTCTTAACATAGTCTGCTTTTAATTTCACATCTTCATCTTTTTGCTACTGTTATTTATGAGCCAAGGTTAGCGGTTTTTTACAAGGAAAATGCATAATAATTTTATGATCAAAGGATTCCTTTCTACTACCTTTATTATTATTTTTTGGACTTTCTGCAAAAGGTATAATTTCCTCATCAAATGTAGTTTCTTTCACTGACACATATTCATGCTCTTTCAAGCAATTGAATGTGCTTCTTTCAGGGAACCAACCCTTGCAAATTATACCTCTTTGAGTTGCCAGACCAGGAAAATAAAAATAACCTATTGAGAAAGTGTCTATGTTCCAAGTAGGTAGTCTTTTAAAAATCATACCCCTGAACCACTCAACAGATTTTGATTCAAAGAGCTCTTTTGTCCTTGGTATGAAAAGCAACATGAATAAATCAGATCCCCGCTTCCCTTGTGTGGTACAGTTAATATCCAGGCACATCACACCTGGTGTCTGACTTCTTGAAAACTGGCTGAAAATCCTGAGCACTGTATAACCCCAGCTTGATGAGCTGTGGTTGCGCGTGTCCTGCAGAGTAGCTTTGGATGTCCCCCAAATAGAAAGGCAGGACAGGGGACAGCGGCATAGCGAGGGCGCCTTTTCTGTGATGTGAAATCATGGACGGTCGGAAGGATTCATTTAAGCTGGAGACTGGGCTCCATCTGTGACCACAGGGGACGCCACATGTCCTCCCCGGGTGGGCCCCCCACTCTGACCCATGGAGGGAGGGTGGGCACCCCTCCACCCTTTGAGAAACCAAAGGGCAGAACTGGCGCTGAGCATGGCCGGGGCAGGCCAGCTGGAAGGGCTGGGGCCTGCAGGCTTGCTTCTGTTTTCTCTGAGGAGGACTGGAGGGGAGGACCGGCCTGAGCGGCCTCTTCGTCAGGCAGTGCTTGCCTTCAGAGAGGCCATAGGAAACCGCGGAGCGGGGTTGCCAGAAAAAAACACGGGATGCTCGTTACATTTGAATTTCGGATGAAAAATAAATCAGTGTTTACTATAAGTATGTCCCATGCATATACATGCCACCCACGTCCTAGATAATTGCATGGGACACACTCGTCCTAAGAAAGTTATTTGTGGTTTATCTGAGGCTGAAATTTAACTGAGTAATTTGAAATTGTATTTGATGAACCTTGGCAACCCCATTCCAGAGCAGAGAAGGCCCCAACAGGCTGTGCTGGTGGGACATATATATATATATATATATATATATATATATATATATATAATTTTTTTGGCAAGACTTTCTTAACATGCCTGTAAAGAATCTAATTAATTATTTTTTATTGGAGTATAATTGTTTTTATTTTACAATGTTTATGTTAATTTCTGCTGAACAACAACATGAATCAGCCATCGAAAGCTTGAAAGTGAAGTCGCTCAATCGTGTCCGACTTTTTGCAACCCCGTGGACCGTAGGAAATGGCAACCCACTCCAGTGTTCTTGCCTGGAGAATCCCAGGGACGAGGGAGCCTGGTGGGCTGCCGTCTGTGGGGTCGCACAGAGTCGGACACGACTGAAGCGACTTAGCAGCAGCAGCAGCAGGACTGTAGCCTACCAGGCTTCTCCGTCCACAAGATTCTTCAGGCAAGAGTACTGCAGTGGGCTGCCATTTCCTTCTCCAGGGGATCTTCCTAACCCAAGGATCGAACCCAGGTCTCCTGCATTGCAGACAGACGCTTTAACACCTGAGTTACCAGGGAAGACCGTTTTCCCTCCCTCTTGAATTCCCCCTCACCCCTCTAGGACATCACGGAGCCCGGAGCCCGAGCGGAGGCCTCCGTGCCGCACAGCAGGTCCCTGCCGGTCATCTGCCTCACATGGGTGCATGTCAGTGCCGCCAGCCCCACTTGCCCTGCCCTCCCCTTCCTGCTCTGTGTCCACAAGTCTGCTGTCTTTATCAGGCTCCCAGCTTCCAGGATTTCAAGGAGACGGACTCCTGCAGGGCTCTTGTTTGTGTCTTACCTCTCTCACTCAGTATGCTTTTGAGATTCTTCCCGTTGTTGCCTTTAATCAGTAGTTTGTTCTTTTCATCTTTTTTAAAAAATAATAATTGCTGCTGCTAAGCTACTGCTGCTAAGTCGCTTCAGTCGTGTCCGACTCTGTGCGACCCCATAGACGGAAGAACACCAGGCTACCCCGTCTCTGGGATTCTCCAGGCAAGAACACCGGAGTGGGTTGCCATTTCCTTCTCCAATAATTACTGAGTGCTTTTCTATTGAATGAAAGCACCACAGTTTATCTATTTACCTCTGACGGGCCTTTGGGCTATTTTCAGTGGTCATCTGTTATAAAAAAAAAGCTGCTATGTGTTTCTATGAGCAAATGTTTTTGTGGACATACGTTTTCATTTCTCTAGGGTGAAACCTTAGGAATTAAATTGCTGGATCTAATGGTAAGTTTAGCTTCATAAGAGACTGTCAAACAGTTTTCCGAAATGGCCGTACAGCTGTGTTCTCTTAGCAGCGTCCTTGGTCTGTTCAAGGGGCCTCCCTGGTGGCTCAGACGGTAAAGAGTCTGCCTGCCAGTGCAGGAGATGCGGGTTCAACCCCTGGGCCAGGAAGATCCCCTGGAGAAGAGAGTGGTACCCACTCCAGTATCCTTGCCTGGAGAATTCCACGGACAGAGGAGCCCGGCAAGCTGCAGTCCATGGGGTCGCAGAGTCACAGAACTGACGGGCTAACAGTAACTAAGTAGTCTGCTGCGGGTGCTAGAACGAGCCGTCCCAGGCCGGGTGACTCACACAACAGAAATTCATGTCCTGCAGTTCTGAAGCCTGGGACGGATGGTAGAAAGTAAACGGGGGCCTTCATTTCCCTCCCACATATTGTCTGTTTTTACTGTCCTTCCCCAAGGAATTACGTTGGTGTCTTTGTTGACAATCAGTGGAACCTGCCTCTGCGCTCCTGTTTCTGGGCACATTCTTGTCCTTCGACTGATACATCTGTCTTTACGGCAACACTGAGACAGCCTGGGACCCGGGGCCTGGGGCCCTTTGCTGCACACACGTCTCCTTCTCTGGAGCAACAAAATACAAAGAAACTATGAGGGACTAAAAGTAACTGTGTGCATGCGCAGTTGGGGCGAATTACGGACAACAAGATACATAAAGACCAAAAAACCCCAACTGCCGCTTCTGAGGTGTTGGAGCAACAGCAGGGTCTTGAGCGTGGCCCCTGCATACAGCACCCCCAGAGGGGTGAGCAGAGCATGCAAGCTGCCCCTCTCCCCATGCAAGGCACCAGGTTGCCCCCGCCCCCTCACCCAGGGAGTGAGCAAAGGAAACCACGATTTGGTTTTTGATCCGTTTGCACTAAGAGTTCCATTAAAGCCTTGCCTGAATTTTTCATCTGGTCTCTTATCAATTTCTCTTGATTGAAGAGTCCAAGACCATAAGTCAGTAACAACACCACAGTGTCTCGGTTACTGTAGCTTCATAGGAAATCCCGCCAGAGGCCCTCTCACAGATAACTCCACTTTCTTGGGGAAACCAAGCTAGGACGACAGGGGAAAACCTGATGACACAGCTCCTTGCTGGCGTCCGTCTGTGTTTACATCCCGATCTTTCCCTGAATATGTATTTCTGGACTGATATGTAAAAAGCATTGACTTTGGTAATCTTTAGGAGACCCACTCCAGGACACCTTCCCGGACCCCTCACTCCTCTCTGTGACCGTTCTTTTTCTTTTCATATGATATAAAAGTAAAAGCTGTTGAAAGTTCTTAAAAGTAACACTTTGCATGTTTAACCTCTTAGCTTCCAATCGTCTCCTTGCTTTTGCTGTGAAAACAGCACCACGAAAGGCAGACAGATGCTGGTGTTGTAAGGCAATGCCAGCCATTTCCAGTCTTTTTTTTTTTTGCCGCCACAAACCTATGGTGAGTGAAATGAGTGTCATACCCTATCTGATGCACTTGGGCAGTCCTGTTTCTCTTCTAGGTGACTCCCAGTGAGACAGGCTGGGACCTGGGACTTTGCTGCAGAGCTTGCACCTGGACAAGCGTCTCCTGGAGGAATAAAATACAAAGAAACTATGAGGGACTAAAAATAACTGTGTGCATGTGCAGTTGGGGCGAATTACGGACAACAAGATACATAAAGACCAAAAAACCCCAACTGCCGCTTCTGAGGTGTTGGAGCAACAGCAGGGTCTTGAGCGTGGCCCCTGCATACAGCACCCCCAGAGGGGTGAGCAGAGCATGCAAGCTGCCCTCTCCCCATGCAAGGCACCAGGTTGCCCCCGCCCCCTCACCCAGGGAGTGAGCAAAGGAAACCACGATTTGGTTTTTGATCCGTTTGCACTAAGAGTTCCATTAAAGCCTTGCCTGAATTTTTCATCTGGTCTCTTATCAATTTCTCTTGATTGAAGAGTCCAAGACCATAAGTCAGTAACAACACCACAGTGTCTCGGTTACTGTAGCTTCATAGGAAATCCCGCCAGAGGATAACTCCACTTTCTTGGGGAAACCAAGCTAGGACGACAGGGGAAAACCTGATGACACAGCTCCTTGCTGGCGTCCGTCTGTGTTTACATCCCGATCTTTCCCTGAATATGTATTTCTGGACTGATATGTAAAAAGCATTGACTTTGGTAATCTTTAGGAGACCCACTCCAGGACACCTTCCCGGACCCCTCACTCCTCTCTGTGACCGTTCTTTTTCTTTTCATATGATATAAAAGTAAAAGCTGTTGAAAGTTCTTAAAAGTAACACTTTGCATGTTTAACCTCTTAGCTTCCAATCGTCTCCTTGCTTTTGCTGTGAAAACAGCACCACGAAAGGCAGACAGATGCTGGTGTTGTAAGGCAATGCCAGCCATTTCCAGTCTTTTTTTTTTTTTTGCTGTCACAAACCTATGGTGAGTGAAATGAGTGTCATACCCTATCTGATGCACTTGGGCAGTCCTGTTTCTCTTCTAGGTGACTCCCAGTGAGACAGGCTGGGACCTGGGACTTTGCTGCAGAGCTTGCACCTGGACAAGCGTCTCCTGGAGGAATAAAATACAAAGAAACTATGAGGGACTAAAAATAACTGTGTGCATGTGCAGTTGGGGCGAATTACGGACAACAAGATACATAAAGACCAAAAAACCCCAACTACCACTTCTGAAGAGCTGGGAGCGAAAACAGGATGTCAGGAGCAAAAGCAGCATATTGTGCATACCTCCTGCACTCAACACTACCTAAGGGATGGGCAACCACCCAAGTCACCCCTCCAGCTCGAGCCCTGGACCTGCCTCTTATTGTTCTTCGGTCATCCAGTCGTGTCCAACTCTTTTCGACCCAATGGACTGCAGCACGCCAGGCCTCCCTGTCCATCATCAACTCCCAAAGTTTGCCCAAGTTCATGTCTATTGTGTAGGTGATGCCATCCAGCCATCTCATCCTCTGATGCCCTCTTCTCCTTCTTCCCTCAATCTTTCCCAGCATCAAGGACTTTTCCAATGACTCAGCTGTTTGCCTCAAGTGACCAAAATACTGGAACTTCAGCTTCAGCATTGGTCCTTCCTATGAGTATTTAGGGTTGATTTCCCTTAAGATCTACTGGATCGATATCTGGACTGAACAGGGGACGCAACCGTCCTGCTGGTAGGGAGATAGGACAGCCACTGAGTTTTCAGATGTGCTGTTGTGTGCAGGGAGGAGGGCTAAGGATCTCAGGACACTAAGGACAGACATCTCGCTGCTTTGGCTGGATTTCCCGAGTACACTTGATAATTTGCAGAATCATGCAGCATTATGATGGAATCTGGCCCTGAAACAACCTTAGAGCCAATCACCAGCGAGGGCTCCTTTGGGATGACATCTAATTAGTGAGAGAGACCAGGGGGGGGGATGCTCTGGGCCCGTGCATCCTGGTCCGTGTCTGCCTTCCAGCCACTCACTGACTCCAGAAATTGCAAAAGATAAGGATCCCATTTTCAAAATTGCTACACCTACTTATGCAGAGGCACGCTGCCTTAAAAAGCTTTGGAAACATTCCCAACCGGCTGTATTTCAGTCATTACCCTATAGCGTTTGGACTCTCTTGGGTCTTTCATGCCATCAGAATAAATTGGCAGCAAGAAATTTATAATCCCCTTTACACGTGTTTTGGGTTAGGAAGGAGTGGTGCAGATTTCGTTCTGGGCAGTGTTGTGGTGTTCCAAGAGATGCTGCATTTCAGTTTGAATTAAGTTTACGTATAAGAGGAAAAGTGTATGACGTTTCTTACCCACAGTGGAAACCTTCAAGGAAAGCAGTAGTAATCCGGGACGCTGCTCACGTAGGAGAATCCAATGTGGAATTTCTTCCCCTGCATTTTGAGTGTCTTGTGAAAAACTCAGAGCATGCCACGCTGCTTAGTATTTTCCGTCATGGTTTCTGTTCTCTCTGGGGGTCTTTGAGTTAAGTTACCCATGGAAAACTATTTGTTTAAGACCTACTATGCACAGGCCCTCTGCTAAGTAGTTTATAAAGATACGGTGTGAAAGAATATAGTTCTTGCCTTCCAGGAGTACAAATCTTTCACGGGAGACTGAGATATAAAGTGATTACTGAACAGTGTGACAAAGGCTTTCCTGAACCTAAAAGGAGATCAGGGAGTCCTTCTGGACAAGCTGCTATTTGGGGCATAAATCCGTGAGTGGGACTCATTCTAGTGGGTAGAAAAAGGAGGTTGCTTCGGGCAGAAGAGAAGTGCACAGGAGGAGACGTGCTCTTTGGGTTCAGAGTGTGCAGCAGTGGTGGCGCCAAGGACAGGTTCACCGTGGGCAGCAGGGTGTGGAAATGGGACCGGTGTGTTTCCGTTTCAGCTGTGCTCAGTCAGTCGTGTCCAGCTCTTTGCGACTCCGTGGACTATATAGCCCACCAGGCTCCTCTGTCCTTGGAATTTTCCAGGCAAGAAAACTGGAGTGGATTGCCATTTCCTTCTCCACTGTTTCAGCTGAGACCCCAAGAAATGGATGCTATGTTCCAAAGAGGAGTTTGAGGCCGTGTGCAGACAGTGGTGAAGACAAAACCTGTTTAAAAAAGGTCCTAGTGTGTATTGAACTATATTCAATATCTTAGGAAAACCTATAACCAATAATGGAAAAGAATCTGTAAAAGAATATGTATGTGTGTATATATATATATATATATATATATATATATACACACACACGTAACTGAATCACTTTACTGTACATTTGAAACTAACACAACATTGTCAGTCAACTCTACTTCAAATAAAAATTAAAAATGAAAAGAAACCCATTACATGTGATGATAAATGACGGATTTTTAACAAAGGCTCTATTCTCAAAAAAATAGAATATTGGCATCGCTTTCCATTTTTGCAAATCTCTTTAATGCTTTCCTTTGAAAAGGCAACTGAATTCTCATATCTACTTATACATTTAATCTTTTGTAATATGTTGTTTTGATTGAAGTACATGTAGAAACATCTGGCTGCACACAAATGTGTAGCTGGAGGAAACATTTGATGGACGCCGGGAAGAGCCTCGGGGATACCCGGGTGCTTTTGGACCACATTTTGACAGTGACTAATACAGATGTAAGTGCTGAAACACCTTGTTCCCAGAAAAAGTAGATGGAACTGGAGAGAATGGTTATAACAGTAATGCACCTCAAATTTTCTATTATTAAGTACTATTTTAAATTTTCTATCAGGGAACAACTGAATCAGGGTCTCCTTTAATTGAAAATAAGTGATTTGAAATCACACACAAATACAAAAGTGAAAGCTGTTTCATTACCTTTATCTCTTCACACGCTCTGACTGTGTCTATGAGCTCAGCCATGTCTGACTCTTTCTGACCCCGTGGACTGTAGCCTGCCAGGCTCCTCTGTCCATGGGGTTTTTCAGGCAAGAATACTGGAGTGGGTTGCCATTTCCTCCTCCAGGGGATCTTCCTGATGCAGGGATTAAACCTGCGTCTCCTGCTTTGCATGAGGATTCTTTACCAAATGGGCCACTGGGGAAGTCCCCAAATGTTGCGGTTACAGCAAAAGCCAGCTTGGAGGTGAAGAGAAGATTTGGAGAATTGTTGACATGTTGTGTGTCCAATCTCATCCCCAAGAGGTGATGGCAAATACACAGTGTGGGGGAGGCGAGATGAAGCCCCCCACCGTTCCAAACAGGTGACTGGCCTGCAGTTGGCATGGGCTGACCAGGATCGGTACTCTTAAATGAAATCACATATTCTGATTACATCACTACACTGGTCATTGTCATCCCTGATCAGTATGGGCACACTTATTGGTTGAATGTGATCAGAACAGTGATGGGATATGACCCAAATTCCATCCCAGGGCACAGAAAGAATCAGCCTGCCAGAGCAATCTGAAGGGACAGTGGAACCCCAAGTAAAATTAACAGATTATTATACCCCTGAATTGTGCTTCTTCAACATAGTGGTTACGGAGCCTCCCAATCTTCTCTGTGTAAATAATCATAGTTTTATAATGGACCCAGGATTTGGAGAGGTTCTAAGTATGGCTGCAGACATGGGGAGGCTGTTGTGCTGTTGTGATGGTCATGACAGGAGCAGCTTTGTCATCTCTACTACTGCCTTGGGTGACAGAGAGGCCTGTCTGATGGGGCGGACCCAAGTCTGGAGGCAGGGAGCTGAGTGAGGGGGCCACTGTAGGAGCACAGGGCTTGTGTCTGAACCGGAGACTGTAGAGCTGCTGGCAGATTCCAGAGCAATCCAGAGACTGGATCAACGGCAATAGTGGCTGTGTAGACCAAGAAGAGATGACTCTTCCCAGCCTTCTGGGTTGACCAGATGGACGGACCACGGTCTTATGACTGAGCCAGGGGAACATAAGAGGAGGGGCAGGTTTTAGGGGGAAGATGATTGGCTTGATCTAGGAATTTGAGGTGCGTTGAGGAAGGAATCCGGAGAAGGCAATGGCACCCCACTCCAGTACTCCTGCCTGAAAAATCCCACAGATGGAGAAGCCTGGTAGGCTGCAGTCCATGGGGTCGCTGAGGGTCAGACATGACTTGAGCGACTTCACTTTCACTTTTCACTCTCATGCATTGGAGAAGGAAATGGCAACCCACTCCAGTGTTCTTGCCTGGAGAATCCCAGGGACGGGGGAGCCTGGTGGACTGCTATCTATGGGGTCACACAGAGTGGGACACTACTGAAGTGACTTAGCAGCAGAGGAAGGAATCGATTGGCTGATGCTTGGAAGAGAGATCTGGGCTTGATTTGGAAGAAGGCAGAGGTACAGAGTGTAGGCAATTATCTAAGAAACCTGGAAAGCACGGCAGAAATGTAGAAGACACAATATGGATTTCATCTATTTTTAATTGAAGGCACTCGGACATTTTTATAAGGGACCAGAGCCACTGGTTTTCACTCCAAAGAAGACAAATCTGGTCTGCAGATGGCAGCAGGCAATCAGAGCAGAGATGGGAGAGACATGTGACCCCCCCAGAAGCCTCACATCTCAGGCAGCTGGCGCTCCGTGTTTTCTACAAGCTCTCAGCATAACGGTCTTGCTTCCCTTGTCTTCTCTGCATCAGTCTGCATCCTTCCTATACATCCTTCATTGTTGGAAGCTTAAGTGAGGTTGAGAGGGCCTCTGTTTATAGCAACTGAAAGATGTGAGACCCACACCTTGACCTTCAGGGGCTCTGTCACTCAAACACGTTTGGGAATTGGTGCCAAGGGTATCATTCACAGCTCTGAAACACCCCTCCACTGAGAGTCCACAGCGCTCACCCCCGTCTTTTGTCACCCTGCCCAAGAATACAGTTCTTGCTTCCCTCTCCATTCACCCTCTCAAAGTCAGTGCCTCTATTGGGTATTTCTTCAGCACTTGTGCACACGTCTGTAGGTCCTCAGAACTCTCCATCCATGCTGTATGGATTTATTTGGCTGCTCTGGATCTTAGCTGCAGTTCCTGCACCCTCCCATCTTCGTTGCAGCCTGTGGAATCTTTCAGTTGCAGCAGGCAGGATTTGTAGCTGTGGCGTGTGAACTTCTCATTGCAGCATGTGGGATCGAGCTCCCTGATTAGGGATCAAACCTGGGCCCTCTGCGTGGGGAGCATGGAGTCTTAGCCTTTGGACCATCAGGACAATACCCCCTGTTGTATTTAAAGGGAGAAGAAACTAAGGAATATGTTTTACCCTTCACAGTCATGGAGCCAGGGTGCCACAGGCATATTTTCACCATGATGTTCAAGATATGGAACAAAAGACAGGCCAAATGTTAGGATTCCAGACAGGACTTGGTGCGGGAAACAAGCGGACAGCGTCCATTTGTCTTTTGAGTGTAGTTCAAACCAATAAGGCCAGGAAGTTCACCTGCGGCCTGTTGCTCTGTTTTCTCTTCCTCCAAAGACGCTTCTCGCTTCCGTGGTGAGCAGGGAACAGGGGCTGCTCTATGGATGTAGTATCAGCACAGCAACTGTTTAACACTCTGCTTTGCATTTTGGTTGTAAAATAGGAAGATTTCATGGTATGTATGTTGGGAACTCTCCTCTCTAGGGAAGTAACATAAACTTCTGGGAATTTACGGCCGTTACAGGGAGAGTGTGCTGTGTTTTCCAATAAATACTTCTATTTTACTAGAAAGAGAAGTCATGTTTATTTGTGAAACTATTTGCATGATTTAGCTTGTCATGGTTGCAGTTCACATGCCTCAAACACACAGCAGGGTGAGAACTGAAAGGCCGAGTTTCCAGCATGTGGGAAAGGAAGTGACGTTCCACAGCAGCTGTTCTCTGCGCCGCTTTTGCCTCGACTACCGAGGAGGGAGCCGTTTTCAACCACAAGGGTTTTGCTTCCTTTTCAGAGATTGATCACATGTGTAACTGCAGAAGACACACCGCGGTGCTCTGTCACTTGCAAAGCACCAAAGCAACTGGACTTCCCTTCTCACCTGTCATGGCCCTGCAAGAAAATAGGTAACTGGCCAAGTGTGTGGAATTGTGATAGGAAGATGGTTGCAGGTAAAACGGGAACTTGATAACTGGTGTGCTCGTGAGGGACCCCAGCCTCCTTCAGGGCTCCTTCAGGAAGGATGTCTTCTTAGGATGGACCCATGGAGGCCTCATGGCTTCAGGGGCCAGTGAAGACTCTGCTTTGTCTCTGCCAGTCTCTTCCTGCACAAGGGCAAGCATTATTTCACTTGTATTTTTTCACTACAAATTTAAATAAAACGTGTGATCAATTCTTGGTGGTTACAACCAGGAATCAGATTTAAGGCAATAAAAGTGACCTGTGAGATTTATGTTATAAAATACAAAGATGGGTGGATATCATTCACCCTGGAGCAGATGGTCTGGCCACCAGCTTGGTCATCCTCCTGAGACTCTGCAAGAGTGACTCTAGAAAACATATCAAAGTATAAAGAAAAAATAAAAACCGCCCCGAGCCTCTCCGTGCAGATAATGACTATTCATAAATATCATCCTTCTTTTTTGTTTTTCGCTTTTTAACTTAGATCATACACTTTAAAGGTATAAGCACAGTTACTGATTAGGTTTGAGTTAAGAAATGCTCTGAAAAGAGGCAATTTGTTCTAGGTTTACCTGCAAAAGAATATGTATCCTTGTTCCCAAAGAATAAGCTCTACAAATATATAATAAGAATTTGTTTAGATTTACCCACAAGTTTATTATTTTCTTTGCTTGTCCTTTCTTCATAAATAACAGATCATTTTTCCCCTGAAATTATTTTATTTCTTCCAGATCTAGAACTTTTACAGAAGTTACTTTGTGGAAGGTTTGTTGGTGAAAAAACTCAATTTTTGATAATCCAAAGGAATTTTTGACAGTATATATATCTGTGGTTGATGTTTTATTGTCAAATACTTCTTGGGGAATGAATACTTGAATTAATTTTTATTTTTTAAATTAAATAATTTTAATTTTATAGTGCTTTACAATTTTCAAAAGTTTCACACACATGATTTCATATAGTCCCATAATAACTCTTTATCCCTCTATTGCCCCTTCGCCTTTTATCTTTCCCCTGGTAACCACTAGCTTGCTCTCCATAACTGTGGGTCTGCTTCTTTTTTGCTATATTTACTAACTTGTTGTGTCTTTAAGATTCCGTCTATAAGTGGTATCATACAGAATTTGTCTCTGTCAGATTCATTTCACTTATCATAAGCCCTCCAAGCCCATCCATGCTGCTGCAAATGGCAAAATTTCATTTTTATTATGGCTGCGTAGAACCTACATTTAAAAGTGAAGTGTATCTCCTGAGGTAATACACCCAAATGTTCTGAAACTGGATTCTGGTGCTGGATGTACAACTGTAAGTAGACTAGAAAGCACTTAAACAGGTGGGATTTACGGTATGTGGCTCCAGAAGCTTTGCATTTTGCACTCATTCTTTTTAAAAAAATTATTTTCTTTTAATTGGAGGATACTTGCTTTCAGTATTGTGATGGCTTTTGCCATACATCAACATGAAGAGGCCACAGGTATACATGCATCCCCTCAATCTTGAACCCACCCCCACCCCCCCCCCCACTATCTCTCTGGGTTGTTCAGGAGCACTGGTTTGCACTCATTCTTAATAGATAATTATCCTGGGCTTATAATTCTAGATCGAGAGTTCTAGATTGAACATGTTAATGGTATTATCCCACTGACATCCAACTTTCATTACCGTAGCTGGACAGTCAGATTTCAGTCTAATTGCCATTCTTTTGTGATTGTGTCTTTTCTCTGGGGTTACTTTTAAGATCTTTTTTCATGTTTAGTACTCTTAAAATTTTAAATAATATATCTGGGTGTTGAACTCTTTGCATGCATTCTGCTTGAGAACTGTCATGTTTCCTGAACCTATGAATTGGTGTCTTTCATCAATTCTGGAAAATGTGGAACCATCTTTCCTGATGACTGTGTCATCCTCCTTCTCTTATGTCTCTCCTCCTGGGATTTCTATCAGGCATCTTACACATTCCTGTTGGTCCTTCCTATCCTTTCATTTCTCATTCGCATTTCCACTTCTCCCTTTTCTTACATTCCTATTTTTTAATTAGTTAATTTATTTTAATTGGAGGATAATTACTTTACAATATTGTGATGGTTTTTGTCATACACCAGCATGAATCTGCCATGGGTGCACATGTGTCCCCCCATCCTGAGCAGCCTAGATATGTCCATTGAAAGATGAATGGATAGGGAAGTTGTGGTACATGTACCCAATGGAATATTACTCAGCTAGAAAAAGGACACATTTGAGTCAGTTCTAATGAGGTGGATGAAACTGGAGCCTATTACACAGAGTGAAGTAAATCAGAAAGAGAAACACCGATTCTGCATATGAAGGCATGTATATGGAATTAGAAAGATGGTGAGGATGATCCTAGATGTGAGGCAGCAAAAGGGCTACATTCCTATTTTCTCGTTTCTCCCCAACAAGTCCATTACTGTGTCAGTAGGTTTGGATTTGCTGTTTGTTGTCTATGCTCATTCAGCTTTCCTCGTGCCTTGTCTGCTCATGTATTCTGTGATTTCACTTCTGAGTTTGTTTGTGAGCTCATGATCAGTGATCTTTGTCTCAGGGAACTCTCTGAGGCCTGGGTTGAAAGCACCTCTTCCAGAGATATTTGTATTCACTTCTGTCTGGCTCTTGCATGAAGGTCTACTTCAAACTAACTTTTGTGGTTCAAACTAACTTCTGGACCACAAAAGTGAGACAAAATCATCCCCCAAACTCACATAAGTCTGGCCTGTTATTATGAAGTATGGGGAGTATTTTTTCTTCCTGTAAGCAGGATCAAAGAATCGATGCTGTCAAACTGTGGTGCTGGGGAAGACTCTTGAGGGTCCTTTGGACTACAAGGAGATCAAACCAGTCCATCCTAAAGGAAACCAACTCTGAATATTCATTGAAAGTAATGATACTGAAGATGAAGCTCCAATACTTTGGCCACCTGATGCAAAGAGCCAACTCATTGGAAAAGACACTGATGCTGGGAAAGATTGAAGGCAGGAGGAGAAGGGGGCAGCAGAGGATGAGATGGTTGGATGGCATCATCAACTCAATGGACATGAGTTTGAGCAAGCTCTGGGAGATAAGGTAGGATGGAGGTGCCTGGCGTGCTGCAGTCCATGAGGTCGCAAAGAGTCAGACACGACTGAGCCACTGAACAACAAGCAGGACCAAGACCAAGAGGAAGATTCTTCATCATCTCCCTAGTTACTCCTCCCGGAGGGTATGGTACCGTCTGTGGAGGTCCCTGACCTGACCCTTCATCTCTGTCTCCTGCCCCATGTTTCTTGAGCAAACCAATCCAGCAAGAGGAAGCAGAGAGGACACTTGTAAACCTCTGGCCAGGAGCCCTTGTTCTGCTTGGGAATGGAGCGCCGTGTGACACAGGCAGAGAGAGGCTGGAGAGCATTGTCTGGGGAGACTTGCAGATGTTGGCTTTTTCCTGCCATAACAGCCAATAAAAATTCACATCAGCACAGTTCAGCATTTATTTAATTGTGGCTTATATTTACTAGATGAGTTTCTTGCCAGCTAGCTCATTTAAAAAACGCATCTAAAGAGGCGGCATTACCATTTTGGAAAATATTGCCTAAAGGCAGACAGCGAGGGCATGCATATGCTAGCCTTAAAACTCAACTGGAGCAGCTTTCGGTCACCAGTTAGAGTTATTTAATAGAAAACCTTAATTTTCTTTGTTCAACCTTGGAAGGAAATGTGAAACAGCTTTAACGAGTTACTAAGAACCCTTGGCAATCTTCACAAACTCTGTTGATCTGAAATGAGATAAACTCTCCTCTTTTGCAATAAAATTGAACTGAGATGCTTTTGAGAGGTTGATGTGTTTCTGTCTCTGTCTGTCCATCTGGGGGAGGTTTGTCTGAGCTCATGACTTCCATGGAGAACCCTCCCCTCTGTTTTAGCTTTGCCAGCTCCAGGCTCCATCCTCACTCTTGACCCAACCCTTCAGGCCTGAAGGGCTGCAGAAAGGGGGTGCTTCCACCTTTGTGGCCCAAACATGCTTCACAATCTCTGGGTGTGTCTGTGAACTGCCCATCATCCTTTATGGGTCCCTGTTCAGTCACCCTTCTGGGTGTGCCATCTGCCCTTGCTCCTGCCTGGAGGTGACTCTGGGTACCCCATGTTCCTCCTCACTGGGAAGAAGGCTTCCATCCTTGGGGTCCGCACACACAGCATGCTGGAGGGCCCATTCCTCCCAAGGGCTCTTCTCCATGAGGTATCTTTACCAACTGTTGGGTCTGGATCCCACGGGAGGCAAGCTGCCAGTAGGTTTCCAAGTGACTCAGTTTTTAACTAAACCGTGACAGAGCAACGATGCTCATCCAGGCAACATCCTCCTTCCTTGGCTGCAGTTCTGATTGTGAGAACATGGCGACAGCTGGTGCCAGAGACTGGAGCAGGGCCCTCCATCCCACGCTGCACCCGGAGTGGGGGAGCCACCACCTGTGCCCGCAGAGCTGTGACAGGCCCACAGGATTGGGCTGTGTGCCCGGTACATCCCCAGGGAGTGCGTTTTGAAGGTGGACACTATGTCTGCTTGTTGCTGTTGTTCAGTCGCCAAGTTGTATCCAACTCTTCGCGACCCCATGGATAGCAGCATGCCAGGCTTCCCTGTCCCTCACCATCTCCCAAAGTTGGCCCAAGCTCATGTCCATTGAATCGGTGGTGCCATTTAACCATCCCATCCTCTCTCGCCCCCATCCCCCTTGGACGGCAAGGAGATCAAACCAGTCCATCCTAGGGGAAATCAACCCTGAACGTTCTTTAGAAGGACTGATGCTGAAGCTGACGCTCCAATACTTTGGCCACCTGATGGCAAGAGCCGGCTTACTGGAAAAGGCCCTGATGCTGGGAAAGTCTGAAGGCAGGAGGAGAAGGGGCCGACAGAGGATGTCTTGTGCTTAGTAGAAGACAATGGTCCGGGGAGCCATGAGTCACTTGACTTATTTCCAGAGGGCTGATGGGGAGTAGTGTTGGCAAATCACCACTTTCTCTACTGTGACTGAGGACGTTTCCACAGGACTCTCGTCCCTGACATAACCTTCGTGGTGTGACTGCTGGCGAGGACATCTGACCAGACAGGGTGCTGTCTGCTGGGGACACTCACTGACCTTTGACAGTGGATAATCATGGGCTTTGGCTCAGCATTGTGGATTCTCGTTTTGTACCCTGTCCTTTCCCATGTCCGTGGTCACCAGAGGGCCCAGCTTTCTGCAGGCAGGCTGTGCAGTGTGGGAGCTGCAGGGGAAAAGTCAGTTACATCCTTTCTGGTGTCTGTGACTGGAATAGAAGGGGCTGGAATGCCTGAACAGGAGCACTGCTTTGCCAGACGAGGCCCAGCAGGGGACATCGGGAGTGGGTGGGCCCCCTGGGGCCCTGTTGTCTAGCAGGCCAGTGAGCTGACCCGTCTAGTCAGGTTAGAGACAAGCTCTGTTTCCAGAGGTGCAGATGCAACTGGTGAATCAACATTCTTCGTGTCAGCGAGCAGTAAATCCGCGCTGATGGATGGCGTTACCTTTCGAGGAATCCAGCCTGGGGGACTGCTTTGCTTTGTTTCAGGCCAGAGTCTCATGCAAAGGGTGACAAAAGCCCTAGACCAGCTCCAGGCGAGGCGGGTTCTCTGGGAGCAAATGACTCAGCCTCCCTAACCCAGGCCAGAGACGACTGAATAGCTGGGCAAGATTTTGGGGCGCAAAGCACGGCACCTCTCTGAGCCTCAGTTTCCCCATCTGCAAGATGGGTGTATTGATGCTTTCTGAAGGGCTGTTACCTGGGTTCAGAGATAAATGCAAAGTCTCTGGTAAAGAGTCAAGGCTCAGTAAGGATCTACTTATTCTTGCTATCATACTTTTGCTGTGAAAATAAAGCTATTCCTTGCGTCAGCCCTGAGCCCCCTGCTCCTGGCGTCTTATTCTCTCCCTTGTACACTGTTCTGGAGGCAAAGTCTTCTTCCCCATGGGTGTCCCCTCCTTGGTCTTCCTGGTCCCTCAGCACTGCAGATGCACCTGCCCTCGGCACTCTCTTCCACAGGGTGCTGCCCACTTCTGCATCTCACGTCCCACCTGCGGGTTGGTCTCAGAGGGGCCTGGCTGGCAGGACAAGCAGCTGCCTCACTGGCGCCCGCTTCTACGCCATCTTCGGAACATCCTGGCTCCTTGCCCAGGCCCCCTCGGGAGGCTGGCCTCTCATGCACCAGAGCCCCTTCCCCTCCCCAAGCCAGGGGAGCCTCACCATGACTTTGAGCTGAAGGTGGCTGCTCGCAGGTGCAGCGGGGGGCTTGCAGGAAGGAAAGTGCGCTCCGGCCCGCCTACGGGGAACTCAGAGAGCTTTTCCCTGTGGAACTCTGAGTCCCCAGCCCCGGGGTGGGCTGTCTACGCTGACACAAGGGGGTTGAGCTGTCAGCTCCCTCCCCAAGTCAGGCTGCCACCCCTATTCATGCACTAACTGACCGCAAAGTGAACACAGGTTGTGAGGGAACGGTCCACTCGTTCCCTGCCCTCACCACCTAATCCACAGAAGGATGGCTTCTGAAAGGCTATATGGAATATTTCTAAACAACAAAATGTGTTAGAGGCTGTTTGATATAGAGGACCTGTCCTTTCCAGTGTCAGCCAGCACAGGTTTATATTTTAGCCCAGACCTCCAAGCCCTCTACCAACTTGGACACCTGAGCCCCTGGGTCCCTGGTTCCTGCAGCTGGGACCTGGAGAAGGCTGGGTCCCACCCCCTCAGAGCCCGATGGGGCATCGGGGAGACCATGGCCGTGGCTCAGAGGCCCAGCTTCTGGTCTGGCTGCTGGCCCCACCCATCCTGCCGTGGGACTCAGGTACCCCTGTTTGGACTCTCTGTGTGTGTGCAAAGTCGCTCAGTCGTGTCCAACTCTTTGTGACCCCATGGACTGTAGCCCGCCAGGCTCCGCTGCCCGTGGGATTCTCTAGATGAGAATCCTGGAGTGGGTTGCCATTCCCTTCTCAACTTTGGACTCTAGCCTTGCTCCTTATCATCAAGTTCTCTTCCTTTTCTCCCGTTTTAGTAATTGAAACATGGTTTCTGTCTCCTGTGGAAACTTCTGCAGAGTTTCCAATCCAGCACTTTCATTCATTTACATTTCATTCATTTACATTTTTGTGGGGGAGACAAGATTTCTCAAGGCAAAGTGGGGATGATCTTTTTCAAAAATTTGTATTTGTTTATTGACTATGCTGGATCTTCGTTGCTGCTCGCAGACTTTCTCCAGTTGTGGACAGCAGGGCCTGCTTTCTGTTGTTGGGCACGGGCTTCTCTGCTGGGGCTTCTCTTCTTGCAGAGCACAGAGAAGGGCACTTGGTAGTCGCAGGTCTCAGGCTTAGCTGCCCTGCAGCATATGGGATCTTCCCAGAGCAGGGATTGAAGCGGTGTCCCCTGCATTTGCAGGCAGGCGGAGTCTTAAGCTCTGGACCACTGGAAAAGCCCAGTGATGATCTTTTAAGATGTAAATGTGCTTTGTGAAACCCTGAATGAGATGTGAAGCACAGGAGACCTCCCTGGTAGGGGTCTCTGACTGAGGACGTGTGTCCTGATGGGCATGTCTCAGGATAGCAGGAAGGGACAAAGTTTGGGGAGAGAGAAAGGACTCTTTCCACCTGCCTATCATCCATCTAGTTTATTTCACTCATTTCTATTTTACATGGTGAAGAGCTGAGAAAATGAGCAAAATCAGAACTAAGGGAACATACCAACGTGGGTGCCACCATCCAAACAAAGCTCCCTGTAGAGTTTCAGTGTATTTCCTTCCAGTCTTTTCCTCCTCGGTTCCATCCTTCGTGTGGTACTGATTGCCATGGGCTTCGGTGACCGCCAAACAATTTTTCCTCTGGGGGTAAGGATTCTTATTTGGAAAAAAATGTAAATATCTGCTATTGTCGAAAAACTAGAAAATATAAACTGATTGTGATGACACCAGGAGGTGTGTTTGTCCACGAAGTGTCTCTGTACTAAGATCTGGGTATGGGGACTGGAAGGGGTGGGGTAACAGGGCCTCAGAGCCAAGGGACCCCTCCCGACCCCCACGGCCACAGCGATGTCCATAGGACTTCATGCTGGCCACTTGCACAGGATCCTCCCTTCCCAGGCCCCCGGCAAGGCTCATGGTATAACATTGTTTGGGACGTTTGTAGAAGGAACACTTTTTTTTTTTTTTTGAAGGAACACATTTTAACTGACAGT
The DNA here is from genome assembly GCF_032452875.1 of Bos javanicus. Lineage (NCBI taxonomy): Eukaryota > Metazoa > Chordata > Mammalia > Artiodactyla > Bovidae > Bos > Bos javanicus. The sequence continues at coordinate 116,257,412 of NC_083870.1, forward strand.
AGGTAATGCATGTCTCTTCCCATTCTGATTTCAAGTCTCCCTTGTCCCCTTTCCTGTGCCTGGTGGTCTGGAGCGGCCCAGGCGTGTTTAGTCATAATAATGAGTTCTTTTTCTGAAAGGGGCAACACAAACGCATCAGTTCCAGGCCCCACAACTTTGGATCCACCGTCATGTAGAAGGGGTAAGGGCTTCTCCAGTGGCTCAGAGTAAAGACTCTGCCTGCCAATGCAGGAGACATGGGTTCAACCCCTGGACTGGGAAGATCCCCTGGAGAAGGAAATGGTAACTCACTCCAGTATTCTTGCCTGGAGAATCCCACGGACAGAGGAGCCTGGTGGGCTATAGTCCACAGGGTTGCCTGATGTTGGTGGATCTGGAGGCACCCGAGGTGAAGGTGGGAGGGCAGGGGGAGCTCTCTTCCTATCTGCTGTGGAGCCTGTGGATGCGTCCATTAGGTCAGCCTCTTGTTGGAGAACAGGTGGGGAGGGTGATGTGAGGATCCCATCACAGAGGGATGGATCTTGGCTCCACTGAGGACTGAGGGAAAGATCTTGGCACTGAGTACCTCCCACCACCAAGGCAGCCGCTGGGGACCTTGTGTCACATGTATGCTCACCATCCTTTAAAGAGAATTCTGCCTGAGGCCAGAAAGACCAAGACAGAGGAGCCAATGAGGAAGAGCCAGAACAGTGAGAAAACAGATTCCTGAGGGCCTCAGTCAAGGAGAAGCTGGAAAATGACCCAGCTGCTTGGAACAGAACCCCCAGTTCTATAAATTAAGGCACAGATAGAGACACACCTGCTTCAAGTCTGAGGTGAAAAGGAAACCCCTCAGCCCTGGGCGTGTTCCAGAGAATACGTGAAACACGGCTGTTCAGAGGCCTGCAGAACCGGCTCTGCGGGTGGGAGACGGGAGCCCACCCCCACCGCACGCCCACCCCAGGCTTGTGTTTAGATGTTGGGCTTGTGGGGAGGAACAGTTTGGTTTGTGGGCATCTGATATGGTAAAACAAGAAGGAAGTGTCTCAGAAAAAAATACAGACTTCAGAAGAAGAAAGTGTTTTCTTTGGTGATATTTTAATTATTTCATCTCAACTTGTTCCAGCCATTCTGGGAAAACTATCCAGCACTGTTGTTCCATTGGTGTGGGGTTTTGTTTAGGAAATGCTTTTGCATCTCATCTCTGGAGCATTGCTAAATAGGATCCAGGTCACAGACTCACAAAAGGTTCTTGTTGTGGGGGGGGGGCGGGTGGCAGGACACAGTGTCCTAAGGAGCAATGCTCAGTCATGACTGAGAGTCAGCAGTGGATTTGAATTTCAGGGTGACTTAACCTCAGGGCTGCCCTGGTGGCTCAGCGGTAAAGAATTCGCCTGCCAATGTAGGAGACATCGGTTCAACCCCTGGATTGGGAAGATCCCCTGGAGAAAGAAATGGCAACCCACTCCGGTATTCTTGACTGGGAAACCCGATGGATAGAGGAGCCTGGAGGGCTACAGTCCACAGGATTGCAAAGAGTCGGACATGACTTAGTGACTGAGCACTCATACATGGGACTTAATTTCAAGGAGGAAAGTGTGGTTTGAGAAGCTCCCAGATGGTTACAGTGCCTGCCTCCTTTCTTTTCCTCAATTCCGCTAAAGCCGGTGATTAAGACACATCCCTTTACCCTCAAGAGGCTATTAGTAACTTGGGGCATTTTACATAAATAAAGTGAAGTGTGATTGAGGCAGTGTCCACAGATTTAGGTAAAAACTCTATGGATCCTTGAGGGGGCGATAGATTTTGAATGGTTGAGCTGGGACATCATCATGGGGAACAAGGTGGGTGTATTGGTCCAGGCCCAGATGGGAGAGAGAGGCCACAGGCAACTTGAACAGGGCAGGTTTTAATATAAAGACATTAACTATAGGAGCAGCCACAACCCCAGGGCTGGGACCGGAGACCTCAGTGAAGAGGGCACAGCTAGGGCTCTCTGGTGGCAGAGATGTTGCTATGGCGATGCCTTGCTATCAGGCCTTACCAGAACCCTGTCCATGGAGAAATAGCTCATCAGAGGTTACCCAGGTTTTTTTCTGCTTAAACAAACAAACAAACAAAAAAACACCCAGGGTGCTGCGGAAAGCTGCTGGCTATACCCAAACTAGAAAGCAAAATGCTTCCTCCTGTCGCTCGTGGGCTCCCTAGAGCCCCCTCCACCAACAAAGCTGAACACCATGCCAACCAGAAAGTAAACATATTGAAAGGGATCATACCCATTTTCACAGGATGAGGGAAAAGGTTGAATTTGTATCTGAGAGGCAATAAATAAATGAGCTTGACAGGAGGGTCTCACTGAGTGTCAAGTTTGGAAGGATCTTTAAACGTCCTCTTGTGGGCTTCTCTGGTGGTCCAGTGCTTAAGGGTTGGCCTGCCAGTGCAGAGGACACATGTTTGATCCCTGGTCTGGGAAGATAACTAAGCCCGTGCACCGCAGCTCCTGAAGCCCATGCGCCTAGAACCCGTGGTCCTCACCAAGAGAAGCCAGCACAACGGAAGCCCACGCACTGCAACCAGAGAAAGTCCTCGTGCAGCAGCACAGACCCAGCACAGCCAAAAACAAAGAATTTTTTGAGAGTCTTATTGATTCCAAATGCTCATGTCCCCATCATGGGGTGGCCAAGTTGATGAGACATCGAGGCCAAGGCAGCTACCTATGTCTAAAATGGTTAGACAGTCCCTCCACGTACTGAGCCAGCGTCCATCACCGGTTCTGGTCCTGGGGACAATTATCTTGTCGTCCGCCTGACAGCTCTTCTAATACACGAACCCAGACCTTCCGCTTTGCTCCTCCCTCAAGTCTTCTGCCTCTTGCAAGCTATGTGTCCTTATGACCGCCCGGACATTCAGAAGCTTTTCACTCCACCAAGCACAGGTATGAGACTGGGTAGTCTCTCCACCCAGAAGTCTGCGCTCTGGTTGTGTGAAATTGAGCAGGACCATTTCATTCATAACTGATTCATCTCACTGGCCACAGTGGTTGACCTAAGGCCTACTTCCTGATCCATGTTAGAAATGGGACTTTTCAGGGACAGTTAGTTAAAAATAGATACTGAGAGCAATGGACAGAAACTCACAGACAGGAAACCACAAATTCATATAGATATAAATAAGTCAATGAATAAACAGAAAGTTTGAGGAAGAATGAGATATTTGCATAGAGTCAAAGTCCCTCCCCTCAAAGTCACATAGGAGAAAAGAGTAAGACAGTGAAGAAGTCTGACTGACAGTTCCTGAACCAAGGGATCAAAGTGAACATCAGTGCAGTAATGAATCAAGGGATCAGGTGGATATTGTCGGTAGAGTAGTAGAACCAAGGAATACTGTTCACCCCCGATGGGCTTCAGAGAGAACACACACCTGTAAGAAAAGTGAAAGTGAAATCTCTCAGTCGTGTGCGGCTCTCTGCAACCCACATGGACTATGGAGTCATGGGATTCTCCAGGCCAGAATACTGGAGTGGATAGCCTTTCCCTTCTCCAGGGGATCTTCCCAACCCTGGGATCGAAGCCAGGTCTCCCGCATTGCAGGCGGATTCTTTACCAGCTGAGCCACAGGGGAAGCCCACACCTGTGAGACTCCTTGCCAAAAATGCATAACCTATATCTAACCACGAGGAACCATCAGACAAACCCAAATGGGAGAACAGTCTACGATGTAACTGTCTTGTTATTTTCAAACCTGTCCACACCATGGAACTCAAGGAAAGACTGAGAAACTGCTAGACAGACAAGGAAAGAGGTATAATGACCAGGGCAAGCCACGATTCAGAGGCTCCTTTTTCTATACAAGATACTGCTGGGATAAATGGCAAAACTTGAATGGGCTCTGGAGACTTGGAGGCATGAACGATTTGAAGTTAGTTTTCTGGATTTGGTGGCTGCTTTGGGATAAAAGAAGAATATCCTTATTTGTGACAAAAGCACGTTAAGTATTTCAGGGGGTGATAGAACATCATGTCAGCAACTCAGTCTTAGATCGTTCAGGAAAAGAAGAGTCTTTGTTCTCTACTTATAATTTTTCTTTAAGTTTGTAATTATTTAAAAATAAAAAGGTAAGAGGAAGGAAGGAAAGAAAGAAGTAACAAAGGAAGGAAGAATGGAATCTCATTCTAATTTTGCTTCATATGGTGTTTTAAGCTTTTTAGAGGTATTTTCAAATTACATGGAAATGATAATATATAACCCTATGAGCAGGTATAAAATGTGGATTCTTAAAACCCATAGCAGCTGGAATAATTTTATTAGATATACTCAGATATTTCTTCTTTGATTGTCTTCAGGTTTAGATATTTTTTTAAGCTGAAATTGCTTTTAGACTTTGAAGCTAAAATCTTTATATTGAAGTTTGTGGAATGTTAAATCACAATACTTCTGAATGTTGCCAAAGTTTCAGAAGAATGAGACTTAGTCTGACCTGATGTGCTTGGTATCTCATTAGGCTTTCCACGCTTTGATACGCTCTCCTGGCAAAAGTCTCCTGGGCTCACTCAGAGATCAGAAAACACTCTATTCTGTGTCAAACTTTACAGTGAAGTAAAAGTAGAGGAAGCAGTGCTTCACTCAGAATTTTCTATTCAAGTTTTTTTTCTTTCTTTTCTTAAAATTTAAAAGCTAAGAATGAAAAATTTCAAATATGGAGAACAGCAAGTAATATAGCGTATTCCCATGAACCCACCAGTAAGATTTAACAGATGAGAGTATTTTGCCTAAAGAAATAAAAACACTACAGAGACAGTGTGCTGTTCCTGGGCCTGCTCCTGCTTCCTACTCCTGTTCCTCGCTCCATTGTATTTCTCTTTCTCTCTGCTGATGAAACCTTTGTCCTCAGGTTGGTGTATAATCATTCTTCCATCTATGTAGGCTCTTTGAATAGTTCCACAAACAATATATACTTTTCTTTAAGTGCTTTACATTTTTATATAAATAATATCATTTTGAATATATATGTGTGTGTGTGTGTGTGTGTGTGTGTGTGTGTGTGTGATTCTGATGCTGGAAAAAATTGAAGGCAAAAGGAGAAGGGGGCAGGAGAAGATGAGATGGTTAGGCAATATCACTGACTCAATGGACATGAATTTGAGCAAACTCCAGGAGACAGTGGAAGATAAGGAAGCCTGGCATGCTGTAGCAAAGATCTGGACATGACTTAGCAACTGAACAAAAATAACAAATATGTACACTCTACAACTTTTTAGAATTAGTAACATTTAATGAAAATCACAGGGCTTCTCTGGGGGCTCAGCTGGTAAAGAATCTTCCTGCAATGCAGGAGACCTGGGTTCGATCCCTAGGTTAAGAAGATCCCCTGGAGGAGGGCATGGCAACCCACTCCAGTATTCCGACCTGGAGAATTCCACTCACTGTATATGTATAGTCCACAGGGTCTCAAAGAGGCAGACATGACTGAGCGACTTTAACTTCACTTCACTCACAGATCTCAAGTATACAGTTTCATAAAATTTGATAAATATATACACTTATGTCACCACCTGCCCAGTCATGATACAGAACATGGCCATCCACATCAGGAAATTCCCTTCCAATTAAGCCCCACCCCTATAGGCAACAACCATTGGATTTCTACTATGATACTGTAAATATCATTGTTCTTAAACTTTTCTAATTGCTATGGAGCCTTTGTTGTATATCAACGGACTGTATATTGACTGTAAAATGAACATTTCATGCAAAGATGAGCATAATAAAGGACAGAAATGGTATGGACCTAAGCAGAAGATATTAAGAGGAGGTGGCAATAATATATAGAAGAACTATACAAAAAAGATCTGAATGACCCATATAACCACGATGGTGTGACCACTCACTTAGAGCCAGACATCCTGGAAAGTGAAGTCAAGTGGGCCTTAGGAAGCATCACTATGAACAAAGCTAGTGGAGGTGATGGAATTCCAGTTGAGCTATCTCAAATCCTAAAAGATGATGCTGTGAAAGTGCTGCACTCAATATGCCAGCAAATTTGGAAAACTCAGCAGTGGCCACAGAACTAGCAAAGGTCAGTTTTCATTCCAATCCCAAAGAAAGGCAATGCCAAAGAATGCTCAAACTACCACACAATTGTACTCATCTCACACACTAGCGAAGTAATGCTCAAAATTCTCCAAGCCAGGCTTCAACAGTAGGTCCAGATGTTCAAGCTGGATTCAGAAAAGGCAGAAGGACCAGAGATCAAATTGCCAACATTTGTTGGATCATTGAAAAAACAAGAGAGTTCCAGAAAAATGTCTACTTCTGCTTTATTGACTATGCCAAAGCCTTTCACTGTGTGGATCACAACAAACTGAGGAAAATTCTCAAGAGATGGGAATATCAAACCACCTGACCTACCTCCTGAGAAATTTGTATGCAGGTCAAGAAGCAACAGTTAGAACTGGATAGGGAATGGCAGACTGGTTCCAAATTGGAAAGGAGTACGTCAAGGCTGTATACCTTCACTTTGCTTGTTTAACTTATACGCAGAGAACATCATACAAAATGCTGGACTGGATGAAGCACAAGCTGGAATCAAGTTTGCTGGGAGAAATATTAATAATCTCAGATATGCAGAGGATGCCACCCTTATGGCAGCAAGTGAAGAACTAAAGAGCCTCTTGATGAAAGTGAAAGAGGAGAATGAAAACCTGGCTTAAAACTCAACATTCAGAAAACTAAGATTGTGGCATCCGGTCCCATCACTTCATGGCAAATAGATGGGGAAAAAATGGAAACAGTGACAGATTTTATTTTCTTGGGCTCCAAAATCATTGCAGGTGGTGACTGCAGCCATGAAATTGAAAGATGCTTTCTCCTTGGAAGAAAAGCTATGACCAACCTAGACAGCATATTAAAAAGCAGAGACATTACTTTGCCAACAAAGGTCCATCTAGGCAAAGCTACGGTTTTTCCAGTGGTCATGTATGGATGTGAGAGTTGGACCACAAAGAAGGCTGAACGCTGAAGAACTGATGCTTTTAACTGTGGTGTTGGAGAAGACTCTTGAGAGTCCCTTGGAATGCAAGGAGATCCAACCAGTCCATCCTAAAGGAAATTAGTCCTATATATTCATTGGAAGGACTGATGCTGAAGCTGAAGCTCCAATACTTTGGCCACCTGATGCAAAAGTATTTGGCCACCTGATTCGTTGGGAAAGACCCTGATTCTGGGAAAAAGACTGAAGGCAGAAGGAGAAGGGGACAACAGAGGATGAGATGGTTGGATGGCATCACCGAGTCAATGGACATGAGTTTGAGTAAGCTCTGGGAGTTGGTGATGGACAGGGAAGCATGGCGTGGTGCAGTCTATGGGGTCACAAAGAGTCGGACACGACTGAGAGATTGAACCGAACTGAACTGATTGGACTGTACATGTGTGTCTATTTTTGGACTATTTTGTCTATCTATTAATATTTGTCTATCATGTGAATACCATACCAGATTGATCCTATATCTTTACATTAGGCCATAAAATCACAAAGTGTAAGTTCTCCAACATTCTTTCAAGTTAGTTTTAAATATTTTTAGGTCTTTTCAATTACCATTAAAATATAAAAATCAACCTGTTAATTCTGCCAAAGAATATTCTGGGGTTTTGATTAGGACTGCATTGAGTTCACACACAAATTTAGGAAGAATTCATGTATTAACATGTATTGAGTCTCCCAATCCATGAACATGCTTTACCTCCTCATTCATTTTTGAGGAGAGCATAGCAACCCACTCCAGTATTCTTGGCTGGAGAATCCCATGGACAGGGGGGCCTGGCAGGCTCCATTCCCTTTGGTTTCATTTAATTTCTCTCATGGCTGTTTAGTTCTCAAATTTGTTTTGTAGATTCATCAGGATTTTTTCTATGTAAATAATCATGTCAACTGCCAATAAAAGAAGTTTTACATGTTTTTTCCAATGGCAGCCCACTCCGGTACTCTTGCTTGGAAAATCCCGTGGAAGCAGAAGCCTGGTAGGCTACAGTCCATGGGGTCGAAAATAGTCAGACATGACGGAGCAACTTCACTTTCACTTTCTTTCCAATCCATTGCCTTTATTTCTTTTTTTCCTTATTGAGACTAGCTCAGAAACCAGTACAATATTGAAAGGAGATGGTAAAAGTGGGTATCTTTGCTTGTTTTTAATTTTAGATGTAGTTAAGGTATTCAATTTTTTAGCGTTACGTATGATGTTAACTAAGTATTCATACATGCCCTATATCAAGTGTATACATTGGTTATATCAAACTAAGAAATTAAATCTAATCAAGATTATTTCATTTCCAGATTGCTGAAAGTTATCATGAATTGGTTTTAAAGGTTTTCAAATGCTTTTTTATTAATTTAGTGAATTCTATTAATTTTGAAATGTTTAACTGGCCTTGTATTTCAAGAATAAACCCCACTTAATCATGATATATTATACTGTTGTATTTGATTTGCTTTTTAAAAGATTTTTATGTCTATGTTCGTGAGGGATATAGGCTTGCAAGATCCTTTTTGGCTAATGTCTGGTCATTTCTAGTTTGAGTTCTTATAAATAGTCCTCTTATAAACATTCTGGCTTTTTTTTTTTTTTTGCTGCAATATAACACCTTTAAGTTGTGTATTTATGTTGCAGTGGAACTTCTGGGTCATAGGGTATACGTATGTTTAATTTTAGCAAATCCCGCCAAAGTGGTTGTGGTATTTTGCACCTCCACCATCTGGGTAGAGTGTGTCACTGGATGTGTGTGCTGTGAGCTACTTTCTGCTAGCCTGCAAAGGGTCAGGTCCAGAAATTGAGAGTGAGCATTTAGAAACTTCTAGAAATGTGCCAGTGGCACACGCATCCACAGCTGGCAGCCTTGTGTGACAGTGCAGACTGACACTGCAGATGGCACAGCTGCCTGAGGGGCCCCAGGCAGGGGCTTCTGTCCCGGTGCTTCTCGGTGGACCACGTTCTGGTTTGCAATGCACGGGAGCCTACAAAGGATGCTGGTCTTCACCGCACAGAGTTTGAGAAGCAGGGGTGTGGGAAAATTCTGGTGGTTCCACAGCCTTTGGTAACACTCAGTCATCTCATTTTATTTTTTCTGATGGGGGTCCAGTTGTCTGGCCCCGTTATTTTAGTTTGTATTTTCCCTATGACTAAGGAAGTTGTACACTTTCCGTTATGTGTTTAGGTCATCTGGAGATCCCTCTGTGTGAAGTATCTACCTGTTCACATTTTTTGCCCACTTGCAAGGTGTATATTTTTTCAGTTGAAGTATTGTTGTCATTCAGTCGCTCAGTCATGTCCGACTCTTTGCGATCCCATGGACTGCAGCACACCAGGCTTCCCTGTCCTTCACCATCTCCCGCAGCTTGCTCAAACTCATGTTGATCGATTTGGTGAAGCCATCCAGCCATCTCATCCTCTGTCACCCCCTTCTCATCCTGCCTTCAATCCTTCCCAGCATCGGGGTCTTTCCCAATGATTTGGCTCTTCAAATCAGGTGGCCCAAGTATTGGAGCTTCAGTTTCAGCATCAGTCCTTCTAATGAATATTCAGGATTAATTTCCTTTAGGGTTGACTGGTTTGATCTCCTTGCAGTCCAAGGGACTCTCAAGAGTCTTGAGAATTGAAATATAGTTGATTTCTAATATCACGTTTGTTTAAGGTATGCAGCACAGCAATTTACACACACACACACACATATTCTTTTTCAGATTCTTGTCCCTTATAGGTCATTACAAAATACTGAGTATGGTTCCCTGTGCTATACAGTGGTCTCTGTGGGTTATCTATCTCATATATAGTAATGCCTATATGCTAATCTCAAGCTCCTGGTTCAATGTTAATGTTTTAGGTTTCCCCAAAACCCTGAACCTGGACTCTTTCCTAAACCCCACCCCCGACTTCTACGAGGGAGAAGATGAGCAAAATAGGAGGAGAGCAAAACCCTGATTTGAAAGTGAGATTTGTCTGAGTTTATTCAGGTCATATTTATGAGCACTCAGCATGAGCCAAGCGTCGAGTGTGCCCACAAGGACACAGCACTGAAACAGAACAGGCACATTCTTGCTCTGCAGGAATTTACACTCGAGCGGGTAGAAGACAAGCACAAAATGATGACTTTGGACGGTGAGTAAGTGTTACGAAGAAAGCAAAATAATGAAGAGAGTAACTGGGATGGAGGGATTCTTTGGCTAGAGTGGAGAAAGTGTTTCTAAAGCAATTGTATTTAAGCCTGGAACAGGATAATGAGAAGAAGGCAGCCATATAACAATGACTAGAAATAGCATTCCAAGAACAGAAAACATCAGGGGCAAAGGTCCTGAGGTGGAAACAAGCTGGTCCAGGTCTTGATTAAAGACTATTCTCCTATGTGGGTCAAATCTGATAAGTTATATGCCCCACGGGCCAAGTGTAGTGGATGCTGGTGGTATTCCCCCAGGTCCCCTTGACCCCTTCTAGTTCTGTGTACCCCCTTGGCACCCTTAATGTGGGTTTACTGCCCAGGCTTGAGACTGGGTGAATCTATGAGAGGCTGACCTCGATTTCCTAGAGCAGCTTTGCCCACACAGGTTGAGAACGGGAAGTATCTGTGGTTATATTCCCCGATCCATCACCCAGCAGTCCAGATCCACTGGCTGAAGGATACAGGACAGGAAAACTAGCTTCCTTGCCTGGGGTTGGCACAAATTAGGGTGCAATTTAGGCTTCAGAGAGACATCAGGGATCAGGCTACAGGTGAGAGACAGGTCAGAAATGGTATCTCTGGTTATCTTTCCCCCTGCACTCGCCGGCTTCTTCTGGCAGCACTTCCTTAATACATCAGTGCCCCCTGAATTCTCACCCAAGAGTCTGCTTTTAGAACCCTGATACACGTTTTACATTTAAGAGTGTGTCTTTCTGTGCTGGAAAGCTAGGCAAACCAGGTTGAATCTCCCTCTTTTTCACAGGCAGTGACCTGCCCAGGGGCAGGCTGCCCACTCCCTCTGGGCCTTAGTTTCCTCCGTTACAAAAGCAGGACAAAAACAGACACTTTAGGTTAAGGGCTGCTGTGACGGTTAACTGAAAGAATGCAACACTTAGCACAGAGACTGGCAAAAGTCACACACGCACAGCTGTTATTGCACAAAGTTTAGGGAAGAGTTCATAAAATGTTGCAAGGCTTTAGTTTTATATCTTCAAGGGTGTTCTGTGTCACCAGAATTTGGCCAGGGCCAGGGGATGAGGCGGGAGAGAAATAGCCTTTCTGGGACCTACAAGGTGCCTCCAACTTTTTCATTTAAGCCTGAGAGTGAAAGTGAAAGTCGCTCAGTTGTGACTTTTTGTGACTATTTGTGACCCCATGGGCTATACAGTCCATGGAATCCTCCAGGCCAGAATACTGGAGTGGGTAGCCTTTCCCTTCTCCAGGGGATCTTCCCAACCCAGGGATTGAACCCAGGTCTCCTGCATTGCAGGTGGATTCTTTACCAGCTGAGCCACCGGGAAAGGCCAAGAATACTGGAGTGGGTAGCTTAACCCTTCTCTGGTGGGTCTTCCCAACCCAGGAATTGAACAGGGGTCTCCCGCATCGCAGGCAGACTCTTTACTGGCTGAGCTACCAAGGAAACCCTAAGCCTGAGATGCACCTGCCAAGAATAGAAGGTTCTGTTATAATCACTTTAAAGACAGGAACCTAAGTGTCCAAGGACATAAGATGCCTAAGGAGACATGGTGTGCAAGGCAGGCTCTAAATTAGACCCATCGGACCCCAGCCCAGCCTGGGACCTCCATCCCCTTGAGGGCAGGGCTCTGTCTTCCCTTCCAGGTCCTCTCACCACACCAGGCATCGGCATCTGTGGTTCGGGATGGTGGGATGTCCAGTCCTGGCTGAGATGACTTCCGCCAGGCCAAGCCTCTGGCTGGTTCCAGGAATCCATAACACCTGGAGTGATGTGCTGAGGTTGCAAGGAAGCCCCGCCCTGGGGCTGGGTTAGTATTCGGCCTTCGGGCAATGGTGCGGGGGAACCTCTGTGGGCCACGTATGCAGTCATCAGAGACCACCCTCTCTCCATCCTACTGTGCCTCCTGAAGCTCCCACCCTGCCCGCCATCAGAGACCACCCTCTCTCCATCCCACTGTGCCCCCCTAAGCCCTCACCCTGCCCGCCATCAGAGACCACCATCTCTCCATCCTAACTGTGCCCCCCGAAGCCCCCACCCTGCCCGCCATCAGAGACCACCGTCTCTCCATCCTAACTGTGTCCCTCGAAGCTCCCACCCTGCCCGCCATCAGAGACCACCATCTCTCCATCCTAACTGTGCCCCCCGAAGCCCCCACCCTGCCCGCCATCAGAGACCACCGTCTCTCCATCCTAACTGTGCCCCTCGAAGCTCCCACCCTGCCCACCATCAGAGACCACCATCTCTCCATCCTAACTGTGCCCCCCTGAAGCCCCTACCCTGCCTGCCATAGCTCTGGCCCTCCAGGATCCCTCTGAAAGGGAGCTGGGGTTTCGAGGCAGGAGGTTGATGGGGCCACATCCACAGGCAAATCAGAGCCCAGTGGGGACAGCTGCTCTATGGGGGTCTAAAATCCCAGGTGCAGATTATAGACAGGGAAAAAGAGGGGCTTGGCTGAACACCCCTTCACGGCGCCACTGAATGAGTAGTCAGGGCTAGGAACGGGTCAAGGAACTATGAGTTCTGGACAACCCTAGGCACAGAGACCCATTCCTGCTTCTTGGAGTTTCCCATGGGGCTAATCAAACCCATTCTTCCCCAACTAACCCCTCCGTTAGAAACGCAATCCTCCCAACAGCAGGGCAGACTTCCAAACGTTCCAAGAGACATTTTGGGTCCCAGGGGGATGGATTCCTGTTCCCTTGCAAAACCTGGCTTACTTACCCTCTCAAATCCCCCAGGACTGGGCTCTCCGAGAGGACTGGGGGTGGGAACAGCCAGGGGAGTACTCGGACCCGGGAGGGTGGTGGGCGGGCGCACGCAGCTCTGCACGAACTGAACCGGTACCAGGATCCCTGCGCCCTTCGCCCTCCTCTGGATGCTGAGCCCTCTCGGGCCCCACAGCATCTGACCTGAAGTGGGTTCTTTTTTTTTCTTTTAACATCTAGTTTGTGTTTTCCTTCCTCTGCTTTAGCGACTGCATCCTGTCGCACTGGTTTTTCTGCGAGGAGGCTTGCTTTCTTTTCAACACAGCACGCCTAATTGAGAGCAGATTCAAACCCATCCTGCCTTTTGCTCTGGCCCCTGGAACCTGCCAAAGGAGAATCGTGTTCACTGAGGGACAGATCAAGTTCATAGACATAGAAGGTCAGCCTGTGCGTCGCTGTCTGGAGGAGGGCAGCTCTGTCCTGGCTGCCGCCGCGGGCATTTGTCAGGCTCAGACGCAGGGTCACTGCCGGGAGAAAACAGGTCCAGGAAAGTCCTGAGCGTGTACTTACAGACCCCCCCAAACCCTGCGTGTGTGCATCCCGGCGGCCTGGGTTTTACTTCACAGTCACTTTCACTGTGGGAGCTTGGAGATGGGGCTTCTGGTGCCCAAGAGACAGGGCAGGAAGAAGGTCCGTGCCAGTGGTTAAGGACAGCGACCCGATGAGCCGGGACAGGGTGGGCAAACTCCCTCTGAGAGCCTCCCGGAGCAGGTGTGCTCTTAGCTCGTATTCTGGAGTGATTTCACTGTGCTGGTGAAGTTTCATCTAAACAAAATATTTCTTTTGTTGAGGGCTTTCTGCAACACGGAGGCCTTCTGGCTGCCCAAGAGTTTGACCTCCCTTCTCCAGACTCGGCATTTCGCTGTCTGCTGGTATTTTTAGTAGAAGCATAAAAAGAATCTCAGAAGGTTTGGGCTGGGGAGAAGGGAGAGGAGGACTGGGTGCCTGCTTACAGTGACTTGAGCCATGGAACTAACGCCAAGAGGCAGAAAGCAAAACAGAAGCCGCAGAACAGCAGTTACTCTGGGGGAAAGCTCAGTAAGCATGGTTTTAAAAGTGAAAGTTCAGGTCCTTGTCTTACCCTTGATTAATCTAAATAGGGCAGTAGAGGTGATTATTATGTGAAGCACATTTTTAGGTCTAATTCCCCCATGGACAGAACTTCAGCCACCCACTTCTAGATAAGAATGTATATGTCAATAATAAAAATAAATATTTGCTAAATTAACCTCTGAACAGGACATTATCAAAAGACATGTCTGATACCTCTAGTGTGTGTCTGGCACTAGGTAGGTGGTTCAGAACGTTATTTTCACCAGACTTTCAAGATCTACAAATAAAAGAATCTAAATAAAATCTATTACAAATGTTCCGTCCCCTCCTTTGGGGGTAGTATGATGTGGTACAGATTCATTGCTCCCCTTCCAAAACTGTTGCTTCTGTTTTGGAGGAATTAACAAAGACAACCCAGGCTTAATAAATCAACACCGAAGTTCAGAAGTTCAGAGCAATTTGTCTTGGGAACAAAGTCTTCCCTAGAGCTAAGAGGCATTCAAAGGAATTCTTCTTGTTAATGGGATTATTAAAGATATCCCTGAGACCCAGATAAATATTTGATGATTTGGCAAAGTGCTGGGGTTTCTTTGCCGATGTTTCTTCTGCTGACGCATCTCCCCCCTCCACCTGGGGTCTGGATCTTGTAGCTTCATTAGACTCTGCAAATGAAGGCAGGCTGGGATTTCCCCAGAGTATGCTTGTGTGCGAGAGTTTGGCCGGAAACCACAGATCGGGGTTTACAAGAGGGGTGAGGGTGCGCGCGCGCGTGCAAGTGTGTGCGTGCATGTAAGCATGTGTGTGTGCGCGCGCGCGCGCACGGAGGGTGGATGGTCGGGGCGGAGGGATGGAGGGGGAGGGGGGCGGCCCGGGAAGGGAAGCAGCAGATGCGGTTACAAAGCTGCCATCTAGAGGCCGCCCGCCCGCAGTGTATATAACGCGAGTCTGCAGCCCCAGAAAGCTCACACTTGGGCAAACTGCTCAGCCCTAAGGCACCGAGCGCCTGAACCCAGAAGGCGAGCCGGAGTCGGAGGAGCCCAGCCGCCAGGTAAGGAAACGCTGCTGGGTCCGCAGGGCGTGCGGACGGCGGGCAGGGGTCTGCTCTTAAGCGCAGTGGTCTTTTTCCAGAGCTCTTCTTTCTAATAAGCTCTGATGGGTGCTGGCGAGTCCGCAGGTCTGGTTTCCGAAAGCCCAGGCGGCGTGCTGCCTTGCGAAGTGCGGCTGCTAACTCGGGGCTTCCCGTGGGCTGCAGAAAGTCAACATAGGCTGTTTTCTGAAGTGGAAGGCGCTCTCTGTGTGTGTCTGTTGGACTGAGGAATCTGAGGTTCATCTGCAAGCAGACTGTCCATCCCTCTTGCTCAAAGTTGGCATCGGGGTCAGCTTAGCGCCGCTGCCTACCTGTTTTCTCTTCTGTCTCTCCACTGGGGAAACAGCTGGCACTAAGCGTGTAATTCCAGAAAGATGTGCCCCTTACGAAGAGGCGTCCTCCAGCGGAGAAGAAAACTGGGCTGAGAGTCTTTGTGGGTCCAGAATGGGTTTGAATTCACTGCTCTGGAAGATTACCAGAGCCTGTAAATCCGGAAGCTATAAGAGTGAATGTTAAATACAGCCCGGCCCTCTTGTCTCTCCACTGCATCCTTCTTAATCTGACTATTTGCTGTTCGCTCAGAAGGTGTTAAATCTGACTTCAGTTGGGAAAAAAAAAAGGCACACACAAGTCTAGGATTTTGCACTGTGATTGTACTCTTGAAGTAAAAAACATGAATTTTGTTCGATTTTGTTCGCCTGCATAAAGATCTGAGGAGTGACTCAAAACTCTGCAGTGAGGTCAGGCTTGGGTGGTTAGCCAAGACTTGGAAGTTGCAGGGAGAATGAGAAGTTGTAAAAGTCAGACTGCCTGTCTCCCTTTTTCTTTCTCTCTCTGTCTCTCTTTCTTTCTTTCAATTCATTTGCTCACACCAGGATCATTACGTTTTCCAGACGTAGAAGGGCCCCCCCCCCAAATGGTTTACAGCCCTTTGAAGGTATTTGATGCCCTGACATCTCCTGAAACATTCATTCTGCAGAGTCTCAATGTGGTAACTTTTTCTTTTCTCTTTAAACGGGCAGATGCTGCCTTTGTGTGGCTTTATTTATTCCAGGGAAATGCGGAGATCAAATAGCCTCTCCGAGAAAGGCAAGTGGAGGCGGCTGGTGTCTGCGCTTCACTTTCCATAGATTTTAAATGGATAAACTGCTTGCCCTTCTTTCATCAGCCCTTGAGCTTCCCCAGATGCAGAGCCTTTTTCTAAAGCAGAGTTGCACATGGGGAGCTCTAGCTTGGAAACAATTTGCTCTTTTTTCCCCCAGTCTCTGCCATAAACACTCCAGTGTGCACCAACTGTGGAGCTCCATGCCCCAAGCTCCTGGAGATGGGGGTGGGGGAGGAGGGTTGCTCCGGATTTGGGTGGAAAAGCAAAAGAAAATTGAGACTTGCTGCTGTGTTTTGCTGCTCATCTGATTTTTTAAAGGGATGTGCATTGCAGTTGTCATTTTTTAAAAGTTCTGGAAGGTACAGTGCAGGGAGCATGCAGATGCTTAACTGAGTCAGGACTTCCGAGGTTATCCCATATTAGCAGCCAGTCTTGAGAGATTGGAGAAGGTATTATGGTTTCTAATCAGGTCCAGAACAGGCAAAGTATAGTCTTTCTGGATGGAAAAAAAAAAAAAACCCAAAACAAAAAAAACCTACTTAATCAGGAACAGTGGCTTTTTGTCTGATCACTCCAGGCAAAGAGAGAGGCTCGTGTTTTCCAGGAGACACCAGGGAAATTGGTTACTCAAACCTGAGACTGAAAGAGAGTCATTCTGTGAACCCTAAGGGTAACCAGGAGAAGGAAAAAACCTTAAAGGTTTTAGGACTTGAGATGGTTCTCAGTGGTTCTGCAGAACACGAGTGGAATTCCGGGCTAGAAAGTATTTGTATTTTTCATCCAGGCAACCACGGAACTTGGTTTTTATTCAGGGACAGAAATAGTTTTAGAAGGGCTTCCAGACAAATTCCATGTGTGTAGGTGGAAATTTGTGTGTCATGTCAAGTGTTTTTAAAGTCCAGGAAATTATGGCTCTGGGAGACATATGTTTTATTAAAGTGAAAGCAAGCAGAAAAAAGGGAAAGAATGAGAAAAAAGGGGGCAGTCCTCTGATTTTGAATACTTAATGGTTTGCTGCTGGAATCTTTGATCCTTTGGTTACGCAAGAATCGACTCAGCTTAGAACTGGAAAAAATGTCGTTGCTTGGTTCTTCAAGTGATGAGAGAGTTGCGTGTTTTCATAGTGAAAATTTTGCGGAGCCCTAAGCAGATTTGGAAGCTGACTCTGCTTTTTTGTTCCGAGGTGGAGGGGCTGAGACCCCCTTGGGTGGTGCCCACAGGCAGGGGACAGATAAAGGGGGCAGGGCCAGCCACATGGCTAACACCTCCCAGTTCTCTTACGGTCCAGGAAACCTCTGTCACGTCTGCTCGTAGTTTTAAGTTTAAGATGGGAACCCCACTGTGTGTGTAGCCCAGGGTTTGGGGTTGTCCTAGGCTGGCTAACCCCCTACCGCTCATCCTGCTTCTAAGCTGGGTGGGAATTAGGGCTCTGGTTACACCCGCCAGCCCAGAGGGCAGCCTTTGTGCCGTGGGAACCTCTGGGTCTGCCCTCCTGGGTCCTGTGCCGCTTCCCAGTCGGGCCGCTGAGCACAATAGAACAGATCAGGTTTCTGGACATGGGGTTCGTTCTCTTTCCCCCAGTTCTCCCTGTGTATCAATGCGAAGTGTCTGAGGACTCTGGAAATTGATGGCCTCTATCTGGATTAGGGTTTGGATTTCTCTCTCTCTCTCTCAAACGACTCAGAGCAGTGCTTTCCTTGTGAAAAATAACAGCAGCCAGGATGGCATTGTTCTGTTTGTTTGACATGGGGTGGGGGGAGACAGACTGCCCCCCTGCCCCAGCTCTGCTCGCAGTCTTAGCAGCTGGCCTCCCAAGCCTGGGCCAAAACTCTCCTGGACGTTCCCATAGATTTAATGCAGGATTGGTACGAAATGAACAAACCCCAGAGCTGTGCAGTTTCCTAAGGACTTTTAGCACGGGTGCTCTGGGTCAGTCCAGAGGGATGGGGTGGGGAGGGGGATGGCGGCACACATGTATACCCGTGGCCTATTCATGTCGATGTTTGGCAAAAACACCACAATATTGTGATTAGCCTCCAGTTAAAATTAATTAATTTGAAAAAAAGAAAGGAATGGTGCAGGTCTTCCGTATATAAATTGCGCTCCTGGAGTGGAAAGGGCTGGGCTTTCGCAGGCGACCTGCTTCTGCGTCCCCCTGGAGAGTCCCTGGGGTGTGGGGAGGGTGAACAGAGCTGGTTTCAGCCACACCCCTGAGTTTCTGGTCCTGCTGCCTGTCTGGCCTCAGTTTCCAGGTGCCCAGCGGTGCGGTTAGCTAGGCTGGGTGATCGTGTTGGGACAACACTGAGCTGCTCCGTGAAATTCCACCCTGGGAGGACATGAGTTGAGCCCCAATTGCAGAAAAGCCAGTGAAAAATGTTGCCTGCGGGCAAAGATCCTGGAGAGCCCAGGGTCCCCTCAGCGTCCGAGTCGGTGCCCTGGGTGGCCCGGCCCATGTCACCTTCTCTGCACTGCACCCAGGCCTGACAAGCACCTGGCTTCCCCTGCAGGCCTGCTGCCTCCTCCCTCAAAAGCCTTTTCTGCCCCAAAGCCAGGCCCTTGCTCAAGACCGTGGTGGCTCTCGCACGGACAGGCTCAGCCAGGTTCGGTGACCCTCCGGTAGCACATCCCTGGCCACCCCAGCACCCACTTTCCTCTGGGGGGTCCCCATTGGTCACTGGAGGGGAAGTCCCTCTCCACGCTCCAGCGATTTCCACGCTGCTTTCCCGACCTTCTCGGTTAGCTGGCGGGTCCCCAGGGGTGGGTGGGGAGTGATGATTCTGGTCTGTTATTGCCCCAGAGCAGTGCCTCTCACAGAAGGGGCTCCACAAACATTGGCAGGCATAGAAACGGGTGAGACTTAGCTCAAGGGAGGCTTCCGGAATAGTCTCCTCGGGGCTCCTGTTTCCATTGATAATCTCCTATTTCTGGTCTCGGGAGCTTGATTCACTGTTGATTCATTGATTATGAATTCATTGAACACGTGCTTTGTCCAGGCGCCATTGCTGGCTGCCCTGTACACAGGCAGTAAGACGTCGTGGGGTGGAGGCTTGAGCAGGAAGGAGGGGGACCGGGGAACAGCTCAGCGAAAAAGAGTGGAGGTATACGGCCTGGCTGGGAGGAGGTGGGAGTAACAGAGGGCATAAATGGGGAGAGGGGGGCCTGCCTGGCTGGCCGGGAAGGGCGTTCCAGGTCTGTGACTGGAAACTGCTCACATGCTGAAGGCAGTGTTGGGGAACTCCGGTTGGGTACCTGAATGTGGGGCCGTCCGTGTCCTGCAGGGGGTGACTGTGGTCCAGGGGAAGGACATGTTCCTTGCAGGCCAAAGCACCAGCCCATGGAGACCCTGAACTTGGAGATGTCTCGTTCTGGCTTTGCCCTCAGCTTGCCGGGTGAGCGCAGGGAGACCACTGGGGGCAGCTGAATGTGTCAGGCCGCTTGGAGCTGTGCTGTGGTCGCCAAGGAACCTTGATTGATGAATAATAAGCCCGAGAGACGAGGGGACATCTCCCTTCCAGCAAATGGGGATGTGAGTGGTAGATGAGTCTCTTACAGATGCCAGTGTGGGGTTAGGGGGTGGGGGTGACGAGGTGGACAGACGCTGGTTCTCCATCCTCCAGGCCATAGGAAAATCTACTTCCTGTTCTGGTGGCAGTGTGATGCTCTCTGGGTGCAGATGTTGGACCCAGAATCTACAGGAAGTGATCCCTATAGAGGGAGCTTGGTGAGAGAAACCAGTACCCATTGGGAAAAGGGGAACGAAAAAAAAGTGATGCTGATTACTACTTTGTTTTCAGCGGGGTCCTTCTGGTCTAGAAAAAATGGACCACGAACCACCATTGTTCTGTGGGACGTTCGTGCCTCTAGTAAAATTTCCATAACTCTTGATGCCAAGTTTCAGATCACAGAGAAGTGTGTGAGGTGAAAGCCACAATCCCTCCTTTGTCCTCTTATCCCACACTTCCAGCCCAGTTTTATATCCACTGCAGATCTTTCCCCACGCTTTCACGCACACATGAGTGTGCACCCAGTCACTTCAGTCATGTCCGACTCTTTGTGACCCCATGGACCGTAGCCGGCCAGGCTCCTCTCTCCATGGGATTCTCCAGGCAAGAACACTGGGGTGAGTTGCCGTGCCCTCCTCCAGGGGGTCTTCCTGACTTAGGGACTGAACCCACATCTCTTGCGTCTCCTGCCTTGGCGGGCAGGTTCTTTACCGCTAGTGCAACCTGGGAAGCCTCTTATGCACATACATGTACCTATCAAAATGCACATAATTCTTGTGTTTTGGGCATGTATATATGTGTAACTTTCCATGTTCATAAAAGCATCCCCTCTTTCTTTATACAGCTGTATTATATTCCAGATAGTGGTTTGCGGTCCTTTATGGATCGACATTTATGTTGTCACCAATTTTTTTGCCGGTGTGTAAATAGTGCTTCAATAAACATCCTTGCATCTTGGGAATATTTATTTTGAGAAGAGAATGTGTGAACTTGTGAGATCAAAGAACTGGAGGAATCTTTTATCCCAAGCCCGGTTGCTTTCCTTCCATGAGAAATCTTTACGCAGATGTTATTAACCTGTGTCAGAAGTCGTCTCTCATTCTCCCGCCCTCCCTGGTTGGGGCTCTGACCCCCAAGGGACGCAGGTGGTGGGCAGATGTGACTGTCACCCAGAGGTCCCTCCTGAGCTCTGGCCCAAGCCGACAGGAACGGAACTGCTGGCTTATTGCAGCAGAGGGGGTCTGGTCCACGTGGATTGGGAGTCGGCTTCAGGCCCTGGGATCCTCAGCCTCACCACTGCCCTTCCTGCCATCACAGACCGGCCACATGGCCTGGAGATGTCACCGTGTATACGAGGATCACGGCCCATGCTTCCCAGTTGGCATAGGCAGTGAGCCCTCCAGTCGCATGGGATGACCCCTCGCTTTTCCTGGGGGCAAGTGGAGACTCTGGTGAAGGGTCTCGGGGGGTTGATGGGACGTCCCTCTTACCCCTGCCTCCCTCAAGTTTGGCCGGGCCTTGGGAAGCCAGGGGTCTGGGTAGACGTTCTGCAGTTGCTGGATCACATCTTTGTTCAGGTCAGGGTCTTGAGAGCATCACCTGTTAAAATCTAAGACAGTGACTTAGGAAGTTTGTTATCTTAGGCGCAGGGACCACCCACGATTAGCCTCGGGCCTCCTGGACACACGCTCAGAGGCCCACCGACTGCATTCGACGTGACCTGGCAGATGTCTTTATACTATTCTCTTTTTCTGGAAAGAGCCCTTGTTTGTTTCCAAAACAGAACAGGTGAAAAATGACAGGTAACGTGGGCTGCGCTCTCCTGCAGCATTTTCCCCCCTCTTTGGCTTCCCGTTTAGATCTGCGGGGGGCTGGATTGCTGCACTCCTTGCGTGCACACCTCCTCTCTTGTGGCCTCTCTTACTTCTCTGGACCCCTGGAGCCTCTGCCCTGGGAGGGGAGGGGCCGGTAGGCTCCCTGGTAGAAGGCTGGTGGGCACGGCGTAGGCCTCTGGCTCATCTCCTGGACTGGTGGCTGGTCAGTGATTGGTGGTGGATGATCGGTGGACCAGCTGGCTTTCAAGCTCCAGCATGGCGCCCCCCAAGCCTCTGCTGTACCCCCAGCCCCTCCTGGAAGGTTCCCCACACTGCCTAAGAGGAAACAGAGAGGACTGTGGGGGAGGGGGGGCTGTGGACCGACTCTTAAGTCACCTTCTGGTCCCAGAGGATCAGTGATCATTAAGTTGGGTTTTCATTGTCCAGAGGCCAGAAACCTAAGGACCCGATGGGGTCCCTGAGCCCTTCCCTACCTTGGCTGCGGTGCAGGGGACACCGAGGGCCGGCCCAGGCCCAGAGGTGTGAGTGTGGACGGTCTGCTGTGCGGGAGATGTGGGCCCTGGAGGGACACAGACTCCTGGTGATTCCTGTAGGCCTCCTGTGCCCGTGGGCCCCTCCGTCCACACTGAGCCATGCCCCTCCACCTGGGTGCTGGGGGGTACGGCGTGTGCAGTTAGCGGGATGACTCCTTGGGGGGAAGACAGAGGTGGGGGCGTAGCATCTCAGTCAGGCTTCCTTTTTCTCCAGCCCCCGTGCATGGCGCAGACCCCAGGGATTCTGGCTGCATCTGTGGAGGCCTCTAGTAGGGCTGTGCCAGGGCGGGCAGAGGAAAGGACCCTCAGCCAGGGCCCAGCCCCACTCTGCCCGCCTCTGTGGGGCAGCAGCTCGTCCTCCGGCTGAGTTCTGCAGGGACCCGGGTCAGATGAGGTCATGGGCTGAAAGTGCTTTATAAGCTAAAGTGAAAGTGTTAGTCGCTCAGTCGCACCGACTCTGCAACCCCACGGGCTGTAGCCCGCCAGGCTCCTCTGTCTGTGGGATTTTCCAGGCAAGAATACCGGAGTTGGGTTGCCATTTCTTCCTCCAGGGGATCTTCCTGACTCAAGGATTGAACCCATGTCTCTTCTGTTTCCTGCGCTGGCAGAAGGCTTCCTTACCACTCGTGCAGCCTTTACCACTAGGCCTTAGGGAAGCCCATGCCATGCTGCAAGTGTGTTTCATGGATCACAGCCTGGTCGTGGCGAAGGGGCTTGTGTTACTCAGTGAAGCTATGAGCCGCGAGTCCATCACCCCAGATGGACGGGTCCCAGTGAAGAGTTCTGACAAAACGTGGTCCACTGGAGAAGGGAAGGGCAGACCGCTCCAGTATTCTTGCTGTGAGAACCCCATCAACAGTATGAAAAGACAAGAAAATATGACACCGGAAGGTTGGAACCCCCCCCCCCAGGTTGGAAGGTGTCTTGTATGCTTCTCCCAAAAGAGCAGAGCGCAATTACTAACAGCTCCAGAAAGAATGAGGTGGCTGGGCCAAATAGGAAACGACGCTCAGCTGTGGATGTGTTTCATTTTAAGGAGATGGGAAAAAACGGGGTCACACCTTACAGCCATACAGGAGAGTCAAGCCCAAATCCTCCCCTCCCTCTCTCCTGAAGTCGAGGGTGCAGCGGGCACCATCAGTTCCTGGCTGCTTAGCAGCCCAGGGTGGTGGGAGGGTCAGGAGCACCTTGAAGGCAGGATCTGGAGGTGGCTGCCCACCGCGAGGGCTGTCCAGGCCTGGTCTCTCACAGGCATGCACTGTGCGTCCATGTCTGCTTGGGGTCCTCCAGCTGCATCTTCCACAGTCTCTTAGGAGGATGAGTTTATTTGTCCTAACTTGACCTTGGGCTTCCCTGATGGCTCAGCTGGCAAAGAATCCACCTGCAATAGGAGAGACCTGAGTTTGATCCCTGGGTTGGGAAGATCCCCTGGAGAAGGGAAAGGCCACCCACTCCAGTATCCTGGCTTGGAGAATCCCCTGGACTGGGTAGTCCATGGGGTCGCAAAGGTCAGACACGACTGAGTGACCTTCACTTCATTTCACTTGAACTTGACCTTGCTGATTTTCCGTGCGTGCCCTCTGGTCAGGTTTTGCCTGACCAAGTCGGTGGTCCCAAGGCCTGAGTGTCCTCTGGTGATGGGGGGAGGCTCTGAGGACCACCAGGTTTCCTGGCCTCGGGCCCCGTGGCTCCACCACCTCCTCCTCAGAGGTCCAGCTGTGTCCAGCAGCAGCAGGGGATGCTGAGGCCCGGTCAGGTCACCTGGAAGGGAACCAGCGGCCACTTGCTGCTCACAGAGGCGAACAGACAGCAACTGAGGGCCATCTCCATACCTGTGGTCCTAGGGCAGGTCCTCAGCTGTGAGTCTGGAGGATGAGGTGGCCTTGGGCGGCAGCAGGTGAATGGCCTCACTTCTTGGGCGTCTGCTTGTTTCCCCTGGAGGTAAAGGCATCAGCTCGCTGTCTGCGGGTAGCTCCTGCCTTTCCCCCCTCTCAGGGCGGGACATTGACCACTTAGCCACTTGGTCAGTTTTGAATGTGGAGCAAGAAGTAAGCGAGTCCGTGCTTTTTGATAGGTCAAGAGAGGGGGTGGATGCGGTTTTGAGTTTCTGTCTGTTAGATTCTGTCCTCAGCCCTTGAGTTCTTAGGTAGCCCTGGGAGATGGGGGCTGGTGCGCTGAGAAAGCAGTGGCAGATGACAGATTAACTAGACTCACATGAAACACTAATGAGGCAGGAGCCCGAATCCCAGCCCAGGACGGTCTGGTCAGCAGAGGGGTGCTCTCCCAGCTGGGTATCTGTGGACTGTTAGCCCGGCCACTGGGCCCTGACTCAGGGACCATCCTTCCCCATCCTCCGGGACCTCTCGTGTGTGGCCTGGAGTCCAGTTTAGATGAACTTGGCAAATAAGCTTGGCTTGCAGTCGGTCCTTACCTGCGACGGGAGAAGGAGGAACAGACTCCCTACTCTAGATGGCGATGCCCAGCCGGGCACCCTTGGGCCGAGTGTTTTCATTTTACAGCCCCTTCCTGTGGGGACGCAGTGAGGCTGTCCACCCAGGGTGGTGGTGGGGGCACTTCAGAGCCTTCAGGTGGGCGGGTCAGCAGGAGAAGACAGCCCCGGGCAGCTCTCAGAGCTGGAGTCAGTGGGCCGTCATCCCCAGGCACAGTAACGCCTCAGGCTGGGATTCTTCTGGGTGTTAAGACGGTGCCAGTCGAGAGTGTTGACCTCACGCCAGATCAGCAGGGAAGACCATTAGGAAAAGCCAGTCCCTCCAAGACCCAGCTTTGGGTCTTGGTACAAGTTGCTCTCAAAGCAGTTGGACAAATAAAAGGTGGAAAACCAGGCAATGGCCCACATTAGGAGATGGCTGGTTGGTGGCTCTGAGTTGAGAATCACATGGCAAAGTCAGAGACTGTGGATGGGGGCGCGGTGAAATTGCAGGGCAGGCCACACACTGTCCACACCTCCAGAGGTCTGCAAACCGCAGGCAGCCCGACACGGCCAAGCAGGACGCTTGTTACTCACCAGTGCAGGGAACAGATCCACCCCCTGCTCTTGGGTATGTGAGTGAAATGCCTCTGCCATCCGCAGGGGAAAGTGAGCTGGCCACGGGCACCTCTGGGCTGAGGCTCAGCTGCCCGACGTCCCTCTGACCCCCCAGAATGTGTCAGTTTCACATCCGGGCACAGCCCAGTCTGGTGACCTCTTGAGAACACAGTCCTGTAAAGACAGAGGAAGCGAATGCTTTCACTCTTTGAGAGAGATGGACTCACATGGTTTTAGAATGTGGGTGTGTTTTGCAGATTCTGTCATGGTCAGTTTTGTTCTCTCCTTTCTTTGCAAAGTTACTTGGGAGCTACTGTGAAACCACTGAGCAGATGGGGGTGCTGGGAAAGCGCTTACAGGCCTGGAGCGTTTGCTAAGGGATCCATTCTGCTCTTGCATCTTTTAAAACTGTATTTGCTTTTGCGCGCAGGCCGTTCGACCGCTGCCCTCGACACCATGGATCTGCATCTCTTGGACTACTCAGAGCCGGGGAACTTCTCTGACATCAGCTGGCCCTGCAATGGCAGTGACTGCATCGCAGTGGACACCCTGCAGTGCGGCCACATACCCAACAAAAGCGTCCTCCTATACACGCTGTCCTTCGTCTACATCTTCATCTTTGTGATCGGCATGATCGCCAACTCCGTGGTGGTCTGGGTGAACATCCAGGCCAAGACTACGGGCTACGACACGCACTGCTACATCTTGAACCTGGCCATCGCCGACCTGTGGGTGGTGGTCACCATCCCTGTCTGGGTGGTCAGCCTCGTGCAGCATAACCAGTGGCCCATGGGCGAGCTCACGTGCAAGGTCACCCACCTCATCTTCTCCATCAACCTCTTCGGCAGCATCTTCTTCCTCACCTGCATGAGTGTGGATCGCTACCTGTCCGTCGCCTACTTCGCCAGCACCTCCGGCCGTAAGAAGAGGCTGGTGCGCCGTGCCGTGTGCGTCCTGGTGTGGCTGCTGGCCTTCGGCGTGTCCCTGCCCGACACCTACTACCTGAAGACGGTGACGTCCGCCTCCAACAACGAGACCTACTGCCGGGCTTTCTACCCTGAGCACAGCGTCAAGGAGTGGCTCATCAGCATGGAGCTGGTCTCCGTGATCCTGGGCTTCGCCATTCCTTTCTGCATCATCGCTGTCTTCTACTTCCTGCTGGCCCGCGCCATCGCCTCCTCCAGCGACCAGGAGAAGCAGAGCAGCCGGAAGATCATCCTCTCCTACGTGGTGGTCTTCCTGGTGTGCTGGCTGCCTTACCACCTGGTGGTGCTGCTGGACATCTTCTCCATCCTGCACTACATCCCCTTCACCTGCCAGCTGGAGGCCTTCCTCTTCACGGCGCTGCACGTCACGCAGTGCCTGTCGCTGGTGCACTGCTGTGTCAACCCTGTGCTCTACAGCTTCATCAACCGCAACTACCGGTACGAGCTGATGAAGGCCTTCATCTTCAAGTACTCGGCCAAGACGGGCCTCACCAAGCTCATCGATGCCTCCCGTGTGTCAGAGACTGAGTACTCCGCCCTGGAGCAGAATGCCAAGTGACGATGCCCCGCGCGGCCTCTGGACCTGTGCGCTGGGCTGCAGTGGGGCGACCTGCCGGGCTGCCTGGTTTTCCGGAGGAAAGCCAAGTGGCTTCGGGCTTGGCGACCCTCGTTGGCGTGGAGAGGGGCAGCCTGCGTCCCTATGGCTCCTTTCTCGCTCTCGGCCCAGCGTGACCCTCGCGGGGCCCCTGTGACAAGCCCCCGCTGCTCGTCACACCAGCTTCGGGACAGGCTTGCCTGCACTTCTGTAACATACGACTTTTCTGTGCTGCCTAAAGGTTTCATAATGGGGATTTGTATTTAAATCTTAAGACTCTATTTTTCTCACTCTTGATGTACCCTCTCAGTGTATTTGAAAGTTTATATTTTAAATATCGTATGGGAGGTATCCATGCTGACATGTACTCAGCGTCGTAGTTCTGAGGTTAGTTTGACTTCCGTTTTGACTAAGGATGACATTAATTGTTAGCTGTTTTGAAAGCCTCTCTCTATATAAATATATATATATATATAAATATAAAAATATATATGCCAGTCCTGGCTGAAATGTTTTATTGACGATAGTTTTATATCTGTGTGGTGCTTTGGGCCGGTCTGGGATACGGAACGAAAACTGCTCTATAATGCAGTTTGTGACATTAATATTATTGTAAAGTGACATTAAAAATAAGTGCAGTGACACTATCCCAGTCTGTAACACGGCACGCAAAACAAACCCTTGTATTCCAGAGAGTTCTTTCCATTTGTAAGTTATTTTTTTTTAATAAAGATGTTTTTTTTTCCTAAAAAGGTGTTCAGATCTCAGTTTTCAAAGCATGTTTGGCATTCAGGCAGCATGTTTGATGATGATATACAAATATTTACAACATAGGTGATCAACCTAATAAATATGTTTAAAGAAAGGAATACTGTCAGAAAAGCAAATCCCAGGAGGTTAACTTGGATGAAATTATGTGAAAGGAGGAACATCTGAGTGCGAGTGTTGTGGTTTAATTTTTTTAAATTTCTGCCTATGTGTAAGGGAGGGGAGCTGGTTGGTAGGTGCACTTGTCAATGCAAAGTCGGTAAAGAAAAGTCCCAGTCTGCCGTCTACCCAAAAGGGTTGAGGGCCTGGAACTCACCCTCGTGTCCGCCAGGCCTTGAACCTTCCCTGCTGAGGCTCTGTGGTTTAAGTCCTTTCTTCTTCTCTGGTCAAGACAGATTCTTCATTTAAAAGATAATCCATCCATGAGCCTGTTCTTTAGGCTGTGCAATAAGTAGAATCCTGGCCTGTGCGGTCACCAAATTAACCCCCCTTACTAGTGGTCAGGAAGAGCTCTCTCAGGAAGCCCCTACCATCTACACGGGCTAAAGGAGGTGGGCGTGTCTGGGCAGGAACCCAGAAGAGGGCGTGGCTTCCTGATGAGCCCCACCCCCCGACCCTCTGTTGGGACTGATGAACAGAGAGAGATTTTGCCAACACAAAGGTGGACCCGGACCGGGACTCCAGGCTCACCTGGGAACCTGGGGGCTGCCCCCACTATAGGAAAATGCCCTGGGCACGTCGGTTTCCACAGCAGACAGCCCCCCAGGCCCTGCTTCCAACCTACTGCAGGAGGGCTCCCCCTTCTCAGAGGGCTTAGGGCTGAAGTTGTGAAGCCCAGCTTACATATTATTCTAAACATCTACTTGATACGCAGGCGTGTTCTCAGGGCCACGTGCGCCTTATGGTGCTTCAGTCCCTAAGTCGTATCCGGCTCTCTGCAACCCCACAGACTAGTGTGCCAGGCTCCTCCGTCTATGGGATTCTCCAGGCGAGAATACTGGAAGGGTTTGCCATTTCCTTCTCCAGGGGAATCTTCCCGGCCCGGGGATCAAACCTGTGTCTCCTGCATTGTCAGGCGGATTCTTTACCACTGAGCCGCCACCAGGGAAGCCCTTGCCTTGTTCCAAATAGGATTCAGGTCAGATGGATAATGACGTAACCATAGATGAAGACACCAAGGTCAGGGAGAAGGGATGGGAGGGTGGCAAAGTGAAATCAGAGGAGACTGTGATCCAAATACACATTCTTGATGATAGAAAGGGACTGAAGTTTGCTCTGTGCTATCTAGTGGCCTGAGTTCAGACAGAAACCTACTTAGCATGCAGTCAGTGCAAAGCGGGGTATGCATTGCACCCCCAAGTTCAGTGGTGTCCAACTCTTTGCAACCCCATGGACTGCAGCACTCCAGGCCCCCCTATCCGTCCCTCTCTCCCAGAGCTTGCTCAAACTCATGTCTGTGGATTCAGTGATGCCATCCAACCATCTCATCCTCTGTCATCGCCTTCTCCTCCTGCCCTCAGTCTTTCCCAGCATCGGAGTCTTTTCCAATGAGTCGGCTCTTTGCATCAGATGGCCAAAGACTGGAGCTTCCGCTTCTGCGTCAGTCCTTCCAATGAATAGTCAGGACTGATTTCCTTTAGGATTGACTGGTTTGATTTCCTTGTAGTCCAAGGGACTCTAAGAGTCTTCAGTACCACGGTTCAAAAGCATTAGCTCCAAGCTTCAAAAGCATCAAAAGCTTCAGAATTCAGCCTTCTTTGTGGTCCACCTGTCACATCCATACATGACTAGTGGAAAAACAGCTCTGTAATAGGCAAATAAAAATGATTCAATGTTGCAGCCCCGTCTCTGCCATTCAGAGGTGTCCCGCCCCCATCCCCACTGGCGTCTGCTGAGATGTCCTCTGGTTCTCAGTCAGGGCTCCTCTGGCAGCCCTGTTCAAGGGTCTCTCTCTGCCATTCCACAGCATGCTGGACCACAGTGTACTTGGGTACTGGGTAGGCTGCAGCCTGCTCTTTTCTGCATTCCCACCTCTTGAAGCCAGTGAAAATCACCAGCCACTTCCTCCTGCACTGAGGTGTGGAGGGAGAGAGGAGGAACTGAGTCTGGACACAGCGTGTGGATTTCCTGTCTCCCTGTCTCCCTGAGCTGTCACCGAGCTCAGCACACGGTGTCGCAGACCCCTGTGGGTCTCGGGGTGCAGGCTCCATCTGCGGGATGTGCCAGTGACTAAGCCCTCTCTGTTCCTTCCAGAAATCCTCTTCTCTGCCCCGCCCCTTGTGTGCGTGCCTGATCAGTTGCTCAGTCATGCCTGACTCTTTGCGACCCCATGAACTAGCCCGCCAGGCTCCTCTGTCCATGGGATTCTCCAGGCAAGAATACTGGAATGGGCTGCCATTTCCTCCTCTAGGGGACCTTCCCGACCCAGAGATCAAACCCATATCTCTTGCTTCTCCTGCATTGCAGGCAGATTCTTTATCTCTGAGCCACCTGGGATCCCCCCTGAAGACCCACTTATCCAGATTGGAATCCTTTCCTTTGATCTCTGGTGTAACATCCCTCCTGGGAGCAATGGCACGGGACAGTGCGGCTGCAGGTGGGATGATGGAGGCCCAGGTCAAAGGCACAGAACATCCGTGGGGATGTCATCAATTAATATTTTAAACGTGGAGTGGGCAGAGGTCACGTGCACGGTTTGGGATTTGTGGTGGCCACTGGGGGGAGAAAGGCTGGGCAGAATCCCGCAGATCTCCTCAAATGCAGAGATCAGAGTTTGAATTCTGCGTTTCTGTCATCCTTTTGGCTTCTCTTGCAATGCAAGGATCTTTGACACATACACACTGCTGTATTTAAAATGGATAACCAACAAGGACCTACTATAAAGCACGGGGAACTCTGCTCAGTGTCATGTGGCAGCCGGGATGGGAGAGGGGTTTGGGGCAGAGTGGATACATGTGTATGTACGGCTGAGTCTCTTCACTGTTCACGTGAAACTCCACACTGTTTGTTAATTGGCTATGTGCTGTGCTGTGCTTAGTCACGCAGTTGTGACTCTACGACCCCATGGACTGTAGCCCTCAAGTCTCCTCTGTCCATGGAGATTCTCTAGGCAAGAATACTGGAGTGGGTTGCTGTGCCCTCCTCCAGGGGATCTTCCCAACCCTGGGATTGAACCCAGGTCTCCCGCATTGCAGGTATGGATTCTTTACCGTCTGAGCCACCAGGGAAACCCTAATTGACTATATCCTAATACAAAATAAAAACTTTTAATAAAAGAAAAAAAAGAAACATCTTTGAAAATGCCAGTCTTCTGAGATGGTACTAAAACTGTTGGTGATCTAATGAGTGATGGCATTTGGACCCCACGTGGATATCAGGAGCTCCAACGTAGGGCAGGATCTGGGCTAGGGAGGAAATCAGCCATCAGATCCTTGACAGCTCTGCCTGGCGCTGGAGATGGGGAAGCTTTTCTGCCCCCCTCCCTTCCACCTGACGCTCTATTCCAAAGGGCAGCGGGCAGGAGGACCATGCAAGCCACCCAGGAGGCAGTCTGTTGTCAGCAATAAAGGCTTTTCATTTGGCTCAATGTGTAAGCTATTTACTGGGTTCCCGAAAATGAAGAAGGAAAATAATGCCACTGAAAACACCAGATGTGAAATCCTTTGGGCACAAAGCAATCCACAGGACAATGGACTTTAGTCCTCCCAGCAGCCTTGCCGCAAACTGGGACGAGGCCCCGTGGACATCGGGGTTCAGTGCTCTAATTGAGTAGCAAGAAATTCCAAATCACAGACAGCCGGCCTTTTCTCGGGGTCTCCCCAGGAGAGAGCAGCTCAGCAGTGTGACCCCATTTTTTAGGAATGTGGGAATTCTGCCTTTGTTGGGCTTCTCCTGTGAGGACACTGACCATCAATCATGGGTCCAGGAGACTTTCTGTCTAAGTTAAGCCTGGCATGGCAGAATCTGGAGTCTCACGTGAATCTGGCCTGAATGGGCTGAGTGACGATAGTGGATTAGCTCAGGAAGGTCCCCAAAGTTCCCTCCCGGAAGGACCAGGCTTCATTATGAAGCTCAGGAGGGTACCTCTGTATGGATATGAGCCACCGAGATCTCATCTCTCCTGAGCAATGGTAGCTAAATGTTTGAAACGATCCACCCAGTATTCAAAAACACTTCACTTCCCTTTGTCTGTGGTCTTGGACCCTCCAAGGAAAGCTCCTGTATACCTTTGACAGTGTATCCAGGCAGTGCCTGCCAGGACTCTAAAATACTGATAACACGGCCATTTAATATGGAATGATGCTAGTTTGGGGAAGGTCTGATAGGAAATTAAATTATTTATTGTAGGCAGTCTGTATTTGCAGCAAGTTTTTTTGCTTTCTGGATGATTAATGACGGCTTGACTCTTCCATAAAATGCTAAGGGTTTTCTTTCCTGGTATCAGCTCTTACACTCACTCACACACATACATGTGGCTTCGTTACTATCTGGGAACTAACACAGGCATCATGGACATGGCTTCCACGTTCATGTCTAGGATGGCCTAGCCAAAGGCTGGACCACAGCGTGAAGGTCTGCCTTTGAGAAGATGGGGACCTCGGCCAGAGTTGGGGCAGCTGAGCATGAAGCCCAAAGAGCCCTCAGTGCTCGTGTCCTGGGGAATCTTGGAGATTCTCAGTTTCCTCATTTATAAAGTCGGATGATAATAGTTCCTGCTTCACAGGGTTCCTGAGATGGTCAAATTCCACAGACCCTGCAGAGTGCTGGTCAGCTGCCTGGGGCACACAGAGCCCGTGCTCAGGTCCGGAGCCCCTCTTCCGCAGCCTCTGGGCGCAGTCTGCATTTTCTGTGCAAGAAACAATGCATTCCAGAGAAATATGGAGAGTGAATACCTGCCCGCGGGCGGAGACTGAAGGAGTGGGGCACACCTGCCTCAACTGGGTGCTTTTGTCCCCTGGGAACAACGGGCAGGGTCTGGGGACATTTTTCGTTGTCTCTCCTGCAGGTGAGGACGCTATGGGCACCTGGTGGGTGGAGGCGAGGGAAGGGGCAGGGCATCCTACAGTGAGCAGAGGGCACCCAGGAAACTACTGCTGGCCCCAGGTGTCAGCAGGGCTGAGACGGAGGGACCTGGTCTCAGATAAGCCAACCGTGAGACACGAGAATTCTGGCTGCTATTCATTGCTGACCTTCAATCTGTTCAGAGCAGGTCCTCGACGGTCTTGGGGCTGGGGGTACATCCTAGGGGGTCCCCGGAGCCCCCAGCTCCCCTTTCCTTGCCCCTCAGCGCTGCAGAAGGACACTAGCTGACAGGTGAGGGCAAGGCGCACCTTCAGGGCTTGTGCAGGACGTGGAATGAGAGGCTCATGGCACCTGAAGAGAGTTTAATGTCACAGGATTCAGACCGAAATTCTCATTTTAATTTCACAAATTTGGTTCATTACTAGTTTACATTAAAGACACTTGTGAAAAAGGCACAGGCAAATAAACTGTAGTCAACATTTGAGGTGTCCCTAGGAGGTTTTATCTTTTTTATTTTTTGCAGTAACTGTAAACACCTTTAAAGCAGGAAGGAAGAAAAATGAACATTCGATTTACAAAGCAAGGAAGACATCAGAACTAAAGGAATTTGTGAAGAGAGTAGGATGAATAAAGCAATTTAAAAAAAAGCAGAAATAAAAACAAAATCAAGAGAATTACAATATTTAGTTTAGAAGGCTCCAGAAAGAGTGCAGTTGGTGACAGGGCTGCGTGAAGGCAGGGCAACAGATTTGATTCTGCGTCTCAGTAACTGGGTGGTGTGGGTAACAGTCCTTCCACAAACCTCAGTTTTCTTGCCCTTAAAATGGCTTCTCCACCTTCATTAAAGGGTTCTTGCAGAGGTCAGAGGTGTGTGTGTGAAAATAAACACGGCTGAGTGATGGGATAAAGGGGTGAGTCAGTGCTTTACCCCTCTGAAGCACCTCTGAAGCCACACCAAGACTTCCCAAGCTTGGAGCAAGATTCCTTCCCTGTCCCAGTGCTTCTGCGCTCTGCGGCTCGGAGTGTCTTCGATGTCGCATCTCGAGGGCGCCCTGTGCTTTGCAGGCCTGTGTGAAGTCTGCACGCGTTCACGGTCGCCATCCCTGCTGTCAGCCACTGTCCATCGGCCTCGTCTGGGTTTCCCAGGCTTGCGCTTCCCAAGGACTGAGATGACTGGCCGTGGGAGGAAGGCTCTTCACGGCGGGGGCCGGGGCGGGGGGTGCGTTGCTGGTTATCTGTAGGGTGTGTGACAAGCAATGGGCAACGTTGGTGTTTTTCTTAATTTCCGAAGCTTCATTTCTGCTGGCTTTTCATATGCTTATTCACTCAGCCTTTTACATGCGGGATTCAGAAGGGCTGACTATCATGTCATTTCTCCCGACCGGTTGGGGTAGGGGTTGGAATAAAAGAGGGGGTGAAAAAAAAGGGGGGCTTCATCAGCCATTTGTTAGAATATAATGTTCAGAAGCAGTAGAATGGAAAAATCTGAATTTCCATAGTTATTTCCGGAACTAAACTGATTAAAATCCTTTCCTAGGTAGATCGGAATCTTCCCTTTAACCATGTTCAGAAGAAAAGGCCGAGAGAGGCATTGTGGCGAGGGCATTAAATCTGCTTGGGTGACTCAGAATGCGGGTTGGCACGGCGGCGTGTCACGGGGCGCGTCGAAGACCCAGCGAGTCGGTGGCCGTGGTGTGTCTGAAAGGGCCCGGGCCTCACGCTACCACGCTGAATTTGCTTCCTTTTAGGCTTTCACAGCAAAGTGTTTGAAGCTGAGCCTTTCATTCCTTTTCGCAGGGCTGTCGTCAATAGGAAGAACGCATTAAGGTCCCCCCATCGCTGCCTTTCTCAGGATCGTGGTTAAAGTGGGGATTGTGTTTTAGGCTGTGCTCTAATGAGAATTTGAATTTCGTGCGGAGCTGAAGTGTCAATGAAAAATCGCCCGTTGCCCAGCTGTGTAGCCTGTGAATATCTTTCCCTGTGGTTTATTCCGCCCTGGCTCCTGTTAATTTATTCAATCACGGATCAGGCCATCGTTATTGAACGCCCGTGGTGTGCCAGGCACTGGGCTCAACTTTAAAATGTTAGAGACGGCTGGGGCTTTGGTTTTTCCTTTTTAATGCTTAAATTTTATTTTTTAGTTTTTTGGCCATGCCATGCAGCATGTGGGATTTCAGTTCTCTTACCAGGGATTGAACCTGTGCCTCCTCAGTCGGAAGCATGGTCTCTTAACCACTTGACTGCCAGGGAAGCCCCTGTTTTTCTAGTTTTCTATGATCCCAGCCTGGAAGGGGAGATGGATGACAAGATGCAGAGATGTTGTTACTGGCAGCGTGGTAAGAAGACTCTGGGGAGGCTCAGAGCTGAGAGGAGGCAGCGATTCGCCCAGGAGGAATGGGGGAATGTCTGCGAAGAGCCGCCCTGCCCCATCTCCATCTGAGGGTGGCCGGGACTCCAGCAGGCAGGCCCTTGGAACAGGGTATGGGCTGGCAGTCTCCAGGACAGCTTTGGGAATGCTGTCACTGCTAAAAGGAAACACTTTCAGGAAAAGTGAAGGTGTCTAAGGTGTCCAGAAGTCAATCAGCACTGACGCTATTAAGCACTGTGTGATAGGAGCCTGTTTCTAGGTCAGAAGCCAAGGTCATCAGGGCCACGCCCATCCTGAGGACAGAAGATGGGGTTTCAGGACAAGGACTTGGGCAAAGGATGGAGGCTCTGGGGAACACGTGCTCGCCTCTCACCAGCTGTGGGATGGACCACTGGACCCGTGTTTCAGTGGGATGGGCGGTCCTCGGAGAGCCTGGACTCCTGCCCTGCTCAACGTCTGACTGCAGTCAGTAGGCTGACCACGGTTGGAAGGTCTCTGGCAGTTCCGGGTGGCGGGAGCGGAGACCATGTTTTAAAGCTGAGCTCTCAGGGTCTCTTCTAGTCGGCCAGTTCCCAGGGTTTCCACAGCATCTCTCCCCACTCCCCACGGGGTCTGTAAATGAAGGAGTCTTGGATCATCTGCCATGAACACAGCACAACTCAGGCACCGCCGAGAGGAGCCAGGAGCGTGCAGTGCCCCAGGAGGGGTGCTCCCAGCTGCCCACCTTCTGCACCTGGTCTGTGCGTTTGTCTACAAAGACTGGACCTGGAGCCCCAACCTGCTTTCTTTGGGATCTGGGGTTCCTGATCCGTGAGAGTCCTGGGGGTGCCCTGGAGGGCATGTGGTCACTGTAGGGGTATGGGGGCTTCAGTCAGGATGGACTCCAATGTAGGTGCTGCACCCAGGCCGAGACCCTTCCCCAGGAAGGCCCCACTCACAGGCTCCAGATGGGCATGTCTTGCGGGGACACTGATCAGCACCTTGGGGATGCTCCTGCCCGTTGATGGGGTGGACATGGTCAGCCCAGGTCCTGATTCCCAGCCCAGCTCCGCACACACGGGACCCAGTGTGGACTGAGCTCCAGTCAAGCCCTTCTCCCCGTTTGCCTGCTTGTTGGTTTTGGTCTCTGACTTTCACGTGAGGGTTTTTTTCTCGAATAGCTCCTGCTCTTTGGTGACCTAGCCACAGTCTACAGTGAGACTCCGTGCGCTGGGGGGGCCCTGGCGTCCAGCAAAGCTTGTGGAAGGACTCACGGATGGACCGAGACGCTTCACCTTGGTGCCCTGAGTGTGAGGGCCTGGGGGGCTTTATCTCTCATGGGTCTCTTATTCCAGACCCTCCTCCAGTCTTGGGTGTGTAAGCCTGATTCGTGGCCCCCTGGAGAAGAACCCAGGGAAGGGGAATGGGAAGAGGGCTGGTGGGTGAGACTCACCTCGGGGGGCACTTTTTATCAGCCGCCCCTTTCTTTAGCCCTTTGTCCTGTACCCACCAAGTCTTACCATCCAGGGGGATACGTTTGTTTACTGGCTCTATTTTCAAGACGATCTGCTGTGCCTGAGGTCCCAAAGCCCAGACCCCGATTCAGTTCCCCCACAGGACACCCTTACTCTTCTGTCTGGATGGAGACAGAGTATGAAGCAGGGGCGGAACAGGAGGGTCTAAGATGGTGTGTTTTCAGCCTCATCCAGCGGCGCCTTAGGAAATGTTAAACAACTCCTTTCTAGAGGAGAAATCAGGCCTGGTGTCTAGTGTCTGCCGATTCCCGGGTGGCCAATGTTCCCCTGGAGGCCCGTCTCCAGCCGCCATGTGCAGTCCCTGGAGGCGGAGTCTGTCGGAGACGCTTGTGCCACGCCCACCACGTAGATTCAAGAGCCCGGGTCCCCTCGAGACAGGATGTAGCGAAGCGTGATGGAAGAATTAGGAAGTGATGCGTTCTGAGGACCTTCTACATGGTTTTACAGAAAATGCTTTAAATTCCAAGTTTCTGTGATTTAAGTGTCGATGATGGCCGCTTTCAAAAGCTGACTCACAAAAGTCCTGAACGTGTTGCCGCTGGTTCTCGCAAACTGGTGTGAACTGCAGGTCGAACACCTCACCACTGGGCCTCATCCCCCACTCACTGGTACGTGGGAGCTCAAGCTTCTAAGGCTTTCTGGAACTTGTGGTGTAAATAGGTTTGTTTCTTTGTGATTTCTCCCCCTGCAGGCCTTTTGATTTCTTTCCAGTTTTAAAAGCTGGAAAGCAAAAGATGCGGTGAAGGTAAACGAGTGTGCAGAGTCGCACAGGGTTGAGTGGGCGCGCGTGCACACATACCGATACACACGTGCGTGTGTGTGTTTGCATGTGTTTTTACTTTCTCTGCTGCCCTGTGGTAGGGCTTTGGGAAGGTGTGCCAGGTGTTCCTTATTGTACTTTATAGCTTTACATTAAAACTCCCTGTTGCGATTTCTCCTCCTGACTGGGATGGGGTAGGAGCGGGTGAAAGAGTGCTGTCCGCCTGCTGTGTCACACGGCAAGTTCAAGCTCAAGTGAACTGTCTCCTGGGCTGGTCTGTCCTCACAGTCTGCAGCCACCCCGCCATTCTCCCACCAGGGCCTTCAGCTTAAGCCCTTTCTAGGTTTCTTTGGTTGGTTGGTCCCTTACCTTACCTCTGTCCATCCAGCTCACTCTTCATGGGAATGTCAGAGTCATTCTCCCAAATGTTTGGCACTAAAGGTTTGACTCCTGCAAACCGCGGTTTTGGGGACCCCTGGGCACTGGCTCCTGGCCACCCTGGGCCAGAGGCTGGGCCAGTGAGAGGGCGGGAGCCAGGCTGTCCATCCTCCCAGTCTCTGCTTCAGTCACTGTCTCCAGCGGGGCCCACATTGTCTCTATAATCTTAATTCCCACTGGCTGTGCCTGACCACAGAGCCGCTCCCGCTGGGTGGCCTTGGTCTCTGCTCAGGTACCACCTCCACCCCAGTACTGATCTCCAGGTGGCCTCGTAAGCCTTGAATGACTCTTTAGCAGGGTCAGCACTGTTTACCAAGTTCCCCGTACTACGTGCTCTGGAAGAATCGCTGCCTTTGAACTGTGATGCTGGAGAAGACTCTTGAGGGTCTCTTGGACAGCCAGGAGATCAAACCAGTCCATCCTAAAGGAGATCAGTCCTGAATATTCATTGGAAGGACTGATGCTGAAGCTGAAGCTTCAATACTTTGGCCACCTGATGCAAAGAGCTGACTCATGGAGAAGACCCTGATGCTGGGAAAGATTGAAGGAGAAGGGGACAACAGAGGATGAGATGGTCAGATAACATCACTGAGTCAGTAAAACATCAGTTTGAGCAAACTCCGGGAGATGGTGGACGACAAGGGAGCCTGATATGCTGCAGTCCATGGGGTTGCAGAGTTGGACACGACTGAGCGACTGAACAACAGCCTGCTGTCTACTCAAGGACAGGCGTGGGGTCCTTGTTCCTGGCCAGACTCTGAATCAGTGAATCCTGCCTTTGAACCTGACAAAGTCTCCTGCCCTTGGTAGGGGAGTGCAGGGGCATTCCTGATGCCCACTCCGTGCTCCCACCCCCTCATGCTTGACATTTTTCTTCTCTGTTTTCTTTTTAGTAAATTCTGTACTCAACACTAACATGGGTAAAGAAAGAAAGAAAGTGAAGTGGCTCAGTCGTGTCCGACTCTTTGCAACCCCGTGGACTGTAGCCTATGAGGCTCCTCTGTCCATGGGATTTCCCAGGCAAGAGTACTGGAGTGGGTTGCCATTTCCTTCTCCAGGGGATCTTCCCAACCCGGGGATTGAACCCGGGTCTCCCGCATTGCAGGCAGACACTTTACCTTCTGAGCCACCAAGGAAACCCAAAGCTCCACCTCATTTCCAATGCTGCCCATGTAGAATCCTGGGACCTAGAACACCTCCTTGCTAGCGCTCAGGGCTGAACCTCTTGCTTGATGGTGCCCAAAGGCCTCGGTGCTGGCAGAGGCACCAGCTATGCAGAGGCACTAACAAGCAGGCTGGAGGAGGAGACACAGCCAAGCAGAGAAGGGGAGCAAGTGACTCACGGGTGTGGAATCCCAACGGTCAGGCCCCGAGCAGCCACTGAGTAATTAGGTGTGGTCACTGGTTGCCTGCCTGGAGGCTGACTTAATCAATTTGTCATTTCTGGACGACTTGCCGCGCTGAGCTTGCTGTGGGGACCCTGCCCATTTACCTTCCTGGTTCGAGTGCCCGCTGGGTGAAACAAATCATGAGAAGACCAGCCTCGTCATCACCCTCCTCGATGACTAAACCCCAGAGCCCCAGGCTCCTTGGTCACAGGTTACAGACGGCTTCTCGTGTGGCCGACTCTGGGGTTCAGGCCGGCACTTGTTTTACGAAGAATAAACAGACACAGCCCAGGGCAGGTGTCTTGGTGGAGGTTGAGGGATTGTCCTTGGGGTATCGGATTTCAGCCGAGTTACGCTCCAGGGAGCGGAGCCCTGGCTCCGTGGAGTACACGCTACCGTGAAGATGAGGGATGAAGTGATGCTCGGCACTCGGTCCCAGCGGCACTTCTCCAGGGGTGCCCAGCGCAGCCAGAGTCTCAGTGCTCGTGGAGAAAGGGTGTTCTGTGACCACCCACTTTTAGGAAGAGCTGGGCTTCCCAGGTGGAGCTACTGGTAAAGAATTTGCCTGCCAGTGCAGCAGACTCAAGAGACCCGGGTTCAATCCCTGGATTGAGAAGATCCCCTGGAGAAGGAAATGACCACCTGCTCCAGTATTCTTGCCTGGAGAATCCCATGGACAGAGGAGCCTGGTGGGCTACAGTCCCTGGGGTTGCAAAGAGCTGGACACGACTTAGCACTTGTCAGCCGCCTTGCATTGTGGGAACGGCAGGTACATCCTC
The DNA here is from genome assembly GCF_032452875.1 of Bos javanicus. NCBI lineage: Eukaryota > Metazoa > Chordata > Mammalia > Artiodactyla > Bovidae > Bos > Bos javanicus. The sequence goes on from NC_083870.1 coordinate 116,297,118, forward strand.
CAGGGGTCGAAAAGTCTGGAGGTGAAGAACCCCTTTCAGCTCTGGTGGCCGTGGGACCCATTCCTTACTGGTCAGGTGTTTCTGGCCCCGGAGCTGGTTTTGCCGGCAGTGCTCACGTGGAACATGGCAGAGTTTCTGAGCCTGGCATCAGGTATCAAAAATGCTCCCTGGGGAGGTCTGAAGCCAAAGCAAATCCTGGGCTCCACCTGTGGATGTTTTGGTTTAGGAACTCCTGGGTGGACCCCACAATCCAGGCCTCTTAAAACTTCCCTGGAGAGTCTCATGATCACTCAGGTTAGGATGTGGACTCCAACACCCAGAGGAGCATTTTGGTGGCCACAGAGTCCTGGAGTTGAGTTTTTCTTTCTGGTGAGTCTGAGCACCCACAGGCAAACAGGGAAGGCTAGTGGTGGTCTGAGTCCGTCTTAGATCTACCCTGGGCAGTGAGCATCTTGGGAAACTCAGCCTCAGCAGAGTCACCAGCGTGATGGGGTCATCACGCTTTTCAAGGGCTGGGAAGACAGCTGTTGGGCAAGTAACTTTGCATCAGTGGCTTGCAGTGAAATTGGGAGACTGCGCAAAAATTGTGAGATTGGGCGGGTCTGAATTGCTGAGTTAGCAGCTCTCCCTTTGGGAAGTGGAGGGGAGGAGAGGGCCTCCTTTGTGATTATTTACTCACCCTTGACCTGCACAACATCCAGGAAAGTGCTTCTAGTACATTTCCACCCATCCTGGGAAATGTGTCCCACGTCACCTGGGAAAATCAAGATGGAAGAGACATCTGAACTGAGGATGGGCCCACTTAGAATCACTTGAGGAAGAGCCTGAGGCTGTGGATTCGAACTGATCCACCGGCACCTTTAGTCACAGGGGAGTGGCAATTAGTTCTGTTTCCAGGCCACCGAAGGCAAGCATGAACAGCCAGGGGTAACGCTGGGGGCAAGTGGGCCGGGCCATCTGAAATCTTGTGCCAAAATCATCACGCAGGTTAGAAAGTGTTAGTCCCTCAGCCATGTCAGACTCTTTGTGACCCCATGGACTGCAGCCCTCCAGCCTCCTCTGTCCATGGGATTCTCCAGGGAAGAACAGTGGAGTGTGTTGCCGTGCCCTCCTCCAGGGGACCTTCCCAACCCAGGAATTGAACCTAGGTCTCCTGCACTGCAGGCAGATTCTTTACCATTGAGCCCTCAGGTAGGACAGAAGGACCCACAAAAACTGAGGCTGTCCTACTCTCATGGAATCAGGTCCCACTGAGCGGTGGTTCCAGTAGACCCAGAAGCAACAGCACCCCGGGCTGGGGAGCCCCGAGGGGAGTGGAAGCTGGGCAGGACAGGACTCCTTGCAGCTCTTATGAACCTCATGTGGTTAAGCTTGGCTGCACAAAAGAATTTGTAAATCAGAGGAACAAGTCATGTTTAATAAGTGGCCAGATCTCAGCCTCAAATGAAGTTCAGATCTGTTTTAAATGGGTCAAAATCTTGCTTAGCTCACCGAGTACTTCCTTGTATGGAAAACGCTGGAATTTATTAATCATATTCTGCACGCATGAACTATTCTACCTCCCCACCCACACCATCAAGGTGCCTCAGGTGCATTGTCAGCAGACAATGCAGAAAGGGGCGTGGGTGGAAAACTCAGGTCTAAAGTGAAACAGAGAGATGTGAAGCCATCACCAAGCCCTGGAGTCTGGCGGGGGCGGGGGAGGTGGGGGCGTCTTGCAGGTCTGGGTCTTACTCTCTGTCTCTGTGTGACTTTGGGAGAGTTACACAGCACCTCAGAGCTCTGGTTTTGATGACCATCACGTGGGAATACAGTTGCTGACTTTTTCATGGGGTTGTTTTGATGACTAATTCAGAGAAAGTGCATTCACTCTACGGCATGATGTCTGATCCGCGTGTTCACTCAGGACGGGATCAGTGTAGACACAGAGGTTACGGTCCCTCTGGGTTCCTGTGCCCCATGGATCTGTCTCTCTTCATTTTCTGTGTCCTCAGTTTGACGCGAGTGCGCTGAATCAGGAACCAGGTCGTCGCTGCCCACCCAGCACCCAGCACCGTGCCTGCTGTGCCAGCCACTCAGAGCACAGCCGTTGAATAAACAGATGAATGAACGGAAGAAGGGTTGGCGCTTTTAACGCTAAGCCCCAAGCTCTTCACGCCACAGTCTGCTGCCTTTAGAGAGACGCTGTGACAACAAACACCGAAAGCAGGAACACTGGTTCAAATCCATTAGACAGTGGCATCCTGGGCCACGTCCTCTAGACGCATTCCGAAACGATCCCCAGGGGCCCTGGAGGCTGCAGTGCGCCCCCTAGTGTTCCCTGTCCCCCTTGGTCTCCCATAGGGTCCAGTGGTTTCCCACTCAGACCTGAAAACCAAGACACTGAGTAGGTTATGGGTTTTCTTTTCTTTGTGCGAAAGTAAAAGAAATACCTCCATGTGCTTCAGCTTATAAAGTAGTATAAAGCCCACATGATTCAAAGAAAAAAAACATTATGCTTTATTATGATTTATAATGATAAGTCATAATACTGACTGGTATCTCAGTCGGCAAAGAATCTGCCTGCAGTGCAGCAAACCTGGGTTCGATCCCTGGGTCAGGTAGATCCCCTGGAGAAGGAAATGGGAAATTCCATAGACAGAGGAGCCTGACGGGCTACAGTCCATGGGGTCACAAGAGTCGCACATGACTTAGTGACTAATAAGTCACTAATAAGTCACCACCATAATGGAAAAGAACAAAAAAAGAATGTATGTAGATCATAACGGAATCACATTGTTGTATAGCAGAAATGAACACACCATTGTAAATCAATTCTGAAGATGAAAAAGTGAAAAGGGACTTCCCTGGCCTGCAATGCAGGAGATCTGGGTTCCATCCCTGGCCTGGGAAGATCCCCTCAAGAAGAGAATGGCAACCCACTCCAATTAAAAAAACAAAAAGCAACAACAAAAAATACCTCCTGCATTCTTGGTGGACAAAAGCAGAAGCTCCCAGCAGTTTTGCTCAAGTTTGGGTTCCGTGGCAGCTCCAACAATGTAGCACGGGAGCAGCCGGCTGGAGATGGAGGACGGGCGTGGCCAGGTCTAGAGTGGAGCCCAGTGCAGTCTGAGGTTTGAGAGAGAGTGAGAGGGAGGAAGCCCCCATGGAGGTGTTCAGTGCAGGGGGAGACTGTCACAAACGTCATCTCATCAAATCTAGACTGAGCATGGTTACCACCCCTGCTTCGTGTTAAAGAAACCCCCACAGAGAGTGTAAGGGGACGAAGCCTGAGTCTGAACCCAGGACTGGCTGCTTCTGAGGCCTCTTCCACCAGCTGCCTCCAAAAAAGGACCCAATTTGCAAAAGAATTCTGTGCCCTTCTCTGTCTTTGCTGAGCTGTGAAGTCCTCAAGTCTGATTTCAAGAGCAGATACACCTGATGAAATACAGATTTATGTTCGAGAATCTGCCAAGTTCAGAAGTTATACAAAGGCCAAGCAGGATTGCAGCCCAGGGGGGACTATCTGAAAACAGAAAATTGGACTTTTGGGGTTCTGCTCAAAGGCAGGAAAAGATGAAGGGGAGGGTTTAAAACTAAACACAGGAGGTGCACTGATTTTTACTTCGCAGTTCATTTCCCCCATCATTTCTTTAATAATTTTTATTTTATTATTTGGCTGTGTTGAATCTTAGTTGCAGCATACGGGACCCTTCGATGGGGAATGCAGGCTCTCTGGCTGTGGCTCGTGGGCTTAGTTGCCCCAAGGCGTGTGGGCTCTTGGTTCTCTGACCAGGGAGGGATCCTGTGGCCCTGTGTTGGAAGGCTGGTTCTCAACCTCTAGACCACCAGGGAAGTCCCTCCCCAAGCCTTTTCTTTCTGCGGCTGGGTCGAGTCTTCTAAGATCACCTGAAGGTTGTTAAACTGACCATCTCTTTTTCCTGTTTGTTCATAAAAAGATATCTGTAGCATGTGGATAGAAAGCTCTTTCTCAGAAGCTAGATCCTGAGTGAGGTAGGGCAGGCTATGAAGCTGGACACCAAAGCCGGCTTGCTTTTGGTGAAAAATTCTGAAATGTCTGAAACTGGAGATTAAGCCAATCAGAGACTTTGCGAAGGTTCTCTGTTGAGAGGCAGCCAACTTTCTTCTGCTAACCCTAACCCTAACTTCCTTTAACAGATGGCAGTGAGAGCTGTTGGCTTCTGTGCAGGGCCTACTTTTGGTTCCTTGATCTAGAAGATGCCCATGGATTTGAAGGCTCAGCAGAGTGTGCCCTTGGTATGTTTCTCTGCGGTTAGCTTCTCACTCAATCATAATCCCGGAGAAGGGCAACTGGGGAGGCCCCTTCTGCTTCTCTGTACCTCCAGGTCTCATGTTGAGCCTGGCAACAAAGTAGACCTCACAGAGGCTCCCTGACTTAACAAGCAATCACACGAATACGGGAAATGACTGCTCTTTCTGGCAACGCTCGTCTCAGTGAGGGAACATGCAGTCAGAGCAGACCCATTTGGATTCTAAGCCAGCTCCAAGAAACTGGAGGAGTCTGAGAGTTGATGACTGTGGGGTCCGGTCCGGCTTCGGGCCAGATGAGGTGGTGCGTCACTCCACCTTCGGGTGTGTTTCTCTGAGTGTCCTGGACTCCAGGGTGGGCCCGAAACCACCCGGTCTCCCTGGATCCTGCCAACTCCAACTCAGACCCAGGAGCCAGCATCTCAGCGAGCCAGACTTTTGTTCTGGATTCCCCTGGCCTGGACCACCAAGCTCACAGCCCTGCTCTGGAAGCACGTGCTGCCCGTCCCCCAAGGAAGCCTTCCTCTGCTGGTCTAGAGCATTCTGGTTCAGAGATGGCATCATCAGACATACCTAGATACATACTCTCGCTCTGGACAAGTGACTCAGGGCCTCAGAGCCCTCATCCTTTCCTCGAGAGAGTTGATCCTATACTGGCATCCATCTCAAAGAGCGTGGGAGAGTTAAGACAATTCAGTAATCGCCCTGGCTGCACGTGTAATAGGGAAGAACAGGTCTGCCTCCGTGCTGGATCTGCTTCTCTTCCTTTAACCCTGTGCTTCCTTGCCTGCACGTAGTCAGGCTGGCTCTTTCATGAAGGAATGCAGCCTAGAGCCTGAAATACACAGAGCCCATTCTCAAGGCTCTGACCTTTAAGAGTACAGCACTCTTCCATTCGTATGAAGGGAAAAAGTTGCAACACAGAGAACAACATCTGTCCTCTTGGAGGTTCACAGGACCCAGTGACTGACCTACAGGGACAGCTGCAGGAACAAAGGATTCCAAGACCAGGAAGAGACCAACACAGTGCTGTAAAGCAGTTATCCTTCAACTGAACATAAATAAATTTTTTAAAATTGGGGGGAGAAAAGCCCATTCACAGACACACACACACGAGAAGGAAGTTTGCAACAGCTACCGTGTCCCTCCCCGACCTTGCCTTGAAAAATGCTTTGCTAAAACCTTTCAGGGAGTCCCGGGTTTTTCAGGGCATGATCTACCCACCTCCTTGCAAAGCCCCCGCAATAAACCTTTCTCTGGTCCAAACTCCGACCTTTCAGTCTGTCTGGCCTCACTGTGTGTTGGGCACACAGACCTGCATTTGGTAACACACAGCCTAGCGCCCTTGTCCCTTCAGGGCTGGCTCCCTTTCCCCTTGTCCAGCTGCGTTCTTTTTCGAATTTCCTCCAGCGTTCAACATTGTCGTGAAAGGACAGTTGAGGATAGGAGAGCACGCTTGTGATACACGGGCTTGGACAACGCTGGGACTTCCCTGTGCCCACCATAGACTCTGCCCATGGGAGTCTCAGAGGATGGTTATTAAATGAATCCATCCATTATTTCAATTTCACAACCCACAGCCTTGGCAGATTCTAAGTTGACCCAGTGATCTCTGATTGTACTGAAGCCTGCTTGGTCTTCTCAAGGAGGAGTCTTTCCACAACATCCCTTGTTTTAAGCATATTTACCAGAATTTGTTTGTTCTTATGTTTCAAATGCAGAGTTCTTTTCTCTTTTAATAGCCCTCTGCGATTAGTTTCTAAAACCCTGCCCCTGTGGTCATGTGCGTAATATTTGAGGTATTCACATATTTCTAAAAATTGGTAACAGTGGGGAAAATAAAAAACATTCTTGACCCCACCTATGATGACTCAGTTTTCATAACTCTCTTTCTTAGCCAGAGTTTGAGTAAGTCGTGATCAGGCGCCGTTCCCCCCAAAGTCAATTAACTCGGTCTGTTGGAACAACACTGAGGCAGAGGGATGGGGCTCCAGCTTGCCTTTCAGACCCCTGAGGCTGCCTGGAGGAGGTGGAATTCCCTGAGGGGCCTTAATCAGAATCTACTCCACATGCCACTTCGGGGCAGCTCTGTCCCTGACCACCTGGCCCTCTTGATGCTCCATTGCTTGGCTTTCAGTCTCAGGGATGACAGAGAAGGGATGTGAACATTGGGAACCATACCACCTGGGAGCACCCTGGCATATAAGAGGGCCTGGGTTTTGTTTTGCTTGCACGTTCTCTAACTTCTGCTGTATTTTTCACCTTGAGGGAGTTGGGAGGAGGGCAGTGGAGCCATTAATCAGGAGGCTGTCCTGCTCATCTTAGCGTCTTTGGGTCCTTCTAGTGTCTAAAACACCGGTTGATCCATCCGTACTTTCTGAATTAAGGAATGAATGAATGAGACTCCTGCCCTTAGAGAGAACCAAGAGACTTCACTTATTCAGATCCAGCTGATGGATTTACATGCTTTCATGAGACTCTCATAAACTTGGCCAAGACTTACCACATCTATCCTCAGGGCAGGCTGTGTTTTTGAAAGCAACTATCTGCGGCTTCCTTAATGAAAACCAAACAACGTAAATCGTGCCAGGACTTACCATCGACAGCCCGGGGATGCAGGCTCCTCTCTAATTACCTGCAGTGTTTCTGTGGGGAATAGTGGCTGGCGGTGGGGGCTGAAGATTGGACGGATTTGTAAATAATAGCAGTCATCACAACGAAACCCAAGTTGGCAATGCACTGCCTTCTCACGTCCTGTGAGCATCCGATAGTGGACAAGGGGACAACCTCTAAACCAGCCTCGGGCCAGTCTCCCCAATCCCACCTTCACCCTGGTACCTGTCAAGTAACTTTCAGAAGAGGTAACCATGAAATATTACTTTAAATGGTTTCTTTTTCCTACTGAGAACAAAACCGACAAGCTAGAGTTTCTTACCTTGTCTGGCTCTACAGCTTATGAGCGACTTACTTCTGCTACCAAACAGACTACAGAGAATGAGTCCATTCATCATGAAACCCTGCTCCCCGGTCGGGTGCTAGAATTGATTTTTAACCAGCAGGAACCAGAGGTAAGCTTTAGATGTTGCTTTAGTAAGAGAAACCTCACGGGCTATTTGGTGAGAGGGAAATACTGCCGTTTCGGTCGCCTGTGTGTGGGTGGACCAGCCCACTCCCCACTAAACACATTGCCTGGGGAGACTCATTTTACTGAGACAACACCCAAACTTCAAGAGGGTAGGCCAACTTCATAGATTTTGGGGGAAAAAAAAATGTTGTTTTTCAAAATCTCCAAATGACATCATAACCATTACACTCTCACATCTGAAATGACAGCATTTAACAAGGGTTCTCGGAATGACTTTTTTGCCAATTAGGTTTGAATAAATGGGGTGGGGGAACCCAGAGCACTGAGAGTCTGTGTATGAAAACTTCACAGACCACAGAAGGATGCTTTTCCCCATGCCAGGGGGCTCTGGGCTAGCGTGGAGAGGCTGTGGAACCATGTGGTCCTGGGGCTGGCAGCTCAGAGACCATGACCAGCCGAAACAAAGGCTCGCGTGTTTTTTTTTTTTTTTTTGTTTTTTTTTTAAAATTTTTAAATCAATCCAGGAAAAATACTGTGTAAGCTACCATCAGTCTTTTACACGTTATCACTTGGAAACAGATGGGAGCCCCCTGGCCTCCTTGGCCTTTGGCATCTGGGAGCCTGAGTACCCTCCGTGTGTGCGTGGGGCTGTGGTACCCTGGCCCCGTGTCCGCATTTCCGACTCTCTTAAAAGGACCGCTTATCAGCGGCTCTAACAGGTACCAGTGTGTGTATTTTTCCGTTGCTGGCACGAGCACAGACTTCCTACCATTTATTTTTCTTGTGTCCTTAGAATTCTTTTCTATGACTGCTCACAATTCTTTCACTTGCCTTGCATCTGAGCATACACCATGGTAGAAATTTGACAGAGCTTTGGGAAGAAGGGTGAATGTAAAACATTTCTGCTTTGCTCTGGATCAGTGGTGTTCAGGAGGTGGCAGGACTTATGGAAGAGGACAGAAGGAAGAGTCCGCGGGGTCTGGGTTGGGTCCCCTCTGGCCAGAGAGCGCATCCCAGCTCACTTTTCTGTTACACGCAGGTCCTCTGTCAAAGGCTTTCAAGACTTTACTGGGGAGGGAACACGGGCATGGGTAGGAGCTGCCAACTTTCCAAAAATGCATTTTATCATCAAGAAAACCAGCGAGGAATTTAGTGGGTGATGGAAAGGTGATTAAATACTTTTCTCTGGACATCGCAGTTCCTTCGGGGACTCCTTTATGGAATCTCTGTAGCTTAACAAGCCCCAGGAGGGGGCAAGTGGCTGGTTACTGAGTTTAATTAATCAACGGGCATCTTATCCCCCTCAAGGGGCTTCTTTAAAATTGTTGGGAAAAGGATCCAAGGATCCGATAAAGCGCCATGAAAATATCAGTCCTGTAACTTTCTAGGACGCAGCTCTTCAGCACGTCTGGGACATTTTGAGACTTTTCAGAGAGCTGCTGGCACGTGCCAGGCGCGTGAGGTGCTCGGGGGGCGCGGCGACCTCGGCCGACTGAGCAAAGATGCCAGAGAGTGACCTTCCTCTCCAGGCTCCGCACCTCAGCACAGCTCTGCTCCTGAAAATTATCCAGCAACTTCTAGGCCCCTGGCTGATTTCCCTTTGAGGGGTTAATTCAGGGAAGAGAGACTCTAATGATTTCAGCCTGTTCTTTCGTCTGGATGAGCCTCCAGCCTGGCCTCCAGCTTGGCAGGCCCAGATCCTTGGCTGAAACTGGCCTTTTCTTTGCCCACCATGGCTCGCACCCGCTGGATCCAATATGGTAGCCAAGAGCCACCTGAGGTTTAAATTTGAATTAATGGAAGTAGAACACATTCCGTTTGTCAGTTGCACCCGCAGCTTAGAGTGTTCGGTAGCCAGATGTGGCTGGTGGCCCTAATATTTCCTTCGTGGCACAGAGTCCTGTTGGGTAGCCCTTTTTCTCAGGGTCCACCCTGCAAATCCCCAGCCCCAAATGATACCAACAGCCCACACTTTGTCATGTACCAGGATGGTCACTGCTGAAGAAAAATCCCAAGACTGTGAAGACTGGTGCTGTCAAGGGGACAGTGTTTAATCTTGGCGGGTTCCCCTAGACCCCTGGAAACAATGTCCTTCTTCCAGAATCTTCCTGTCCATTCCCCCGCAAATGTACCCAGCTCTCCCTTGACTCCTCAACTTCTACTTCAGCCCCTACCCCTAACGCCTGGCCAAGGACCCTGAAAAAAGCAGGGAAGCAAGGGAGTGCCCTCCGTTTCCTTCTGGGGGCCCATGCCACACTCATCGCCCCTCTCCTTTTTCTTCACAGCAAGTCTGACTTCTTGCGTCTTGCTCCTGACTCTTCAGCCTAGCCAGGGACTTCGTTTATCCCTGCTTCCCAAATCTGCCCGTTAGCCTCTTTATCCCTCTGTATTAGTTTCCCAGGGCTGACCTCACAAGCTGGTGCTTTAAAACCCCAGGAAAGCATCGTTTCAAAGTTCCGGAGGCTGGAAACCCAGGTGCCAGCAGGCCTTTGCTTCCTGGGAGGCCCCAGGAAAGGACTCGACCCTTGCCTTTCTCTTGGCTCCAGTCCCTGGCGGCTGTCCCTGGCCTTCCAGGGCTCGTAGATCCTCACTCTAATCTCCTGTCTTTACGCGGGGCTCTCCCTGCGTGTCCGGCTCCACACAGCTGTCCTTTTAGACCAACACCAGTCATGCTGGAGTTGGGCCACCCTGTGCCGCGGTGACCTCATCTTACTTATTACATCTGCAATGACCTTGTATCTAAGTCAGGTCACATTGTGAGGTCCTCGGGGTTAGGGTTTCAGCATACTTTTTTTTGGTGGGGGGAACACAATTCCTGTCTGTCAACCCGCACGTCCATGATCAGCTCTGCCTTGTATGTGGGAGCACGGCCCCTTTGGCCTCTTCACTGGGCTTTCTTGATCCTTGGTCCTTGGTTGGGCCTGTCTCCACGAGCAGATGAGCGGTGGAAGAGGCGTCTGGCTCTGCTCTCAGACCCTCCTGTGATGACGCTGCGGGTCTGGAAGTGCCAGGTCCTCTGATGCCTGCCTTCTGTCGGGCACCTTCTCCTCCTCGGTCAGTAGACAAGCACGGTGCGGGCATTGCCATTTCTCTCTCTCCTCCCTTCACCTCTTGGATGTTTAGTCCTTGGCTGTCTCCCTGGCTCAGACAGTAAATAATCTGCCTGCAACGCGAGAGACTTGGGTTCAATTCCTGGGTTGGGATCAGATTCCCCTGGAAAAGGAAATGGCAACCCACACCAGTATTCTTGCCTGGAGCATCGCATGGACAGAAGAGCCTGGCGGGCTGCAGTCCACAGGGTCGCAAAGAGTTGGACACAATTGAGCAAATGACACTTCCACTTTTTTCACTTGGGTGTCTTAGCATCCCATTTCATTGCCTTAACGCGGCCCACGGTTCTCAGGAAACATTCTCTGCACATTCCTTGCTGAGTGTGCTCTGCTGTCTGGTCAAATCTTGCAGGACATGTCCCATGCTAGCCACGTGCGACTCCCCCCTGTCCACACACACAGTCTTGAGTTTCTCACATAATTCACACGCTCTTTACTGAGAACAAAAGAAAGCAGAATTTAAGTCTTCCCTGGATGCTCAGTCCCCTTCACACAACTTTCCCAGCATTTCTGCCCTTGACTCCAAGCATCCTGAAGGGCTGGTTGCTCCTGCTACGTTCGTGGTCTGTCCTCCTGCTGACTCCATCCAGCCTGGCCTGGACCCCATGGCTCCATAGAAACAGCCCTGACTTTTCGCTGGTGAATGGCCTCACCAGGAAGTGTCTACTTGACATGGTGTCTCCCTGGAGGGTGCCTCCTGCCCTCCCCAGCTCTCCATGGCTCTGTCCTCTATCACCTGGACTTACGCCTCATCAGCATCCTGACCTGTTTCAGAATTCCTTGGTTGTCCTCTGCTCGGGCCACCACGGACTGGGCTTGAACAATGGAAGTTTGGTTCTGCACCGTCTGGAGGCAGAAAGCCCAAGGTCAAGGTGTCCTCAGGGCTGGTTTCTGCCTCTACTTGCACCTGGCCCCTTCTCACCGTGTCTGCACAAAGTCTTCTCTCTGTGTGTGCTCATCCCTGGTGCCCACCAGTCAGATCGGAGGAGGGCCCACTCTAACCACCCCAGCTTGTGGATGTCTCTAAATGCCCTCTCTCCAAACATGGTTACATTCGAAGGAGTTGGGGGTTAGGGCTCTGACACATGAATTTGGATGAGGGTGCAGTTCACCTATAGCAAGCGATCTTACCCACGCCAAATATGGGTCCTTGGGCTCCTCGTTCTATGCCTCTGGCCCTGACTTCCAGGGACCCTTCCTCTAAGGCCTTCTACTCACACCCCGTGGATTTGGGTGAGAGTGGCTCTCTTGGCCTATTTGGGCCACTGCAACCAAGTTCACCTGCCAGGGGGTTAAACAGCACTCGTCCACTTTCTCACGGTTCTGGAAGCCAGGAGTCCAAGGTCAAGGTGCTCGGTTTCCGGCGAGGGCCTGCTTCCTGGCTTGCAGACGCCTTCCCGCTGTGTCCTCACGTGGCCTTTCTTTTGTGTGTCTGGGGAGAAGGGAGAGAGAAAGGGGATATTCCTGGGGTCTCTCGCTCTTCTGATCAGGCCACAGTCCCAGTTAGGGCCCCACCCTCTTGACCCCATTTAAGCATAATTACCTCCCTGAAGACCTTATCTCCAAATACAGTCACATGGGAGTTGGTGGGGAGGGGGCTAGGACTCCAACATATAAATCTGGGGGCCCACAGTTCCATCTAGAAGCAGCCGGGCCTTGGGAATGTGGAGGGGATCTGGGGTGGGGCACAGGGCCAGGAGCCCCAGGGTGGCTTTCTGGACTCAGCTTTGCTACCTCTTGCCTGGGTGACTTCAGCCAAGTTCATAGCTTGTCTGACCTTCCAAAAAGTGTCCTGTGTCCCCCACAGGGCTGGGGTAAAGACGAAGGAGACAGGGCTTCTGGGGAAGTCAATGCCCTGCATATTCCAACCACGCGGAAACGGGTGGTGTCGCCAGGAAAACAAGCTGGTTGCTGCAATAACATTTCTTTTAAGAGAACCTTGTCCCTGGAGGTAGGGCCTGGCTGCTGACACTCACATACCTTCCATTTCCAATGAATACAGTTTTTTTTTTTTTTTCCTTTCTATGTGACTGGAAGCTTAATAATATTACCACCTAATGAATTCCAGATGAGAGATCTGAGATACCAGGGCTGTCAGCCTGTCCCGGACACTCCTTGGGCTTGCTGGTCTCACATGTTATATGTCCTGACATTTCTTCAAGCTGAATGAGAGGTAAAAACTCAGGTCTTAACCATTAAAAAAAAAATATCCATAGTCTTTAGTAATAGATGTCACTGACGTTTTTGGTTCTTGACATTATTTAGCAAACCTAGCAGGGATGAAAGGCCTCTGGAGATCTTACATGCCCCGAGGGCTACGCTCTATCCTCAGGGAGTTTGGTTTGTGTTTTGCTTTCTGGAATAACCTCAAACCATGTCATATCTCCGTTTTTCACTGAGTCCTGTGAGAATAATGCCAGGCCTGCCTGTGTCGTGTGGTTCTGCCCTGTTATGCCTCATTTTATATTTGGTTGTAATAAAACCACTCCTAGGCCAAGCCTAGGAGGCTCTGACTGATTCGATTACAGAAATGCAGGTGAATTCAGACTTGTGGCAGCTGCCTGATGTGTTAGCGAGGATCCCAGGGAAGGGTGTGAGCCTGGGTCCTGGGTGGGGCGAGGTGCTCAGGTAGCTAGGGGACTCCAGGCAGGTGCCAGGGAGACCAGCCTCAATTTTCTTATCTGGAAACATGGAGATTGCATTAGCTCGAGGCTGCTGTAATGTTTTTCAGATATGTAATACAACACAAAGGGCTTCCCAGCTGCCACAGTGATAAAGGATTTGCCTGCCAGTGCATGAGATGCAGGAGATGTGGGTTCAACCCCTCAATCAGAAAGATCCCCTGGAGGAGAAAACAGCAGCCTACTCCAGTATTCTTGCTTAGAGAATCCCATGGACAGAGGAGTCTTGCAGGCTATAGTCCATGGGCTTGCAAAGAGTCGGACACAACTGAGCATGCAATAAAACACAAACAAAAATCCAAGCTGCTCTGGTTAAGGTGGAAATCACGAAATATAAGCTTCCCTCTTCCCCACCTCTACAAGAGAATTTGGGCGCTGCTGGGGAACACGGTGTAAAATCCATGGATTCCACTCGAGTCAGACCCAGAGCTGTCAGCATCTGCACTGCGTTTTTAATGTTCACTGATCAAGAGCGCTACCTTCTGCTTATGTTTCATCATGAACAATTACCCAGTGACTCTTTATTGATTTTATTTTGATGAAAGATAAATGATAACATCTTCATGTCAGTTAGTTGAACTAGTTCATTAATTGAAACAATAACGCACCCCCAACAATAATGGTGAAGTAGTCAAAGGTGCCGTGGTATTTTGTATTTTTCAAAGATAATTGCAGCAAGGTATTCTGACCCCTGCTCTCTCACAGCTTGACTTGGTCACTCCTAAGACAGGCCACGTCTGTGTTCCACCAGTCACATACCTGTAAAAAGTCTTGCTTATTTATGACACATGGGGACAGCAACATCATGTTCCAGCTTAGCCACAGAATTTCTCTCTGATTGTGAAGGTGAAGTCAGTGGGAAGGTTTAAGGGTGGGGCAGGGATGAAGTCCTTGAGCTCAAACTGCCATCTTTAAATGCAAACCAGTCTCAAAACCAAGTTTAAGCTCATTCCAGCCATTTTCTCTGCTCACCTGACTTATTGCATAATTTTGCTTGGTATTTTGAAAGAAATCGAGTTATTATGTATATTATAATCAACTTTGGATTGGTTACAGAAGATGGGGAAATAAGTGAATGACTGAAAGATGAATAATGATAAATAAGAAATGAATAAATAAATAATAAATGAATCAGCATTGTTTCCTATTTGTGTAGAGCTAGATTCTCCAAATAAACCAAGTTTTTAGATGAGATCTCACTAAATAAGAGACAAACCCTAAACTTGGGTGGGAGAGACCAGTGGAGTTAGAATTCTGAGAATAGAAGAAGATACTGTTCCTTTGGGCCAGCAGGTCCCCCGACAAAAGCCCTAACTCACCGGGTTCCCGCTGAGGGACCAGGACTTGTCAGCCAGCCTCTCACATACTTTCAAGGCCGCCTTGGAAGACTGTGTCCTTGCGACCACCCACCCATCTGCCTGGAGTGATGTTGCTAGCACTGGAGCCGGGGTCGCCTTCACTCCTAGGTCTTCCGTCTATGAGACAGTAAGTTGGCTTTTCTTTTCAACATTAGCTGGGATGAATTAGAAAGTGATGGTTCGTGACTGGCTGGCGGAGATCAAGACATACAGAATACTCACTCAACCACCCTTTCTGTATGCTTTATATATGAATACAAGCAATATCTGTGGCCTGGAGGGCTACAGTCCATGGGGGTCACAAAGAGTCGGACACCACCTAGAGACTGAACACCACCAAAGTGTAATATCACCAAGGAATGGGGAACCAGCTCCTACACTGTGATGGCACCCCAAGTGCCCTTGTGGCTTAGTTTAGAAAAGAGGGGAGTGAGTTATGTGCAAGGCTGTTCAGGAGTTTGAGGGTTATCTGTCTACTGTAGACACTAATGTTAGAAATTAGTGTCCAGGGCCAAATTTCATGTCCGTGCAAACTAACACGTCCTAAAGGGTGCAGAAGAGGACTCCAGTGACTGCCTGTGGTCCTCACGGGGCAGGTGTGGAATGATGAGTCAAGGGGCTTTCCGCAGGTCACCACGATAAAGTCCACCAGCAGCTGCAACAGCAAATGGACAATGAAGCCCGTGTGTGACCATTTGACAGTAAAGAGACAGGAGGAGAGGCTTGCTTTGGGCAGAGAGCAACAGGGACAGCTGCACCCAGAGCGCCTCCCTGGGAAGAGGGCTGGGGAGACCAGCCAGTGCGACATGTAACCCCCAGAGCAGGTGCCCTCATCCTGGGTGGGCGTCAGGGTCTTCAATAAAAATTCCTCCTGTGTTTTGGCTCCACAAAGGTTTTATGAAAACAACGTCAAGTTGACAGTGAGCCTTTGGCACTGGCCCTGGTTGCAAGGCAAATGGAGGGAATGTGGAAGCTTAGTCACCCCTCTGAGCCCCATGAAAGCCATCCCTGTTAACACTTCAGCTCCTGATATAAGCCCAGTGAGTTATAGTTCAGCCACTCAAACATATACAGCTACTTACCTTCAGCTTCAGTGACAATGTTTGATCAGCCCACACCTTCTAGCCTCAGCTTCCCTGGTAGCTCAGATGGTAAAGAATCGTCTGCAACATGGGAGATGTGGGTTGGATCCCGGGGTTGGGAAGATCCCCTCCCCTGGGAAAAGAAATGGCTCTCCACTCTAGTACTCTTGCCTGGAGAATTCCATGGACAAGAGGAGCCTGGTGGGCTACAGTCCATGGGGTCGCAAAGAGTCAGACATGACTGAGAGACTAAAGAACAACCTTGTAGCCTGCTCCTTACTTGTGGATGGTTTGAATGATCCAAATTTATTTTGCTAACAACCTCCCAGTGAGCTGGGAGGAACGGAGGCTGCCCTGGGAAGCTATGAGTTAGAGGAGCTTTGAAGAAGTTGGGTCATTCACTTGCGCCCAGCTGGGTAAACCAACCAGGTATGCAGAAATACCTTCAGGAGTGAACCTGTGGCTGCATGGACACCTTCAGTGTCCTTGGCAGGCATGGTGTATCCATCCTGGTTCTCTTCCCCATCAGTCCCTTCTTGCAGACTTGACCCTTTTAAGGCAGTGATCACAGGAACCACTGCTGATCAGCTGGGTTTGACCCTGAAGGGCTAGCTCATTGGCTGCCACTAAAGAGGTCTGAGGTCAGGGAATCTCCCGTTGGGTTGAATGTGGGGTGGGGGCTGGGGACTGGACAATGTGGCCTGTGCCTGCTGCGTACAGTGAGTCTGGCCTTGGAAGAACCTGGGGCTGAGGCTCGTTGCTGCTTGTCTCTGGGTCTGACCACGATGATCTAGACTGAGAAGTCCCCGGGGCAGAGGTTGAACTTCGCTCACCTCTCCATCAGGTGTTAGCACCTGTATGGAGCACAAGGTTCTCAGAACGTGAGTGTTGAGCAACTGGGAACCAGACGCCCAGAGGAGATGAGGAAAGGTGTTTACTCCATGGAAAGCAGCAAACAACTGTCCTTACTTACTCAAGTCCAAGTCTTCATTCACATTCTTTAGAAGGAGAGTTTGGCGGTTGCTGCTCTGAAGGGTCTCACTGCAGAAGTTAAGGGACTGCTCACCTGCCACGGTTCTGCAGGCGCTTCCCTGTGACAGGTGTGTCTAGTTTGGGAGAAGTCAGCAGCTGAAAGCTTTGTGTGAATTCTGGAAAGTTCTAGATCTCTTAGAGTACCCCTCGAGGGCCCCCGGGCTCTTGGATTCATTACACGGATTGCAGAAAGCCCAGTTGGGATGTCCCTGGTGGTCCACTGCTTAAGAATCTGCCTTGCAGTGCGGGGACTCCAGTCGATCCCTGACTGGGGAACTAAGATCTCACAGGCTGTGAAGCAACTAAGCTGGCAAACTGCTAGCAGTTTGTGTGCTGCAATGAAGATTCCATGTGCTGCAGTTAAGACCCGATGCAGCCAAATAAGTAAATTGACATATTTTTGAACAGGCCTTGTTTGCTGGGTCTCCACGTCTCCACTTGCCCCTAAGGGAGAGTTAGTGCCGGGCCCACACTGTGACGCCCACCAGGGTCCTAGGACCGTCCGAGTCCTCTGTCCTCACCCAGGGCTCCTCCTTGACCTTCAGGCGGGCCTTACTCAGCATGACATAGAAGATTGCTGGCTGATCTTTGCCTTCCCTCCAGCTCTCTGCTCCCCAGAAGTCAGCTTGGAAGATGAAGCTCTCATGACCCAGCTGTGCCAAGTCCGACCTCTCCGTGCCACTGTGTCGCAGAGCTGGAAGCAGCTGTGTAGCCTGATGGACCTCTGTCTGTGTCTCTGAAGGGCAGGAGCTTCCCCGTGTGGCTGTCCCCATGAGGAGGCCACAGGACCTTAAGCCCAAGGGCTGCTTGTCTATGCTGGCCGAGTACCCGGAACCCTGGTGGGAAGCAGACCCACCGCCCTGGCTAGTAGGTGTCCTTTCACGGGTGCAGTGTGGGAGTCCCACAGGACCATCAGTGCCCGCACTCACAGAATTGCGGGATTTAAGGAAAAACAGCCAGACCCATAGTCATGTTTTCCAACTGGTCAAGCTTCCTCACTAGTTTTTGCTTGAACTAATATTGTGAAGACCCGGGAGGGCAGCAACTGCTCTCTCCTCGGCCCACAGAGATTTCTGTGAACAAGTCAGACTACTCTGGGTGGAGAATAGCTGCCTATCGCCCGCTTGCCTTCTCCCAAGGGACCAGAGCTGCATCTGTGTCGCGGGCGTGTGAATGTGGGCACACAGGGATGCAGGGTGACGTGATGTCTCAGAGGGTGTGTTCCAGCCCTGGCCTGTGGGCACACAGGGATGCAGAGCGACGTGATGTCTCAGAGGACGTGTTCCAGCCCTGGCCTGGGTACCACTGGTGCTCGTTCACTGAGCTCTTCTCACCATCATCCTCCCATCCACAGCTGAGGGCGCTCTTCTCACCATCATCCTCCCATCCACAGCTGAGGGCGCTGGGCTTGCCCGTGGGCTCACGCCTGGTCTGTGCTGGGCTAGGAGAGGGACCTGGCCCCTGCTGCTGCTTCTCAGCCCCTAGCTCTGCACTCCAGCTGGGCCCCTGGGACACATTGGCCGAGGCTTCGCCTCCAGGCTTGACAGCAAGAGCTGGTCCATTGCAGCAGCTGCCGGGTCTGCTTTTCTCTCCAAGGTCGGCGTTTGCCAAGGCCACCAAATGAGCATCTCCCTGCCAAGGGCACACTTTATGTGGCCAAAAGGCAGTTTTGTTAGCAAAGAACTTTTAGCTCAGCTAAACCAAAAATACAATCATTCTAAAGAAGAGGTATTTTGACTACTTTAACCGTTTGTTTTACTTAAAATAGGTATTTTGTGTATGCAGTTTGTGTGCGCGGGGGTCTGTTTGGGAGCAGGGCATTTACTGCCTCCAGAGGGTCGGCTCTCGGCACAAACCCGCCCATCCAGAGTGTGCACTCACAGGCCACTTGCATGTGTCTGCATCAGCTCCCCACTGACAACACGGAACATCCAGGGTCAGGGAGAGAGTGGCGGGCTACAGTCCACGGGGTCACAAAGAACTGGACGCGACTGAGCGTGCATGCACGTGCACTTTGCAAGTTGTGTAGCTTCCGCTGCGGCTGGCCGCCTCTCCTGAGGGTATCAGGATTAGCTGTCTGTGATCAGCCTAATGAGGCAGGGGGATTGTGTAACTGTGGTCCCTGACTCGCCTGGCTGATGAGGGAAAGAAGAAAAGAGGGATGGAAGGATGGCGGGATGGTTTCCCATGCTGCTGTAATCAGTGCTACAAGCTGGATGGCTTAAATAGCAAAATGTACTGTCTCACAGTTCTGGAGGCTGGAAGTCTGGAATCAAGTGCCCCAGGGCCATGCACCCTGTGAAACCTGCAGGGAGAAGGCACCCTGGCTTGTTCCGGCTTCTGGGGGCTGCCAGCAATCCTGGGCACTCCTTGATTTGAGGCTGCAGCCTGTTATTTTCTTCCTCTGCCCTCACGTGGCTCCTCTCCTTACCCGTCTCTGTGTGTCTCTTCTCCTCCTTTAAGGACACCAGCTGTCTTAATTCACGGGGCTGGATCAAAAGTACCAAAGACAGGATGGCTTACGGATAGCAGACTTCTCATCGCTGTGGAGGCTGGGATTCTGGAAGCAGGGTGGCAGCAGGATTGGGTTCTGGGCAGTGCCCGCTTCCAGGTTACACATGGCCGGCTTCTCACTGCATGTTTGTGGGCAGGGAGTGAGCTACCTGGCTCTCCTGTTCATGGGGCCTCCACCCTCTGACCTCTTTCCCTCCCAAAGCCCCCACCTCCAAGACCATCACTTGGATTAGAAGACCTCAACATGGGCATCTTGGGAGCCAAGTCATTAAATCCATAACACCAGCCAAGTTGGGCTGGGGGCCCGCCCTAACCCAGTGTGACCTCAGCATAGCCTGATCACATCTGCCAAGACTCTGTCTACAAACGAGGTCACCTTCACAAGCTCTGGGTGGACGTGCATTTTGGAGGGACACTGTTCAGCCCAGCACAGCTGGACCCTGCCATTCAGGACATTTGGTGATTCCTGAATGAGGTCGGGTGAGATAAAACCTGCAGAGCTCTTCCTGGCACGCGGGGAGCTCAGTAACCTCCCTCTGATTCCTGCAGCACACCAGGAGCATCACCCGGGAGAACACAGGAGGCAGATGCTGGTTAGAGGCCATGGCGTGGAGGGGTGGCCGATCGTGACAGTGGGAGCGCAAACATGTGGGCGCCAGGGGGTCCACCACCACGAGGTGGGCGTTGTCTGTGTGTAGGTGTGGACCCGGTGAGTTCATCCTGACACCCACTCAACAAAACCAAACGCCTACTGTATTCCAGGAATGGTGCAAGGGCTGGGCTGTGAAATGAGTGTGATTCATTGAGCAGTGTCCTGTGAATGGGAAGCCTTGCTCTCTGCCTGGACAGACCCAGGATGACCCCAGCAGAGGCGTCCAAGGAGCTGGGAATGGATGGCGGGGGTAGGCCAGGTAGGTGACCGAGAGGCTGAGCAGGGACCATCCAGCGAGGTCACTGTGTGGGCCATGGCCAGGCGGAGGGACCTCAGCCTGGGTTCAGGGTGTGACACGTGGTTCCCTGGGCTGTGCATGGATGAATGATGGGAGGAGAATCGGAGCCCGGAGGTGAGACACCGGCCTCAACACGTGATGATGGAAGCAGCGGGTTGACAAAGACCTCAGAGGTAGAAAATCAGGAACAGCCCAAGTTATGGGAAAACCTGACTTAACTTATTGGCCAATCCAGTAGTTGAAAACAGCCCAGAGGTTCAGCATGGAAGGAACAGTGAGGAGATCTCGAATGGGTTCCTACAGCAGGGTGCTAGGCTGCCGTGAAGAACAGTGAGTTTATATGTGCAGACACGACAGGAAACCCAACCCACGCAGCTAACCGGAAAAACTGTGCATAACCCATGAGTTATACGTATGCAAACAAACCAAACGGAGATTCAAGGGCACTTGCCTGCGTCCAGCATGGCTTTCGGTGTGTGGATGCTCAGGCTAGAAAGATCTGGAAAGAGAAATCACAAGCTGTTATTAGTGCTCACTTCTGGGCAGTTGGGGTTGGGGGCGGAGATTGTGGCCACGATGACTCTGAGAAATTACTCTGTGTTTTACAGAAAGGTTGTCTTCATCTCTTTATTCCTGTCTGTGACCAGGATGTGAGCACACACTCGAAGTTCGAGAACATGCTTTGCTGAAGGCTTGGCAAGGATGCACAGAAGCTGTCACCCTGATTTACATTTTGACCTTTCCCCTCCACTTCTCCTAAACTCAGCTTTCTGGTGATACTGGTTTTTTGTCCCTAATAAATGGCATGCCCCTCATTACCAGAATCTGTTTTCTGCTGGTGGGACTAGGGAGTATGTTGCATGACCAGTGGCAGCTGCCAGACTGATAAGGAAGGCTTCACCGACCTTTGCTGGAGGCCAGCCTCCTGACTAGCATGCTCTTGGCCTCCATGCGTTTTCTGCGGAATCTGGGAGGATTTCACCTGGTACCCTAATGCTCATGGAATGTGCACGCTGGAGGACTGATGTCTGGGACTCCAGATAGAGGAGGGCGAGGAGGCACGTTAACCCCTTCTTGTTTGGCAGGAAGCTGGCGCTGCTTTGAGAGGAGAGACCGAGAGGGTGGTGGGCATTTGAGAGCAGGACGTTTGAATGTGTGTCCAGCAACCCTTGGCAGGGCAGGCCCGGGAGTCAGGGGAAGTTAACAGCAGGAGGATACTGTAGCAGTTTTTACTTCCACACACAAACAAATAGAAGACATACTTTTCCAATGACAGATAGCTAAGAAGTCTATGAATGATCTGGATGAACAGTTAGGGAGGAATACTGGAAGGCAGCTAAAAGGATGCAATCTCATAAGCAAAATTAACTTGACTTCAAGAAAACCAATTGCATGGATACAAGGATGTGTCAGAGTGAGGGCAGGTGTGTAGGAGGCTGGGGATTTGGGAGGATGAGGTAATGAAGTCAAGGGGTGACCCACGTGGCTTCGGGCTGCCTTCACGCACCTGTAGGTCATGCCGTGAAAATGCAGAAGGAGCCCCTGGGGACATGTGTTCATTTCTGGGCAGCAGCCTTTCTCAGAGCTTGTTGGAAGATGTAATTTTCAACGGGTCCTTGGAACTTTCTAAGAGTTAGCTCTCCGAGGATGAGTGGGCTTCCTTGGGTCAGGGTGAAGTCCCCGGGGCTGGATGTGTGCAGACAGCCTCACGGTGGGAGCTCCTCAAGGCCAGGCAGCAAGGTTGTCCTTGTCATCTCCACTCCCAGCATCAGCAACATGCTTCACTCAGCCATGCCTCGTAATGTTTGCTCAGTTAATGAGGTGCCGACTATTACAAATCTGGAGAAGTATTAGATGGCCCACGCTGTGCCTTCCTGGAGTGGGTCCATGAAGTCCCCACTTGAGGGAAAAGATACGTATTAGTTTCCTGGGGCCGCTGTAACAAGAGCTACAAACTTAGTGAGTTAACACAACACACTTACTCATTTTAATTTTGGGAAGTCAGGAGTCTGATGTTAGTTTCACTGGGCTCAAGTTGGGGTGTTGGCAGGACTGGCTCCTTCTGGAGTCTTAGAGAAGGACCTGCTTCACGTCTTTGCAGTCTCTAGAGGCCGCCTGTAGTCTTTGGCTCATGGCCCCTTCAATCACCTTCAAGGTACATCACCCTAACCTCTGCTGGTCATCACATTACATTCTCTCTCCCTGCCTCCTTCTCATAAGAAAGCAGGAGAGTTCCAGAAAAGCATCTATTTCTGCTTTATTTACTATGCCAAAGCCTTTGACTGTGTGGATCACAATAAACTGTGGAAAATTCTGAAAGAGATGGGAATATCAGGCCACCTGATCTGCCTCTTGAGAAATTTGTATGCAGGTCAGGAAGCAACAGTTAGAACTGGACATGGAACAACAGACTGGTTCCAAATAGGAAAAGGAGTTCGTCAAGGCTGTATATTGTCACCCAGTTTATTTAACTTATATGCAGAGTACATCATGAGAAACGCTGGACTGGAAGAAACACAAGATAGAATCAAGATTGCCGGGAGAAATATCAATAACCTCAGATATGCAGATGACACCACCCTTATGGCAGAAAGTGAAGAGGAACTAAAAAGCCTCTTGATGAAAGTGAAAGTGGAGAGTGAAAAAGTTGGCTTAAAGCTCAACATTCAGAAAACGAAGATCATGGCATCCGGTCCCACCACTTCATGGAAAATAGATGGGGAAACAGTGGAAACAGTGTCAGACTTTATTTTTCGGGGCTCCAAAATCACTGCAGATGGTGATTGCAGCCATGAAATTAAAAGACGCTTACTCCTTGGAAGGAAAGTTATGACCAACCTGGATAGCATATTGAAAAGCAGAGACATTACTTTGCCAACAAAGGTACATCTAGTCAAGGCTATGGTTTTTCCAGTGGTCATGTATGGATGTGAGCGTTGGACTGTGAAGAAGGCTGAGCACCGAAGAATTGATGCTTTTGAACTGTGGTATTGGAGAAGACTCTTGAGAGTCCCTTGGACTGCAAAGAGATCCAACCAGTCCATTCTGAAGGAGATCAGTCCTGGGATTTCTTTGGAAGGAATGATGCTAAAGCTGAAACTCCAGTACTTTGGCCACCTTATGCAAAGAGTTGACTCATTGGAAAAGACTGTGATGCTGGGAGGGATTGGGGGCAAGAGGAGAAGGGGGCGACAGAGGATAAGATGGCTGGATGGCATCACTGACTCAATGGACGTGAGTCTCAGTGAACTCTGGGAGTTGGTGATGGACAGGGAGGCCTGGTGTGCTGCGAGTCATGGGGTCGCAAAGAGTCGGACACCACTGAGCGAGTGATCTGATCTGATACTTAGGGTACCGGAGAATCTGTCCATCTCAGGAGACATCTCTCCATCTTAATCACATCTGTAAAGTCCCTTCTGCCTCATAAGGAAAGCCTCACGAGTCACAGGGGTTGTGATGTGGGCATCTTCCATGTGGGCAGCTGAGCATCATTTAGCTCACCACCAGGTAGAAGAGATAAGACCACTGTGGAGAATAGTACGGAGAGTCCTTAAAAAAAAAAACAACTAAAAATACAGTTACCATATGATCCAGCAATCCCATTCCTGGGCATATATGTGGAAAAACACATGGTCCAAAAGGATCCGTGCATCCCAGTGGTCGTTGAGTCACTGTTTACAACGGCCAAGACCTGGAAGCAATCGAAATGGTCACTGACCAATGAATGAATGAAAACATGTGGTATACAGGTACACACACACACACACGCATATACAATGGAATTTAACTTAGCCATTAAAAAGAAGAAAAGGATGCTACTTATAGCTGTATGGATGGACCTGGAGATTATCATACTAAGTGAAGTAAGTCAGACAGAGAAAAACAAATATCATATGATATTGCTTTTATGAGGAATCTTAAAAAATGATACAAATGAGCTTACTTACAAAACAGAAACAGACACATAGACCTAGAGAATGAACCAGGGTTCATTACGATCACCAGGGGTAAGGTGGGGGAGGACAGATAGATCGGGAGTTTGGAATTGTACACACTGGAAATGTACACACTGTTTTATTTAAAATAGATAACCAGCAAGGACCTACTGCACAGCACAGGGAACTCTGCCGAGTATTCTGTAATAACCTAAAAGGGGAAAGGACACGAAAAAGAACAGATGCATGTGCATGTATAACTGAATCCGTTTGCTGTATACCTGAAACTAACACATCATTAATCAACTATATTCCAGTACATAATAAAATGTTAAAACAAAACTGGAAATGGGTTATTGGAAGCCCTTCTGTGTTTGGGGAAGGGATGGAAGTGACGCTAATGAAGGAGGCAGAAGAAGGAAGCCTTGACCTCCGGGGAATCCATGATGATACAACCTAGGAGGGGGCATCGGAGGGAGAAAGATAAGGGTTTGGCCTGACTTTTTCACTACAGCACCATCAGTGCCTGGCATAGGGCAGTGCCCAATTGGGGTCTGTGGAATGAACGAGTGAGCGAGGACGTTGCTAGCGACTGGCCGGGAGCTGCGCTCACAGTCCTGGGCCAGCGTCTCCTGAGGCTGGGTTCTGTAAATCCCCACGGGAAGCTGAGGTGCGGGCTGCCTGTACCCTGTGCCAGGAGTGAGAACGGGGCACAGAGAGCACAGCTCCTCTACCTGCTCTGTTTCAGGGGCCGCAGGGTCTGTGTCAGGTGGCACTGAACCCAGAGGAGAGGTGTGGGCACACGGGCTGGGATACTTACTGATGGGGCTCTGGTGCACAGAGCTGAGAGCCTGGCCAAGTTCAAGGTTTTGGGTTTCGTCCCATTTTCTGAAGGAGAAGACGTGAGGCTTAGAAAGCAGCGAGCATTCGTGTCTAGAAGCCAAGGAGTGGATTGCACGCCAACAAGAGAGCTCTTTATTATTCCAAAAACTTCCCCCTTTCCCTCACACGTTCCTGTTTCTGAGACAGAACTGAAAAGTCCCAGTTCTCCAGCTGTAAGCCCAGACCGGCAGCAGATGAGAGAGCAGGGTGGGGCGCCCCACGGCCTGTCCTGCTGGCCGAGTCCAGCAGACGGAGGCTGGCGTTTCCTTGCGGTCGCTCCCTGGAGCTGCCGGCATCCTTCACGTGTAATTACCCGTATCTGCAGGATGAGCATGGATGAGACAGTCAGCCTTCCCCGAAGTGGATGCCTTGGCAGGCAGGATGAAGCCAACCCCCGAAGAACACCCCTGGGCTTTGAGGCTCGGCAAACAGAAGGATGCTGTAAAGCTCAGAGCTCCTTAAATTCTCTGCACAGCTCCGTCTCCTGTTATGGGCTTTGATACTGGATTTCTTAGAATTCAGAGACAGTGATTCATGTTTTAGAGCCTGCATGTTACTGCAAAATAAGCTCTCTGTGAGGCTCTGTGTTTACTCTGAGTGGAGGAGCCCCTGGGCTGTAGGTTCATTCCTGGAATTAATCACTCATTCGTTTATCCAGGGCCTAGGGGGTGTCTGCCCCGTACCAGGCACAGTCAGTACACAGAAGGAGGGCTTACCTGGCGGTCCAATGGCTAAGAATCCCTCTTGCAACGCAAGAGACACCAGTTCACCCTCTGGTCTGGGAGGATCCCCTGTGGGCAACTAAGCCCACGGGCCACAACTACTGAGCCTGTGGGCTGCAACCGCTGAAGCCCATATGCCTAGAGCCCGCACGCCACAGCCAGAGGAGCCGCTGCCACGAGAGGCCCGCGCACCACGACCAAAGCCCATGCACCACGACCAAAGCCCGTGCAGCCACAAAGACCCAGCACAACCAAAAGTTACATAAGTAAATCTAAAAAATAAAACGTGGAGATGGAAAGGCTTTATCTTCTGTCCGCTGGAGTCAGTGGGTGATAGACGGGCAAACAGCGTCCCCTGAGCTGTGTGCAGGGGACAGGTCTGCCTGAAGCCCTCGGGCTCACAGAGCATGGAGTGACCATCACCTGGGCGCGAGGGTAGGGTGCCTCCGCTGGAGGGGTGTTTGGGGGGGCGGTTCTTGGAGGAGGAGTCGTCGTCTGGTTTTCCTAGTAAAGGAGTAAGCGACAAGAGGAGCATTGAGTCCAGAAGAGGGAAAGAGCTGCTCTGACCTCTGCCTGAGAGTTTGTATCAATTCAGGGTGCCTGGTGGGCAGGGTAGAGGGGAGGCGGAGGGGGAAGCAGCTGAGTCAGCTGGTGAAAAGACATTATTAGTCTTTTTCTCCTGCAAGGAACAGAGTCACAGCAATGATGTTTAACTGAAAAAGCAGCCTGGTGACTGGGGGCAACTTGGCAGATGGATTAGGGAGATGAGGGCTGGGCTGGGAGGTGGGGGTTGGAAGCAGGGATGGGGAGTTTGTTCTCACTGCAGGGCCATGCTGTGAGGACCACTGCTGAGCGGAGCGGATGGAAGGAGAGGGTTACCTTGGAGGTGCCCAGTTAGGGGGTACATTCTGGGCTGAACCATGGCCTACATAACTTGCAGGTTGAAATCTTAACCCCAGAGCCTCAGATTGTGTGTGAAGACAATCCTTAAAGAGGTAGTTAAGTCAACCGAGGTCTTAACGGTGGACCCTAATCCAGCCGGAAGGGAAGTTGCTCAGTTGCGTGCGACTCTTTGCGACCCCATAGACTCTAGACCAGCAGGCTCCTCCGTCCAAGGGATTCTCCAGGCAAGAATACTGGAGTGGGTTGCCATTGCCTTCTCCAGGGGATCTTCCTGATCTGGGGATCGAACCCAGGACTCCTGCATTGCTGGCAGACGCTTTACCCTGTAAGCCACCAGGGAAGCCCAATCCAGAAGGACTGGTGTCTAATAAGAAGAGGAGATTAGAACATAGATATGGAACAGGAAGATGGTGTGAGGGCAAAGGTGGCCATCGATTGATGAGAGAGGCGGCCATCTATTAATGAGGGAGGGGGCCTTCTATTGATGAGGGAGGGGCCATCTATTGATGCGAGGAGGGAGGCCTCAGAAGGATGAACCCCTGCAGTACTTTGATCTTGGACTTCCATGGCCCAGGACTGTGTGACGATGAATTTCTGTTGTTTAAGCCACCTGGGTTGTGGTGCTTAGTTATGGCACTCCAGGCAGATGAAAATATGGTTGCCCACAACACGTGGGGTGGGGGGGATGGAGATCTGCTGTGGGAAGCCACATCCCCACTTCTGCTCTTTCTATTGAGCCGGGCAGCCTCAGGAGATTCTGATATTCAGCCCCTAGTAGGTGCTCCCAACACGTGGATGAGATGGGCAGATGAGTCAGGTGACTGGACATGTCCTGGTCGCATGAGCTGCAGGCAGTCAGCTGACCCACAGGGTGTGCCTGGTTCCCTGGAGCTCCAGGCGGGACCAGGTTTAACTCGGTTCCTTCTGGGGGACCTGGTGGCCCCAGGTCAGGGGTCCTGTAACAGGACACAGAGCTACCATCAGGAGAGGTCCTCACTGGCCTGGAAGGGATGTCATCTCACAGGGATACACTGCTGAAGGAGCTTCGAGAGGAGTCCTGGGAGGTGGGAGGCCTGGGGCTGGGGGTGGGGGAAGGCAGGGTGGTCCAGGGGTTTCTGGAAGGAGGAGCTCATGGTGCAGGCCCCTGCTTCCTGCTGACCTCATCTTTAAACTAAGGATGAAAGCAACAAAGACAAGCAGAAAATAATATTTAGAAAAACAGAAGGGAAGAATAAACTGGAAAGGAAGACACCACAGTTGAGGCCGAGTGAGAGCTTGGAGGAAAGGGCGAGCATCAGTCATCTGAGATGCTCTTCAGTTTCTGGGGGCTGAGAGCCACTCTGCAGGCCCCCGGGATGCATGCACAGCTGTGCCCTCTGCCTCTGCCCCCCTCTCACTCCCCAGGTCCAGGGCTCCTGGCCTTTTGGGGGCCCGTCTCCTCCCTGGTAGCTGGTCGGTCTGACCATTCTGGCCAGAATGCAAAGCCAGCTTCCTCTGGCCAAAGGCCCCGGGTGCAGGGACTGTGACTCCACCCTTTTCCCTTCTGCTCAACCTGTGGTCAGGGATAGCGACGCACATTCAGAAGGCCTGTTGATTAAAATTCCAAACGGCAGGAGGCTGCATGCTGGAAATAACCCCGGATCCAAAACAACCCCGGGGGCTGAATTCTGCAGCGAACTGAGCTGAAGGTGCTGAAATGTGGTCCTAACGGGCTGCCTCTGCCTCCCCGTCTTGGCGCCAGAAGACGGCTTGTCCTCTCCAAGCCTGAGGATGAGAAACGCCGGCCGGAAGAACCCCGCAGGCGCTAATTTTCCCCATTGTGTTTCATCACAGAACTCACCTAAGAAAATATGGGACACGTTCTGTTTTGAATTCCTGCCAGGAAAATGTTGGTCTGGACCCGAGGCCCGCTGGCTTCCTTTAACCTGTCGGTGGAAACCTGCTGTGTTTCCCTTCTCACACTCTCTTCCAGGAAGCTCTGTGTGAAAGTTTGCTCTTATTTCCAAGAACTGGAGGCATTAGTCTGTCTTTTGTATCCGTGCAATTTCCTCATTTTGCCTGGATTGTGCTGTTTCCTATATATCTTTCTGTTAAGATCCTGAAATATCTTGATAGACAGGGAAAGAGCGCGTCTCTCAGTCGCATCCTCTGTCACCCTATGGACCATGGCCCGCCAGGCTCCTTTCCATAGAATTCTCCAGGCAAGAATACTGGAGTGGGTTGCCGTTGCCTTCTCCAGGGAATCTTCCCAACCTAGAGGGTAGACCTGGGTCTCCTGCATTGCAGGCAGATTCTTTACCATCTGAGCCACCAGGGAAGCCCACAGTGGTTATTTATATATTTTTTTAATTTTTCACATCACTTAATTTTTCAGACTTTGAACGTTTTATTTTGTACTGAGATATAGCCAGTTGACAATACTGTGATAGTTTCAGGTAACAGCGAAGGGACTCAGCCATGCATAGACATGTATCTGTTCTCCCCAAACTCCCTTCCCATCCAGGCTGCCACATAACATTGAGCAGAGTTCCAAATGCTAGACACTAGGTCCTTGTTGGTTATCCATTTTAAATATAGAGGTGTGCACATGTCCATCCCGAAGTCCCTAACTACCCCTTCAACAATGAAAGTGAAAAGTTTGAAAGTGAAAGTCGCTCAGTCGTGTCATGGACTACCCCAAGGACTCTTTGCTACCCCTTGGGCTATACAGTCCATGGAATTCTCCAGGCCAGAATACTGGAGTGGGTAGCCTTTCCCTTCTCCAAGGGATCTTCCCAACCAGGGATCGAACCCAGATCTTCCACATTGCTGGCAGATTCTTTACCAGCTGAGCCACAAGGGAAGCCCAAGAATACTGGAGTGGGTAGCCTTTCCCTTCTCCAGTGGATCTTTCCGACCCAGGAATCAAACGGGGGTCTCCTGCATTGCAGGTGGATGCTTTACCAACTGAGCTGTGAGGGAAGCCTTCAACAATAGACATTATTTTAAAGACACACACTAAGGTACCGAAGAGCCCGACTGATGAAGGACTGTGGACGGGAAAGTGTTGGTTTCACAACAGGACATCTGAAAATGACGTGGGGAGTCAGTGGCTGTGACTATAAAGTCAGGACAGTGGTGGGCTGCTCTGATGCCTCTGAGCTCTGAAACTGAAGTGAGCCATCATATCAAGGCGCAGGGAGGGGGTCCCCTAAGCTGTGCCCCGGTCAGAGCACGTTTGCAGATGGCTCTGGCGCCAGGCTGGACTTTAAGAGGGGTTGCTGCTGCTGCTGCTGCTGCTGCTAAGTCACTTCAGTCGTGTCCGACTCTGTGTGACCCCATAGACGGCAGCCCACCAGGCTCCCCTGTCCCTGGGATTCTCCAGG
This sequence comes from Bos javanicus, assembly GCF_032452875.1. NCBI lineage: Eukaryota > Metazoa > Chordata > Mammalia > Artiodactyla > Bovidae > Bos > Bos javanicus. The sequence goes on from NC_083870.1 coordinate 116,327,006, forward strand.
CAAGAACACTGGGGTGGGTTGCCATTTCCTTCTCCAATGCATGAAAGTGAAAAGTGAAAGGGAAGTCGCTCATTCATGTCTGACTCTTAGTGAACCCATGGACTGCAATCCACCAGGCTCCTCCGTCCATGGGATTTTCCAGGCAAGAGTACTAGAGTGGGGTGCCATTAAGAGGGGTTGGGACTGGCCAAGTGTGTCTAAGTCAATGGGCAGTGTTGGTCAGGAAATACGCACCTTTTGAGGTGGTACCTGTTTGAAGGCCCCATGGACGTGGATTAGACCCCTTTAGATGGTTCCAGATGGGGGTCCAAGATGAGGAGCCGGAGACTGGCTCAGTATAGAGATTCCCCCAGGTCATTAGCGTGTACTGTGAATTAGTGGTGATGAGGCTCCAGTCAACAGAGGCATTCAAGAGGAGGTGTTCAGCCACTTTCCTAGGATGGTGTGAAGGAGTTTTGTGCCTGAAGTGGGGGTGACCTTCAACCCTGAGAGTAAATTGCTTTACATCCTGCCTGTGGACTCACGTGAGAAGCCTAGACAGGTAAACCCAGCTACTCCAAGGCTCCCGGGATGATGGGACCTTCCAGCGTCTGAGCACAGCTTTGTTCTCCGTTCTTCAGGATCCACGTTTTGCCCTGCAGCCTGGTGCTCACCTGCTCTGTGCAGGTTTGGGGGCGGTTTCTGGGGCTCAGATGGGATGTTGAGGACTTAGAAATCTTCCCGGGGAACATTTGGGAGGAGGGGGCAGACCAGGGAGGGGGCAGGGGCCTGGTGGGTGCCCAGTTTCTGAAACTGAGCCTTTCCCACCAATGGCAGCCATGCCAGCTGGAAATGCAAACGTCGGCTGGGCTCTCTGCTTTGTCCTAACGTTCTTCTGGATGGTTTCATTCTTAGAAGCAACTGGGGGGCTACTTGGGGGACTGTATTTAAAGTGAGAGTGGGGCGTGTGGTTTACTTAAGGATGCCGGCTTCAGGGCTGGGACATGAAGCATGGGGGCCGTGGGGTGTCGTCTTAGGATGTCACTGCAACCTTCAGGGACTTGGCCTCAGACACTGATGGAGCTCCTGCGGGGCAAAGCTGAGGCAGGCACAGCCCCTGGTCCCCAGGGAGTGTGGGAATGGAGAGTGAGGGTGGGAATCTTTCCCCTGGGAAAGATGGGTGGGGCTGGGAGGGCATTGAAGAGGAGCCCTGCTGAGCCCCCAGCTTGTGTCAGGAGCAGGATGGAAAGTGAGGGTGGGAATCTTTCCCCTGGGAAAGATGGGTGGGGCTGGGAGGGCATTGAAGAGGAGCCCTGCTGAGTCCCTAGCTTGTGTCAGGAGCAGGAGGTGCTGGGTGCCCAGGTGAGGGCATAGCGCAGAAGCAAATACACACCGAGGTGACCTGAGGTGCCGCCTAAGGTGGGTAGGTCGCAGGGAGGAGGTGACGCCTGTATCCACCAGGTGGGAGACCGGGCCGGGCAGGCCGCTGGGGCCCCGGGCACAAGCGTCCACTCTGCTGGCCGAGTGCAGGACTGGACGCTTCTTCATCGCCTCCTAGCTCGGGCCCCTCCTGCCTTATCCTGCTCATTTGTTAATATCGGGAAACTGATCACAGATGGTACCAAGCTTCCCAACCTTGATTTCCATTTAATCATTTTCAGCTTTTTAATCCAATCCATCAGCTATTCTGGAACGAGCACTGGATGCAGCCCAGGAAAGGAGCTGGCAGGAATAATAAAAGTCGGAGGAAGGAGAGAGGAGCGGGAGACAGAGAGAAGCCAGCAAAAGGGTTTAGAGGATTCAGGGAACCCAGCAATGAGCCGAAGCTGCGGGTGGGGCTCAAGACACTTTCCTCCGAGCGGGCACCCTCGTTTCAGCGTCCCTCTGCACGTCAGCCTCCAGCTTAAACACAGTTAAAGGGTTCTCTGAAGTCCCGAGGGAACCCGCCATCCCTGCTCAGAAACCAACCATCTCCTTCACTGACTTCTTGGCTGGATCCGTCTCCACCTCGGAAAGAGCGTGGACGTGTGAATAAAGGCCTGGAGAGGTGGCCCAGGGCCCCATTTTCTCAGGACCCACTAATGTGCCATGGCCTGGGTGCCACCGTTACGGACATGTGAGCCGTTTAGACAAGAGGGCCATTTGTCACCGTCATCCGTCTCCAGGAAAGCACCCTGGAGGGGCCCCATCTCTACGGGGGTGCCAGGCTCTCAGCATCTCCCTCTCAGCCTGGAAGCACCCAGAGTGGGCAGGATGGGGCGGGGGAGGGGGCAGCCCCTGGCTCCTCCTGACTGGGGGGCCTGGCTTCCAGCTGAAGTCAGGGCCTCAGAGCCCGTGGAGGGGAATGCAATCCCAGCCATTGCTCTGAGGTTCTCCCTGGGGCCCACAGATCCTGATGTTTCCCAGACCTCAGGGGCTGGAGGGGGGCTGACCCCGCATGCATGAGGGGCACTGAGGACCCTCCCTAGTCCCATCCCTTCCAGAGAAAACGCTTTGGGTCAGCATCTCTTGCTGCAATTCCATGTAAGATTTTGGGGAGTCAGGTAAAGGATTTCTTTTGCTTAAGAAACTTTGTGACCATCTATGTAGCAGATAGGCATCGAAGGCCTGCCTCCAGGCACCCTTCTTTACTGAGGACTGATGGGTGCCTGTGTGTTCATTCAGGGCCCATCCCCGCACTGGGACTCTTCCAAGGGTAGGAGCTCCTGGCATTTGCTGGTTGCTGTCTCCCCACACCTAAGGAGCTCCTGCCCTTGGAAGAGTCCCAGTGTGGGGACAGGCCCTGAATGAACACACAGGCACCCATCAGTCCTCAGTAAAGAGGCTGCCCTCGCTGCATGACCCCAGTAAAATGATTTGTCTTTGAGCCTCAGTTTTCCCATCTGTAAAATGGGTGCAGTAGTAGAGCCAACGACCTTCACGTGTGAGGAGTATGTCCCCCCATACCCGGGACCCCCAGACTCTCTGATGGTTTTTTCTCTCTCAGGTTCAGCCCAGTGTCATGGAAAAGGGACCACGTAACTAGTGTATCAACATGGGAGAGACATCGTGGGCAGGGCCAGTAAGTTAATTTCTCTCATTCCTCTGTTTCCCAGAAGCGTGATCAGGAGCCTGTCCCTGCAGGGTCACCACCTGCCAGGCAAGCTGGGAAGGAGCTAAGCTGTGGGGGGTAGTGGTGGCTGGGAGTTAAAAGTGAGGCTTAGAGTGTAGTCGTGCTCTCTGTGGGGTTGGAAGCGGGGCGCATGGTGGGGTTTGGGTGAGCTGCTCTGGGGACCAGCTTGTGACGCTGGGGTAAGAGGGGAGGGGTGATTCAGACCTGCCCGACCCCTGCCCCCTGCAGTGTGGCTTTCAGGTCCTCCTTCCTGCACGTCTGTCTGCACCACCCACTTCCTCCCACCCTGCTCCCCCCACAGTGTGTGCCCTCCTCCCTGGGGGCTGGCAGGATCACACAGGATCGGTGGTCAGTGCTGGGCCAGGGGGGCGAAGAGCCTACCCTTCAGTGATGTTGGGGGGCCCAGGCATTGGACGACAGCTGTGCCTGGGGCCTTCCCTGTGCTGACTGGCAGCTGCTGGGTTTTCAGGGACCAACCCATCAGTGAGAAGATGGGGATCAGGTGGGACCCAGAAGACAAAGGTCTCCAGACCAGGGTTGAGGAAACGTGTGCTGACTTTCTCGCCTCCTGACACAGCCTGTGCTCAGTCTGGGCTGTGGGTATGTGGGGAGGAGGGAGGGTGACCCCTGGGTGGGTTTGTGTGACACGCACAGGGGTGCCACTCAGTTCAATGGACTCACCCAAGACTCCGGGATTAGGGGCAGACTTTCTGCCAGACTCGGGGTCCTGGCAGGGCTGGAGAGGAGTGTGAACAGCTTGTCCCAGCCTGCCAAGATGGTGCTGTTTAGCACTGGGCTTCCAGCATCCTGGGAGCCCCTCAGTCCTGGGCAGGTCGGGAAATGGGTGTTAAGCCGAGGAGGCAGGCAAGTGTTGAGCTCCCAGCTTCTGGACCCAGAGGAGGGGCCTGGGTGAGGGGCTGAGAGGTCGCTACCTGGAGGAATGCACTTAGGTAGACAGCCTGACCCATACAGGCTGGCGCTGTGGATCCTGACCTTGTGGGGCAGCTGGGGCAGTGGGCAGCCGCTCTGAGGGTGGGATGTGAAAGTTCTCAGAGGAAGTCAGCCCTCTAGAGTCAGGAGGGGACGAGCGGAGGGACAGCGAGACTTGTACAGCGGCTCCTGTATCCTGGGGCTCCCTGGGGACTCCTTGGGGAGGGGTGGGGGCCCACATCACAGGAGGACGGCAGGCGATGCAGGTGGCTGAGCTGTCCCTGAGGCCTGACGGACCGCCATCTCCATTATCGCTCATCAGTTCAGTTCAGTCGCTCAGTTGTGTCCGACTCTTTGCGACTCCATGGACTGTAGCATGCCAGGCCTCCCTGTCCATCACCAACTCCTGGAGCTTGTTCAGACTCATGTCCGCCGAGTCAGTGATGCCATCCAACCATCTCATCCTCTGTCATCCCCTTCTCCTCCCGCCTTCGATCTTTCCCAGCATTAGGGTCTTTTCAAATGAGTCAGCTCTTCGCATCAGGTGGCCAAAGTATTGGAGCTTCAGCTTCAGCATCGGTCCTGCCAGTGAATATTCAGGACTGATCTCCTTTAGGATGGACTGGCTGGATCTCCTTGCAGTCCAGGGGACTCTCAAGAGTCCTTCTCCAACACCGCAATTTAACTCATACAGCTCATCACCCCCATTCATTTCACAGATTGGGGAACGGAGGCAGGGCAGGTGACCTCACCGCGGCCACAGGGCCAGGGAGTGAGGAGAACGGGGTGGGCAGGCAGGTCTCCACCTGGCAAGCCTGCTGGACCACACAGCTTGGGGAGAGGTTGCCCACGGTGCTGGCTGCCTGCGGCCTCTGTGACAGAGTAGTAGGGGCTTAAAGACAGATGTTTCTTCTCCTGCCGTTCTGGCCAGAAACTGTGACATCAAGGGCAGGGCCCCTCCGGCCTCGTCCTTCTCTCGCGGCTGCGTGGCTGCGGTCCCTGTCTCTGGTCACATGGCCTCCCTCGTGTGTCTGTCCCCTGTGATGACAACACCAGTCCTGTTGGAACGGAGCCCGCCGTGATCCCCTAGGACCTCATCTCAGTGTAACTGACTACAGCTGCAGAGACCCTGTTTACAAATAAGATCACATTCCTGAGGTTCCCGATGCACGTGAACCTGGGGCACTGTTCAGCCCAGTGCACCCTCCCTGGCCCCTCACGACAGGCACCGCCATCCTTAGCTCACTCTGTGGACTCAGGTGAGAAATGAACCTGTTTGGGTTAATTCCTTCCAGAGAGTTCTAGACTTTTCCTGGAAATGAAGCCCTTTCTTAGCATACGTTCTGCTGCTATCCTCACGGCCAGGCTTCAAGCACCTCGCAGCCCCACGCTGTGTGAAGGGGATGGTTGGTTTCCTGCAATAATTATTGTCTGGGAGAAGTTGGGGAGGTGGGGAGAGGCGGGGGCAGCAAAGTCAGCCTGTGGGGCCCCCAGGTGACCCCAGGGAAAGCTCTGGAGCTGCAGCAGAGGAGGTAGGGGCCACGTGGAGAGCTCAGTGCAGTCTTGCTAAACTTGCTCTCGACTTTTCCAAGGTGACCTGGAAGAAAAAAAATGCGTTGTTCTGACCTGTGCTTTCTTCACTGTCAGCTGATACCCATAGGTGGCTGCTGGAAGGAGGACAGGGCTGTTGGGGGCGGGGGGGCTGGGGTGTCCCTTGCGCCAGCTTCTGGTGGTTTCCACCTTTCTGAGTCTGGCTGGACTTAAAGAAGCTGAGTGCATTCGCTCCCTGGGCCTACCATAATAAATCATCATAAACGCGCACGCGTGCTATGCTGGTTCAGTCATGTCCCACTCTGCGACTCCATGGACAGTAGCCCGCCAGGCTCCTCAGGGTTCTCCAGGCAAGAAGCCTGGAGTGCTTGCCATGCCCTCCTCCAGGGGAATCTTCCAGACCCAGGGAGGGCAGGCGGAGTAATTGTCGCTGTGAACGTCTGAGTTCAGAAGTCAGGCCTGCGGTGTATGCAAGGGGCCCTGCCCTCGTGCTCAGGAGCTGGAGGTTTGGGCCCTGAGCTCCCGACCCTCAGCTCAGCCAGCAGGTTTGGGAGCAAGGCCCCCGAGGTTACTTCTGTTGCTGTTGTCTGTCTGACGTCCCTGATCAGGGAACACCGTCAGGGCGACACGCCCCCGTCCACAGGGACCTCGGGTGGGCTGGAGCCTTCGTGCACCGTGGGCCCCTCCCTGGCAGAGAGTGAGTTTACCAGATGTCTCTTTGTTGCTGTGCACAATGCCCCTGGCTCCCTAGCCATCCATCAAGTGCTGTCCACACCGCAGCCGAGGCGCTTCTCTGGCGGGCCGCCTCCTCACCGCTTTCGTGTGTCCTCTTTCTGGGCGAGTAGCTGTGCAATGCTGCTTTATTCCTGGGCCCAGCGGCGCCAGGCCCAGTGTCCCCACTCAGCCCTCCCACGGCCACCGTCGTTTCGGGGCGTCTGTCTCTCTTTCCCTTTTTGCACACTGTCTTCCTTGACAGACATTTGTCTTTACTGCCATAAATTATGCTTTGCCACCATTTCCTAAACTTTTCTGGTGAGCTTTCTGATCATTCCCAAGAAAGCGAGTGTTTTCCTTTTAGAATTTGACGAGGAGGAGGTTTCAAAGCAAAGACGGGACGGAGGGCGGAACGCCATTGTCTTCTTTTCTTTCTTTCCGTTTCCTATTCAGATTCCTCTTCTCTTTGGAGTCTTTCTTTGGCTTCAGTTTCCACCAGCAAAAGACACAGAAGTCACGGTCTTCCTTCCAAGTGGCGCTTTCAAATTCATCTTGTATTTTCTACCTGCAGAAAAAGAAACATTTGCTTCCAAACATATCAGTAGAATCTTTTTGGAACTGCGGATGCGTGAGAAGGTATACAGCGAGCATTTTTTGGTGTTTGTGTGTGTATGTAATGAGCTGCTTTGGAAGACTCAGGGTTGAGCTGAAACACGAGGCCTTTTTGGAGTTTGGAGGAATGACAGCCGGAGTTGGTTCTGGAAAGGGTTGAAATACATACACTCTTGGCTTAACTGTGTCGTACAAAAATGAAGGGCTAACGAGCGTCTTACTCCGTGCCAGACACTGGGCTTGGCTCCTCAAACCCCTTATCTGACTTAATCCCTGCAAGCTTGTGACGTGGTGTCTTTTATCTGGGGCTTCTTCCCAGGGAAGGCAGCTCTGCTGTAGACAGCTTTTGGAAATTCTGTTTCATACCCTCCTCGAGCTGGCCCCAAAGCCAGTCTTTCCACAGCCGCGGCCAGCATCATCCCTTGACCCCTTCAGTAGGTGTTAATGAGCCTCTGGGCCCTCGATCTACTGGACGAGGCCTGTGTGGCCCTGCTGTCACGGGGCTGACTGGGTCAGTGGGCGGGGCAGGTGGCCAGCAAGCCAGAAATCTCCAACGAGGACAATGAGTAGGGGAGGGGAGAGTTTAGAGGGGACTTGAAGGGTCAGGTATATCAGGGATGGGGGAAGGGCAGGCAACGAAGGCGGAGTTTGGGGTGTCCGGGGGATGGAAGGGGTCTGATGTGAGTCGTCCGCATTGAGAGGAGGGAGACAGAGAGGGGACGGAGATAAAGTCGGGGGCAGGCAGGGTGTTTTAGGCAGACGATGCTGGGCTTTTGTCCAAGGATGAGAAAAAGCACGGGGCAGTTTGCGGGGTGGGGTGTGTGTGACTATTAAACAGGCCCTCAGGCTGGCAGCGCTGAGATCAGAGGTGGGAGGAGGCAGTGGAGGGACCACCCTGTGAGTCTGCTGCCCATCTTCACAACCCGGATGCCCCCGTGGCACCAGAGTCTGACCCTGGCCGTGAGACCAGGTTTCAGACTTACAGAGAACTTCCCTGCATGCCTTCTCCCGTTTTGTGTCTGGGGGATTTTTTTTTTTTTTAACTTTTTATTTTGTATTGGGAAATAGCCAATCAACAATGTCCTGATAAAAGTTTTTTCCAGTGGTCACGTATGGATGTGAGAGTTGGATTATAAAGAAAGCTGAGTGCCAAAGAATTGATGCTTTTGAACTGTGGTGTTGGAGAAGACTCTTGAGAGTCCCTTGGACTACAAGGAGATCCAACCAGTCAATCCTAAAGGAAATCAGTCCTGAATGTTCATTGGAAGGACTGATGTTGAAGCTGAAACTCCAATCCTTTGGCCACCTGATGGGAAGAACTGACTCACTGGAAAAAACCCTGATGCTGGGAAAGTTTGAAGGCAGGAGGAGAAGGGGGTGACAGAGGATGAGACGGTTGGATGGCATCGCTGACTCAATGGACATGAGCTTGAGTAAACTCCAGAAGTTGGCGGTGGACAGGGAGGCCTGGCGTGCTGCAGTCCCTGGGGTCAGAGGGTCAGACACGACTGAGCGGCTGAACTGCCAGTTTCAGGTGTACAGTGAAGGGACTCAGCCGCACACGCACACGCATCCGCTCTCCTCCAAGCCCCGCTCCCATCCAGGCTGCCACACAACGTGGAGCAGAGTTCCCTGTGCTATACCGTAGGTCCTTGTTGGCTCTCCATTTTAAATAGAGCAGTGTGTACCTGTGGGAGGTGAGACAGTCCAGGTGGTGTCGGGGGCGTAAATGAACTGACCTTGTTGTGGGGTGGCTGGGGGCAAGGGTGGTGGTGTTCAGAGAAGACTTTACAGGTTAGAAGCCTGAAAGCATTTTTCAAGGATGCAGTTGGTCAGGCAGTGATGGGGAGAAGGGCAGTGCAGGCAGGGGGCAGGCAGGTGACGAGGTGCAGGGCCGTGAGACGGCGTTGAGGGCAGGAAGTGTGCGGTTTGCATTTCTAGGATGTGGTGTGGATGAGACCAAGGGCGATGGGACCGCAGACAACCTGCGAGTCACACTGAGCATCCCTCCTTCTGTGGGCTTAGAAGCCAGGGAGGCTCTCAGGTGGCACGTGGGCACGTGGGCACAGCGTTGGGAGGGCTGGTCTCCACTGGGACTCGGGTGGTGAGACAGAGATCAGGAGCTTCCTGGAAAAGTCTCCAAAGAGGACCTCAGTGGTGGAGGATGGGCAATGGGGAGAAAGCGATCAAATGAGTTAAGAAATGAGAAGGGGAAGACAAAGAGGGGATTAAGTGGAGATGGTGGGCTAGCTTGAGACCCAAGAAGGGGTGACACCCTCCAATCCAGACTGAATGGATGGCGGGGCTGAAATCCAGCCCCCAGGAGCTGAAGCGGGACCTAGTTGGAAAGTAGAATGTGCTGGTCATCCGTCTGGATGTGGTGAGGGGTGGGTGGGTGAGACGCCTGGAAGCTGGCCCCTTGGCGTGAGCCGAGGAGACGGTCAGAAGCAGAATCCTTGTGGCAGCGGTATGGAAGAGCCAATCAGACCTAAAATGTGGACTCACACCAGCAATATCAAGTGTTTTGAACAGATACTGTTCCTGTGTCTGTAACATTCTGGAGCATTCATTTTTTTTTTTTTTTTTTAACATTCTGGAGCATTCATTTAATGGTGTTAGAGGCTGCCCCCGACCCCTGAAAATCAATCTCTGGGCTCTGTTTTGCCACGCTTGTGCATCTTTGCAGAAGCAGCCATACAACGAACCCGAAGTTCCATCTGACACCACTCAGCTCAACCATCTCTAACCCGACACCCAGGCTAAGATCTACACCAATACATTCGGAGACTGGCTACTGGTTTTGGAAGAAAACGAAGTCCTCAGCTGGTATTGATTAAAGTCAGAGGAAAACTTGGCAGCTCTTAGTGGGAAACCTACTTTTTGGGTATAGTGGGGTGAGCTGGGTCAGGAGCCCGGCTTCTACCAGCAGCCTGGCCTGAGGAGTAGGATGACTTCTGTCTTGTCTCCTAACTTCTCTGTCCTGTGGCGCTAGTGGTAAAGACCCAGCTTGCCAATGCAGGAGACGTAAGAGACACGGGTTCAATCCCTGGGTTGGGAAGATCCCCTGGAGGAGCAGAAGGCAACCCACTCCAGTATTCTTGCCTGGAGAATCCCATGGACAGAGGAGCCTGGTGGGCTACAGTCCAGGAGTTTGCAAAGATTCAGACATGACTGAAGTGACTCAGCACACACGTGTCTTCAGGTCCAGTATTGGGATTGGAGGGTCAGCTGCCAAATGCTCTTTGCACGTGAGAAATGCTTCTCCTTTGTTTCCCTGTCATCTCTTTCTGCCTCCAGATTACAGGTGAAGGATTCTAAATTTGGCAGGTTAATTAACTTTCCATATTTCCTTCTCTCCCACTTCCCTCTGCCTCTCAGCAGCAAGAGCACCCTGATGGATCCATCCCGCTGGTGTCACATTTTCTGTTGTCAGCCCTTCAGTCTTGGATCAGTGGTCTGGAGATCTCGGATGTCTCTTCCTAGATTTCTGTAATTTTTCCAGAGGCCAGTTCGCATGCCTTCTCTCCAAGCATCAGGCTCAACTCACTGGAGGCAGCGAAGCGAAGCCTCCGGGTGCTGGTGACAGCTGACATATTCCCCACAAGCTGTGGAATGATTCGCATTAAATGAGAATTTATGATCAATCCTCATAAATTAAGGCTGCCTCGTGAGCCCCAGGTTGAGAGACTTGCCTGTGAGTCTTGGTTAATTAGCATAGGAGGCGTCCTTGCCTATTCAGGGAGAATCACCAGCGAGTGTGTTTGCTAAAGCAGCATCTTTCTATTTCGTGGTACAGTCACCGGGGACCCATGTCACAGATCCGGGCTGGAGGGTGGCTGCCTGCTGGAGGCCCTGCCCTGTACAGTGGCCTACAGTTTATGGACCGAAAGAATCTACGTAAGTGCCCTAGATCTGGGAGGGTCAAAACCAGTGCCATTTCTGGGGACTGAATTTTGCTCTGGGTGTCATCAGATGTCTGGGAGTTCTCTTTCTCCTTCTTTAGAACAAACACTCAGACTCACTATACATAACAGCCCTGAGCTCTGCTTCTTTCCAGTTTTATATTCTTATCAGTAACTTTTCCTCCTATGTCCCCTGTGAAATAGGGGTGACCTGGCAATCCCCTTGTAGTGGGTTTAATAGTGACACTCTGCTCCCCGGTTCTGCTGTGGTTCCTGTGAACTTTGTGAAGTTATATGGAAATAGGGTCTTTGCAGATGCGACTCGTTAAGGATCTCTGCTGCTGCTACTGCTAAGTCGCTTCAGTTGTGTCCGACTCTGTGCAACCCCATAGACGGCAGCCCACCAAGCTCCTCTGTCCCTGGGATTCTCAAGGCAAGAGGACTGGGGTGGGTTGCCATTTCCTTCTCCAGTGCATGAAAGTGAAAAGTGAAAGTGAAGTCGCTCAGTCGTGTCCGACTCCTAGTGACTCCATGGACTGCAGCCTACCAGGCTCCTCCATCCATGGGATTTTCCAGGCAAGAGTGCTGGAGTCGGGTGCCATTGCCTTCTCCTAGAAGAGATTATCCTGGATTTAAGTGGACCTTGTTGAGTGAAAAAAAAAAAAAAAAAGCACAACCTAAGAGTTGACAATTATGTTTTATTTGGCAGACTTGCTGAGGACTTAAGCCTGGGAGGCAGCCTCTCAGAAAAGTTCTGAGGGACTCCTCCAAAGAGGTGATGGAGGAGCCAGGATATATAGGAGTTTTTGCAACAAAAATCAGTAGTTGGAGCATCAAGATGTTAATCAAAGAAAAACTAGACATCTCAAGTAAATGAATTTAGTGCTTTCCTAGGTATGGGAAAATGCAAGAGTCTGGGCATATAGTAGATACAAACTACTATATATAAGGCAACTGTACTCCAGGATTCTTGCCTGGAGAATTCCATGGTCAGAGAAGCCTGGCAGGCTACAGCCCATGGGGTCGCAAGAGTCAGACATGACTTAGAGACTATATCACCACCACTGTATATAAAACAGATAACCAACAAGGTCCTGCTGTAAAGCACAGGAACCGTGTTACTTATGTAATAAAGTATAATGGAAAAGAATCTGAAAAAGGTTATATACATACACGTGTATGTATAACTGAGCCACTTTGCTGTACGCTAGAAACTAACACAATATTGTAAATCAACTACACTTCAATAAAAAAAATTAAAATCATCCCTCTGATGCACATGCTAACCAGCTAGGGCCAGTCTCCTGCTTCTCTCCACCCTGAATCCCCTCAGGGTCCACAGTCCGGGGCGGCTGCAGTGGCCGATGGCTTGATGGCGGCAACATCCCCTGTTTACTGACACAGGGGTGACATTTCTCATCCACAGCCCTAAATACAGTGACTGCTGTCCTTCTGAGAAGAGGAGAGGACAAGGGGGGATACAGAGAGTTGATGGCCATGTGAGGATTGAAGCAGAGACTGAGTGATGCAGCCCCAGGCAGGGAACTCCTGGAGCCCCCAGATGTTGGGAGACTCACAGAGGACCCTCCCTCAGCGTCTTTAGAGACAGCGTGGCCCTGCCTTGATTTTGGACTTTGGAGAAAGATGGAGGGCAGGAGGAGAAGGGGACATCAGAGGATGAGATGGTTGGATGGCATCACCGACTTGAAGGACATGAGTTTGGGTAAACTCTGGGAGGTAGTGAAGGATAGGGAAGCCTGGCATGCTGCAGTCCATGGGATGGCAGAGTCGGACACGACTGAGCAACTGAACAACACAGGGTCCCCTCCCCGAGGCGGGATGATGAGAAGACAAAGTGAGATGGTAGGTCCGACTGGTGACCAGACAAGACTGACTGTATTCATTCTCTTCTCTTCCTTCTACTCCCAAATACATCCCCCCTGCTGGGGCTTTATGCGGGAAATTCCATACCCAGGTTGGGGGCCTCACTCACTTATGTGACTTCCCTGGTGGCTCAGATGGTAAAAGCATCTGCCTGTAATGCGGGAGACCCAGGTTTGATCCCTGGGTTGGGAAAATCCCCTGGAGAAGGAAACAGCAACCCACTTGAGTATTCTTGTTTGGAAAATCCCATGGTCAGAGGAGCCTGGTAGGTTACAGTCCGTGGGGTTGCCAAGAGTCGGACATGACTGAACAACTTCACTTTCTTTCTTTCACTCACTTGCTCAGACTCTCAGCAGTAAGTCTTGCAGGCAGCAGATCCTCTGAGCCAGGAAGGAGAAAGCTATTTGCCACTCTTGCCTATTTTCAGTTCAGTTCAGTCACTCAGTCGTGTCCGACTCTTTGCGACCCCATGAACTGCAGCACGCCAGGCCTCCCTGTCCATCACCAACTCCCGGAGTCCACCCAAACCCATGTCCATTGAGTCGGTGATGCCATCCAACCATCTCATCCTCTGTCATCCCCTTTTCCTCCTGCCCTCAATCTTTCCCAGCATCAGGGTCTTTTCCAATGAGTCAGCTCTTCACATCAAGTGGCCAAAGTATTGGAGTTTCAGCTTCAACATCAGTCCTTCCAGTGAATATTCAGGACTGATCTCCTTTAGGATTGACTGGTTGGATCTCCTTGCAGTCCAAGGGACTCTCAAGAGTCTTCTCCAACACCACAGTTCAAAAGCATCAATTCTTCAACACTCAGCTTTCTTTATAGTCCAACTGTCACATCCATACGTGACCACTGGAAAAACCATAACCTTGACTAGACGGACCTTTGTTGGCAAAATAATGTCTCTGCTTTTCAATATGCTATCTAAGTTGGTCATAACTTTCCTTCCAAGGAATAAGCGTCTTTTAATTTCATGGCTGCAATCACCATCTGCAGTGATTTTGGAGCCCAGAAAAATAAAGTCTGACACTGTTTCCACTGTTTCCCCATCTATTTCCCATGAAGCGATGGGACTGGATGTCATGATCTTCGTTTTCTGAATGTTGAGCTTTAAGCCAACTTTTTCACTCTCCTCTTTCACTTTCATCAAGAGGCTTTTGAGTTCCTCTTCACTTTCTGCCATAAGGGTGGTGTCATCTGCATATCTGAGGTTATTGATATTTCTCCCAACAATCTTGATTCCAGCTTGTGTTTCCTCACCTATTTTACCATTCTATAATAAAACATCTTGGACGAGGGTGACAAGCCATGTCAACTTTCTGTGGGCTGAACAGAGTATACAGACATTCAAAGGGTAAGGAATGCAGCCCCAAGACTAGTAGGTGGTTTATCACAAGACACTGTGCTAGCACCTTGACATCAGCCTCTGTCCAAGGAAGGCCAGAGGTCACACTTGCGGTTGGAACAATATTTTGGAGCATTTAAAAAACTGTGGACTCGAGTCCCACCACACCAAGTGAATCAGATTCTTCTGAAAAGGTCCTTTCAAGGCTTGCTAGGGTGTATGAGTGCTTCTTGGGGTGCCTAGCTGAAGGTCACCTTGAGATCAGGTCACAGGGGCTCTCTAGAGCTGCCATGGTCAAGGACAATGGTGGTTAATGCCCTGATGCAGAAAGTGCCTCTGACTGTCCATGTTTCTGCCCCACAAGGAATCCTGGCTCAGTGTGGACTCTGGTGGGGAGCGCAGTGCCCCTTACATGGCAGAGCAGACCCTGACTGACGTAAAGACAGAGGGAGAGCTGCAATGTCTCTTGTGAAGCTGCTCAGTTGTGTCCGACTCTTTGCAACCCCATGGACTATAGCCCACCAGTCTCCTCTGTCCATGGAATTTTTCCAGGCAAGGATACTGGAGTGGGTTGCCATTTCCTTCTCCAGGGGGTCTTCCTGACCCAGGGATCGAACCCATGTCTCCCACACTGCAGGCAGACTCTTTACCATCTGAGCCACCAGGGAAGCCCGAGCACAAGCAGTGTCTCTTGGTCACTTCCTAATCTACTGGTCATCTCTGAGCCCACAGGGCAGCTAGGAGAGCTCGTTTGAAAGGCTCTTTGATAGACTCGAGCCTGGCAGAAACCTCCCAATGGAGACATGTATATGTATGGCTGAGCCCCTTGGCTGTTTACCTGAAACTACCACAGATTGTTAATTGGCTATACCCCAATACAAAATGCTTTTAATGTTAAAAAACACATTAATTAATTTAAAAAAGAAGAATGTAAATGGGACTCTGAGTAGTTTCAGATCAAAGTCTAACCAATTTCTTTTCAGATAGTCATAAGTCTTTTTTTTTTTTTAATATCTGATTATTTTTGACTGTACTGGGTCTTCCTTGCTGCACGGGCTTTTCTCTAGTTGCAGGGGCTACTCTGCAGCTGGGGTGCACAGGCTTCTCACTGTAGCAGCTTCTCTTGTTGCGGAGCATGGGCTCCAGGGCTCACGGGCTTCAGTGGCTGCAGCATGAGGACTCAGTAGTTGTTGTTCCTGGGCTCTAGAGCACAGGCTTGATAGTTGTGCTGCATGGGCTCAGTTATCCCACGACATGTAGGATCTTCCTGGATCAGGGATCGAAGCCGTGTCCCCTGCTTTGGCAGGCAGATTCTTCACCACTGAGCCATCAGGCAAGCCCCCTCATGAGGTTTTAAATTTGGAATGATGTCCACTGAGATGGCCTGGGATGATCAGAGCCTAGAAGAAGGAGAATCCAGGTCAGAATAATAGAGTGTCCCCAGTGGTGATCGGGTGAGGGGTCACCAGGAGGTCCACACGTGAGCTGTCATGCGTGCACGTGTGTATGAGCATGTGAACATGTGTGATCATTGCACTATCAATCTCCTTTAACCACACACAGTTACCCTCCTCCAGTGACGGCTCATTCTTTCTCAACAAATCCTTTTGTAAACCTCAGAAAATCCTGCTTTCCAAAGTGCCTCCAGAGCGCATTTTCCATGAGTGTGTTTGGAGAAGCGTTTTAGGCCGGGCGGAATGCGGTCGTCAGATGCTTCTTTATGACATGAGCCACTTGGAGCACCAGCCCTCTGCTCCGGAGCCTCCTTCACGGTCTGCATCAGAAGCACAGACTTGGCCCAGGAAAGTAGCTGCTCTGAGATGTGAGCGAATAGGGGAGGGGAGTGCGTCAGGAGGGCAGGTCCCCCTGGCCCAGGGCCCAGTGTCTGACAGGCCGCCCGGTCCGTCTGGGCTGCATCTTTTTCTCCAAGGAAGCGTGGAGACTAGCTCTTTGTCCAGGAGCCATCCTGATGTGTGTGGGGCGGTGATGGTCCCAGCGCTGGGCATGGCCCCCGTCTCCACTGAGGTCCTGCCCATCTATCCTCACGCCCACCTGCAGGGCCTCCAGGAGCCCGCATCTTGCTGCCCACCCTCCTCGTGGTCCCTTCCCTGGAGTGCTCCGCCTCTCCTCCTCCCCTGTCTGGCCTGTGTCCATTCCTTCTCTTTTTCCGTCTCCTTCGTGAGGCCTCCTCGCCTCCTTGCCCTGAGGGCTCCATCCTTACCCTCTTCCCTTCTTCTCCCCCCACAGCCTCTGTGGCCACAGTCAGGTCGAGCCCCACTCTTTCTGTCCAGGCTGCTCTGATGCCTGAGCTCGGGACCCATGTTGTCCCCAGGATGCCTCCACTGGCAAGACCTGCAGTCACACCAAACCAGCTCTTCCAACATGAGATGAGACCCCTGTCTTGAAGCCAGGAGCCCTGGCAGTGATGTGAACAGAATTTTCTCTGGCCGCACCTCTTCCCTCCTCCCCAAACCAGCGTCCACCCCTCCAGAAGGTTGTTCTGACTCACAGTGCAAACTCCCTTTTCACCTTCTCAAAGCCGGTTTCCAGGTTCCCTTCTCAGTGTGGCTTCCTTTCTGACCTTTCCCACTACCAGGCATCTATGCTTTTACTGGTGCCAAATACACACGGTCATCCCCCAGCCCCATTCTCCAGGGTGCCCTCTATTCTCCTGGTGGGCTTCTAATCATCTTTCAAAGCCCCAAGCAGATGGCGCTACTTTGGAAAGCTTTCCTGGGGCCCTAGTAGAACCCATGGCCTCCTCCATCCCCAACCTGGGCTTCTGTTGCAGCATCCGCCCATGTGCCAGCATTACGTCCCCCTGAAGGCTCTGTGTACCTCCTGCAAGGACATTTCTCACTTCTCTGCTGTCTGTGGCCTCTCCCCGCTGTCTCACTCCAGCAGCAGGCATGTCTGGCCGGCCCAGCTTGGTAGCCGCCTGGAGAACGTTGCTGAAACCAAACCAAGGGCTGCAAGGCAGGGCCTCAGGCCAGGAACAGGGAGGACCCTTCTGGGAGCCAAAAGTTGTTTTCCACTGCGAAGTGGGGACCACTGCCCTGGCGACTCTTGCAGCACCATCATGCTTTCGTTCTTTCTGCAGTTTTATTGTTTCCTCCCTCTCCATCCGAGTTGCAGGCAAAAGGGGAAAAAGTCATGGTCAGCGTGGGGCCCGGCTGGTTGGAACATGAGACAGAGGACGAGAATGGTTGCATTTTTGTCTTTTTCTCTTGTTAAGTTACAAAAAAAAAAGAGATAAATTCACACACTTTAACACTTACCCTCTCAAAGTGTACCATTCAATCTGTTTTTAAAAAACATTCACAAAGTTGTATGAATATCACCACTCTGATTCCAGAGCATTCTCATCTCCCCAAAAGAAAGCCATTAGCAATCACTCCTCAGTCATCGTTCTCTCCCTCTAACTTCCAACTACACCATCTTTAACATATTTTTGACTTGAGATAGCATACCATTAAAAGCAAATTTTACCTGTAGAGAACTTAAGTTACATGTGGAAGGCCAGGTTCACAGACTTACTTCTAGCATGGTTAAGCTCCTGTGCCCAGGGGTGTGTGTCACAAGACTCAGTGTTTGCAGGTACATGAGTTTGTAACTGTCCCTGGCACAGAGGAAGTGCTGGAAACATTCTTGATAACCAGCTCCCTAAATGGCAGTGTTAGCAGGAGAGGCTGAGTTTCCAGGCTGGTTCCAGACTCACAGAATCTGAGTTTTCTCTAAAAGGATCTAATGGAAAATCCCATTTGTTCAACTGAGGCCAAGCACCAGATATGAAACACAAGAATGTCCTCAAGAAGGAGATGATTCCCTATTAAATATTGAAAAATATTCCTAACTTCCGTCCAGAGAGAAGTCATGGAAAAAGACCAATTTCCAGAAAAAATACAATCAAAAGTGGAGTCACAAGGTTTTACTGTGATGATTTCAAGTCGGTGAATTCTTTCCATTTGTTATTAACTGTATTCCCACCGGATGCCTCGGTATCATGGTGTTTATTTCCCTATCGACATTAATATTCATGAGGAACTCTGAATTTGCGGAGCAGTCCTGCAGTGGAGGAGATGACCCACTCTCTCCTTTTCAGGATAGAGAAGTTATAGCAATACAGGCATCTCATAAAAAGTACTTAGAACTAATTAAAAAAGTAATAAACTGCAATTTGGCTTTGGCCTGAATTTCTTGATTGCTGACACGATGTGCTTTGTGAGAAGAGCTCACTTTGCAGACACTAAAAACATTATATAGCAAGAGACAGATTGGAGGTGCTGCTGGGAAAGCAAAGCTGTGTCCGCGGGGCAGGTGAGCTAGCAGAGCTGGTGATGGAAGAGGGAGTGCTTATAATAGCCAGGGTCTGGACCCAGGTGAGAATCTGGGTCTTCCTAGAAGAGAGCTGGCAGGGTGGAGAAAGGTCCGAATGCAGGACAGAGAACCAAAAACTTCTAGTACCAAGGAGCTCAGAATGCAGACCCACCCAAGGGATCAGTTTCCTTTGGTGGGTGAAGGCCGTGACTTGGTCAGACTCTGTGGTTGCGGCGTCCTTCCCGGGCCCAGGCGGGCTCAAGATCTCCAGGCTTTTCTGCCTCCTGGAGCCCTGTGATGTAGAAGCTGGCAGGGTGAGGGTGCGGGGGTGCGACCGCCTGCAGGGGCGAGTCTGGGAAGGGCACAGGACTGGTCTTTGCAGTGACAAGATTGTGAGTTTCATATTGTGTGGCCACTCTTCTCTGGGCCTGTTGCACTTCCGTCTCTAAGGAAGGTACGCAGGACTGATGTGGTGTGTCAGCAGTGGCCAGACTGGCGAGAAGTGATCTGTTGCTGGTTTCAGCACGTGGCCTCTGGAATAAGGCAGGTGTGGGCTGGAATCCCAGCGTCACCGCTTGTCAGTGTCATGGCCTTGGGATTGCTATCAACTCCTCGGGGACAGGGCTAATAATAAACATTTGCTATAGGGATGCTTACGGGGCTTCCCTGGTGGCTCAGATGGTCAAGAATCTGTCTGCAAAGCAGGAGATCTGGGTTCGATCCCTGGGTTGGGAAGATCCCCTGGAGGAGGACACAACAACCAACTCCAGTATTCTTGCCTGGAGAATCCCACGGACAGAGGAGCCTGGTCGGCTACAGTCCATGGGGTTGCAAAGATTCAACCCCATGACTGAGCAACTAACACTTTCATAGAGATGCATGAACTAATGCATGCAAGGCACATCTATGGTTACAAGGGATGAAGCCTGGGGAAGGCAGCCTCACTGACTGCATTGGCTGGTACAATCCATTCAGCAGCCACAGCCTTCTGCTCATCCATTAGTTTTCCGGCCCCTACATCACTGTTCCTTAACTTAAAAAAAGGTTTTGTGTCACAGCTCCTTTTCAGAACCTGCTGAAAATTTTGCATGCTTTCCTCCTAAAATCTACTCATTTTGCAAGGAATTTCAGAGGGTTCACAGACACCCCAATTGAGAACCCCTGCTTTTGGGGCTGTTTTTCTGTCACTGTGCCATTTGCATAAGTAATCCCACACAAATGCCTCAAAAATCTCGTCTGCAAAGCTGACTTCATTCACT
Organism: Bos javanicus; assembly: GCF_032452875.1. Lineage (NCBI taxonomy): Eukaryota > Metazoa > Chordata > Mammalia > Artiodactyla > Bovidae > Bos > Bos javanicus. The sequence continues at coordinate 116,346,611 of NC_083870.1, forward strand.
GGATCTGCACCGCATCCTGTTCGTTGGTTAATCTGCTATGTAGGACTGTGTCCTCTACTCAGTCTGGCAGCACCCTGGGACCCCTTCTGATCTTGCAAGGAACCCCACCGCTTGGACATTATGGGGACCTTTCATCTTTTTGTCCTGTTGAAGCCTTTCCTCCCACACGGAGGGCACGCTGTATCATTGTTCAGTCACTCAGTCTTGTCCAACTCTTCACGGCCCCATGGACTGAAGCACACCAGGCTTCCCTGTCCTCACCCTCTCCTGGAGCTTGCTCAAACTCATGTGCATCGAGTCAGTGATGCCATCCAACCATCTCATCCTCTGTTGTCCCCTTCTTCTCCTGCCTTTAATCTTTCCCATCATCAGAGTCTTTTCCAATGTCAGTTCTTTGCATCAAAGTTTAATACAGAAGCTGCAAACCCTAGTATTGAATAAAAGCATAAAGAAATGAATTTAGCAGTGGGTCAGATTGGTAACCTTAATTGTACAGAAGAAAAGAATTAATTCAAGTAACTTTGAATGTTGCTAAGCAGATTTGCTATTGATAGCGGCTTGGATGCCAAAACTCTGCAATTAAAAAACTGTATTTATTTATTTGGCTGTGTTGAGTCTCAGTTGTGGCATGCAGGGTCAGTAGTTGTAGCTCACAGGCTTGGTTGCCCCACAGCATGCGGTATCTTAGTTCCCTGATCAGGGATCAAACCCACAGTTCCCTGCATTGGGAGGCAGATTCTTAACCACTGGACCACCAGGGAAGCCCCTGCAATTTCTAAGTTACTTTGTGAATATTGTAGGAGAGATCAAGTAAGTAAATGCATTCATCTCGCTGGGCTCCAGGGCACTCACTGTGGGAGGTGAGGAAGAACCATGGTATCGGGTTTGAATTAGAGGTATCAGACAGGAACACACGTGTATTGATTACCTGTCACCAGTGTGACAATAGAGTGTTAGTCACTCAGTCATGTCCGATTCTTTGTGACCTCTTGGACTGTAGCCCACCAGGCTCTTCTATCTGTGGAATTCTCCAGGCAAGAATACTATGGCATAAAGCCATTCCTTTCTCCAGGGGATCTTCCTGACCCAGAGATCAGGTCTCCTGCATTGCAGGAAGATTCTTTACCAATAGTGGCAAGATACAGTGACAACCCAGGACCGGTGAACACACCTAGCACCCAGGCTTTGGTCTCTAAACACCTTCCCCAGTAAAGGGAACCAGGGATCTTTGGAGACATGCCTTATGCAGGCAGGGGAGGCACAGTTTGCATCTGGAACATCTGATTTCAGAAACCGAGGGAGTGTCCCTGGGCTGAGGGGGAAATGACACAGGCGCTGGCTTGAAGGCCTCCCAGAGGACATGTCGTCCATCAGAAAAGATAACTAGGCCCTGCAACCAGTTCCCTTATGTAGCATTCCTCCGCAAAATGTTATAACCAGGTGACAATCTGCTTTCTGCAGATCCAGAAAGCCACGTGTTCTATAAAACACCTCGTCTAGACTGTTCTCTGTCATGAAAAACAGATGAGCAAAAGACGGGCAACCATTCTAAAATAAAAGAAAGTAAAAAATACAGAAACAATAAAAAGTAGTGAAAGAAGTTTACTTGGATCCTGGGGCAAAAGCTGAAACCTCTATAAAAGGCATTTGGGATGACGGGGGAGGTGTGCAGTGGACAGCCACGGGGAGGAGACGGTTAAACCCCGTTTCTCTTCTGTGGTACCACAAAGGCCTGCAGATGCCGGGGGACTCTGTTCTCAGGGCTGAGCACCCCTGCACGGGGTCATGTGGCTCCCCCCTCCCACTCACCGGGGGGCCTGGAGACCAGTGAGGAAGGGTGTCACTCAGTGCGTTTGCTTCCAGCTTACTGAAGGGAGAGCGGGTCACTTCCCTGGGCGGGCTCCCGTGGCTGCAGTCCAGCTGCGATCCCTGGAATTCACGAAAGAAGATTTTACTGCTGTCTGAGCCCTCCTGGCCTGGCTACAAACTATTTTTTGAACTTGTGGGTTTCTGACTCACATATGAGTGAGTCGTATTTTTCTTTTCTCCACAGCAAACATCCTTTGTTTCTCTGCTTCCTCTGTAGGGGTTGGATCAGGCGTGTCCGGATGAGGCTGAGATTCTGAATTCGCTTCTTAGGGTGGTGTGCGTGCTTGTGCTCAGTCATGTTCGACTCTGTGCAACCCAGTGGACTTGTAGCCCGCCAGGCTCCTCTGTCCATGGGCTTCTCTGGGCAAGAATTCTGGAGTGGGTGGCCATGCCCTCCATCCAGGGAATCCTCCTGACCCAGGGATCCAACCCATGACTCCTGCTTTGGCAGGAGAGTTCTTTACCACTTGAGCCACCTGGGAAGCCCATCTTAGGGCCATCTTAGCCCATCTTAGGGTTGCTTCTCCCCTGAGAGGCTGTGGGCAGCCTTCTGTGGGAGGAAAAATACCTGGACGTCAGGAACGAGAATCTTAGTGAGTTTGGCTGGTGACCTGGGCAGAACACTGAACTCTCCCGGGAGTAGAAAGGGGGTGTTGGTTGTTCTGGACGGTCGCCTTGGTCCAGAGGACCCAGTGCTTTGGGCGGCAAATCTCTGCGTCACTAGTGGAACATTAAAACAACGAAAATCCAAACCACACAAACCCTCAGTTCTGTTCAGTCGCTCAGTCGTGTCCGACTCTTTGCGACCCCATGAAACGCAGCACGCCAGGCCTCCCTGTCCATCACCAACCGCTGGAGTCTACCCAAACCCATGTCCATTGAGTCGGTGATGCCATCCAACCATCTCATCCTCTGTCATTCCCTTCTCCTCCAGCCCTCAATCTTTCCCAGCATCAGGGTCTTTTCCAGTGAGTCAGCTCTTCCCATCAGGTGGCCAAAGGATTGGAGTTTCAGCTTCAACATCAGTCCTTCCAATGAACACCCAGGACTGATCTCCTTTAGGATGGACTGGTTGGATCTCCTTGCAGTCCAAACCCTACTACGTATAAAATAGATAACTAATAAGAACCTGCTGTACAGCACAGGGAGCTCTACTCAATGCCCTGGGGTGACAGAGAGGGGATATATGTACACGGACGGCTGACTCATGTTGCTGCACAACAGAAATGAACACAACGTTGAGCAACAATGAAACCCCAACGAACAGAACAAAACACTATGCAAACACATGGCTGCTCTCCCTCCTGGGGGCTCTCGTCCAGCAGGTCTGAACCCACATGTTCTGTTTAGAAAGTTTGTGGTGTCTGTTGGAGAGTCACTGGAGCAGAATGACGTCCAGCAGAGCTCGTTCCAGAGGTGGGTGGTTCAGTGGCTTCCAAAACATCCCGGAGGAGCAGAAAAACAGGGCTGCAGAGACGGACCCAGCGCCAGGGCCACGTACATTCTTCCCGAGTGAGGCTGAGTCACAGCAGAGCTTCTGTTCTCCTCTGCTCACATCTGGTCCTCCAGATGCCGCCGCCCCCTCCACCCCTAGGGAGGAATGTTTTCATGCTCGCTGGCCGGCCCCGTGCCTTCCGAAGGGTCAGTTCAACCTGAGTGGAGCAGTGGAGGGAAACTAGACAGTGGGATGACAAATGGGTTTGATTGCAAACAAGCCAGTTTTCAGATGAGGAAGGGCTGGGTCGTGACAGCTCCGGCCACTCGGATTTCACGAGCAGCCTCTGGGTTGAGCTGAATCATGCCCTTTCCAAGAAAAAGCCCAAGCCCGACCTATCACCATGCTTTCTGTGTGTTAAACACAAAGCTGATTCTGTTCAAAAATTTGAGAGTAAACAGACTTGGAAATGTCACAGGCCAGATTTTCTAGGGATTCCTCAGATTTTAGACCTCATTTCTTCTACAGCTCTAAAAGTTTAAAATTCTATAGCCCTAACAGTTGGAAGGTGGAAGTGAAAGTCACTCAGTCATGTCTGACTCTTTGTGATCCCATGAACTGTCCATGGGCCATGGAATTCTCCAGGCCAGAATACTGGAGTGGGTAGCCTTTTCCTTCTCCAGGGGATCTTCCCAACCCAGGGATCGAACCCAGGTCTCCCACATTGCAGGCAGATTCTTTACCAGCTGAGCCACAAGGGAAGCCCTAACAGTTAGGACACATCAATTAAGTACCTAGCTGTCCCCAGCCGAGCTTCTCAAATAGATGCCTAGCATCTTTTCCCTGGGCTCTTATTTGAGAAGACCAAGTCAAGGTCAAAGGCAAGGGAGTCAACACTTGCCTGGGTCCCATGTTCTGATGCTTCCAGGACCCTCTGGCCATCGCTGGCTCCCATGGCCTTGGAGATCACCTTTCTGGCCGCTTGCTCTCCTGAATGACACAACCCAGCCCACCTGGGCCCTCCAGGATCTTTCTAACTCCCTTGCCCCTAAGACTCAGTCCTCCCAGATCAACCCACAGCCTCTATTCACCGCCCTGAGAAAGCACAGCAAAAGACTTCATTAAATGCTAACAAAGTAGATGTAGTGAGTTGAACAGGGGGCTTCCAAAAAGGTGTGTCCATATCAGAATCCCTGGGACCCCCGTGAATATTAATTTAATTAAAATGTATAATTTAAAAGTTCATGGCAGATCTTTGTGGGTGTCACTAAGAAAGGCATTCTGAGTGAGGAATTCATCCTAGACTATCCCGTGGGCACTAAAGCCAATGGCAAGTTTCCTCATAAGAGACACAGAGGGAGAGGCAGAGACTGGAGGGATGCAGACATGAGCCAGGGACGCCAGGAGTCCCCGAGGCTGGAAGAGGCAGGGGGGGCCCCCTGGACCTTGGTTTCAGGGATCTGTTCTCCAGAGCTGTGAGTTCTGTGGCTTAAAGCCACTCAGTTTGTGGTGATTTGGGATGGCAGGCACAGAAAGCTCAGACAGACAGACAGACAGACACCCCCTAGCAAGGGAGCTATAAATGCAGAGGCGGGACTCTGCAGGCCACAGGGCAGCTAAAGAGCAGCTGGGACTCTGGCTGCAGCACAGAGGCAGGACCGTCTCCTCCTTCGACCCTGCACCTCTCCTCCATCCAGGCCCTCGGCGTCTGCCCTGCGGGCGTCCACCCACCAGCCGTGGTCTCCATGTCACTGACCCCGGACGTCCGGCTCTCAGTTCTGTGCCCCGACAGAAGGGCTGCACACCCAACCTGCACGAAGTCCGCTGCCCGCACACGTGGGGCAGGCCAGCTCTGTCCTCTTGGCTGAAGGCCACGCCCTTCCCCTGGCTCCTCCCACTGCTCCCTGCAGTTGGCTCTGCTGCTCTGGTCTGCTCCCCGCCCCCTAGCATCCAGGCCGCCCTCAGGGTCCAGACTAATTCAGTGTCACTCTGATCATGTTGTCTCACTGACTGCACGTCCCTCTTACTCAGTTGTAGACTGAGACTTTTTATTTTTTATTTTTCTTGAAATATATTCTGTGAATCCTCCCTTTACCATTTGGATTAAAAAATATTTTAAAAAGAAATATAGTTGATTTACAATATTATGTTATTTTCAGGTATACAGCAAAGCGACTCAGTTATATATATATATATATATACATATACACAGTTTTATATATATATGGGCTTCCCAGGTGGCGCTAGTGATAAAGAACTTGCCTGCCAGTGTAGGAGATGTGAGAGACACGAGTTCAATCCCTGGTTGAGAAGAGTCCCCAGAGAAGGGCATGGCAACCCACTTCAGTATTCTTGCCTACAGAATCCCTTGGACAGAAGAGCTTGATGGGCTACAGTCCATGGGGTCGCAAACAGTCATGACTGAAGCAAGTCCGCGCATACGCACACGCTATACAGCAGGTCCTTGCTGTTCATCTATGTTATAGATAGTGGAGTGTATCTGTTAATCCCAAACTCCTAACTTATCCCTCCCCCATTTGCATTTTAAAGATAATTTGAGCCATTTTGGATTTTAATGAGGAGAATCTTGATTTTTTTCTCACCCTCCTTTTGTGTGCATGTGTCAACTTTGAGACATTAATGATCTTACAGTGTAGGCTGGTGCCAGCTTTTCCTTTCTCATATAAGAGCTTTCAGCACATTAACACTGCTAATAATACATTATTAATGTTCTGAGAGTAAAGAGTCTAAATGTACTCTGTGTCACTTTTCACTGTGACCATTCATGCGATCTAGAATACAGATCTAATGTTTAGGTCATGCGTGTTGTCAGGCTTGCATCTCAACCGACAGAATTTGACATTTCCTGAAATGGTGTCTTCTTTCAGTTTGACTTCTGATAAGAGAGTTCATAGAAAACAAATCTTGATAAAGAAATAGAGAGAGGTAGATAACTCATGACGTCATGAGGATGTGAAGTCATGAGATAGCTCATGACCTCGTGACCTCATGAGGACGCAGGTAACAAGTGGCCACCTCTTTTCCGCCTTCACATCAGCCCCTCCCACGACCGTTAATGGAGAAGAGCATCCTGGGGTTCTCTCCTTCACTGCTGCTTTGGAACCGTGTATGAAGTCTTGTTTGCGGCAGGATAAATCAGCGTTGGCCCCGTGATGCCCCTGCTGTCCCTGCAGCAACGAGCATGCCTTTCATTCCAGCCCGAAGTGTATCTTCTGATTTTCTGCATACGTTGCATGCAGGCTTTCATCCCCTTCCCTCCGTCGTGGTGGAATGCGCCAGTCACGGACTCTGGCCAGGAGGGTCAGATGGGCCACCTGTTGGACATACTGCTTTTGTCAAAACATAACCAGAAAGAAAATGATTGAAAGGAGGCAGACAATAATTCATTACTAATTATACAGCAGGGCCATCTTGGCCTCAGATGTAGAGTTCCAGTTAAGTATATTTGGAAACTAAGCAGTATTTTTAAAAAGTTTATGTTTACACACTGGACATAGTTCACACGTTCTGTGAGACTTCAGAGTTATAAGCCACCAAGGAGACAGCATGAGAGACCCAAAATAAATTCACTTTGCATCATGGCCAGCTTCACTTTCAAAATAAAATCTCCCCAGTCATGATGTCACTTAATTACTAATTAAAGCAATCAGAGTCTCATCTTGTAATGTTCTAAAATACTTATGATTAGAACGCAGAAGTTTACGGAATTCACCAGATGCCTCTGGGCTGACTCAAGAGTCCTGAAATCAACCACCAGAGCTGTCCATGGAGGTAAACAGAGGTCAGCTAATGACAGATCCCTTGAGTGTCTGTTGGAGACAGGCTGCTGGGGGCAACCTCGAAAACAAACATTTCCTTTCCTCCTGACCCTTCCCTTATTTTCTGACTCACCCCTACCCATGGTTAGGGAATTTTGCTAATATGAGGAGTTTGTGATTTGTTTATTCATTTTATTTTTTTTCCACTGTAGCTTTGAGAAAACTCAGAGCTAAGTGCAGTGATCATGGGTAATAATTATTTCACAACAGCTTCCTCTGCTCCTTGAAGATGGTCTCTCTTCTGCCTTGACCTTTAATTCTACGTTACATCCTACAAGTGTCGGGGATACCAGGGCCCAGCTGGGGATTGGCCTTCATGCTCAGAAAGCAGGGACGTTTGAATGATTGTGCTGGTGGGGAAAAGTTTAGAGGAAAGAGGGGTTGTGCGGTGAATATTATTGCCAAGTCCCCCCAGGAGCATCTCCAGTTCTTCCAGCATGTCTTCCCCATTCCCACAGTACCCCTTTGTCTCCTCCACCCAGCCGCCTGTACTGCTACCCCTCAGGATTCCATGCGGAGACAGAGATGGCCCTCCCACCAAGGGGCCGTCTTGCCTCCCTGATGAACCCTGGCTGATCTGGACTAGGGCTGAAACCTAAAATAATGTGTGGTTTTATTACCAAATTCTTCAGCAGTTTTATATGTATTCATAGTGGAAGATAAGGTGAGTAAAATAACCCCTTGCCCATAATTTTTTCTGAAACATCTGTTTTCAAAATATTGTTTTACCCAGAGGGTGCCACTTTCAAATAGTTGAAGCAACTTCTAAAAGGACCAGGCTGTCGAACTCGAGTTTAATGCATGAACTGTACTATAATCCTGCAAAGAAGATCCCTTCTATTGCAATTCATTGCTTAACGTCTGTGTTTCTTAAGCAGTTTTTCCCAAGTGTGGTCCAGAACGACTTGCTTGAGAATCATCTAGACATCTGTGGACTTACATCTCTGGACTTACTCCAGACCTACTCAATTAGAAATTCTCCAGGTAGAACTTGAGTTTAACAGCCTTCATAAAGATATTTAGGCAACATAAAGTTTGGGACCTGCTACATTAGGGGTCGGTAAACACTTTCTAAGAAGAGCTGGGTAGTCAATATTTCAGGATTTGTGGACACAGGTCTCTGTGACAACTACCCAACTCTGCTACAGACGATGCACTGGTGGATGGCCATTGGCTGTGTTCCCATAAAATTTATTTACATAAATAAGTGGTGGGCTGTGTTTGGCCCTCACACTGTAGTTCGTCAGCCCTGGCAGTAGACAGTGAGTTTAGAGAGTGGAAACTGTATTTATCTCCTTTGCTACCACACAGGATCAAGTGAAGGCTATATCATAAAGCGGTCACTTGGTGAAGACAGATTGCGTATATAAATGAACAGATGCTTACAGAGGACGCTGACTTTTAAGGTTATTTTTGAATTCATACAAAGTACAAATGATCTTTGTTATTGAACTTAACATTTGGCTGCCCATCACTCAAGAATCCAATACTGAGAGGCAAGTGCTCTGTAAAAGGAAAGAAAGCTTTAGTAAGGAAGCTGGCAATCCTGGGGAGAAGGTGGACTCACATTCCAAAGAATCAATTCCTCACTGCCAATGAAGGGGCAAGAGCTTTTAAAGGGGAGTTTCAGGGGTGTATGGGGGAGGGGGCGATGTGCAGAGCAGCTCTGGAAACTGGCCATGCAGTGGTTTGATCAGCAACATCTTAACTGTTTTAAGTACAATCTTCAACCCTGGGGTCAGTTTGTTCCCATTTCCTTGAGGCCAGTTCATGGAACTGTGCAAGATGGAGCAGTTTATGTCACGGCTCCAGTCTAGTCATCATGTAATTAACATCTCCCACCTGATGGGGGTTTCAGTGTTTAAAGGATGTGGCTCAGACTATTATCTATAACCCTTGAGGAGGAACTAAATGTCCTTGACTTTGCTTAATGGTTAAACTATCATTATTTTGTCTTGACTGTTTTCCTTTGTTTCTGCATTTTCTAATTTCTCTGATTAAATTTATTCATTGACTAAATTACTCTGATTAAATTTATTCTTTGGCTCTTTTCGTACAGACATGAAGCAGGCGGAGGGCATGGGGTCTGTCATGGGAAGGTCCCATAGGGTCCTGCTCCATTACATTTTTGGACTACAGTTCTGTGGGTTTTGGCAAATGCACACGGTCATGTGACCACTGTTAAAATCAGGGTATAGACAGTTACAACCTACCCCAAAGTCCCTCTAGCTGCCCTTAGTCAAACTGACCTGTTCTCTCTCCCTATATTAGGCCTTTGTCAGAGGTGAAATTAATAGCATACTATAGTAGATAGTTCTCTGGTCTGGCTTGTTTCACTTTGCACAGAGCATCTAAGATTCACGTGTGTGGCTACTTGAATCAACGGTCTGTCCTTTCAGGGCTGAACAGTATCCACTGTACGTTTGTGCCACAGTTTATCCACTTCCCAGCTGAGAGAAATTTTGGTTGTTTCCAGTTTTTGGCAATCAGGAATAAAACTATTATAAAAATTCCTGTGGACATACATTTTCATATCTCTTGGGTAAGAACCTAGGAGACAGTTGCTGAGTTCCAAAGGAAGTGTATTTTTAACTTTATTAAGAACTGTCAAGCTGCTCTTCGAAAGTTGGCCTATTTGCATTTCTACAAACTACATATGTTCATGCTCAGCTGCACAGCGTTGTCTGACTCTTTGCCACACTGTGGAGACTGCAGCCCCCCAGGCCTTCTGTCCATGGGATTTTCCAGGCAGGAATAGCAGAGTGGGTTGTCATATCCTCCTCCAGGGGATCTTCCTGACCCAGGGATCAAACCTATGTCTCTTGTGTCTCCTGCATTGGCAGGTGGATTCTTTACCACTGAGCCACCAGGCAGAGTTCCAATTATCCCATATTTGTACAAACACTTGGTATTGTTGGGTTTTTAACAATTTGCAGTCATTTCTTAAGTGTTAGTGGTATCTCGTGGTTTTAATTTGTGTTTTCTTAGTAAGTAATGATGTCGAGCATCTTCTCATGTGCTTCTTTGATACCTGTATATTTTTTCTGTCCATGTTTTAAAAATTAGGGAAGAGGGATGAATTGGGAGATTGAGACTGACGTATGTATTCCCCATGTGGGAAAAGAATCTAAAAAAAGAGTGGATGTATGTACATGTATAACTGATTCACTTAGCTGTAACTCTTGACACTAATGCAATGCTGTAAATCAACTATACTCCAATAAAAAATGTAAAAATTGGGTTTTGTTGTTGTTGTTGTTTTGAGACTTATTTATATATTCTTAATGCAAGCTTATGGTCAGTTACATGATTTGCAAATATGTTCCGTCAGCTGGCGGCTTGTCTTCTTGCTCTCTGTTACAGAACAGCTGTTTTGAAATTCTGATGGCATCAAATTGATCCATTTTTTTCTTTTATGAATTCTGCTTTCATTGTCTTTTCTAGGAATTCTTTTCCTAACAGGAGGTCACCGGTTTTTTCCCTATGCTTTTTCTAAAAGCTTTATAGTGTTAATGTTATGTTTAGGCCTCTGGTTCACTGAATTAAACTTCATGTATGGAGGGAAGTATAGGTCTAGGTTTATTTTCCCAACATAATTCATTGATAAGACTATCCTTTCTTCTTTGAATTGTCTTTGTACATTTGTTGAAACTCAATCGACCATGTTTGTAGGGCTCTATTTCTGGATCTCTGTTCTGTTCCATTGATCCTTGTGCCCGTTTATTTTTATCTCTCTTGCATCCCTGATATTAATAATCTGTGTTTTCTCTCTTCTTCTCTTTATTAGTCTCTCTAGAAGTCTGTTAACTTCATTGGTATTCCCAAAGAACCAATTTTTAGCTTCACCACTTCCTATTCTGAATTTTACTATTATTTTCCTATTTTAAGTGTCATTAATTTATGCTCTAATTTTTATTTTTTCCTTCCTCTGCTTGCATTTAGGTCAAATTTGCTCTTCTTTCTTTTATTTTCCTAGGGTGAAACTTTAGATTATTGAATTTAAATATATTTATCTAAAATGTGCGTTTAATGCTGTAAGTTTCCCTCCAAGCACTGAATTCACTGAATCCATTTTTGTCTCATTTTCACTTAGCTAAACATACATTATATTAACTTCCTTTAGAGTTCTTATTTAACACACGGATTCCTTAGAAATGTATTGCGTAATCTCTAAACACTTGGGGATTTCCCAGCTATCTTTCTTGTTAATTTTCAGTTTCATTTGTTATGGTCTGAGAATGTACTTTGTACCATTTCTATTTTTAAAAGAAATTGCTAAGGTATGTTTTATGCCTTAGAATGTAGTTTATCTTAGTGAATGTTCCAAGTGCCCTCGAAAACAATGGATATTCTGCTCATGTTGGGTGTCAATTAGGACAAATTAATTGCTACTGCTCTTCAGGTCATCTATTTCCTCACTCATTTTCTGTTTGTTTTCTCAATTATAATACTTACAGAGGAATGTTGAAGTCTCCACCTATACTTGTGTATTTATCAATATCTCCTTTCAGTTCTGCAAGCTTTTGCTTCATGTAATTCGGTGTCCTGTTTTTAGGTGTGTACATGTTTAGGATTGCTGTCTTCTATGAGAATTAATCACTTATCATTATGCAATGGACCTCTTTATCTCTTATCATGTTCCTTGTTCTGAAATCTACTCTGCACAGGGTTAGTATGGCTCCTCTAGCTTTCTTTTGGGCTTCCCTGGTGGCTCAGATGGTAAAGAATCTGCCTGCAAAGCAGGGAACCCGGGTTTGATTCCTGGGTTGGGAAGATCCTCTGGAGGAGGGCATGGCAACACACTCCAGTATTCTTGCCTGGAAAACTCCATGGATAGAGGAGCCTGGTGGGCTGCAGTCCATCCATGGGGTCTCAAAGAACTGGACACAATTAAGCAATTAAGCATACCAGCTTTCTTTAGATGAGTATTTGCATAATATTATCTTCCTTTGCCCCTTAACTCTTGATGTAGCTGTCTTTAACTTAAAACAAGTTTCTTGGGAATAGCATATAGTTGAATCTTTTCATCTCTTTTTAACCCAATTTGACCATTTCTGACTTTTAGCTGTTGTGTCTAAACCATTTGTGTTTAAAGTGATTGTTCACACACAGGCCCGCCTTGCTTTGGACAGTAGTGTGGACTGTGGAACTAAATGTGGAAGATGAAACAACACAAAGAGGTCTTAGTAATCCATGGAAAAATTCATATGGTTTCATAACCTTTACTCTTTCATAAGTCTCCTGCTATTGATTACAAAAATACAGAAAAATGAAAAAATTGTGCAACCATTATTTATTTAGAATACTATCATTCAAGATATTAGGATGTGCACACACGCTCAGTTGTGTTCGACGAGGTGCAGCCTCATGGACTGCAGCCCACCAGGCTCCTCTGTCCATGGAATTTTCCAGGCAAGAATACTGGAGTGGGTCACCACTTCCTTTTCATACTGTTCCTTGGAAGGACTGATGGCTGCAGCTGAAGCTCCAATACTTTGGCCACCTGATGCAAAGAACTGACTCATTTGAAACGACCCTGATGCTGGGAAAGATTGAAGACGGAAGGAGAAGGGGATGACAGAGGCTGAGATGATTGGATGGCATAACCGACTTGATGGATATGAGTTTGAACAAACTCCAGGAGTTGGTGATGGACAGGGAAGCCTGGGGGGCTGTAGTCCATGGGGTTGCAAAGAATCGGACACGACTGAGCAACTGAACTGAACTGAACTGAACAGCCATTTCCTACTCCAGGGGATATTTCCAACCCAGGGATCGAACTCAAGTCTCTTTCATCTCCTGTATTGGTAGGCAGATTCTCTACCACTGCACCACTTGGGAATTCCCTAAAAGCATTAGAAACATTGAGAATTAAAGTTTTCATTATTGGTAAAATACTACCAACAGCGAGTGTATAGTGCTTGCCTTCTGCTCATTACGTAAGTAGCAGTACATGCTGTACATCTTTTCCATGCTTCTGTAAATCGTCATACTTCTTTCTAAATTTTGATCAGCCTACAACATTTTATCCTTTGCTCTTATAACATCATGAAATATCTCTGAGAATTCCTTTAATGTGAAATTTTGTCTGGTATCACTAACACTGGAAAGCTTCATCCTTTTTGTCAGAACCATTGTCCTCATTTACGTTGATAAGCGTGCCTTTCCTATGTTCCTCTGGTTGCTTTTGTACAGTCTTCTGAAAGGTGGTAGTGGCTTCCCCAGGTCATCTATTTCTTCTGTAAATCCATTTGTGTCCAATGGGAATTTTTCTTGCACATTATCACTTTTCATTTACTTGATGCAATTTCATGTACCTTGACCCGTTTCCTCTTCAGTTGTCTACTCTTTGTGAATATCACGTGGTTTTATGACCAGGAGGCAAGGAGGAAACAAGACGACATGCTTGGCTCTCTGTGAAGGGACTGAAAATAGGTGTGCTGTGACCCCACCCCCGCTCAGCAGACTGTAAAAGAATGATGGGTTGGTGGCTGGTCTGACGCACAGTTTTGTGTCTGTGGACCAAAAAGCCAACAGTGGAGTCTGCTTTAGGCCATTTCTTACAGTCAGTGTTCTGTGGTACCTGAAGGTTGAACGGTGTCATTGGGGCATCAACTAACTAGAGTATCCTTGTCTCCCCTCTTGGCTTTTACCTCCTCAGTTGGCTCTGACAAAAACCCAGCTGTGACAACTATTTGTAACTGGAGGCCTCACCGGGAGGAAAGGGATGGGGAAGGTGCCCTGTTCCTAGATGGATGGGACCCTGCTGTGTTCTCCAGAAACGCCCTGCCCAGGAACAAGTCTTTTGTTTTGTAGGGAGGACGCTCTTGGTTGGGTTACACAATGATTACCCCTTTCCTTCCTTCTGTCAGGACAATGGGAGGAGGAGGTACCCTCTACATTCACCCCGATTTTCTCCGTGGGAGTGTGTTGGAGTTCCTGGAGGAAAAGTCTGCAGAGGTGAGGGGTCCCTGCAGGACTCCAGCCCCCAGGAGCTTCTCACGTGTCACACCACACACAGATGCCAGCAGTTCATCAGAATTCCCACCTTAATGTTCTCACCGGCTTGTGGCGTCTGATGGTGTCTGCTCCAGGTTAGCAAATCTCCCCTGTATCTCCCCTGAAAGCCCATTTCTTCAGATTTACGGATGGTGGTTTGTCCAGAGCCTCAGTTCTCTGATGGATCCAAGAAAAGCTGTTCCTGCAGCTTTTCTTAGTATAAGGATGAGAATGCTGACTTCCAAGCACTTTAGGTGTCTGAGCTGAAACTGGAAGTCCAGCAAAGCCGTGTTGGGGTTTCCTTCTTGACTTTCTAGCTGTGAGGCTCACAGAGATGGGGGAGGCCTCCAGGGGAAAGACATTTACTGCAGGTCAGAACAGCCTGGATCCCATCAGACCCAGACAGTTTTGGAGGGTTTGGGAGTCATTCCAAGGGGATGGTCTGGTAGCATCCACAGGACCCTGAAGTCAGAGGACAGGACCCCGATGGAAAGAGTAGACTCATCCTCCAAGTTACTGGATGTTCTTTGAAATTCAGACACTGTGCCCTGTCCTCTACATGGATGAGGCAGGTATGATGACCCCAAGTCCAAGTTCACCTGCTCTGTTAAGCCCCTGCGAAGACCCAGCCTCTTTGCACCTGACCACGACCACCTTTCCCAAAGTGCACTCTGAGTGCTGGCTCTGTGACATGTTAATCAGAGTCATGGGAAGTTGGACCAGAGGAGGTGCCACAGGGAAACTAGTTTGGGAAACTGATTGCCACTTAGGAGAATTCTGACTCCGAGGTGCTGATTCTCGTACAGAGCTTGATTCTTGACTGAAGGAGGAAGGTGGCAGAATTCCTGGGGGAAGATCTCCTATGAGCCATTCCTGTGGGACCAAGCGGAACAAACTGATTGGAAACAGACCACCTGGGAGGTGAGTGAAAGGGGTTCTGAAGACAGGAATCTTGCAGCTGAGCTAAATTTTTAAAAATCCTGATGGAGAAAGAATCCAAGTGTACACTAGACTAGCTGAAGCAGATGAAATAATTAATGCCCTTAGACATCACACCAGAAGCCTCCAGCTCGGGAAAGCTTCCCCACAGTCAGACAGAGGAGGTTGTGGACCCCAGGGAAAATGCCACACCCTCCCAGCCTGCATCAGGGGAAAGCAGGCATGTTTGCCAAATTCCCGACTTAGAGACAGTTTACCCCGTCACGGTTCAGGAGATGCTTTCCAAGTATATGACACGATCCGTCACACGTGTGCAGCAGTCCCATCTGACACCTGGAACGTACAAGCCAAATTTCTTGCAGGAAAATTTGAAAGAGTCACTGGCTGACATCCAAGCAGCTAATTCTCCAGGAAAGAAGAGCTCGTGATAATGAGCTGAGCGTTCTTTTGGCTGAGAGACACTGGCACAAATTAAAAAATGAGCGCTTATCAGAGACCAAAAATATCGAGAAGCCTTTTAAAGGTTTCCAAAATATCCTTTTGTTTCTGATGTTGCACATGGGGAGTTTGGCAGACGCCTGCAAGGATAACCCCCATGAGGGCTCCAGGGTCCAGAGGTCTGAGCCTCTGATGGTCGGCCCATCCCCACGTGGCAGCTCCTCACTGAGTACGAGAAGGCGGGGCTGGGTTTGCTCCAACCCTCCCACCTTCAGAGGGAGCCTCTGGCCTGGGCTCCATCCTCCCCCATCTGATGTCCCTGGGGCAGCTCCTGGAGGACTCTTTGCCTTGCCCCTCTCCCCAGCCGGCCTTAGATTCCCAAACAGAGGAAGAGACTGCCCGGGAGGGGTCCTCATGGGCACTCCCCCTCCAGGCTCATCCTCCACCAAGAGCAAGGGTCTACATGTCTGCACCATGTCTACACCATGTCTGCACCATGTCTACACATAGACACAACACGTCTACACCAAGCCCTCTCCACACAGCGGAAGGTGAAAGCAGAAGTGAGTAGCTTCCTTCCAGTGAGGCTGCTTCTGCGGATCCAGAACCACAGCGAGAGGCTTTTCTCTCTACTCAAATAATTTTTTTTTTCCGTTTGCCTTTTATTGCTGTTAGTTTTTATTGGCCCAGATGGAAACTTGATAGGGTTTTATTATTCTTAGATAATGTTTTATAACTATAGTTTATATAAATCTGACTCATATAAGTTTATTGATTGAATTATATTTGTAAGGAGTGTGTTATAGTGTCTTTATTGTTGTTCACAAATCATCCAAAAAGATGGCAACAATTTTATTTTGTCTTTTTCCTAAAATAAGTTAGAAATTTTTCTCTTTTGCTCTTACTGCTGTTGCTTAGGTAAATATACAATGATTCAAATGGAGACTTGCTAGCAAAATGTTTAGGACAGTGTTTTATAAATCTACATGTAAATGTGGATCTCATTCAATTTTTTGTTTCCATCTTCTGTTAGCAGTAGTATTCTTGTTATTACTCTTTCATAATACTGTCTACTGATTCGGAAACTGTAAATTCTGATCTCTCTTCTCAAGCAATGTTGAAATTTCTCTCATTTGATGTTGCTGCTGGAGTTAAGTGATGACACAAGGGTCCCAACGGCAGCTCAATACAATTATAATTCTTTGGAGAGCATTGTATAAATGGAGCTTATGTAAAACTGCATTTCCTGCGTGCCTGGCTCCCTTTCCTCTCTCTGCCTGGAGGAAGGGCAGCCTTTCTGTCTCTGCTGCTCACTGAAGCCCATGCATGAGCTGCAGAGCGAGTTTCCCATGAGCTGTCTCCCAGTCAGGTGATTGGAGCCCACCGCTTATTTCTTTACCAAGCGGTGAACTTACCCTGCTGCTGTGCTTCACTCACTCAGGCGTGGCTGACTCTTTGCGATCCCGTGGACTGAGATATGCCAGGCTTCCCTGTCCTTAGTGAAATAAAGTTTGGTCTGAAAAATGTAGTTTTGGAGCGACTTCCCTTGCAGCCCAATGGTTAAGACTTCATGCTTTCACTGAAAGGGGCATGGGTTTGAACCCTGATTGGGGAACTAACACGTGCCACGTGGTATGGCAAATATATAGATTTGAAACTTATGCAGTTTCTTACAGTCAGTGTTCTGTGGCACCCGAAGGTTGAACGGTGTCGTTTGGGGGCATACACACACACACATACACACACACACACACACACACACATTGTTTTGGAAACACTGACCATGGCCAGAGACCCCTTACCTCCATGTTCATCCTCAGTGTTGGCGTGTAGAGGAGGGAGGTTTTCCGGAGGACCCTACAGAGGGTTTCTGCTCCCTTCACCAATTTCACCATGAAAACTGAGGAAGAGCTACCTGAAAGAGCCCCCAGTGGTCAAAGCTAGAACAACTTTGGCAACGGGAGAGAGAGCACAGTACTGGATTAAAACCCACAGCATCAAATACACATGCAGGGCACCCCTCACACATCCCACAGAGATGGGACAAAGGAAGGGGAGAAGAGACCGGCCCTCCTTGCAGAAGAATTCCGGGCCACCTGGGCAGGACTCCTTGCTCCAGGAAGGGGACTGTGAAGTCCTCTACCTTCACATGTGAGTGGATTTAATGACTAGCTTCCAAAAAAAGAAGTATGAAGATGGAAGAATCCTCGCACCACAGTGAAGAGGCCTCACAGAGAACATGTTAGCCAAGGGACTGAGGTTAAGACCTCCCAGGATGAGTTGCTCTGATGTCATGTCCCCCCTCGTATGAGAAGGTCACTGCATCTCTGTGGTTTCTTCCAAGGATCATCACAAGAAAATACCCAGATTGAGGGGTGCTGTGGGGGGGACCAGTATCCTCCTGTCCACGAGATGATGATAAAAAGGACACGCTGAGAAACGTATAAAGCAGAGATGGCTAAGGAGTCTAGCTGAGAGTGACATACCAGTGCTCATTTCTCAGTTTTGAGGAAGGCACCCTAGTTGTGTAAGATGTGAACACTGGGGAAACCAGGTGAAGTGATACAGGAACCCTCAGCCCTGCCTTTACACCTTTTCTGTAAATCTAGAATTATTCCAAAATTAACAGCTTATTAAACTTCTAAGCCACCCTCATCCTGCTCCTCTTGCTAAATTCAACATAACCCTGGACAGCCAACTGAAGACAGTCCCAAGATTGCTCTGAATGGCTAAATGACTGGCTAAGGACCTCAGGCCTCAGGAACAGCAGGGCAGAAGCCCCCAGGCCCCTCTTTTTATGTTCCGTATACTGTAGAGTGGGCGCTGGATGAGCCTGAAACCTAGGACTTCCAACAGGAGCAGACAACAAAAGCCCCAAGAAAATCCCAGGCTTTCTGGCCAAGAGACAAGCAAAGGGACATCCCAGTAGGATGGAGAGGTTTGGCAGCAACCCCCGCCCACCCCAACCTAAAGCCACGACACCTCCTCCTTGTCCCACCCCATGGTGCTGTCAGCGCTCCTGTGCCGAGTGTGGACACCCACCCTGGCCCCCCACCTCTCGTACCACTGAGGACCCAGAGAAGATCCCCCCTTCCCCGCTGACCCAGTGTCAGGACAGACAGAGAGGGGACTCTGGGCTTCCTCCCTCTGAACTTAGAGTGAGGGAGACTCCAAGATGGGACAGAGCTGAAGAAAGGGGCTCTCTCAATTTCCTTAGAAAGTCCTGGGCAAACTCCTGGCCACCTTAAACCTGCAACTGACCTGCATGAACACACCAGGTCTCAGAGCTGGACTGCAGCATGGAAAACCAGCCAGGCTCTCCAAGCAGCCTCTGAGCTGCACAAAGAGTTGACCGAATGGCACAGCAAGGGCCCTAATTCAGACTGTCACCGGGCCTGCAACCCACGAAGGTCAGCCAGGCTCTGTGTGGCAACCCTAGACTGAGTGACTACTGCGAGAGCAGGAGCTTCATCAGGAATCCAAAAGCCTAATGCACTACCCCAAGGTCCGGGGGGCGGTGGAAAATCACTGGTCACATCAAGGGGGCCCCTGGAATGACACACCCAGCGTTTGCACTGTGCAGTCTTACACGGTGATACAAATGGTCCTGAGAAAGGGCATCTGTACTTCAGGGCTTCTAAGGTTCCCAGTATTTCTAAAGAGCTTGTCTTTGAGCACTTGCTTTGCGTGGGTGTGGGGGTAGAGACCCTCACCGGCTGCCTGCAGGAAAACATTGAGAGGTGTCGGCTCAGAGGACTGGGGAAGGGGGAGGAGGGCCTGCAGGTGCAGGGAGGGGGTGTCAGACCCACCCTCCTGCCGTGTTTGGCTGGGTGCCCACACTACCACTTCCAACAGTACAGAAAAAATAAGAATAGGGCTTTTCCTGAGATTCATCGCACAAGTGACTATTTCCCATTGAAAACGCTCTTGACTTGTGTTCATGGCCAAGAACAACAAACAGACATTTTATCATCACCTGGATATCTCTTTTGAATTGGAGGAGCGAGGAAGGATTTGTTATTCCTAAAGAACTAAATTCATAGAGCCCTGTGTTACAGTTTTAAATTTCATGACAGAATAGAGCCAGAACTCCTTCATCTCTTGTCTAAAACCTACAGTGTTCGCTTCTCTGACCTGGAACGTCCATTCTATGCAGCTGTTTTGACCTTGCCTAAGCTTTGCTTTTGGCGTGCTGCAGTCCATGGGATCGCAGAGTCAGACACGACTGAGCAACTGAACGACAAAGCTTTACTCAAGGAAGGGGCTACTTGAGAGTCAAAATCCTGTCCATCCTTCATTTTAGAATAAGCAAACCAACCAAACACTTGTAGATCATCAGAAAGCAAAATGCCTTGATCATATGACCTCACCTGTCCATCCCCCCACCCCAAACGTTTCCAATTCATTGTGAAGACAGAGAGGCAATGCAGGTAGTGTGGAAATGGAGCGCACCTTCCCCTTTAGATCGCCTAAGGTCGGTTAGTGCCCTTTACAGTTTACCAAGCACTGTTACTGTTGGCAGCTTCCTGTTTGAACCTGGTACTAGTCCTAACCCGTTGGATTTGCAGAGAGAGTTTTCTTATCACATCACTCATAGGAAAGTGCTTTCCTTCATTAGGCAAGAGTTAAGTCCTTGGGTTTAGTGCCAGGAGAACTTTCCAGATGTATTTGCATGGAACATTTTCTTTAAAAATGCCAACCAGGCACCAAAGTATTTCACTTTTGATTGACCTTTGGGAAACTCATTGCTAAATTTAATATGAACTTGTAATAATAAGCTCATATTGGGGTATTGTAGCATTCACTCCTCTGTGTCTTTAAGATGGTCTCCAATTGTACTACTTTTCATTATGTTCAATCATGCAGGGTCTTTTAGGCATGTGAAGGATTTTGGATTTTATCCAAAGGGCTGTAGGAAGCCATAAAAGGGTTTAGGCGGGGAGTTGACATGATTGAGTAACAATTTAAACGGATCATTCTGGCTGTCATATGTGGGATAGAGTTGAGAGGGGCCAGGAGAGGAGAGGAGAGACCAAACGCGAGATTACTTCAGAGGCCTGGAGCGGGGCGGGCGTGGAGGAGAAGGAACAGGCTTCGGCAGACTCGTAGGAGTGGCAGCACTTAGTGATGGTCTGGCGGTGGGGATGAGTCCAGGCGTGCTGGCCGATGGGTGACCGGTTAGTGGGGCAGGCAGGAGGAAGTTTGGGGAGAGGAACAATCACGCATGTCCGACTTCAAGCCAATATCCCAGCTTTCTGGTGTTCGTGAAGTTGCAGGAAGAGGAGGGTAATGAGTCAGAACGGGAAGGGAGCTTAAGTTTCTCAAGGAAATGGGGACACTCGCACAGACTGGTGCCCTTGTGAAGCTGCTCTGGTTACCCGAGTGCAGCCCTTGGTGAGGGACACAGTTTCCTGTCTGCTGAGTCATGGCTGGGCACTCTCCGACTTGTGATCCAGAAAGAAAAGCCTTTGGTGGTGGGAGGGGTGGGGGCAGGTGTTGCTTCCTGAGGTCTATCTGACTGTCACTCACCACTCCCTTCTTTGACCCTCTCGGTGTGAGACGATAAGGGGGCCTGCTAATCAGCCTCTTGGACCTTTCCTCCCCGCCTTATCCCACTTCCCAGCTTGTGGACCATCCCCTGTGACCGGGACCTCCATTGATAGCATTGTGGAGCCACCATCAAGATGCTCTGATATCAGGATGCTTGCTTCTCTCTTTGTAGCCAGGCTGCTATTGCCAGTTCCCTTCTTTTTAAATTTAATTTTTATTTTATGTTGGACTTCCCTCATAGCTCAGTTGGTAAAGAATCTGCCTGCAATGCAGGAGACCCTGGTTCAATTCCTGGGTTGGGAAGATCCCTTGGAGAAGGAAATGGCAGCCCACTCCAGTATTCTTGCCTGGAGAATCCCATGGGCAGAGGAGCCTGGCGGGCTGTCGTCAATGGGGTCGCAAGAGTTGGAGACGACTTAGCAACAGTGTTGTGTTGCTGTCAGGTATACAACTAAGTGATTCGGTTGTATGTCTGCTGCTGCTGCTGCTGCTAAGTCGCTTCAGTCGTGTCTGACTCTGTGCGACCCCATAGACGGCAGCCCACCAGGCTCCTCTGTCCACAGGATTCTCTAGGCAAGAATACTGGAGTGGGTTGCCATTTCCTTCTCCAATTATATGTATACACAAATCCATTCTTTTTCCAAGTTCTTTTCCTGTAAAGGTTACTGCAGAATATTGAGTAGATTTCCCTGTGCTCTACAGTAGATCTGTGTTGATCATCTATATTATACTTAGCCCCTTGCCAGTTTCCTTCCGTCTCTTGCTTGGTGTTTGAGTCCAAGGCTGTAAAAGAGGTGTGAGGGACAGGGCACCAGGCAGGCGTGCCTTCTCACGCCACATCTGCTGGTTCCTGGGGAAGTGCAGTTGGCTTCCATTAAACGGAGGCTCAGAGTTACAATGAGGCATAGAGTAACAGGATGCTCCACACTGGAGCATCTCCCAGACCCGGCCACATGGCACTCACCCAGCAGCTTTAGCTGGATAAGCATCTGTTTCTATAAGATTCTGTCTTCGGTTTCGCGTAGAGAGCTTTTCTAACCTAATTATGTGTGTCAACTCCGTGGTTGTAATCAGTGCTCTTAGCTTAACCTTCACAAGCAGTGACGTTTAGATGGCTTTATGGGCTGTCTCAGGGAGTCCCCGGGTTACGCTAGACATGACTGATTGCCGCGTGATGGAACCGCGCTGCGCAGCCTGCTGACCTTTAATAGGCACGTTAATGGTGACTGAGTCTTGGCACCACCTTGCCGTGCTGGCTCTCGCGTTGCCTTTGTACATTAAAGTATGGATCGTAGCGGACACGTCTGGCAAATTACAGAGTGACCTGAACTGCTTCCAAGTTATGAGTACTTGGTGAGTTTATTTAAGAGGGAGTCCATCAATTAGCGCTCAAGTCATTCTCATATTCCACTGCCCACGCCCTCACCTCCCCACTCCCCACCCCAGCCGCAGGTTAAGCAAAGGGATTACGCATTAACCTAGTTTGGTTGGCCATCGAGATAAAATCACGCACGTTGTCTCCTTGGAAATCCTGAAGCGTGAAAAGGCATTTGTCCCTTTTATTCACTCTTTTCGGCTGTTTCTTATCTGGGATAAATATAAAAGTGCAACAGAATGGGAAGGGAGTTTCAAGTTAATTTCATGTTTATATCAAGTTACTTAATGTGTTTAAATACTAAAGGTCTCTTCCGAATCTTTCTAGATCATTATGGCATTTCTTCTGTGTTTACGAAGCCCTTTCTCCTACTGATGGGTCCTAGAGATGCCTTTTGCTCAACCTCTCTCTCTTTGCCCTGGGGAATTCTAGTGGAGGATATATTTACAAACCTGTGGTCATCTTTTCATCAAAGTGGTCATTTATTTTTCAATGTGAAGGAAGCAGTGACCTGAATGTCTCAAGTCAAGCTATGAAGCTTCTTTATTGTTATTCTTCCTGTTACTAAAGGTAAATTATAAACTCATTTCATGGAGGGAGGTAAAGTAGAATTGGTTGTTTTGGGGAGACATTATCAATACTCAGCCACAATAAAACATTAACGGGTAAAAGCAGTCCCTGATACATAGTAAAGATTAGCTTCATGGTATGAGGCAGGCTACTCCCTAGTTGAGACGAGTTGAAGAAAAATAAATCACCTTCCCCTCTTCTGGGAGATAAAACCTGGTGGTGGTTGTTGTTAGGTACAGCGTGTATTCTTTAGAGTTCAGAGTTGAGAACATTAAAGTTTCCTGTACTACTTTGCAGCTACCCTGACTCTCACACACACAAAAAAGCAAACTTAAATTTACTCAAACTTCCCTTTGCCTCGCCAGGGCCAGATAATCTGATTCTCTTGCCAAAAACGTTTTAACCCTTTGACATTTACTCACGCATGCATGTGCTCTCAATTGTGTCCGACTCTTTGCGACCCCATGGACTGTAACCCGCCAGGTTCCTCCGTCCATGAAATTCTCTGGGTAAGAATACTGGAGCAGGTTGCCATTTCCTTCCCAGGGAATCTTCCTGACCCAGGGATTGAACCTGCATCTCTTGCATTTCCTGCATTGGCAGGTGGGTCTTTTACTAGCTGAGCCATCAGGGAAGGCCTGGGCACTTATGGAACAAGAATAAATAAGATTCAAGTAAATAAGATTTTTTAGAGATCTTACTGAGGGGGTCTTGCATGGGAGAAAGAGTGGGGGTGGGTGGGGCTCGACGCTGGTACGCCAGAGGTGGCTTGTGCTTGCTTGCCAGAGCTGAGCGTTAAATTTCCAGATGTCGGGACAGCTAGCTGACTACGTGATAGTAGCTTGAAACTGGTTGTGGCAGGAATATTTACACTACGGCAATTGGCAAGAGGAGATGGTTACACAGCATCCCTGACTCAATGGACATAAACTTGAGCAAACTCTGGGCGATCGTGGAGGACAGGGGAGCCTGGAGCGCTGCACTCATGGGGTCACCTAGAGTTGAACATGACTTAGCAACTGAACAACAATTGGCAAGTGCTGAAAGCCAGGGTTGCCCCACCCCAACCCCAGCGGGTGCTAGTGGTAAAGAACCTGCCTGCCAGCGCAGGAAACATAGAGACTCAGATTTAATCCCTGGGTCGGGAAGACCCCCGGAGGAGGGCAAGGCAACCAACTCCAGTATTCTTGCCTGGAGAATCCCATGGACAGGGGAGCCTGGCAGCTTGTAGTCTGTAGGGTTGCAAAGAGTCAGACGCAACGGAAGTGAGTTAACACGACACACCATCACCTGGGAGGCTGTTAGCATGTGTCAGCTCAGCACTGGTGAGTCCAGCATAGGTCAAAGCCAGGTGCACAGGCCAGCCGCCACCATCTGACTCACGCAAGGAGATGGGGTCATTTCTAAGGGAGCTCTTTGGAAAACACTGAGGCTCTGCGGGGCCAGGGACTTCAGGGGGCTGGGTTGTTTCATCAGGAGCCTTTGCAGCTGGGATTCTCTCATTCATATCCTGGTTCTGTTGAGTCCTAGGTCCTGAGAAGCTCTTCTGCTCTGGCTTGCTTTCCTGGCCTCAGAGTCACCCAGCGTTTCAAGCAGAGAGGATGGGCTCCTGCGACAGTGGGCGTCCTGAGGGGCAGCAGGTACCGAAGCTGGTTTGCACTCAGTCCTGACCGCTAGACTGCTATGGCTCTCACAGAGAAGGCCCAAGTAGAAACAGGAGTGAAAACAGTGCAGCAATTAGTTTAAGATCTCTTGCTTTAATCTTAGCCACTGACTTTTCCATATAAAAGAGAATCAAACTAAAAAAGATGTTTTTGAGATACATCAGGCAGGCAACGAGGCAATCATCTCCTTGGCTTTCTATCCAATCTTCTGGGCTCCGAGGATGAAATTTTACAATGTGTTGGATGTGAATGGTGTGTCTCTTCTTTCTGTGGGTTTCCGAGTTAATTGCAAACCAGAATCAGATGCTTTGAAATCTCAGGTCAGGCATCCCCCTACATTCTTTAACCAATACACAATCCTGGCCACACTACAGCCAGCAATGAGACATCTGAAAGCTGGCTCTTAATTTTCTTTAAAGCTTATTTGGTTTTTTCCAGCCAGCCATTTATTTGAGGATGTCTGAACACCGACTATTCTATTCCATTTAATTTAAACTGTGGCTCTTTTATTTTCTCTCTCTTCCTGCCAGCTGAAATTATAGGAAACCACCATTTGCAGGTGGAAAGAACATTTCCTGAAGTTCATTTGCTAAGCTGTCTGCTATGAATGCTCTTAGCCAGAAAGAGCAGTCCTTAAGGAATAGGGTTTCAGGAATCTTCCTCTCTGCTCAGTTCTTTCACACCCCCACCCCTTCATTCCAAGGAGACTGGGCATTCTTGCAATTTCACCTTCACCATCATAACTGTTCAGTATGATTTTCATTACCCAGTGAGAACTTTCAAAATACCAAGTTTTTTTGGTGTGAGTGTGTGTTAAATTAGTCATGCCTTTAGTTGTTTCTCAATCTGACTTAAGCAGAAGATTTGGGAAAAGTTAGGGACTTTACGGAGTTTTTAAGGCTTGAACCTTGTTGTTGGAGGCACCCTCGTCCAACATTCTATCCTAGTGGTCCTCACCCACGGTGGCTTTGCCTCTCAAGGGACATCAGCAATGTCTGGGGATGTTTCTGGTTGTCACCGCTGGGAAGAGAATGCTCCCAGCCTCTGGTGGATAGAGGCCAAGGATGCCAATGAGCCTCCCACAATGGACAGGATGACCCGGAAGAACAAAGAATCAGCTGGCCCCTAGTCTGAGGCTGAGACACCCAGATCTACTCAATGATCGCGTCCCTTCCAGCCTTAGATCCAGCTCCAGGGATGGACTAACTCAAGAAACTATTCAGAGGAGAAGCATCTCCCACCTGGGACCCATCTGTAGCTTACCTAGCAGGGGGCCAGCTGGGAGAGAAAGAAGGGCCTGAAGACCCAAGATGTTTCATCTGGGGACAGAGATGCCTTAGGTGGGTGGTAGCAGTCTTCTGTCCTTAGGAGAGCATATGTAGATTAACTAGAAGAGATTGGACTTGGTCTGTGTGATTCCAGAGGCAGGTGAAGAAACATTAGGTAGAAGTTACGGTAAGGTCAGATTTGGCTTGGTGTTCAGTTCAGTTCGGTCACTCAGTTGTGTCTGACTCTTTGCAACCTCATGGACTGCAGCACGCCAGGCCTCCCTGTCCATCACCAACCCCTGGAGCTTGCTCAAACTCATGTCCATCGAGTTGGTGATTCCATCCAACCATCTCATCCTCTGTTGTCCCCTTCTCCTCCCACCTTCAATCTTTCCCAACTTTAGGCTCTTTCCCAATGAGTAGTTCTTTGCATCAGGTGGCCAAAGTATCAGAGTTTCAGTTTCAGCATCAGTCCTTCCAGTGAATATTCAGGACTGATTCCCTTTAGGATGGACTGGTTGGATCTCCTTGCAGTCCAAGGGACTCTCAAGAGTCTTCTCCAACACCACAGTTCAGAAGCATCAGTTCTTTGGCACTCATCCAACGGCACCCCACTCCAGTCCTCTTGCCTGGAAAATCCCATGGGCGGAGGAGCCTGGTAGGCTGCAGTCCATGGGGTCGCTAAGAGTCGGACACAACTGAGCGACTTCACTTTCACTTTTCACTTTCATGCACTGGAGAAGGAAATGGCAACCCACTCCAGTGTTCTTGCCTGGAGAATCCCAGGGACGGGGGAGCCTGGTGGGCTGCTGTCTATGGGGTCTCACAGAGTCGGACACGACTGAAGCGACTTAGCAGCAGCATCTTTCTTTATAGTCCAACTCTCACATCCATACATGACCAATGGAAAACCATAGCCTTGACCAGACAGGATGGGCAAATCCCAGCTCCCTGCTGTCGGTTTCTACTAAGCTCAAAGTTAAGAATCTTGAGGTTTCCATCGTGTGCTGTGTTTCCTAATGTCTCCAGTCCCCACTTCACTTTGTCCTTGTGGAGTTGATGTTTTGGCCAGAGTGAAGTCCTCGTTGGACTTGGGGGATGAGGCGGGGATGGGGAGGGGTGAAATTCCAGGAGCAGGCCTGCAGGACACTTGTTCACGAGCGCAGTCTCCCTGGCTCTCCTTCTGCTGGCCCGGCCTCCGTGTCCTCCTATCAGGGAGACAGGCTCTCACGGCCAAACCTGTGAATCTTGCCGGGAAGGGAAAAAGAAAAGGCTAGATGTGAACTTAAAATTTAGGATGCGTGTGGGGAACAAATATGTATGGACAGCATAGTTATCACTGGCTCTCCAGAAACTCTGATTGCCCTGCAATAAAAACACCCAGCATCCTGTGCCGGGATGAGAAGGGCTTTGAGTGTCTCCTGGGGGCGTCTTTGAAAGGCTGCCCAGACCGCAGTCCTTATGGTGGAGGCGCGTGGCTGACAGTTTAGCAAGCCGGCTCCAGCTCTCAGAACGCAAGCCTGGGAATCGCTTCACTCCCGAGGACCGCACTTCGCTCCTTCTCACCTCCCACCCACCCTGGGCAGATGCTGTCTCATCGGGGGAGATGTTTGTTTGCACAGCAGTCTCCCAGACTGAACATCCCCGGCAGAGCTGGGTCTGCTTCTCGGAGTGGTGGGACCCTGGGAATGTTGGCACAATGGTGGTTGTTGCTGCAACGATGTGGTTTGAGATTAATGACACTGCTTTCATCCAGATGGATTCTGAAGCATTCTACAAGCTTGATGGAGTCATTTGAGCAAGTTATAACAGTTCAATTTGTCTGCGTTGAGCATGGCTTCTGGCTGAATCATGGGGCTTTCTGACCACACACAGGAATGAGATATTGATCACAGGCTGCGTAGAACCAGGAGTTTCAGCTGAGCTTGAAAGAAACCAGGCCCATTCTGCTGAGACCAGCATTGTCCAGTTGTACGTGGCGTGAGTCTGTGATGACCAAGGAGAACTTGAAAGAGGCTGCTGGGACATTTTACATGCCCATGAGTTATTCTCTAAAAAACTGTCTACACAGCCATGCAGGATCCAGATTTTAAAGACAGGAAAAAACCCTCACAGGAGTGCCTGTGAGTCTGCAGGGCAGGGACCCAAGGGGTCCTATAGGCAAGGGGGCCTCCAGGACTCCCCGGGGTGGGGGGTTTCTGCTTGGTAGCTGTAAGGTCAGGGGCGGCTGTGACCCTGGCCCCTGCCCCCTGCCTCTAACTGGTTTCTTATCCTGGACTTCTGTACAGAGCTTCAGGTGGATAAAAGAGTCCGCTGGCAAAGGAAAGAACAATAAAATGTGCGAACCTGAGGGGTTCAGTGCCTGAGAGTAGAGGTGGTGAACAGAGAGGTCGTGTGAGTGGTTTGAAGTCAGGCAGCCAATAGTTGGCCAAGCTGAAGCAGGACGGAGCTCTCTGTGCTGCCAGCAAGGGGCCACCGATGACATCGCTGACTTCCGAAGGAGGGGCAACCCTTCAGGCTACAGGACTGGTCTCAGGCAGTTTTCTAAGGAAGAGTGGATTTTCTCTTCCTTTGAGTTGAAGGATCCCAAAGCTAAGTCGGGCTTCCCTGGTGGCTCAGATGGTAAAGCATCTGCCCACGAGGCAGGAGACCTGGGTTTGGTCCCTGGGTTGGGAGGATCCCCTGGAGAAGGGAATGACAACCCGCTCCAGTATTCTGGCCTGGACAATCCCATGGACAGAGGATCCTGGTAGGCTACAGTCCATGGGGTTGAAAAGAGTTGGACGCGACTGAGTGACTTCACTTTCCTTTTTTTTTTTTTTTCTTGAGTTAAAGGATGGCAGATGGGTCCTGAGTCGTGGGCTGGAGACGGAGGGGTCAGTGCCTCTGCAGAGGAGTTTGCAAGGGAGGGTCTTTGAATTTAACTGAGGGCCATCCTCTTTGCCCCGGGACACTGACTTCAGCCGGTTGGGGATCCCAGCTGCGCTGGTTGAATGTAACCTGTGATTGCGTTTGCTCAGAGGGGTTTTCTCTTTGTTGAGATTTCAGTGTCACCTCATTCCTCCCTGAGAATATGCCTGTGGTGGCAGAATAACTGCCTCCTCCCCTGAAGGTGCCCCGTCCTTGTCCGTGGGACCTTTGAATGTGTTAGATTACATGGCAGAGAGAATTAAGGTTGCTCATTAGCTGACCTTAAAGTAGGGAGACTGTCGGGATGATGCAGTCGGACATGACTGAAGGGACTTAGCCTGCACGGGTGGCTCAGAGAATAAAGAATCCGCCTGCAATGCAGGAGATGCAGGATCGATCCCTGGGTTGGGAAAATCCCCCGGAGAAGGGCATGGCAACCCACTCCAGTATTCTTGTCTGGAGAATCCCATGGACAGAGGATCCTGGTGGGCTACAGTCCATGGGACAAAGAGTCAGACATGACTGAAGCAACTTAGCATGAACGCACATCTGAATTACACAGGTTGGTCCAATGTCGTCGAGGATCTTGAAAGTGGAAGAGGGAGGCAGAGAGTCAACCAGCAGAAAGATGTGAGAACAGAAGCAGAGGCCAGAGTGATGCAGCCATTGGCTTTGAAGATGGAAGAGGCCACAAGCAGAGGTATGTGGGCCGCCTTTAGAAGCTGGGAAAGTCAAGGGGACACGTGACAAGGAGGCAGCCCAGGGGCCCCATGTCAGACCTCTAGCCTCCAGAGCTGTAAGGTGAGAAGTTGGTGCTGCTTTAAGCCACTGAGTGGTCACGTGCCGCAGCAACACAAGGAAACTAACAGGATGCCCTTGGCATCCGAGGGTGCTGATGGTGCTCCCCACATGCAGGGGGCTGAGGGGGGCGGGGCTCTTACTGTCTTCAAAGGCAGAGAGTTTTGACCCCATGCCCATCTGAACTCAGGTGCCCTTGCTTTTGAAGGGCCCGGGTGTGGGGAGGACTAGACTATTTCTGGTCACTGCCTGTGCTGACCACAAGGATGGGCTTGGATGGAGGGAGAACCCTATTCACCAGAGCAGTCACATAACAGGAACGACCCTGCTGTTTGCTAAGCTGGACACGGTCACCAGTGAGTACTGTGTTATTCGCTCAGTCGTGTCTGACTCTTTGTGACCACATGGACTGTAGCCCGCAGGCTCCTCTGTCCATGGGATTCTCCAGGCAAGAATACTGGAGCAGGTTGCCATTTTCTCCTCCAGGGGACCTTCTTGACTCAGGGATCAAACCTGGGTCTCCTGCATCGCAGGTGGATTCTTTACCGTCTGAGCCACCAGGGAAGCCCCCATCTGAGAATGAATGGCTCAAACACCAGTAAGCGACTGAGCTAAGAGGTGAGCAAAGGGGCCTGACTCAAAGGCCTGGTGTGTTTCTCTATTCAATATTCATTCATTCAGTTGTTTATTCACCAAGTATCATGGCTCCCACCATGATCTGGACATGACCCTACACACCAGGGGCTAGAATTCAGAGCACAGCTGCATTCATACACCTTACCACACACACCCTCTATCCAAAGCCACACCTTAGGTGTCTCAGGGCCAGGCAGGGAACAGGAGGGGCTGGGAGGCCTTGGAGGGGACTGGGATGTGGACACTGGGGACCTGGCCACCTGTGCCGTGGCTTACCTGACCGTCACCTTGCAAGGATGTAGGTCCCGGATTTTTTTTAACACTTGGATTTTCAAAGGAAGCCAGATATCTGGACTTCTTACAATGTGCAATATTTTAAAGCTGGATGACTCCAGCTTGTGATTTGTGGAATAGTTTACAAATATTTGAAATTAGTATTGACAATTATGCAGTGTTCAAAAATAGCAGAGACAAACAGAACGCTTTGGGAGGCTGGATTCAATCCGTCAGCCACTAGGTCCAGGTTGGTTGGGTCAGGGCTGGTTTTGCTCAAACTGGAGCAAATGACAAGTGTGACCCTGGGAAGGAAGGAGTGAAGGTCGCAGGAACAATTTGAGGCCACTCAGCACTAGCCTTGATGGAACCCGAAAACTGCCCTTTGCAGCTCCTAGGTGAGGGTGGATGTAATTACATGCAGACAGCGCTGGGCGGCTGAGAGGAAGGCTTCCAGGAGGGATTCCTGTTTCTACTGATAGAATTGTGTTGATGTTCTCAGCAGAGAGAAAAAACATTAACTTCAGGATGAAGGAAGTCTTCCTCTGAGTCTTAAGTGGGGCTCCCAAGGTGGTTCAGTGGTAAAGAACTTGCCTGCCAACATAGCAGACTTGGGTTCAATTCCTGGGTTGGGAAGATTCCCTAGAGGAGGAAATGTCAACCCACTCCTGTATTCTTGCTGGGAAATCTCATAGACAGAGCAGCCTAGTGGGCTATGGTCTGTGGGGTCACCAAGAGCCGGACACAACTGAGTGACTTAGCACAAGTCTTAAGTGCTTCTCCTTAGAAAATCAAAGATTAATCACTGTCTCTTCAGTTGACATTAGAGGACAAGTTTTGCATGACCTGAGGGTCACATCCCCATTTTAGTAAATCTGCAGATTTCAGGATGCAGGCAGTGGAGTTCTATTCCAGCCCTGCCAGCTGTACCAGTCTAGGTAACTAAATTCCCCTTGCTCTTGGCAGAAGCCAAACTCTGCCCACCTGGGGAGACTGCCACTGCAGTTCGGATAGAGCCAGTCCCTGGAAGGGAGGTGTGGGGTGGGCTTCCCCCTGCTCCATCTATAAGGAGATGCTGTGGGCAGCTGGGGCTCCTGGACACAATGCCAAGGGCAGCTGCTCACTGGGACACAGGAGGCTTGAGTGGTTGACCACTGGCGTCCCTGGCCCCTTCCACGGTCTGATAGGACTGTACTTCTGATGCCCATAGAATCAGATGAGACTGTGTGCTTGGTCCTGAGTTGTGCGCAGAAGTGCATCACGTCCAAGTGGGGCATTTATCTGCCCAGGCTCCTCCCTGAGCTCAGTTTGAGGTGAAGATGGTTCCATCAGCTGGTTCCCTGGGTGGCTGAGTGCCCCCAGCTGCCCTCCAGTGGACACGTGTATGAGTGAGAAATGACTCTGTTACTCAGGCACTGAGATGTGGGGACTGTTTGTTACATAGCATAACCTCATCTATCCTGACAGATACATGGGGCAGCTCTGACACCCACTGCCCCTAACTCTCACTGGTCAGTGGTCTATGTGATGACAGCCAAAGTCTCACCCTTTCCTGGAGCTCCTGCCACTTGTTCAGGCTACCCAGCAGCCCTCTTTATAACAAATCACAGGAACTCACTCTGGGCAGCTCCTCCCTGCATCTGGGGGTCCCTGGGGATGACCACGCAGGTCATTTGCACGGCAGCCGACAGTCACCCTGCACCATGCTCCACGCCTTTGCAAGTCGCCTCTGCACACCTTAACTCCACCTCTCTCAGGCTTCCTGCTCCCCAGCACCTGGCGTCTCCCCAGTGTGGACACAGCCCCTTTTATAATGACCCAAAGGAGAGCCAAGATGGAGCTGTCACAGCTCATGTAATCTGATGGAAGGCCAGGCCAGTAAAGAGCTTACCATGCAGAAAAGTCGCCTTGACATGAACTTGCAGCTGTTCCTTTCCCAGTGGGGTTCCCTGTGGCGGGGTTCCCTGCGGCTCCACATGCCCTTAGCTCACCCGCTATTGCCGTGTTTCAGGCACCGCCTCCTGCCTCCTGGCCTGGGGCCGCTTATGTTTGTGCCCTTCTTTCCCAGGGTCCACCCCTCCTGCCCCAAGCAGTCTGGTGTTGGGCCAGGCTTCCTCCTCCTCCCCATCACAGCAATCTTCCAAACTGTACATCTACCAGCGACCAAAGCAGCCTTGAGACCCTTTACTGAACACAACCGAGCTCTTGCATTTCTCCAACCTTCCCATCCTGGAAGAGGACATTGTCTTTACCTTGCACAGTTATCATTAGAGTGTTTGATATTATTTTTTTTCCAAAGCAAAGTAGCAAACCCAAATGACCCCAATTTTCCAGAAAGTGAGGCTTCCAAAGCTTGGTTCTCAGCCTGATGCAGAGCAGCATGTTACCCAACATCTTCATGAGCTCCTTGGACTCACCACACTGTGAGCCTGGGACCCACGGTGCCTGGGATTCAGCACACCAGGGTCCCCAGCCCCCAGTAGAGCCCCCTGACTGCCCAGGATGGCCACAGTGCATCAGGGAGATGTTCAGGGCTTTGTAACCCTGCTTACCCTCCCACATACCAGATTGGTGGCCCCTTAGAGGTCCTGGGTCTTCAGGGCACAGGACTCTATTGGGCTGGATGGGGTGTGTAGTTTCATTCCCAGTTCCCTCCAGCTCGTCCTCCCCCATGGTCTGGGGACAGGACTCTGCGCTGCTCTTCTGGACCAGGGATGGAGGTGCCCAGAAGGCATCACACCAGCCCTTCCTGGTCTCCTCTGCAGGTACCTGGATTGTAAAAGGCCTGACATCTCTGCTGTCCCAGCACCTCTCTGGACCAGATGGAGGTGGAGCTTCTGACCAACGACAAGGCAATGTTTTTCCAGGGCCAGGAGCTTTGAGGTGTGTGTGTGTGTGTGTGTGTGAGTGGTGGGGTGAGGGGGGCGTCCCGTGGACTCTCCTTTGGATTTTGCTTGGACCCTGTTGCACTTACAGCCTCTCGAGAACTGAAAGGAATGTTTCTGTCAGCCCTGAGCCTGACCTCCCAATGCAGGTGAGAGCTGCTAATACAAGGCAAATGTTCATTATAAAGGTGATGGAGTCTCACCGAGTAACACTAGGGAAATGGAAAAAGGACAAAGATTACTAAAGAACTTTTGACCTGAGCACACCCATTGTTTTCACTGATCTGTACTTTCCCCATCTATTTTCTTTATATCATTCCACAGCACAACCCAAGTATTTTCTGTACTAATGTAGAGTGTGGAACCTTCTTAATGGTTTATAACTTGCCACTATTCAACTAATCGTTGCAGATTCAATTGTGTTCCTTCCTCCCCAGGTTGGGGTTCTAAGCCCCACGGTGTGACCTTATTTGGAGGTAAGATCTATTTAGAGATATCAAGTTAAAAATGATGTCATCAGGGTGACCCTATTCCAGTGCTGGTATCCTTATAAAAAGGGGGACATTTGGACACAGAGACAAACATGCACAGGGAAGATGGCGTGGAGAGAGGGAGGGAGAACACGCCTCTACAAGCCAAGGAGAGGGGCGGGAACAGCATCCCCTTGCAGTCTCAGAGGAAACCAGACCTGCTGACGCGGTCACCTCCGGCTTCCAGGCTTCAGGGCTGAGAGACATTGAATTTGTGTTGCTTCAAGCAACCCGGTCTGGGGTCCTTTGCTACAGCAGCTCTAGCAGACTAACTTTTCACATGCTTCTGCTGTTATAAATTAGGTTTTGTTTGTTTGTTTGTTTTTCATTTGGCCATGCCATGTCTTAATTGCGGCATGCGGAATCCTGTTCCCTGACCAGGGATTGAACTTGGGCCCCCTGCCCTGGGAGCATGGAGTCTTAACCACTGGGCCACCAGGGAAGTCATTGCTGTTACAAATAACCTATGTTGTTGCTGTTTAGTCTCTAAAGTTGTGCCCGACTCTGCAACCCCTGGTCTACAGTCCGCCAGGCTCCTCTGTCTATGGAATTCTCCAGGCAAGAATATTGGAGTGGGTTGCCATTCCCTTCTCCGAGGGACCTTCCTGACCCAAGGATCAACCCCAAGTTTTCTGCATTGGCATAAATAACCTATTATTAGATATACTCAGTATCTTGTAATAACTATAGTGGAAAAGGATCTGAAGAAGAACATTATATTTGTATAACTGAATCACTTTGCTCTACTTTTAAAATTAATTCACTGTAAATTAATTATGCTGCTGCTGCTAAGTCACTTCAGTCGTGTCCGACTCTGTGTGACCCCATAGACGGCAGCCCATCAGGCTCCCCGTCCCTGGGATTCTCCAGGCAAGAGTACTGGAATGGGGTGCCTATACTTCAAAAGATAATCTACATGAGCATCTTCACCCTAAAATGATCTAGGCAAGCATGTTCACCTGTGTGTGAGGAAGAGAAGGTGCTTCCACCTTCTGACAGGACTCAGCCTCTGTGCCCCTCAACCCTGCAGCCCCTGCCCACCCTGTTTCAGGAGGATCTTCTGTGTGTGTGCCCCCCGCCCACAATACTTCTCCGGGGCGCCATGCTCACACTGCCCCCTCTTCACGGCTTCACCCTCTGTGCCCCCGCTCCCAGCCCAGCTCACAGAGATGCTGCCAGGTCCCCACTGAGCCCCGGTGTGGCCGGCTGTGGTGGGGGCGTCTCAGGGCAGTGGCCGTGCTGAGAGGCTGGCGGGGACAGTTTGGGTTCCAGCTGGTCTTCCCCTCAGGCCCCTGAGCCCTCAAGGAGCGCCCGGATGGGACTGGTGGTTCTGGCCCCCACTCTGGCCGCGGTGGAGGGACGCAGGGCTGGCTGCGGAGGTGGGCCGCTCGGCAGAGGGCGCTGCCCAGGGCCTGTGGGGGGGGGCAGCCGGGAGGAGTGGGCAGAGGACACAGGGCAAATGCAAAGCACGGCCTGGGGGCGACGGCCCTTCCTGCCACAAGTCTTGCTTAACGGGCAGGAGGTAAGTTAACAGCCTGCGTGTGCCAGCAAAGTGGAACTCTCCAGCACTGGCAAAATGCTAAAAATCCACTGCTTCAAATTTTGCAGTGTCAGTTTTTGAAATCAAAACGTCCGTGTTCTACAAATATTAAGAGTAAATGGGGCTTGCTGGGCCGCCAAGTTTCCTCTTTAAAAAAAAAAGAGTTTCATTGAACAGTGGGAATTTGAGCCTCTTCCAAGTGGAAGAAGGCTCATGGAGGGCCCCGGGGTCTAGCTGGGCTCTGGAGGCCTACAGCCAGGCCTGGGATTGAGCGTGTGTGTGTGAGGGTGTGCCAGAGTGGGTCAGAGTGTGTGTGTGAGTGTATGTGCATATGAGTGTATGTGAGAGTCTGTCTTTGTGTGTGTGATTGTGTGTTTGTGTGTGAGTATATGTGTGAGTGTATGTATGACTGTGTGAAAGTGTGTGTGAGCATGTATGTTTGTGCGAGTGTATGTGTGAGTGTGTGTTTGAGTATATGTGTGACTGTGTGAGACTAAGTGAAAGTGTGTGTCAGTATGTGTGCGACTGTATGTGTGAGTGTGTGAAAGAGTATGTGAGTGTGTATGTTTGTATGTGAGTGTGTGTTGTGTGTGTGTTTGAATGTATTGTCAGTGTGTGTATGGGTGTGTGTGAAAGTGTGTGTGTGTATGTGTATGGGTGTGTGTGAAAGTTGTGTGTGTATGTATATGTGTGTTTATGTGTGAATGTATAAGGTATATGTGTGTTTGCATGTGTGTGAGTGTGTTTGTGTGTGTGTGTATGAGTATGTATGACTGTGTGTGTTAGAGTGTAAATGTGTGTGGTTATGAGTGTGTGAGTGTATGTGGGTATCTGTGTGTGTTAGTGTGTGTTTGAGTGTATGAGTGTGTGTGTTTATGTGTGAGTGTATGAGGTGTGTGCATGTGAGAGTGAGCATGTTTGTGTCTGTGTATGTATGTGTGACTGTGTGTTTGTGTATGTTTGAATGTACTGTGTGTGGTTATGAGTGTGTGAGCATTTATGTGTGAGTGTATGGGATATATGCATGTTTGCATGTGTGTGAGAGTGTGAGTGTTTTTTTGTGTGTATCTATGAGTATGTGTAGTCAAGGCTATGGTTTTTCCAGTGGTCATGTATGGATGTGAGAGTTGGACCGTGAAGAAGGCTGAGCGCCGAAGAATTGATGCTTTTGAACTGTGGTGTTGGAGGAGACTCTTGAGAGTCCCTTGGACTGCAAGGAGATCCAACCAGTCCATTCTGAAGGAGATCAGCCCTGGGATTTCTTTGGAAGGAATGATGCTAAAGCTGAAACTCCAGTATTTTGGCCACCTCATGCGAAGAGTTGACTCACTGGAAAAGACTCTGATGCTGGGAGGGATTGAGGGCAGGAGGAGAAGCGGACGACAGAGGATGAGATGGCTGGATGGCATCACTGACTCGATGGACGTGAGTCTGAGTGAACTCCGGGAGTTGGTGAGGGACAGGGAGGCCTGGTGTGCTGTGATTCATGGAGTCGCAAAGAATCGGACACAACTGAGCGACTGCTCTGATCTGATCTGATGAGTATGTGTGACTCTGTGTGCGTGTGTGAGTGTATGTGTGTGTGGTTATGAGTGTGTGTCTGTGTGTGTTAGTGTGTGAGTGTCTGTGTGTGATAGTGTGTGAGACCATGTGTGTTTGTGTGTGTGTGTGACTGTGTGTGTGTTTGAGTGTATATGTGTGTGTGGTTATGAGTGTGTCTGTGTGTGTTAGTGTGCATTTGAGTGTGTGTGTGACAGTGTGTGTGAGACCACGTGTGTGTGTGAGACCACGTGTGTGTGTGAGAGTGTGAGTGTGTGCAGGGCCTCTGCCCAGTGGGGACCCGGGTCTCTGGTTGGGAGGGCTCCCTCGGGGCCCCTGAGGCTGCACGGTGGTTCAGGGCCGTCTGCCGTGAGAGGAGACGCCCTGGCCGGCTCTGCGGCTGCACTGGGCAAGCCCCTTAGGTCCCCGCACGAGCTCCCAGCCGCGGGAAAGTGGAGTGAGGTGGCAGAATGGATGCCTCTTGTCTGGTAACCTGCACACTCGGGACTTGACAGCACTGTAAACAAGCCCCTCTGTGCCCTGAGGCCTCAGGGGGCTTGGCCGTGATGCCCCGGCCCCCAGGGGGATGCGGGCAGTGACCCCATCTTGTCAGCATGCAGTTTTCCAGGTGTGGGGGGGTGAGTTTGTGTGCACACACGTGTATGAGTACAAACATGTGTGAATATCTGCCTAAGCCTGTGAGTGTGTGCATGTGAGCATAAGTGTGACCTGTCTGCTTACAGACGTGTGTGGGTATGTTCATGCACTTGAGTATGTGAGCCTGAGTATTTGGGTGTGTATGAACCTGTGTGTGTCCGTGTAAGTGATGTTTGAGTGTGAACAGGTGAGTCTATGTGACTGTACACACGTGTGAACGTGTGTGAGTGTGACCTGCTTCCTTCTACCCCCCTTCCACGGGAAGGAAAAACATTCCTGACTTGACTCTCGTGCATTTCTCCAAAGTTCAGATGAGGCTAGAAATGATCACCCTTGGCTTTGAAGGCAGAGAGCGCTGACCTTTCTGAGTGAGGATGTGGGAAGGGGGATGCCGAGGGCTCAGGCTGAGGTTAGCCCAGGCTGGCGGGAACAATGAGGTGGCCGTTGAACGTTTCCTCTGGTGGCCGGGAAACCAGGGGGACAGGATGCTCTCAGGAGTGGTAGTTCTCACAGGGAAATGAAACTAACAACTTCCCCGGAATAGTTCCTCAGTGTTGCTGCTGTTGCATCACTGCAAAGCTGGCGAGGGACTCGGGTTAGTTATTTGACTGGATGTGTGGTGACACACTAGCCAACGTGCTGGAGAGCAGGACTTTCACGTTGTTCTGTGGCCCCCGCCCGGAGTGTGCCCGGCCACCCCCAAGACGCGACGATGCAGAATATTCAGGAGGGTGCGGCCGAGGGGTGCGGTAATCAGCATCTTTAATGAGGGATGGTCATCCGTATTCATCCACAGCTTCTTTAGGGCCGGGCGCCCAGTGCTTGGGCTGCGTGGTCTTCTGCCTTATGTCGGTCCCCATGGCAACCCTCTGCTTGATAAGCCGCTGGGGTGCTCTGGGACCAGTGATCAGGAGGTTGGGAGGGCTGGACCTGCTCCCACCCTGCACAGACCTCAGGCAGGTCCTGGGTCCTGGGAGCCCCCTCTTTCTCATCCTGACCCCAGGAGGGACTTAGCCCTCTGCTATCTGTT
Organism: Bos javanicus; assembly: GCF_032452875.1. Lineage (NCBI taxonomy): Eukaryota > Metazoa > Chordata > Mammalia > Artiodactyla > Bovidae > Bos > Bos javanicus. Next base: position 116,385,355 of record NC_083870.1, read on the forward strand.
GATGTCTGTTGTCACCAATAGCTCCCGGGACCTCAGAATCCAGTGGCTGGCAGTTCACTGCCTGGTGAGCTGGTAGCTTCGCAAATATTCAAGCACCAGCATTTGTTTTCTCCTGAAGGACAGTGGGAATCTGCAGGCTTCAGAGAGTGGGCTTGCCAGGCCCCACAGCGCAGTCTCCACTCAGACCCCGGTTGAAGGTCAGACTTGCTGTCACAGCCTCTGTCACTTGAGCTCGGAGGAAAAGGAGCTGGTGGAAAGCTGGGTGGATGCACTGCAGGTCTGGTTGCCTGGCTCCAATCTCCACATTTCCCCGAGGCCATGTTGGCGGGCTTTTGTTTTCCACCCTAAGTTTAGTTAGAATACTAGTTTGATCTGCTCATTTGCCAAAAGCACATGTTCAAGGCAAAAGCCCCAAGTGAGCTGTTTTAATGACATCATTTTCTGAAACGTTTAGTTTTCCCCCATGTACCCATCCAGAAAACATGTGACCTACTTTCAATCCAGAGCTCCTCTTAGGCGATTCCTGCCATCCATTACAGGGGGATTTAATCTCCTGGTAAGCGTATCTGGAAGCACACTTCAAAGTCTGTATTTAATTCTTGAGTCCGCGAATTCAAGAATTCTTGATCAGAGAAAGAATTAAAATTAGTGCTGAGTTTAAACACAGGGATGCACAAGGACATAGCCAATGACATTTGCAAATCCAAAGGCTTTTTCTTTTTCCTGTAAGCAGATGATGGGGGGTAAAAGGAAAACTTCAGCCATTAGGTCTGACTTAAAAATGTTATTCCCAAAATATTTGTTCTTGGCTTAATGAGGGCGTAAGCATCAATTTGGGTCTACTTCCTTCCAGGAATGTATTCTTTTGGCCAGATCCTCATTTGGAATGCTTTGAAGAAGAGTTGCTACTTGAGGAAGCGTTTGCCGGTTCCTCAAAACTGTTAAAACTTATTCATTTTACAGATAAGGAAACTGAAGTGTATCTAGGGTATTGACTCCCACACAATTGCTAGATCAGGACAGAAATGAGACCAGACTCCAGAAACCCCACTCCAATACTGGTGGGATTTTCTCTGCACCCTGCTGTCTGCCATGGCTGATATCCCACCATAGATGGGAATATTCTGCTTCTTAGGAATGGTAGGTAATTGCCTCACATTTTGTCTTAATAAAACTTCCAAATTGTAATGCAAGCTTCGAGGCCAGGCAAACGTTTTGATTTTGCAATTCTAAACTTCATTCCAACTCAAGAAAAGTCAGGATTTCTTTATAAGGGGTCAGACTTTAAAACACATCTAATTTGATTGAAGGCATAGCTTTCTCTCATCAACTCAGAGAACATAGTCGTTGTCACCATGCAACGTCAGTTTAGCTGCTGTAGCTTTTGCTGTGAGAACTTAGAGAAGGGAATCTTGGTTTGTATCCAGCTTAGTCGATTGATGTGGGGTTGATTTTGTGGTCATTAAATCAATTTGCTTTCAGTTTTATTCATTACAGGAAAAGGCAAACAGGCTGATGAACCTTTATTTTTATTTTGTACTTTTGCTCTCCGTTATAAAGCAGCAATTTAAAGAATAGAACAAATAAAATGGAAGATATGGAAATTTAGCTGAAGAGTTGGCTCAAAAGAATAGACTCTTTCATGTTCTCTCCAGAGCTCTCTATTCATGTATCATGATGCCAAGTTTTGGCAAAAAAAGCCAAGTTTGGATTAAGTTACAGCCAAGTATGTTGCCTTTGCCCATTCAATTTATTCTTGGCAAACGTCAGAGAGTATTTATAATAAAGTCCCATTTTGAACATTCTATTGCCTCAATGGAGTTCTAATAACACCGGGTATTTATTTAATGTCTAACTCTAGGAGTTCAAAGAACTTTACAGACATTCCTTGACTGATCTTAGTATCCCTGCAAGATTTTACAGATTGGGAAAGTCAGCTGAAGCACAGAAACTTGCCTGAGATCACCCAGGAAGACCACGGATCCTCCAGATTAATCACACACCTTCTCATTGTAGAAATTTCTCTTCCTCACATGGTGATGCATTCCCAACCTCCTATCTAAATGTTGGTGAATAGACAGTATTTGTTTATTTCTCCATGGAGATCTTAATTAGGGAAAGCAGAAACCCGGCAGACACTTCTATTTGTGTGTCATGGCATTAATTGGGCAAAGTATCTTTTAAACACTTTGATTCTTTAGCAATGGAGTTGGCGTTTGGTAGCTAGAGAACAGACAGTTGGGAGGCATCCCAATTGGGCAAAGAAATGGTAGTGAGTTTTCCACGGTCTCCAGAGTAATTCACACTTGTGTGGGGAGTGTGCAGAAAGGTGGGTGGATGGGTGGTCGGCTGCATGCGTGCTCAATTGCATTTGACTCCTTGTGGCCCCAGGGACTATAGCCTGCCACTCTCCTCTGTCCATGGAGTTCTCTGGGCAAGAATACTGGAGTGGGTTGTCATTTCCTTCTCCACGGTATCTTCCTGACCAGGGATCGAACCCACGTCTCCTTCTTGGCAGGCAGATTCTTTACCGTCTGAGCCACCTGGGAAGCCTGGGTGGCTGGTAGAGAAACCAGAAAAAGGAGCTGTTCAGATAAACCTCTGTGGCATCTTCACCTATCTGAAGGGCACCTGAACATTATTATTAATACCACCCAGTGCTCTGCTATTCTTGGGCACTGACTGTAAGATGGTTATTTAGCATTTTCTTGGAATCTTTTATGATTGCCGAGTTGTATTTCTTTTAAAATCTATATTGTGCCCGAGATGGAGAATGTGCCAGGTGGAGCTTGCTGAAGAGATTAAAAAGAGGACCCAAGTTTGGAGTTTGAGCTCCAGACAGCCCTGTGTGCAGACAGGAGGTTTTCCTGTGTCTTACATGCAACAAAGCAGTGGTTATTTTTGCCAAATGCTTCTCTGAAGCACCACATGGAAAGGCCACTTCAAAGAATTTTCCTGATCACAAGGAAGCCTGTGTTTTTCCACCACCCCTGGCACAGAGCTGGGTGGCATGGGTGTGGGCTCTTGTCTCTACAAACTAGTTATCCTATAACCAACAGACGGCCCGAGGATCCACTCCAATATTGTGTGTTGGGGCCAGGATTTAAGCTCATGCTACCATTTCCTGTGTTCTACCTACTCAGTCATTTGAAGAACCCAGTACTGGAAATTAAAGCAACTGGGGCCACTTACGTGCTTTGGGTTAAAGGCATAAAAGGTGTATTGAGATGCAGACTTGAGCTGGGATGAATTTGATCTGTTGGAACCACGTGGCAACTGTATGACTGGAGACAAGTCACTTAGCCTCTGTGCTGTGTGCCTGGGTTTCCTTCTCTGTAAAAGGGGAATAAAAGTAACAGTACCAGCTCCATGAAGATGAAATAGATTGATGTATATTAGATGCTTAAGACCGTTCTTGGCACATAATTAGAGCCTTATTAGTTTGTGCGTGCGTGTACTGTCATGTCCGACTCTTGGTGACCCCACGGACTGTAACACACCGGGTTCCTATCCATCCAATTCTCCAGGCAAGAATAATGGGGCAGGTGCCATTTCCTTCTCTGGGGATCGCCTGACCTAGGAACTGAACCTGAGTTTCTTGAACCCCCTGCATTAAAGTAGGTGGATTCTGTACCACCTGGGAAGCCCTTATTAGTTTACTAGCCATTTAAAAAAAAATTCATAATCCTTTTTTAATTAGAAAATATTTATTTTTAAATTTAGTTTACTAGCTATTATTATTATTCCTATGAACATCATGGGGGTAAGATTCACTTCTTTCTCTCTCTCTCTCCCTGCAACTGATGGCAAGGATTAATCAATTAAGACAAAAATGTTCAGTCGCTGGAAGTAAATGTCACCAGCACTGAGAGTAGAGGCTGCAGGCTCCATGGCTGAGAATACTGAGGGCTTTCCGCTGCATGGGATGTAGATGAGACAAGATATACACAGAAGAACACTCATCTTTTCCCAGAAATCAGCGAGGCTTGTGGGGATTGGTGGGGGTTGTTTTGGGGAAACTCACTGGGCTGCGGGAGGCAGGGCTCAAGGTGAGAGAGGTCACTTGGCCTTCCTCTGCCCCTGCCCGCAATGACCCTCAGGCAGGTCTAATGCCCTGAGGAGGAACTCACCTCTAAGCAGCTCCTCCTGACCTCAGCAGGATTTCACTGAGCACTTTTGAGCGCACAGTCCATTCGAAGCCCTCATCCCACGTGGCATGAGAGGACCAGCCAATGCCACCTTGGTGCTGGAATAGTGGCAGGTTGGACACACAGCTAGATGTGACCAACTGGGTATTGGTGTGAGGGTTTGCCAATAAAAGAAGACATCAAGGGCTGACCAAGGCCACACTCACGACTACACCCCTGAGACTTGGCAGTGTTGGTATAAATGTGGAGGGACCCGGCCTCCAGCTGCAGGTCTGGTGGTTGAGGGGACAGAGGGTAACCATGCCTGGACAGGAGTAGGCCAGAGATCTGTTTTCAGCCAGAAAACATCCTGTGACGTCTTAGACCAGCACATTCACCATGAGAATATTCTAAGACACAGGAGAAGGAGACAAACTCATGTTGCAATCAACAAGGAGAAAACAGATTATAACAATTTATTACAGGAAACAGAAGGGACATTTAGACGTCATCTTCTTTCCCCTTTTACAGACTCTGCACGGTAAGATATGAACCGGGAGATGCTAAGACAGAAATGAGAAAGGAAGAAATGGCTAGAGAAAATAAAGGACAAGGAAAGGGAAAAGTCAATTGGAATTCAAAACATTGAAACAGGCACATTTTAGAATCTCTTTTAGGATGAAGTATGAAAAGGGAAGAGATAAAGAATATTAGAATGAATACAATAGTTGTGAATGAGAGATATTGGTGTTTCAGTGAACTATGATTTTGTTACTGAGTCTAAGCTCACACTGCTTGCCACAAGACAGGTCAATAAACCAAGGCCTGAAAGAATGGTGACTTTATTCAGAAAGCCGGTAGACTGCGATGGTGGACTACTGTCCCAAAGAACTATCTTCCCAAATTAGAAATCAGGCTTCTTTATACCAGCAGGAGAGGAGGTGTGGTTGGGGTGAAAATCCTTTGTTTTTTCAGCTGTCCGCCAAGGTCAGATTACCACGTGCCTGGAAATGCCCACTAGGACAGATGTCATTCTCTGCTCTGCAATTTTTTAATCTCTGTGTGAATGGAAAAGAGTGGTACCTTGAAAGGTCAGAGCCTTGAGAATGGGCTTGCCTGTGTATTTCAGGCTACAGGCACTACTGTTGACCTCTAACAAAAGCAGTGGAATACAAAGGTTAAAATAAAAGAAACAGGCCCACTGTGGAATCTTCTTCCCTACTACAATTTTGTTGCTGAAGGAAAATATCTAACACATGAAGAATGCTCGTCAAGCAGATCGCAGAACACATCTGCCCTGGACCTTCAGGCCAAACCGAACAACAGCAACCACAAAACACTCTGACTTGGTGTTAGAGAGAGCGCGTGCCAGAAATAAAGAGTAGAGATTTTTTAAGAGATTTTTAAGAGATTACTTAAGGGAAAAAAATGAGAGTGAGGATTCGAATACTATAATTAATAACGTAGGTTGAGAGGGGAAAGTCCACTGGCGTGCTCTCCAAGCAGACCATCCAGGATCATCTAACCACCCCACGGGGCAGCTACAAAAATGGACTGTATATTTAACTATCTTTTAAAAACTCAATAAATTTTAAAGGGCAGAAATAGCACTATGCACTTCTTTGACCACAGTGCCCGTAAAACAAGCAAGATGACAAAGATACATAAATAGGAAACTGTAGCCATCAGAAAATTAAAACAAAGCAAGGCAAACAAAACAGTCTTATGTAATGACTGGGTCAAAGATAAAATCAAAACCCCAATTATAAACTATTAAAAGGTACCATGTTGTACAAAAATTCAGCCCAAGGGGGAATGCTGCATATTACAGCCTCGATTACCCCAGTGAGAAAATTACAGCCTTGATTACAACAGTCAAAATACGCAGCAATGAGGAGCCAGTGGAAAACATGACGGTGTGCCCGTGCTCTGATAACGCAAAACTGCGTGGCCACTAAAACATGTTCGTGCTATTTTAGGATGGCTAGGTGTACAGATTCATCCCACTTTTAAAAACTATGATTATGTTTTCTCTGTGGGTGGTAGGGTAACACATGCAATTTTTTTCTTTTTGCTCATGGCTATTTTCTACTTTGTCTCCATGGACATGCATTAATTAGGTATCAAAATAGACAAACATATATAGACGAACGAGGAGGCTAGGGTGGGGATGTGTCATGTTTCAGCCAAGAGAAGCATCCAGTGGCTTCATGTGGGTACATGCGTGTATGGAATTCTCGGTGTGGGGCTTTGCTGATTTACAATCTCCAGAGAGTTTATACCTACCACACACTCATTCTGATACATTCTCATTAGCAAGTGTGCGAATTTCCTCTGATCACGCCCAGTTGATGATCTCCACTATTTGTATAGTAACCAAAACCACGGAGAAGGCAATGACACCCCACTCCAGTACTCTTGCCTGGAAAATCCCATGGGCAGAGGAGCCTGGTAGGCTGCAGTCCATGCGGTCGCTAAGAGTCGGACACGACTGAGCGACTTCACTTTGACTTTTCACTTTCATGCATTGGAGAAGGAAATGGCAACCCACTCCAGTGTTCTTGCCTGGAGAATCCCAGGGACGGGGGAGCCTGGTGGGCTTCCGTCTATGGGGTCACACTGAGTCGGACACGACTGAAGTGACTTAGCAGCAGCAGCAGCAACCAAAACCTACTTACCAACTGGCAATGGTTTGAAGTTCCTGAAATGAATTAATAATGTTTATATCCAGAAATGTGGTGGCATGTGTCAACAGGATGAGTTTCTTGGTGGTGTGTTCAGAATGATGGCTGCAGGGCACATAACTCTCCAAAATATACTTTGGTTCAGAGTCTAATAGCAGAGATGGTAACTGGTAGATTAGCTGATTCAGAGACTTGGAGCTGGAAGCTCTCTCCTCCAACCTTATTATCATAATCCTTGCGTTGCCTTAGAGTGTATCCAATATTATATCTGTGAATACGTGATGGATTCACTCACCATAGAGCATCTTCTCCCAGGGGTCCACCTTCCGCTTTGCTGTGACCAGCTCCCAGAGCCACGAATGCATGAGTGACTCTCCCAGGGAGGGCCCTAACCCAGCTAATTGGCCCTAAGCCAATCAGAGGCTCTCCCCATCATTTGGACCTGGAACCCAGTGAATCCGATTCCTATTTGGGGAAAGAAATAACTAAATTTGGAGCTGGGAAACTCAAGGAGACATTGAAACTGGACTGTGAGGGAGGGAATTCTACAGGGATGCAGAGGACCAGTGGTGTTGTAGTGAAAAGGGAAAAAGAGGAATGAGTTTTTTTCATTCTCTTTCCTGAGAACAAAGAAGATAGAGAACAGTGGGCAGGCCTGAACATTCCCAATCTTTACTTTAACTGTTCCTCATCTGTAGTCTGGACTTCCCAGAGGGCGTTAGTGTAAAGAACCCGCCTGCCAATGTAGGAGACATAAGAGACTCAGGTTCTGTCTCTGGGTCGGGAAGATCCCATGCAGAAGGAAATGGCAACCCACTCCAGTATTGTTGCCTGGAGAATCCCATGGACAGAGGAGCCTGGTGGGCTACAGTCCATGGGGTCGCACAGAGTTGGGTTGAACTGAAGGAACTTAGAATGCACACGCATGCACTCTGCAACCCACCCCTTGTAGTTTTTCTCTTTTTCACATATCAGAAGGCCACAGTACAGTATATAAAAGACAATGGGCCCAACACCTGGGCCACCAGCCTGCCAGAGGCTCCTGACACCAGCCTTCACCCAGTTTTGAAACAACGTGAGAGGGAGAAGACAAGATCCTACATCTTTGCTCCTCATCAACCACCATGACTGTGAACCCTCATCTTATATAAACCCCTAGACTCCTCTTGGGCGGGGGTCACAGTTATTGAGGCATGAATCTACTGTGTTCCCCCTCTGTTGGCTGAGAATTAAAGCCCCCTTTCTATTTCCTCCAGACTCTGTCTTCGTATTTTTTATTCAGCTTCGGTGGGCAGATAAAGCCAAGATTTTGGCCAGCAGCAGGAGTCAGAGATGATAAGGGTAGAATGAGCGTGTGGCATGGGACAAAGTCAGCTGGGCTCCTGATGAAGTCCTTGTGTAACCTGCCACTGAGTTCCACGAGGCAAACCCTCGCCTCCCAGCAAACCCTCATTTAGGCTGGTTGGGGCTCTGTTACATGCAGCCAGGCAGTTTGCAACCAGGCCAAGTATTTCGTGCTTGAAATTTAACAAGCTCAGAAATTTAACAAGGAAACATAAAGCGATGTGAAACCGCCTGAATGTGGAGTGACGCTTTAACCATACTCAAGTTTTCTCCTTAAAAATACAGCAGCGTGCAAACCTTATTGACAGATTGAAAAAAAATTTCTGTTAAAAAACAAACAAAACTAAAACAATAATGGCATACATCTGTGGGTTTATACGATTCAAGAATGATTTGGACTTGATCACAATGAAGAGTTAGGGAACAGTTGTAGAAAAGTGATGCCATGAACTAGAAATGTCAAACAAGACAATATCCAGTTAGGAATCGTAACACATGACACAGCAGCTGTGAAACGACCAGTCAGTCTTGAGAAGGAGCAATGGAGTGATGGAGTGACTGGATCCAGGGCTTCCATCGAGCATTGTCAGATTTAGCAAAGCAGCATACAACACACGGAGTTAAATTTGATTCCCAGAGAAACATCAACGAACATTGTTAATGTAAGTCTATCTTAAATATTGTATGAGCTATGCTAAAAAAAAATTCATTGATGATCTGAAGTTAAAATTGAACTGGGCATCCTTTATTTTATCTGGCAAACTGACCCCAATCCCAAGAAGCTTAGTTTGTCTTCAAAGGTAATATTCATCGAATAGCCTTTGACATTCTCACTTAAGACATTTTTGGCCTTCCTTACTGTTTCATATAATCCCTTTTCTCTAAAAGGTGTCCTTGGTAACAGGCTTTGTGTGTAGAGAACTGCAAATCTATCGGTGTAAAGTGACGTGATGTTGCAAATGACTCTGATCTGCTGAATGGAAACTGCAATCCAGCTTCCAGATGTTTGCTGTCGCCTGTAAATTTCCTTCGGAAGCAGCCTGTGAGGACACCTTGGAGGGTGGGTAAGCCAAGCAGAAATTCTGATAAATATTCTTCCATCCCCAAACCAAGTAATATTTGAGAACCCTGAAACCTCAACAGCCTTCTTCCTCCAGGAAGGTTATTTACTGCACTTATGTATTAATAACACAGTCTAAGCTATTTTCAAATTTTCTGTTGCTGTTTGGCCTCACATGGTGGAAACCGGTCACCTTGGTACCCAGTTCCTTCTTGAGCAGTTTCGGGGAAGGTGAGAAGATTTATCATGTATTTGCCTACTGGAACTCTGGGCCCCAGGCTCATCATATGCTGGAAAATCCTAGTGGTGTGAGCATTTCTATGTTATTATTGCTTTATGCAAAGATACTATTTCGTCTTATTTTCTCCACCGTATCCAATCTGACTGAAGGCAGAGATGCCAGCTGGGACTCCAGGGCTGGGGGAACTGTCTTCCTACTGCTTGGCCGAAAGGCAGCAGTAAAATGCCCGCCTCAGAGCAGGACAGTCCAGCGAAGCAGGTGCTTGGTTTAGTAACAAGGACACATCGAATCCCTCTGTGCCTGGCTTCTATCTAACTGTGGCAGGGGCATGACTTCCCTCAACCAACCTCGGGCTTGCTCATACCTGGGCTGCAGCAAACATGCCCATAATCACTCCCTAACCCCCGTTCCTGCCACCAGCCCTGATGCAGCTCCTTCTCAGGCCTTCTTCCCATCTAAGGTCACCGGTCTGTCAAAGCCAAATAAGCAGAACTTACTCATAAAAACAAAATGCAACTTCCCTTTTATTGGGATTCAGCCCACCAAGGCCTCAGGCTGGAAGGAGGGGCCTAGGAGGGGGACAGGCAGGGAGGAAGCTGGGTCAGTGAGGTCCATTTACAGGAGGCTCAGGCTGGATGCCCCTCCTCTGACACTTGAGATACAGATGCCCGGCTGGGGGGCAGACCGCGTGGGGCACGCACAGACCAGCATCATCAGGATGGAAATGCACCACCTGGCTTCTGGGCTAGGGTCACTCTGAGGGAGAAAACAGGCTTGGAGGGAGAACACAGCAGAGCCCTGCACCAGCAGCTCCCACTTTCTCTCTCTCTTTTTTTAAGTCAGCTTGAAGGATCAAGTGTTCCCAACAATCCCAATAAAGCTGCCTGGTACTAAGAAAGATAATCACTTCCAAGGGCTGATGCTGCTCAGAGGGATCGGGCTGAAGGCAGCCAGCTCTGTTCCCAGAATTCTGCCTTCCAGCTCCACGAGCTCTGGGGATTTTCAGGCCAGAGATTCTGGAACCACTGGGCTCATCATGGGATACCAATGAACTGGAAATTGAATTGTGCTTTTCCCATGTAGTTTGTATTAATAGCTAAGGAGATAGCTGTGTCTGAGCTGCAGCGCCCAGTTCTCTGATCCCCTAGAGAAGTTACAGAGAGGGTGCTCACTCATGGGACACCCCGCTGCAGTCCCTCACCTGATTGCGGTGCCAACCCCGCAGGGAGCATCTTTACCTGATTTCAAAGGGGCGGACAGGATGGGGTGAGCCATGCAGCTGACGAGTTTGTGCTGTTGGTGAGAGGATTTGGATCCTGTCTCTGTGGCTGTCCGCCCTGAGCCAGCTGTACTTTTTGATTTTCGACACCATCAAGACCCCAGAAACCTGCAAACAGTGCAGTTTTGTTAACCGAAAGCAAGTGTGTGCGCCTGACGCACGGTGAGGCCAAACAAGCCGAGATGTCAGCGTTTGGGGCAGAGAAAGGGCCAAGGAGACAGGAGGCTCCTGTCCCCAAACCCCCACAGTCCTCAGAGGGTTTCAGCAAAGCAGTTTTCAAAGTGCTTTGAATATTCAGAGTTGCGGGAAGGGCGTGATTATTTGGTGCAAACTTCACGGTACAGGAATCCTTTGTTCTTGCAGCTGTCCACACAAGTCAGGTCACTATATTCCCTTAAACCTCCAACAAGGCAAATGTTATTCTCTGTTCTGCAGCTTTGTTTATCTATATGAATGTAAATGTGTCTGTTATATCTTTAAAGGTCAGAGCCCTGAGAATGGGCTCTTCAGTATATTTCAGGCTGTAGGCAACACTCTTTTACAAAAGGTGCAGAGCCAGCATGACTCAGCACAGTTTAACAGGTCTAATACGGAGGCATATTTGTTCTTCCCTTTTACAGGGTGTTTTGTTTTGTTTTGTTTTGTTTTTTCCCCAGTAGTCATATACAGATGTGAGAGTTGGATCATAAAGAAGGCTGAGCACCAAAGAATTGATGCTTTCAAATTTTGGTGCTGGATAAGACTCTTGAGAGTCCTTTGGACAGGAAGGAGATCAAACCAATCAGTCCTAAAGGAAATCAACCCTGAATATTCACTGGAAGGTCTAATACTGAAGCTGAAGCTCCAATACTTTGGCCACCTGATGCGAAGAGGTGACCATTGGAACAGACCCTGATGCTGGGAAAGATTGAAGGCAGGAGGAGAAGGGGACGATAGAGGATGAGATGACTGGATGGCATCACCGACTCAATGGTCATGAGTGTGAGCAGACTCTGGGAGATAGTTAAAGACAAGGAAGCTTGGTGTGCTGCAGTCCATGAGGTCACAAAGAGTAGGACACGACTGAGCAACTGAACAACAAATTAAAGTTTCTGTAGTAGGAAAGTTCTGAAAGCAAGAGGCTTGGAAATATTAGTGACAGAAATAACTGGGAGAAAGAGCGCTTTTGTGCTGTTCCACTTCTAAAGCTTGCGGACCCTGTTATTTTGGGTTCTTTTATTCTCTGGTTTTGATTTACTAGACTTGACTAAGAATAAAGAGGGTGTGGATCCTTTTTGGAAGGAGATCTTATTCTCGTCTCTGCAGACTTGAGAAAAAAAGAAGTGAATGCAGAGACACCTTGATCTGCCAGTTTCTGGGAAGCTAGTGCCTATAAAAGTAAGTTGGCCTTGCTTCAGAAGGAAAACAAAGCAACTTCATAAATCCTGGAGCTTGAGGCTGGTGCTTGTCACGGGAGAAACTGCTCTGTTCCCTCTAAGTCACTCACTGAGCCAGGAGACTACTCAGGGCGAATTCTAATTCTCACACACCTGTGAGGTATGTGGGGTTGATCACCCACTTTGGTCTTGCACAAGAGCAAATTAAGGTAGACGAGACCTGCCAAAGGTCACGCCTGCCACAAGTGGTGGCGCTGGGACGTAGCTGCCAGTGTTTATCTCCAAAAAAGCCTCTTCGGGGACTTCCCTGGTGGTCTGGTGGTTGAGACGCCACTCTTCCACTGCAGGTGGCACAGATCTGATCCCTGGTCGGGGAACTAAGATCCCACATGTGGCACACTGCAAAAAAATAGAAAAAAGAATTTTTTTTTTTAAATAAAAAAATGCCTCTTTGTCTGCAACTAGAGACAAAATGGTAAACCAACATACTGTGCAGTCTGTATCTGGTCTCCAGTTTCTGAACTTTCTCCCTAATTGTGAATTTTGTCCGTTTTGAGCACCCAAGAGGCTCCCTCTCTGGGACCTTTTCTCCCCCAGGAGAAGAGAATACAGCTCCTCCCTGCTGTCATTGGCCTGTCATGGACCACGGTGGCCTAATGACTCAGTCCCATGCTCCCTGAGCTGGAGGAGAATCTGAATTAGGAGCATCCTAGGTCTTTCCCTTCATAGAATGATGTCTAAACTCTCTGACCACCTCTTTCTTGGTCCTCCATAGAGTGGAATCACAGTGTCCGCTTCTTGGGATTTCCATAAGGATGATATGAGAAAATTCTGTAGATTTTTGGCCTGGTGCCTAACACATAGAATGAATTCAATTTTTAATAGATATTAATAATACTAGCAACCCCACATCCAAGGAGTGGTGGCTGTGCAGGCGCAGGAGGGCCTAGAGGAGCTATTCCATGTCCAAGGTAAGGAGCAATGGCTGCGCTTTGCTGGAGCAGCAGTGAAGAGATACCCCACGCCCAAGGTAAGAGTAACCCAAGTAAGACGGTAGGTGTTACAAGAGGCATCAGAGGGCAGACACACTGAAACCATACTCACACAAACTAGTCAATATAATCATACTAGGACCACAGCCTTGTCTAACTCAATGAAACTAAGCCATGCCCGTGGGGCCACCCAAGATGGGCAGGTCATGGTGGAGAGATCTGACAGAATGTGGTCCACTGGAGAAGGGAATGGCAAACCACTTAAGTATTCTTGCCCTGAGAACCCCATGAACAGTATGAAAAGGCAAAATGATAGGATAATGAAAGAGGAACTCCCCAGATCAGTAGGTGCCCAATATGCTACTGGAGATCAGTGGAGAAATAACTCCAGAAAGAATGAAGGGATGGAGCCAAAGCAAAAACAATACCCAGTTGTGGATGTGACTGGTGATAGAAGCAAGGTCCGATGCTGTAAAGAGCAATATTGCATAGGAACCTGGAATGTCAGGTCCATGAATCAAGGCAAATTGGAAGTGGTCAAACAGGAGATGGCAAAAGTGAACGTCAACATTCTAGGAATCAGCGAACTAAAATGGACTGGAATGGGTGAATTTCATTCAGATGACCATTATATCTACTACTGCGGGCAGGAATCCCTTAGAAGAAATGGAGTAGCCATCATGGTCAACAAAAGAGTCTGAAATGCAGTACTAGGATGCAATCTCAAAAATGACAGAATGATTTCTGTTCGTTTCCAAGGCAAACCATTCAATATCACAGTAATCCAAGTCTATGCCCCAACCAGTAACGCTGAAGAAGCTGAAGATGAACGGTTCTATGAAGACCTACAAGACCTTTTAGAACTAACACCCAAAAAAGATGTCCTTTTCATTATAGGGGACTGGAATGCAAAAGTAGGAAGTCAAGAAACACTTGGACTAACAGGCAAATTTGGCCTTGGAATACGGAATGAAGCAGGGCAAAGACTAATAGAATTTTGCCAAGAAAATTCACTGGTCATAGCAAACACCCTCTTCCAACAACACAAGAGAAGACTCTATACATGGACATCACCAGATGGTCAACACCGAAATCAGATTGATTATATTCTTTGCAGCCAAAGATGGAGAAGCTCTATACAGTCAACAAAATCAAGACCAGGAGCTGACTGTGGCTCAGATCATGAATATCTTATTGTCAAATTCAGACTTAAATTGAAGAAAGTAGGGAAAACCACTAGACCATTCAGGTACGACCTAAATCAAATCCCTTATGGTTATACAGTGGAAGTGAGAAATAGATTTAAGGGCCTAGATCTGATAGATAGAGTGCCTGATGAACTATGGATGGAGGTTCGTGACATTGTACAGGAGATATAGATTAAGACCATCCCCATGGAAAAGAAATGCAAAAAAAGCAAAATGGCTGTCTGGGGAGGCCTTACAAATAGCTGTGAAAAGAAAAGAAGCGAAAAGCAAAGGAGAAAAGGAAAGATATAAGCATCTGAATGCAGAGTTCCAAAGAATAGCAAGAAGACATAAGAAAGCCTTCCTCAGTGATCAATTCAAAGAAATAGAGGAAAACAACCGAATGGGAAAGACTAGAGATCTCTTCAAGAAAATTAGAGATACCAAGGGAACATTTCATGCAAAGATGGGCTCGATAAAGGACAGAAATGGTATGGACCTAACAGAAGAAGAAGATATTAAGAAGAGGTGGCAAGAATACACAGAAGAACTGTACAAAAAAGATCTTCACGGCCCAGATAATTACAATGGTGTGATCACTCACCTAGAGCCAGACATCCTGGAATGTGAAGTCAAGTGGTCTTAGAAAGCATCACTATGAACAAAGCTAGTGGAGGTGATGGAACTCCAGTTGAGCTATTTCAAATCCTGAAATATGATGCTGTGAAACTGCTGCATTCAATATGCCAGCAAATTTGGAAAGTCAGCAGTGGCCACAGGACTGGAAATGGTCAGTTTTCATTCCAATCCCAAAGAAAGGCAATGCCAAAGAATGCTCAAACTACCACACAATTGCACTCATCTCACATGCTAGTAAAGTAATGCTGAAAATTCTCTGAGCCAGGCTTCAGCAATATGTGAACCGTGAACTTCCAGATGTTCAAGCTGGTTTTAGAAAAGGCAGAGGAACCAGAGATCAAATTGCCAACATCTGCTGGATCATGGAAAAAGCAAGAAAGTTCCAGAAAAACATCTATTTCTGCTTTATTGACTATGCCAAAGCCTTTGACTGTGTGGATCACAATTAGCTGTGGAAAATTCTGAAAGAGATGGGCATACCAGACCACCTGACCTGCCTCTTGAGAAACCTATATGCAGGTCAGGAAGCAACAGTTAGAAGTGGACATGAAACAACAGACTAGTTCCAAATAGGAAAAGGAGTACATCAAGGCTGTATATTGTCACCCTGCTTATTTAACTTCTATGCAGAGTACATCATGAGAAATGCTGGGCTGGAAGAAGCATAAGCTGGAATCAAGACTGCTAGGAGAAATATCAATAACCTCAGATATGCAGATGACACCACCTTTATGGCAGAAAGTGAAGAGGAACTAAAAAGCCTCTTGATAAAAATGAAAGAGGAGAGTGAAAAAGTTGGCTTAAAGCTCAACATTCAGAAAACGAAGATCATGGCATCTGGTCCCATCACTTCATGGCAAATAGATGGGGAAACAGTGGAAACAGTGTCAGACTTTATTTTTCTGGGCTCCAAAATCACTGCAGATGGTGATTGCAGCCATGAAATTAAAATCCGCTTACTCCTTGAAAGGAAAGTTATGACCAAACTAGATGGCATATTGAAAAGCAGAGACATTACTTTGCCAACAAAGGTCCATCTAGTCAAGCCTATGGTTTTTCCAGTGGTCATGTATGGATGTGAGAGTTGGACTGTGAAGAAAGCTGAGCACCGAAGAATTGATGCTTTTGAACTGTGGTGTTGGAGAAGACTCTTGAGAGTCCCTTGGACTGCAAGGAGACCCAACCAGTCCATTCTGAAGGAGATCAGCCCTGGGATTTCTTTGGAAGGAATGATGCTAAAGCTGAAACTCCAGTACTTTGGGCACATCATGTGAAGAGTTCACTCACTGGAAAAGACTCTGATGCTGGGAGGGATTGAGGGGCAGGAGGAGAAGGGGACAGCAGAGGATGAGATGGCTGGATGGCATCACTGACTTGATGGACGTGAGTCTGAGTGAACTCTGGGAGTGGGTGATGGACAGGGAGGCCTGGCGTGCTGCGATTCATGGGGTCGCAAAGAGTCAGACATGACTGAGAGACTGAACTGAACTGAACTGAATAATACTACATTAATAACGTTTGTGTATTTCAGCCAGTGTGTGTGTGTGTGTGTGTGTGTATTTCAGCCATATTTTTGCCTCAACCAGATATTTCCATTCTAAACCTTTCACCTCCACTGGGATTAAAGGACCTCTGCAGCCATGAGCAAGCTCTTATGAGCAGAGAGACCCCTGATCACTCCATGAATAAGGCTAGATGCATTGGGACAGGGAAGGCTACCCAGCCCAGTCACTGACCTGGCTTGGCCCTGATGTGATAGATGCTGGATGGTAGGCCGTTCTGCTACATTCCAGCCCACGAGTCAACCTGGTGGGCAGCCCATGGTGTTTCCCTGGGGGCAGCCCACCTTTCCGTCCCTCTTGTAAGATGGAGGTACCAGAAGCCTGCCTTCTTGGGATGCTGGAAACCTAGTTCCAGAAGCTTCTGGGGTAGAAGGCTGTTCTTTCATTCCTAAATTTAAGTCAGCTATAATCCCAAACTCAGATGCTGAAGGCAGAAGGTGCATCCACCCTTCTTCCCTTGGCGGTCTCTGCAGGGAGGATGCCCGGGCCAGCTGGGCCTGTCTCCACCACCGTCTATGTGCGAGGACCTAGCTTCCAGCTGGAGTCTCCACCCACACATCCAGGAGGAGCCAGTCTGACACTTATTCCACCTCCTTCTGGTCTTGCTTGTGCTCTGAGCTTATCCCCGATCAAGCCTCTGGGCCTGGAATTCCCTGCATGTGGATGGTCTCCAGGCTCTTCCTTCTGCTTCCTCTGTGAATGAGCCCCGGGGAGTGAACATTTGCAGCGGCTTCCTGCCCGTGTGCCCCAGGCCCCCATTCACTCAGCGGCTCCAGCTCGAGCCTCAGCACTGTGGACCTCGGCTCCTCACACCGCCTGACCACTCACGCATGGATGTTACATCCTCCACCCTTCAGCTTCTCCACATGCCCCGGGTCCCTGCCAGAGACTGTGCTCCCTGCCCCACCCCGACCCACCGCCTCCTGCTGCTACATAACAGCGAGGGTGATGCCTTACAAGAATTCCTATTTTCCTTCTCCTTAAAGCCAGCTACAAGCTCAAGATTGTATTTGGAATAAAATCCCAGCTCCTCACCACGGCCATTCCCTACGCCCTCTGTCCCTGCCTCCTCTCCTGAGCACCCCTGGGTCCCTCCCCCATCCTTTCCATGTCTGTTCTGATCACTAATCATGTGAAGGTCCCTGTGGGCAGGGCAGAGCCTTCCTGCCCACTCCTGAGTCCATGGTCAGCAGAACCGGGCACAGAGCAGAGCCTCCCATTACCTGCGGGGTGGCGAGTGCAGCTGGAGCTCACCGTGTCCGCAGGTGAGGTGAGGGCGAGGCTGGTTCCACGCACTGCGTCTGTGGCCCTTTTCCCAGCACAGAGACACTTCCCACCACCTCATCCCCCCAATCCTGCACCGTTTCCTCTCTCAGCCCCAGTTCCGCTTTTATAATTATGTCCAAAACAGCACACAAAGTGACGGGCAGGCAGAGGCTGAAATGCACAGGCCCTGAGGAAGCAGTGTCCCCACTCGTACTCCTTGTCCTCTGTGTGTGTTCCTGTGGGTGTGCCTCTGTGTGTGCCTGTGTGTACATGTGTGTGCCTCTGCAGGTACTTGTATATGTGTGTGCCTCTGTGGGCACCTCTGTGTGTGTGCGTGCCTGTGTGTGCCCCTGTGTGTACATGTGTGTGCCTGAGTGTTCCTGGGTGTACATGTGCATGACTCTGTGTATGTGTGCCTGTGTGTGTCCTCTGTGTATGCGTGTGCCTCTGTGTTCCTATGTGCACATGTGTGTGCCTGCGTGTGCCTGCGCATGCGTGTGCCTGTGTGTCCTCTGTGTATGTGTGTGCCTCTGTGTTCCTCTGTGCCTGCGTGTGCCTGTGCATGCGTGTGCCTGTGTGTCCTCTGTGTATGTGTATGCCTGTGTTCCTATGTGCACATGTGTGTGCCTGCGTGTGCCTGCACATGCGTGTGCCCGTGTGTCCTCTGTGGCTGTGCGTGTCTGTGTGTTTCTATGTGGATTCTGGTTGTGCATGTGTGTGCCTCTGTGTGCGCCCCTGTATGCGTGTGCCCGTGTGTTTCTGTGTGGGTTCATGTGTACACATGCGTGTGCCTCTGAGTGTGTGTGTGCATGTGCCCAGCACTCTCAACTGCCCGCTCAGAGTGGAGTGTCCCCTGCTTGGACCAGAGCTTCTCGCGCTGGCCCCCCTATCAGGCCTGGGCTGGAACGCTGGGCCCCCGGAGGAGGCTGACCTGTGGACGTGAACCCTGATATGTGAGCCTTGGGCTGTCTGATGACCGTGCTGGGCCCACGGCAGCCTCTGCTCCCCCCCGGCCTTTCTTAACCTGTTGTGGAAGCTTCTCCCCTCCCTCCAGGCTCCGCTGGGAAGCTGCTTCCAGACAGGAAGTGGGGACGGGGGAGTCTCTGTGGTCATTCAGGCTTTTCTGGGCGTGTGGGGCTTGTCAACGCTTGGACAGGGGCCCAGGCAACTGGGGTGAGCTCTCAGGAACTGAGAGTGTCGGGGCATCAGCCAGTGGAAATGAGGATGGAGGGCAGGATCACATGGAGGCCGGGGCAGAGCCAGGGTGGCCCCACGAGACACCTGTGGGGAAGGAGGGCTGGTGAAGTCAGGTTCCAATGTGCGGTGTCTGGGCTAAAAGGCAGAGAGCACAGAGGACTCAGGTGGAAGACTCTGGAACAGAGTACAGAGGGTCGGGGGCCTGGATCTCAGTGTCCCTGGCCGGGGCAGCCTGTCTCGAGCAGGGACAGCTCTGGAGGATCCAGCCTGTGCCCAGGCAGAGATGACAGCCTACCGGTCCGGTCCCCAGACCCAGAAAGATTATGAAGGAAAACACGTATCTTGCCCCGGGATATAACAGCTCTCTTTGGAGCTTTAAGTCAGCAAAGCATCAGCCTGCACATTGCATGTGAATAAATGTGCAAAGGGAGTGGTGGTCTTGTGTTTCTCTCATTGCCAGTCTCATTGTATCAGAACCCTGGGCCCTCCCTGTCCTCCTGCAGGCCAGTATCAGACGGGACATCTGCTCGCGGCCAGCTGCCGCCCGCCCCCTCCTTATCTGGCCTGTTGTCCAGGACGTGAGGCCCGGGGGCTGCAGGGGTGTCTGCTGTCACCGTCACCGTCCCTGAGGGCCGAGTTTTGCCTTGTCATTTAGCACCAGGTAAGTCATCCGTGGAGATGAAGCCACCAGTGGTTCCTTTTGCAAAACAACCCTTAAAGCTCTAATTGGTGCTGAAATTTGGATTTCCACTCTTCTTGGATTTCTAAAGGGGAGTCAGAGGTGTCATTCGGTTTCTTACAGAGACAATCGTGGAAAATGTGTCCACGCTTCCTCTCTTCCCATTCCGTCTTCTGTAAGAACAATCCCAAGGTCTCCACCTATTTCCAGAGAGTTCCTGATCGCCGTGGGAATAGGGTGGATGTTTGGGAAAGCATTCTGGTTTCCAGGGCAATGTGTGTGCGGGAAGGGGCTGTGAAGCGTGTCTGGGAACGGGTGTTGTAGGAGGGACCACACTGCAGAGGAAGCCGCTGCACCCGATCAAGGGCTTTGTTGGGTTTCTTCTGATGCTATGAGGTGGTTCTCTCCAGCCCCACAGCTATCTGGGTTGCACTCTCACCTCTCCCCCAGGATGACAGGGCCACAGGGGACTCGAGACCTGGAGGTGGATACCAGGCTTGGAGAAGCTCCCTGCCCTGTCCCTGGGGCCTCAGGTACCAGGGATGCTCCTCTAGAAGGTCTGTGGGGTGTATGGGGAGAAGGCAGGTCGTGTTCACAAGTGGAGGGGGTCCAGGAACACTGACTTGGGGTCAGACCATTTTGAACTGGTTTGAGTTCAAGCAAATGCATTTGCAAAAATGTGACAGGCAGTCTTGTTATAGAAATAAACATGGGGAAAGCCTAGTAGCTCAGGGACCACCCGGCAGACAAGCTCAGCTGACAGCAGACCCTCGATTCACTTCCTGATTGGCGCCTCCAGTTCTGAGCTGGGGGAGTGGCTTACAATATTCTACTAAGTACTTATTCATTGCAAGGCGAAAACAATCATATGGCTTCTTTATAAGCACACATGTCAGGTGTAATGCCCAAGTTGAAAGGGAGTTATTTTTGGCCTGAGATTAAAATGGGGGGCCCTCCAGTGTGTGCATGTATTCATTCATTTATTCACTCAAGTATTTACTGAGCTCCTTCTCAGGGATGCTGAAACAGACTGGGATGGCAACCCGGCACCCCTCGTCCTGAGGATGCAGATGGCAGGCAGCTCTATTTTTCTGAAACTCTCTCAATATTGAGACTCCTTGCAGCTGTGCTTTGAGTGCTTGCTTTATGGTCATCTTCTCTGAGGAGTCAGCGCTAAGCCCAGCACAGGACGATTTCCCAGTTTCCATCTTCTCTTACGTTTACTTGTGTCAGACGTAGCCTCCAGCATGTGGACGCTGAACTTGGCACCTTTCACACACTAGAAGCCTCTGGCTCAGAGCCCAGCGTTTAGCATTCTCCTTGCTCCAGCCTCTCCATCTCTGGTCCTATGCTCACCAGGGACCATGGCATTGCCACGCACCTTCCTCCCTTATCTGGGGTCAGGCTCCGCCTCCAGCTCCCTCAGTCTCTACAATTGATCCCTTCGATTCCAGTTCAGAAATGTCCCCTGGCCCAGCCTGTGGTCCCCTCTCCTGGGGCCACAGCCCAATCTTTGCCTTGAGGCTTCTGGGTGAGGAGCGAGCCCATCAACCCTGTGTAGGGGAGGATGGCCCAGCCCACCTGGACACCTGAGGGTTGACACTGGCCAAGTGAGGCCTCAAGGCAAAGAGGACCTTTCTCCCTGCTCTCATCCTGGCCTTGAAAAAATGAAGGGTTTTTCTCTTCTATTGTATTTGCTCACAGAGGAGGCCTGAGGACTTGAACTTGTACCCCTCCATCCCTGAATCCTGCCCTTCCAGGCCTTGGTGAAGCCCTTGCTTAAATTAGGAAGACGTGGGCCACGGCTTCGACTTCTGCAGCAGCCGTCCAAGAGGGCCACAGGCCCAGATGACCCACCTGCTGGAGACTGAAAGGCTCACTAGAAGATGACCAATGATACTATGGCCCAGCCATTGCGGGACAGCCTCTGATCCTCACACTGGACGGTCCTGCCAGGGACATTTATCCCAACACTGGGCAGCTTTAGACACTGCAGGGGAGGGATTGGAGGCACAGGGGACCCTGGTGTGCCCTGAAGGTGTCAAGGTGCTGGGCAGGAAAGAAGTTGGGGAGGAAACTTGCCGGGCAGGGAGGCAGGGCTATGGGAGAGGTGGGTGCCTCACGTGGACCTGCCATCCCATCAGGGTTCTGAGGATGGCACTGGGGCAGGCCTGCTGCATGGGGTGAACCAGGGAAGGTAGTCACTTCTTGCTGTGGGGAACTCTGGCTCCCCTTCCGTCCACCACCTCTGCCCGGACACTTGACTTCTGGGGGTCTGGAGGAGCAGGTGGCTCTGGGCCCCCAGGGCTCACTCACCACCAGCTTGGTGTTAACTGCTCCATGGCCCCCCAGGTGAGCTTTTTAGGTCAAGGAAGACAGCCAAGTTTGAAAAGGGCAGAGAAAAGAGGATCTTGTCCTCTTGATATGAGAATGGTGGTGGGGGCAAGGAAAGGCGTTTGATGAAGATGCAAGGTAAATGGGTGGGTGGATGGCTGGGTGGGGGAATAGATGGAACAGGTACCACCAGCTCCATGAGGCTGACTGTGGTGGGGTTATCTTGAGAACTCCACTTTGGAAACTCATTGTGGCAGCATTGATGCAACGGTGCACAAGGAGATGGAGAGGAGGGAGGGGGACTTGGAAGCCTATTTCCATATCCCAGATTCGTAATATACTGTGTACACCCCATGATGGCAAACGTGTGAATAGAAACTAGAGAATGAGCCAGGAAGGCATTCTGAAGGAATAAACAGAGACCGATGGTGACTGCAGCCACGAAATTAAAAGATGCTTGCTCCTTGGAAGGAAAGCTCTGTCAAATTTAGACAACATATCAAAAAGCAGAGACAGCAGTTTTCCAACAAAGGTCCTATAGTCAAAGTTACGATTTTTCCAGTAGTCAAGTACAGATATGAGAGTTGGACCATAAAGAAGGCTGAGCACTGAAGAACTGATGCTTTCGAACTGTGGTGCTGGAGAAGACTCTTGAGAGTCCCTTAGATAGCAAGGAGGGCCAACCAGTCAATACCAAAGGAAATCAACTCTGAATATTCATTGAAAGGTCTGTTGCTGAAGCTGAAGCTCTAATACTTTGGCCACCTGATGTGAAGGGCTGACTCACTGGAAAAGACCCCGATGCTGGGAAAGATTGAAGGCAGGAGGAGAAGGGGACAACAGAGGGTGAGATGGTTGGATGGCATCACAGACTCGATGGACTTCAGTTTGAGCAAGCTCCAGGAGCTGGTGATGGACAGGAAGGCCTGGCGTGCTGAGGTTCATGGGGTCGCAAAGAGTTGGACATGAGTTAGCAACTGAATAACAACACTTGATCAGCAAAGCAGAAAGACAAAGCAGGGAGGGTCTGAGCAAATCAGCAAAGGTTCCAGGGTTCCAGCTCTGCGATGGGAGCTGCCATTAACCAGAATAGGGTGATCCAGAAGAGAAGCAGGTTTGGGGAAAATGAAAGAGTGTGAGTTCAGACATGCTGAACTTAGTAAACACCTTCTTATAAAAGTATCACATGTTCTACAAAGTGATCTAAGGCAGTTAACAAAACTACATGCCCCACAAGCAAAGGAGGTTAGGAAGCTGGGGCTACTGGGAGGCAGGATGAAGCTTGCAAGGCTTCTGGAAGTCAGCCTAGGAGCCTTTCCTGGCTTGTCAATAGTCAGAACAAAGGGGAGACCCTCCACCCAACAGGGCTTGCGGGAGGAGCAGGGAAACGGTTCATGCTTGGAGAGCCTATACATGTTCCCCTTCCTACTGTAAATTCCCCTTGTTTTTTTTTTATACATGTATTATCCACCTGATAGAGGGTTAGATTCCTGAGGGGAAGGGCTGTATCTCATTGCAAACTCTCTCTGCCCCCACCCGCAGCTCTAGTGTGCAGTCACCCTTCACTGCATGGAGTAGCTGAGGCTGGTGGATCACTGCAGAAACGATCCGGAGCCTTAGGTCCGATCCTTTCTTGCACATCTGCTTCTTGCCCAAAAGTGGAGTCCCTGCCGTGATGAGAACTCAGCAGCAGTTCAGCTCCAGAGCTAGTCCACACCATCTTCTTCTCCCCCGGTGCAGGCGTGCGAGGCTTGGCATGTTGCTGGAGACAGAAACAAGTGGGTGTTCTGTGGGCAGAGCAAGGATTTGTAAAGTCTACTGAAGGTTTTATAGTGTGAAATAATTCCTCACTTTATTTACTTAAGCTTTACCTTAGCAGTGAGCACCCAAAGCCATGCTTAACTTACTAATCTATTTGCTTATCATGTACTGTGCTTTCCAGTCCTGAAGCCTCCTGGAATTCATGCTGAAAGTTTCAGAGGTAAACACACCCTGTGTCATCGTTTCAAAACTGACCACTGGGGTGTCAGCTAGTGGATGTGACATGCGTTTTATTGTGATTACTCTTACTATCCATGTGAGTCTTTAATCATTGAAAATTAGTAAATTTTTGATTGAAAAAGATTTACAGGCCCTTAAAAATGCACCTGGTTCAACAAGGACCTACTGGAGAGCACAGGGAACTCTGTTCAATATTATGTGGCAGCCTGGGTGGGAGTGGGGTTTGGCGGAGAATGGATTCATGGATATGTTGGCTGAGTCGCTGTTCACCTGAAACTGTCACAATAGTGTTTGTTAGTTGGCTATACGCCAAGACAAAGGAAAAAGCTAAAAAAAAAAAGCACCCAGTTCTATTTTTAGGTTACTTAAAGACTGATTTCTGGATAGTAAATACCTGCAATGATTACCTATGCTTTCCAAAATTTTTTGGGGGGGATATAACTTTTGCTGGGAAGTCAGGGAAACTGTATTTAACCAGATCTCTCCTTCTGTGCATAGATATGGAGATTCATCTGCCCCCTCCCACCCAGAAATGAGGCCTGGGTATTACTACTTGCTCTGCAATGTCCAATGTGACCTTTGATCTTTGGGGCCATTGCTAATTTTATGGTTTATTCAATTCAAAGTATCAGACAACTGTGAAGTGCTGACTCAGGAAAGAAAGCTAGAGCAGAATGGCCCCTGCTGCCCAGCCACCCTCCTTAACAAGCCTCTCGAGGGATACAAATATTTGCACAGCAAACTGCACCTTCTAAGGCTATGGACTCAAGGGAAATCCTCCTTCTGAGTGCCTGAGATGCTCAGGGATGCTGGCAACCTGCCTGGGAAGGTAGAGGTAGACAGTCTATCCTCTTAGGCTGGCCTGAAGTTGCTCTGAACACACCAGAGCAAACACAGAAAAATATCCTGCTCTCCATGAGAAGCATGTTGATCTGTGTTCCTCCTGGAATAATTGAGAGAAGATCTCTGGGGTGAGTTGTTGCAAATGGATTCCGTGTGTGTGTGTGTGTGTGTGTGTTAAATGCATTGCTTCTTCTTTGACCCAAGTTGACTGTATATCGAATCTTAAAAGAGAAGCAGATATCCTAGAGTTTCAAGATCCAGGAGGCTACTCACAAGTCCCCTAGGGTGGCAGAAGGAGCTGAGAATAAGAACTGTTGGAAACAGAGAAGAAAGGAACGGAAATGAGCCCAGGTGACGGCTTCATCTTCCTGCTGTCTCCTTTAAGAGAGATGGAAACTAGATCCAAGTACATAAGTATGGAATTACAGCCCTTGGGAGCCTCGTTGAGTCCCCTCAGTATGGAGATGAGAGAGGTGGGTTCCCATCCAGCCCTGCCTAGGAGCAGAGCAGGGAACAGACCTTAGTGAGTGTCGTCGAGGACAGGGCCATGCGTTCCTGAAGCTCCTTGGAGGTTATTTCCCTTGTCCCTGCCAGAGCCATCCAGACTCCTGGTGCCCACAGGAGAGAAGGTTAGAAGAGGGAGCTGGATCTAGGATTTGCCAGGGTTGTCACGGGCACTTTCCCAATTGCAGGTGTTGATTGCTCAAAATAATCCTTCAGGGGACAGTGTGGTATGTGACTGAGGAAGGCAGGCAGGGAGCTTAAGCAACTCGCCCCAGGCTAGCTAGCCTGCGAATGGAAGCCAGGGTTTAAATCCAGGCTGAATCCAAAGCCAGCTGTCTTTCCAGGCCTGCCTCGTCGGTGTGCCTCTGAGAGGTTGACCTGCAGCCTTGAGTAGGATGGCTGGTGGGGTGGCGCTGGGGCCCATCAGGGGAGGGGGCATGGGGGCTTGATTTGGGGACAGGAAGTAGAAGGAAGACCACCAATACTGGGTAACTGTGTACAGACAGGAATTTAACGTCTCAGTGAATTTCTACAAATGCCCTTCAAGGGCCAGAATATTCCTATTTTGCAGGCACAGAAGTAGGCGTCTTGCAGGCACAGAAGTAGGCGTCTTGCCTAAGTTCACATGACCAGTAGGTCATGGATCTGGGAACTGTGTTTAGGAAAATCTGATTCCAAAATCCCTGCTTTTTAAAAAAATTTAATTGAAATATAGTTGATTTATAATATTGTGTTAGTTACAGCAAAGTGATTCATTTACACACACACACACACACACATATATGTCTGGAGGTCATGCCTGTGATTTCAGCCTTTGGAGAAAACTAGGAAAAGAAAGTTGAAGCCAAAGACAATTGACACAGAGAGGGAGGAGGAAGAGGACAGTGCTGATCTGATAGGAAGAAGGGGGCGGTCCCTAGAGACTGGAGAGGGCAGGCAGCTGTGGCTAGGAACAGCGTTTAGGAGGCACTGCCTCTCTGAATGCGCAGGAAGAATTTGGAAAAACAGAAAATAGGGTTGGTAGCAGTGCGACTTCTGAATGTTGTTTTCCCTTCTGGTGCTCTCCTGACCCCATGTAGCACTTGAGATTATCCGGGGACTTGTCTGCAGTAAATACTGTAGTGGCTCAGTGGTAAAGAATCTGCCTGAAATGCAGGAGACCCAGGGTGGATCCCTGGGTTGGGAAAACCCCCTGGAGAAGGGAATGGTAGCCCACTCTAGTATTCTTGCCTGGAGAATCCCCACGGACAGAGGAGCCTGGCGGGCTGCAGAGTTGGACACACACACACGTGTGTGCATATGTGCATATGTGTGTACATCCATATACTTACACAGCCCCTTTTTTTTGTTTATTTCTGCTCAGTGTTGCAGTGTGGCTGTGACTTTCACCAGCAACAGACAGAGGAGTCTCCACTCCAGGGACTGGCCCGCCCTTCAATCTGAGGATGGTTCTCGCACAGAAGTGGACTCCTTGTCTCTGTCGGGGGCGGGGTCTCCCTGGCTGCTCTGGGTGGGCTCAGAGGCGAACAGGGGAGTCCAACGAGGGTCCTAAAGACAAATCAAGGGCAGCCTCTATCTAGGCTGTACTTGGACGTCTGTCCTCAGAGTAACTCCTGGTTGCGAGACCGGTATGTGATTTAGAAAAGCATGTGAATTTTCAACATCATATAAATTGTCATGCCTTTGAGGGGACCATGAAAGATTTTCTTGCTGAAGGCTCATGATCTGTGTTATGAGGCAGGCACTATCCATCCAGCAGGCGATATCTTGTGAGTCCAGAGGAAACGGCACCTTCTTAATTTAATTTCTATTGAAATCTAGTTGTACAATGTTGTGTTAGTTTCAGTTCAGTTCAGTTCAGTCGCTCAGTCATGTCCAACTCTGGCGACCACATGGACTGCAGCACGCCAGGCCTCCCTGTCCATCACCAGCTCCCGGAGCTTGCTCAAACTCATGTCCATTGAGTCGGTGATGCCATCCGACCATCTCATCCTCTGTCATCCCCTTCTCCTCCCGCCTTCAATCTTTCCCAGCATCAGGGTCTTTTCCAGTGAGTCAGTTCTTCACATCAGGTGGCCAAAGTATTGGAGTTTGAGCTTCAGCATCAATCCTTTCAATAAATATTCAGGACTGATGTTAGTTCAACATCCTCCGTTAGTTTCAAGCATACAGCAAAATGATTATATATACACACTCTTTCTTTTAGATTCTTTTCTATTACAAAAGATATTGAGTATAGTTCCCTGTGCTATACAGTAGGTCCTTGTTGGTTATCAACTTTAAGTATCTAAGTGTGTATAAGTTAATCCCCAGTTCTTAATTTATCTTCCCCCTTTCCATTTTGGTAGCTAGGAGTCTGTTTTCTGTCTGGGAGTTTATCTCTGGTTTGTAACTAAGTTCGCTTGTGTCCTTCCTTAGATTCCACACATAAGAAGTCTGGGAAGAGCATTTTTTAAAGCCACAGAGCCGGCGACCACGTGCTCTGTTCAGTTTCTCCAGTTGCTGGAATGTCACAGGTTCTTGGGCTCAAGTTCCCAGCACAGATCAACTTGGAAAGCTGTAGGTCGACTGAGCAGAGAGGTGGACTAGACCCCAGAGTGTAGAGGAGGGGAAGGGAGGACAGAGTGTCAGTGTAGACAGCAAGGCCTGGGACCCTCCCCAGGGGGTGGCGACAGTGCTGGGCTCCTGTAGGGGTGGGTGGTCCATGGCAGAGCATCACTGAAAGCCTCAAGGCCAGAGGAGATTCAGGTACACACCCAGGCTCCAGGGGCCCAGGCTCCAGGAGGGTAGGACCGCAAGAGACCGAGACTGTGTTCAGGGCAGAGACTTGGACTGAGGGCCAGTTCTCTGTTCTCTCACTTGAAAGCAAGGGCTTCGCTTCTTCTCTGGGTCCACTGTGGGAGTCTAGATGACAAGCCATCTTTCTTGGAACTTCATGAATAATGCAAATTGTCCCATGCTGTTTCTGTGTGGATATTAAACTTTGGAAGGCAGATAATGGAAGATGGTTTGAATTATCTGTTTGTTTTTTTTCTTGCACTTATTGGCTTTTTGGCTAATATCAGATGTTCCTTTCTTGAAGCTGAAGGACTCTGGCTTTATACGGATATTTTTAACTGACATTTCACTGGACACTTTCAGGTGTCAAAATGAAACAGAATTAACCTTTCTGTCCTATTCACACATTATAATTACCACCACATTCCAAGAGTTTATGTACACTGCTGGGTGACTACTCCGAGAAGGTCTGAAGCAAATGGTTGAAAAAATACATTCTGCCTCAGCTCTGTCAGCTGGCCAGTATTTTCCCATCACGAGTAGTAATGGCATGTGCCACTATGAAAGCAAACCCGACCTTTTAAAGGAAGGCCCAACCAAATGTCACTTCCAGTATTCCAAAATGGCCTTGTAAAAACGCATTCTCACACCGAAAGTGATCTTAAGAGAAGCCATTTCCCAAGAAAAGCCAACTCGAGATCCCGTGAAACCTTGGTGGGGTTGAGTTTCCTCTATCAGATTACACCCTGAGCTTCCAAGGGGATTACAGATTACAAAGCAAAGGGAAGGCCTTTTCTTAGTTGGAAGAAAAACAAATAAAATATGTAAGATGTTTATATTTCCAACAGCTCAAGTATGTACATACACACGCACGCCCCACACCACCAAGAATATGAAGTTTTTATGAGCGCCTGCAGCCCTGTCTGCTTTCTGCACGCCAGCCTTTAGCGTAAACATCTGATTGCATCTGCAGCAGTTCAGCAGTGGAGAAGCACAAAGGCCCCTGACGTCTCCCTGCCTCCTTGAAGCCTGTCCCTGCTCCCTGGGAGTGACCGTGGCCTCTTTCTGTGCCCCGCCCCCCGCCCTAAAGAAGGGTCCTC
Organism: Bos javanicus; assembly: GCF_032452875.1. NCBI lineage: Eukaryota > Metazoa > Chordata > Mammalia > Artiodactyla > Bovidae > Bos > Bos javanicus. The sequence goes on from NC_083870.1 coordinate 116,414,548, forward strand.
TCCGGCTCACCCTCACTTTCCCGCCCTAGAAACGCACTAGTGACTGCTGGATGTACCACGTGGTGGATGTACCGTGTGAATGCAGGTGTGTCTGGGAAAACAAAGCAAGATGATGCTTTCCAAAGCAGTGGTCTCAACCGTCCTCGGAAGACGATGACCCTCATGGGCATTTGCATCACAGGTTCAGCTTCACAGGGTGACCTCAGGTCCACTGTGGTCTTCCAGTCGTCACTGAAGTCTGAGCTCTCAAGGATTCTGAGACCAGTTGTCTTCAGTGTTGAATATGAAGGGAAATGGGACTTCAACCTGTGGACCCTAGGAGATGAGGACTTAGGGACCTGTTTCCTAAAACTTCTTTCCTATGGATTTGTGGCTTCCCTCATAGCTCAGTCAGTAAAGAATCCGCTTGCAATGCAGGAGACTCTGGGTTCAATCCCTAGGTTGGGAAGATCCCCTGGAGAAGGAAATGGCTACCCACTCCAGTAATCTTGCCTGGAGAATCCCATGAACAGAGAAGCCTGGTGGGTCATATATAGTCCATGGGGTCGCGAAGAGTGGGACATAAACCACCACCACCACCATGGGTTTGGGAGTTGCTGCCAGTCCACCCCCTGCCCACCATCTTCTCCTGGAACTCTGGACCCTGGGTGGCACTACTTCCTCCCCTCTCCATCTTCTGTAGGACTGATTCTCCCTCCTGCCTCCCACCTCTCTGGTTATTCTGTTCTGCTGATGCTCTGGCTAGTGGGAACCTATGTTTCCTCTTTCCCCAGGCAAAACAGGTTTCATCCAGATGAGATGAAGCCATCTACAACCTTCCTCCTGCCTGCTCTACCAGCCCCAGGAGAATTCAGCACCATCCCCCACCCCATGTCCTCTGCTTTGAGTCACAAGAGCATCAATGATTTGAATGCACTTAAATGCTAGTAAAGTAATGCTCAAAATTCTCCAAGCCAGGCTTCAGCAGTACGTGAACTGTGAACTTCCTGATGTTCAAGCTGGTTTTAGAAAAGGCAGAGGAACCAGAGATCAAATTGCCAACATCCACTGGATCATGGAAAAAGCAAGAGAGTTCCAGAAAAACATCTATTTCTGCTTTATTGACTGTGCCAAAGCCTTTGACTGTGTGGATCACAATAAACTGTGGAAAATTCTGAAAGAGATGGGAATACCAGACCACCTGACCTGCCTCTTGAGAAACTTATATGCAGGTCAGGAAGCAACAGTTAGAACTGGACATGAAACAACAGACTAGTTCCAAAAGGAGTGTGTCAAGGCTGTATATTGTCACCCTGCTTATTCAACTTCTATGCAGAGTACATCATGAGAAATGCTGGGCTGGAAAAAGCACAAGCTGGAATCAAGATTGCCGGGAGAAATATCAATAACCTCAGATATGCAGATGACACCACCTTTATGGCAGAAAGTGAAGAGGAACTAAAAAGCCTCTTGATGAAAGTGAAAGAGGAAAGTGAAAAAATTGGCTTAAAGCTCAACATTCAGAAAACGAAGATCATGGCATCCAGTCCCATCACTTCATGGGAAATAGATGGGGAAACAGTGGAGACAGTGTCAGACTTAATTTTTTTGGGCTCCAAAATCACTTCAGATGGTGATTGCAGCCATGAAATTAAGAGACACTTACTTCTTGGAAGGAAAGTTATGACCAACCTAGATAGCATATTGAAAAGCAGAGACATTACTTTGCCAACAAAGGTCTGCCTAGTCAAGGCTATTGTTTTTCCCATGGTCGTGTATGGATGTGAGATTTGGACTGTGAACAAAGCTGAGCACTGAAGAATTGATGCTTTTGAACTGTGGTGTTGGAGAAAACTCTTGTGAGTCCCTTGGACTGCAAGGAGATCCAACCAGTCCATCCTAAAGGAGATCAGTCCTGGGTGTTCATTGGAAGGGCTGATGCTGAAGCTGAAACTCCAATACTTTGGCCACCTCATGCGAAGAGTTGACGCATTGGAAAAGACACTGATGCTGGGAGGGATTGGTGGCAGGAGGAGAAGGGGAATGACAGAGGATGAGATGGCTGGATAGCATCACCAACTTGATGGACATGAGTTTGAGTGAACTCCGAGAGTTGGTGATGGACAGGGAGGCTTGGCTTGCTGGAATTCATGGGGTTGCAAAAAGTTGGACACGACTGAGTGACTGAACTGAACTGAACTGAAATGCTAGGTACTTAAAAGATTGAATGTGGGGGCTAGGTGAGAGGGAGGGAGGCTCCAGAGGGAGGGGATATATGTGTGCTGTGTGCTGTGCTTAGCTGCTCAGTCATGTCCGACTCTTTGCAACCCTATGGACTGTGGCCCGCCAGGCTCCTCTGTATATGGGATTCTCCAGGCAAGAATACTGGAGTGGGTTGCCATGCCCTCCTCCAGGGGATCTTCCCAATCCAGGGATCGAACCCAGGTCTCCTGCATTGCAAGTGGATTCTTTACCAGCTGAGCTACCAGGGAAACCCAGATACAGGTATCAGTTCAGTTCAGTGTCTCAGTCGTGTCCAGCTCTTTGTGACCCCATGAACTGCAGCATGCCAGTCCTCCTTGTCCATCACCAACTCTCGGAGTCCACCCAAACCCATGTCCACTGAGTGGGTGATGCCATCCAACTATATCATCCTCTGTCATCTCCTTCTCTTCCTGCCCCCAATCCCTCCCAGCATCAGTGTCTTTTCCAATGAGTGAGCTCTTTGCATCAGGTGGCCAAAGTATTGGAGTTTCTGCTTCAACATCAGTCCTTCCAATGAACGCCCAGGACTGATCTCCTTTAGGATGGACTGGTTGGATCTCCTTGCAGTCCAAGGGACTCACAAGAGTTTTCTCCAACACCACAGTTCAAAAGCATCAATTCTTCGGTGCTCAGCTTTCTTCACAGTCCAACTCTCACATCCATACATGACCATGGGAAAAACAATAGCTTGACTAGGCAGACCTTTGTTGGCAAAGTAATGTCTCTGGTTTTCAATATGCTATCTAGGTTGGTCATAACTTTTCTTCCAAGGAGTAAGAGTCTTTAATTTCATGGCTGCAATCACCATCTGCAGTGATTTTGGAGCCCAGAAAAATAAAGTCTGACACTGTTTCCACTGTTTCCCCATCTATCTGCCATGAAGTGATGGGACTGGATGCCATGATCTTCGTTTTCTGAATGTTGAGCTTTAAGCCAACTTTTTCACTCTCCTCTTTCACTTTCATCAAGAAGCTCTTTAGTTCTTCACTTTCTGCCATAAGGGTGGTGTCATCAGCATATCTGAGGTTATTGATATTTCTCCCGGCAATCTTGATTCCAGCTTGTGCTTCATCCAGCCCAGTGTTACTCATGATGTACTCTGCATATAAGTTAATAAGCAGGGTGACAATATACAGCCTTGACATACTCCTTTTCCTATTTGGAACCAGTCTGTTGTTCCATGTCCAGTTCTAACTGCTGCTTCCTGACCTGGATATAGGTTTCTCAAGAGGCAGGTCAGGTGGTCTGGTATTCCCATCTCTTTCAGAATTTTCCACAGTTTATTGTGATCCACACAGTCAAAGGTTTTGGCATAGTCAATAAAGCAGAAATAGATGTTTTTCTGGAACTCTCTTGCTTTTTCCATGATCCAGTGGATGTTGGCAATTTGATCTCTGGTTCCTCTGCCTTTTCTAAAACCCGCTTGAAATCTGGAAGTTCACGGTTCACGTATTGCTGAAGCCTGGCTTACAGGTATACAAATGGCTAATTCATGCTGCGGCACAGCAGAAACTAACACAACGTTCTTAAGCAAATATGCTCAAATTTAAACATTTTAAATGTAGGTGTCCATCTTCTCACACTCTCTGGGTGACCATCCTGAGGGTGTTGAATTTTGTAACAGTTTGTATCTTGCCTAGTGAGCATGTGATTATAATATTTGCTTGGCCTTTATTTGGTGAATAAATGAAGGAATGTGTCAGGCGTGCATGACTGCACTTCATTCCCAACTCTCAGAAACATGGGGCCATGTCCGTCTCATCAGAACACTCAGGCCCTCGGGTTCCTCTGACGATGAAATGAAATCACAGGGACGCAGTCTTGCAGGCTAAGTCCTCAGGAAGCGTCAGCTCCCGCCACCTGCTTTTTTTCAGCATCTCAGTCTTTATATTCAGCATGTCACTATCAGCTGCGGCTGAGCGTCTTACCTGTGGGGGAGGGATGATGTCCTCTGCGTCTTGGCCTCTCCATTCTCTCCAGCATGGACGCCAAGCAGAATTTCAGGTGCATGAGGAAGCAGGTGATTTTTCTGGAGGTTTTCCAGCTCCAGCTCTTTCCTCAGGGGCAGTGGGGCAAGAGGGAGGCCCCGCCTCGTCATTCTGTGAGCCTCACTTCTCAAGCTTCCACGCTGGAGCCTGGGCCACCATGAGCCTCTGTCCAGTCGCCCAGGTGCTGAGGTTCATCCCGGGCCTGCCTCTCCCCCTCCACGGGTTGGGCTATGACCATGACCGTGGCCTGGAACCATGGAGGTGAGGTCCAGTAGGTCACTGTCATCCCCCGGAGCCCTCTAGGGCTTGACCTTCACAGAGGAGAGAAGCACAGATGGCACCCTTCATGCTCACCTGCCAGACACAGCACCTGCTGGTGGAAACGAGATCCAGCGTGTCCTTGGGACAGGCCAGGGGAAAAGGAGCAGGTGTGTCTTTAGCCACAGTGAGAAATGACGCATAAACACACACAGCACACACACCTGGAACAAACACATAAAAAAAAGCACACAAGATATATCCTGATATTTTCAATTATTTTTATTCCACTCTGGGCTAGTTTAGTTTGTTTCATTTTTTTCTTTATGTTGGTCCTGGCTCTCTCCATTGATTTCATATCAATTTAGGTTAGTGGCTGAGCTTTGTTTGCAAAACAATGTCTTAGGCAATTACCTCCAGGACCAGAGGAAGACATTCAGCCCAGCTTGATGGTCATGAGGTGAGGGTTCACAGGTGGCTGGATTCATGCCAAGGTGGCCACAGTGGGGCTGGGACTAGGCTGAGACAAGAAAGATGCCCAATAGAAAGGCACAATATTTCAAGAGGCGCCCACCATCCACGCCTGGGGGCATATCTTTAAATTCTGCACCCCAGCCACCTCACTCAACTCACCTAGCCCAGCCCTCCTCCCTATGTAGTAAAGAAAGTGAAACGAAAGTGTTAGTCATCCAGTCGTGTCTGACTCTTTGCGATCCCATGGACTATGTGTCTGCCAGGCTCCTCTGTCCATGGAATTCTCCAGGCGAGAATACTGGAGTGGGTTGCCACGCCCTTCTGCAAGGGAATTGTCCTGACCCAGGGATCAAATCCAGGTCTCCTGCAATGCAGGCAGATTTGTTACCATCTGAGCCACCAGGGAAGCCCTGCATGGTAGAGTCAGCCTATTTTGCAGATGAGAACTCTGTGACCGAGGGGACAGAGACTATGATAGAGGCCACAGTGGCTGAGGTAGTACACCAGCCCAGACCTGATGGACCTGAGGCAGAGCTGCTCCCAGGGGTGGCCCAGCCCTGCGGGGAAGGTGAGGCCCACCCACTCACGGTGGGACAGTCAGCTTGGGCAGAGACTCAGCCTACGTGAAACCAAAGGGAACAGCTTCTGAACAACGCAGTGGCATGAAATAGAGGATCCTGATGAGCAGATTAAGTTTCTGAGGATGGGATGGGCGTCTTGGTTTGGCGGTTTCTTAGACCACACATGCTATTCCACAACCTCAGGCTGGGCTGGCTTAGCCCTTCCTGCTTGTGACTGGGCCCCTTCCCTGCTGCTGGGAGGCGGGGCGGGTGTGCAGAGGAGAGGAGCCTCTGCAGCAGGGATGCAGCCAGTGTCCACGGAGGATGCTCTTCCCGGTGACAGAGCATGTGCCTCCCGGGCTCGGCTGTTTCCCAGGTTAGCGAGTCTCAGAGGAGAGGCCACAGGCAGCGTGGGAGGCCCACTGGGCCTCCTGCCCCTGTGGCTGCTTCTTTGCCAGGTCCCCCTCTCCCCCCGAGTCTCCTCTCCAGTCTCAGTCCCTCTTCCTTCCTGGCCTCCTTTCATCCTGCTGTAGACAAGCCTCAGATTCCATCTCAGGAAGCTTCCCTTCTCACGTGTCAACCCTTGCCCCCTAGTTGGGATGCTGTGGTCCCTTTGAGTCAAGGTGGAGTCTGTCTGCCTGGGACAGATGCTGGCTGAAGGTGGCTAAAAGAGCTTGAACTTTTATCTGATGCATGGGCTGCCGGACTTTGATGAGCTCCCACGGGAATCAGGACTTAATCACAAAGTCAAGACACAGTTCTCCTCATTCAGTCCATCGGTTTCCCCAAGTAAGGACTGGAGACGCTAATGTATGTGGTGGTGGTGGTTTTTCAGTTGCTAAGTCATGTCTGACTCTTTGCAACCTCATGGACTGTAGCCCACCAGGCTTCCCTGTCCACACTACCTCTGAGAGTTTGCTCAGATTCATGTTCGTTGAGTCGGTGATGCTATCTAACCATCACTTCCTCTGTCGTCCCCTTCTCCTCCTGCCCTCTATCTTTCCCAGCATCAGGGTCTTTTCCAGTGAGTCAGCTCTTTGCATCAGGTGGCCAAAGTATTGGAACTTCAGCTTTAGCATCGGTCCTTCCAGTGAAAATTCAGAGTTGATTTCCTTTAGGATTGACTGGTTCATTCTTGCAGAGTGGACACCTTCCACAATTCCCATTCTGGCCCCGTGTTACAGGGAAAGAAAGCTTGCAAAAAGTATTTGTTGAAATATTAAAGAGCCCACATAAGAACCAGTCCAATTAAGAAAGTCCAGTGGTAATTGAGAAAGCTGGTACAGAGGAGACTGCAGAGAAACTTAAGCTCAAGAGGAGAGGGTCTGTTTGCTTCGGTTTAGTGGTCAAGTTTACGAGAGAACAGAACCTTGATCCAACTCCTGGTCAATTGCGGAAACCTTAGTTTCCTCATCTGTGAAATGGGGACAATACAGCATTGGCCTCCAAGGTGAGTTTTGAAGATTTAATGAAGCAGTGAGTGCAAGACCCGTTGATAATGACAAATGTTGGCAGCTGGTTCTGAAACTTGGGTTTAACTGTGTCCTTGGCAGAAGGTGGCCAGACACTCTCACATTCCCCTACCGAGTGAGGAACAGAGCCGGCCAGGGCTCCCTGTTGGGGATCCTTCCTTCCCCGGAGGGTGGCTCTTGAAGACCAGGCAGTGGGCTGCGGACCAGTAACCTTCTCTGAAGGTCAACCCACTGTGACTCTGCCAGTGGCCATGGCCAGACCTTGACATCTTGAGGATCTAGGTAGGGGTTCTAATACCAGAACTGCTTTTTTTCTGACTCTAGAATTTTTAACCCTTTACAATCCAAGGTGGTCTTTAAAGACTGGGAAGATGTGCTTCTTCATATAGTTCCTGTTCAGGGAGCCATAAATGAAAATCAGGCACATTTTCTCTTTCTTTTTTTTAAAGTTCATTTTATTTAATATAATTGATTTACAGTGCTGTGTTAATTTGTACTATATAGCAAAAAGATTCCGTTATACATATGTATATGTTCTTTTTCACATTCTTTTCCATTCTGGTTCATCACAGGGTATTCAATACAGGACCCTGCACTGCACAGCAGGCCCTTGTATATCCATCTGCATTAATAAGTTTTAGTTTATTCACATTCTGTCTTGATCTCCCTTAATTATAGTGTTGTTCTTGCTTTGGGTAAAAGATTTGGAAAATACGGAAAGTGAACGCACATACATATACACAGCCCAGGTACACATACACATAGACGTCAGCTATGGCGCTCCGTTAACAAGAGGAAGACGCTGCTGATATCTTGTCTTACTGAAATCTGCCTTCCCTGATGGCTCAGTTGGTAAAGAATCCACCTGCAATGCAGGAGACCCTAGTCTGATTTCCGGGTTGGAAAGATCCGCTTGAGAAGGGATAGGCTACCCACTCCAGTATTCTTGGGCTTCCCTTGTGACTCAGCTGGTAAAGAATCTGCCTGCAATGCAGGAGACCTGGGTTTGATCCCTGGGTTGGGAAGATCTCCTGGAGAAGGGAAAGGCTAGCCCCTGTATGTGGGTAGACCACTGTATGTGACCCCTGGGGTCACAAAGAATAGGACACGACAGAGTGGCTTTCACCTTCACTGCAGTCTGTCTTGTTAAATACATTTCCTGACGTAAATGAGACTCCTACGTAGTAATTTTCAATCTTTTTTGGTTGTTGTTAAAAATTACAACACAAACTTTTTTTTTTTCTGATCTTAAAGATGTTTCATAAACAAACTAAAGGCTGGACAACAGACCACTGGCTGTTTGCATCCTGGTCTATTTACCCTGCTCCCTAATGTTGGGCACATAGATGGAATTTAAAATCTTAAATACTGACATGGTTGATGTTAGGTGGTGGTGGGTGGTGGTTGTTTAGTCACTGAGTCATGTCCGACTCTTTTGCGACCCCATGGACTGTAGCCTGCCAGGCTCCTCCGTCCATGGGATTTCCCAGGCAAGAATACTGGAGTGGGTTGCCATTTCCTTCTCCATAGCATTAGAAGTATATTTTATATCAAATTCTCCTAATATGTTCCTTGAAAAACATTTTGATTAAGTCTGATGCTGCTAATAAGGGAGAAATAGAAAATTTACCATCCTTCCAGAAAAAATGCTTGTTCACACGTTGGCCTCTGTCATCTGACGGTATATGGTGGCTTCCTGGACTCTTCCGGTATTTGCTGTAGAGTTTCCACATGGAGGGGAAATGCTGACGCAGCAAACTGTGGAAAGTTCCGGACTCTTAATGACAACCACAGTCCAGCACCGTAGGTTGCTCTGTTAATCCTCGTAACAGCCCTGCAAGATGCGTGTGCTTATCACCTTCATAGATGCATGTGCTTATCACTTTCACAGATGAGCAAAGAGAAGATCAGTGACACCTGACAGCTCACCCCAAGTTGGGAAGCTGGTGAGTGGAAGTAAACTCCCCGAGGGGCTCACACACTCCCAGGGAAATGGCCTGGAGAGAAAAGGACGTGGAGCTCGTTGTATGCGTCTAATCATCTCATTTGATCAGGGACCCAGGAAGGGGAAAATAAAGATGTTCACAGTTTTGTTTATGGGCTTGGTAAGAACAAAGATGCCAGTTTCCCCTAGCTTTTAGGCACTCGTTCGTTCTTGGCAATGACTCTTTTCGTTGTTCGTGTGATGGATGGTTTGGCTTCCTCCAGGTGCCAGGCTGGGAACAGAGTGGGGAGGGAAGTAGACTTCCAGGGGCCTTGTGGAGGGGCAGACGCTGGGTCATGCCACACATGTGGGGCTGCGCGTGTGCACCCATGGACACACACACACACGCACACACTATGCTAGGGATTGCTGTTCTGAGAAACAAAATCCTTCCTGAGGACTTCAGGAAGAGCTTCCTGGGAAAGAAATATGTGCTAACCCTAAGGGAAGAGCAAGAGTGAGGCAGATGAGAATAGAGAGCTCGCCCAGCAGCAGCAGCAGCGCGCGTGGGGCCTACAGCCAGCAGAGCCGGTCAGCAAGCCACAGCCAATGGACCAGTCCGCCCCTGCCCCCCGCTTCGGACAATAAAGTTTTATTGGAACACAGCCTCACCCATGCGCTCATGTGTTGTCTGACGCTGCTTTTGTGCTAGAACAGCAAAATTGAATTGTTATAACAGAGACCCTGTGGGCCACTGGAATGGAAGTGTTTTATTATCTGACCCTTTAGAGACAAAGCTTGATGGATCAGCTCTGGGAACGTGGGACAATGTGGTGAGGACCTGGGGATTGAGGGGCTGCGGTGGGGCCGCAGCAGAAGAGGGAGCCTTAGAGACCACCCCAGGGAGTCTGGTCCTTTCCTGAGCCTAGGAAGAAGACAGGGAAGGTTTTCAGCAGACCAGAAGGGGATTAGATTAATGATTTTAAAAGACTGTACTTTTCACATAATAGTCACTCTACACTTGCTCTTTTTGACTTATAACAGTTGTGCAATGAATATATACACACACACACACACACACACACACATATATATACAGATATGTAAATTTTGTTCTGCACCTCTGAGAAACCCTGAATAATAAGTGAGTAATTTCATCCATGGCCACATATATGTACATAGATATATAAATTTGTTCTGTATCTCTGGAGAATCCTGACCAATACGTGAGTATTTTCATCCATGGCCACCTTCTTCAGCTGACTCTCTGCATTATTATTTTCTTAATGCTTTCTCTTAAATTGACTGACTTGCTTGTGTCTGTTATAAAGGGAACTTGGTACCCCTGCTCGAAACTGAACACTGTCACTTGCCCCAAATGAAAGCTAAGGACTGCGTCCCCTTTGGGCATCATGCTAGGGCTCAGCCTTGGGGGCCTGATCGCTTTCTCTGGTGAACGGGGAGGTAAGTGAGCCCTGGGTTTTTAAGGCAGACAAGCAACAAAGACAGACGTGAAGGCAGTCAAGTTTCGCCGCCTGATCTATGATTTGATGCCTCTGTTCGCCCCACCTCCCCACCTGTGGACACAGTGCAGATCCCCCCACCCTTACCTGCCGTGAGCTGACCCTCAAGGATGGAGGTCAGAATAAAGACAGGCAGTGGTTCCTAAACTTTCTTTTAAGACAAATCACAGGAGAGTGGGCTAGAAAGACAGTCCGTGGGACTCCCATCCTCAGAGGTCCTGGCCTGGGGAGAGGTTGGGAGCTGACCGAGTTGACAGGCGTTCGGCTTGCTCTGGGGCGAGTGGCCGGCGACTGCACTCAGGGAAGCCAGGCTGGGGGACGATCCATGAAGGGGTTGCACCGACCGCAGTTCTGGAGGAAGGGCCTCCAGCCCAACAACAATAAATTGCTCTCAACCCACCTGAGACAGTGCCTGGCTTCATTCATAAGGATGTGGTTTGGAAAAGTCATCTAGACACTGGAAATGTGCATGCGATTCTGTCCCCTTATAAGAGTGATTTTGGTTTGAGGCACTTTATTGCCAAATTCCTGGGACGAGAAATTGTTAGATATTTACTTAGGAAAAGCAAGAGTTCAGTAAAATATAAAATGGGCTGGAACTACTTATAGGGAGGAGGAGTATACGCCCTCTGACTCCTGGGATACCCACTCTGCTCAGGCAGTGAGAACCCAGCCACTCCCTGCTTCTCGGGGGGGCCTGAGCAGTGGTTCGTTTTGCCCCCTGTGGGCTGGATGCTGGCCTGAATGTGATGTAGCCACATCCTGATCCCAGGAACCTGTGAGTATCATCGAGTATGCAAAAGGTAGGATTGAATGGAGGGTCATGAGGAGAGGAGACTGTCCTAGCTTGTCCAGACAGGCCCTAAATCTGATGCCAAGTCCCCCTCAGAGTAGAAGAGAGGGAGACTACATAGCAGAACGGGAAGAGGCCAGGTGAGGATGAAGGCAGAGACTGGAATGATGCTGCGCCCGCAGAGAAGGCCCAGGGCCACCGGAAGCTGGGAGAGGCAAGGAAAGCTTCTAGGAGGGTACCCGGCCCGGTCCACGCCCTGAGCTCAGCCTTCTGGCCTCCAGACCGTGAGAGAGAACGTGTGTTTCTGCTGCTGTGAGCCATCAGAGTTGTGGCAGCTTGTTACGGCAGCCTCAGAAAACCGATACAGTCCCCAGGGCAGAATTCAGGCCTGAAACTCAAAGTGCTATCTCCCCAACTCTCTGTGAGCAAGGCTGAGCTCTTGATTTCCTACCAGGATGCTCAGATTGAAAGCCTGGTACTCATGGAATATGGACACACACACACACAACTTTGCCACAACGATGTGATTGTTCTGTGCTCTCACCCAGGCAGGTTTGGCTGAATAGGCAACCCCATCCTGTGCTTCTCTGTGACTGACCAGCCATGGACCACTCTCTGCCCCCCACCCCCACCCCCTGGGAGGACACACACCTGCAGGCATCGTTCTTACCAGGCTCTGAGGGGCATCTGGGGTCAGGAGATAGGCACAGTGACAGCAAAGATCCAGAGCGGTGCTGCCCAACGGAAATGCTGCTTGAGCCACCACATAACCTTAACCTGTACAGAATCTATGTTTTAAAAGTTTTGTAAAATATGTAATTCATTTTAATATTATATTCTATTTAACTCAGTATATCCAAAATATTATTATTTCAACATGGACTTTATCTAAAAATTGTTGCTGTTGTTTAGTTGTTAAGTTGTGTCTGACTCTTTGCAACCCCATGGACTGTAGCCAGCCAGGCTCCTCTCCCTGTCCGTGCAATTCTCCAGGCAAAAATATTGCAGTGGTTGCCATTTCCTCCTCCAGGGGATTTTCCTGACCCAGGGATCAAACCTGAGTCACTTGCATTGGCAGGCAGTTTCTTAACCACCGAGCCACCTGGGAAGCCTATCTATTATGTAGAAGTTGTCAGTGAAATACTTTGTGTTTTTTTGTACTAAGTCTTTGAAATTTGGTGTGAATTTTACATTGAGCTTCCCTGGTGGCTCAGATGGTTAAGCGTCTGCCTGCAATTCGGGAGACCTCGGTTCAGTCCCTGGGTCGGGAAGATCCCCTGGAGAAGGAAATGGCAACCCAATCCAGCACTCTTGCCTGGAAACCTCCATGGACTGAGGAGCCCGATAGGCTACAGATCGCAGAGTCGGTCGCAAAGAGTCAGACATGACTGAGTGACTTCACTTTTCTTTCACTTTTACATTGAGAGTATGTCTCAGTTTGCACAGAGCGCATTTTAAGTGCTCAGTAACCATATGACTAGTGGCTTCTGAACCAAGTGGTGTGAGATTTTAGAGCTCAGGCAGCTGCAGAGTGGACTAGAGGATTTTCTGATCACTCGTACGCCCCTCAGTTCTGCTGTTTCATCCATGTGGCCCCCGAGAGTGATCCGTTGCAAGTACTTCCTTGGGAGCTAGTCTGCCTGTGCATTTAGGTATGGTTGTGGCTTGGGGCTAGGGCCACAGAAAGGCAAAGAGGAGAAGATCCTCCTGAGATAGTCATAGCCTGAATGAGAGGGCAAGGTGGACACGAAAGTTAAAGCGAAGATCGTGGTCTGTAGACCTAAGCATCTTCTCTGACTGCATCCCTGGGGCTACAGGATGGGAAGTGGGTTGAGGTCCTGAGTTTTTTTTATGTTTTAATAGCTTAAATTATTTTTTTAATTGGGGTATAATTGCTTTACAATGTTGTGTTGGACTTCCCTGATGGTTCAGATGGTTAAAAAAAAAAAAATCCACCTGCAATGTGGGAGACCTGGTTTCGATCCCTGGGTTGGGAGGATTCCCTGGAGAAGGGCATGGCAACCCACTCCAGTATTCTTGCCTGGAGAATGCCCATAAAAGAGGAGCCTGGCGGGCTACAGTCCATGGGGTCACAAAGAGATGGACATGACCGAGCCACTAAGCACAGTACGCAGTGTTAATTTCTGCTGTACAATGACATGAATCAGCTACATGTATGCTTATATCCCCTCCCTCCTGAGCCTCCCTCCCACCCCCCTCATCCCACATTGACGTATATACACTGCTGCTAAGTCGCTTCAGTCATGTCCGACTCTGTGCGACCCCATGGACTGCAGCCCATCAGGCTCCTCCGCCCATGGGATTTTCCAGGCAACAGTACTGGAGTGGGGTGCCATTGTCTTCTCCGTATATATACACCGCCATGAGTAAAATAGATGGCTAGTGGGAAGCTGCTGTATAGCCCAGGAAGCTCAGCTCGTGGTCTGTGATGAGGTCCTAAGTTCTTAAATTGTGACATCTTCTAGAATGAGATTCTCTTGTACGGCATCAGCTCTTGAAATCACTGGGTATGTCAGCCGTGAAGTATCTTTAGAGAGAAGATGGGAGGGGAAATTGGTTTACCTCATTTCAAATGGAAAGTTAATTGCTTTTGGGAAAGCTGTTTTCAGCCAAATGCGGACCACACAGAGGAAAAAAAAAGCGTTGCCCTCGATGGGAGTTTGGCCGAGTGACAATAGCTGTCTGCTTTCCTGAGTCTGATGGGCCCTGACGGTGACCCAAGGAGGGACCATTGTGTCTACTGACAGCTTAACAGCAGGCCCGAGGAAGAAGAGGCTGAGATGGCAGTGGGAAGCCGTAAATCTGTCACAGAAACTTCGGGGGACTCAGGCGCCAAGGAGGCCAGACTAAACCCTTAATTGCTGGGTAATTCGCTGCCTTGGGCTGCCCACGTCTGTGTCCCCGTGATGCCTGAACAGCCGCGGCTGTGGGCAGGGGCCGCCCACTGGAGGGTGTGGTGGCATCGTTCCCGGGAGAGCTGGGAGCATGATGGATATTCACCTGTCCTCAGTGCTTGTCTCATTTATTCAAATTAACCGGTACCCGGGGCTGCAAAGAAATGGATCTGGACTCAGACAAAGATGAATTGCAGTAAAGATGGAAATTACAGCCCAGAAAACTATGATCATCAGGCCCTCGGGATGTTATTAGCTAATCATGGCTACAATATTGGACTTTTAAAAGTGTTGCTTTGATTGAATTTTCACCTTGTATCTGTAAGGACCTGTCAGGATGCGTGCTTAGTGATGCGGGGAGGGAGGCATGTAGAATGTGATGAGCTGTTTCACACCCTTCTCTTTTCTCTAATGTGTTCATTCTGTTGCTCAAGTATATAGATTTCTCACAGTTGACAATGCTTAAGGTCATAATATTAGACCCAAGTAACAAGTCACTGCCCAAGACCAAGGGCAAGCATTACTCAGATCTCTCAGGGTCTCATACCAGGTAGAGATGCTGACATCTTTTGGGTGTCAGGCAGTGGGTACCAGCCTAGGAAAGGAACAATCTGATCACTAGTTTGGGGGCTCCAGCAGCTGTACCAGCATCCTTATCTTGTGAACGCCCTGGGTTTTGCTGGTACTGGGCCTTTCCCTTTGGTGGCCTCTCTAGCATCATGGCTCAGGGCACCTACCACTGACTATTTTTATTCTTGCCACCCCCATCATATCAGAACCAGTCCTAACCCACAGCTTGCCTGTGACGCCAGCACTGGGTTCTGCCAGGAGCCTAATACAGAGTATGGGAAGTCAGTGTCCCAGGGACAGCTCTCAAGCATGAGGAAAGGAGCCCATGGAAGAATCCTTTGCCTGAATCTCAGAAGGATGATTCCAAGAGACATTCTGTGCTCTTCTCAGAGAACCCTATGCAGGACCAAGGCCACATTCTCCTTTCTGAGTGGACATCTTAGTAACATACCCTTTATGCTGATTTTCCTTCAGTTCCTTATCCACTCCCTGGTTCTTCACTCCAGTTCCTTTTTTTCCCTGAAAAGCTTGCTGCCCAAGAACCCTTTTCTCGATCTCTGCTTTTCAGGGTTATAGAGGGGATGCAGAACCCAGGTCAAACACCTGCTAAATCCAGTCTCACGAGGACAATCATGGCCCATAATCATTGCAGACTTCCAAGACGCCAGGCACCGTGCAGAGTATTTTGTGTGAATATCGTCTTTAATTCTCTCCAGCATTTTACATGGTAGGACTTATGCCCATTTTACAGATAAAGATGCCGAACCACAGAGAGGCAACGGAACATGCCCAGCAGAGTGACACAGCTTAGATGGGGTGTAGCTGGGATTTTTCATTCAAGCAGGCAGAATCCGGTGCTGCCACAGAAAACACTGCCTCCACAATTAAATAATTGACTGAGATAAATGAATTTGCCTGGTGCTCTGTGAACCCAGGCGTGTGTGCCTCTTTGAATGCCCAGTGTGTCTCTGAGATGCTGCTATGCTGCCCCTGCCTGGAGATAATGTGGACAGGAAACAGGGAGCCAGGGGTGAGCCAAGATTAACAGGGAGGCAGGGGTGGGTCGTTTGATGCCCTTAGTCCTGTCACTGTTTAGAATAATTGGAAATGGACTGAAACCCAGAGTGCCTGGACTCCCCGTGTCAGTGGGCTTCCTCGGTCAGTGGCGTGGTGAAGGCCCTTCTGCCTTCCCTCCATGTGATTTGATGGTGTTGATAAAATAATTTATCATCAGGCAAGCTGTGCTGACTGCCTTATTAGAGAAGATGACTGCAGGCTCCAAATTTGGCGGAGCCTGGTAGGCTTTAATTAGGGCTTCAGAATCTGGGCTGGTGGGATGACACTCCTGAGCCCTTAACTCCTTCCTCCCCTTATACCATCATAGAGATACAAAAAGCAGGAAAAATGCTGTATCTTCGCTGGAAAGTAGAAAGGCTGCCATCAACAGGCTGGAACCCTAAGGAGCTTCAGCAGATCGGCAGCACTGAGGTGTCTATGACCTCATGAAGCAGAACTCCCACCAGGCATCCTCTGAACACTGAAAATACTGCATCTACCTTAAAGTCTATATTTATCCCGCAGTGTTTCTCCAAGTTTTGGGCAAAGAATCCATCTGCCAATGCAGGTGATGCGGGCTCATCCTCTGAGTTGAGAAGATCCCCTGGAGGAGGAAATGGCAACCTGCTCCAGTATTCTTGCCTAGAGAATCCCATGAACAAAGGAGCCTGGCGGGCTACAGTCCATGGGGTCACACATAGTTGGACACGGCTGAGCCACTGAGCATGCATGTTTCTCTAAGTTTAGCCTGAGGACCACTGCAGCATGGTCATCTGATTGTAATTGTGACTCATCTCAGGAGTATTGCCCCGAATGCCAGCAGCCTCCGTGAGGAGGGCAGGAATCAGCATCTCCATTAAGTTCCGGGGGTTCTTACACACGGGAAGTCTAAGGACCTTGGTGCACAGGCTTTCTTATCCCGAGCTGATGGAGACTGTGAGGCCTGGAACCTGCGTTTTTTGAGAATGGAGGCTGCCTGAGGCCACAGTTCGAGCGAGCTTCTGTGTTTCTTTGTCACTAGTGACCAGAGCGTGGTGATGACTTACAGCATTTCTGGGCTTCTCCACGATCTCCTTTCTTTCCTGGCTGAGGTTCTTGGACCGCCAGCATTGGGCAAGGGCGTGTGTAGCTGGCGTCCTCTAGGCTGGGGTTTACCAGGCCTGCCCCTATGGGATTTCCAAACTTCGGGACCTGGTTCCAGGCAGGTGGGAGCTGCCTGTGCCGGGGCCCTGTGCCTGGTGTTTCTCGGCTGTGAAGCGGGGCTTGTACAAATAGTCCGGAGGGAAAGGTTTAATTAAAACAGGCTTGGTTGTTGGCAAGAATAAGCAAAAATGAGTGCTTCCAAAAGGGACTGCATCTCCGCAGGCCCTTCTTGTGGCCCGGTTCCCGGCAAACCTTAAAGTTTGGGCTTAAAGTGGGAAGTGATGTCTTCCTCTAAAAAGAAGGGTTTTGTCAGTGGGCCAAGGGCAGGTCAGCGTCAAGGTCATCAGGCTCTGGTTTACAACCCACAGGTGAAGAGGGGCCATGACAAAGGAGGCCGAGATGGCCTGAGTCTGGAGCCAGAGGTCAGGCCTTCAGCCCAGGGCAGTGGGGACAAGTCAGGGTCAAAGTCAGATGACCCCGGGCTGATACCAGGGGCATAAGAGGGTGAAACAGGGAGCTTGGTGAGGGCACAAGACTGCTGACGACCTGTGCTGTTCAGACTTTTGGGCCTCAGGAGAAAAACCAACTTGAGTTGGCTGAAAAAAAAAGAAGATATATTTTTACAGCATGTAAAGGATGTAAGGATACCCCAAGGACCCCAAGGTAGGATGAGCCAGGGCTTGTGGGGCAGGGGTGAGAGCCAGGAGCAGGAAGACTCTCTCGCTGTCTCCTCTGTCTGTCTGTCTGCCTCTGTGTGTGAATCTCTGTATGTCTCTGTGCTTCTATGTCTGTCTGTCTGTCTCTGTTTCTGTCTATTGACCTCTGTCTGTGTCTCTTGTGTCTCTATCTGTCTCTGTCTTTTTCCCTCTGTGCCTATGTGTCTCTGCTGGCCTGTCTGTCTGTCTTCGCTCCCCAGCCCCTCCTCCAGGCTTCGCCCCTCCAGGCTTTCTCGGCTCCTCCCGCGTGTACAGCACAATGTGCTCTTGGCATTTTTCCGCCTTGGCCAGGTTTCCACGCCAGGCCCCCGCCAGCTATGATCCCTGCAGGGGTGTGTGCTGCCACCACGGCTGGCTGCCGGCCTGATGCCCTTGGATGAGGGGTGATGCCCAGTTAGGGGTGTTTCTGAGAGCTGGCAAATACCCACCAAGGTATCCACTACCCAGACAGGCTGGAGTGACCCAGTGGTTAGAAAGTGGTAAGGCAGGAACGCTCGCTAGCCCTGCTCCTCTGAGGAAGACCTTCCACTGACACCCAGGAAGTGCTGAGTGTTGTGTGATGGGGGAGGGCCCAGCTTCGGCTCAGACCCCAATCAGGCCACTTTATCCCACCCAGTGGAGAGCTTTAATGAAGAGCTTTAATGCACTGTTTCTTTCCTTTTATCCCACAGGGAAGATGCAACACTGATTGAGTTAAGGTCAATTCAAAGTCAGTGGGAGGAGGCGGGTGAGAGTGTTCCACAAACCGCGGGTCACTCATCACAATTTACAGGTGTGTCTGATTCCTTCTGGCCTCCAGGGTCCGGGTCCCCTACGCCTCCCCCAGGTTTACGGAACAAACGCATCACGCCCATTTTAGATAAGCCCAGAAATCACTGGGGAGTACCACTTCTGTTGGAGAACAGAGCACCGCAATGCCATCGGGCCTGAAGACGTGGACGACCTGGCCGGCAGGTGGGGGGCCCTCGCAGGAGAGACACCTCGGTCCTGAGAAATGCGTGATCAAAGCTTGGGACCCAGGGTTCTCGGAACAGGAGTGGGAGGACAGACATAACCTCCCCGAGGGAGCCCCGAGGGAGCCCCAATGCCCATGGGGCCCAGAGGACGTGAGCTCACCAGCTCGGGGGCAGAAAGTCTCCAGGCCAGGACTCTCCCACGCTGGCCTAGGGCGAGGCTGAGTCTCAGACCCAGCGGGCACTGGTGTTTGATGGCGAGACTTGCCATCTGCCCTGTGCTCTTTGCTTAGGGATGCCTGTTGAGTTCTCAGGATGCACTGGTTCCATCGTCCACGATGAATGTGGTCATGATGGACGCTGGGCAGCCCTGTCCACAGTTAAGACTCAACATGGGTCTCAAGGTGGAACCAGCCAATCAGCACCACATGGGAACTTAGAAATGCAGGTTCTCAGGCCCCGCTGGGCTTGTAGATGCAGACGCCCTGGGGTGCCCGGCCCACCCCCGCCCCCCCAGGTGAAGTGGATGCAGGCTAGAGTCTGAACACCTCTGATGGGGAGAGAGACTTCTCTTCACACGAGCTCCCCTCCTGGCACCTCTCACCATCCAAGTCCTGGGTCCCTGTCCTCTTGTCTTCTTGCTCCAGGACACCCTCCCTGTTGCTTCACCAGCTCGCCTGGGACCCTATTTCCAGGTTGCCCTCCCTGGGCTGATCAGCTGTCCTCACTGAAGCTGGGCAGGTCCTGTGCAAAGGAAGTTCTTCTCCTCCCCAAGGAGAGTCAGAGCAGGAGAGCAGCCGGGAGGAAACACCTCGCCACATGTCCCCCCAGTATTGAAGTATTTATGCCTGCCTGCTCAGTCATGTCCGACTCTTTGCGACCCCATGGATGGTAGCCCACCAGGCTCCTCGGTCCGTGAGAATTTCCAGGCAAGAATACTGCAGTGAATTGCCATTTCCTCCCCCCAGGGAATCTTCCTGACTGACACAGGCATTGAACCCACGTCTCTTGTGTCTCCTGGATTGGCAGGCAGATTCTTTACTATTGTACCAGGTGGGAAGTCCCCCCAGTAAATCCCCCCAAACCTGCTCTGATGATTTGTTCCTCAATGAATTCTGGCGCAGGTCCATATTTTTTTCCCCCTCATGGGTCAATCCCAGGTGTTACTTATCCTTCCAAGACAGACTCATTTTGGTAATTTAAAACAATCTCATGAGGTATCAAGTCAAAACTTTGAAACGTATCCAGTTTAAAACTTCTTCTGTGACAGCCTAGAGGAGTGGGATGGGATGGAGGTGGGAGGGAGGTTCCAGAGGATGCGGACAGATGGACACCTGTGGCTGAATCATGTCAATGTTTGGAGGAAACCCACACAACATTGTAAAGCAATTATCCTCCAATTAAAGATAGATGCATTTAAAAAACCACAGCCAGCTGACAGAATATTACAAAATCCCCCTGCTGCTACTGCTGCTGCTGCTAAGTCGCTTCAGTTGTGTCCGACTCTGTGTGACCCCATAGACGGCAGCCCACCAGGCTTCCCGGTCCCTGGGATTCTCCAGGCAAGAACACTGGAGTGGGTTGCCATTTCCTTCTCCAATGCAGGAAAGTGAAACGTGAAAGTGAAGTTGCTCAGTCGTGTCCAACCCTCAGCGACCCCATGGACCACAGCCTACCAGGCTCCTCCATCCATGGGATTTTCCAGGCAAGAGTACTGGAGTGGGGTGCCATTGCCTTCTCCGCAAAATCCCCCTAAACACGTCAAATCAAAAGGACTGATTTTATGAAAACAGTTTTTAAAAATTGTTTTTCAATCAGGAAAATTTCTCAAGAAAAGAATAAATAAAGAAAGCTTCTTCCCTCTCTCCAGCCTCCAGCCTTGGGCTTCCTGATCCAGAGAGAGGAAGCACGGGGTTCGGCTTGGTGGACCTGTGACTTGGCTCGGGTGGGTGGCCGGACCACCCCCCAGGGAGGGAGGGGATGACTGGGCAGGGGTTTCCTGCTCACTGGTTCACAGCCTTTGACGATGCTCAGAGGCAGTCTCAGGTTCGAGATCAAGTCTCTTGCTGAGACCTTCCAGATAGACTCAGTGTGCCCTCCAGGTTTGGGGGCATGACCCCACCTGGCCCCTCTGTCTGCGTCCTTCGCCCATCCCAACTCCGCCAGGCCCTCTTTCTCTCATCTCTTACCCTCTCACTCACTGTCTCCGACGGCTGGATCATTTCCTGCCCTCCCGGCCCGGCCGCATCCCACTCATCTTCCAGGTGAGAGGACCCCTCCCTTCCCGGCGAGTCTGTCCAGCTGGGCGAGGGGCCTCCTGTGGGCCCGGTGGCACTCATGCTATCGCAGCTGCTGTCTGTCCTTCAGTGCTGGAGGATCTTTGCAGAACCCTGCCAGGCGCATCATCATAACAGCCACCGAAAATATAGCCGGGGATTGAATGAGTATATGGGAGCCAAGATTCTGCAGCCTTGAGCAGCCAGGAGCAGGCAAACAAGCTGCTGTGCAGACCTCTGTCTTAACTGACCTGTGTCTAGCCTGGTCAGCTGCCTTACAACAGGACCTGTAGCCATTGATGGCCAGCGTGGGTTGATTCATGGACTTGTCTTCCCAAAAGTTACCGAGTTCTTTGCAAAAGGTTTGTGTCTTGTTTGTCTTAGCAGAGGCAGCACTTAGGCTAGCGTCCTGGGGTCTCTAAGCTTTTGCTGAATGAATGGATGAATGGATGATGGATGGATGGGTGGATGGATGATGGAAGAGCAGAAGGATGGTTGGAAGTGTGAATGAATGGATGATTAATTAAGTGTAAATAGAAATCTGACTGGGGAACATTCAACACATTTTTGGAGTTAGAACTCAAGTTCTACTTTGAGTTGAAGGTTATATATCTTTAATAGATTGTATTTTGTTAGTTTCTTCTGTATTAACCCTTATTCCAGATATAAAGCTGTGTCCCTGGTGGCTCAGATGGTAAAGAATCTGCCTGCAATGCATGAGACCCACGTTTGATCCTTGGGTCTGGAAGATCACCTGGAGAGGGGAAAGGCTACCCACTCCAGTGTTCTTGCCTGGAGAGTTCCATGGAGAGAGGAGGCTGGTGGGGCACAGTTCATGGTTGCAGAGAAATGAACACAATTGAGCGACTTTCACATTCATGATTTTTCTTAATCATCCATTTATTTATTCACTCAACCAATATTTGCTGAGGGATACACCTAATGCTTCTATTATTTAATTGAAGAAACTGAGCATTTACCATAAGAAAGATTGGCTCTGATTTGATTGTGTGTAAAGACTTTCTTTATGGAATAAAATTCAGGGCAGGAGTGAGTCAGAGTACTTTGTAAATCCTCAAAAAAGCACTGCTTTTTGAAAGAAAGTAAATGTCACTCTAATAGAACAAACTAGACAATAGAACACATTTAACTTATTTTGCTTTTTAGAAAATATAACTTTCTCCTTTGTATATTTTTCAGATACGTATGCAAGTCAGTCTATCTATCTTTGATTTCTTCATCCATCCCATCCACCTGACTGATTGCTCTCCCACTTACATATGAGTCTTACTATTTTGTATGCTGCATAAAATACCAAAATACATATGCAATAATTCTCTAAATATAGCACACACTGTCTAAATGTATAAAATATATGTATAAACATACCTTGTATATACCTCCCACTGTCAAGTCCGGATAATTAGTTGTACCAGTTAACCAGTTCTGATGATTTTGGACACGTCTCCTCCACTTGGGTGTTTTCACTTTGTGCTCACATTTAAGTTTTCAGACGCACATGCGTGTGCTCCAGGTGTGCGTGGAGAGTCATCAGCCAGCCTGTCAGGTTGGATCTGATCCCAGGATGGTGGAAGCCCCCCTCCTGGCCTGGCAGTGGCTGCGTGTGACTTGTGATGATGTATGACTGTGCCAAGGCTTGTTATGTCACGTCCCTTGATAACTCTGTATAATTAATTTGATGCCATCTGATGCAGCAGTAGGTAGACGTTTAAGAAATAAAAAGTTGTCCATGCTCCGTGTAGCACATCTGTTTAATGGCATAATTCAAATTAATTTCAAACAATTCCGTAAAAGCTCATGGAACCGTTCCGCATTTCTTCCTGATGTCCCCCCTCCAGTTACCACAACACGAGGCTCTGAAGAGTCACTCTGGAGTCTATTCACATGAAGCACATTTTTAACAATTCTTTATTTTTTTAAAGTTTTAGAACAACAAAATTATAGAAAGAGTACACAGAGTTCCTGAACACCCGCCCCTGACTTCCCCAAATGGCCAGGCCTTACATAATCACGCTAAAATGATGACAACCAGGACTTACTGTGGATCCAACCCTATGAACTAATATGCAAATTATTCAAATTTTCACGATTGTTCCCTGATGGCCTTTTTCTGGCCCAGAGTTTAGCTCTCGTATTTCTTAGTATCTCTGATCTGGAACATTTTTTTGGCCTGTCTTTGTCTTTTATGACCTCAACACTGCTTTTAAGAGTATTAGCCTGTTTTTGTTTGTTTTTTGTAGACTATCATTCAATTTGGATTCTCAAGATCCTATCGAGATTATGTATTTTGGCAAGAATACCGTGACGGTGCTGCTGTGTCCTTCTCAGCGAGTCGTAGCAGGGGGTCCTTGGCCTGCTGAGCCTATGTTGGGTGTGGTTAATCTGGACCTTTGGTTAAGGGGGTACCTGTCAGCTCTCTCCACTGTCATTATTTTTTACGGTTAACAGGTATCTTGTGGGAAGATGAGTCAAGACTACTCAAAACCCTGTTTGTCCTTATCCTTTTGTCCAAACATGTTAGCACCCACCAGTGACTCCTGTGTACAACGATTGTCACCCTGATGCTGCAAATGGTGATTTCCTATTTCTGTTCCTCCCGCACATGTTAACTGGAGCACTACTGTAAGGAAGAGTGACTCTTTCTCCGCTTGAACATTTATTCAATTTTTTCTTTTTGTTGAATCTTGGGCTTCCCTTGTGGCTCAGCTGGTAATGTTGGAGACCTGGGTTCAGTCCCTGGGTTGGGAAGATTCCCCTGGAGAAGGGAAAGGCTACCCACTCCAGTATTCTGGCCTGGAGAATTCCATGGACTTTATAGTTCATGGGGTTGCAAAGAGTTGGATATGACTGAATGACTTTCACTTGAATAATGTTTTCAGGTAATTGTGGTTATTTGATACCGCACTAAAAGCACAAGGGGTCATTTCTTAAAGGTTATTTGCAACGTGAAAGCTAAACTCTATCACTGACTATTTTCAGATCTGTTGCTTTAGAATCCATAGGTCCATCTCGTGCATTGGGTGAATCTTGTACAAATGCATGATTTTTTTTTTAAAGTAATGTGTTATTTCACCAAGCTATAGAGCTCTTAGTGTTGACACATTTAATTAAGATAATCTTATTAGAGGACAAATTCTAATTCAGTGGGCCTGGGTGAGGCCTAAGACTCTGCATTCCCAACAAACTCCCATAAGTTGTACATTCTGTTGGTGGAGGATTGGACTTTAAGTGGCAAGGTGCGTGGGTTCAAATCTATTACCTGCTAACTTAGCCCACCCTGTGTGGGTCATCTGATCCCTTTTGACCTTAGTTTCATCATCTCTGAAATGGGAATAACCATGGTAGAACCACTTTCAAAGACTGGTACAAGAATGAAGAAAGCCTGTGAACATACCTGCACAGAGGAAGAGCCAACTGATGGTCATACATCAATGCCACAGCGGCCTTGATGAGTCCTCTTCCTTCTCATTCTTTCAGATACTTCTCACAGCCCTGGAGTGTGGGACCCACTGCTGGGTCCTGGGAAGCCGGTGACGGGCACTAGCTTCCCACCCCCGCCAGGCGCACATGTGTGGAACCATCGAGTCACATCATCCAGCCTGGAGGTGCGTGGAACACAGGGCACAAGTCTCAGAGGCCAGGCGAGCCTGCCCACGCAGTGGGGACCTTGGTGGACGTCGGTGGCTGGGGGCAAATGCCCTTGTCATGCTCGCTTGAGGGCCAGGCTGGAGATCCCCGAGGTTGCAGAGCAGCTGGATTCCCGCCGCTCCTTTCTGGGCCGTGGAGTCTCCACTGTATGAGAGGCAGTTCTCTCTGTTGGAGGCTCCTGGGAAAGAGGGGTGGTCACGGGGAGGTCACCGACTGTCACTGGGCCCAGTTGGACCCCTTCTCTGACGGAGCCCAAGAGGCTTACTCCGAAGACCAGAGTAACCAGAGTACCAGGTTGCGACCTGCGCATCTGCTTCTGCCTGGCTTTTCTGAAGGTGCTCTGAGCCTGGGGGAAGGCGTGGACCGGGCGGTCCTGTCTCGGCTGCTAAGTCGTGTCTGGTGTGATCACCTTGGCACACACTTCTCTCCACAGCCCTCACTGTGCCTCTAAGAGGGAGTAGTTACATCACTCACTTAGCAAACGGGGCTGTTCTGGCTCCGAGAAGGCAAGAAAAGTGTCTGGAGTCCCACCTCGTCAGGTGGTACAGTTAAAATACACCCAGTTTCACCAGGACTCCAAAGCCTGCTCTTTCTGGCCTGCCTGTGGCCATAGGAAGCAAGTGTCCACACCCGTACCTGCCCTCCAGGTGCCGGGAGATGCCTGGGGCTACGGTGTGGGTTTGGCACCGCTAGTGCATGACACCCTGGGGTGTTGTGTGTCCAGCGCTGGTAGAAAATCCATCCTCAGGGCACCCACAGGCACCAGTGGGCTCCGTGCTTTGGGACTCATGAGCCACCTCATCCAGGCTGCGTGTCACGTGCTGCCTGAACATCTATGGTACTTAATCACCAACACTTGTGCTCAGCAGACACTGGACCAAGGCACTGTCTTGGCTGGAGGGGACTTGTGTCAGCGTGGGAACAGCCCTTCCATCTGATCTGGTGTGAAATGATTCGAAGCAGAACTTCCCCCACTCTTGGCATGGGTCTTCACTGCCAGTGTTTCACTCTGCTCATTGACCGAGGGGAGAAAACCACCGAGTGCCCCAAATGCTGGGCCCAAGACCCACGTGGGAGGAGGCACATGGCCCTAATCAGAGCCGCCTCAACTACGGGGGCCCAAAGACCAGCAGGAGGGGCGCCTGGCAGTTGCCCCTCAAACCCCCAAACACACAGCAGGTAGTGGGGGAGAGACCAACATGGCCCGCATTTATGTGTTGAATAAGTATGCAGGATTCACAGGCTGAACTATAAACAAGATAAACAAAGCCCCTGGCCTCCTGCAGTGTGTTTTAGGATAGATGAGACAATTATTAAGCAGAGATACAGCTGTGACGATAGAGAGAGTGATCTGATAGAGAAGTTGGGAGTGTTAGACCGGGGCTTGGGCAGGCAGCTTGGGATGTGACATTTAAGCTTGGCCAGTGATGAGAGGAGGAGCCACGCAGTTGCCAGAGGGCAGAAGTTTCCCAGCAACGGGGTCAGAGTTCAGCCGTGTGCACAGTCTGGTGGGCTGAGACCCTGGCGGGTGCCTTCTCTCCAGTAGTGTGTTTGTCTGGATCTATCGTCACTCTGCCTGTCCATCTGATGTATTAACCATGTGCTCTATACAGGATAAAATGCACTTGTTAGGTACATGGAGCGGGTGTCCACTTACTACTTCCATCACTAGTTTTTGATGGCCTTCGACAAGTTACTTCTCAGAGCCTCAACATTCTTACCTCTAAAATGGGAATAGCGTCATCTTTCTGGCAGAATAGTGAGGAATACAGTAAATATAACTGAGCACAAATCATGGTACACAAAAGCTGCTGAATAAATGAAATATATAGGTGGACATACCATTCTATCCACGTATGCTCATTACATGGGCTTCCCTGGTGGCTCAGATTATAAAGAATCTGCCTGCAATGCGGGAGACTGGGTTTGATCCCTGGGTTGGGAAGATCCCTTGGAGGAGGGCATGGCAATCCACTCCAGTATTCTTCCCTGGAGAATCCCGTGGACAGAGGAGCCTGGAGAGTACCATCCATGGGGTCTCAGAGAGTCAGACACGACTGAGCGACTAAGCACAGCGCGCAGCACATGCTCCTTGCACATGTACTTGTGTGTATTAAATATTCAGGTGTGTCTAATGCCTTACACACATGTATGCACACACACCCCTGTAGCTGATAACACTCTTGAACCACAGCTTCAACTAGGATTTACGAAGGACAAGGCAAAAGAAACAAAATTCATTAAAATCTGATCACTCCTTGTTTTCTGCTTAATGCTGCTTCCCCAAGCCATCTGGGAACAATTTATTGAAAACCATAATTGTGCATTAAATATTGCAATTTGTTCCAGACTCCGTCTACGGAGCGACCGAGGCGGAGGCTGACTGTACAGTCAGCGCTTCGGGCGACCCCGCCGCTTCCCCACCAGACGTGTTTCGTCTCCTCGGCTCCCTCCGTCTTTCAGGATCCCATCAGGAAAATAAACGCTGGTTTCAGTAAACATGTTGTTCAGGAGGAAACCGACAGCTTGTGAGCAAGGCATCTCTGGGTTCGGTGCCAGTCTGCTGGGAAAGGAGCTTTTTTTCTACTTGGGTGGAGGGTTCCAAGGACCCCTAAGGATGCTGCAGCTCCGTCCTGGGGAAGGAGAGCTATGTCTAATGGCTCAGGCCTTTAGCCCCTGAATTCCAGCCTGCCATGAGGAGAAGGCTTCCCCCAGGATGGCTTGGCTTCGGGAGATCTGTTAACTGTCCCCGCTGCTTTGTGGGTCCCTAGAATGGGGTGTCTGTGGAGGCGAAGGCAGGACAGGAGCAAGGTTGCTGGACTCCGGTGTTCTCCCCGGATGGACCTGACTACTGCCGGGCATATGCCCTGGCTTCAGCAGAAGGGATGTGTTTTCTCAGTCCTGAAAGAAAGAAAAAAAGTGAAGTCGCTCAGTCGTGTCCGACTCTTTGCAACCCCATGGACTGTAGCCTACCAGGGTTCTCTTTCCATGGGATTTTCCAGGCAAGAATACTGGAATAGTGGAGTGCCATTTCCTTCTCCAGGGGATCTTCCCAACCCAGGGATAGAACCCAGCTCTCCCACATTGAGGGCAGACATGTACCATCTGAGCCACCAGGGGAGCCCATGAACTAGTCCTGAACGAGCGTCTAAATAAAAGCAAAAGGAAACTATCAACGTGGAAACGCTGGGTTAAAAGTAGGCTGAGTAGCTGAAGCTTGGGGAGATAGGACACAGAGAAGGAAACGAACCGTGCTTTAGATGACATGCGTTAAGAACCCGTTTCCGCATGCGGAGGCTGGAGTCTTGAGCGTGTAAGGAACTTGGTCCAGTTTCTCCAGCAGCGAGTCTTAGGGTGGGATTCAAACCTCAGCCACCTGGCTCCACCTGGGGCACCTCCGGGTGGGAAGTGGTCTCAGGGGTCCCCTCTCTCTGCTGGCACCCACCTTTTTGTGCCCAGGGTTCCCGGAGGAGCAGCAAGTCGGCTGCTCCCTGCTTCAGCTGCACTCAAAGCCCCGCACGCACCTGGCTGAGTGAATGTTGGCTGAGCGGTGGGGGGAGCGAGTGGATGATGGGGGTGAGGGAACCCGGCCCCCAGCGCCATCATGGTCCTCACCGCTGTCCTGCTTCATGGCACTGGGTCTAGTCCAGCACTTGATGGCAGCTTCTCCCCTTCTTCCCTTCCCACCCGATTCCGTCCTGGGATCCAGCTTCTACTTGGCATCAGCAAGTGATGACTTCCGGAATAAAAGGCCCAGGAGTCGGCACTTTTCTGGTTCCTGTCCGGCACCCCATGTTGTTGTTGTTCTGCTGTGACTTTTGGTCCATGAGCCTCAGGGTGAAGACAAGTTAAAGGGCACTTTCTGTGACCTTGAAGGACAGAGGTCGTGGGGGAAAGATGAGGCAGTCATGAGATGCTTCTTCTGGAGTCCCTTCTGTGAGTTCCACTTGCCCTGGTAGAAGGAAGACTCCAGGGTCAGGGGACTGAGTGGGCAGGGGGCTCCGATCCCCCACGTGCATGTTCTGGGGGAGGCTTAGGGAGGCAGCTAAAGACAAAGACTGCACCTGCTTCTCACGGTCAGGGTGGGAAAAGGTCTCAGAGCGGAGGGAAACAGAACCCTGGGGATGGGAAGGAAACGACGGGAGAAGAGCCGCCAGCTGGGGGGAGAGGTGGTGGGATTTGGGATGCAGGATGCGGGACGCAGGAGCCAGGACAGCATTATTCCCTTGGCACACAAAGGGCCTGGTGAGGAACGGGAGAGCGGTTTGCACCTGGACGATCTTGGCATCCTGGGCTCCCACTTCCTGCTCTTTCTGCACCTGCTGGCCTGTTGATCCCGGAGCCGCTGGGATTCCAGATGGCTGGGGTGGGATGCCTCTCCCCTGAACTCACGCTGAAATGCGCATAGATCCGGCCCCCACGAAGTTAGCATTTCCAGACCTTTCCTGAGCTCGAGGCCTTAGACTCCTGCAGCTTTCCAGGTAGAAGATCAGAAAGAAAGAGAGGGGATGTCTCAATTTTGTCAAGGGTATGTACTGAAGGTTTACACACACACACACACACACACACACCCCCCTGTTCATAGAAAACAATCTAGAAAGTAGTA
This sequence comes from Bos javanicus, assembly GCF_032452875.1. Classification (NCBI taxonomy): domain Eukaryota; kingdom Metazoa; phylum Chordata; class Mammalia; order Artiodactyla; family Bovidae; genus Bos; species Bos javanicus. The sequence continues at coordinate 116,443,688 of NC_083870.1, forward strand.
AAAGTAATAAAGTAAGAAACCACAAAGTTAAAAGTTCCTATATTTTGTTGGCACTTTTAATGTTTACATTAAAATTTTTTCTATAATAATTAAAAGGACACAAATGCCATGGTTAAAACAAACCATTAGGACTCAGATATTGAAAAATAGAAATGTTTAGGTAATTTTTGGAGGGTGTAGCGTGGCTTCACTGGGCTCAGAGGTCAGGTTCCTTGGGTCCTGAGCCTACCTTCCCCACCCCCCTACCCCAACCCCACCCCCGCCTCCTGCTGACTGTGTCCACCTGCTCAGGGTCTTTAGTTCCCCGTGCCTCAGTTTCCCTAACTGAAAGGTAGTGAAAATAACAACATCTTCCTGAGAGTCAAGAAGTTAAGTTTTTATGCTTGGGAAATGTATTATCGCTTATTCAACCTGTGTATCGACATACTTATAATGCGCTACATTTTCATCTACCAATGCAGCGCATTTCAATAACTAAATTGAACACTAGGAGAGAAGAAAGGGATAAAGGGTGAGCATGTTCATAGCATTTTATTTCTTACAAAAAGCAAAGAGTGAAGTTGTTATGACAAGGGGAGGGGTGCACCCCTGAGGTTAGAGCCTGGAGCATCAGAAATGGTGTGGGATGGTGGACTCTGTGAGGAAACAGTCTTTGCTCCCGTCTAGGGCAGGGCAGGGAGAAGGCAATGGCACCCCACTCCAGTACTCTTGCCTGGAAAATCCCATGGACGGAGGAGCCTGGTAGGCTGCAGTCCATGGGGTCGGACATGACTGAGCGACTTCACTTTCACTTTTCACTTTCATGCATTGGAGGAGGAAATTGCGACCCACTCCAGTGTTCTTGCCTGGAGAACCCCAGGGACAGGGGAGCCTGGTGGGCTGCCGTCTGTGGGGTCGCACAGAGTCGGACGCGACTGAAGCGACTTAGCAGCAGCAGCACCAGGGCAGGGCAGACTGAATGGCCCAGCAGGCAAGTTCGAGTTCCCAGGGTCCCCTGAGACTCTGAGCCTGGCTGGCTGTCACGTCCCCAGGCCACTGTCCGCGGGGTCTCGGGGGCTGAAGCCCGCCTCTGCACTCCCACGTGATGCTTCTTCCTTTCCATGTCTTCTCTCGTTGCTGCTGCTGCTGTTTAGTCATTAAGTTCTGTCCGACTCTTTGCAACCCCATGGGCGGTAGCCTGCCAGGCTCCTCTGTCCATGGGATGTCCCAGGCCAGAGCCCTGGAATGGGTTGCCATTCCCTTCTTCAGGGGATCTTCCTGATCCAGGGATGGAACCTGAGTTTCCTGCCTTCGCAGGCAGATTCTTTACCACTGAGCCACCCGGGAAGCCCTGCTAAGTCTGTGATGAGGCTCCGTGGGACAGACTAGTCCAACTTTGCCAGGAATAAGCTTCCTGCATCCGGGCACGCTGGTTGCATGCCACTTCCCAAGCTAAAATTTCCTTCCCTGGGGTTGGCAGATTAAGCCAACAAACACGGAGTCTGCCTAGCTAAATATGAATTCAGATAAACACAATTTTTTCTTAATGTAAGTATATCTCATGCAATGTGCGGGATATATTTACCCTGAAACAGACTTGCAGTTGCTTCTCTGAAATTCAGTTTTAACTGGGCACCATGTATGGCGTCTGGCAGCCCTCCGTGCCCCACAGATCAGTACCGACATCCGGAGAAGTATTTAGATATACTGCAGGACACGTGCTTAGAAGGGGAAGGGAAAAAAATACCAGGTTCAGGGAGAGGTGGAGAACTAAGTTAAGGTCAGCAAATTACAGCTCATGGGACAAATTTGGCCCATCCTTTGTTTTTATAAATAAAGTTTTATTGGAATGCAGCCATGCCCGTTTGTTTATGAATTGTCTGCAATCATGCTTCAGTAGCAGAGTGCAATAATTGTGACAGAGACCATAGGGTCCATAAAGCCCAAAATATCTACTGTCTGCCCTTAATAGAAACTAGCGTGCTGACGCCTGATTGGGGGTGTGGCTGGGAGGAATGAGAGGGCCAGCTCCATCACTGACTCAATGGACACAAGTTTGAGCAAACTCCCAGAGATAGTGGAGGACAGAGGAGCCTGGGGCGCTGCAGTCCATGCGGTCGCAGAGTCAGACACAACTTGGCGGCTGAACAACAACAACAAAAATAGGAAAACACGTGAATGGACGTTCGCTGCCTGAAACTCACCGAGGGCCACCCACAGATGCCTTATTTGGGAGGAAGTGACTAAAACTGGCCGGCCAATTCCTATTAGTAACTCTCCTGTGCTCCCTTCCTGTGTGTCCAGGTGTCTAAGCAGGAGGTCACTGGAGGGGACATTTTAGCCCCGGGTGACCACAGACAGGCCCTATATGAGCCCAGAGATTCAACCTATGCTTTTTCTCATTAGCCCAAATCTTCAGCCCCGTCTACCCCATTTACAGCCAGTGGAGGGAGGAATTCTCACTCACCCTCTGCTTGTTCCTGCCATAATTCATTTTTTTCCCATCACATATTTAGCACACTGCTGTGTTTCACAGGGCTTGATTCAGTCCATTTCTCTAGGACTAAATTGCTTTTTTAAAAACTTAAGCAGCAAACAAAACTGTTATCCAAGATCCTAATGTGTAACACAGGTAAGATTGCCTGCGATAACCTCTAGGCCGATACCACTGATCATGTACGCATGTGCGTATGTATGTGGGGCTCACCAGGCGGCTCCAGTGGTAAAAATCCACCTGCCAATGCAGGAGATGCAGGAGTCACTGTTTCAATCTCTGGGTTGGGAAGATCCCCTGGAGTAGGAATGACAACCCACTCCAGTATTCTCGCCTGGAAAATTCCATGGGCAGAAGAGCCCAGTGGGCTACAGTCCATGGGGTCGCAAAGAATCAGACATGACTGAATGACTCAGTATATGTGTGTCTGTATGCATGTACATATGTATTTGAAAAATCTTCACCGTTTACAGAACTGTGGGCACCTGGCCATCTATGAAGGCACAGCTAGAAATCCCCACTGCGCCCTGCATACCTACCTGAACCTCCGTCCTCACCTCTCCCAAACCCTCTCAGGTTACCGGGAAGGTGGCCAGGTTTTTTCAGCCCATTGGCAGCACTGAGCCCTAGGCTTCCAGCTTTGAGGGGTGCTGTCAAATTGATTTTAACAAGATTGATTTTAACAAGATTCAGCTGAATTTCCTGGCAGCCACAGGTACTAAAAGTGGATTGTTGGAATACAGTCTCTGACCCCATTTTCACTGATAAGGGTCTGCAGGATAGATTGGAGACTTGCTACCTCCGGCGAATTATGCTGGTTCTCCCTGGGTCCTGGGACCATCACCCTGGCATCTGATGGGTTCCTCTGGGGGAGCTCATCGGTGTGCAGACAAAACTGGGAGCCTCACTGGGCAAAGCGGGAAGGCGTCCCAGCTCCACTTGATGTTTTCTTCTTTCCTGAAACCGAGAAGGACCGATCTGTGGGTGGAGATTCTCTTTACATGGATCCCATGAGAGGGCTCACCCACCTTCCACCTGAAAGTTCCTCCATGTCAGCAGCCCCCAAACTGGGTTGTATATTAAATTCACACCCACCTCCCCATTACCACTAACAATAAAGGTTTTGGTGCTCAGATATTCAGTCATGTCTGACTCTTTGAGACCCCAAGGACTGTAGCCTGCCAGGCTCCTCTGTCCACGGGATTTTCCAGGCAAGAATACTGGAGTGGGTTGCCATTCCCTTCTCCAGGAGATATTCCCGACCCAGGGATCGAACCCGAGTCTCTGGTGCTTCCTGCACCGGCAGGTACGTTCTTTACCACTGCGCCGCCTGGGAAGTCCCCGTGCAATACTTGATCTTAGCCCAGAGGATGAAAAGCAATGAGTTCAAAGTCGTTCTACATGTCTGCCCGTCAAGTATTTGAAGATGGTTCTCTTGTTCCCCTTAGGTCTTTTCTCCCCCATCGTTACTCGTTTTCCCTTTCATTTCATATATATCCTGGGGTTTGGACTTTACCAGAGATGCCCTCTGAACACCCTCCAGACTGCCTTCTTTTTTTTAAATTAGTTTGTATTGGAGTGTATTTACTTTACAATGTTGTGTTGGTTTCTGCTGTACAGCAAAGCGAGTCAGCCATACGTGCGCATGCATCCCCTCATTTTGGGATTTCCTTCTCACGTAGGTCAGCCTGCCTTCTTGGGGTCTGGTGTTCGCTGATAACCCTGGTGCTTTGGGTTTGCACTTTCTGGGATGGGGCTGAGATGACCATGGCCTCTGATCTAGACACCACACTCATGCCCTGCTGGCCTCTCACTAGCACATTGCAGACAACCCACAGGAGCTTTGCAGCTGGACAACATACATAACCTTTTCACATGCATGTTTCTTCCAGGTGAATCTTTTTTACTGTATACATGTTTAGGTGTATGTTTGAACCCAAGGACAGACCTTTACATGATCACTTTTAAATTTCTTCATGTATTTTCACTCCTTTTTATCTAGTTACCGAGACTTCTAGAGGCTTTCTCTTGGTCATGGTGTTGAATTATGCCCCCACTAAACAGACCTTCAAATCTCCACCCCTGTGCCTGTGAACATGACCTGACTTGGAAATAGGCTCTTTGCAGGTATAATGAAGTCAAGATGAGGTCATCCCGGAAAAGGGTGGGTTGTGATCTAAGGACCGGTATTCTTAGAAGAAGAGGGACAGGCAAAGGGGGATGCCACTGCACCCTGGAATGAGGCAGCTTCAGGCCCAAGGCGAGGGTCACCACCAGGAGCCCACTGGAAGCAAGAGGACCCTCCCTGGGCCTTTAGCAGGAGCAAGCCCTGCCAACCCTTGATCTTGGCTCTCTGGCCTCCAGAATGAGAGAGGAGAAACTCCTGCTGTTCTAAGTCCCAACGTGGTCAGTCCTTTGCTATGACAGTCCCAGAAGATCAACACACTCCTGCCAAATGCTATAATATTAAATGCTCTTTCCAGTTTTGTGTCATTTACCAATTTCATCCATTTCACAAAATTCCATGTTTCTTCACATGAAATTCTCTGCGTTGATCGGAACAGAAGCCTTCTTGGCAGCTGGGACCCACTGGAGTTGCTCTGATGCTGTCACGCTGGCAGTTAGCACCGAGATGCGCACTCTGGCTGAGATCACTGCCTTGCCCCCTGTTCTTCACGAAGGAATGCCAAGCCTGTCTGGTGTGCTGACAGCTGTCCGTCTGCCTTCCTGGGAATGACACCTCATGGCCGTAGTGGCCTCGTGACTGGGCCCTCTCAGTTACAAGGGCATTTTCTGGTGTTCCAGCTCTGAATAGTCTTGCAGAAAACCCAGGGTGGGAAGGAATACTGTAAAATTCATTGTGGGAAAAACCTGTTTCTTTATGAAACAAGGCCTTTGAAACAAACAAATTAAAACACACGTTGGTTCAATGATGCCACGTGAGGTTTACAAAAACAGTGAATCTGCATTCTTCAAACAATAGAATAGCAGGATATGTGTTATCTGATCATGTGATTGAGGGTGAATAAGTGAGCTGGGCTGAAATTTGGGCACGAGGATTATGGGTTTTCATCTTCCCTCTTGGAAAGTGTTGTGAACTTTGCTCCATCTCTGGATTTTACATCCTGCCGCACAACATGCTGGTGACCTGTGGACACACAGTCCCCTAGTTGGGCTTGAAAATATGGTTTCTGTGGTCACATGAGTTTGGGAAATATTGCATGTTACATTCTCCTCCTGGAGATTCATAATTCACATCGCAGTATTAAAAACCACCCCCCCAAAATGCTGCAGTAAATAAACCTTTTAAAACTGGGCTTAATTGGTGATGTACAAGCTTGTTTGAACCCAGGGCTCTTTTGTTATTTAATACCTATTGCCGTCCTGCGGTGTTACCACTCTAAGCGAGATTTCTTGGGAAAAGCTGTGATCAAGTTTTCTCATGGGTTAAGACTGTTCGCTGTGTTTCCAGATTCCTCCCTTTGCTGGTGCAGCTCTGTTCCAGGTGGCCTTGGTCATGGTGGGACCACAGACGAGGGTGCCAGGCGAGGTTCCTTTGCAGTGTTTGTCTGTACCAAGAGACTAGTGGAACCAGGAGTCAGTTATAAAATGATGATTCCAAAAAAAATTTTATCACCAGTAATGGTTTTTACAAGAGGAAATATGATCCACAGTTTGAGCTGATATTCAAATCCTGAACATTGGAATTCCTTGTGCAAAGTAATTCATTCAGCAATCTCTGCTGATTTCCCTAAGGTGGGCTGGAACAGAGCACGTGGTTCCGAGGTTGCCTGCTGGCCCCCAACCTCCTCTCCCGCATGGTGACTTCAGGAATGGATGGAGGCGCTCAGCTGTGCTCAGCAGTACCTGAAAGTTATAGGTAACCCGGTGGCCCTCACTCTTCTTGAAGCCTCTCAGGCCTCATCCTGGTAAGGAGCTTGGTAAGTTTGCTGTCTGTTCAGATGACTGCATTCCCTGACTTTCAGTATCACTCATTCATTCTCCACAAGCAGCTGTGTTTGTGGCATTGGGTTTGGGGGGGAGTTGTGTGGATCAAATGGGGAGACTCACCTTGCTGGATAATCAGGTGGAGCTGGGACTCCAGCTGCGTGTCAGTGCTTTTCCCATGTCTCTATGGTGCCAGTCACACTCAGGACTAACCTTAGTGTGTTGATGCCACGGAGGGCTGCCCACACTTGCATGCATAATGTGAGGTTTTGAAAGCAGGAAGCCTTGAATGGTGAACTGAAGTCTGAGGAAAGAGGATGGAGGTTTGGGGGAGGTCAGAAAATGGGGAATGGTAAGATGAGCAAAGTCTGGCACATTCTCAAGATGGGGACCCATAGGTAAAAGAAAGTTGATGAGCTCTCACCCTCACATGGCCAAGCTGGATCTGCACAAAAGGCTAAGAATCACAGGGAATGAACCCCAGCTTAGAGTCTGAACTTGCTTCTTATATCCTGCGGGAGTCTCTCAACCTTCATCATCCCTAGGACTTCACTCAAGACACATCTGTGAATCAGATGATAATCAGAGTTGGCAAGTATGAGGGCAAGTGAGAATCCACCATATAAAATGGTGCAGCTACTTTGGAATACAAAAGTTACGGTTAAACAGAGATACTTTAAAAGGTGAAACACTTACCACATGACCCAGCAATTCAAGAGAAATGAAAACCTACATTCACTCAAAAATGTGTGTCTTTTATAGCAGCTTTACTTATAATGGTCAGAAGGTAGAAAAATTCCAATGCCCATCAGTTGATAAGTGGATAAACAAAATGTGGTCTATCCATATGACAGAGTACTATTCAACCATAAAAAGGAATAGGTACCAACCCAACACAGATGGACCTTGAAAACAAGCTCACCAAAAGAAACTGGTGGCAAATAAGCCACACATTCCATGATTTTATTTGTACAAAATGTGCAGAATAGGCAGATCCACAGAGAAAGAAAGATTAGTGATTGTTACCAGCTGGAGGCATAAGAGGAAGGGGTGTTGATAACAAAGAATACGGATTTTTTTTTTTTTTGAGATGATGAAAATGTCCTAAAATTAACTCTCATGATCTGTAAATCTGCTAAAAGACACTTAATTGTACACTTGCGATGGATGAATTGTATGGCATGTAAATCTCAACGAAGCTGTTGTAAATGCACACATGCATGCACGCACACCAACGACAGGCTGTCTAAGAGCCCGAGTGTGTCAGGCCGGGGGTCCCAAGAAGAGATCAAGACTCCAGCCCTTAAGGAACTCCAAGTCTGAACTGTAGGGAAGATATCTAAGCGCATCCTCTCATAGTACCCATTTATTGTGAAAGAATAAAACAATGTTTGCACCAAAGAAAGTGAGGATCATATTACAAACCCTAGGGTGCTCGTTCAGCAAGATCTGATGGTAACGGGTTGAAAAACAAGTGAACTAAAATGCCAGAAAATGCAGCTGAGGCCCAGGGCATGGAGTGGATGCTGCACTTGGAGTGAGCCCCAGGACCCCTGGTCCAGGACAGGTCTCAGCTCCCCGAGGCCTGCGTTCAGCTCCCCAGGGTGAGGGTGCAGTGGGCACCCCGCCTTTAGCCTTGAAGGTCAACCATGGAGCCTGGTGGGGGTGGGGAGGAGAGGGTCGCTCCCCAGGCTTCTGCTCACACTGCTGTTGGTAAGGGCAAGGCTGGCAAGGATGCCACGAGGCAGAGTGTGACTGTTTAGCCTCTTGCGGAGCTGGGCTTTCTTCTCTGAGTGAGCAGCAAAGCTCTACCTTAAGGCTTCCTGTCTCCGGACCCAACCATCTCGACAAATAAACTTCATTGCCCTTGACACCAGTACCACTTCTTCATACCTGTCTCCACTGTTTTCTTGTCAAGATAAAGCTTTTTTCTCTTCCCCAAGAAACGAAGGCTCCCCAAAGACGGGAGCTGTGTGGCTTGACTTTGGGGGCTCCCCAGAGCACGCAGTGCAGGATGGAGAGAGGGGTATATATTCATTGCTATCTGCAAGAAATACTTATAGAGGATGCTAATGATTTTTATTTGTCCTTTTAAACTGCATTTTGTGTTTCTGCCCGTCAAATCCTCAATTTTTGAAAAATTCAAGCACTGAATACATCTGAAGGCATTGAAGACAGTCCCCAAACTGTCTGTATTAGAAAATACATTCTATTCCCCTCTGCTCCCCAACCCACCACCTAGAAGCTCTTGTGTTTCGTGATGGATTTCACGTTTGCTTGCTTGTTTCTCTGGCCAGTTTTCTGTCATCTCAAATTCCAAGTAATTGGTGTAGCTGATGAAGTCACAAAATACCGTTCTTTGAGTCCAAAGATGCCACCAGTAGCTGGATTCTAGTAGGACATGCACTGCCAGTGCCTTCTCTGACTGGAAAGATGTTTCACGAAATTATCTGTAAATACAGTTCCTCAGGTCAGCAGGTAAGAGAGTGGATGGATGAGTGGGCAGGCCGATGGGTGACGGATGGGCGGATGGATGGGCAGAGGAGTGGGTGGGTGGATGAAGGAATAGGTGGATGGATTGGTGGGTGGGTGGGTAGGTGGGATAGTAAGTGGGTGGGAGGATAGATATAGCTAAAAGAGAGGGTGGATGGATGCCAGATAGGCTGGTGGGTGGGTGGATGAGTTGGTAGTTGGATGGGTGGGCAGAGAGAAACCCTGACAGATGGAGGGATGTTAACTCAAATGCCTCCTTTCCCGGGGAAATCATGTGGTCTAGAATTAGGTTGGTGCAAACGTAACTGCAGTTTCAGACAGGGGATTTTAAATCATTATATAGGCTCAAACACATCTTTATTAATCAAAATATGAGCTATTATAATCAACACATTTTTGCCAATGAGACATAAGTTTGCTTATTCCTCTATGGTAAAAACCCATGCCTTGGGATTCAACAACTCTTGGAAATCATTTTCTGTGTCCTGCTTGTTGTGGAAGTGTTTTCCTTGAAAAAGGTTGTTGAGATGCTTTAAGACGTGGTTGTTGGTTGGTGAGAGGTCAGGTGAATATGGCAGCTGAGGCAAAAGTTTGTAGCCCAGTTAATTCGACTTTTGAAGCATTGGTTGTGCAATGTATGGTTGAGTGTTGTCATGAGGAAGGATTGAGCCCTTTCTATTGAATGATGCTGGCCGAAGGCATTGTAGTTTTTGGTGCATCTCATTGATTTGCTGAGCATACTTCTCAGATGTAATGGCTTTTGCTGGGATTCAGCAAGCTATAGTGGACCCAACTTGCAGCAGACCACCAAAGAGTGGCCAGGACATTTTTTTGGTGCAAGTTTGGCTTTGGGAAGTGCTTTGGAGCTTCTTCCCAGTCCAACCACTGAGCTGGTCATCACTGGTTGTTATATAAAATCCACTTTCCTTTGCATGTCACAATCTGATCCAGAAAGGGTTCGTTTTTGTAGCATAGAATAAGAGAAAATGACACTTCAAAATGACGATTTTTTTTTTTTTGCCTCAGCTTATGAGGCACCCACTTACTGAGCTTTTTTCACCTTTTCAATTTGTTTCAAATGCCAAATGAACATAGAATGGTTGACGTTGAGTTCTTTGGCAGCTTCTCCCATGTAGTTGGTCTTCCCTGGTGGCTCAGATGGTGAAGAATCCGCCTGCAGTACAGCAGACCTGAGTTCGATCCCTGGGTTGGAAAGATCCCCTGGAGGAGGGCATGGCAAAGCACTCCAGTATTCTTGCCTGGAGAATCCCCATGGACAGAGGAGCCTGGCGGGCTACAGTCCGAGGGGTCGCAGAGTCGAACACGACTGAGTGACTAACACAGCGTGGCACTCACATAGTTGTGGGAGCATGAGCTTCGTCGTTGCTCTCAGGTGGCCACTGTCAACCTGCGATGGCCAGCCACTGCGCTCCTCATGCTCAAGGCTCTCGTCTGCTTTGCAGAACTCCTTGAACCACCACGGCACTGCACCTTTGTTAGCGGTTCCTGGGCCAAATGTGTTGATGTTACACACGGTCTCCACTGCTTTATGACCAATTTTGAACTCAAAGAAGAAAACTGCTTGAATTTGCTTTTTGTCTGACATCATTTCATAGTCAAAAAGACTTATGAAATAAAGAGCAAGTAATAAGTCATTAGCAAAATAAATAAAGCTAGAAATGTGTATTTAAAATTATGTATAACATAACCGCATTTATTTAAGAACGTATTCCAGGATCAAATGGCACAGTTCAACAACGCAGAACTGCCATCACTTCTGCTGGACACTGGAATACGACTCTCTGGGCTTGAACCGAGCTTTGCTGTGGCCTTGGGCAAAGGACTTACTGCCTCTGAGAGCTCATTTCCTTATCTGTAGAGCTCAGCATAATAACAATATTCACCTGAGCTTCCTCTGGAACCTCAGGAGGTTATTAGCACAGAGTCTGATGTATTAGTAAATGCTCAGAAGTGATAACCTTTCTTTTTATAATAGTTATTTACAGTTGAGGGAGGAACAGTTCAGGGAAGTTTGAGGGAATTACCTGAGTGTCACAGGGCCGGGTCAATGAGATCATGAGAAACAAGCTCTCTCTGACTCTCAGGCACCGTGTCTCCAATCTAAAATCATGTCTCTCTGTGCCAAGAATATTCAGCGGCCAAGAACTAAAGTAAACAGAGATCTAAGTGGCTGGTTGTGATGGTAACAAGGATGTACCCATGAATCTGCAGTCTACAGTGCGTGTCTTCTTTCATTCAAGATGTAGTTTTTGAGTGTTGCCATTGGGCCACAAAGAGTTGGACATGAATGAAGGGACTTAGCACACACACACACAGGCAAGCCATGTGCTGAGAACTCCATTCTCCAGGAGACCTTCCCAACCCAGGAATTGAACCCAGGTCACCTGTACTGCAGGTGGATTCTTTCCCATCTGAGCCACCAAAGAAGCCTGAGAAATGCTCTGGGCAGCTGGGAATTCAATGGTGGGGAAAAAAGTGAAAGGATGCCAGGCATCATCCCTTCTTCATGGAGCTTGTCTTCCAGTAGGGTTGGGGATTAAAAAATAAGCAAAATAAATAACTAAGGAGTGTAAAATGTTGAATGGTGCTGAATGCTACGGAGAAGACTAGAGAATGTGAGAAGGAAAAATATCAGTATGTTGTATGCATGTATTGGGGAAGCATGTGATTTCAGACATGGCAGCCATGGGCAGGGAAGCCAGGCCAGGACCCATGGGAAGGTCTCCAGGGAGAGCCTTCCAGGCAGAAGGAAGAGCAGAGACCAGTGCCGAGAGGGGACAGTGTGGGGAAGAGAAGCAGGAAAGGCTGAGGTAGTGACTGAGGAGCTGGCAGACTCCAGAAGAACTCTGACTTTTACTCTGAAAGAGGTGGGAAGCCATTGGAGGGATTTAGGGTTTAGTAGATTTGACCTCATTATTATTATGGGCTTCCCTGGTGGCTCAGATGGTAAAGCGTCTACCTGCAATGCAGGAGACCTGGGTTCAATCCCTGGGTCAGGAAGATCCCCTGGAGAAGGGAATGACAACCCACTCTAGTATTCTTGCCTGGAGAATCCCACGGACAGAGGAGACTTGTGGGCCACAGCGCATGGAGCCACAAAGAGTAAGACATGAGCAACTAACACTTTCCCTCTTCTCCAAACTAGTCTGGGTACACTCTGTGAGCTAGCTTCAGTCAGTTAGGTAGGAAAACAATTTCTTTTCACTTGTAACCCTGGCTCAGTGTTAAAGAACCCGCCTGCCAATGTAGGAGACAGATGAGACATGGATTCGATCCCTGGGTCAGGAAGATCTCCTGGAGAAGGAAATGGCAACCCACTCCAGTATTCTTGCCTGGAGAATCCCACGGACGGAGGAGACTGGTAGGCTACAGTCCATGGGGTTGCAAAGAGTCAGACACGACTGAGCAACTAACACATTCCAAACATCATCATTATTATTATTCTTTTAATTTTTCATTAAGTGTATTACCATGCTCTCTTTGCTCCTTTTGTTATAAAATCACTTTGAGGTAAGTCGGGTATTTGGAAAGTGAAGACCAAAAAGGAACTTGGTCTGTATCCACACTGGTCTGTAGGAAGATATGAAATCCATCTAGTTGGACACAAATTCTGAAACTGCCCTCCTGCCATGATGGCACCCTGAGCCCAACCACCCTCACCACCCCCAACCCAAGACTCTCCCATGGGAGGTGTTCTCTGGGCCTGACTTCCCTCCCCCTGAGATTCCCATTCAGCGAATCCCTGCAAGGTAGGTAAATGGGTGAGACCCCCTCCCCAAGGTGAGAAGAGGGAGGCAGGTTAGATCTAGGGATGGCCAGGGCCCAAGAGGGTCCCTTAGAACTTAACTCTTGAGGCACATTGTCTTCACTTACACCAGGAAAATAGAACTTTCCAGAGCACTGACTCTTCCCCTACAGAACTGCAATTCTGTTTTCAAAGTCACCCTACCCCAGTACAGAAATGTGTACCCACCTCACAGCCCCTGCCTGGCGTAGGGGATGAAGCAGGGAAGTCTGACCCCCTCAGGACCCCCTTCAAGCCTCTTGCCCCATGTGGAGGGGGCTTTATCCTCCAAGTGAGCGTATACTGCTTTTTTCTTGCCTTCCGACAAATGAAAATGGTGGGTTAAATTTTCTTATATCAGCTGTGTTTCTATAAGTCAGTGCTAGTCATGAAAAGTGAAGGCTTATGCCTGTGGTATCTCCATCTTGGAATTTATATTTAATTAGCATAAAATGATCAAGTAATGCCTTCTATGTGATTGTATCCCTGCCCCTGTTTTCGTTTTGCTTCATGACCGATAGATGCCTTCGCTTTTTTACTTTCCCAAGTCATCTTGTTTAATGAGTCTCTTGGTGGTGGCATTTGATTGGATTTATTGTACCATCAAAAATATGTACCGTGACCCCCTCCTGTGGACCTCTCTCTCCGAGATGAGAGGGCCTGGGCTGCAGGATGCATTTCTGATACTGCAGGGTGGTTTTCTGCTCACGGTAAGGCTTTCTATTTCCTCTGCCTGCCTCCCACCCCCACACCCCCGACTTCCTAGAGGACACTTCATACATAGCTTCATGGAATCTTATTAGAGGTTATTTTAGGAACTGATTCCATTTTTGTCCTGAATTTTCTTTGAAAAAGACTTTCAACAAATATATTTACATCCAAGACATTCCATAATCTGCTAAGAATGCAATTGCTTTGATGGAATTTGTGAACAGTAATATTTTAAGGGTAAAAAAATATCAGTATCTCGCAGAAGAATAACAATGTGACTCCAAAGCCTGGTCTTCTACTGCAGGCAAGTCCTGGTCATGGCGTTTGAGTGAGTGCTGTTGCCAGGAAGCCCCTGCAGAGGCCTGCCCATCCGTTTGAAGGTCTGCAAACCACTGCGAGAGGAGGCACAGCTTGCACGGGGTGTATGCAGGAGTCACTGCAGCCAGGAGCAGCCTGGGCCACTGACTCAGGAGGTTCTGGAAGCACACATACACTCATGAGCTCCAGCATGAATTTAGATCAAGGAACAAAAATGATCTTGCATATGCTTCGGGCATACGTGATGAAAAAAGTGAACAGTTATGACAGCAGAGCTCTGTTCCTTTGGCTGAGCCGACAGCAAATCCCCTGAGGAAAGGCCTGAGTGGGGTCTCCTCCTCCAACCCACAGGGCCCTTTCTCACCACTAGGTGCATACATCCAAGTTTCTGTGAATGGATGCTTTAAGGATGCAAAAATTATACAGCCACCATGGAGAGCAGTACGGAGGTTCATAAAGTCTCCATATAATCCAGTAATCCCACTCCTGGGAATGCATCTGGAAAAGATGAAAACCATAATTAAAAATGATATATGCACCCCTATGTTCATAGCAGCACTATTTACAATAGTCAAGACAGGGAAGCAACCCACTGTCCACTGACAGATAAAGAAGTTGATACATTGATAAAGAAGATATGGTATACATACGCAGTGGAATACTATTCAGTCATAAATAAAGAATGAAATCATGCCATTTAAAGTAACATGGATGGACCTAGAGACCATGCTAAGTGAAGTAAAAGAGAAAGACAAATATGGTATCACTTATTTGTGGAATTTAAAAACATGATACAAATGAACTTATTTACAAAACAGAAATAGACTAACAGGCATAGAAACCAAATTTATGGTTACCAAAGACGGAAGAGCTGGGAAGGATGAATTAGCAGTTTCAGATTAAAATATATGTACTACTGTATATAAAACAGGTAACCAATACGGACTTGCTATATAGCATAGGGAACAAAGCTCAGCATCTTATAATAAATTATAATGGACAAGAATATGAAAAAGTACATATATACGTACAACTGAATCACTTTACCAGAGAAGGCAATGGCACCCCACTCCAGTCCTCTTGCCTGGAAAGTCCCATGGATGGAGGAGCCTGGTGGGCTGCAGTCCAGGGGGTCGCTAAGAGTCAGACACGACTGAGCGACTTCCCTTTCACTTTTCACTTTCATGCATTGGAGAAGGAAATGGCAACCCACTCCAGTGTTCTTGCCTGGAGAATCCCAGGGACAGGGGAGCCTGGTGGGCTGCCGTCTATGGGGTCGCACAGAGTCGGACACGACTGAAGTGACTTAGCAGCAGCAGAATCACTTTACTGCACACTTGAAACGAATGCAATATTGTAAATCAATTATATTTCAATAAATTTTTTAAAAAAGATGCATTATCTGTTTTCAAAAAAGACAGGGTGTGATATAGGGCCTTTGTCCCATCCCCCAAATGGGCAATACAGTTGAAGTAAACATTAAATTAGTTTTGAGCATCCCAGAAGACAGAGGGGAAAATGGGGAAAAGTTATGCCATGATTTCCATGATCAGAAAATAGGAAGCATTTCAATTCCTCAGGGTTGACTAAAGGTTTCCTGTCTGTGAGTTATTAAAATAAAAATTGACCTGGACTTCAACTGTGAGAAAGCATGAGATAACATAATGAGAAGAGGTGTAAACAGTGTTTTTATAAGAAACCCAAGAGCTGTTTTCTTATGGCTTTTTTCTTAGTGTAAACCTTGATAAAAGGCCAGAGCACAGTAAGAGTTAACTGAGTAAATAGGACTCTGGACGAGGTGAGATTTATGTGGTCCAAGTATGTAACCTATGATCCTCTAACTCAATGCAAAGATTTTTCTAATCTAAGAATAAAGATATTCTAACTGAAAGCAAAGGCAGAATGGGAGAGGAGCAGGAGAAAGGAAGGAAAACACGGGTCCAATCCAAGACATCCTCCTGTTTGGCTGGACTTGCATCAGAGATGTGCAGCTCCACGTGGATGGTGGACAGCAGGCCCAGGCCCTTGGGAATCCAGGGTCTGGGGTGGGATTGAGGGTGGGGGCGGGGGTGGGGGCGTGGGGAACAGAACTGATCCCCTCCTCTCAACCCTGAGAAAGAGGTTGCTGTCCCCAAGCTGGGGAAGGCGGTGCCAGTCAGAATCTAAGATTTTCCTCATCTTTGGAATTGCTCTAGCTTTAGATCTGGTCTTTAATAAGAGCTCAGAGAATGAGATGGTTTGATGGCATCACCGACTCAGTGGATATGAGTTTGAGCAAACTCAAGAGACAGTGAAGGACAGGGAAGGCTGGCATTGCTGTAGTCCATGGGGTTGCAAAGAGTCAGACATGTTAGGTAGTTAGAATAGGAAACAGGAGTCCAAAATGGGCGGTGGCTAAAAGACAAGGAAGGGAAAAGCCCATGAAAATAGAACAAAGAAAGGTCAAAGGAAGGTCCGAGGACCGGAGTGAGGACTTCAGGTAGAACAAACAGCACTCTGGGTTAGCCCAATTTGCATAGGGCAGGTCCAGGGGGAGGGAAAAACATATAAAAAGAGGAGCCAAAGGGTTCCCTCTCTCTCGCTCGCTCTCTCTCTTGCTTTCTCTCTCTCTCTCTTGCTCTCTCTCTCTCTCTCTTGCTCTCTCTCTCTCTCCTGCGTGCTGGTGCGCTTCTCCACTCTCTTCTCTTCACGTCTTTGGGTCGGCATGCCCTCACGCTTCGAGGACGGATTCTCCTGCTATCTTCTAAATAAAATAGAGCTGTAACACTGATTTGTCTAAGAGCTATAACACGGTTTGTCCAAGACCCGAGAGCTGTGATGCACCGAGGGCTTTAATGTCCGTTGCTCCAAATCTTTGTTGTGACGAGACAGAACTGAGGAGCGTACACTCGCCTGACAGGACACGACTGAGCGGCTGAACAACAGGGACTGTGAAGGCCTGAAATGTCTTCAGAGACAGTGTAACCCACTCCTGGACTTTGGAGGGCCCAGGAGAGCTTGGAGATCCTTTCTCTTCCGTGTGCTGAAACAGCTGAGGATGTCGGGAACTCACGGGGGTAACTGACTTGGACACACTGAATTGCCTGTGAACTTACTGAGTGACGATCATTGGGTTTTAAAGAGTGTCTGCAAAGACAGTGAGTGACCTTAGGGTCTGGAGTAATTCAACTTGAGAAGTTCTTCCTGGTTGCGATTGGATCTTTTGAGGTCATTCTTAGTTCATGGTCATAAAACTGTGTCATCAGCAGAAAGGAGGACATTTATCCTCATCCCAGCTCTGTTGGGGGACACACACCCAGTTCTTCAAAAGCTCTATTCAACTATAAAGACCCAAGTTCATGGGTAAAGACAGGGGAAAACCGAGCTTCGACCTGTGTCCCCAGTTTGCGACTCTGTCCCTGCCTGTTGGGTCACCATTCCTGTCCCTTCTCATTTCTGTCATGGTTTTAAAATGCAGATTTTTTTTTTTTTTGGCCAAAGTCCTGAGAGCTGAGGATTCTCTCATTGTTTCTTGCCCTCTGCCGCTCTGGTTTTTAATTTGTTTCAGATTACTAAATTACGGTACCTTGACCGCCTCAGCTACGTGAAAGAATGCCAGGCTACCAGATTCACTCCCCACATTGTCCCAGAAAGCACCTAATACTTGCAATGTTTTCACATTTCAAAAATGCTTTGAAAAAACCACGGGCCCTTCCCATTCACAAATGCTTCTGTGTGTCAGCTGCACTTCATTAGCAACAGACGTTTCTTAAACGCTTCCTTTCGACCACAAATATGAGGTTGCTGACCATCTCCGGGACAGAATGACCATGGCAGAGGCTTGAATCAGCACCCGAGCCCTCAGACCAGCCCCCTTGGCCGGGAGACAAAGGAGAGGGGCCTTGTGCATTTATCAGTGAGTTAATGAGACCCTGGATTCCTCTGTCTCTGCCAAAAACAGTAGAACAAAACACAATATGGTCAAAGATGCAAAAGTGGGGAAACCCCTTCATTCTGGGGAAAAAAAGAAACACACAGGGCAATTGCAGAAAGATGCAGCTTGTTGATTTTTTTCTGAGTTATTTGCTTTAAGTATATTCCTTTGGTGTTTGCCCCAGATTCCTACTCGGCAATGAACTTTGGCCAATTGCCTGGAAGAATAGGGATGAATGGAGCATTCACACAAGCCCGGGGGATGGGGAAGCTACTGGTGTCATTGCCAAGGGTGCCTGGATGCATAAGACCTGCTGCTGTCCAAGACTCTCCCTCCCCCACCCATAAGTATCCACCCTGCTCGGGAAGACGGTCCTCAGCTCTGAGCTCCTGGAATGGAATTTAGCCTCCAACCACAATTGTTATTTTTCCTCCAGCTAAAACCTTGTATTCATCAAGCTGGGTGGTCTATTACAACATAATAGCTATAAGAATGTGAATGATTTACAGAATTCATAGATATTATCACCAAAGGGGTAAATCAACATATGCTTCAGTTCAGGGCATAGACATTTGTTGTTTCAGGATTATCTGCAAGTATCATTCTTAGGTCACTGGATAACATCTTCAAAGGTTGTAGAGGATTTAAAGAAATGCATTAGTGCAAATTTCCATTGCTATTAGCTCTTTGTGACTTTCCTTCTACTTGTTTCTAAGACAGGCTTATAAAACTTTATAAATTATCTTCCAGGAACTAATTCTTAGGAAGAGCGCAGTGGCCACAGTGGCGCAGGAGCGGCCGACATGAGCTACCCCACGTCCAAGGTCAGGGGCGGCGGCCAAGAGGAGCTACCCCACGTCCAATGTAAGGAGCAGCGGCTGTGCTTTGCTGGAGCAGCCGTGAAGAGATACCCCACGTCCAAGATAAGAGAAACCCAAGTAAGACCCTAGGCGCTGAGAGAGGGCATCAGAGGGCAGACAGACTGAAACCACAATCACAGACAACTAGCCAATCTGATCACACGGACCAGAGCCTTGTCTAAATTAATGAAACTAAGCCATGCTGTGTGGGGTCACCCAAGACGGACGGGGCATGGTGGAGAGGTCTGACAGAATGTGGTCCACTGGAGAGGGGAATGGCTAACCAGTTCAGTATTCTTGCCTTGAGAACCCCAGGAACAGTATGAAAAGGCAAAATGATAGAACACTGAAAGATGAACTCCTCAGGTTGGTAGGTGCCCAATATGCTACTGGAGATCACTGGAGAAATAACTCCAGGAAGAATGAAGGGATGGAGCCAAAGCAAAAACAACACCCAGTCATGGATGGGACTGGTTATAGAAGCAAGGTTCAATGCTATAAAGAGCAATATTGCACAGGAACCTGGAATATCAGGTCCATGAATCAAGGCAAATTGAAAGTGGTCAAACAGGAGATGGCAAGAGTAAATGTCAACATTTTAGGAATCAGCGAACTACAATGGACTGGAATGGGTGAATTTAACTCAGATGACCATTATATCTACTACTGTGGGCAGGAATCCCTTAGAAGAAATGGAGTAGCCATTATAGTCAACAAAAGAGTCCGAAATGCAGTACTTGGATGCAATCTCAAAAATGACAGAATGATCTCTGTCCGTTTCCAAGGCAAACCATTCAATATCATGGTAATCCAAGTCTATAACCCAACCAGAAACTGACGTTGAACAGTTCTATGAGGACCTATAAGATCTTCTGGAACTAACACCTAAAAAAGATGTCCTTTTTATGATAGGGGACTGGAATACAAAAGTAGGAAGTCAAGAAACACCTGGAGTAACAGGAAAATTTGGCCTTGGAGTACAGAATGAAGCAGGGCAAAGGCTAATAGGGTTCTGCCAAGGGAACACACTGGTCATAGCAGACACCCTCTTCCAACAACACAAGAGAAGACTCTACACATGGACATCACCAGATGGTCAACACCGCAATCAGATTGATTATATTCTTTGCAGCCAAAGATGGAGAAGCTCTATACAGTCAGCAAAAACAAGATCAGGAGCTGACTGTGGCTTAGATCATGAAATCCTTATTGCCAAATTCAGACTTCAATTGAAGAAAGTGGGGAAAACCACTAGACCATTCAGGTATGACCTAAACCAAATCCCTTATGATTATACAGTGGAAGTGAGGAACAGATTTAAGGGACTAGATCCGATAGAGTGCCTGATGAACTATGGATGGAGGTTTGTGACATTGTACAGGAGAAAGGAATCAAGACCATCCCCAAGAAAAAGAAATGCAAAAAAGCAAAATGGTTGTCTGAGGAGGCCTTACAAATAGCTGTGAAAGGAAGAGAAGCAAAAAGCAAAGGAGAAAAGGAATGATATACCCATTTGAATGCAGAGTTCCAAAGAATAGCAAGGAGAGATAAGAAAGCCTTCCTCAGTGATCAATGTAAAGAAATAGAGGAAAACAATAGAACGGGAAAGACTAGAGATCTCTTCAAGAAAATTAGAGATACCAAGGGAACATTTCATACAAAGATAGGCTCGATAAAGGATAGAAATGGTATGGACCTAACAGAAGCAGAAGATATTAAGAAGAGGTGGCAAGAAAACACAGAAAAACTGTACAAAAAGATCATCACGACCAAGATAATCACAATGGTGTGATCACTCACCTAGAGTCAGACATCCTGGAATGTGAAATCAAGTGGGCCTTAGGAAGCATCACTAAAACAAAGCTAGTGGAGGTGAAAGAATTCCAGTTGAGCTATTTCAAATCCTGAAAGATGATGCTGTGAAAGTGCTGCACTCAATATGCCAGCAAGTTTGGAAAACTCAGCAGTGGCCACAGGACTGGAAAAGGTCAGTTTTCTTTCCAATCCCTAAGAAAGGCAATGCCAAAGAATGCTCAAACTATTGCACAATTGCACGCATCTCACACACTAGTAAAGTAATGCTCAAAATTCTCCAAGCCAGGCTTCAGCAATACATGAACCGTGAACTTCCTGATGTTCAAGCTGGATTTAGAAAAGGCAGAGGAACCAGAGATCAAATTGCCAACATCCGCTGGATCATTGAAAAATCAAGAGAGTTCCAGAAAAACATCTATTTCTGTTTTATTGACTATGCCAAAGCCTTTGACTGTGTGGATCACAATAAACTGTAGAAAATTCTGAAAGAGATGGGCATACCAGACCACCTAACCTGCCTCTTGAGAAACCTATATGTAGGTCAGGAAGTAACAGAACTGGACATGGAACAACAGCCTGGTTCCAAATAGGAAGAGGAGTACATCAAGGCTGTATATTGTCACCCTGCTTATTAACTTATATGCAGAGTACATCATGAGTAACGCTGGGCTGGATGAAGCACAAGCTGGAATCAAGATTGCTAGGAGAAATATCAATAACCTCAGATATGCAGATAACACCATCCTTATGGCAGAAAGTGAAGAGGAACTAAAGAGCCTCTTGATGAAAGTGAAAGAGGAGAGTGAAAAAGTTATCTTAAAGCTCAACATTCAGTAAACTAAGATCATGGCATCTGGTCCCATCACTTCATGGCAAATAGATGGAGAAACAATGGAAACAGTGGCTGACTTTATTTTTCTGGGCTCGAAAATCACTGCAGATGGTGATTGCAGCCATGAAATTAAAAGATATTTACTCCTTGGAAGAAAAATTATGACCAACCTAGAGAGCATATTAAAAAGCAGAGACATTACTATGTCAACAAACTTCTGTCTAGTCAAGGCTATGGTTTTTCCATTAGTCATGTACGGATGCGAGAGTTGGACTATATAGAAAGTTGAGCACAGAAGAATTGATGCTTTTGAACTGAAAGTCCCTTGGACTGCAAGAAGATCCAACCAGTCCATCCTAAGGGAAATCAGTCCTGGCTGTTCATTGGAAGGACTGATGTTGAAGCTGAAACTCCAGTACTTTGGCCACCTGATGCGAAGAGCTGACTCATTTGAAAAGACCCTGATGCTACAAAGATTGAAGGCGGGAGGAGGAGGGGTTGACAGAGGATGAGATGGTTGGATGGCATCACTGACTCAATGGACATGGATTTAATTTGGGTGGACTCCGGGAATTGGTTATGGACAGGGAGGCCTGGCATGCCGCAGTTTATGGGGTTGCAAAGAGTCGGACATGACTGAGAGACTGAACTGAACTGAACTGAAGAACTAATTCTTGAGAACTGATCCACTTGCGTATATTGATATACAGTTTCATAATCAGAGATTTCAGAGGCTCACACGGTAACTCCTGGCTACTGGGGGATACTTGGATTACTGTTAGATTTTTGCAATACACATTTTTTTTTCTTCTAGAATAATGTTGGTGTTGTTTAGTTGCTAAGTTGTGTCCAACTTTTTTCGATCCCATGGACTACAGCACACCACGTTCCTCCATCCAAGAGATTCTCTAGGCAAGAATACTGGCGTGGGTTGTCATTTCCTCCTCTGGGGATTTTCCCAACCCAGGGATCAAACCCATGTCTCCTGCATTGGCAGGCAGATTCTTTACCACTGAACCATCAGGGAAGCCCTCTTAAAATGCTGCTGCTGCTGCTGCTATGTCACTTCAGTTGTGTCTGACTCTGTGCGACTCCATAGACGGCAGCCCACCAGGCTCCCCGTCCCTGGGATTCTCCAGGCAAGAACACTGGAGTGGGTTGCCATTTCCTTCTCCAATGCATGAAAATGAAAAGTGAAAGGGAAGTCACTCAGTTGTGTCCGACTCTTAGCAACCCCATGGACTGCAGCCTACCAGGCTCCTCTGTCCATGGGATTTTCCAGGCAAGAACACTGGAGTGGGTTGCCACTGGAGTGGGTTGCCATTGCCTTCTCCACTTAAAATGCTAAAATAACTTAAAAAAAGCAGAAGGTTAGAGTTTCTTGACATTTGGTGGCCATCTAAGATGCCCTGGAGGAGGTTAATTACCATGGAGCTAACAGCTGCCAACTAACAAGTTCCAGCTAACAAGGAAGGCTGTTGGCAGAGAGTGTGGTGCTAAGGAGAGCCTGGAAGGGAGGAACAAGTTCCCCTGAGCTTGTGGAATGGTCTCCTGCTCAGGACACAATGTCACTGGAAGGGGGAACTGTTGGGAGCTGATTGTTGGAAGTATATACCCCAAGATAACTTTACTTTGTATCTAAAAATGAAGTGCAAAATTCACAAAATTATGATCAGGAGTTTGCACGTGTGGGTACTAACTTGCTTCAGTCATGTCCTACTCTTTGTGACCCTATGGACTGTAGCCTGCGGGGCTACTCTGTCCATGGGGATTCTTCAAGTAAGAATACTGGAGCGGGTTGCCACGCCCTCCTCCAGGGGCTCTTCCTGATCCAGGGATCAAACCCGTGTTGCTTATGTCTCCTGTGTTGGTAGGCAGGTTCTTTACCACTATCAGAGGAGTTTGCGTCTTTCTAAATCAATGCATTTTAGTAACGCCTCCAAACCGTACCCTCTGTAAAGCAATTATTCACAGCAGGTAGCATCTCTGCGTGTGTTAAAGGCCAGGGTACTCAGCACCCTAACAGCCCCAGCTCTAAAGGGAAAAGGGGAAAGATGACTCTTTCTGACTCTGGTTGGCATCACCTCTTCAGTTTGCACCAGTGCACCTGTGTCCTATGAATGAATTACGCAAGCTTGCAGTTAAGTGTTGCTAGGCCAAAGCACGGAGAAGGCAATGGCACCCCACTCCAGTACTCTTGCCTGGAAAATCCAAGGACAGAGGAGCCTGGTAGGCTGCAGTCCATGGGGTCTCTTAGAGTCGGACACAACTGAGCGGCTTCACTTTCACTTTTCACTTTCATGCATTGGAGAAGGAAATGGCAACCCACTCCACTGCTCTTGCCTGGAAAATCCATGGACAGAGGAGCCTGGTAGGCTGCAGTCCATGGGGTCGCTAAGAGTCGGACACGACTGAGCGACTTAGCAGTAGCAGCAGCAGGCCAAAGCAAACCTTGTGTCAGGGGCCTGACTCACCAGCAAAGCTTCGGATCCAGGCAGGTCCCAGCTTGCAGGAAAGTGAAAGTCGCTCAGTCCTGTCTGACTGTTTGCGACCCCATGGACTGTAGCCCCTACCCCCACCCCCAGGCTCCTCTGGCCATGGAATTCTCCAGCCAAGGATACTGGAATGGGTTGCCATGCTCTCCTCCAGGGGATTTCCCAACCCAGGGATCAAACCCAGGTCTCCACCATTGTGGGTGGATTCTTTACCAGCTGAGCCATCAAGGGGCTCTGAGTTATTCCAGTGGCAGTTCTTGCCATCAAGATTGAGCTCTGCATGTCCGGTCCTGCCAGCTCCTCAGGCCAGTGAGACGGGTGGCCGTCCTGGAAGACCTCCGGACCATAGAGTCTGCTCCTTTGTTGGAGATGACTGATGTGCATTTGTTTGGAGTTGTTTTCCTGCTTCTTTTATTAAGATCAGCTGTGTTGGGCTCCCCTAAATTATTCTTAGGGGACAAAGAATGTCAAATAGTGAGAGTGTCCTTCAGGTTATAAAAGGGAAAGGCAGGTTTCAGTCTTGTTTCTTGGAAATACATAAAGATGAGGCAAGGCAGAAACCTGTCTCTCCAAAGATACAATGGAAAGAAAGTTGATGCGTAAAACAAAGGAAAGGGGACTTCCCTGGTGGCTCAGTGGTGAAGAATCTGCCTACCAATGCAGGAGACACAGGTTCGATCCCTGATCTGGGAAGATCTCACGTGCCGAGGGACAAGTAAGCCCAAGAACCACAACTACCGAGCCTTTGCTCTAGAACCTGTGCTCTGCAAAGAGAGAAGCCACCGAAATGAGAGGCCTGGGCACCGTAACTAGAGAGAAGCCACCGCTTGCTGCAACTACAGAAAAACCCTCATAGCGATGAAAATCCAGCACAGCCAAAAACGAGGAAATAAATAAAAACAAAGAAAGAAATTTGGCCAGAAGAAGGGAGTCATCCAGGAGGAGGGCTATGCTGGCAGAACGGGTCAGTATCCATCTGAGAAAGGAGTCAAAGGGAGGTCCTTGCTTTTCTAGATGAAGGACCATGAAGGGAAGGGACGGGACCAGCTTTCTCTATGATAGGGCTGATTCTAGGATCCCTGGACGTGCTGAACCTTTGTTGCTATCTTGCACCAACCGTAACAAAGGGTTTTCCAGTGAAGTGAAAATTCAGCTGAAACAAGAACGTCCCAACTGCGTACGTGTGTTTCCTCTGCTCTGAGACAAACATGAACTCGCATCTCAGTGTGCTGCCGTGGGATTTGCAGTAAATAACATCTCTGTTGGCTGAAAGGCCAGAGCAGCTGCTTCCTTTGAAGGACTGTTGCTGCAAATAGAGCTTGACTGGCGAGCGTCTTCATCCCTGACGTTCTCATTTTACCTGATATAGGAGGTCCTGGGGTGTGGCCAGCTGAAATGTGCCACCCAGACCCTTGGTGCCTACAGACTTAGGAAGGAATGTGCTGGATGAGACATCACAAGTCCTAAATAACTGGCAGAGTCTGTAATTGGTTTCAGATGCTCCTCGCTTGGAGTTCTCTAACCGTACTATTTCCAGGGAATTCACAAAAGCGACTGGCACCCCAGAGGTACCCCAACTGTGTGGCTGACCTTGGAGGGCCTTTTGGGTACACCTTGAAGTTAGGGCCTCATTACCTGCGGACCCCTTCACCTGGCTGGTCACATTCCAGGCCTGGGCTGTCACAGGGACCTCAGTAGCTGTCAATCCATCTTTTTCTCATTGCTGTTTTTATTTGTTGTTTTTGGCCTTTTCAATCTCATCTTTTCTTTGGGTCTTTAGTATAATTAGCCCAATACCAAAGATTCCTTTCAATTTCTTCAAATGTGAAAAGAAATCACTTAATTTGCTTTTAAGAAACCTATTGTCATGAAAAAGGAAGATCATTGATTATTTCTTCACTGTTTTGCAATCTTGAAATCAAGTTGGCTGATACTTTTCTAAGCTCAAAGCATAGAGCATCAGCCCATTAAGAGAGGAGGGTATTAGTGCTTTTTAAATCTATGTCTACAACTGGGAACTGTGCTGCTACCTGGCCTCATCTGGTCTGATGGTGGAAAGCATTGTGGTTTTACAGTTTCGCTCAGTACCCCACTGATTCTTCAGAGCACCTGGGTGACAGGCAGGCTGGCCTCCTTATTTTTCTTCCAGGAAAAATGCAGCTTAGGGAGGATGGTGACATGCCCAGGCCACTCCGGTGGGCACTGCTGGAATGGATGTTCTGGGACCCTGCTCAGTGGGTAAAGAATCTGCCTGCAATGCAGGAGACCCAGGTTTGATCCCTGGGTTGGGAAGATCCTCTGGAGAAGGAAATGGCTATCCACTCCAGTGTTCTTGCCTGGAGAATTCCATGGACAGAGGAGCCTGGGGGACTACAGTCCAAGGTGTTGCAAAAAGTCAGATACAACTGAGTGACTAACACTTTCCAGGCCACCAGCAAGGGGAGCCCAGTGGGGACCGGTTCATGGAGCCCTTGGTCATATCTCCTGCACTGAGGGTTAGATTTTCCAGGTTGAGTCTGCCTTTCCAAATGTCAACCCCCAAATCCCAGCTCTAGAGACAGGGCTGGAAGGGGACAGGCCTCCGAGGGTCTTCGTGAGCACAGCAGATGCCCCTGCAACCCACCTCCCCCCTTTATGATGCAGAATGATGCAAGGGATTTGGCCCCAAGCAAGGGGCGGGGGGTGTGCTTTCAAAGAAGCAAACCGTCATGCCTGGGAAATGCTGGCATTAAATAATTTCCCTGGGCTTCCTTTCCTCTTAACAAGGGTCCCAGCAGGGCCTCCCAACCTCCCAGGCCTTTTCCCTTAGTCGGCTGTTTTCTCTCTGATTCCCAGACCTTCCTTGATCCTGGCCGTGGGGCTGTGAGCATTCCCACCCACCCCTGATCCCTCTTTGGAGTCCTGACCATTGAGCCCAAGATATTTGAAAATCACAGGAGCTTAAGACTGGGAAGCACCTGGACAGGTCGCTCAGGGAGCGGTCAGCTGCCCCTCCTCCTGCTTTGCTCAGGGAGCTGGAGGACAGGGGGACCCCTTGTGGTCCTCCAGTGTCTCGAGGGCTCTGGGTGCAGCCACTGCACAGGCTGGCACGTCCCGCCCAGGCCCCGCGGCTTCTCATCCGAAGCTTGCCTGCCACCGAATTCTCCAGGGAACACAGACTGTGGGCCAGGCAGAGCGTGAGGGTAAGGAGAACTGGGGTCCCAGACACCATAGAGGAATTAACAACAGTGCCTTACAGATCGAAACTACAATGAGGCATTATCTCAACTTGTCAGAATGGCCATCAGCAAAGTGAGTATAAATAATAAATGCTGGTGAGGATGTGAAGGATAGAGAACTCTTGTGTACTCTTGGTGGGAATGAAAATTGGTGTAGCTACTATGTATAATAGTATGGAGGTTTCTCAAAAAACCCAAACTACAGCTACCATATGACCCAGCAACTCCACTCGTGGGTATATTAAAAAAAAACAACAACCCTAAAACAGAAAGACTAATTCAGAAAGATACATGTACCCCCAATAACTCCAGCATTATGTACAATTGCCAACCTACAGAAACAACCTAAGTGTCCATCATAAGACGAATGGATAAAGAAGATGCGATCTATATATACACACGGAATACCACTCAGCCATGAAAAAAAAACAACAATGAAATTTTGCCATTTGCAGCAATATGGACGAACTTGGAGACCATTATACTAAGTGAAATAAGTCGAACAGAGAAAGACAAATAGTATAATATCACTTAGAGGTGGAATCTAAAAACTACAACAAACTAGGAAATATGACAAGAAAGAAGCAGACGCACAAATATAGAGAACAATCCGTGGTTACCAGTGAGCGGGGCAACATAAGGGCAGGGGAGTGGAGGCGCAAACTGCTGGGTGTAAGGTGGGCTCAAGGGTGTGTTATACAACACGGGGAACATAGCCAATATTCTGTAATGACTGTAAATGGAGTGTAATATTTAAAAATTGCATGCAAATAAAATGTAAAAATCTACAAAGAAAATAAAAAGAACTGAATTGTGTTGCTCTTCCAGAAAGTAGAGCTTTTCCAGTCTACCTGTTATATTTCAAATAGTATCATCAAAAAGAAAAAAAAAAAAAATTGCCCAACTAGAGTGTCCCAGCTGTGACCCGTCTGGTGCCAGGACAGTGTGACAGGACCTGCCTTGATGGGGACCCCACACTCCTAAAACTGCCTGCATCAAGATACCCCTGATGATTTAGCATGGAGTCAATGACAACCACTGATATTTTTTGCACAATAGTTTTATTTGACACTTGCATTAATTATTCTACTCCGTGGGTACTTAGGAACAGCTCTGGTGGTTTGGTGGTGAATAGGCAGGGAGCTCCCTGCCCACAGGGCCTCCCCAGCCCAGCAGGAAGGTAAACAGTCCGATCACACAGGTTGCAGTTTGGGTACAATTGTGGGAAGTGGCTTGAGGGAAGGAAGGCGAGCTTGGAAAGTAATAACGGGACAGGAAAGGCTTCCTAGGAAGGGATGTTCACACGGAGACTTCTAGGACGACAAGTGTGAGGCAGGAAGGAGCCGGGATTCCCAGGAGCTAGGAGGGCTTGTGAAAGAGCCTGGACCCTGCGGTGAAGGAAAGAGAGACGTGGTGGGACTTAAAACACATGGGGGCCGAGAGCAGGTGAGGACCTGTGTCTTTATCCTGGCTGCTTAGGCTCTCAGTCGTGTCCCACTCTTTGCAACCCCATGGACTGCACCACACCAGGCTCCCCTGTCTTCCACCATCTCCCGGAGCTTGCTCAAACTCATGTCCATTGAGTTGGTGATGCCATCCAACCATCTCATTCTCTGCCACTCCCTTCCCCTTTAGCTTCAGTCTTTCAGGGAAAACCATCAGGGTCTTTTCCAATGAGTCGGTTCTTTTGGGGTCCAAAAAATTGGGGCAGTATGCTTCATATGGTGAATTTTAAATCTCCGATTTAAGGTTGGAAAGAAATATACACTATTATATAAAGGAGAATAGGGTGGTAGAGGATGAGATGGTTGGAGGGCATCACCAATTCAATGGGCGTGAATTTGGGTGAACTCCAGGAGATGGTGAGAGACAGGGAGGCCTGGCGTGCTGCAGTCCAAGGGGTTGTAAAAGAGTCAGACACTTCTGAACAACAACAATATATAAAACATAAATAACAAGGACTGACTGTATGGCACAGGGAACTATATTCAATATCCTGTAATAACCTGATGTTCAAGCTGGTTTTAGAAAAGGCAGAGGAACCAGAGATCAAATTGCCAACATCTGCTGGATCATCGAAAAATCAAAAGAGTTCCAGAAAAACATCTATTTCTGCTTTATTGACTATGCCAAAGCCTTTGACTGTGTGGATCACAATAAACTGTGGAAAATTCTGAAAGAGATATGGGATTACCAGACCACCTGACCTGCCTCTTGAGAAACCTATATGCAGGTCAGGAAGCAACAGTTAGAACTGGACATGGAACAACAGACTGGTTCCAAATAGGAAAAGGAGTACATCAAGGCTGTACATTGTCACCCTGCTTATTTAACTTCTATGCAGAGTACATCATGAGAAACGCTGGACTGGAAGAAGCACAAGCTGGAATCAAGATTGCCGGGAGAAATATCAATAACCTGAGATATGCAGATGACACCACCCTTATGGCAGAAAGGGAAGAGGAACTAAACAGCCTCTTGATGAAAGTGAAAGAGGAGAGTGAAAAAGTTGGCTTAAAGCTCAACATTCAGTAAACTAAGATCATGGCATCTGGTCCCATCACTTCATGGGAAATAGATGGGGAAACAGTAGAAACAGTGTCAGACTTTATTTTTCTGGGCTCGAAAATCACTGCAGATGGTGATTGCAGCTATGAAATTAAAAGACATTTGCTCCTTGAAAGGAGGGTTATGACCAACCTAGATAGCATATTCAAAAGCAGAGACATTACTTTGCCAACAAAGGTCCGTCTAGTCAGGGCTATGGTTTTTCCAGTGGTCATGTATGGATGTGAGAGTTGGACTGTGAAGTAGGCTGAGCACCAAAGAATTGATGCTTTTGAACTGTGGTGTTGGAGAAGACTCTTGAGAGTCCCTTGGACTGCAAGGAGATCCAACCAGTCCATTCTGAAGGAGATCAGCCCTGGGATTTCTTTGGAAGGAATGATGCTAAAGCTGAAACTCCAGTACTTTGGCCACCTCATGTGAAGAGTTGACTCACTGGAAAAGACTCTGATGCTGGGATGGATTGGGGGCAGGAGGAGAAGGGGATGACAGAGGATGAGATGGCTGGATGGCATCACCGACTCGATGGACGTGAGTCTGAGTGAACTCTGGGAGTTGGTGATGGACAGGGAGGCCTGGCGTGCTGTGATTCATGGGGTCGCAAAGAGTCGGACACGACTGAGCACCTGAACTGAACTGAATAACCCACAAGGGCAAAAAATCTGAAAAAGAAGATATATATATATATACATACACATACATACATATACACACCAGTCAATCCTAAAGGAAATCAGCTCTGAATAATCATTTCAAGGACTGGTGCTAAAGCTGAAACTGCAATACTTTGGCCACCTGATGAAAAGAATGAACTCATTGGAAAAGACCTTGGTGCCGGGAAAGATTGAGGACAGGCAGAAAAGGGGACAACAGAGGATGAGATGGTTGGATGGCATTACTGACTCAATGGACATGAGCTTGAGTCAACTCCGGGAGTTGGTGATGGACAGGGAGGCCTGGCGTGCTGCAGTCCATGGGGTCAACAAGAGTCGGACACGACTGAGCGACTGAACAACAACAACATACATGTATTAGCAAAACTGAATCACTTTGTTGTACACCTGAAGCTAACACGACATTGTAAATCAACTGTACTCCAATAAAAACATAAAAATTAAAATAAAACTTGGATAGAGGAGGAGAGTCTGTCCCAGGATACAGAGAAATAGGGGTGGTATGACAGGCAGGGGTCCTGGGCCTTGCAGGAACTGGAAACAAGGGATGTGTCTTCCCAGTAAACTTCAGTTTAGGCTAATTTTCCTCCTTGCTTGTGACTCTTCTCTCGCTCTGAGGAGATATTTTTTTCCCTCTCAGTGGTCAATTGTCTGAACATCCTCCCCATTTCCATTGTGTGGGCCTCCATTCATCCTGTGTTCCAGGGGATTGATGCCTGTGACTTGTGACCTGTAATCTGAGACTGGGATGAAGTAGGATGCCAGGAACCTGTGCCTGAGGTGGGCCAGGCGACCCCAGGACCTGCAGGGTGTGAGTTGCAAACTGACTACGTAGCCTAAACCAAGCTCATGGAGTGGTGTGGCTTGGGCCACCGACTGGAAGGAGTTTTCAATGACTGACATTCCCTGGGCTTCACAGGCAAACTTGTTTTCAGGCTTCCCTGTAAGATGAAGACTCTGGGCAGACACTGAGTTCTTTCCCCATGGCTACCACCAACCAGAGTTGGAGAGCTGCTGACCCTTTCGAGGTCATTGTCTCCCACTGGGTTTGCTTTGTCAATTTCCTCACCTGTCTGCACTCACTCTCTGGGCAGGTAGGTTTGAGACCCTGCAGGAAAACTTAGCTGATCAACCCCAGACCTCCTCAGGACCAGAGGTACAGGAGGAATGAATGAATGGCTGAAAG
Organism: Bos javanicus; assembly: GCF_032452875.1. Taxonomy (NCBI): domain Eukaryota; kingdom Metazoa; phylum Chordata; class Mammalia; order Artiodactyla; family Bovidae; genus Bos; species Bos javanicus. Next base: position 116,474,994 of record NC_083870.1, read on the forward strand.
AATGGGTGAATGACCAGGCAGACCCATTGCTTGGGGTCTGCCCCGCCCCTTCTTGTGTCTAAAATCATGACCTCTGTGTTGGGGGGACAGGGTTGGGGTGTAATTTGGGCTCCTTTTGCTCGTCAATTTGCTGCCAAAGATCCGTATAGTCAAGGCTGTGGTCTTTCCAATAGTCGTGTATGGATCTGAGAGGTGGACAATAAAGAAGGCAGAGCATGGAAGAAATGATGTTTTGCAGCTGCGGTGCTGGAGAAAACTCTTGAGAGTCCCTTGGACTGCAAGGAGATCAAACCAGTCCATCCTAAAGGAAATCAGTCCTGAATATTCATCGGAAGGACTGATGCTGAAACTGAAACTCCCATACTTTGGCCACCTGATGCAGAGAATTGACTCATTGAAAAAGGCTGTGATGCTGGGAAAGATTGAAAGCAGGAGGAGAAGGGGATGACAGAGGATGAGATGGTTGGATGGCATCACTGATTCAGTAGACATGAACTTGGGCAAAATCTGGGAGATGGTGAGAGACAGGGAAGCCTGGCGTGCTGCAGTCCATGGCGTCTCAAAGAGTTGGACACGGCTTGGTGACCAAACAGCAACAACAGCTCCTGGACCCCACGCAAGCTCCTGGGTCTGCTGGGTGCTGTCTCCCCTGAACCAGGGGAGGAGAAATTCCTGCTTAAGTCAGCCATCCCGACAGGACATGGGTAAGTCTCCCTCCCTTCATTTCTCCCAACCCCCTCAATTGTGCACCTAATGAAATAGAGTGAGGTCGCCGGGGTCCCCTCCTCTCCAGCATCTCCCCAGCTCCCTGTAGCATCTGCTTCCCACAAGGCCACGTTCCTCCAGATTTGGGCTCCAGACTGGGCTGACCTCCATCCCAAAGCACTTTCCAGGCTCAGACTGGAAGCAGGCCGGTGCCTACACAGTCCCCAGGAAACCATGTCTCTTAGGCCAGCCCTTCTGGGGAGCATGGCTCCCCTCTCCCCGCTGACCCCTAAGAACCTCTCTGAGGTGCCTCTCGAGGCCCAGAGGAAGACAAGGGCTCTGTCGCCTGGGTCTGCCTGACATCCCACCCTGGGGAGCCCCAGGCTGAGGCTGGGCTGCTGATAAGATTCTGAAGCGAATTCTGAAGCTGGCCGCCCGCGTGCCACCTCCAAGCTGTGGGGAGGAGGCCTGTTTATTTTGGGTTTGATGAGTAAATCATGTGGAACAGAATCAAAAGCTGTGCTGAAGTCGACACAGATGCCATCTGTCACTTCGCCCTCAGCCACCAGGGGGGAGGGGGAGGGGCACTGGATGGAGTGACAGGCTCTTTAGAACTTTTGCCAACCATGACTCAATGCCCTCTTCATTTGTAAAAATGCCCTAGCAAGTGAAAATGTAATACATTGTCTGCTTTAGTTTTCAAGCTTGAAGGGTGGAGTTTTGAGGTCAAACGTCCGGTGGCATCCTTTTCTGTTTAAAAATGCACATGTGTGGGAACCACTCGTGTTTAGCTCACCTCTCATCCTTTCTTTAGGAAATGTGTCTCTGCCAGTATATGGAGTGTTCAAGGATTTCAAACAACCACCTGGGCTAAGCTTCCTCTAATTGAAAAGGGAGGCATCTACTCGGGGTGAGAGCCTCTGGTGGGCAGTGATTAACCCAGTTTAATTAACAGTCATGTGGCTCCCTGTTTATCTGTTGAAACACAGCCCTGCCTCAGGAGGACACTCTGCATACCCTAAAGGCCCTCTGCCAGCTGTGGGTGTTTGCCTTCAATGGCTCTTGTGCCAGTCTGGGCATCCCTTACTCATCTCACCCAGCATGGGGACTTCTGGCCTCAGGGAATGGCCGGTCTCCCTCGGCCTTAGCTTTGAGAGGGACTGGGGCCCAGGATGGATCCCATCCTTGCTCTCAGTCCCTTCACTTGTCCTAGCTTGGTCTTGGCCCTGTCCAGGCCCTGGGTCATCACTGGCTGGTAACTGCTAACTGTGGGTCTTTCCACATTTCTCTTGGAGGCCCCCAGATCTATATCCTATTCAGTTTTCCTGAACTGGCCATGCGCACCCATCTTCATGGCAGCTGGCTTCATGTGGGAGCTGACCTTCTGTTTACTTTTGTCTTGACTGCTCTGGGGGGAAACCAAGGCGGGCAAGGAAGAGCCTTGGGTTTGCAGGCAAGAGACTCAGTCTTCGCAAGCCTCCTGTGCAGCCTGAGTCACTTAACCCTTTAAACTTCTATCTGCTCATATTTAGAGTAAGCAGAGTAATATATTTCTTATAGAGTTGTTGTAAGGATTATGTTAATATGGAAAAAAAGGGCCTAGGTCAGTCCCTGGCACATAGGGTATTAATAGTCACTTGGCTGAGTCTGACTCTTTGTGACCCTATGGACTGTAACCTGCCAGGCTCCTCCATCCAGGGAATTCTCCAAGCAAGAATACCAGAGTGGGTTGCCATGCCCTTCTCCAGGGGATCTTCCCAACCCAAGGATGGAACCCAGGTCTCCCACATGGCAAGTAGATTCTTTATTGCCTGAGCCACTGGGGAGTCCAGTAAGTGTTAATCAAAAATCAGTGTCCTTCCCTTGTATACCTATGGCTGACCCGTGTCGGTGTATGGCAGAGGCCAACACACTATTGTGAAACAATTGCCCTTCAATTAAAAATGAGTAAATTTGTGGAAGGGGGAGTGGAATCAGTGTCCTGGGGGTTGCATTGCATTTAAGCTGAAGTGGGAAACATCAAGATCTGTCCTTCGGCAATAATAAGAGATCACTGAGTAAACCAAAATGCTACCTTGGGACTGTTGACACCATGACTTTTTAATTAATGACTTTGTGTATTCTTGGCTGTGCTGCATGGATTTTGGTCTTTGTTTCTGTGCACGGGATTTCTCTAGTTGCGGTGAGCAGAGTCTACTCCTCATTGCAGTGAGAGGGCTTCTCATTGCAGTGGCTTCTCTTGCTGCGAAGCACAGGCCCTAGTGCACGTGGGCTCTGTAGTTGTGGCTCACAGACTTAATTGCCCTGTAGCACGTGGGATCTTCCTGGACCAGGGGTTGAACCTGTGTGCCCTGTATCGGCAGGTGGATTCTTAAGCACTGGACCATCAGGGAAATCAAGAATGCTTAAAGCATTCTTAAAGAACTGAACTCCAGAAGGACCAGCCCTTACTAGGTGGTCCAGGGTCACTTGCTGGACTTAGGGACAGGGCAGCAGAAGAGCAAACCTGCTATAAAAGGTCAAGGTCAACCTTTCAAGGTCCAGGAGAAACTGGGCAAAGCTGATTGACCCAGTGGGCTTGTTTTGGTTTGAATCTGTAGGAATTCTAAAGTAAATTCTCTTAGCCTGGTAATTCTCTCATGTGGGACATATGCCGCGTTAGATACCCAGGAGAAATTCAAGGGCTGAGGGTAGTGTCATGAGATTGACACTCTTCCTGTCTTAGAGTCTTAAGATTCCTCAGCCTTGAGGTCTTGCCATCTTGGGGTCTTACAATCTCGAGGTCTTTCTGGAAGAAGTCTCAACTCTGTTTCAGAACTCTTGAAGCTAGAGCTGAACTAATCAAAATTGCAGCCCAGTTTTCACCCAACCCAACTTTGGAAGGAAAACTATGACAAACCTAGACAGCATATTAAAAAGCAGAGACATCACTTCACTGACACGTGTCTGTATAGTCAAAGCGATGGTTTTTTCACTTGTCATGTACAGATGTGAGAGTTGGACCATAAAGAAGGCTGAGAGCAGGAGAATGTTTACTTTTGAATTGTGGTTCTGGAGAAGACTCCTAAAGGAAATCATCCCTGAATATTCATTGGAAGGACTGATACTGAAGCTCTAATACTTTGGCCACCTGATGAAAGTAGCTGACTCATTGGAAAAGACTCTGATTCCAGGAAAGACTGAGGGGAAGAGGAGAAGGAGGTGACAGAGGATGAGATGGTTGGATGGTGTCATCAAATCAATGGATATGAGTTGAGCAAACTGTTTGATGGTAAAGGGCAGGGAGCTCTGGCATGCTGCAGTCCATTGGGTCACAAAGAGCTGGACCTGACTGAGCAACTGAGCAAAAACCTTTCAAGACACAGAAGCTTTGTTTGGGAGTGGGGGAGGGTGTATGAGGGCGAAGCAGGTCTCCACCAAACCTCTCCTCTTGCAGCAGCTCAGAGGGAGCCCTTGGCTAGAAAGAGGGTGTCCAGGTGGGGTAAAGAGTTGTCCCTAGTGGGTCATATCTTCCCTTGAGTCTTTCCCAAGGTCCCCTGGACCTCCTGCAAGAGGGTCCAATCTTTGTTGTTGATTATTGACTTACAACACTATACTTTTCATTTCAAAAATAATGAGGCAATGTACAGTGACACATCGTAGAATATGATAGGATTGGGGATAAACTGGGAAATTAAAGTGAAAGGAAACTAAGGTGAACCCTCAAAGTTCTGGGTGCTTTCAGAAACGTGCCCAAACAGGGCTCAGAAATCCTGAAAGCAAAACGGCTCTGTGGTCAAATTACGTCTGGGAAACACGGCCGATTGATCCTGGCTTTGGAGACCTACAGTGCGCACCAGAACACTGAGGGCCCTAGGGCTCCCCATGGCAAAGAGTCTGATTAACTTGCTCCTTACGTGTCATACACACACATGCACACACGCGCACTACACACAGTGCTTATTTTTATGCTGTTTCAGTAACGGGATGGATTGAATATGCTGCTTTCAAACCTGCTTTCTGCACTCCATAATGTATCACAAATATTTTTCCAAGCCATTAAATATTTTCTAAACATCTTTAATAGTTGCATTAGTATTCCATTTCATGGTTGTAACATAATTTATGTTCCCAAATCCTATTGTAATATGTTTAGCTTGGTTCTCATTGTTTTATGAATAACTTGGATGAACAGCTTTCACGTAAAATCTTTGTAGACATTTGTGATTATATTCTCAGGCTCTGTCCTCTGTCGTGGCATTTCTGGGTCAAAGATATATGGATTTTAAGATTCTTGATACATATTGCCAATGTTGAATCATTACAATAATTTAAGTCTCTTCTTTTATGTTTATTTTGAAATAATTTTAAAGCAATAGACAAGTTTCAAGAATAGCATGGGGAACCCTTTTCCTTGAATTATTTGAGAGAATGTATAGCCATGTGCCCCATCATCTGCAAATACTCTACTGCACGTTTCATGCAGACAAGGTCATTCTCCTACACAACCAACAGGACAGCCACTGAAATCAAGAAATTAAAGTTAATACATTACTAGTCTTCTATTCTCAGTCTCCTTTCAAGTTTTATCACTTGTTTTAACAATGTCCATTTAGAGCAAAATGACTCAACCCAGGTCATGGGTTATAGTTGCATCGTCTCTTTCCTCATTCTGGAAAAAATTCTTAATCTTCCTCTGCCTTTCATGATCTAAACACTTTTGAAGATTACAAGCTAGCTATCATGTGCTGTGCCCCTTGATTAGATTCAGGTTATTCACATTTGTCAAGACATCTCAGCAGGTACCAAATGATTTTGTTTCATCCTATTACTGGTGATTTTGACACTAATCACTGGGTTAACAGGATGTCTACCAGGATTCTCTTTTGTAAAGTTACTTTTTCCCCTTTGCAATTAGTAAGTATTTTGTGGAAGTGAGTGTGAAGTCGTTCAGTCGTGTCCGAGTCTTTGAGACCCCATGGACTGTAGCCTACCAGGTCCTCCGTCCATGGGATTCTCCAGGCAAGAATACTAGAGTGGGTTGCCATTTCCTTCTCCAGGGGATCTTCCCAACCCAGGGGTCGAACCCGGGTCTCCCACATTGCAGGCAGATGCTTTACCATCTGAGCCACCAGGGAAGCAAACACCTTATTTTTCTTCAACCTTTCACTCACTAGTTTTGGCATCCATTGATTTTTTGTGATGTGTTATTGCAACAGTATGGGCTTCCCTGGTGGTTCAGTGGTAAAAAGAATATGCTTGCCAGTGCAGGAGATGAAGGAGATGTGGGTTTGAACCTTAAGTTGGGAAGATCTCCCAGAGGAGAAAATGGCAACAATATTACTATAGAACAGTAGTTGTCAAAAATGGTGATTTGTTAATTCCATCTCATCTTCTGCACATGTTAGCTGGCTTTCAAGTCTTAGAAGAGCTTTCTCATATCCTTATTTATTTCTGACTGTTTATTTTACCAGTGAGTTAGGATGCATTGGTATCATTACTTATTTTGATACTCAAATTATGCCATATGTTGTTAGTGGAAGTCCTGGCTACTGGGCATCTATTTACATCCTTTGTCCCATCCCTGCAATGGGTTCAGTACTTCTGTTCTTGCTGTTATAATGAGATGCTCTAGCTTTCCAGCCTTGATACAGACTATTTATCCGGGTGACTTTGATTCCTTTAAGGAGAGAATGGTACTCAGACACCAACATCTGGGTGCTAGGCATGCTCATCCCTAGTGTGCTGTTGCTGCTCACGTCCTCTTCAAAGGCAGAGCTGGAGCGTCCATGTATATGACGTCCCTTGGATACTTTAATTTCAATCCAGAACTGTAGGATCCCTCTTAGCTTCCTTCCTGTATTTGTAACTTCAGTATCCTATTATCATCAGTATATTTGGTTTATTGTTTCTTATTGGTGCTTACTTTTTCCTTAAATAAATATGCCTTAATTATGAAATAGGAAAAACTACTTAATTTTGGAATTAAGATTCAAGTTCAAAGGAAATAAATGTGTGTTGAGGAGTGGGCAAAATGTTATTACAAGTTCAGTTCTGATAGCTAAACCTAAAAAAGAAAGCCCAGAAAAAAATTTTTGATAACTCATCTATTAAATAATTTTAAAACACTAAATAAAGTGTTCAGGAAACAAATACAGAACACTCAGAAACAAAAAGGAAAAATTATAACTAATATGTTTTAATTACATTTTAAAAAATAGTGGTTTTACCTTGAGAAGGTATAGTTGATTCAACATCAACTAATTTATTCTTATAAGTCGTCAAATTTAGAGACTAAGGAGAAAAGCCATATTACAATCTTAATTAATGGTAAAAAAAAAAGTTTCTTAAAGTTTGATATAGAATTATTTCTAAACTGTGTCATAAATTGAATAGAAAAATACTTCCTTAAGTAACAGTATCTATCCAAAACCCTGGCACTAATGAAGATGAATATAGCATTTCATCTCTGAAATTAGAAACATATCTGCTGCTGCTGCTGCTGCTAAGTTACTTCAGTTGTGTCCAACTCTGTGCAACCCCACAGATGGCAGCCCACCAGGCTCCCCCGTCCCTGGGATTCTCCAGGCAAGAACACTGGAGTGGGCTGCCATTTCCTTCTCCAATGCATGAAAGTGAAAAGTGAAAGTGAAGTCGCTCAGTTGTGTCCAACTCTTCGTGACCCCACGGACTGCAGCCCACCAGGCTCCTCCGCCTATGGGATTTTCCAGGCAAGAGTCCTGGAGTGGGTTGCCATTGCCTTCTCCAAGAAACATATCTACATATCAACTATTATAGAGGCTGTCCAACTTTGTTTTGGAAATTTTAGAAACTTCATGAAAAAGTGTAAAATTGATAAATATGGGAAAGCAAGGGAAAAGTTAACTTTATTTGCATGCCTTAGTGTCTATTAGTAGTAAATTAGTTCAGTATGGTGACCACACAGAAAATATACCCATGAAATTTAACATCTCTGCTATAATTATAAAGCATGGAAAAATTATACTCCATAGCAACAAAAGGTATAATAACTTAGAAACCAGTTTTTTTTTTTTTTTTTAAATGTTGGTATGATACGGGAAGGATTCCCTAATAGCTCAGTGGGTAAAGAATCCGCCTGCAATGTGGGAGACCTGGGTTCGATCCCTGGGTTGGGAAAATCCCCTGGAGACTGGAAAGGCTACCCACTCCAGTATTCTGGCCTGGAGAATTCCATGGACTGTTAAGTCCATGGGGTCAAAAAGAGTCTGACACGACTGAGTGACGTGCACTTTCACTTTCACTTTCATGATACGGGAAAATTAGAAAATGTAACTGCAGTGAGAAATTAGTCATAAGACTTACATGGATGAGTCTCAAAGAGTGATTTCAGCACAGTACCATAAACCTACCCCTATAACATGTCTCAGTGTAAATTTTTATGGCTGCAGTTCTTTTAGAGCATTAATTTTTACTTGCTCGAATTCCCATGTATTCATGTTAGAAAAGATTCCCAGTTATATTTAAAAATCAAGTTTATTGAAGTGTGATCTTCAGGTAGTAGAGTTATAGTTGTACAGTTTGATGGATTTTGACAAACATTTAGCTGTGTGACTACCACTACAATCAACGAGCAGAATGTGCACATCCATTTAAAAGCTTGGCATTGGTAACACTGGTGGTGTAGTGGTGAGCATAGCTTCCTTTTCTTCTAAAAGCTTCCCTTATGCCTCTTTGTAGTCAATCCTTCTCCCCACACCCAGCCTTTGGCAACCACTGGTTGAATTTTGGTCACTGTAGGTTTGCCTTTTCCAGAATATCAAACAAATAGAATCATCCATAATATAACCCTCGGTGTGGCTTATTGCACTTAGCATGATACTTTTAAGCTTTACACGTGTTTCTGTACATATAAACAGCTCATTGCTTTTAACTCCTGGGTAATATTCCATTGTATGGCTAAATCACCATGTGTTTACCCATTCCCCAGTTGAGAGCCATTATGAATAAAGCTGTTATAAGCATTTGTGTGTAGCTTTTTATGTGAACATGTGTTTTTTTATTTCCTTTAGGTGACTACTGAGCCATGGGACCGCTTGGTCATATGATAAATCTGTTTAACTTTATTAAAAATCACATTTGGTTTTCTTATTCTTGGCTCCATCTTATTTCTCTTATGTGGAAGAGCTCTCTGTAGTGATTTTACTTACCATTATTGTCCCTTCACCTTGGTTTCCGCACACTGAATAAAAATGTCTCTTTCCATAGCTCTCCATCCTGATTGCTTGTTGGAATCAATCGCCACTCCTTTGTAATGCTGTATTGCAACTGCCACGGGTATTTAGTTCTGAAAAGGAAAAATTCTCTTATCTGTATTTTTAAAATGCTTCATGTGTCCTTCAGATGGTCCATCAAAGCTAAGAGCTCCTATCTGAAATATACCACTTAACGCTGTAGAAGATAAGAGAAACTGAAGATGATGGAACAAAGCAAAAATTAGGGAGGATGGAGGGATGAAGGGCCCTTGTGCTGTCTCTCTCCTCTTTCAGAACAGAGAGTAAGTGCCGGCTGCATATGGGTGATGGGCTTGGAAACAGATGTCTAAGTACATTGTTTAATGTTGTAATGACAGCCACAGGATAACCGAAACCAGAAACTCTTAGAGGTCGTCAGTAAAATGTGGGATGGGGATCAAAGCAGAGAGAGGAAGAGATTTTTACTCTTCACTTAATATCTTTCTGTACTGTGTGAAATGTTTTCTTTTTTTTTTTTTTTAACCATGATGATGTATTACTTTTATAATAATAATTTAAAATATGACTTAACCGAAGGTATGACTTAACTTGCTGGTATGAAGTCTGTGCTATACGGAATATCAAAAGTTGATGGGGGGCGGGGTGGTATTTGTAGAGATGGTTTCCTACCAAGAGTGTTGGAAGGGATGGAATCCAGGATATACATGGAGAGCTCAGCTTTAGGAGGAGGGAAGGATAGAAGGATGAGGTGGGGTCTGGGAGCAATGCTTTGCATGAAAGAAGGTTGGTGAAAGCTCTGGCTACTCTAGTGGGGTGCTCTCAACTCTTTTCATTCAACGAAGTGGGGCTGGTGCTTTATGGAGAAGAGCCCAGCTGTGGGTGATGACATAACTCAGGGAGGCAGTAAGTGATGAGCAACAGCACCATCAGGCAGCAGCCATAAGGTTGACCAGATGGTTGAATTCTAGAACCTCCACATTGTTGGCCTAGTTATTTCAGAAGCTGATGTTGACAACAGTGAGACATGGGCCAATGAATTCAGAACACTTATCACAGTGCTAACTGGACTGCAAGTCTAGTTCTGAAGTTCTGGAGACCCAAGGTAAAGGCAATGACAAGTTTCTTAAGTCATAATCTTATAAGGGCTTGGATAGGGTTGGGAGGACACTTACCCCCTGAAGATTTCCCCTACCGTCATGTCCTGAGATTACAAGGTGCAGCCAAGGGGCACTGCCAATCCTCCCCAGCACCCTGGCATCTCACCTCTGCTCTCTGTGTTCACGTTGACATCGTGTCCTTCTTTTCTCAGCAGGTGTAGAATAACTTGCAGGACCCAGCGAGTAAGTACCTCCTAAAATTTTGCACCCTGGGTGCCTCATTCACCTGGCCAGAGACACAGCCCTGCCCACTCAGTGATCTGAATGCAAGGCGTAATGGAAATAGCAAAACGAGGCCCTTTCTTCCTAGTCTTCTAAACGTAACTATGGATTCAGTTTGGGAAGGAATAAAGGTTTATTCTACATGAAGAGATTTCATATTTTCACCCCTGGAATAGGATAGATAGATGGATACATAGATAGGTATAGATAGACGGGCTTCCGGTGGCTCAGGGGCAAAGAATCCACCTGCCAATATGGGAGACATAGGTTGGGAAGATCTCCTGGATAAGGCAATGGCAACCCATTCCAGTATTCTTGCCTGGGAGATCCCATGGACAGAGCAGCCTGGCAGGCTACAGTCCATGGGGTTGCAAAGAGTCGAACACGACTTAGTGACCGAACAATAGCAGCAACAGTGATGACAAAAATTGATAGGTCGATGATAGATAAATGGTAGATTTATCTGGAAAGCAGAAAAGAAAGTCAGAGGCCAAAAGACCAGTTAGGAGGATGCACCCGTTGGCAGGCCCAGTTAGTAGCAGCTGGAGGCACATCTGTACCTAGTCCAGGGGATTTGCGGAAACGGTGACTGATCTGATCAATATCAACAACCTTCCCACACCACTGCCCCCCACATCAGCCTCGCCTCCATCACCCTCAGATGTGTATACACTGTTCAGCTTTGGTGACTCACGGCAGCTCACCCACCTGCCACACTGATCACGGAGGCCACGCTTCTGACCTGGGTGGGACAACAGCTCCACACACCCGGCCATCTGACATCCAGGACGCGGGAACGGCACTGTGAAAGGCAGGTCCCTCGAGGAGCCTGCGCGTGCCCTGATTCCGCCGCTTTGCATCACAGAAGGCAAATGGAAGGCTTAGGCGGTTAAAGGGAAAGTTCACCCGAGCCCCATCAAAGAGCCGTGTGCTGTCATCGGCCTCTCAGCAGGTGAGGGCTCACGTGGGAAGCAGATGTGTCTGCAGAGTCTGCCCGTGTGATTTACTGGACATGAAGCACATATAATACAATTCCACATCTGGTGGAGTTAAGGAGGAACTGGGCAGTCACGTAGCCCAGTGCGTGCTTTCTGGAGGAGCATGAAAGAGCACATACATTGTTCCGAACAGGAACAATAAACTCTGGGGCTTCCACAAGTTTAGTAATTTGTGCGGGCCGCCTTGGCTGTCGTCTCGCTCAGTAAGAGGTGAGATCTCAATTTCTCCAACAGTACTGATAAGTAGAGCAAGACAAAAAACCACTGTGTAAAATGATTAAAAGTAAGAAATTCTTTCAGTTTGATATATAACTTAATGTCTGTTTTATTTATTCCCAGTTCCCTTCACAAAGGGGCTCAGAAAACCACAGGAAATGCCGCTTCCCACTCCCAGGGCTGTGTTGCTACGTGTCTGTTTCCAATGTCACCTTGAGCAAAGTCTGTTGCTCATCCCTTTACCTTTAAGCCATCTCTGCTATGAGAGCTCCCACTCGCAGGCCAGCTGCACCCTGCACTCGTCTCTGAAGCCTCAGAGATCACCTGTGACAAACACAGGGCAGAGACAAGTTTCAAGCTCATGCATCCAGATCTCAGCAGAGGTTCTCTCTGGATGATGGGATTCAACTTGCTTCGTATTCTTTTTCTCTGTCTCTGTCGAAGCTTTCACGTATTTCTGATCCAGGCAGGACAGTAGGTCCACATACCTGGCTATTTGACATCCAGGATGCTTTCAAAGCTAGATGATGTAGTAAAAACCAGAGAGATCCCCTTGCAGACAAAGGTCTGTCTAGTCAAAGCTATCGTTTTTCTAGTAGTCACGTACAGATGTGAGAGTTGGCCCATAAAGAAAGCTGAGTGTTGAAGAATTGATGCTTTTGAATGGTGGTGCTGCAGAAGACTCTTGAGAGTCCCTTGGACTGCAAGGAGATCCAACCAGTCAGTCCCAAAGGAAATAGACCCTGAATATTCATTGGAAGGACTGACGTTGAAGCTGAAGCTCCAATACTTTGGCCACCTGATGTGAAGAGCCAACTCATTGAAAAAGACCCTGATGCTGGGAAAGACTGAGGGCAGGAGGAGAAGGGGATGACAGAGGATGAGATGGTTGGATGGCATCACCAACTCCATGGACATGAGTTTGAGCAAACTTCGGGAGAGATTGAAGGATAGGGAAGCCTGGCGTGCTGCAGTCCATGGGGTCGCAAAGAGTTGGGCATGACTTAGTGACTGAACAACAACAACTGCTTTCAAATATTTCTAAAATTTTCAGATTCTCTGTTTAGTTTTTGTTTCTGGTGTTTTTGTGTTGTTGTAATTTTTAAAGGAGAGAAAAGAATTCATGCTTTCTAGCCTACTTGGCCTGAGATGAGTTCTTTTACCAGACCACAAGGACTACATATCCAGCCCTGAAAAGGTTAGCCAAAGCCTGGCCCTGTGTCTGGACCCCCTCTCTCTGGGTCTGCAGGCTCCCGGTGGCAGCATGGAAAACCATCAGCTGTAGAGAGCAGGGTTGTGGCCCCACACACCTGTACCTGCTGACGTGCGGTTGAAACCTCATGCTAAGAAAATCCAGGTGGGCGACGCCTTCTTCTTAAAGTTTTCTTTCTGGAAAAACACGTGCAGGTGTTTGGAGACCAGCTGAAGAAATAAGAGCAAAGCTGCGGGCACTTTCTCGCGGGCCTTTATTACCAAGAAGGAACACGTAGTCGGTGGAGCGCCTGGTGAAAGCACATTGGCCGAGGTGATGTCTGAGTGCCGGGTCTTCCTGGCTTGAGAAGTGCAGACCCTGCTGTCCGAGGCCTCTGCCCCTGCTTTCTTTGTTCCATTAAATACATAATTGCTGATTTTGTGAACAGGACCTAAGAGGCCAGCACCATCGCTGTTAAATCACTTTTCAAACTTCCCAAGAAGCCTTTATTCTCAGGCGACCAGTGTCATTTGATCCCACCCAGCCCGGCTTTTCATTCTTAATCCCCCTTGTTTACCGTGGATTTAATCTCTGCCGTATTTAGGGTTTAGCTGGACAAATCCTATCCTCCCCCGGTCGGGCCATGTGACCACATCAGTTAGGCCCGTGACAGGGGCTTTAAATGTGTCTATCTCTGCAAAGAACAAACAGTCTCAAAGCTTTCAACCTTCCCCCATAAAGAGCCTTTAAAAGGACCTCAGACACTGGAGTGATAGGGACCACCCTGGTAAGGGTAAACCAGGTTTTGAAATGGAAAATTAGTCAATTTTTCGATACAGTGTGTGCCCATGAAAAGACTCAGACCGGTTTTACAATGGTTTTGTACTTTCAAAAGCAAGAGAAATTCGAGCCATATGGCTCAGGGTTAGTATTCAGACCCCCAGGCTCTTGAGCCCTCTGTCCCGTCTTGGGAACATGCAGGTTGGTACAAGTTTGGGGCCAGGCCATAAACACTGTCTAGGATACTTGGGGTGATTTGTGTGGATAGAAGCCCCCTAGAATGCATCACCACAGTTGATTTTTCTTTTTCCTTCTGGAAACTGGTATTGGTTTGGGGAACAAATAAATATTCCAATTCTCACTAAAGGCTCCAGAGTGGAGCCCAGCAGGGAGGGGACAGAACTCACACACACACAGCTCATCACCTGCAGATAGACCAGGACCTCCTTGGCTTTACTGGTCTAAAAGCAAAGCTGGTTTTACATTGTGACTTGAATTTAACTCAACCCAAGATCTTTTTTAAGAAAAGATTGAGGTAGAATATACACAACGTAAAATTTAATATTGTAAACGTTCTATCGTCTTTAAAAAAATATTTTAATTGGAGGATAATTGCTTTACAATATTGTGTGGGTTTCTGCCATATATCAATATGAGGACAGAGCCAGTAGGAATTTTCTATAAGAGGCAGGGAGCTCAAACCTGGCCCTCCGTGACAATCTAGAGGGGTGGGATGGGGTGGGAGGGAGTTTCAGGAGGGAGTTTCAAAAGGCAGGGGACATATGCATACCTAAGGCTATAGCCATTTTTAACTGTACATATCAGTGAAATTAAGTGCATTCACAGTGTCTTGCAACCATCACCATCACCCGTCTCCAGGATCTGTTCATCTTCCCCAACAGAAACTCTGTCCCCATGAAGCCCTCACTCGCCATCCACGTTCCCCAGTCCCCGACAACCACAGTCTACTTCCTCTCTCCATGAGCTTGACTCCTCTAGGAACCTCATGGAAGTGCAATCACATAGTATTTCACTCCTTTTAAAGACTAACTAATATTCCATTGTGTGGATGGACCACTTTTTTTTTAATCCTTTTATCCATTGATGGGCATGGAGGTTGCTTCCGCCTTCTAGCCATTGTAACAATGCTACTTATGAATAAGGATGTGTAAATATCTATTTAAATCCCTGCTTTCACTTCTCTGGGGTATACACCTAGAAGTAGGTTGCAGGATCACATGGTAACTCTATGTTTAGGCTTTTGAGGAAACTCCATTCAGGCTCCATCATTTTACATTCCCACCAACCATGCACAAGTGTTCCAATTTCTGCACGTCCTCCTCAACACTTTTAATTTTGTGTGTGTGGGTCTGTATTTTGTTTAAACTAATAGCCATCCTAATAGGTATGAAGTGGCATCTCATTGTTGTTTTGAAGTGCATTTCCCTAAAGATTCACGATTTTGAGCATCTCTTTATGTGCTTATCAGCCATTTGTTGATTTGGAGAATATGCAAGTCCTTCGCCTGTTCTTAGAGCCGCTTGGTTGCTGCTGTTGTTGAGTTGTGGGAGTTTGGGTATCTCTGGACATAACCCTTATCAGACTTGTGATCTGCAAACATTTTCTCCTGTTTTATGGCTTGCCTTTTCACTCTGTAAATGGTGCCCTTTGACGATGACCCACTGAATTATAATCGACCTGTTCATCCCTCCACTAGTCTCCATGTGGCGTGCAAGAAGTTACAGCTCAGGGTGTAAGGAAACAGGGAACCAGACCCCTGGCCACTGGAGCAGGGAAGCAGAAAGGTTTCAGAATGAAACACCAGGCCTCTCAAGACAATAAAAGGGAACTGTTGTTCTTTAGTCACTAAGTTGTGTCCGATTCTTTTTCGACCCCGTGGACTGCGGTCTGCCAGGCTCCTCTGTCCATTGGATTCTCCAGGTAGGAATACTTGAGTAGGTTGCCATTTTCTCCTTCAGGGGATCTTCCTGACCCAGGGATCAAACCCGAGTCTCCTGTATTGCAGACAGGTTCTTTATCAACTGAGCTTTCAGGGAAGCCCAATAGAAGGGGAGCTGGGGGCAAATGCTGGCATTATTGCTAATACTCCTAGGTTTCTGGGCTGCCTCTCTACCAGGCTGGGAGGCAGAGACTTGCCCTCAGCATCTTGGAAGCCCAGCACCCACCACCAGCACCCCGTCTCGCTCTGTCAGTCAATGAACGGAGGGAGCAGGGTGTCACGTGCCCAGATGACTGTGGCACATGCAGTCAGCAGGCCCCGCTGGCCTGTGACCTTGGATCTGGCCATTAAATCTGGGGTTTCTTGTTGCAGTGTGTCCTCTGAGACCATTTAATACTCACGCAGAAATTGGAAGCCCTGAAGGTCAAGGGTTCCACATGAAAGACTTTCTGTGTGTGGGGCGAAACCTGAATCTCTGCATTAAGTAATGCCTTCCAGACAGTTCCTGCCCTGTGTGCCCTCCTTCACAGAGGACCCCAAGGTTAACCTCCTGGCCCATCCCATCCCTGCCTCTGGTCTGTGGTGAGTGGCATGAAGCTGACCTTTGGAGTCAAAGCTGCTGTCCCTGGGGGGCCAACCCATCCGCTGAGCAGCCTGGTTTGGAGACACAGGCGTCTTCTCTCTCCTCCTCTGGCTGGTACTCTTGGCCATGCTCGGCGCTGACCTCCGGCTCTGAGCTCAAGGTCTTGAATCCAGAAACCAACCCCCACCCCCACCCCATCCCCTTTCTCCTCTCCTCTGGGACTGGGGTCTGTCAACAACACAAAAATGCTTATGATTCCAGATTTTAATGTTGGTGTGTGTGTGTGTGTGTGTGTGAGTGTGCTCAGTCGTGTCCGAGTCTTTGCGGCACCATGGACTGTAGCCCATCAGGCTCCTCTGCCCGTGGGCTTTCCCAGGCATGATTACCGGAGTGGATTGCCATTTCCTACTCCAAGGGATCTTTCTGACCCAGGTATCTGGGTCTCCTGCATTGGCAGGAGGATTCTTTACCACGAGCGTTGCTAACGTTGACATAGAAACCTTTTCCCTTGGTTCTGCACCATGTTACGAGATAATGGATTTTGCCTCAGTGTCTCTGGTCTGCATAGCTTTTTCTCACATTGTGGCAGGAACAAGGCAGTTAATCAAGAACAGACAGTGGTCATGCCGTGGGGGTGACTGACACCGAAGTCCTCTGGGTGTCCCAGCCTGCGAGATGATTCCTGTTGACCTTTAGAGACAAATGACAAGAGTCAGGGTACTGACTTCAGGAGGAGGGGACCCAGGCCTCTTCCAGAGCCTGTCTTCCCAGTGGAAGCCAGACGTGGTCCAAGCTCCCCACCCAGCCTGGGCGGGCTCCCCTTCTCCAGCACAGCGTCACCTCCCATCTGGATGAGGCTCTGGGATTTCTCTCTGCAAGACCCAAGAGCTTTCTTTGCAGAATCCTAGCCCCCTTGAGGCCACCTTCTTCCACTAGTCCTTGGCATGAGAAATGTTTTGTTTTGAGTTTGGGGTAAGGGGGCTTTTAAGGTAATCTTTTTAACCCCAGATGAGTAGATGCTGGTACCTTGTAGAGGGCAGAGGCAGAAAGAGCCGTTTCCTGGGAGGGAAGGGTCTTGACCCAGATGTGGAGGACCAGTGGCAAGGCCGAGAGGATGCGGAGGGGCTTCTGAGTGCTTCATCAGCTGAACGGAGTGTTTGGGGAAGGGCTACACTGGCAGATCCCGAGCTAAGTCAGCGGTGCTGGTTCAGTTCAGTTCAGTTGCTCAGTCATGTCGGACTCTTTGCGACCCCATGGACTGCAGCATGCCAGGCCTCCCTGTCCATCACCAGCTCCGGGAGTTTGCTCAAACTTATGTCCATTGAGTCGGTGATGCCATCCAGCCATCTCATCCTCTGTTGTCCCCTTCTCCTCTTGCCCTCAATCTTTCCCAGCATCAGGGTCTTTTCTAATGAGTCAGTTCTTCCCATCAGGTGTCCAAAGTATTGGAGTTTCAGCTTCAACATCAGTCCTTCCAATGAACACTCAGGACTGATCTCGGGGGTGGTGGGGGGCGGCATGAAGTAAGGATGTCAGGAAGGGGCCTAAGTCTGGAATGAATACAATAGCCCAACATGGAAGAAACCTAAATGTCCATCAACAGATGAATAGATAATGAAAATGTGGTGCACATACGCAATGGAATACAACTCAGCCACAAGAACGAATGAAGCTGGGTCATTTGCAGAGATGTAGATGGACCTACCGTCTGTCATACACAGTGAAATAAGCCAGACAGAGAAAAACAAATATAGTGTGTTAATGTATATATTGTCGTTGTTCAGTCTCTAAGTTGTGTCTGACTCTTTGCGACCCCATGAACTGTAGCCTGCCAGGCTCTTCTGTCCATGGGATTCTCCAGGCAAGACTACTGGAGTGAGTTGCCATTTCCTCCTCCAGGGGATCTTCCCAACCCAGGGATCGAACCCACATATCTTGCGGCCCCTGCATGGCAGGGAGCTTCTACCGCTGAGCCACCGGGGAAGCCCACTGATGAACCTATTTGCAGGACAGGAGTAGGGACGCAGACGTAGGGAATGGACTAGTGAACACGGTAGGGTGGGGGAGAGGAGAGTGGGTCAGATTGGGAGAGCAACATGGACAGCCATGTGTAAAATAGATAGCTAATGGGAAGCTGTTGGACAGCACAGGGAGCTCAGTTCAGTGCTCCGTGATGACCTAGAGCCGTGGGATGGGGGTGGCAGAGAGGCTCATATACGAATACATGCAGCTGGTTTATGTTGTTATGCAGCGGAAACTAACACAACATTATAAAGCAACTGTACCCCAATGAAATCAAGTCTGAAGTGTGTCCTGTGGGTAAAAAATAGTTTCCATAGGAGTGACCTGATGGAGCAGGGGCTCCTACCAGGAATGTGGGACAGGGAGTGGGGGCAGGAACTCAGAAAGAGGGGGCAGCGGGAAGCCCGCAAGTCCAGCCCAAGGGTTTAGACCTGGGTGTCTGCGTTTTTAGGACTTTATGGTGTCCTTTCCTTAGGACGATGGGGGCCAGGAGGGCAGGGGTCCTATTCATCCTGATATCACCTGTGCCAGGCCCAAGGCTGCACACAAGGTGAAACCCAGGATGTGGGTGTGGACACAAGGCGGGGTGTGGGGTGGAAGGGCAGGGGGCACAGTGGGAGGAGAGGCCTGGACTGAGGGAACTGGGGTCTTTGGGGGATGACCCCACGGTCTCACTGTGGATGTTTCCGGGAACGGCGTCTCAGGCAAGCTTCCTGACGATCATTCCAGGATCATTCCTGGAGAACTGGAAGGAGATGGGGGGACATCGGAAGCTTTAGGATGGAGCGGCCCAGCAGGTGACATTCAGGAGTCAGTCAGATGGAAGGCAAATTAGTGATTACTGTCTGCACTGAGGAAACTGGGGGATTGGGAGGGGCCCCCAATGCCCCTGCCATTTGGGTGGGCTGCTGCAATGCTCTCCAAGGTGGTTACCAAGTCAGAGACACTGTCCCCAACACTGGCTCATGATCTGGACCCCGGACAAACCAGATGCCCTTAGATGGAAGACACAAACCCTGGTCCCCGGGTGTGTTGACCCTTAGGGGTGGCCCAGGCATGCCAAGCTGGATGGAGGGGGGTGACAGGTTCAGAAGATGAGTCCCTATGGGGACAGAGGTGCAAGGAGGAGGTCTTCCCTGGTGGCTCAGACGGTAAAACATCTGCCTACAATGCAGAGATCCAGGTTCGATCCCTAGGTTGGGAAGATCCCCTGAAGAAGGAAATGGCCGTCCACTTCGGTACTCTTGCCTGGAGAATCCCATGGATGGAGAAGCCTGGTAGGCTACAGTCCATGGGGTCGCAAAGAGCTGGACATGACAGTGACTTCACTTCACTTCGCTTCACACAAGGCTTGGAAAGAAGCCCCGGGTCTGTCTGAAAGCGTCCCACCGGGGTCTGGGTCTAGAAGTTCGAGTGTGAGTGGGGAAGGTCCGAGGCTTCCCAGGCCTCGGGTCCATGAAGACTTGTGTTCCTGAGGACAAGTCAAACAGCCCATGGAGATGCTGTGTGGGCAAGAGGAAACCAGGAGGCTCTCCTCTGATTGTCCTCCCCAGAGGCCGGGATGCTCTCCGGTCAGTTGAGAACCTCCATCCTGGTGTGACAGGAGCTGTGTGCATCACTGTCACCATCAGCACGTCCCTCAGCTGTGCTCCCGGTGAACGCGAGTCCTCCCCTGATTCCTGCAGCCTCAGGACACCCAGCTCTGTGTCCTGGGCATCACTCTGGTCACCTCAATCGTGACCACCCCGTGCCTTCCGTTATCAGGGGTACATTTCCTGGCTTGAAGCCTCCTGTGAGCACACAGCCCAGGGGCAGAGCTGAAACGATCACAGATTTATTTACTCATTTTTTTTTCTTTTACTGATGGAAACTTTAGGCTTGGACGCACATCTCCAGCTCGCCGTTTGCTTGGTTTGCAAGCTCACGTCCCAGGACTACCTTCCTTGTGGCCCTTTCAAGAACAGCTGGCCCTGGTCTGCTTGTGCCAGAATGGTGCTGAGCTTCTTTCAAGACTTGTTTCAGGTTCCTGGAGCCTCCGCCGCCACTGCTGACCCTGTCCATCTGTCTGCCCAGTGCCTGAAGTTCTGTGATGTCTCCTTCGCTGCTGTAACAGAGTGCTGCAACTTGGGGGCCTAAAGCATCAGAAACATGTCCTCTCCAGCTCTTCAAGCCATGAGTTCGACATCAAGGTGTTGGCAGGCAGGGCTGCACTCTGTCTAGAGGCTCCAGGGGAGGGTCCTTCCTTGCATCTTCCAGCTCCTGACGGCTCCTTGCACTCCTGGGCTTGTGGCTGCATCCCTCCAACCTCTGCCTCAGCTTCATGAGGCCCTGCCCACCCTCTGTGACTGTATTTTTGCTTTTTTTCCCATTACTCTTCCTTCTCTGTCTCCTATAAGGAGGTAGTTCAATTCAGTCGTGTCCGACTCTTTGCAACCCCATGAATGGCAGCTCACCAGGCCTCCCTGTCCCTCACCAACTCCTGGAGTTCAATCAAACTCATGTCCATCGAGTCGGTGATGCCATCCAGCCATCTCATCCTCTGTCGTCCCCTTCTCCTCCTGCCCTCAATCCCTCCCAGCATCAGAGTCTTTTCCAATGAGTCAACTCTTCCCGTGAGGTGGCTAAAGTACAGGAGTTTCAGCTTTAGCATCATTCCTTCCAAAGAAATCCCACGGCTGATCTCCTTCAGAATGGACTGGTTGGATCTCCTTGCAGTCCAAGGGACTCTCAAGAGTCTTCTCCAACACCACAGTTCAAAAGCATCAATTCTTCAGTGTTCAGCTTTCTTCACAGTCCAAATCTCACATCCATACATGACCACGGGAAAAACCATAGCCTGGACTAGATGGATCTTTGTTGGGAAAGTAATGTCTCTGCTTTTCAATGTGCTATCTAGGTTGGTCATAACTTTCCTTCCAAGGAGTAAGCATCTTTTAATTTCATGGCTGCAATCACCATCTGCAGTGATTTTGGAGCCCCTAAAAATAAAGTCTGACACTGTTTCACTCTCCACTTTCACTTTCATCAAGAGACTTTTGAGTTCCTCTTCACTTTCTGCCATAAGAGTGGTGTCATCTGCATATCTGAGGTTATTGATATTCCTCCCGGCAATCTTGGTTCCAGCTTGTGCTTTATCTAGCCCAGCGTTTCTCATGATGTACTCTACATTTAAGTTAAATAAGCAGGGGGACAGTATACAGCCTTGACGTATTCCTTTTCCCTATTTGGAACCAGTCTGTTGTTCCATGTCCAGTTCTAACTGTTGCTTCCTGACCTGCATATAGGTTTCTCAAGAGGCAGGTCAGGTGGTCTGGTATTCCCATCTCTTTCAGAATTTTCCACAGTTTATTGTGATCCACAATATGTTCACACAGTCAAAGGCTTTGGCATAGTCAATTAAGCAGAAATAGATGTTTTTCTGGAACTCTCTTGTTTTTTCGATGATCCAGCAGATGTTGGCAATTTGATCTCTGGTTCCTCTGCCTTTTCTAAAACCAGCTTGAACATCTGAAAGTTCACGGTTCATGTATTGCTAAAGCCTGGCTTGGAGAATTTTGAGCATTACTTTACTAGCATGTGAGATGAGTGCAATTGTGCGGTAGTTTGAGCATTCTTTGGCATTGCCTTTCTTTGGGATTGGAATGAAAACTGACCTTTTCCAGTCCTGTGGCCACTGCTGAGTTTTCCAAACTTGCTGGCATATTGAGTGCAGCACTTTCATAGCATCATCTTTCAGGATTTGAAAGAGCTCAACTGGAATTCCATCACCTCCAATAGCTTTGTTCGTAGTGATGCTTTCCAAGGCCCACTTGACTTCACGTTCCAGGATGTCTGGCTCTAGGTGACTGATCACACCATCGTGATTATCTGGGTCGTGAAGATCTTTTTTGTACAGTTCTTCTGTGTATTCTTGCCACCTCTTCTTAATATCTTCTGCTTCTGTTAGGTCCATACCATTTCTGTCCTTTATTGAGCCTATCTTTGCATGAAATGTTCCCTTGGTATCTCTAATTTTCTTGAAGATATCTCTAGTCTTTCCCATTCTGTTTTCCT
This sequence comes from Bos javanicus, assembly GCF_032452875.1. Taxonomy (NCBI): domain Eukaryota; kingdom Metazoa; phylum Chordata; class Mammalia; order Artiodactyla; family Bovidae; genus Bos; species Bos javanicus. Next base: position 116,497,095 of record NC_083870.1, read on the forward strand.
CTATTTCTTTGAATTGATCGCTGAGGAAGGCTTTCTTATCTCTTCTTGCTGTTCTTTGGAACTCTGCATTCAGATGCTTATATCTTTCCTTTTCTCCTTTGCTTTTTGCTTTTCTTCTTTTCACAGCTATTTGTAAGACCTCCCCAGACAGCCATTTTGCTTTTTTGCATTTTTTTTCCATAGGGATGGTCTTGATCCTTGTCTCCTGTACAATGTCACGAACCTCCATCCATAGTTCGTCAGGCACTCTATCTATCAGATCTAGGCCCTTAAATCTATTTCTCACTTCCATTGTATAACCATAAGGGATTTGATTTAGGCCATACCTGAATGGGCTAGTGGTTTTCTCTACTTTCTTCAATTTAAGTCTGAATTTGGCAATAAGGAGTTCATGGTCTGAGCCACAGTCAGCTCCTGGTCTTGTTTTTGTTGACTGTATAGAGCTTCTCCATCTTTAGCTGCAAAGAACATAATCAATCTGATTTCAGTGTTGACCATCTGGTGATGTCCATGTGTAGAGTCTTCTCCTGTGTTGTTGGAAGAGGGTGCTTGTTATGACCAGTGCATTTTCTTGGCAAAACTCTATTAGTCTTTGCCCTGCTTCATTCCGTATTCCAAGGCCAAATTTGACTGTTATTCTAGGTGTTTCTTGACTTCCTACTTTTGCATTCCAGTCCCCTATAATGAAAAAGACATCTTTTTTGGGTGTTAGTTCTAAAAGGTCTTGTAGGTCTTCATAGAACCGTTCAACTCCAGCTTCTTCAGCATTACTGGTTGGGGCATAGACTTGGATTACTGTGATATTGAATGGTTTGCCTTGGAAACAAACAGAGATCATTCTGTCATTTTTGAGATTGCATCCAAGTACTGCATTTCAGACTCTTTTGTTGACCATGGTGGCTACTCCATTTCTTCTGAGGGATTCCTGCCCACAGTCGTAGATATAATGGTCATCTGAGTTAAATTCACCCATTTCAGTCCATTTTAGTTTGCTGATTCCTAGAATGTCAACGTTCACTCTTGCCATCTCCTGTTTGACCACTTCCAATTTGCCTTGATTCATGGACCTGACATTCCAGGTTCCTATGCAATATTGCTCTTTACAGCATTGGACCTTGCTTCTATCACCAGTCACATCCACAGCTGGGTATTGTTTTTGCTTTGGCTCCATCCCTTCATTCTTTCTGGAGTTATTTCTCCACTGACCCCCAGTAGCATATTGGGCACCTACTGACCTGGGGAGTTCCTCTTTCAGTTTCCTATCATTTTGCCTTCTCATACTGTTCATGGGGTTCTCAAGGCAAGAATACTGAAGTGGTTTGCCATTCCCTCTCCAGTGGACCACATTGTGTCAGACCTCTCCACCATGACCCGCCCATTTTGGGTGGCCCCACGGGCATGGCTTAGTTTCATTGAGTTAGACAAGGCTGTGGTCCTAGTGTGATTAGATTGGCTAGTTGTCTGTGATTGTGGTTTCAGTGTGTCTGCCCTCTGATGCCCTCTTGCAACACCTACCGTCTTACTTGGGTTTCTCTTACCTTGGACGTGGGGTATCTCCTCACCGCTGCCCTTTCTGACCTTCAATGTGGGATAGGCCTGTAGGTCTTGGCCCACCCTAATCCAGGGTGATCTCATGAAATGAAAGTAACTAAGTTACTTCAACAAAGATCCTTATTCCAGATCAAGTCACTCCCCAAGCTTCCAGGCAGACACAAAACGACCTCTGCAGGTCCTCTGTAGCTGCTTCCCTTTTTGCATCTGAACAAGCAGAGGACTCAGCCCCCAAGAGAAATGGGCTGGAATTTGAACCTGTGTCTATCGTCTCAGGACACACTGCTGATATACCAGGAGGAGGGAGAAGAAGCTACCTGACAGCTCTGGGTTTTATCCTAAAAGCTTTCATAGGATCTCTTAGATAGGAAGTGGAAAATTCCTGAGAAGATTGCTGGCTGAGCTTGGGAACGGTGCCCACCCCCTGGTGAAATGGCCTTGGCTGGGGTACCCTCACTTGTACCCGTGGGGATGGGAGGGGCAGGCAGAAAGGGGTTTGCTGGAATTGGGGAGATGGCCTGGGGTCCCTAAAGGTGGATAGTGTGGACGGGGGTTGGGCAGAGTCCCTTTCTGGGTGTGGAGAAACCTTGGTGTCTGTTCAGGGCCATTTAGCATCAAGAGATTAGCATGCATGGCTGCTGAGATGAGCATGCATGGCTGCTTGCAGGGGAGAGAGTCAGAGCTGAGTCAGCGGCCCAAACAAAGGACCCTTAGAAAGAGACCAGAGAGACCCTGATGCTTTCTAGAGCTGCCTTGATAACTCCAAAATGACTACAGAGAAAAAGCAGGGCTAGGGCCGCCTGCAGTTGGACAGGGTTCTGTTCATGTTGCTCGATCTTGGCACCACTAACCATTCTCACGCGGGTGAGGACAGGATGGTTCCAGGAACAGGGTGGGAGTGCACGTGGACACTGTGTCCAGCCCCAGATGGATGGCTTCCAATGGAGGGCTGGGACAGAGCTCTCACTTTCGAAGAACCCAGCATCCTTCTCCAAGGGCTGCCCGCCATCACTCATCCTCAAATCTGCTCACTAAGCCGTTCCCTGGACAAACTTCTCCTTGTCACCCCAGCCTGCCGCCACCTGGGAAGGAGGAGGGCAGCCCACTGTTGAGTGCACCCTGACCAGTGCTTGCTTTCTCTTCATCTGGTTCCCTGAGGGCCCTGGCTGGGCCACAAGGCTGCCCCAGTAGAGCCAAATCCATCCTTCCTGAAACAGCTGTGATCGATGACATCCCACTAAATGACATTGTCCCCAGGTGAGGCTTACCCTTACTGTTTACATCAAAACCCATGGCTGTGCTTTGTAAGTCTGGAGTTTGGTGGTGATGGAAGGGGAAGACTTGGTTCTAATGTGTTTGCAACTTGTGATGTTATAGATCTATGCTGTGTTGTATCAGGGAGTGAAAATGGAAACTCATCTCCATATTTTTCTAATTTGGGATGAAATATAAGCTCATTGAAGCTGTTTGGAGAATACAGGAAAGTGTAAAGAAGAAAATCACTTATAGAATCACAGTTAATCACTATTAACATTTTGATGCATTTTCTCCATGACTTTATTCTTCAAGGAGTAATCTAGAGCCGCGCTGGTTGAAGTCATCTGCGCATATGAATCGCCTGGAGATTGTGCGGGAGTTCAGATTATGAATCAGAAAGTTTAGGGAGAACCTGGGATCTCACATGTCTGAGTTTCAGGCCATAGATGTTCCTGGTCTAGGAAACTCACTGCTGCATAGGGAGGATGAGTGCTCAGACTTTATAGTCCAGAAGTGCTGCTGAGCAGATTATCTGACCTTTCTTAGCCTCAGTTTTCTCATCTGTAAAATGGGGGCAGCGTCAACCTTATAGAGACTTTGGGCTTCCCAAGTGTCCCAGTGATGAAGAATCCACCTGCCAATGCAGGGGATGCGGGTGTGATCCCTGGGTCAGAAAGATCCCCTGCAGAAGGAAATGGCAACACACTCCAGTATTTTTGCCTGGGAAATCCCACGGACAGAGGAGCCTGGCGTGCTGCGGTCCATGGTGTCACAAACAGTCAGACACAACTTCTCAATAAAACAACAACAAAGAATAAATGAGACAAAGTGTGTCCCGCTTCCCTGTTGCCTGGGCACATAGCAACTGCTCAATAAATTATCACTAAATTAAAAATAAATGAACTACTTCCCAGAACACTCACTTCTGTGTGCAGCTGAATATCCTGCTCACCTTCACTCAACATGACATGGTGAACATTTTTATGCTCTTAAAAATTCTCTGAGAACATAAATTTTAATAGCTGTATTTTAATGACTCCCACTGTGTTGATGAGCATAATTTATCTGAGCATTTAAATTGTATATATAATTGTTTACTTGTGCATTTCTTATAATTTAATGAAACCCTATGAACATAGTAGCTGTTTTATGGGAGGGGAGGGTCCTAGATCTAAAAAAAAAATAAATGTGCGCTATGCTTTTCTCCTCTGGAAACAAGAGTTACAAGGCATTTTGACAGAACAGCTGCAGCAACATACAGGTCTCAAGCAAGGTTGTTTTTTGTTTTTTTTTTCCCCCAACTCTGAGCGTTCCTGGTACCCTCTTGTACTCTTGACAAACAATATAAAAGACTGGTTATGTTGAAAAAAAAAACTCCCCATATTTTATAGCTTTAACTATACTAAGTAAGGGCTTCCAAGGTGGCTAAGTGGTTAATAATCCACCTGTTAACATAGAAGAGACTTGCGCCTTGGAAGAAAAGCTACTGGGCACCTATCCCAGGTCGGTAGGTGTCCAATATGCTACTGGAGTTCAGTGGAGAAATAACTCCAGAAAGAATGAAGGGATGGAGCCAAAGCAAAAACAATACCCAGCTGTGGATGTGACTGGTGATAGAAGCAAGGTCCGATGCTATAAAGAGCTATATTGCATAGGAACCTGGAATGTCAGGTCCATGAATCAAGGCAAATTGGAAGTGGTCAAACAGAAGATGGCAAGAGTGAACGTTGACATTCTAGGAATCAGTGAACTAAGATGGACTGGAATGGGTGAATTTAACTCAGATGACCATTATTTCTACTACTGTGGGCAGGAATCCCTTAGAAGAAATGGAGTAGCCATCATGGTCAACAAAAGAGTCTGAAATGCAGTATTTGGATGCAATCTCAAAAATGACAGAATGATCTCTGTTCATTTCCAAGGCAAACCATTCAATATTATGGTGATCCAAGCCTATGCCCCAACCAGTAATGCTGAAGAAGTTGAAGTTGAACGGTTCTATGAAGACCTACAAGACCTTTGAGAACTAACACCCAAAAAAGATGCCCTTTTCATTATAGGGGACTGGAATGCAAAAGTAGGAAGTCAAGAAACACCTAGAATAACAGGCAAATTTGGCTTTGGAATACAGAATGAAGCAGGGCAAAGGCTAATAGAGTTTTGCCAAGAGAATGCACTGATCATAGCAAACACCCTCTTCCAACAACACAGGAGAAGACTCTACACATGGACATCACCAGATGGTCAACACCGCAATCAGATTGATTATATTCTTTGCAGCCAAAGATGGAGAAGCTCTATACAGTCAGTGAAAACAAGACCAGGAGCTGACTGTGGCTCAGATCATGAACTCCATATTACCAAATTCAGACTTCAATTGAAGAAAGTGGGGAAAACCACTAGACCATTCAGGTATGACCTAAATCAAATCCCTTATGATTACACAGTGGAAGTGAGAAATAGATTTAAGGGCCTAGATCTGATAGATAGAGTGCCTGATGAACTATGGAATGAGGTTCATGACATTGTACAGGAGACAGGGATCAAGGCCATCCCCATGGAAAAGAAAGGCAAAAAAGCAAAATGGCTATCTGGGGAGGCCTTACAAATAGCTGTGAAAAGAAGAGAAGCGAAAAGCAAAGGAGAAAAGGAAGATATAAGCATCTGAAAGCAGAGTTCCAAAGAATAGCAAAGAGAGATAAGAAAGCCTTCCTCAGCGATCAATGCAAAGCAATAGAGGAAAACAACAGAATTGGAAAGACTAGAGATATCTTCAAGAAAATTAGAGATACCAAGGGACCATTTCACGCAAAGATGGGCTCAATAAAGGACAGAAATGGTATGGACCTAACAGAAGCAGAAGACATTAAGAAGATGGGGCAAGAATACACAGAAGAACTGTACGAAAAAGATCTTCACGACCCAGATAATCACGATGGTGTGATCAGTCACCTAGAGCCAGACATCCTGGAATGTGAAGTTAAGTGGGCCTTAAAAAGTATCACTATGAACAAAGTTAGGGGAGGTGATGGAATTCCAGTTGAGCTATTTCAAATCCTGAAATATGATGCAGTGAAAGTGCTGCACTCAATATGCCAGCAAGTTTGGAAAACTCAGCAGTGGCCACAGGACTGGAAAAGGTCAGTTTTCATTCCAATCCCAAAGAAAGGCAATGCCAAAGAATGCTCAAACTACCGCACAATTGCACTCATCTCACATGCTAGTAAAGTAATGCTCAAAATTCTCCAAGCCAGGCTTTAGCAATACGTGAACCGTGAACTTTCAGATGTTCAAGCTGGTTTTAGAAAAGGCAGAGGAACCAGAAATCAAATTGCCAACATCTGCTGGATCATGGAAAAAGCAAGAGAGTTCCAGAAAAACATCTATTTCTGCTTTATTGACTATGCTAAAGCCTTTGACTGTGTGGATCACAATAAACTGTGGACAGTTCTTCAAGAGATGGGAATACCAGACCACCTGACCTGCCTCTTGAGAAATCTGTATGCAGGTCAGGAAGCAACAGTTGGAACTGGACATGGAGCAACAGACTGGTTCCAAATAGGAAAAGGAGTACGTCAAGGCTGTATATTGTCACCCTGCTTATTTAACTTATACGCAGAGTACATCATGAGAAATACTGGGCTGGAAGAAGCACAAGCTGGAATCAAGATTGCCGGGAGAAATATCAATAACCTGAGATATGCAGATGACACCACCCTTATGGCAGAAAGTGAAGAGGAACTCAAAAGTCTCTTGATGAAAGTGAAAGAGGAGAGTGCAAAAGTTGGCTTAAAGCTCAACATTCAGAAAACGAAGATCGTGGTATCTGGTCCCATCACTTGATGGGAAATAGATGACGAAACAGTGGAAAGAGTGTCAGACTTTATTTTTGGGGGCTCCAAAATCACTGCAGATGGTGATTGCAGCCATGAAATTAAAAGATGCTTACTCCTTGGAAGGAAAGTTATGACCAACCTAGATAGCATATTGAAAAGCAGAGATATCACTTTGCCAACAAAAGTCTGTCTAGACAAGGCTATGGTTTTTCCAGTGGTCATGTATGGATCTGAGAGTTGGAAGTTGGACTGTGAATAAATCTGAGCACTGAAAAATTGATGTTTTTGAACTATGGTGCTGGAGAAGACTCTTGAGAGTCCCTTGGACTGCAAGGAGATCCAACCAGTCCATCCTAAAGGAGACCAGACCTGTGCGTTCATTGGAAGAACTGATGCTGAGGTTGAAACTCCAGTACTTGGGCCACCTCATGCGAATAGTTGACTCATTGGAAAAGACCCTGATGCTTGGAGGGGTTGAGGGCAGGAGGAGAAGGGGATGACAGAGGATGAGCTGGATGGCATCACCAACTTGATGCACATGAGTTTGGGTGAACTCTGGGTGTTGTTGATGGACAGGGCAGCCTGGTGTGCTGTGATTCATGGGGTCGCAAAGAGTCAGACGTGACTGAGTGACTGTACTGAACTGAAGGGCTTCCAAGGTGGTTAAGTGGTAACGAATCCACTTGCTAACATAGAAGAGGCTTGCTCCTTGGAAGAAAAGCTTTGACCAACCTAGACAGCATATTAAAAAGCAGAGACAGTACTTTGCCAACAAAGGTTCATCTAGTCAAAGCTATGGTTTCTCCAGTAGTCGTGTATGGATGTGACAGTTGAACTATAGAGAAAGTTGAGCACAGAAGAATTGATGCTTTTGAACTTGGTGTTGGAGAAGGCTCTTGAGAATCCCTTGGACAGCGAGGAGATCCAACCAGTCCATCCTAAAGGAAATCAGTCCTGAATATTCATTGGAAGGATTGATGCTGAAGCTGAAACTCTAATAATTTGGCCACCTGATGCAAAGAACTGACTCATTTGAAAAGACCCCAATCCTGGGAAAGATTGAAGGTAGGAGGAGAAGGGAACGACAGAGGATGAGATGGTTGGATGGCACTACCAACTTGATATACATGAGGTGGAGAAAGCTCTGGGAGTTGGTGATGGACAGGGAATCCGGGGTCCCTGGTGCAGTCCATGGGGTCACAAAAAGTCGAACACAATGAGCGACTGAACTAAACTGAACTGAATGTAGAAGACACAGGTGCAACCCTTGATTGAGAAGATCGCCTGGAGAAGGAAATGGCAACTCGATCCAGTATTCTTGCCTGGTAAATCCTGTGGACAGAGGAGCCTGGCACGCTCCAGTCCATGGGGTCTAAAAAGAGCCGGACACAATTTAGTCACTAAACAGCAACATACTTTGTAAAATTAGGGGTTTTGAAACAAAGAGAGTATTTCATGTCTTTGCTCCCAGTGATGAAGAAAACAACCACTGAGAAGAAAGTGAGCCAACGTGGGAAGAATCTTGACATTTTAAGAAAGAATTTCAGACATTTTCGGATCCTTTTGTAGTTGGAATTTTTAAATTAAAGAAAAAAAACCTCATAGCAAATAACCTATTTGCAAAGACAGTTTATGGAGTTTATATTAACGCTGGAGAACCCTGTTTCTCTGGAATCTCTCTCAGCCATTTCCCTTTTTTAGCAACAGCTTTGACCTATAGCCAAGGATCAGTGTTAATGGTTTTAGCTTCTTTGAGGAGGATTTTGCAAATGTCCTGAGTTCCGTGGACTGTGTGATCCAGGAGGAGAGGGCTGGCTTGTGGGCTCCGTTTGTTTGCCCTCAGAAGGGTGACCATAGCTGTGTCTGGGATCCTTACCAATCTTTCTGCTGCGATGCATGCCTGGCTGATGTGAATTAATCATTCACGAATGGCCTGTGGGGAGGAACCTTTATTCCCCCCAGTTCAGTCCTTCTCTAGCTGCTGGTCCTCTCCTTTGGAGGTGCACAAGCTCCATCTTCATGCAAGAAACATTGGTCCTCAGCTCTAGGCTTTCCAGGTAGCTTAGCAGTAAAGAATCCACCTGCCAATTCAGGAGATGCGGGTTTGATCTCAGGGTTGGGAAGATCCCCTGGAGAAGGAAATGGCAACCCACTCCAGTATTCTTGCCTGGGAAATCCCATGGACAGAGGAGCCTGAAAGGCTACAGCCCATGGGATCACAAAGAGTCTGACAGGACTGAGCAACTGGGCATACACATTCACTCTTGAACGTGTCTCTTCATGGCCCAACACACCCAGGATTTGATAAGGGCCTTCCTGCCAAACCCTGCATCTCTCCCATAGGGTCCTCTCTGCTGGGTCACCTTCTGGAGGATTTGCTGCAGAGTGAACAATGATTTTGGTTTCCTCACGGGAACCCATGAGAAGCATATCATGCTTGGGTTCTGTTGAGGTCTGTTTTCTCCAGATTCCTGCAAGGAATGTGAAGATTTTCACTTTTTTCCCCCTTCTCATTGATATTCAAGAGAAGTTTGGGCTGCCAACTCAGGTGAGCCTCAGAAATGTCAAACACAAATTGGCACTTGCCATGGGCTTGCCTTCTACCTCAATGAGGGTTAAGCCATGAGCTGCTGCAGCTGATGACCTCCAACAGAAGGAGTTCAGGGTAGAGAGCAGAAATGAGGCCCTCTGTGCTCTAAGAAACTGGCAGGACAGGTCTTTAGGTAGTTAGATATTCTCAGGGGCTGGATTTTATGAGCCCAATTCTTGTAGCTCCTTATATCTAAAAAGCACTGAAATCCTTCCAAGGAGCAAGCGTCTTTTCATTTCATGGCTGCAATCACCATCCACAGTGATTTTGGAGCCCAGAAAAATAAAGTCAGCCACTGTTTCCACTGTTTCCCCATATATTTGCCATGTTTCTTTCATGAATGTGGTAATCACTAATGGCAGCCATGCATTTCTATATCTGACGGATGAACGTGGCTCAGCACATGTGTCCTTGGCAAGGACCCTGGGGACCAAGAGATGGGTGGACCACACACCTGAGAGCACCTGCTGGTGAAAGGCCCTTTGGAGGGTGGCTGAGTGGGGCAGTGGTCACTTCACATAGTCCACCATGTGTCCTGCGCAAGGAGACTCGTGACCAGGTCCTATGACCTGGTCATGAATGGATCTTGTATGTATTTAGTTACTACCCTATGGGTCATGTGTTTCCTGGTGGCTCAGATGGTAAAGAATTTGCCTGCATTGTGGGAAACCCAGGTTAAGTCCCTGGATTGGGAAGATTCCCTGGAGAAGGGCATGACAACCCACTCCAGCATTCTTGCCTGGAGAATCCCATGGACAGAGGAGCCTGGCAGGCTACAATCCATGGAGTCACAAAGAGTCGGACACTACTGGGTGACTTTCACTTTCACTCCGTGGGACATCTGGTCATCCCCCAATCCCAGCTCTGCCAGAAAGGACACTGCTTGTCCTTGAGTGCTCAGTGGCAGGCCCTGAGACCCAGTGGAGCCAGTCCCAGGTGGGAAGGAACCAGGTCACAGACTTCTGGGGGCACTTGGCTCTAGGACCTGGTGGTCATCCCTTGAAGGACCCACATGCACCAGGTCTGGGGCTTGTAACATGTTTTTTCCATGGAGTGCTTGTCTACTTGACCTGTTGAATGGAGTTTTATGAGGCCAGGTTTTAGGAAGCATCACTCAAGAGTGTGACATTTGTTCTTCGCAGCCCAATGGACTGTAGCCTGCCAGGCTCTTCCGTCCATGGCATTCTCCAGGCAAGAATACTGGAGCAGGTTGCCATGCCCTTCTCCAGGGAATCTTCCCAATCCAAGGACTTAACCTGTGTCTCCCACAATGCAGGCAGATTCTTTACCATCTGAGCCACCAGGAAACAAATCATTTACAAATTATGAATGTGAGACATGTTGCTTCTAAAGGAACTTTGCCTCCCTCCATGGAAGAAGCCTGTCTGTGGACTTAAACACAACCTTCCCTTTCATTAATAGGAACTACCTTTCCATATTTATCCAGAAGTCTACGTACAGTGAAAAGTGAAAGTGTTAGTCACTCAATCTTGTACGACTCTTTGTGACCCCTTAGCTCGCCAGGCTCCTTTGTCCATGGGGTTCTCCAGGTAAGAACACTGGAGTGGATTGCCATTCTCTTCTCCAGGGCGATCTTCCCGACCCGACCCAGGGACTGAACCCAGGCCTCCTGCATTACAGGTGGATTCTCTACATACAGAAAGAATACCAAAAGGCAAAGGGAAGAACTGATGACTTATCATACATTAATTTTAGATTAGGAAAGCTTTAACTGGTAAAAAAACACAGTCATTTTTAAGTGTGAGTTTCAGTTGTATTAAGGACATTCACATTGTTGTGCAGTGATCACGGACATCCATCTCCAGAACTTTCTTATCTTCCCAAACTGAAGCTGCCCTGGTTAACCACTGACTCCCCATGCCCTGGCAACCACCATCTACTTTCTGTCTCTATGAATTTGACCCCTCCAGACACCTCATGTAGGTGGGATCATGAGACTGGCTTATTTCACTTAGAAGAGTGCTCTCAAGGTTCATCCATGTTGTAGCCTGTGTCAGAATTTCCTTCTTTTCAATGCTGAGCAATATTTCATTATATTTAGAGACCACACTTTGCTTATTCCTTCTTCTGCTGCTGGACACGTCAGTTGATTCCACTTTTTGGCTGCTGTGAGTAGTGCTACTATGAACACAGTGTGCGGTTATCTCTTGGAGACCCTGCTTTTAATTCTTTGGGGGTACATACCCAGAAATGGAATGGCTGGATAATACGGTAGTTCTGTTTTAATTTTTGAGGAACTTTTATATCATTTTCCAAAGTGCCTGAACCAGTTTACAATCCCACCAACAGTGCACAGGGGTTTGTTCCTCCCTGTGCTCACCAGTACCTGTTCTCTGTCTTTGATAGAGGACATGCAAATAGGCACAGAGTGATATCTCACTGTGGTTTTAATTTGCATTTCCCTAATGATTAGTGATACTGATCTTGCCTCTTTTCATGTGCTCACTGGTCAACTGATATATCTTCTCTGGACAAACATCTATTCAAGTCCTTTATCCATTTTTAATCAGGTACTTTTCTTGTTGTTATTGGGTTGTTGGAGCTCTTTACATATTCTGGATATTAACCCCTATCAAACACGTGATTTGCAAATACTGTCTCCTATCCCATAAGCTGCTTTTTCACACTGTTGATTGTGTCCTCTGATACACAGAAGCTTAAAAAAATTTTTAATATGGTCTGACTTATCTATTTTTTCTCTTTTTTGGCTTATGATACATTTTTAAGAAGTAAAACTTCTTTTGGTTAAAATGCCAAAGGACCAGGTGGACACGAGAAAGCATCTCATGTTGACAGATCTCCCTGATGTTGCCACGGTAACTGGGAAATCGCCCTCTGGTTGGGGAGGGGAAGCCCATGTCTGCTTCTGACTCTCACAGGGAGGGGCAGCCTTCAACTAACATTCCTTTCTTACCGCAAAGTCCACAGGCGCAGCAATCATAACAGCCCTGGGCTCAGTGGTGGGACCTTTAAGGGGCAGGTGCCCACTTGTTTCAACCACAGACACCTGGCCCACGGAGAACATGGCCCTGCTCGTTACACATTATTTCCATACATCTGTGCACACCACACACACACACACAAAACCCCACACACACAATCAGGCGTAGATTATGTTCTTTTGTTCTTATGATGTAACGGTGACCAAATATTCCTGGCATTAATTATTATAAAAATTTTGAAAGTTACATGTTCTACATTGTATATATCATGTTTCTATCAAAATGAAAATTCTATCCAAAACTGAAGTTCTACTTCCAAGATTTATTTTAGTAAGCTTTCTGAGACAACTAGTTTTCTGTTCAGATCGTAGAAAAAAGGTCCCCACAGACACCCTGGGAGCTCTAGGTTCTGTCTTTGCTAGTGTTTCCTCTTTTCTCTGTCCTCCCTTCCTCCACGCTCTATCTCTTGCAATGGCATAAGCTGTGTGTTACCGTTCAAATCTGAATCTCCATCTGGGAGGCTGTCAATCTGCACTCAGATTTGAGGTGACTTAAATAGGCGCTACTGGTGAGGAACCCACCTGCCAATGCAGAAGACGTAAGAGATATGGGTTCGATCCCTGGATCAGGAAGATCCCCTGGAGGAGGAAATGGCAACACATTCCAGTATTCTTGCCTAGAGAATCTCATGGACAGAGGAGTCTATTGCGCTACAGTCCATGGGGTCACAAGGAGTCAGACAAGACTGAAGTGATGGCACAAATAGCCAAAGAACTTGGCTGGTCCGCAGCCGCCGCCCCTCAGCACATCAAAACGAGGTCAGCATCCTTCCTTCATTCTAAGGGCTCCTCTTCCATTGATTCATCGTGCTGTAGGTGGCACAATATGCCTCTGGGGGCTTCACTGGGATTTAACTGTTCTCTAGAGTCCTCATCCACCACTTTAAAAGGTGCCACTTCTGGAAAGTCAAAGCGATTTCTAGAAAATTCCTTGCATCTGCTCTCCCCATCACCATTCCCAAATTATGACCTCTTTCCTAATAGTTGAAAGTGAAAGTGAACCATTCCCAAATTATGATGTCGTTCCTAATAGGTGAAACTGAAAGTTACTCAGTCATATCCTACTCTTTGCAACCTCATGGACTATAGAGTCCATGGCAATCTCTAGGCCAGAATACTGGAGTGGGTAGCCTTTCCCTTCTCCGGTGGATCTTCCCAACCCAGGGATCGAACCCAGGTCTCCTGCACCACAGGCGTATTCTTTCCCAGCTGAGCCACAGGGGAAGCCTCATAGCTTCCAGATAGTCCACTTGTTCTCTCCTCTGGCTTCTCTCCCTCCTCTGTCTCTCCCACCATCATAAGCACAACCAGCAGTTTACTAGACCCCAGCATGCAGCTCCGATTTTATCACTGAGCTGAAAACATCCAGCTGTCTTTCATCCCTCCCCAAGAAAGGCTCAAACCCCTTTTATCCAGTTGTCAGAGTACCGCTCAGATGAAAAATGGAGGAGATAAAGTAACCTCCTCTCCTCACAGGGCTGGGGTGAGAACAAGCTGGGGTGACATGAGGGTGTCAAAAAAGTCTGAACCAAAATGCAAAAGTGTAACCAGACCACTGTATCCGTACACCTGAAACGAACACAACATCGTAAAGCAACTCTATTCCAATTTTTTACAAAGTCAGCTGAAACTCCCAGCAGGCTCCTCGTTCCACAGCGTCAGCTCTGTTCAGTTTGCTTTTCTTTGGAAGACACAAAAACACTTTGCAGTTAATGTTCAAACACATTAGAAAACAAAACCCAAAAGGCAGTGGGCAAGCCAGTGAGATGATCTCAGCTGTGTTTTAGTAAATGCAGGGGTGAGAAGAGCATGGGGCGGCGGGCGGTGTGTGTGTGTGGGTGGGGGGGGGGGTGCGGTGTTTGGAAGTCAAGAGACCAGAGTTAACCAGCAGATTCAATTAACCAGAACCGTGGTCGGCCAGCCATCTGCTTGGCCAAGGTTTTTTCCTACCTTCCAGCTTTAAAGGGCTTCCCTGGAGGTTCAGCTGGTAAAGAATCTGGCTTCAATGCAGGAGACCCAGATTTGATCCCTTGGTCGGGATGATCCCCTGAAGGAGGGAATGGCTACCTACTCCAGTATTCTTGCCTGGAGGATCCCATAGAGGAGCCTGGCAGGTTACAGTCCATGGGGTCACAAAGAGTCGGACACAACTGAGCAGCGAACACTTTCATTTTCCTGCTTTGAAATGATGCTCTTTGAAACGATGTACCCAGGAGTTACTCTTCAGAGCGAAAGGACCGATTTTGTCTATTTAGCAAAACAGGGGCCTAGATTGAGGGTGACTGGGCTATTTGCTCTATAAGGAAGAAAGGATGCAACGCTTTAGTAGTTTAACCACATTTCTCACTTCTCCTCTTTCCATTTGATCAGTTGCCATGGGTCCCGTATGTCCTGGAAGCGTGTGAGTTGTAAGAAAGTCGAACGAGCCTTGTGCTCAGTAAGGAACGGCCCCTTTACTAGTTCATGTGTTAAAACAATCATGAAGTGCATGGGCTGCCATAGAAATATCATGTAGAAGCAATTGCTTATGGGTTATGGGGCAATAACATTTCTTCCATTTCCCATGTCTGTTATATTATTTGTTTCATCATATTTATTGTTAGGAGTTCTAAAGCAATTGTTTCCTGGAATCTATGCAGCTTTAAGATTCTGGGTACAGACATGCTTTACTGGCTTAGGAATGGAGTCATGCAATTCTCCAAAGCCAGTGGCCAGAAGTTGAAATCATGGCCAGTAAGAGCAGCTCCCCAAAGAACAGAAATACTATGCACACACCCTTGGTAACTGATGTAGTAGATTTTAAAAGTGATAAAAATTTTTTAAATATTTGGAAGTTTTGCAATCACCCATGCCTTAAGCCATGTACTTGATATCTATGACTATTTGGCTACAGGTATTGTTAATAAATCTTTTGAGTCTGTCATTCTGAGATCTATGTTGTCAGAGCCGGAGTTTCCACTAAGAAGGTTGGCCAGTGAGATCCAGATTTTTCAGATAAAGTCCACCTCATCCATCCATTGACACGTTCACTGAACAAATACTATCTGAACTCTCAATACTGAGAAAGCCCCCAAAACTGGTGATTCTTTTTTTTTTTTTTTCCGAGGAACATGTGGTAATTAAGTGTCAAATGCAACTGCTTGGCAAAAATTATTGGCTCTCTTTGCTCTGAAGAAATAGAGCACATGTCTGGGAATTACAGAGGACTCTGGGCAGAGAGTGTGGGGGAGATCAAGTCTCAGTCATAGGTATAAGCAGTCCAGCTCTCAACCCAGGACTTGTAGAATATGTTTCTCTTTATGCTCAATCTCTTAGTTGTGTCCAAGTCTTTGCAACCCCAGGACTGCAGCACGCCAGGCTCCTCTGTACATGGAATTCTTCAGGCAAGGATACTGGAGTGGGTTGCCATTTCCTTCTCCAGGGACTCTTTCCAACTCAGGGACTGAACTGGTATCTCCTGTGTCTTCTGCATTGGCAGGCAGATTCTTTACCACTGAGCCACCAGGGAAGGCCAGACTAGGTTATGCAAGGCATTGTGACCTCTTTCTTGCTCTCCCCCGTGGTTCATTGGCTCTCGCGGAAGCCAACTGCCATGCCGTAAGGATGTTCAAACAGCCCTATGGAGAAGCCCATGGGTAAGAAACTGAGATCTCCTGCCCATAGCCTTGTGAGTGAGCCACCTCGGAAGTGGATCCTTAGGCCCAGTCGGCCCTTAGATGACTGTAGGCCCAGCTGATACCTTGACCCTAATCTCATGAGAGACTCTGAGCCACAAGCACCCAGCTGGTCCACTTCCAAATTCCTGACCCACAGAAACTATAACATAATAAATGTCTATTGTTTTAAACCACAGTTTTGAGGTCATTTGCTGTATGTATAGCAACAGATCATTAAAACAACAAGCTATTTCAGAATCTCCCACTCAAAAGAAAACACATTATTTTGTGCTTTGATAGCATTTGAAACTGTCTTATCTAATCAGGATCCCACACCACCCGGTGGGACAAGATGAATAAGGTCTGATCCCAATGACCACACCCTTGGGATTACCATCTGTCTCTTTTTAAGAGCTTCTTCAGAGTTACCAAGGAGCCCCAGTTCAATGTCTGTCAGTGAGGTGAGAATCTGACTCAAAACCAATCCAGATAGGTAAATTTCAACTTTAGTGTCATTAGCCAGCTCAGTTCTATCTTCTGGGTGTGATCACTTCCATGCTTTCTCTCAAATTCCCTTTCTCTTATCTCCTTTGGCTGCTATTCCTCACAAGTACTGCCCAATGTTTCCTGGCTTCTGCCCAAGCTAAGTCTTCCCTCCCACCGTTTCCTTACCTCTTTATTTAAACAGTGTTCACATTCCTTGTCTAATGGTCCTCTGGGCCTTCCGATTGTCAACTACAAATTGGCACTTGCCATCTACCTCTACAAGGATTAAATCGCATGCTGCTGCGGCTGTTGACCTTCAACACTCCCTGAAGGGAGTTCGGGGTGGAAAGCAGAAATGAGACACCTGTACTTGGGGAAAAAGTTGGCAGAGTAGGTCTTCAAGTAGTTAGATATTTTCAGGGGCTGATTTTATGAGCCCAATTCTAGCTTCAGCTCGTACCTAGAAAAACACTGAAGCAGCAACCTAAAGCAAAAATATGTGCTTGAATGCAGGTCCTACCCACCCCTTCACCAGAATCACTCACACACTGACCTTCCCCTCGCCTCTTTGGAGCAGTCTCAGAGCTACCTGAGGTGCTGTCTCCTGCACCGCAGTCCTCGTTTTGCCCCAAATGAAAGGTAAGTTTCAACTCTCATGTCGTGCATTTTAAAAAAAAAAGTCAAAACTAATACAATTATGTAAAGTTTAAAAATAAAATAAAATTTTAAAAAATAAAAAATAAAAAAGTCAGAACAATCTTCAAAATCCTCATACCAGTTTCTCCCCTCACTTGGGAGACCCAGATAACAGCCAGCTGCTCACCCACGATCCCCACCATGCCTGGTTCTTGCCAGGACACTCACTGCTACGCCCACAGGCCAGATGTTTGTATCAGTCAGAAGCAGAAAACTACATTGCAGTAACAAATGAGCCCAAAGTGTCAGTGGATTAAAAAACTTTGCTTTTGTTTGTTTGTCCCCTTCACTCAGGCTACATGTCCATCACTGATTGGTTGGGACATGGGCTTCTCTCTGTCTCACAGACCGAGGATGAACGAGGCTCCATCTTGATGTTTCCATGATTGGCAAGGCAGGAAAAGGGTATGTTGAAATAACATATTTGTTCCTAAAGCTTCTCCCTGGAGGTGAAATGAGCTTCTCTGACCACATTTCATTTGCCAAAGCAAGTCATATGGCCACAGCTAACTTCAAAGGAAGTAGAAAAAAAAAAGAAATGTAACCCTAATAAGTGCCTGGAAAACCAAGAATTGCGGACATTTGATGTATCAGTGGCGTCTGCCACAATGCTTTTGATCCATGGCCCGTCCAACCCCTTTGTAAGCCCTCTGGTTCTGCAAACAATCGGGTAAGATTCTTTTACTTGCAATAGACAGAAATATAGTTCGAGTTGGCCTCAGAAAAAACAAATTCGTTGGCTTAATAGAACTGCAAGTCCCAATGGGAGCTGAATCTAGCTTTAGGGGAAACTAGTTTCAGATATTCAGGCAACGTTGTCAGAAGCTGGTTTCCATCTCTTGGTTCTGCTTTCATCTGTGTTGGTTTCCATCTCAGACAGGGTCTCCCAAGGATGGAAGCTCCAGGTTTACAACAGTTAGAGAGGCTCTTTCTTGGGAAATTCGGCAAGGGCCTCAGGGCTGGCGCTCAAGCTGGCTGGCTGGTTTGGGTCAAGGACCATACATCCCAAATGGCTCACTCTATTTGAACAGCTGTGACCTCTTGTTATCCAGGATGATGTCACAATCTAAATCATGTGACCTCACTTTTCCTACCAGCCCTTCCCACTGTGGCCTCCACTCCACCAGAACCCAGCTCAGCCTTGCTCTGGGTCAGCCGTGGTAGCAGTCAGAGAAGCACAGTGTCTCCAGCTCATCAAGTCCTGGACAACAGGGATGAAGCCAAGAACCTGAGGGTGATCTTTTCCTATTTAGCAGGTACTGCATTTCCTCAGGGTATCAGGAGCAGATAGATTCAAATATAAGCCCCAAGTCTTTTAGAAAACCAAGTCCAAGAAAAATTAAAAAAAAACCATCACTCTGATGAAAATTCATGCCCCTCACTCTTCTAGCATTTTAAGATGGAGACAGAATTCTCCTTGGAAAATAAGCAAATCATTAGGATGGAGAGATAGTGCTGGTCCAGTTTTAGCCACTTATACCCGTGGGGTCATTGCTTCTGTTAAGCCTATGGCCCATGTGAAAGCTCCAGCATAACTAATACTTTCTATAAAAAGAGGAATATGGAACATCTCCTTCAACCTCAGACTTATGAGCTGGACAAAACGGCAAGAATTTAGAAATGACTTTCAAGTGGATGGTTTATTAGCCTCTGGAAAGGGAAGACGGTTGTTTGAAGCCAGTGGGAGTTCAATAAGGGCCAATTGGGGAAGATTACTTTCATTTCCTTGTTTTGACAGGGAACTCGGGCTCACACAGCTGAAGCCATCTGTAGACATAATATATCTGGATCGAAACAACATTTTGGGGAAAGTTTCTCATGATCTCCTCTGGATTTGTAAGCTGGGGCATCACCCTGGATGGGGACGGGATTAATGGGTACTCCAAAAAGGGGCTGATGGCTCTCAAATTAGCGGGTAACCCCAGCTTTCCAAAGAGTTCTATCATTTATACTCCACAGTGAAATACTTCCATCCATCATTTAGATGACGCTGATGGCACTCTGGGCATTATTATTAATAATGTTAATATTTCTTATTAATGAAAACAGTGACAAGGGCAACCACAACTCCCGGTAACTGTCTTGAATGCTCACGGCATCCTGGGCACTGTGCCCAAAGCTCCACGGGGATTAAATCATGCACTATAATCCAGGAAAGCAGGAGCCCTGAGGAAACAAATGCTGGTGCTGGGCGGGGGAAGGGGAGGCATGGGGAGGACAGCTAAGTTTCTTTCATATTCAAGGGGGTCCCATCTAAGGGGGAGGGCCTCAGCAGCTGGAGGCTCACTGCAGATGTCACAGCAGCCTCTCCCTGGGAGCACTCGTCCTGACCCAGGAAAAGTCTGCCTGGTTTTAGGAAGAGCTCCCAGCCCTGAAGCTCTCTTGGGAGTCCCTTGGGCTGCAAGATCAAACCAGTCCATCCTAAAGGAAATAAACCCTGACTATGCACTGGAAGGTCTGACGTTGAAGCTGAAGCTTCAATACTTTGGCCACCTGATGTGAAGAGCCAACTCATTGGAAAAGACCCTGATGCTGGGGAGGACTGAAGGCAGGAGAAGGAGACGACAGAGGATGAGATGGTTGGATGGCATCACCTACTCAATGGACATGAGTTTGAGCAAACTCCAGGAGATGGTGAAGGCTGGATGGTGAAGGCTGAGGCAAAGCCTGTCGTGCTGCAATTCTTGAGATCTCAAAGAGCTGGACATGAGTTAGCGACTGAACAACAACAATGGTTTTTCCAGTAGTCATCCACAGATGTGAGAGCTGGACCAAAAAAAAGGCTGAGCATGGAAGAATTCATGCTTTTGAATTGTAGTGCTGGAGAGGACTCTTGAGAGTCTCTTGGACTGCAAGGAGACCAAACCAGTCAATCCTAAAGGAAATCAACCCTGATTATTCATTGGAAACACTGATGCTGACGCTGAAGCTCCAATCTTTTGACCACCTGGTGCAAAGAGCCAATTGATTGGAAAAGCCCCTGATGCTGGGAAAGACTGAGGGCAAAAGCAGAAGAGGGTGGCAGAGGATGAGATGGTTGGATGGCATCACCAACTCAGTGGACATGAATTTGAGCAAACCCTGGGAGATAGTGGAGGACAGGGAAGCCTGGCATGCTGCAGTCCATGGGACTGCAAAGAGTCGGACACAACTGAGAGGCTGAACAACCCACTCCTGGGGACCGGGACTTGGCAAGTATAGGCTGGTGTCAGAGCCTGCTACAGAAGCTGAGCCTCAGAGCAGCACCTCATCCCAGGGATAGCACGGGCTGCAGGCTGAACAGTCACAGGCACAGGCAGGGGAGCCTGAGCTGAAGGGCGGCAGCTGGACGGCCCCAGCCCCAGGTGGTTCCTCAAGGATGCTGGGCTTGGGCTGTTGGAGTGAGTCCTGACCCCACACCCTGATGTCAGGGGAGGATGTAAGCTTCGTGTCTGTTAAACCCTCATGGTTCTCTGCAAGAAAGAGGAAACATGATTGCAAGTTAGGTAAGTATTCATTTACACTTGAAAAGAAATCATGAGTGAGTGAGTGAAGTCTCTCAGTCATGTCCGACTCTTTGCGACCCCATAGACTATAGCCTACCAGACTCCTCCGTCCATGGAATTTTCCAGGCAAGAGTACTGGAGTGGATTGCCATTTCCTTCTCCAATGGCAAATCACAAATTTTGAAAAGCTGATACATAATACATAAGTTACAAAATCCAAGAAAGCAACTTGCTTTATGACTCTTGGAATTACAGTTAATATATTTTATTAACTGCCTACCCTCACTCTATCATACAATCCCGTTCCATTTGGCTGCATATTCTTTAATCACTTCTGTATTCAATAATAATTCTGAATTATTGCTTTTTACAGAGAGACTAGCAGTCAACTCAGTCCTTCCTTTGGCAGTGTTGGTCAAAATTAGTTTTATATTTGCTCTGGGTACGTGTCTTTCAGCTCTGCAACCTGTTGTTGGTGATGGGACGTTAGGGGACAAATGCTAGAAACCCAGGTAAACTGGAGAATTGTTGAGCTTGGAAAAGTAGTTGTTGAAATTCCTTCCTATTCAATTTCAGGGCATTTCTGCATTTCTAGCCCTCGGGATTCTCTGTGTTGGTGACACTGGTACTCAGTTTGCCGCAACCCAGATGTTAGCATGTTCCATATGCAGCTAGTGGGTGATAGGAGGAGTCACAGAAGCTGTACCTAAACCTGGATGGTGACCAACAGCATAACTGTACATGGAACTGGACCCAACCCACAGGCAGCTACCCCAAGACCTGGAACTAATCAGTTTCCCAGCTCAACTTGCCCTGATATGGATCTTCAAATTCCCCGGGTCCTCTCCTCCACCAGCTGCAGGAGAATGAAGAGGAAGTTGGATGGAAAAGAGATGGTGGGCTTAACCAGTAGTGATCCACATACATCACTCTGCAAAATGCACACAACAGATTCCCACGGGGACACATGGCTAGGCTCGTCTCAGTGCCCTTAAACTGAGGCTGTGTCCTCTTCATAATCAATCCTGCCAACGGGCTTGGGAGCACTCGTGGGTGCAGCCCCGGCCCGGGGAGGGCATGGTGAGGGTGCTCAGCCCAGTGTCTGGGGAGACGGGCAGATGCTGGGACTGGTTGCTTGCAGGTGTGGGGTGGAGGGGAGCCCTGCTGGGCAGGGCTGGTCTTGATCACATCTGAGGTCTCTACCACCCCTAAGACATGAGATGCCCTGTAAAATCCATTCCCTGACCTCTAGAGCCGAGCAGTGCACATAGAATCCAGCCCTCCATTGATTACAGTTCTCCAACGTTTGAAGAGAGAATGGAGCCTTGAGCTCTTGAGGATGCTGTGCATCAAATCACAAATGGCCCTCCATTCACTCTGTGCCAATCTGGGCATCAGCAGACAGGGACCCCCACAGGGTCTCCTGTGGAACCAGGAGGGCTCGGTCCAGCTCTGAGACCCTGACAGTCTTGGATGCCCATCCACGGAACAGCGCCAACCCTCCAAACAGGGGAATAGAGAGGGTGGAAGGACATGGCTCACATTTATTTTTCACTCTGTTGAAAAGTGAGCAAGTTTAGATGCCATGAGTGAAGAGCCCAGAGAGAGGGAGGGTGCAGAGGCAGGAGGGACTGGGATATGAGGGAGCAGGACCTAGAGGAGCAAGGGTTCATATCTAGAGGAGATTGGGCTTCCTTAGCTTTTGAGAATGTGTTAGTTGCTCAGTCGTATCTGACTATTTTGTGATCCCATGAACTGTAGCCCGCCAGGCATGTCAGTCAATGGAACTCTGGCAAGAATACTGGAGTGGGTAGCCATTCCCTTTTCCAGGGGTTCTTCCCGACACAGATTGAACCCACGGTCTCCTCTATTGCAGGCAGATTCTTTACCATCTGAGCCAACAAGGAAGTCCTTATTTTGTTCTAATTTTGGCTTCAGAAGAACGACCACCATTGGAGCCAATGCCCAATTTCCTAAGTTCACACATGGAAACGTATGTTTTGTCAACGGAGCTACAACTTGGGTTAAAGATATACTAACTCTGCAAGCTCATTTGTCACCAATGTATCAACGATAGATTTATTTACTTACCTACCTTTTCCCCCAAATGATTTTAGGTGATGTTCGCAAAATGGATTTGTGAATCAGGGGAAAATGAATACAAAAGTATGCGCTAGGACTGGGGACATCACAGTTGGGGAGAATCAAGGTGGCAGAAAAACAATATAGACCCAAAGGTATTAGCCTGATTGAAGAAGGTACAAATTTGGATCTGATGGTCCTAATAGCCAAAGCAAAAACACAAACATGAATCGGTTATCAGATCTCAGTGTTCTTGAAAAGAAAACAAATGAGTCCCTTACGGAGGCAAAATGTCTCCTGGTGTGTGTGTGTGTGTGTGTGTGCATGTGCGCGCACGCGTGTGTGTGACTGTACATGTGTGTGCCTGTGTGTGCACTGCCATTTCTTACATCAGGCTTCTTAAGTGATTTGAACACTTAAGAATGCACAGCGTCCTCAAGAGCTCAAGGCTCTTTCTTCTGACCTCACTGTGCATATGCAGAGAGTCTGATGGTGCAAATCCACGGCAGCGAAGGGAACGAGACGATAAGACACACCTCACGCAGAAAACTCTGGAACCCATGGAAGCCTAGATGGACTCTGTGCCCTTTCGCAACAGGAATGTGGATAAGAGTTGCGGTGGATGTGGATAATTGTCTTTGAAAGTGCACCAAAACTGGTGTTATGGGTTGAGGGCAGACTCAGGTATCTTGGAGAGTTTATCAGATGGTCATGTGGCATGTCTGTTTTGGGGAACTGAGACTTTCAACCAAAATTTTCCTGTAGAAGGAAACTGAAGGGACGGGAGATTAGGAAAACGTTAAGAATGAGTGGGTTTCCCAAAGTTTTGTTCCATACAGAACACTGGAGTAAGTTCTTAGCTGGGAATTTTTTTGTGGTAGGATTCTCATCATGGCCAAAGGGGGAAAAAACCTAAGTAATATTCCCATAACACCATTTTGATGCTGTATGATTTCTCAGTGAAGCCAGCAAGAGGAAATCATTGCCAAATGTACCCTTCCATTGCCCTCTACCATGACATTTTTTGGAGAAGTTCTGCTGGAATGAAGATTGGAGTTAAGACAAGTTGATATCACACTCTGATCTCTGGCAATAGTTACCCAGCAGGACTGGGTTCCCCACTGACTCCCAACTCATGACGGTACAGCTATGAGGCCCATGTACGAGGAGCCTGTCTGAAGCTTTCCCAGGCAGGAGGGTGGGCAGTCAGCGCTGCCCAAAGCCATTTTAATTATAAGGTCCTATTTTATACCATGTGAAATTAGAGCTTGATTTTCCCAGATTCATGCAACCGTGTTTAATACAGATCAGAAAATCAATCCAGAATATTAATTGGAAGGACTGATGCTGAAGCTGAAGCTCCAATCCTTTGGCCACCTGATGTGAAGAACTGACTCATTGGAAAAGCCCCTGGTGCTGGGAAATATTGAAGACATGAGGAGAAGGGGATGACAGAGGATGAGATGGTTGGATGGCATCACCGACTCATTGGGCATGAGTTTGAGCAAACACCGAGAGATGGTGAAGGACAGGGACGCCTGGCCTGCTGCAGTCCATGAGGTCACAGAGCTGGACATGACTCAGCAACTGAACAGCAACAAAGGCATGAATAAATCTTGGAATCCGCTGAGCGTGCACACTGCTTACCCTGCAGCCTGGCTGGGTCCTCAGTCAAAGCCTGGACACAGGTCCCTGAGGGCTAGAAACGTCGTATTGTTTATTGACAATTCTTTAAAAGCGTCCTGAGTGTAGGCAGGCTGAGACAGAACTGCCAGAACCATGTTGAAACCCTGCGATCTTGACCCTCGGTCCAGATGCTTCACTTGTTTTCTCTGTGACGAAGGTGCTTTGTAGCCAGTCTTTGCTCAAAGCATTCATTACGGGTTTGACATTTATCCCAACAGCATTTTTAACAGTTACGTTTAATTCATTCTTCTTCTCCCTTTCATATTTCCTTGAAAAACAATGAACCATCTCCATCTTTTCAGAGGAAATAGTTGCCCATGATTTTGGAAGATAGCAGGTTTTGCGCCGAGTTTAGAAGCTCACTTGACTCCTATTATGCCTTATTTGGGGCAGCTTCCTGAGCTGCCAGGATTATCTAGAAGCATATCACGGGCAATTTGCAGGACTTGTCCAGGGACCCACTGTAATGCTTGCAGCTCATTTTCATAATGTCCTACTCACTAGAGCTTGCACCCTAAGCAAGTCCCCTCAGTTAACTGAGACGCACTGTATGCTGTGCCCAGCATGCCTGTCCCCGGGGGCTGGGATGAAGAGGTGGGCATGACTGACACTGACTGCCATTAACGTGGGACACATAGAATTGGCTCTGCCTGTGTCTCACTACAGCTTATCAGGTTGTGGGCTGAACTGTGTCCCCTGCAAAGGGCACCTCTGAGACCTAACCCCTGCACCTCCGAAGATGACTTAATTTGGAAATAGGGTCTTCATAGAGGTAGCCAAGTTCAAATGGTGAGCCCTGATCCAGGTGGCTTATATGACTGCAGTCCTTGTGAAAAAGAGATATCTGGACCCAGAGACAGACTGACACAGAGGCAGGACTATGTGGAGAGAGCCACAGGGAGGATGCTATGATGGACTGGAGGACCAGAATGATGCTGCCACAAGCTAAGCAAAGTCTGCAGGCACAAAAAGCTGGAAGAAGCCAGAAAGGATCCTTCCTTTAGATTTCAGAGGGAACCCAGCCCCGCCAGCACCTGGATTTGGGACTTCAGCCTCCAGAGCTGTGGGATGATAACTTTCTGTGGTTCTAAGCTCTCTGATTTGTGGAACTTTGTTACAGTAATCTTAGGAAATGAATACTCTAAGCGATATTGTAGTTTCTATTTTAGAGTTGAGGAAACTGAGTCTCAGGATTTCTCCAAGCTATCTCAACTGGTGTCATGGGATGAACTGAAGTATCTTCATCTTTAGAGTTCTCCAGTGCCTCTCACCCAGGAGGCAAGGATGTTGCCTACTTCTGACAGCCATCATGCACACCAGCAACCTGCTTTTGGAAAATGGTGGTGATAAATATAAGCTTCCACATGCCTGATATCAATGCACACAAAGCGCTTTTCTGTATATTTCACCATTTGTCTGGCTCACTAACTTGGATGCTATGAACAGGTAGAATGGCATGATTATAATGATGAAAGCCCTTCCTAGAGACATTGGTCCCCCATTTTAGCCAAAATATAAGAAATGGACGCACTTAACATCTGGGCTTCCCTGGTGGCTCAGAGGTTAAAGCGTCTGCTCGTGATGTGGGAGACCCAGGTTCAATCCTTGGGTCGGGAAGATCCCCTGGAGAAGGAAATGGCAACCCACTCTAGTACTCTTGCCTGGAGAATCCCATGGACGGAGGAGCCTGGTTGGCTACAGTCCACGGGGTCGCAAAGAGTCGGACACCACTGAGCGACTTCACTTTCACTTTAACATCTACCTGGGAGGATGTGGCAAAAACAGGCAGATGTGTCATTTACAGACGAGAGGAAGAGTCCTTGAGCAGAGTGGGGTGGCCGGGGGTGGGGGGATGAGTCTGCCTGATGGGCTACAGGTGTCAGAAGG
The DNA here is from genome assembly GCF_032452875.1 of Bos javanicus. Lineage (NCBI taxonomy): Eukaryota > Metazoa > Chordata > Mammalia > Artiodactyla > Bovidae > Bos > Bos javanicus. Next base: position 116,523,329 of record NC_083870.1, read on the forward strand.
TGGCATCTCAGTGATTGGCTCTGAGTGCAAGATTGTGCGAGCAGGGCAACTTGTCAGCATCACTTCTGATTAAAGCCCAGAAAAGTCTGGGTTCAGGTACTCCTGTGATCTCTGGCTCCAGGCAGCAGGCAGGGCTCTGAGGAAGAGATCAGCGTTGTAGAAACAGCAGAGCACGTTCCCTCACTGTGTTATATTTCCTGCAGCTTCTTGATCACGGCCACCATCTGCATAATGTAGGCACTCTTAATCCATATTCTGGTAATTGTGACCATAGATCACAGAAATTCATTCACATGGCACATAAGATAAGAGATGAAGAAACTGCTTCATGCATGCAAATCGAAACTGCTTGTATTCCTGAATATAATGATGGGGAAAAAAACCCGTGAGTTTCCAGATGTGCTCACGAGCGATTTTCAAGACATACAGTTACTCGGTAATGCATTCTGATGAATTTTTCAGAGATGAAATATGCCTTTGATTAAGGAAGGTTTTCCCCCCCTTTATGATAAGTCCTGTGTGCATGGGGGTACTCATTTAGTCAGGATGTCGTATGCAAAATGAAAGGATAAAACCTTCACTTTGATTTATGATCATGGTTATTAATTTCTGATGCAGCTTTTGGGTTTGGATTATTTGGGGGTGGAGAGATTTGGCAACGTCTGTGAGGAGCCAGAGAGATTTACTGGTATAAACATCACAGCAGAGGTCTAGCTGTAAATAACACAACTTCTAAAAGAAGTATTAAATCCCATCTTATTAGTAGGAAGAAACTTTAAAAAATAAGCTGATGCAGACTGTGATGTCTGCACAGGTAACTTCTGAGAGGAACCCCACGTGCAGGACACTTTCCTTATTTCCCATGAGAGCCGTGATTCCAAACCCTTTTGTCTGGGCTCGGGTGTTTCCTGGATCCTGGTGCAGTCAGCTAGTTAAGACTGGTTAATTTTCCTAATGATCATGAATCATAGGTTATAACTTCCATAGGCTATTTTTAATTCCCTTTTGTGCAAATGCACAGTATGGGCTAGCTGTACCAAAGTGCCAACTTTGGGTGCAGGGGGAATTCATACCCTTTTTAGCCTGGGCATTTCAAGTGGCACCTTGTTGGTGGCTTGAGCAAACAGCTTCAAGGTAGGGTGGGCATGTCAAGCTGGCCTGGCAGGAGGGAGTTTGCAGCTGGAGCATGGAGGCGAGGGGTCACTTGGTACCCAGTGTCCACTCACAAGGTCTGTGCTTCTCGAGACGGTTCTGACTGATAGCCGTGACCAAGGGAAGGACCTGGCCTGGGGTTCTCTGGGCAGAACTTGGGATGGGGTCATGATTCCAAAGAAGTCCAAAGAAGGCTCAGAGGCCAGGTCTGGTTCCTAGCAGTGGGTTTGGCTGCTTGTTTGGGATTGAGCTTAGTAGACGGAATCCAGAACCATGGGGGAGACCCTGGGATGGGGCAGGGGGCTCGAGGTGGAAGCCAAGATGTAAGACATCTTACAGGTGCAGAAAAGCCTAGTTGGATGGTGGTGCATAGGGGTGGGGGTGGGGAGGGGAGGGAAAGGAGCCCACAGTTTGGCAGTGGGGGATGCTCTTCCCTCCTTGTTCAGGATGTGAGATTCTCCCTACCCCACGTAGACTCCAATGCACCAGCAGAGTGCCAGGAGAGACCTGTGCATAGGTGGGTAAGAGTCCATGTCCTCCTGCTCATGGGGATTTATGGAGAAGCCAGGAGCGCTGTTCCCAGAGAAATGACAAGAGCTGGGGTGAGTGAAGCGCCAGCAGCCGCCTTCAGCCATTCTCTCCACACCCCACGCCCCGAGGCGCCCCCGCTAACATCTGCTCCCACTCCTCTGTGCCCTGCCCTCCCCTGACACGTCACCCTGATGGGGATGGAGAATGTTCACCCCTTCTCCTTAGCCAGATAGTGTCCTTAGCGTCCCTGCCTGGGCTTGTTTATCTGATATTTCCCAGGAAATCATCACGTGGGATTGTCTTTGATCAGATGTGAACCAGGGCTGGGCTGGGAGAAGGGACACAAGACTGTAGAAGCTGGTGCATCTGAGAAGAGAGGACAGAGGACCAAGCTGAACCTCTTGGAATTAGCTGAGAGCATCTGCCAGAGAAACAGCAGGAGCAAGCAGAGACAGGCGGCTTTCAGGCTGCCCGGCTCCCTGTTTCCACCCACCGATCCTCTTCTGAGGTCCTGGCAGGGAGAACAGAGCTTCCTCTCTGCCCTCCTCTGAGCTGTTTGTCCGGAGGAATGATTGCCCCCCACCCCCCCACCTAAGAGGTGAAGCAGTGTGGTTCTTGCTGTGGACCCAGCCTGTCAGGCCCATGGGAGCATCTCTGTACACACAGGCACAGACCCGCCTCCTGGGAAATGCTCGTGTGGATCCGATCCTCAAATGAGAAAGAAAGACTGAGGAGCAAGGAGAGAAACTTTTCAACCATTTCATGCGATCAATCATCAAATGACTGTGTGCCCCCACTCCCCACCTAGAGAAATTAAATTTAATGAAACAACTGGTTCAAGTTACAGCATTTAGGCAAAGCAGATTTTTGATGAATTTTTCGAAGGAGCCAATGAGTCATAGCAATCATACTTCAGTCAAAATTCTTAAACCAGTGCACAATCACAAAAGAAGCTTAAGCAACTGACTTTTAATGGTTTAAGCTGAGACACGAGAAGACAAATATATTTAGCGGATTCTTTTGCCTTTTTTTTTTCTTCCCCAAGTCTGAGCAGCATAATCAGTTTGGAATGCTTGGTGGTAATTAAGATTTGTGGAAGGCTGAATTTTAGAAATATGGATGTTCTGTGAGAAATTCGGGGCCAGAGAACATTGGTGGGGATGAAGGAATCCTCAGGCCCTAGGGGCCAGCCTGTTGTTTTCTGAAGCTCCCTGATGCCCTTGTGAAGGCTTGGGGAATGTCTTCTGGATGATTCCTTCACTGCAACCACACTGGCAAAGGCCAGACAGGCCACAGGAGCTGCGGGAGGTGTCAGAAGGGTTCACAGTGCCAGTAAATGGGCTCCAGATGGGCAGGTTGACCCACTCAGACCTCACGTCCTCCTTGGAACGGTGTCTCCATCACTCCTTTCAAACCACACATGGGCAGGATGCACCTAGGCTCTAGGAAGACTTCCAGGAGCTTAATTCTGACCCCTCCACCAGATAACTCCCTTCTCGTCTCCTTGTTTGTGGATAACTGAGCAGACAAGGGGCCTTTCCAGGTAGGAAAAAGTGGTAAAGCACCTTCCAATGCAGGAGATGCAAGAGACATGGGTTGAATTCCTGAATCAAGAAGATCCCCTGGAGAAGGAAATAGCAACTCACTCCAGTATTCTTGCCTGGAGAATTCCATGGACAGAGGAGCCTGGTGGGCTATACTCCATGGGGTCACAAAAAGTCAGACACAGCTGAGCACATGTAGGAGCAGACAAGGAAGACAGGAGCAGCTCTCAGCTTCCCCACCTCTCCTTTTGTCCTTGGATTCCATCCTGCCAGCGTTGTGAAGCTCCTCTGAAACCCTGTCTCCCATCCAACCATCCACCCTGTTTGCTTGGACAAGCTCCCTCCATCTCTCTGGGGCCAGAGGAGGCTTCACCCTCCCTGCTTTGCCTCTATCACCCAGAGTCCTCCTGGTTCTCCCCCTCCCAGATCCCCATGGCTGGCATCTCCAGGAAGCCTGCTTTGATGGGGGAGATGCTCGCCTCACCACAACATCCCCCCATCCCACGAGGTGAGGCTGTGTTGCAGATCATAGGCTGGTCCTGTTGGCGCCTGTCAGAGACACGTGCTCTGGGCATCCTGGACCACATGCAACCTGGCCGAAGGTTCTTCACTCCTCGGGACACAGAAGTACCCCGAGTCTGGGAACTGTGCCAAAACCACAGGAGGAGTCAGCTCCTTCTGATGAAGTTATCTGCTTTCTCAGGAACATCAAAGAAGTGCCAGAAACTTAGAGTGAGATCAGTGGCTTTGGAGATGTCTAATTTGGCCACGGGACAGAGTCACCCAGCTTGTCAAGGACAAACAATTTTGAGGTATCTCCTCTGAGAACAGCTCTTTACTTCTTTTTTCTCCTCTAATATAATAAAGCAGCCTTCAGGTCACAGAAGACCCTGCTACATCTCAAGAACAGAATGGAATAGAATCAGAATTAGGTGTCTGTGCAGAGATGGACACAGAGGTCAACCCAGCGTGGGAGTCTTGGGAGGTACCTGGAAATAGACCAGGCACAGGTGGGAACCTGAGTCAGGCAGCGTGGTGTAACTCAGGTGTTTCAAATTGCCCACACCTGTCTTGTGGGCTGGGCCAGGTGCTGGGGCCAGCAGTGGACACAGCCCAGCTGCAGGTAGGAAGCTAGGCCAGCATTCCCTGACCCAGAACCATGGCTGGTCTCCAGATCCAAACCCAGCCTTCATTTCTATGGTTCTGTAGAAAAGGACACACTGAGAGACTGTCAAGTACTTTGCTACAAAATATAACTTTTTCTCATTCCTTTTTCCTAGTCTAGCAAATCTTTTATCATTTTCTTAAGGCAGTGACCACAGTCCCGTTCCGTCTTGGCAGCCCGTCCCTGGCATTGAGTGGCACCATGTTCATGGGCACAGACATCTGCTCCATCATCTGCCCTAAATGCCTGTGTTCTAATGTGATGGGACACAACCGGAAACTGTAGACACAGTGGAACGGCATACACAGTGTGATCACTACTGAACTTAACACTTTTTCATGTGGTTCAGACTGGTGGGAAACACACAAGGATGCCAAGAATAGGCTCTGGGTGCTGCGTGTTTTATATAATTTCCTTTCTTTTTCTTTCTTCCCTTTTGTGTATATTGAAAATTTCCACAAATGATTTTGTTCTACTTTTATGATGAGAAATAGGCTCAAAAGAAAATAACGGATCATGACTGAGGCTGGGAGGCCAGGCCCCGGACCTCACTGGGCAGCTGGGTAAGTTTAAAGGAGTTTGAGCGTCCCCTGGATGCTGGTGGACAAACTGGTGTTGCTGACGGGTCTCCTGGGAATAACCCAGACTCTGGCCCCAGGAGGGAGCACCCATGTGTCCAAGTGTCCACCTTCTGAGGCCTGTGACATGTTTCCTTTCATGCACATGCAGGGATTAGTCGTCAAACATGAAGAACCCTCCTCCGGGCAGGAGCTGTCTCATCCCGTTCTCACCTTACAAAATCAGAAGACCTCAGCAAGTCAGGGAGGGCGAGACCATCTATTTGAACTACTTCATGCTGTAAATGAGACGGTGCAGAAATATCTATCAGAGTGCTTCCAATTAAAAGCGGGTTTGGACCAGGCAGAAAGCACTTACCTAGTTTACATCTCTGCATCCATCAGTCTCACACTCATTCATTTTGCCACTTTTATACAAGAGACAAATATTTCTCATAGACAAATATTCTACGAGAGTAGACTATTTCATCAGAAAGTGGGACAAAATCCATTCGTGTACAGTCATTAGGAGTTAGACTGCAAATACCATTCTCCAAATTAATTTGGTTTAAGCTTAAGTAGAGAAAGATGCCGTCTGGTGCTTCATTTTTCACTGGGAAGAGATCCAGCTCCTTCTCGCTGTGACCTGGGAGCCTGGAGCAGGGCGTCAAGGGGGTTGGGAGGTGCTGGGGGGACTGGGGTCAGGGTGCGGGCAGAGGTCTGGGGTCAAAAGCGGGACGAAAGTCACTTTCTGGAAGGAAGATGCTATGTGAGGTCACCAAATGAGGGAGCTGAGGACAAAGACGGGAAGCAGAGCCTCTGGCAGGGGTGCCTGGGGTCAAGGTTGAAGAGTCAGAGGAGCATGGATGCTGGAGTCTTTGCTCAGCCCCCTTCTAAATGGGTGGGTGTCTTTTCAGCCTGCTGAGAACTGACTTCCAACAACTCGACACCTTGAGATTTAGAGGCTTTACCATTGTTCTATCTTTCATTCACACTCCCGAGTGCATTTCTGTCTTGCTGTAATCCCCTCATCCCTCTCTCAACCTCGGGCATTTTCTCTTGACACTCAGTCCCTCTGGGGTCTCTCTCCTCCACAGGCTCAAGCCTGTCCCCTGGGCACCCCGGGTCTGAGGCTTCCTTTCTTTCTGGGCTTGTCAGATCCCAACCCTCCTCTGTCACCTCAGGTTGGCGTGTCCCCAGTGGTATGAAGTAATTGAACGAATCACAAGCCACGATGGGAACCTGGTTAGTTAGAAAGCGGGTGGAGACAGAGATGGAGGTGGGGGAGATGAGAATACCCACAGACTCTCAATGGGGTAAATCGAGGAAGGCTTAGTGGCAGATGGTCTGTCTACAGAAGTGTGGCTGAGGGGGGCTGAGAGGAAGCAGAGCAGAAGGCAGCTGGGCTGGGGGCCTGTTGAGATGCCTGTTCCAGTCAGTGGGGACTGTGGGTGCCCCTCTTCCACATGTCACTGGGACCCCCCAGAGTGGACATGCTTTGAACAGCCGGGGTGAAGACTCAGCTGCCTTGAGAGGGCAGGGACCTTTGACTGACGGACAGAGACAGCTGTCCTGGGGTGTGTGGTGACCTCTCTGGGGAAGGGGAGAGGTCAAGAGGACGATGTCTGACCTCCCCACCCCCGGCCTCCCCCACCAGGCTCTTTATTGACCAAACCCAACCAGAGCTCGCAGGAGGGGAACCCAGCTGGTGCTGCACCCCCGGGTAGAGAGGGGATGGGGAAGCATAAAGGTGCGACACCACACAGGAAGCTGGAAACGGGCAGCCCCAGTGGAGCTGGTGTCCCTCCTATGAAAACCCAGCACTGAACAACAAGGTCCTGCTCAAGGACGCAGGGAACTATGTTCCATATCCTGTGATGAACCACAGTGGAAAAAATGTGAAAAAGAATGCATTATATGTATGTGTGTGTGTGTGTGTGTGTGCACTAAGTCGCTTCAGTCGTGTCCAGCTCTGTGCGACCTTATGAACTGTAGCCCGCCAGGCTCCTCTGCCCATGGGATTCTCCAAGCAAGGATACTGGAGGGGGTTGCTGTGCCCTCCTCCAGGGGATCTTCCCGACCCAGGGATTGAACCTGGGTCTCTTATGTCTCCTGCATTAGCAGGCAGGTTCTTTACCATTAGCGCCACCTGGGAAGCCCATATATGTGTGTATATAAACGTATAACTGAGCCACTGTGCTGTGTGGCAGAAAGTAGCACAGCATTGTAAATCAACTACACTTCAGTAAAATACATTTTAAAAAGTGTTCAAAAATATTTTTTAAAAAAGACAAAAGAACAGCCCATGCTCTGCCCTGGCCCGCCTGGCTCTCTCTTGCTGCAGGGGCCAGGCTTGTTTGTCCTGCCTTCAACTTCTTGTCACGTCCCTCAGAGGCCTCTACTTCCAACTCCTCCAGGGTAAGTGCAGACTGTTCCCAGGGACCCACCCAGCTATGAGGTCAGATCAGGGACCTGGAAGTTCTGACTCAGAAGAGTCCATGCCAGCAGAATCCCCCCTGCAGCCTTGCTGAAGTACCAAGAATGCGAAGCTCACAGGAGAAAGTTTCTGGCCTTCGGTCCACAGGAGCTGCCTGAGGCCTTGTTGTGTGTGGGCAGCCCCTCCACAGTCACTCACAGAAATGCGACCTTTAGAAGGAGCCAGAGAAACCCCTGCCAGACTCACGAAGGGGCCACTGTGTGCTGTGGGGGAAATACCAACGGCTCCCCGTTTTCTAAGCAGCCCCTTACTACACTGCCATATAAAATCATTACAGCCTGGATAAAAGAGATATGGGCTCTGAGACATAAAAGGAAAACTGTAACATCATAACTCATAAATGATCACAAGTCCACCACAAGCACCCCACTCCAGCACTCTTGCCTGGAAAGTCCCATGGACAAAGGAGCCTGGAGGGCTGCAGTCCATGGAGTTTCGAGGAGTCAGACACGACTGAGAGACTTCACTTTCACTTTTCACTTTCATGCATTGGAGAAGGAAATGGCAACCCACTCCAGTGTTCTTGCCTGGAGAATCCCAGGGACGGGGGAGCCTGGTGGGCTGCCGTCTATGGGGTCGCACAGAGTCGGACACGACTGAAGCGACTTAGCAGCAGCAATGCCCAATCAACGCAACTCATAAGAGATCTGGCAATTGTATTTCGTTTCTCTGGTGATGCTTTGCTGATGGGGTCCCCCCCAAAGCAAGTGTCCTGATCTCTCAGAGGTCTTACAAGGGCCCAGGAGAGGCACGCAGCACCACAGAGCTTGAGCTGTGGATGACATACACTTTATCATTGAGACCTTAGAAACACAAGCTAGGGCATAGCACACAGCATCTGTAAAAGGGAAACCACTGCTGATTAAATTATCAGGAAGCTCAGAGGAGGGTTTACAGCGTCTGTGAATGCTCCTGCAATATTCACAGCCTTTCCATTTTATGATCTCCTAATTTCTGCCTTCTAAACATGTGCCAATTCACAGTCCCAATTCCCATTTTCCCTCCTGCAATTCCCTTCACTTAGAGGGTCCACCAAATGTAACTCCGCTTGTTCTCTTTAGCCCAAGATTCTTTAGGATCCAGTCAGTCTGCACGTGGGATTGATAACAGCCCCTGAGCTGGCTGGGTTGTCCGGGAGCTGGTGCTGAGAAGGAGGAAGACGGGGGTGGGAATGAAGAGGTGCACTGGGGGTAACTGCTGCAAACTCAAGGGGAAGGAGCAGGATGGGCAGGGGCATCACTGGGCATTGGCGCAGACCCAGCAGAGTGCCCTGAAGAGCCCTGGGATGGCTGGGGATGGCAGGCCCTTGGAGGCCTTGCTAGGTCTTTGATTGGAAGCCACGAGAAGAGGAGCGTGACTACGGCTCCAAGCTGAGGCGGACCCTGAAGGAGCCTGCAGCTGCCAGTATCAGATGCACACAGTCCTCCAACTGGGCAGGGAGTCCTTTCCAGAAGGTTCGTGTGGGTGGTGTAGCGCCCGGGCAGCAACCACGTCCTTTGAGCTTGGACGAAAGCCGCCTGCCTTGCTGGCTGCCATTTTGGTGGATGAAATGCAGAAGTGTGCAGACAGAGGTCAGCCTTCTAGGAAGTAAGATGCCCACGTCTGGAAGCAGACCCTGAGTGGGGAATCTCATGACCCCGCCTGCCACCTCTATTCTTGCTTAAGTTTCCTTGAGATGGACTTTTCCAGGCAAGTTTCGACAGAGCGCTGTAGACCTTTTATACCCAAGAACGTAGAGTTCTGGGGAGCTGAGGAGCCCCAAGTGTTCCCCAACATCGAGTCTCATTTCCTTAGAGCAGTGACCTTGCAGCTGGGAGGTAACAGGCACATCTCAGGGTCCAGGCGGGTGCCTGGGAGCTTCACAGCTGTGAAGCTTCACTGAGAGCTTCACAACTGGGAGAAGCCAGGCCTGCTGGGAACACGTGTGCGGTTTTGAGGGGTCCAGACCAGGCTGCCCATCACAGAGAGATTAGTTTCTGGAACCGTGGTCCCTAGAATCTGTGTTTATTCCGTAATTTCCAACTCACAGGACGATGTTTAGTTTGCATAGTTGTGGAGAGCTTTTTGGATTATGAATGATTATGGAGTGGTATTTTCAATTCACTCTATAAATAATGGATTTAGAATGACTCAGAGCAACCTTCTAAATATTTCAACACGGCCCCACATCCCTGTTTCAACTTTTGCCTACTCAGGCTGAAATTGCTTAAGATTTATGAATCTGCTTAAAGAATGCTCTGGTGTTAAAATCTCTGTAGAAGAAACTAATTAGAAATAGCATTAATTTGCACGATTTAATTATTATAGCGTGAAGCACGGCAGATTAAAATGGTCTCAGCAAGGCCGTCAAAGGGTTCTAAGATTAGAAGGATGTGGTTTTCCACAGCGCTTTTCTGAAACATGCATCCTGCTGTGTTGAGTTGCCTCTCCTCCCACAGCTGCTTCAGTCACTGACTCAAGGCCCATGATGAAACTCACAACGGATCAAACATCGAAAGCTTAGAAGGTCGGAAGGAAAACAGAAATATCTGCTTGTCCTAGTTCCTAAACTGCCACAAGTGAAGAAAAAACCCAGTTCTGTTTTGCTTTCTGACAAATGATCACATTTTATCTCCTTTTGGGGCCTGGGTACTAGGACTTTTCCCACAAATCTTGTCTTTGAATCTCCTTCCCGCTCAGAGACATAGAGACTGAATGCAAGGAAACCACTAGCCACTTCAGCTTATTGTTCTATTGTTGTGTGACTTTAACAAACACTACAGTATCTGTGAGGCTTCATGCGGGATTTATTTCTGGAAGCTCTGTTTAAACATTGCCACAGGTTTTAGAGGGCTTAGAGAAAAAGCAGCTAGAATAACTGAACTTTCACGGTCGACTGTGGCCACAGACAAACAAAATACAATTCTTTTCTTAACACATACCACAGTGTATCACACAATAGCTGTGTGTGTCAGAGCACTTTCTTTGGGGGTTGACCGTCGAGGGTTACGCCCCTTTGGTCAGGAAAAAAGTATTTATAGCACATTGTATTATGGAACTCTGCACTCATGGTCTTCATTTAGTATTGAATATGTTTGTGGTGTGCATATGTATGTGTGATATGTGTGATGTGTGTAGTGTATGTGTGGTGTGTAGTGTATGTGGTGTGTGTGTGTGTGTGTGTGGCGTGTGTGTGTGTGTGTGTGTGGTAGATATGTGCATGTGGTGTCTGTATGTTTGTGACATGTGGAGTGTGTATGTGGGGTGTGTGTGTGTGTGTGGCATGTGGTGTGGTGTGTATGGTGTGTGTGTGTGTGTGTGTGTGTGTGTGTGTGGTGTGTGTGTGTGTGTGTGTGTGTGTGTGTGTGTGTGTGTGCGTGGTATATATGTGTATGTGATGTGTGTGTGTGTGTGTGTGTGGTGTGTGTGTGTGTGTGTGTGTGGTGTGTGTGTGTGTGCCTGGTGGTATGTGGTGTGTGTGTGTGTGTGCGTGGTATATATGTGTATGTGCTTTGTGTGTGCGTGTGTGGTACGTGGTGTGGTGTGTGGTGTGTCTTTTTCACCCGGACCCATCACCACACTGACCCTAAGTCCTTCCACTCTGCGGGAAGGAAAGGGCAGAAAGCAAGCCTGTCCGTCTCCGGTGACAACCGACCACAAAGCGCAGGGCATAAATAAACCCGCCCTGTCCAGTCTGGAGCCTGGGAGTCGGGGACCCGGTGCCGCGAGCCCGCGCCCCTCCGAGGGCTCCGGGAAGCTGCGGGTGCCGCCGTCCGGGCGGGCCTTGGCACGGGGGGCGTCCGTCCAGCCACGCCTCCATCCTCCCACAGCCTTGCTCCCTGCGGGCGTGGCTCCTCCGCATCTCTCTTTCCAGCCAGCTCTCTGTAAGGACATCGGCCCCTGCATCGGGGCCCATCCTACCTCAGCGTGACCGCATCTTAACTTGATTATATCTTCAAAGACTGTTTCCAAAGAAGGTCATGTTCAGAGATACAGGGTGTTAGGACCCAAGCATACCTTTTGAGGGACACAATTCCACCCACAATAAAAAGGCATAGAACTAGAAGATGGTTATATGGGGCTTGAGAAACCAAAGAACAAGCAAGCAGTCACGTGAACAAAATGCTTAGACCAGACTCTGGAGACAAAGCTCTGGGATTTAGAGTGTGTGAGCTCCCTGACTCACTGACGGTGGCTGCTCTGCTGGTAAGGAGGGTCGTGGACCAAGTTCAGAGTCGGTAGGGGGCAGCTGTCTGGCTGATTGGCTAGATGTGCCTTGGACATGGGAGGGTGGATGGTGGGGCATTACACACTAGATTTGCCAACTCAGTTCAGTGTTCCTTTGCTAGAATATTGATTCATTGTTGTTATATGCCTGCGTTCATGACAAGAGCCAACACAGCAATTCCCACATTCAAAACTTAGCTCTTCCTTTAAATCCTGTTTTACCCCGGCTCCCAGCACATATTTGTGATGTTGCACAATTGATAACTGGCTTAGCCTGTGTCCTTTGGTTTCATAGGCCCAAATTCTGGTCATTCACCATAGAGGTACAGAATACACCCATAAAAGAAATGCATTTTTCAAAAAAAAAAAAAAATGAATGCTTTCGAAATGACACCATAAATCCTTGCTTAGAATGCTAAGAAATTTAAAAGTGCCTGGAAAGGAAAAATAGAATTGTGTTTCTTTTGCTCTTTTATGTTACATTTTAAAAGTCTTATCTATGGTTAATCAGAAATACTAAAATGAGAGAAGAGAATTAGTGCTTCTGAATTCTGCCGAAGAATTGATGCAAAGAACTGTGCTGAAGAATTTCGAACTGTGCTGAAGAATTGATGGTTTTGAATTGTGATGTTGGAGAAGACTCTTGAGAGTCCCTTGGACTGCAAGGAGATCAAACCAGTCAATCCTAAAGGAAATCAGACTTGAATATTCATTGGAAGGACTGATGCTGAAGCTGAAGTTCCAACACTTCAGCCACCTGATGAGAAGAACTGACGCATTGAAAAAGACCCTGATGCTGGGAAAGATTGAAGGTGGGGGAGAAGGAGAACAACAGGAGAAGGGGACAACCCAGGATGAGATGGTTGGATGGCATCTCCAACTCAACGGACACGAGTGTGAGCAAGCTCCAGGAGTTGGTGATGGACAGAGAAGCCTGATGTGCTGCAGTCCATGCGGTCGCAAAGAGTCGGACACAACTGAGTGACTGAACTGAACTGAAAAAATAAGAAACTATTATGCCATTTGCTTCCCTATTTTGTGGATCTTATTCATAGATAGTTTTTCTCCAATCATTCAAATACAAGATGAAACTTAAAAAATATCAGGTCATTGTGTTAGTCTGCTCAGGTTGTCGTAACAAAATACCACAAACTGGGTGACTTAAAGAACAGAAATTGGTTTCTCACAATTCTGGAGGCTGGAAGTCGGAGATCAAAGTACCAGCAAGGTAGATTTTTTTCTGAGGCCTCTCTCCTGGGCTTGAAGATGGCTATCTTCTCTCCGTGTCCTCGTGTGGCCTTTCTTGTTGGCTCACACCCCTGGTGTCTCCTCCTCTTGCACAAGGCGTGCGTGCATGAGAGCTAAGTCACTTCAGTCTTGTCCAACTCTTTGCCACCCTGTGGACTGTAGCCCACCAGGCTCCTCTGTCCATGGGATTCTCCAGGCAAGGATACTGGAGAGGGTTGCCATTTCATTCTCCAGGGGATCTTCCCAACCCAGAGATTGACCCAGATTTCTTGCATTGCAGGCAAATTCTTTACCATCTGAATCACCAGGGGAACCCCCCAGGAACGATGAACTACATTTCATATTTTACTGTGTCTATTCCATCTGTGCTGGGAAGAATAATAAGTGAGTAAAACACAAGAGTAAAAATATGCTTCTGTGAAAAACTCCCTAAGTGTTGTCATAAATGAAGTTTTATTCTGCATTTTTCTCCCCACAGGCATTGAATAAAAGGCTCTCACATGGGCACCCAGGATGTAATGATCACTAAGACACAATTCCTGACTTCAAGAAACTTTAAGTCTAGAGGTAGAAAATAGTCAAGAAAGCAGACAGTGAGATAACCTTACTGAAGTAGAAGGACTTCTAAGCAGAGAGATGATAAAAATGGCTTTCCAAGAAAGGAGTGTGAAAGACGCCTAATGTTTGTGAAGTAGGCGAAGGCTTGTGTCTGCCCCTGGCCCTCCTGTGCCCTTCTCTGAGCTGTGTGCCATGGCACAGGCCCTCCTCCTCTGCCCCCCATCCCTGTGGATTACTGTTGTGGGGCCCCCAGAGTTCCAGCTCTGGTTGAGTTCTGCCAGCAGGGATCCCGGGCAGAGGGAGGGAGGGAACAAATCTGGGCGGGGAGATGCCTGCTTCCTCCACTTGGGTCCCATCTCCTCTCAGCTGCCTTCAGTGGACCAACTCTTGCGTTTCTGTCACTGTCTCCTCCTCTCATTCCTTCAGGCTGACAGTGAAAACAGCCGGCAGCTGGTGAGGGTATTGCCAGATGCTTTTCACGAAGGGCCCACTCACAGAACTGCAGGCTAAGCGGGAGGGAGCCTGAGAGGTTGACCAGGAGGCTGGGGCCTCTCAGTGAATCCATGGGTGTGACAAGCTTTCTACACCTTCTACGCCCCCTTCGGCAAGTTGCTGTTAACCAGTTCCCCACGTCTGTCTCCTCCCTCAAGTCATCCTTCCCTCTCCCTCCAAGTGCTCTGAAAACAACTGGTAGAATTACACGGAGGCAGAACTGTGGTGTTGTGTTCTTGGGATCGAGCCAGAGGTAATTGTACTCATCTTCTTAAATGAGGAGAGAGTTGGAGAAAATAGAATCATTATGTGAACTGGTCCTACACGGAGAATAAACCCACTGTGGTTCATTGGTTCCTTCCAGCTCTAAAAGTCGAATTCCAGGTTTCCAAATAGCCAATAAAGGTTTATGTAATGAGGTAAAACCAAACAAACAGAAAAGCCCAGCGGGAACCACCCTTCTTGAAGGTTATTGTGAGAACTGGATGCTTAAAGAACTTAAGACAATGGCTGGTTCGGCCAGTTTACACTCAGTGTTGGATGGCATCACCAACTCAGTGGATATGGGTCTGAGTATAACCCGGGAGATGGTGAAAGACAGGGAAGCCTGGCTTGCTGTAGTCCATGGGGTCGCAAAGAGTCGGACACGACTGAGCGACTGAACAACAACGTAAAGGACATTGGCAACAAAATATCTCAATTTCTAATTTTCTCATATAAAAGTAGTAATAAGGGGGGAGGGAGGGGGGGAGGGGGTGGAATAAAATACTATTTTTACTGCCTAAAAAAAAAAAAGTAGTAATAAGATAAAAACATTAAACAGTAATAATTTATTATAACAGTTTCATTAATGAAAACAATTTATCACTCCACCCTTACACGAATCCCACTAGAAAGCTGTGATATCAGGATAAAGAATAAGAGATTTCTCAAATATTAAATTTGGAAAATATAAAATTTCCCAGTCGTTATAACTACACACACATGTAAATATCTTTATCCCTGGGGTTTTCATTTAGCTTTGGCCTCATAAAATCTTTTTCATTGACTGGCACCAATTTACAGAGTAGTGTTTGGGAAGTCTTCTGACTCAGGAAACTGAGGCCAAGAAAGCTTAAATACATTGCACAAGATTCCCCAGTTAATTAATAGCAAAGCTGGGGTGAGAATTCCAGATTCCTAATCTGTGCCCAAAGCAAGACTCTGCCGAATGCAAGGGAAGAAGTAAAGAATCATATAGTCCAGTTATTTTTAAACATGGCTGCTCATTAGAAACATATCTGGAGCTTTGGAGAAAAAAGCTATACCTGGGCATTTGTAATTTTCAAAATCTTCCAAGATAATTCTGATATGCATCTAGATTTTTAAAATTTATTTCCAATTTCTCCATCTCTTTTTTTATGTTCCTTCTCAAGCCTTTATCAAGCATAGTACAAAAGCTTCTATATCAGTTCAGTTCAGTTCAGTTCAGTCGCTCAATCATGTCTGACTCTTTGCGACCCCATGAATCGCAGCACGCCAGGCCTCCCTGTCCATCATCAACTCCCGGAGTTCACTCAGACTCATGTCCATCGAGTCAGTGATGCCATCCAGCCATCTCATCCTCTGTCGTCCCTTTCTCCTCCTGGCCACAATCCCTCCCAGCATCAGAGCCTTTTCCAATGACTCAACTCTTCGCATGAGGTGGCCAAAGTACTGGAGTTTCAGCTTTAGCATCTTTCCTTCCAAAGAACACCAGGACTGATCTCCTTTAGAATGGACTGGTTGGATCTCCTTGTAGTCCAGGGGACTCTCAGGAGTCTTCTCCAACACCACAGTTCAAAAGCATCAATTCTTCGGCGCTCAGCTTTCTTCACAGTCCAACTCACATCCATACATGACCACAGGAAAAACCATAGCCTTGACTAGATGGACCTTTGTTGGCAAAGTAATATCTCTGCTTTTGAATATGCTATCTAGGTTGGTCATAACTTTCCTTCCAAGGAGTAAGCATCTTTTAATTTCATGGCTGCCATCACCACTGCAGTGATTTTGGAGCCCAAAAAAATAAAGTCTGACACTGTTTCCACTGTTTCCACTGTTTCCCCATCTATTTGCCATGAAGTGATGGGACCAGATGCCATGATCTTCGTTTTCTGAATGTTGAGATTTAAGCCAACTTTTTCACTCTCCACTTTCACTTTCATCAAGAGGCTTTTGAGTTCCTCTTCACTTTCTGCCATAAGGGTGGTGTCATCTGCATATCTGAGGTTATTGATATTTCTCCCAGCAATCTTGATTCCAGCTTGTGCTTCTTCCAGCCCAGTGTTTCTCATGATGTACTCTGCATAGAAGTTAAATAAGCAGGAGCTTCTGTATACATACATGTAAATAGTATGTATAGTATACATATTTCAGAAAACTTATAAATATTTGCCTGAGTAAAAAAATTTATGACATTTTGATTCCACTTGTTTGACTTAGTATGAATAGAATGCCAGATTTCTAATTAAAAAACAAACAAACAAACAGATATGCAACAAGCAACAAAGGTTTAGTGTATAGCACAGGGACCTATAGTCAATATCTTGTAATAACCTATAATGGAAAATAATCTCAAAAATAATATATGTGTATATGTACAACACATGAATTACCTCGCTATGTACCAGAAACATTGTAAGTCAACTATACTTCAATAAAAAAAATACATTAAGAAAAAAAGACCAAAATAAATAAATATTTTTAAAAAAAGAAGCAAAGAATAAAAAATGTGAATTTTGAGACAAAAGAGCTGAAGACATAAGCAGAGATCACCTTCTGCGCAAACAGTTTCAGTCCTCAGGCTTAGAGAAAGTGGAACAGCCCCCCAGAGGTGGGGCGAGCTGGTGGATATGGTGGACAATCACAGCTCCAGGAGGCACTGGGAGCCTGCCTGTTCAAGGTCGGCTGAGGACCAGGCACTGATAAAACTCGGAGAAGCATCTGGAGTCTTCTCTGTTCTCAGCGTTGACTCAGGAGCCTGGGGCTCCAGGATAGCACCGGCATCTTGAGGAGTATGATCTGGAGCCTCAGATCTGCAGCTGCTCCAGGAGCCGTAAAGAGAGACCCCCATGTCCCCCTCTGCAGTGTCTTAGCATGAGAGACACTCATTGTGGTTGCAGGGTCCCACAGCTGGTCATGTGGTCTCCAACGGAGGGGCTGCCTGCCCTGGGGCGGTGATTGAAAGGTTGTTGCTGAACCATGAAAAAGGCCGTGATTCTTGGTCTCTGGAGGAGAAGAATTCAATCCGGGGCCAGAGACGAGGCTTGACCACTCAGAACTTTTGTGTAATAAAGTTTTATTAAAGTATAAAAGAGATAGAGAAAGCTTCTGACAGAGACATCAGAAGCGGGCAGAAAGAGTGCCGCCTAGCTAGTGTCAGCAATGGAGTTGTATACTTTTTAATTAGTTATTACAGTGAGTCAAAAGAATGTCTGGAGGTTGTAAAGACCTTACTAGGCCCACTTTCATAATTTACATTTTAAGATAACGGGATTAGCCAGAAGATTTTTTCCAGAAACTGTCCTCAAGCAGGATACATTATTGTTATATAATCCTAAAGAATGTAGAGGGGAAAATTTGTCCTTTCCTCCTCCTTGAGAATTCCAGACCCCTATCTCCTCCTCGAAGACCCCAGACCCCTCTCTTCTTGGGGACCCCCGGACTTCTTACCAACCTGCCTAGGAATTGACTCTCTCATGATCACCCTCCCTCCAGTCTGGGTCCAGCTGTCTTAGAGGCAGAGCTTCCCCTTTCCCTAGAGCCTCACCCTCAGTTTAGAAAGCTCCATCTTGCCCCTGCAGCATCAGGGCAACCCACCACACTCTCACCTGTGGGCCCACCTCTCAGGCACTGCCCCCGTGAGGACAGCTGCCCCCGCTCCCTCATTGGGAAAGCTTGTCTTCCTACCCGCCCCTGGGGGGAGTTTAGGAGCAGAGGCTCTCTTGACTTCACTTATGGGGGTTCAGGGGAGATCGAGTCCTGGGAGACAAAGCAGCGGTCAGTCACTTCCGGGAGGGATGATGCCATGACCATCCTTCCACCCAGAACCTGAGTTCCCACGGTCACTGCTCAGCGATACTACCCTATATCACACCTCCTTGGAAACGAAGTTCTCCTCCGATTTCTGATCATCTGGATGATGTTTCAGTGGGTTTCAGGGAGGAGAGGGAGATTAACCCCTGCCTAGTCTTGGCAACCCACTCCAGTGTTCTTGCCTGGAGAATCCCAGGGACGGCGGAGCCTGGCGGGCTGCCGTCTATGGGGCCGCACAGAGACGGACACGACTGAAGCGACTTAGCAGCAGCAGCAGCAGTCTTCTACAAGTGGGGGTCGCATTTCTGCGCTGGCTGTAGTGGACTAGCCTTGCTCACCTCAGGGTGCTGCTCTGTGAGGAGGGCTTGGAGGCTGGGGCCAGGTGCTAGCGTCAAAGGGATGGTGGGAAACAGAGCTCCTGCTGAAAAAAACAAACAGGGGAGATATATGTTAGCCAGTCAGAGAGAAATTATTTGTTTAAAGGCCAATTAATGCATTTTTAGCATTTCTCCATCTGTTTGGCTTATTGGTTTGGAATGGCTGTGGCTTAACTCTTCAGATGGGAGTAGATGGACAGCAGGACCATTGAGAACACAGAGGAGCTCAGTGGATGAAACCCAATGCAACTCACAGTGGTGATTCCTAAAGGCAGAAAGCCACAGGGGCTGGATAATGCTGGGTTATAGAATTTTAATAAAGAAGTGCTCTGGTTAAAAGGTCTGTATGGTCAAAGCTATGGTTTTTCCAGTAGTCATGTATGGATGTGAGAGTTGATGCGCCAAAGAATTGATGGTTTCAAACTGTGGTGTAGGAGAAGACTCTTGAGAGCCCCTTGGACTGCAAGGAGATCCAACCAGTTCATCCTAAAGGAAATCAACTCTGAATACTCATTGGAAGGACTGATGCTGAAGCTGAAACTCCAATACTTTAGCCACCTGATGCAAAGAGCCAACTCACTGGAAAAAAGTCCTGATGCTGGGAAAGATTGAAAGCAAAAGAAGAAGATGGCAGAGGATGAAGTGATTTGATAGCATCACTGACTCAATGGGCATGAGTTTGAGCAAACTCTGGGAGATAGTGAAGAACAGGGAAGCCTGGCGTTATGCACTCCACGGGGCCTTCAAAGAGTCACACACAACTTAGTGACTGAACAACAACCAGTTAAAATGCTGATACCAAATATATCCCCAAATAAAAGTCAAAGTCTAGTGAATACAATATGAGTTATGTTTCTAAAACAGAAAAGGATGGCTAATTTAATCACATAATTTTTCAAAAGAAGCTGCGGTGCAGGGAGGTTCCCTGAGAAAATGTAAGTAAAGGCAGAGTTTCTGGCATAAAAAGGAATCTGAACAAACACCAGCTTCTCTTCCCTTATTTAAAATCCTATTCCTGTTCAGGGTTAAGCCGGGAGGACCCCGCCGCTTCTCAGGGTTCATGAATAAATGAGAAGGATTTGCAATGAGTCTATTTGCATAAAAGCGCTGCTTTCTTAGATGGTGGGTCAGAGTTGCTGAGAAAGATTTGCCCTTCAGAATTCTTTAACTTCTTCAGCCCATCAAAATCTGGCTGCACTCAATTTACTGGTGAGAGCTCTTCCTAAAGTTAGAATTTATTTTAACCTATGCTCATCTGAATTATTCTGTCTCCTGAAGTAGCCTCTTAATAGTCTTTTTTAACCTAGTTACTCTACTTCTCGGAATTGATGAAGAATTAACCAACAGTGGCTTGAGCCAGAAAGAGTTGTGAGTGAAACCGTTACAGCCTCACATGGTTTTCAAGTCCTAAACTGGAAATAACGTGGATGTCCAATCACGGCCACCTCTGGCCTATATGGTGTCCTGGAGGGAAAATGTGTGCCCTCTGAGTGGCCAGCCCTCAGCTCATGATCTGACAAGCACCCCTCTTCCAAGGAGACAGAGCCCCAGTCAGGATGCGTGGTTTGGCAGTTCCACCTGAGATGGATTCATCTCTCGGGTCCTTCTGTTAAGTGCTGTTGTGCAGTGAGCAACCTGTACAACCATACCTGGAAACCCTGCCCAAGAAAAGAGGATTCAATATAAGCATCAGAGTAACTTTGTAGGAGGGACTATTACACTGGGGCTTCCCAGGTGGCTCAGTGGTGAAGAATTCTCCTGCTAACGCAGGAGATTCAGGTTCAATCCCTGGGTCATGAAGATCCCCTGGAGAAGGAAATGGCAACCTACTCCAGCATCTTGCCTGGAACATCCCTTGGACAGAGGAGCCTGGCAAGCTATAGTCCATGGGGCCACAAAAGGGTTGGACAGGACTTCGTGACTAAGCAGCAATAACAAAGGAATGACATGTTGTAGGCCGATGCTTCTTGAGAAAGGCCATCAAGGAAACAGTAAGAAAGAGAGCAGCGACCCGAACAGGGTAAAGAACCAACACTGACCCCCTGCAGAAAGGCAGAAAGGGCATCGGCCAGCATTCACCCTCCTCGTCTCTAGGAGAAGAGGTGGCAGGTAAGTTTCCCTTGGTGGTTTTATATTGTTTTCTTTATGTGCAGCGTTCATAGTTAATGAAACTGCAGCTCGTTCTCACTGTCCACAGTAGTTATCTTCTGTCCTGGTACCACAGACACTGAATTTGCAAATACTGAACCATCGCTCCCAAATGACACACGGGTTAGGTTCCTGTGAGCCTTTGTTCGTCAACTAATCAATACATAACCTTGTCATGAGTGTGTTTCTGTTTAAAAACATTTTATTTTATATTTCTGATGAATCAAAAAACTACATGCAGTATTTCTTTATAATAAAACACTAGCTGAGAAGGATTTAAGATTTTCATGATCTTGAGAAACGTGGTCATAAATTTCTTTGGCTTTTAGTGTCACAACAGCTAGATTTAAAAAACCAGTCATCATCTCATGAAAGCATAAATTTAGCTGTTTTCCATCTTTTCCATTTTTTCATTGTGCACCGTAGATGTTCTTCTGGCATTTCCCAGAGTAGCCTCCACAGAGACAGGTGAATTTCCTATTCCTTTTTCTAAATGTGCTGTTCTGTCCACTCATTAACACTGTGCTCAGCCAGCAGCGCTATAGTTCAGGCTTGAACTAAGCTCAGCTAATGCACATATTTTCTCAGAAGGCACATCACCATCTTCTGGTGCTTGGAACACTAAGCAACTCATCAGCGTTACATCTTAAACTTCAAAATCACCTACAAAAAGCACAAAAATGCAAAAAGAGAAACAGGGCACCAAAGAGGCTGCAAAAAGGCCACTTGTTCATAATATGAATTGAAACAAAAAACAGAGCATCGCCTTGTATGACCTCAGCTGGGAGCACGTGTTTGGACGCTCATGGCTTTTACTGCTCTACACGTGTACAAGCGACCAGACACTGTGTGTCCTAGTTGGGAGTTACCAATAAGTTTCAGTGAGAAGATGAATTTGCAGATATGGAATCAGCACATAAAGAGGACAACGGTCATTAAAAACAACCACAGCAAGTTTTCATCATATCTGTGGTATGTAAATGAAGTCACTTTGATTCCATTTCAGATCTTCTTGATAAATCATGTGGATCTAAATGCACTAAATATCTGATTTTCTGAACACAAAACTAGTATGCTGTCCACTAGGGAATCGCAATCCATAAATTTAGTGACATTTAGTGTGTTTTATGTTAGCAGTAATTTCCAGTCAAAATCATTATGTCTCAGTTTTATTTTTCTGCTTGGAATTTTATGTAAAAAGCACGGAATCGAAGCAAGATGTGCTGGACTCCGAGTGCAGCCCTGGTGACCGGGTGGGGGGCCTCTGGCATGAAGGGCAGGGTTACTTTAGGGGGGTTTCACACTTGGGGGGATCCCATTTCACTTCCCTTGGCTGGGGCCCCACCCCAGCACCTGGGAAAACAGGCCCCCTCCACACACCCCCAGGCAGCCTTGCCTGCCAGCGCTGCTTCAGAAAGAGGTTTAATTTAATTAACAGAAAACAGCATCAATAAACATTAGCTCAGCAGACTCTCTGGGCAACTCTGGGGCCACAGGCTGGAGCAGTTAAGAACACACCCTGGGTCTTGGCAGGGCTCCCTGACTGGGGGTCTCTTGCTGGGACTTCTGGGAACCTCCACCGTCCCCTGAGAAGCACAGACTCTTGACATGTCCGGATAACCCTCTGTCCTGTCACAAGCTCAGTCGCCACCTCTGTTACGAGGAAAACCACTGCTCCCCCATGCACTCTGCCTGGGCCAGTTGAAGGGGGAGATGCTAGCAGGTAGAACCGTCTTCTTCTGTCCCCTCAAGAGTCCTTGCACTGTCCACATTAAGGATGAGCTGACAAGATGGAGGATTTTCAGCAAGAATCATCAAGTATAAAAAGGAAGGTAACTGCATTTGTAGACAAAATGGGTCTTGCAGGTCCTGAATTAACCGTGACAAGTTTAATGGTAGCCTGTATTGGATGGAGTTTGAGGGTAACAGAAAGGAGAGTGTTTGTTACAGTAAGCGGGACCCTTTCCAGGGCTCTTGTCTAACATTCAGAGCTCAGTTGTTCAAGGAGACACACATGCTGACGAAGCAAGAGACTCGGTCAGGAAGGGGCGCCTGGGCAGAGAGCTGGAGGGTGAGGCAACCCGGGAGGACTGCTCGGCCACGTGGTCACAGGGCCGGACTTTATGGTGATGGGGTTAATTTCTGGCTTGTTTCTGGCCAATCACTCTGACCTGGGGCTCTTCCAAGTGGCGCATACGTGGCTCAGCCAAGATGGTTTCCAGCAAGGAGGATTCTGGGAGGCTGGTAGGACATATGGGCTGGCATCTCCTCTCTCCTTTTACCTTCTCCAAATTCTTCCAGTTGGTGATAACTTGTTAGTGTTGTGTTCCTTTCCAGGAAGATAACTTTAATATAACTCATGCCGGTGGCTACCTTCAGGCCTGGCCATGGTGGGTGGTTTTAGTTAGTGGTTCCCCTGACAGTTTCACCAGGTCATCTGCTCTGGGCGCTTGGGGCTGGGTGCTGGAGAGCCAGGACTTGGCACTGAAGTCAAGTCTGCCTCTGACCAGCCAAGGCATGTGCGAAAAAACAGTTCCTTATTAAAAGATGAAAATATAGTCTATTCTGCCAGTGTCACAGAGGTGCTGCCATCAAACAAGAAAATGTAGAAATGCTTTGAAAGCACAGGATACAGCATTCAGGTGAGACCTTATTATTGTCAAACAGGCTTATAGCAGGAGAACAGGAACTGAGTGTTCCAACCTCCTTATTGCTTTTTGTAAAAAATTTATGTATTTTTTAATTGAAGGATAATTGCTTTACAGAATTTTGCTGTTTTCTGTCAAACCTCAACATGAATCAGCCATAGGTACACACACATCTCCTCCCTTTTGAACCTCCCTCCCATCTCCTACCCCATCCTCCCCCTCTAAGTTGATACAGAGCCCCTGTTTGAGTTTCCCGAGCCATACAGCAAATTCCCGGTGGCTATCTATTTTACACATGGTAACGTAAGTTTCCAGCAATGGAGAAACAGACATAGAGAATAGATTCATTGCTTTTTCATAGTAGTTGCAACACGAGTCCCTGTAACAGTTGACATTGGCACATGAACGGTTGTATATATAAGAAAAAATATAATAAGGAAAGCCGTGATGAGGTTCAGCAGCTGCATTTCTGTGCCATGAAAACAGCATTCACGTGCAATCCCTTTGGCCCTCGTGACGCCTAAGCCTATGAAGGCAGCATTCGGGGTTGGCAGGAAGATGACGCGATCCAGGAATAACTAGGCACAGGGACCTGACGCATGCGTACATGTTGGAAGTGTAGCTGAAGCAGCTTCACGGGGGTGAGGTGGCTGGCTGGATTATCACCTGTCAGTTTTCCCCCAAAGCTAGTAAAGCAAAGTCCTCCTGAGCCATGCGCAGCAGGTGGCTGTGTGACTGGCCTGCCTGGGAGGACCAGGCGCCCCGGGCACCTGCCTGGTACAAAACGGTTGTGAGCTGGTCATGTGAGGAGGGGCCTGGCTGCGGTGGAAGAAGAGTCTGCAGAACAGGGATAATGTGTCTACCTGCCTCTCTCCTTTTAACTCTCAATTTTATGAAGACAACAAGTAACTTCATAGTGATTGTCCCATTGAGAAATGAACTGTGTGTATGTTCCCTGGTGGCTCAATGGTACAGAGTCCACCTGCCAATGCAGGAGACGTGGGTTCAATCCCTGGGTCAGGAAGATCCCTTGGAGAAGGAAATGGAAACTCGCTCCAGTACTCTTGCCAAGCAAATCCCATGGGCAGAGGAGCCTGGTGAGCTACAGTCCATGGGGTCACAAGGAGTCGGACACGGCCGATCGACTGAACATATCAATATAATGTGAATATATCCCACATGTCCCATATACGCCTGTGCGTGTACCCTCGCTCCTGTTCCCTCTGAGCCAGGGCTTTGTCTGCTCCCACCTTCAGGCCGTCATTGCTCTACCAGAAGACACCTTGTCTGTTCACTGCTGAAGCTCCAGAGCATATGCTCTAGACTGAATATTTGTGTCTCCCCAAATTCATGAGTTGAAACCCAGTCCCCAAGGTGACTCTAATTTTGGAGAGGGCACCTTTGGGAGATGATTAGGTCAAGAGGGTGGAGGCTCCATGAGTGGGATTAGTGCCCTTATGACAGAGACTCAGAGAGCTCCCCTGCCCCTCCCACCCTGTCTGTGAGGAAGCAGGTCCTTACCAGACACCAAATATGCTGGTGCCTTGGCCGTGGGCTTCCAGCCTCCAGAACTGTAAGAACTGTAAGAAGGCCCTATTGTCGACAAGCCATCAGTTTATGGTACTTTTGTCCTGACAGCCAGAGCAAGCTGAGGTGGCTTCGAATGATGCCTGGCAAAGGGGTGGCGACCTGTACGTATTCGTGGAGTCAGTGGATGAGCACAGGGATGGAAATCCTGGACTTGATCCGGGCCCCACCAGCTGTTGCTGCTGTTCACTCGCTACGTTGTGTCCAACTACGTGTGACCTCATGGACTGCAGCACCCTAGGCTTCCCTGCCCAAGAACATAAAGTCTGTCACTGTTTCCATTTCCCCCTGCTGCTATTTGCCATGATGTGATGGGACTGGATGCCATGATCTTAGTTTTTTGAATGCTGAGTGGGCACAAATTGAGTAACTTTGCAGAACATGGTCCTGGTCCTCCCCATCTGTGGCCCTCCTGCCCGTGCAGGGAGAGTCCCCTGTCCCTGTGATATTTGGGGTCTTTCCCAGAGGACCCCCAGGGCTCTGACAGGTCTGGTTGACAGCTTCATGACATCAAGCTTTTCTGGGCCACACTGTCCTCCCTTGGGATGTGCCCGGTGGGCCTGGCTTTCCCTGCTAGGCAAGGCTGAGGAGCTCTAGGCCCGGACTCCTGGACCGCAGTCTCACGTGGTCTCCACTGCTCTGCCTGTCCTCTTGCTGGGGGGCACTTCCTTTGTGGGGGCACCAAGCAGTAGGGTTTCAACCAAGTGCAGGTAACGCATTTCCAGTGGTTGTATGTTTTTTTCTTTTATGCATCCCTGTATCCACTTGGATAATTCCCTTCCAGTCTTGTTTTTTAATTGGAGGATAATGGCCTTACAATGTTGTGTTAGCTTCTGCTGTACAACAATGTGAATCAGCTGGACAGTATGCATATGTCCCCTTCCTCTTGAGCCTCCCCTCTCCCTCCCTCCTAACTCAGTCCTCTCGGTCATCACAGAGCACTGAGCTGAGCTCCCTGTGCTATACAGCAGGTTCCCGCTAGCTCTCTATTTTGTACGTGGTGGTGGATGCTCAGCTGATTCAGTCGTGTCTGACTCTTTGTGTCCCTATAGAGTATAGCCTGCCAGGCTTCTCAGTCCATGAGATTTTCCAGATTCTCCAGGCAAGAATACTGGAGTGGGTTGCCTCCAGGGGAATCTTCCTGACCCCGGGATCTAACCTGCGTCTCCTGCATCTCCTACATTGCAGATGGGTTCTTTACCTCTGAGCCACTGGGGAAGTCCATGCATGGTGGTATGTCAATGTTACCCTGTTGGTTTGATGGTTGTATGAAGCAAGGTTAGCACTCCGTAGCTTGCTCAGCTTTGCTCACGTCCTTCAGTGTGTGGCACCAAAGTGCATTCTTGGGGCTCAGCCCGTGAGTTACAGTAGGGCTGTAGTAATGGACTCAGGTTACCTTATCAAAGCACCACAGGCTAGGGGCCTGAAAAACCAGACATTTGCTTTCTCACAGTTCTGGAGGCCAGAAGTCCAAGATCAAGGTGCCACTGACTCTATTCCCCATGAGAGCTTCTTCCCAGCTTGCTGACGGCTGTTGTTCAGTCACTCAGTCATGTCTAACTCTTTGTGACCCCATAGACTGCAGCACACCAGGCTTCCCTGTCCTTCACTATCTCCTGCAGTTTGCTCAAACTCATGTCGATCAAGTCTGTGATACCATCCAACCATCTCATCCTCTGTCGTCCCCTTCTCCTCCTGCCCTCAATCTTTCCCAGCATCAGGGTTTTTTTCCCCAATAAGTTGGCTCTTTGCATCAAGTGACCTGAGTATTAGAGTTTCAGCTTCAACATCAGTCCTTCCAATGAATATTCAGGACTGATTTCCTTTAGGATGGACTGGTTGGATCTCCTTGCAGTCCAAGGGACTCTCAAGAGCCTTCTCCAACACGACAGTTCAAAGGCATCAATTTTTCAGTGCTCAGCCTTCTTTATGGTCCAACTCTCACACCCATACATGACTACTGGAAAAATCACAGCTTTAACTCTACACACTTTTGTCGGCAGTGACGTCTCTGCTTTTTCATAGGCTGACGGTTGACTTGATGCTTTATCTTCATGTGGAAGAGAGAGGAGCCTCTGGTGTCTCTGCCTCTTAGAGAGGGGCCCCTAGAGAATTTGGGCCCCACTCTCATGACCTCATTTAACCATCATCGCTTTCTCACAGGCTTTATCTCATCTCCAAACACAGTCACACTGGTGATTAGGGCTCCAACATGTGAATTTAGAGGGATCAGAAACATTCAGTCCATAACACTCTGCCCCAATCTCCCCAAATTCATGCCCTTCTCACATGCAAACACGTTTATTCCATCTCAGCAGTCTCAAATGTTTTAACTTGTTCCAGAATCAACTCTAAAATCACGAGTCCAGAGTCTCATTTAAGTTTCATCTAAATCAGATGTGGGCGAGGCTGGACATACTATTCATCCTGATGCAGAATTCCTCTCCATCTGGGAACCTGTGAAACCAGACAAGCTATGTTTTCTCGAAATACAAGGCTGGCACAGGCATGGGACGCACTTCGCTAGTCCACAGGGAGATGCTGGAAAGAATGAAGGAGTGACGCGTCCCAAGCAGGTCCAGAACCCAGCAAGGCAAATCCTGTTAGATCTTGAAGTGGAGAGTAAATGCTTTTGGCTAAAGGCACTGCCTTCCAGACCCTCTGGGTCAGCAGTGTCGCCTACATGGTTCTGCTGGGCTATAACCCCAGGCTTCTGGTTTTGGGTGAGGTCCTTCTGGTGGAGGCTCTGATGATCTCTGTATTTCCCTCAGGGTCATTTTCCTTTCTCTTGAAACATACCGAATGTTCACACTCCAATAGCTCTTTGATGCCATTCTGTAGAATCTAAGTCCTTCTCCTGTCCTGTCGCCATCCACTTCTGTGACTCTGGTTTTCATCCTGGAGGCCATGGGATTGAAGTTCTTGCTTCTTTTGTCTGCCCTCTGATGGATGAGGATAAGAGGCTTGTGCAAGCTTCCCGATGGGAGGGACTGGCTGTGGGGAAATCTGGGTCTTGTTCTGGTGGGCAGGCCATGCTCAGTAAATCTTTAATCCATTATTCTGCTAATGGCTGGGACCATGCTCTCTCCCTGTAATTTGGCCTGAGGTGGCCCAGTCCTAGAGTCTGCAGTCTCTATGGTAGATCTACAGGGACTATGTTAGGGCTAACAGCGACCTCCTCCAAGAGGACTTATGCCAATGTGCTGTGCCTTCTAGGACTGCTGCTGCCAGTGCCCCTGAACCCATGGCAGGCCGCTGTCTGCCCATACTTCTGCTGGAGACTCCCAAACACAGGCAAGTCTAGTTTAGAGGATGAGATGGTTGAATGGCATGATCTACTCAACTGACATGAATGTGAGCAAACTCTGGGAGATAGTGAAGGACAGGGAAGCCTGGCGCCCTGCAGTCCATGGGGCTGCAAAGAGTCGGACATGACTTAGTGACTGAACAACAAGAGCAACCATACCCTTTGGCTCCAGCTGGCATGCTTCCGCTGGTAACACTCACCTCTGCCTCTGCTTCTTCTGTGCTGACTGATGCGGCTCACGGTTCACACCGTACACATCTCCTTATTGGATGGTCATTCAGTTATGCCCTCAGTGTTCTCTTCAAAACAAGGTATCTCTTTTTGCAACATGTATAGGCTGAGAATTTCCCAAATCTTCAGTTCTGGCTGCTTTTGGCTTAATAATTCCTTCTTCAATTCATCTCCCTCCATTTACATTTGACTATAAGCCACTGGGAGGAACCAGGCTGCTCCTGCAACCGTTGGCTTAGATATCGGCTTGGCTAAAAATCCAGTGTCGTTGCTTGCAAGTTCACCTTTCCAGAAAACTCTAGAGCACAGCCACTTACAAACTTCAGCCACTCTATAGCAAGGACCACCTTTCCTCCAGTTTCCAATGACACATTTCTCACGTCCACCTGAGACCCCAGCAGAATGGCCTTTGACATCCCGATTTCCACCACTGGTCCCTTCCCAATAATCCAGGCTTTTTGAGCCTGAACCTCAACACTCCTCTAGCCTCTACCCATCACCCCTTTCCAAAACTGCTTCCACACTTTTTTGGTATTTGGTACAGAATCAGCCCACTTCTCAGTACCGAAACCTATGTTGGGCTTCCTGGCTGCCTTGACCCTTCCCCACAACCTCACCTGTGCAGCCACATCCTTCCAGACCTCTTGGCAGGTTCTCACTCTCAGCTCCTTCTGTAGGATCCCCTTGAACATTAAGACCCAAGCTTCTGCCTCAGCCTTCCCTTCCTGCTCACAATCCTCAGCATCAGAGGATGACCTCATGCATTTGTCAGTGTTTCCAGTTCTATGATGGTGGAAGCTGATTGCAGCCTCTGCGACATCTGCTTCTGAATCTTTGGAGTTTCATTTCTTTTGTGTCTTCGTCCCGTGTCCCATGGATGCTGCGTATGACATCCTGTAATTTATGGCCCTGGTCTGGGCTGGCCCTCCCCTCCATCTCAGCAGAGGGTGGACCCTTGTCTCCATATGACCAGTCCTATGTGGTGGTGGAGATGTCCTGAGTCCCTGCCCCACTGGGAACGCTGTCAACCATTGGCACAGAATTGTGGTCTCCGCTTTTTCTTCTGAGTTAGTGGTAGAGGAGGCTTAGCACACAGACACAAATCACTAACTTGGGTCAAGTATGCAACATTTATACATAAAAATCTAATTAAACTAATGTTGGGTCTGTTTTACTAAATACATATTTTTAAGAAAACTATGAAGATTATGGTCCTATATTTCCTTCCTTCCTTATTTCATTTTTTATATGCTAGGTCCAAACAAAGCCGAAATGCTGCCCTCAGGACTCACCATTAGTAGATTTCCAGCATCCCACTGTGAAAAGAGCTAAACCGCCCCCTTAGGACAGGCTCCCCAAGGTCACTTTCTCAAGGAGCAGAAATGTCACTGAGATTCCCTGAAGGTCCCCAGTACCATGCATATGTGGCCAGGGATGAGGACACGTGGAGTTTATCTCCTTATTAGACAGCTAGGGGCTACAGAGTGTGGGACCTGTAGACATCAAACCAGCCCCAAGTCTGTTAGGTCCATGATCCCAGACGTCCTCCTGGGAAACCCCGAGGAGCCCTTGTGAGACCCACGCTCTGTCAGGGCAGGAACTCGGACTGGTCTATGAGGTCCTCATGGAGGGGGACCAGGACATGCCTCGGGAGCAGCTGGATCAGGTCCCAGCATGGTCTGGAAGGGCAACGATGCATGTGGAAGACCCCAGGCAATGGTGCTCAGCCTCTCCTGGGCATCTGAGTCACTGGGATGTGCATTAGAAAAGTTCTAACCCTGGTGGCCACTGGCTCCGAGGTGGCCCTGATAGGGAAGGGGAGCAGAGCTGATGGATGGCATCTAAGCTGCCCCCACGATCGCCCTGCCTGAGTGGGGGACATGTTAGCAACAATGCTCTGGCTGTGGCTGAATGTGAGCAAGCTTCCCTTGCTTGCCGGTGGTGTTCGTGGGAGGCGTGTGATGGTGGGTTTGGCACAGGCTCCATACTTCACACTGCTCTTTCCTACTCAGCACTTTACATCAGATCCTCCGATAAGAGAACATCTAATCATAACATTTCACCAGAGGAAGTGGTGGCGGGAGGAGGGGGAACGCCAGGAGTCAAATAAGTTGACATTCTCGGGCATCAGTAAGGTGAGAAATGGCTTTCAGTGAAAGTCAGCTCCCCCGAGAATGTAAAATTCCAGACGTAAGTGGAGTCAGAACCCAAACCCAACACATCCATCACGCAGAACCTATAAAGTGTTTGACCGACCGCTCTCATCATTCCCTGGAGGGTGATGTCCCCTCCTGGGCCACAGAGGCCTAGGAAGCAGCATCCTTCCTACTGTGGGTGACGGGTCACCCCCGTGGATGCTGTGGGCAGCTTCAGATGTGACCCATCGCTGACTGGGCCCTCCAGGGATGCTGTGGTACATAATCAATCAGGGACTTTAATACGCAGAAGAGTCCTTTTGGAAAAGGTAGGACTTTATTTATTGAGCTTGGAAATCCTTGGAGGCAGATATCAAGACTGAGGCATCTGTTGCTGTTCAGTCACTGAGTCATGTCCGATTCCTTGTGACCCCATGGACTGCAGCACGCTAGGCTTCCCTGTCCTTCACTGTCTCCCAGAGTTTGCTCAAATTCATTTCCACTGAGTCATGATGCTATCTAACCGTCTCATCCTCTACCACCCTGTTCCCCTTTTGTCTTCAGTCTTTCTCGGCATCAGGGTCTTTTTCAGTGAGTCAGCTCTTCACATCTTAGGCCTAGAAAAAAAATGCCATCTTGAAAAAAAAAAAAAACTCTTTTAAGTAATTTCAGTGCTGCTCTGTAACTAGAATCTGGTCTTTTCTAATTCAGACAGCCTGCTCTAATGGGCATCGACCGTGCAGGGCCACCGAGCTTGTTTGTCAAAGGAGCCAGCACGCAGAGCCTTGCCCCAACTCTCTGTGGGAAGGTGTTTTGTGGTTTGGTGGTAGGAAACTGTGGTTTTGGAATTGACTGGATGCTGAGAATGAAATAGAGAGAGCAATGGGCAAAACACAGCTTTCAGTGCAGTGGCCTCAAGGGAGGCGAGGCCAGAGCAGGACTGAGGTACAGGCAGTGTCCAGGTGACCCTGGAGTGCCCACCAGGTAGCTCAAGGGGCCTCCAGGGAGTCATGGGGCAGCCAAGGGGTTTGGGAGTTACCAGCCTATGCATGCACAGTAGGGTGGCCTGTGATCGTTAATCCAAGCATTTGTCACACACAAGGGCTAACCCTGGGATTGTTCCTCATTCAGGCTGGAGGTATTCATCAGGCCTGGCCACAGGGAGGAAGGGAATTATGAACAGAGATGCTGGAGGATGACTGAGTGAACATTTTGACTTCAAGTTAAAAACTAGAGGGAGTGGTTTGGGTGTGTGGTTGAATTGCCTACAGATGATTGCAATTTTTCCCCCCCCCCTCCTCCTCCTAGAATCCAGACAAGGACTGGTGAAGTGATGAGGGGTAAAGAGAAGTAGGGGAAGCAGGACAGACAAAGACTCATTTAGGGCCTGGGATCCACCAGCCCTCTTATGGCTGAGTTCCCGCAGCCATGGGCAGTGACAAGAAGCTAGCTAGGTCAGCAGACCCCAGGTGGGAATGATCCCATGTCTTCTTTCCCAAGGGATGCTGAGTAGACAGCAGAACTGGCGAGAAGCCAGGGGTGCAACATGGTACCAGAGTGGCAGATAAGCAGATGAGCCTGTGGGGACCTCCCAGAGGCCCATGGACCCCAAGCAGATGCAGGCAGGTCTTACTGTCACTGGAAAGGGCATGGAGATTGCGAGAAAAAGCCAGCCAGCAAGTCTGTTTTGTCTGAGATGAAGGTTCCTACCTGAAAGCTGGATCAGGAAATGGTTACAAGTACATTGCATCTGATGCAAGATCTGAAGGATGGTGATTCCCCAAGACCAGTCTGGAAGGTCATCTTTCATGGGGGACAGCAGGTGACCATGGCTGAGGGTGATGGTAGAAGCCGCACAGGCAGATACTGGCCAAAAGTCAAAGACTGGTCCCTGATGCTACTCTATGATGATGTGAAGGTATCCATGCTGAAGTTGAAGCTCCAATACTTTGGCGACCTGATGTGAGAAGATGACTCATTGGAAAAAACTCTGATTCTGGGAAAGATTGAAGGCAACAGGAGAAGGGGGTGGTAGAGGATGAGATGGCTAGATGGCCTCACTGACTCAATAGACATGAATTTGAACAAAATCTTGGAGATAGAAGAGGACAGAGGAGTCTGCAGTGCTGAAGTCCATGAGGTTGCAAAGAGATGGACATGACTTAGCCACTGAGCAACAATGAGGCGTTCACTGAACCCAGGTATAATCTTGGAAAATCTTGGAAAAAAATGGGAGGGGACCCTGGATTTGGCTGTGAGTTTCATCTGAAACTACCAAGAGGTGACTGAAGCTGGCTGAGTTACTTGGAAGTGAGTGACTACATTAAGTTTGCAGGTACCTTCAGGTGACAGTTCAGTTCAGTTCAGTTCAGTCGTGTCTGACTCTTTGTGACCCCATGGACTGTGGCACACCAGGCCTCCCTGTCCATCACCAATTCCCAGAGCCTGCTCAAACTCACATCCATCGAGTCGGTGATGCCATCCAACCATCTCATCCTCTGTCATCCCTTCTTCTCCTGCCTTCAGTCTTTCCCAGCACCAGTGTCTTTTCTAGTGACTCAGTTCTTTGCATCAGGTGGCCAAAGTATTGGAGCTTCAGCTTCAGCATCAGTCCTTCCAATGAATATTCAGGACTGATCTCCTTTAGGATGCACTGGTTGGATCTCCTTGCAGTCCAAGGGACTCTCAAGAGTCTTCTCCAACACCACAGTCCAAAAGCATCAGTTCTTTGGTTCTCAGCTTTCTTCACAGTGCAACTCACATCCACACATGACTGCTGGAAAAAACATAGTTTTGACTAGACGGACCTTTGTTGGCAAAATGATGTCATTGATCTCCGCCATGGAGTCAGAGAACCTGACACCTGGAGAGTTTAGAGACTTGGTCAAGGCCACTCAGACAGTCAGGATTGACCTAAACCAGGTCTCCTTCATTGCAATAGCTGGGGCTTCAGCTCCACTTGAACTGAGCATAGACAGAGTGAAGAGGAGAGGGCTGAGGATTAAGTCCTTGGAAATACAGCTTTTAAGGGAGAGGGCAGAGGAAGAAGGGACAGTGAGAGTAGTGCAGACTCCAGAGATGACCCAGAAGAGAAAGAAGCCTGGGGGACATAGAGAGAACCTATTTCAGAAAACAAGGGGGTGACACCTAGCCATGTCCCCAGGGATGTCACCTGTCACCAGGATTATAGTGGTCATTGAATCTGGTGACTAAGACCTCACTGGAGGCCACAGCAGGAGTTTTAGAGGAATCATGGGGAACAAAGAAAGGTTGTGATGGGCTGAAGCATGAATGGATTTGAGGAAGCCGAGACAGCAGATTGATGACATTTTAAGGAAATCTGGTGAAATCAGATAGATGGTGAGAGTATTTGCTTCCCTTTTTCATTCGGAAGATATTTGAATATACTTATTTATTTGGGCAAATAAATCAGTAGACCAGGAGGGACTAAAGATAAAGGAAGAAAGACAACTTCAGGCAGAGTATGGAAGGAGGACGTTCCAAGTGGTAGCCAGCCTTCAAGAAGGCTTCCAACCTTGCCTCCTGCTGTTCACACTTTGGTGTAATCCCCTCCAGCCCTGGGTAGAACTGACCTATATAACCTACAGGATAGTAAGGAACTGGTGAAGTGTCACTCTTGAGGCCAGGTCATACAAGAGCTTGTGACTTCCACCTTACTCTCCTGGACCACTCTCTGGGGAAGTCAGCCATGCTCTGAGGACACTCAAGTAGCACTGTGGAAAGGTCCAAGTGCCGAGGGCCTGAGGCCTCCTGCAGAAGTCAACCCTGTAAGACATCTTGGAAGTGGATTTTCCAGCCCCAGTCAAGCCTTCAGATAACTTCAATCCCACTTGATACTTTGAATCCTGCATGGCTCTGAGCCAGAACCCCTAACTGCTAAGTGGTTCCTAAAATCCTAAGCCATGTGAGATAATAAATGCCCACTCTGCTTTTATGCCACTAAGCTTTGGTGTACTTTTTTTATGCAGTAATAGATAAGGGTAGATGTTGATAGAATTCTGGAGGTGGAAATGCTGGAGAAACTGAGGCTGTTTGTGCTTGATGATCTCCACCATTTCTGTGAAGTAGAAGGCAAGCCCATCGGCTGGATTTGGGATGATGGAGGTGGGGTGGAGAGGCTGGGAGGTGATGGAGGAGATTCAGTACATCCGTTAGGAGGAGGAGGAGTCACTGTATGCATCTCCTTCTCTAGGCCTGGTCATGGGAAAGAGGAAAATGCCACTCAGTGAATCCTGCTCCTTGACCGAGAGGCCAGTCACATTTTATTTGAGCATTTCTGGGTGCTAGAGGAAACTTGTCAGAATGGAAGTACACAGGTAATTCAGAGAGGCTATTTAGTGGAGGAATGGGGAAACTGAGACCACAGAGGGCTGAAGGATGAGTGCAGGGGAGAAAATTTGGAATATGGGTGACCTACTTTTCAAGAAGTGTGCTAGTGAAATAAACTAGATAAGAAAGTAGAGCTGGGACTTGCTTGGTGGCCCAGTGGTTGAGACCCTGCCCTCCCAGGACAAGGGGCGCAGGGGTGACTCCCGGTTGGGAGCTAAGATGCCACCTGGCGCAGCCAAAGAAAGAAACAGACTTGAAGAATTTCTGATTTTTTCTTTTTCTTACTTTGCGTCTTTTTTTCTTGTTTGCCTTTCAGTCTTTTTCCTTCCCCTCTTCCTCCCTCCCTTCCTCCCTGCTTTCCTTCCTTCCTTCTCTTAATAAGAGGAGATATTTAAATGCATTTATTAGTTTAGGGAAAGAAGCCAGTTTAAAGACACTTAAGATAAAAGGGGAAAATGTGTGCCCTTCTAAACAAAGGGCAGACATCACTAAAGCCTCCTTGTTTTCCAGAGGATGCCATTGACTCAGTAATTCCTGAGTATATACTGATGTCACCCTCTGTGCGTGGGGCTGGGCGTGCAGATGTGAAGACAGGCAGCATGGCTGTCCTAACCCTGGACTTAGTGAGGGTGATGGACAAATGTCTACATGAATGTTTGCCTATGATTTGCAAAGAGGAAATGAACTCGGTGGAGAGACAGAATGAGTACAGGAGACTCAGCCAGGATGGGGCATTGTGGGAGGCTCAGACCGCGCTGAGCCTGGGGACCTGAAGGCAGGACAGTTTAAGTCCCTGCAGACTGAACTGTCTTCTGCCCCCAGACTTGGGTTTTCATTCACTAGTAACTACAAGCTCTAGCTACCCCTGCACATTATAAAGGGAAACTTGGGTGTCTTTCCCTGTTCACTTCAAGGAAGTAGGAAAAAAAAAAAAAATACCTTTGTTCAACTTTCACAGAACAAAAGCATCGAGCCAAATCCTTGTGAGCTCTGAGGACCTGAGAGCTTCTTTCAAATGCTAATGAGTTCTCAGCTTTGTCTCAGGTGTCTGTAACCATCTGGCCCCCTCCATCATAAAACACAAATCCTTATCTCCCTTCTGGCTAAACACCACCCTTCAGTGGAATTTGCCCCCACCCAACCACAGACAGGATTGGAAAGGAACGGCTTTCATCAGCTCAGTAAACAAAGACTGTGTTGAATAAAAAGGAAGAAAACCACTTTACTGATGGTGAGAACCTGTTAATAAAACTCTGATCTTTCAAATCAAGGCTCCAGGAAATGGAGATTCTTCAGGGATGGCCCTTCACCCTCCTTGAACAGTAGAAGTGGTCCAAGAAAATCCTGGTGGTAGATGTGAGCCCCTTGATGCAGCATGTTAAACACGACCTTGAATTTCAAGACTGATAGACGTTTGTTTTGAATGCAGGATTTATCACTAGGAAAACCACTTCTGCTTGATTTGGAGAAGTCTTTGAGCCTTCCTACACTGGGCAGGAACACCGCCTCCAGCCTCCTTGCTCCTCTTAGCCAAGACGACACAAGAACAAAACACGGTTGTAATTACTAGAAGGATACTTTTCTAATCTTTTTATCTAAGCGTCCAGTTTCTTTCTTGAATATCAGGAAAGAAAATGCCATTAAAAAAAACGTGGACATTATCATGCTTGCTATAAATTAGGCACTCTGTTCTGGTTGCCAGACATTTTTGAAAGTGTTCATTGAAGATGAAACAAAACCCATTGAAAAGCTGCTTTGAAATACTTTCCAGGGAAGGTAACAATGGAGACTGGTGTAAATCTGCTGTCTCTGCTGGCTTTTTTCTTAAGTTTTTTTTTTTCCTTCCCTGATGGCAGAATCTGTTTGAAGGTCCCCAACCTCTGCTGGACACAATTTGCAAAACACTGCTCTTTAGATAGGCCTAATGGAGGAGAAAATAATAAAAAGCCAATTCTGCACACGAGCACGTACACCTTATCTGGCCTCCTTTTCCCAAGGTGGCAATTTTCTCTACCGGAGTCAGGATCCTGGGTCAGGTGTTGGGATTGGACCGGCTCACCTGTGGAGAGGATGCCGTTTGCCTGAGGAATTACATTTGTTCTCAGAGGGTCTACCAATGTCACTGTTGACAGTGGAAAGGAAGTGAAGGCCGGCAGACGCGGTCACTCGCCCAGGTGGCCTTTGTTTATGCAGGACTTTTGTAACCCGATAATTAAGCCGGGCCACCCCAAGCCCTGGCCATCCCCTTGCCTGGCCTCACGCTGGCCACCCGGGCCTCGCTTCCTGATCCGCACCTGTTTAAATCTGTCTCGTTCTTCAGAACCCAGCTTCCATTCGATCCCGATTCTGACGTGCCTTAAACAGTGGTTGACAGGAGTGGTCACTCTTTTGGAAATGACCCTGTTAATTTTCTGTGATGCATCCCCTTGGTTCTGTTTCTACTTTCATGTCCACTTAAAATAATTCACCTCAGTAATTCATTTGTTTAGAAGGCCCTTCTTCAGAGAGAGATTGGATCAACATTCATATATTTTCTCTTTTGTTTATTGACTCATTGATTTGCCTAAAATTTATTTGGATATGATCCGAAGTAAAGATCTTATGATTTCTTAAACCAAAGAGCCAGCTCCCCTGGTGCTGTTTGGTTGCTCAATCATTTGAATTCTGGGGGGTTGGAGTGTGGTCTCTTCAGACACCAAGTCCTTATTCACATGAAAGTCTGTTTGGAATCTCTTCTGTCCTAGGGTCAGGCTCTGTCTGCTTCAACCAGTCCCATGGGCTTTTAATCACTCTGGCTCCAAGTAGCTCTATCCAGGTAGTGCTGAGTGTTGAAATTCTTTCCAGAGTCTGGAAAATGGCTGATTTATATCCTCCAATCCCCAAGCTTAGTCAGTTTCACAGCTTCGTGAATGAGATGCCGTGTGCACTGCAGTGGACTTAGGGGGAGACCAGCCTGGGGCTCTTGTCTCTACCCGGAAACCTCCCTTCCAAACTCCCTGATTTCTCTTTCCTGTCTCCCTAGTCTTCCTCTCCTTCTTTTAAACCTGGTGGGCTGCACACTCTGCCTCCCACTTTCCAGTTTGTTCGGTTCTCCTGGGTTGGTTTTTCCCTGGCCCACGGCTGCAGCAGGCACAACTAGGTCTACACTTGACATCAGGTCCCACCGGTTCTTTAAGCCGACGTGTCTGTCTCTCATGGCACAGCCCCTCTTCCTCGGTGGTTCTTCTATGGCTCTCAGCCTCATCCATCTTCAGAGGCAGTCAAGCATGTAGAACTCCCCGCTGTATCTCCATTCTGGCCTTTCCTTTGCCAGTGTCCGGGGTCATGATTCGATCAGATCTTAGCAACTGTTTCTCGGATGGCCCCTGCCTGTCCTTGCTCATTTTATACAAGCTGCTCGTCCCTGGTCTGCGGCTCACAGCCCCTGGTGGAAGTCACAGCTGCAGCAGTGGGACACTTGCAATTTTCAACTTGTGAACTCAGATGTTGTTCACATACACACACCACCCTGTAAACATAATACAACTGAAACAACTCACAAAACAATACTTTCTGTTTAAGCATGCCATATCCTCTGACATTCCCAGGATGTTAATCAGCCACACCATACCTAGATTATGAAACTCTCACCTAAAAGACAAATTAGACCTCCTTATGCATCATACATGGTTTATCCCAACCTGGTGCCATCTCTTGCGACACAGATTTAAGCACCTGCTTAATGGCACCCCACTCCAGTACTCTTGCCTGGAAAATCCCATGGATGGAGGAGCCTGGTGGGCTGCAGTCCTGGGATCGCTAACAGTTGGACACGACTGAGCGACTTCACTTTTTCTCATGGAACACGCCACCTCTTCCAGAAGTACAATGTACACTCTCTGTCCTCAGCATATACCCACCCCTCCTGCTCACTCAGCCATCAAGTGTCCCTTTTGGACAACCTGTATCACTATCCCAGGCCCACCTGGAAGATCTCCATCTGGAGTCTGCCCTGTCTCTAGCAACCCCAAATACCTTCCCCATTAATAACGTAAACCTTATTTTTTTTAATTAAAATAATGTATATTCTAATATTTTGCAAAGGATTATTTTTAGACATTTATTGCTGTTCAGTCTCTCAGTTTTGTTCAACTCTTTGCTTCTGTGGTGGGTGAGATGGTAAAGAGTCTGACTGCAGTGTGGGAGACTTGGGTTCCATCCCTGGGTTGGGCATATCCCCTGGAGGAGGAAATGGCAACCTGCTCCAGTATTCTTGCCTGGGAAATCCCATGGACAGAGGAGCCTAGAGTCTATGGGGTCACAAAGAGTAGGATTCGACTGAGTGACTGAGCACACAGGCACATTGTGATATAATAAAGAATACATCTAGTCTTTGTCCCCATCGCTGGCACAGAACTCCAAAACTCCTGGAATTTCCTGAGTGATAGAAGTAAGGGGAACCTTTTGAGCAAACCTGAGTTTATGCTAATGAGGTGCAGGGGAGGAAAAACCCGGAAAGAAAAAAGCCACACCACAAACATCGAGCTTATGATTAGAGGGTTGTAGTTTGGAGCCCCACAACCAGATCTCCATAGAAGAAGATCAGAGATCTAATTCAATCATATGGCCAGGTATTTAATCAATGAGGCTTAGGTAGTAAAACCCTAACAAAACTCTGAACCCAAGAAGCAAGGAAGTTTCCTAGTTGGTGAAGACACCCATGTGCTGGGAGGGTGACACACCTGGGCTCCAGGAGGGGAGGGTGTGGGACCTCTGTCCCACCATCTAACCCCTCCCCCCCCACCCGAAGACTTTGCCCTGCACATCTCTCCATCTGGTTGTTAATTTGTACACTTAAAAAAAAAAAATCTGATTGTAAGTACAGATCTTTCCTGAGTTCTGTGAGTCCTCCTAGCAAATTAATTTATCAAATGTGGAGTTGGAAGTTGTGGGAACTCCCAAATTTGCAGTCAAGTTGGGCAGAAGTCTAGCATCTTTGGGGTCTCATTTTTGGCTGCCTCTGATGTGAGAGCAGTCCTGGGGGGACCCTGCCCTCCAACTGTGGTATCTGATGCTGACCACAGCTGAACTGAAGGACTTTGCCCGTAGCTTGGGTCCTGTGCTAATTCTGGGTAACTTATGTCAGAACTGAATTGTCAGGTATTTCTCTACCTTCTCTGGCAATGGTGTTTATTTTCATAAGTGTCAGGCATCTGAGAATTGATTTTCGTAATCTCCTAGGCAGTTAATAAAAATGTGGATTCCAGATTAGATCAGATAATCTGGGCCAGGTAATTCTCACTTTTAAGGAGTACCTCGGTGATACTTATACTGGAGAGCCGCTGGCACGCTCATGAAAGCACATTTGTAAAATACAAGTATGTAGAGTGAAATGAAAAGTAAATCACTCCAACCCAATAGGAAAAGCATCCTGGTATGTTTCTTGGGACTTTCCGTGTAATTTCTTTTTATTTTGGTTTTGGTCATGCTGTATATTCAGGTTTATGTTCTTCTTTTTCCATTTAATATTCCAGCAGACATGTTTTTCTTATTATGATACACACTTTAAAGCATAAGTCATCACACTGGCTGTGTGTTTTCCTAACCACATTGTCTCTTTGGGGGGTATTTATAATATTATTGGCTTGACGTGATTATGAATTGTATTGTGATGAAAATCTTTCTCTCTGAAGCTTTTAAAGGTATTTGTTTTCATTACCTCGGGATTCCCAGAAGTTAGATTATTTGGTCTGTCACCACAGATGGTTTCAGAATTCTGGATAAGTTTTGTCCACTGGTGACCTAAGGGACTGTGTTTTCCTACCTTCTCTGGCAATGGTGTTTATTTTCATAAACTTTGTTAACTTGCTAGGTCAAATGGTATGTAATTATTTTAATTGTATTTATTCCATCCTTAATGCTGCAGGAAATTTTCCCAGCTATTTATTTACTAAGTGTATTTCCTTTTGTAAATCTTTGATTCATGACCCCCAACTCTGTTCTTCCACCGGCATTTTGCTGTGAAACTCACCCTCTGTCTGTGTATTTCCTGCAGTTACATTTTCTTTATCCATTTACTCTGAGATCCTGGTTATATTTTTGTTATACTGGCATTTAAATTTTTATCTACCAAAATCTGACTACTTTTTTCTTGGTGATTTCTTCTATTGCTTCAAAACTTAGAGAGTTCGTCCTTTTCCAAAGAGTTAATGATCAGTGTTTGCTTTCCTGAGTTTTTCTGCTTTTTAAAGAACAGTTGATAACGTCGTTGTTGCTGTTTAGTTGCTAAGCTGTGCCCGACTCTGCGACCCCACGGTCTATCGCCTGTCAGGCTCCTCTGTCCACAGAATTCTCCAGGCAAGAATACTGGAGTGGGTTGCCATCCCCTTCTCCAAGGGGTCTTCTGAATCAGGGGACTGAATCCCTGTCTTCTGCATTGCAGGTGGATTCTTTACCACTGAGCCAGCTGGGAAGTTCAGTTGATTGCATATGTCCCTCTTGAACCCATCTAAGGAGTATGTCGGTTTATGGTAAGCAGTAATCTACATAAGTTATGTTTTCTAAATATTATTGTTCCACCATCACTTACTGAAGGATCTTTCCCTCCTTCTCTGATGATCTGGGACAGTTGCATTTTTGCATTTGCGGTCTTGGTCACTTTGCGGGACAACGGTTCGTCTTCAGCTCTGGATGAGACCCTGCCGTGTCCAGGTCTGCAGCCCAGGATGAAGCGTAGCACACAGGCTCTCTGGGGAAGCTTTAGAATGAACCTTAGGATGTGCAGACATGTGGAAATGAGGCAAGTCTGTGAGGTGGCTGTTCCGAAGGGCAGTGGTTCCTGTCCTGGGGAATCATCCTGACCTTTGACCTCCATGCCTTTGTGTGATTAGTCCTATTTATTCCTTTATTTACACTTTGGCACACAGGAGGATTTTTTCCCAACAGAGTCTCCATCCATTGGCACGACTGGTTCTTCAGCTTTTATTTTTACATTGCTTCTGTGACATGGATGAATATTTTTAGACCTTCTCTTTTGCCACAAATGGAAGAAAAGGGTGAGGTCTCAGAGTTTGCATGTGATTTCATTTTATTGCCTGCTAAGTTTATTGGTGAGAAAAGCACTCTTTCTAAAGCACTGAGGCCCCACGCTGGACTTGGAGACTAGTCACCAGAGCCCAGAGAATGAACACAGTGCTGGTTTTTCAAATTAGATTCCCCTGACTTTGAAGCTTCACAGTCACAGCAGTGTGACTTGGGGCTGATGTCTTAACCTTTCTGAGCATCTGTTTCCACATTCTCAAAGTGGGGAGAAGATAACTGATCTCAGAGTCCTTGTCCCTGGCACGTAGAAGGTGAGCGTTGCAAGTATTATTGTTATTATTTTGCCATTGTTACTAGTAGTAGTGACTGTGAATATTATTGATATTGTTCCTATTTTTGGTTTCTGTCATTTCTGCCAAAGAATGGTTTCCAGAGATGAGGGGGACGGGGACCCTGCTGGACCCCAGAGCAAAAACCTCAGAAAGAACCATCCAGTCTTTGATTGTGAACTTGAATTCCATCTCTTTGGTTGGGAATATGAGATGAAGCAGGGATTCATCTCAGAGTATTCAGAGTAAAGCATCCCAGTATTTCAGAGCTGAAGGTGGCCCCAGGTACACAGAGGATACAGGCGATGGGATACAGGCAGGGTTTCTGACTCCTGTGTGGGGGGCCTGTTACTGTGTTTAGACTTCCTCTTGGAATTTCACAGCCATGAACGAGCTGAGCATGGGGGGAAATTGACTCCCTGTGTTGGGCTTTGGTTTCATTGTCTGTAAAAAGGAAATGAAGGGTCACATGATGTGTGAGCCCTGCCCACCTTCCACTGTCACTCTGTGTAGAGCAGGAATCCCCAGGGAGGAGAATCCTGACCCCCCTCCTTTTCTCTAGCATCATGGATTCGTGAGCCAGGGGGCTTGGCGAATGCCCCCTACTTCCCCAGCACTTTCTGTTCACTCAGCCCGACCCCAAGCCCCAAACCCAAGGCTCTGTCCTTCCAGGGAGGGACCACGTTGCTTCTCCCCTGCCAGCATCCCAACAGGTGCAGGCATTTCCCCGCCGACATCAAAGTCACGGTCAGGGCCAATTTTGCTGCCCCATTCTCATCCGAAAGGAATTTGACTAAGGACAGTTCAGCGTGAATGAAGCTTCCCATGGCGGGCCAAGAGGTAAAAAGTTCATTGAACACTCAGCTGTGAGTTACATCCTGTTTGGCACTGTGGGAAATCACTGGACTTAGGAACATATCTCTAGCCCTGAACCTCCTTCAGGAAGTCCGTGCTGTCCTTTCCGACGCTCTGCCTATGAAATGCCATGGGAATTCCATTACACACAAGTCCTGCTGATGTCTCAGTGCTCTACCTGATGGGAAGAACGCCAGTCTTATCTGACTTGGAAAGTACATCATTCCATGGAAAAGACCTGGAAACAATTAAAGAGATTTCAAAAGTCAGGGAATTTCAAATTATTTGGAGATGCCAGGATCTGGAGGTCAGCCCACGTCACCAACCTGGAGAGGAAGGCGAGCACCGAGAGGCTCTAGGAGGGTCACTGTCGAAGTTAAAGCAGGCAGATGCTTCTCCATCATTTCCCTCAGTGGTCGATCGTCCATTAATATCATTGCAGGGCAACCTTTTCCTCCTCATGTCAGCAGACCAACGTTTCTGGACAGACTTGGCATTTCTGGCTTTTGCTTTGTGTATAGCATAGTTACTGCATGACAAGGAACATGACTTGACCAGTTGGAGTATGTTTTATTTGATCAGAAATTCATTAAGTGTTTTTCTTAATAATTTTACTGACTGGGTGATTTTGGCTGTGGTGGGTCTTTGTTGCCGCATGGGCTTCCTCTAGTTGCAGTGAATGAGGCTCCTCTTTGCTGTGGTGCTTGGGCTCCTTGTTGCTGTGGCTTCTCTTGTCGTGGGACGTGGGCTCTAGGTGCACATGGGCTCAGTAGCTGTGGCTCATAGGCTGAGTGGCTCCACAGCACGTGGGATCTTTCCAGACCAGGCACTGAACCTGTGT
Source organism: Bos javanicus (assembly GCF_032452875.1). Lineage (NCBI taxonomy): Eukaryota > Metazoa > Chordata > Mammalia > Artiodactyla > Bovidae > Bos > Bos javanicus. The sequence goes on from NC_083870.1 coordinate 116,567,163, forward strand.
CCGCTGCACTGGCAGGTGAATTCTTGACCACTGAGCGATGAGGGAAGTCCCTATTAAATGTTTCTGAACTTTTTGCTCTCTTCCCTTTGAATCAAAGAGGGTAACAGGGGTGGGAGCAGCCTGCTTGTCACCTGGTTGCTGATGGGGCTTTGGAATGAGAAAATACGACACTCACTCATCCAGGCAGCAGCGCGGTCACAGGGTGCCTGCCTGTGCCTGGTGCTGCGTCTGCCACACCTGTCCCCCGCCTCTCTGCTTGGACTTGGCCTCCTGTTAACATCCGAAAGTGAAGTTGCTCAGTCATGTCTGACTCTTTGTGACCCCATGGACTGTAGCCTACCAGGCTCCTCTGTCCATGGAATTTTCCAGGCAAGAGTCCTGGAGTGGGTTGCCATTTCCTTCTCCAGGGGATCTTCCCAACCCAGGGATCAAACCTGGGTCTCCTGCATTGCAGGCAGACGCTTTACCATCTGAGCCACCAGGGAAGCCCAATGTGGCTAGCATCAGAGCCACATTCTTCTGCATCTGCACAGAGCAGGCATGGGCAGGGACTTTCTGTGTGCATTTTGAATGGGTTAATGACACCAAACGCCTATGCTAATGACAGTTACCCAGTTCCTCTCAGCCCTGGGGTTCTGTCCTGTCTCCTTCACAGATCCAGGCACTGGGGCAGGACAGCTGGCCAGGAGACCTCCCGAAGAGTTGTATTCTCAAGCAGATGCTAGGCTGTGCATCCCAGGGAGTGTGGGCAGGGCCCCTCGGGTTGCTGGCCGACTCTCAACAAACCATCTACAAGTCCTTTCAAATCTCTTGCCAAAGGACTTGGTCTTGGGCTTTGGGCTCTGCTCTGAGTGGCCTGTGGTCCTGGGAAACAGGTCTTACTTTATTTTCTGGTATCCTTGGCAGAACTCCCGTGATGCTCCCATCTTACCACCTGCTCCTCTCGCCAGTGCTGTTTGCCCTACTCTGAGCGTCAGTCTCTGGTCCCCACCAGACACTGGTACTCTCTTCACTGTCTGTGGGAGCCTGGACCATCTTTTTGAGGCTCCATGGCCTTCCCTCCCTGCTGGCTACCCCCCACCCTGCCCAGGCTCAGGCCTCTGCTTCCAGGCCCAAAGGCTTGACCGGGTTCTTTCTGATGATTAGCTCAGCTTCACCTCCCCACTGCTGGGTACGTTTCTGGGGAAGCAACCAAGAACAGGCCCTTGTCCTGGTCCCCTCCTACATCAACAAATGGGCAACCCTAGAAACATTTTATGCTCTGAATTCTTGACATGAACTAGCCTCCCCCATCAGTATGAGTTACAAGATAGAGAGAGAACTTCAGCCAATCAGTTCAGTTCAGTTTAGTCGCTCAGTTGTGTCCAGCTCTTTTCAACCCCATGGACTGCAGCACGCCAGGCCTCCCTGTCCATCACCAACTCCTGGAACTTACCCAAACTCATGTCCATCGAGTCGGTGATGCCATCCAACCATCTCATCCTCTGTCGTCCCCTTCTCCTCTTGCCACCAATCTTTCCCAGCATCAGGGTCTTTTCAAATGAGTCAGCTCTTCACATCAGGTGGCCAAAGTATTGGAGTTTCAGCTTCAGCATCAGTCCTTTCAAGGAATATTCAGGACTGGTCTCCTTTAGGATGGACTGGTTGGATCTCCTTGCAGTCCAAGGGACTCCCAAGAGTCTTCTCCAACACCACAGTTCAGAAGCATCAATTCTTCAGACAGTAAGGCTCCTCTTTCATATACCTCCAACTCAACTTGGAGATTTTCAAGCAGCTTTATTGAGGTATGATTGACACCCAGCACACTGCACATACTGTAACTGAACGGTTTGGTAACTTTGGACACTTTTATGCACCTTCGAAACCATCATCACACTTGACATGGAGAACACCTGCCTCACCTCCCACGGTTTCTTCCTGGTCCATCTCATTCCTTTGCTCCCACCTGCGCCCACCCCTCCCATCCCCAGGGAACCGCTGGTCTTATTTCTGTCTCTATCAGTTACTTTGCCTTTTCCAGAACTTTAGGTGAATGCAATCACATAGTCTGTATTAATTTTTGTCTTGCCTCACATTCAGAGTAATTATCTTGAGATTCATTCATGTTGTGTTTGTCGATGATTCTTTCCTTCTTATTTCTGAGTGCTGTTTCATTGGATAGATGCATCAGAAAGCTTTTTATCCACCACCTGTTGGGCATTGGGCTGTTGCCAGCCTTCGGCTATTGCTGATATCCTGCTCTGAGCCTTTGTGTACAAGTCTGTGTGTGCATATTTCCTGGGTAAATACCTAGGACTGGGAGAGCTGAGTCCTGTGTCAGACTCATCTTAGACTCTCCAAGAGTGATCAGACTGTTTCTCAACATGGCTGAGCCATTGTCCATTCCCCCTGGCACTGCCTCAGCGTGCTCAGCACTCCCCAACCTGCGGGTATGTCTGGCTGAGTATACAGTAGTGGCATTTCGAGGAAATGCCAAGAGACTGCGAATTTCTCAGGGGCATTGAAATGTCTGGGGTTGGAAGCATGTGTAACATTCCAGCTATTCCAGCCCACTTCACAGGCCCTGCCAGGCTCTTAGTTCTCAGAGTGGAGCCCTTTCTGCAGCTCCGTGCTCTCTGCCCAGCTCCTGGGCAAAGTGCTTCCTTGCTCTAGTGACCAGGGCATGGAGGGGGAGGGGGACATTTGGAGAAAACAGGCTCTTCCCATCTGTACTGGATGACACCGGCTTCCCTTTCCTTGGCCCAGTCACTGTGCAGCTTAGAGTGTCCTGCGTGGACCTGCAATCAGAGTCTGATAAATGGATGAGCAGACCAGTCTCTTTGGCTAAGAAGCAGCAATGTTTATGATATTTAAGATTATGATATTCTAACTTAGCAGATCCTGATTTCAGGAGCGCCAGGAAAGTCAGTTCATGACAGATGCTGTGGATTCAGATGGAACATATAGAAGGGTTTGTGTGATGACTGCTAACTACTGACGGCATGTAGCTCCTCTGATATTTTTAGCTCCTCTGATATTTATCGAGAACCTGTCTGAGCCAGGTGCCATGCCAAACACCACAGGGGATGCAAGGACGCATGGTAAATGGGCAAGCAGAAACAGCCAGGGCCCTTCTGATGTAGGCATTCCTGGGAGATGGCTCAGAGCTCGAAGGCTTTCAAAAGAATGAAAGCCTTGCCTGACGTGGGGAGATGCTAGAGTGCTTTATTGGGCTGGAGACTTGCAGTGCAGGAGAGGTATAGAATTTGTAGGATTCCATGGGCTTAGACAGCAGGGGAGCACTTTGTTGTACAATAGAAACTAACACAATGCCAATAAAAATTTTTTTAATAAAAATTTTTAAATAAAAAATTTAAAAGACAGCAGGGGAGTAGGAAAACTTGAGTTGGGGTGAAGTGGAGGGATTTATAAGTTGAAGAAAAAGCAGGTGGCTCCTGGTCAGGAATTGACCAGCCACTGAATCTGCTGGAAGTAAACTCGAGGAGTAAAGTCACAGAGATAAAGCTGGAGGGCATCGGGCACCCTGCTGAGATCCTTTAATAACCAGGTGAGGGTTTTGTGCCTATGAAGGCAGCAGGAGGCATGAATAGTTGGTGAGTTGGTGATGACAGCCAGAGTTGCACGTGAGGAGAAATGCCCCAGCCTCGCGTGGAAGGAGTGGAGTCAGGGAGACGGTGGGGCAAGGAGCCTGTGAGGACGCTCCCAGTGAGACTAGGTGGGACAAGCTGAGGGTCTGCAGCAGGTGGTGTCATGGTGGGCATGGGTAGGGGGTGGTGGGAGAGGAAACCCAAGGAGAGACTGGAGGCCTGGAAAGCAACCAGATTCAGGGTCAGAGAGGGAGAAGCCAAATGGTTTGGAGATGATGCTGAGGCTGGTGAGACTGGTGGGGCTGTCCATTGTAACAGGACAAGTTGAGGCAGGAGTTAAAGATGGAGACGGAACAATAATGGCCCTGTCCTGACCTGACTCCAGGTCTGCCTCGGGTCCTCACTAACAACCCTAACAGGTGAGCACTGGGAGTACAGCTTAGGAAGTTGAGCCGGTGTTACTTTTATCATTAAACTCAGACGATAAAGTGTTTAAGTCAGTCTCTTAAAGACACACGTCTATGGTGGTTATAGATGTCCTATGGGTATTTTGATGCCGAATCTCTTACATATTGCCTTAGAGAAGAATGAAAAGATAGACCTGGATGATATTATGTGGAAAGTGAAGAAGTAAATGGTCATTGCGTTAGTGAAGGTTAGACAAACTGCCGAACAGATCTGACACCTAGCCCAGCACACGAGCCCTCCCTCAGGTAGCAGCGTCCCTAGTCGGTGGTTGCGGTCTGACCAGCCAGAGACCCTGGCCAGCTCCGGCTCTGCCCTCTTCAAGCTGTGCTTTCTGAGGCTGCTGTGGGTGTTGACCTCCAGGCACCAGGTGGGGAAGAAGAGAGAGAGAGGATGCAGGTGTTATAACTCGGCTGCGTGGCTGCTCCAAACTGCAGGGAGGCTGGGGGAGAAGAGAGGCTGGTGGTCAGTGTAGAGTCCCCACAGTGATCACTGACAGTCCACACTCTGGTGAGCGTGTCTGAGACCATCCAAGGGCCTATGCAGGTCATCACATCCTGAGCAGAAACTCCTTTAATCTATTAATGTGCTTCATCACCCAGCTGTGTCCGACTCTTACGCAACCCTTTGACTGTAGCCCGCCAGGCTCCCTCTGTCCATGGGATTTTTCAACAAGAATACTGGAGTGGGTTGCCATTTCTCCTGTCCCAGGGATCGAACCCTCATCTCCAGTGTCTCCTACATTGCAGGCTCATTCTTTACCCACCAGGACTTCCCTGGTGGCTCAGACGGTAAAGCGTCTGCCTACAATGTGGGAGACCCTGGTTCAATCCCTGGGTTGGGAAGATCCTCTGGAGAAGGAAGTAGCAACCCACTCCAGTTCTTGCCTGGAAAATCCCATGGACAGAGGAGCCTGGTAGGCTACGGTCCATAGGGTCACAAAGAGTCGGACACGACTGAGTGACTTCACTTCACTTCACTTCTTTACCTACTAAGCCATAGGGGAAGCCCCTTTTAACCTATTAACAAATATTCAGATTCTAGTGGACGGATCACAGTCTTCACCTTGAAACTCAGCACTGAATCTTCCGGGCAGCGGTGCGGCCCTGAAGGAACCCTTAGTTCCAGCCTTGGCTGCATCTTATCAGCTTGTGACCCTGACAAGGTCCTACTTCTCTGAGCCTGTAAAGACCAAGACTCTAAAACCTGGATCAAATAGATAAAAGAGAGCAATGCATCTTATAGATGGTAGAATGCTATGAAAAATCTGAAGAACTATAACTTTTCTGCATGTATATGGTTGTTCTTGGGTGGAGAAGATGCCCATTAAATGAAGTTAGAAATGAACACCCTCATTTAGTGACTCTGTCTCCACTACTAAATACCCAGTTGCTTGACTGACAAAGTTGGCGCGGACCCCAGGCCGACTTCCAGAGTGGATTATCGTACAAGTGGGAGTCGTCGGAAAAGCGAGCACGATCAGTGGAGGCACTTTGTTTTCATTAAGAGCAAATCCTAACAGTTTACACTTAGCCTCTGTTTCTCTTTTAGCAAAACCACACAAAGTTATTATGATACTGTGAGAGATATCAGATGTCTTCATCTGCAGATCCACAAGCCCAACAAATCACATTGCTTTCACTTTTCCCTGTCTGGGTTCCCTTCTTTCCCTCGACAGCGTGAACACAAGCACATAAGCCTGGTGTAGTGGAAATTCTTGTGATTTAATAGTAATATTTAAGACAATACAACATTCTGGGATTAAACCAAAATTGGCAGCTATAATGTTAATGATGGCAAGATAGTCCTCTTTATTTACATATCATGATTTACTCAGCTTCTTATTATGGGATTACTCTTTTCCCACATGAGTGTGTAATACTGTGCTGAATACTTATCTGGAGCAGTTTTGTTTGAATTATTTCTAGAGTGGCAACTATTCAGTCAAAAGGGAAGAATATTTATGCGGTTCTCAGTCAATACCTTATTGACTTTCAAAAATATTCCCGTCATTTTATATTTTCATAAATTATACAAGAGTATGATTGTTTCATCAACTCAATGGACATGAGTTTGAGTAAACTCCAGGAGTTGGTAATGGACAGGGAGGCCTGGTGTGCTGCAGTCCATGGGGTTGCAAAGAGTCAGACACGACTGATCGACTGAACTGAACTGAACTGATGATTATTTCACAACAGCCATGCCAGAGCTGGGTATGTGGATTTTCTATTATTTTATTGATATAACAGCTCTTAATTGTTACCTCATTTTTTTTACTTTTAGAAAAATAAAAAAATAAAAGCTTATTTTATGGAAATAAGTTATGGAATTTAGATAGCCATCTGTAATTCCATCTTCTATAGTCTAGTATGATAATGTCTTTCCAGAATTATTTCTATTCACATATACAAGGATACAACAGATCATGCTTATTTAAATAACAATGATAGAGTCTGTACTGGATACCAGACTTTAACCTCTTTTTCATTTAATATGTCACAAGCCATTGTTTGGAATCAAAGTTTATTTCTCTTAATTCCACATTTTAAGACTGTCAACTTACAGTCTTGACTCTTGTTTTAAAACTCTAATCAATCAGCCTTGAGTCAAGCCTTTTGCCAACATTCTCAGAAGTGTCCTTAGAATAAAGTTTAGCAGTAGGATTCATGGTGAAATTTGTTCTTTTGGTTCATTTCCACACATTTATCCTCAGAATCATGTAATTCCACACAGTTTGAGTTTCCCAGACCTTAAGCCAGAGAAGGCATTATAGAAGTCTTTTATCTTTCCCAATCGAATAGGAGGAAAAATGCATCAACTTTTAAGTTTGAATTTTGTTTGCTGACAAAATTAAATATTTTTAAAGCTTACTTACCATGTGAATTTATTGTTCTATAAGTAATTTATTCATGCCTTCATTTTTAGATTGTTTTGAGAAGGCTCCTATTGTATTAAGGAGTCCAGTTTTTTCTCTTAGTTGCTGAGGAGTATTCCCAATGTGTGTTCTACTTTTACTTTTTTATGGGTTATTTTAGCATAGGAAACTTCTGATTTTTAGGTTTGAAAAATCAGTGAACATCTTCTTTGGGTATTCTAATTTTGGTTTTATGCTCAGAAAGGCCAAGGCAGTTTTCACTAACTTTATTTTTTTTTCATTATTTTATGATTCTATTTTAAAAGAATCTAGTTTTCATTCAGCTGGAATGTATTTGACTCATCAGCTGAGATAAAGATGTATCCTCAGCAGTAAACCAATTACCTCATCACCATGTTGAATAATTCATCCTTTCAACAATTACTTAAAAGGCTATCCAGGTAGGAGGAGAAGTTAGCATTTTTTTACTTGGGTGACCGGATAACTATCTTCAAATACTTTGATACTTCTGTTGTGGACAGAGGTTCTTTGAGGCCCTAGAGGGCGGAGACTGGAGCAGTGGATGGAAATAAATGTGAAATTCACCAGGAGGAACAGAGGAGCCAATTCATTGCCAAGGGGCACCAAGAAATTGCCTGGAATTGAAGCGGTCACCTTGGCAAAGATCACCCTCATTCCAGAACTGACTTCAAGATGCTCCCCTGGGGAGGTTGGCCGTATCAAGAATCTCCAACCCTGTCTAATCCTGAGAGCTCCTGATTCTGTCAATCTGGGGCAAACCTGATCTAGAAAATCCCCATTCCATAACATAGCATTCAATACAGAGAAACCCAGGACTGGTGAGGGCTGCACCAAATCACAACAGAGACCTTTCCGACAGGTCCATACAGAAGCAGCGACTTCGTCACCCTGGCGGTCTTTGTGAATCCGGTTCACAGGGGCACCCTTGACCCAGCTCAGCCCAGTGTGAGAACAGAGCCAGTGGCCGGCAAGCACTCTCTCATGGAGGGACTGCCGTATCTGGGAAACTATTTGCTCTGTTTATTTTGAGTTAGATATATTGCATCTTATTTGTGTGTAGTTGTTTAGAGACAGAGAAACACTGAGAAGTCTAAATTTAACAAACGCTAAATATATTCATGTTCCAGTAGAAACTATGACAGCTATTTTCCCACCTGGTAGAAAAGTGTAGGAAGTCATGCTCCCACTGTCCCACAGGCAGAGCATGGCACAGCTCTCGTCCTTGGAATGGTTTTTGCGGTGGAGTCTGGCATTGCTACGTGATCCAGTCTGGTCAGAGTTATCCCATCTATGTAAAGGGCATGACACTTGACCCCTGAAAGTTCAAAAGATGAGGCAGAATGCCCTTAACTGGTGTTCTCAGCAAAAGTCCAGTGGGTCTGGCCACTCTTAGCTGAGAAAAAAAGCAGCAGCAGCCCCAGGCTTTCCTTCTGTCCCCTTGTAAGGGCAGGACTCATGGGTCTCTGCCTGGAAGTGAGCCCACGGGAACTGACCTGAGCCTTCAGCGTGGTCCATGTGCCCTTGAGATGCTTGTCCGTCTAGGAGAGGAAACAGGGGCAGAAGTGCCTAGAAGCCAGGGACGGATAACATCACCAGCATAGCTCAGACATACACTGGGGATCAGGGGCCGGGGATATGTGAGGGGGGTGGCAGGAGACAGGAACCTGCTCTAGAAGTCTCCCCAGTTTTGAGTCTATTGTTTCATTTTCACCAACCCTGACAAGTGTTTCCCATGACCTGTCCCTGGGGGCGGCCACAGAGCATGGTGGCTAAGAACAGGGGCCCAGAGGGATGGGTCTGAATCCTGGCCCTTGGCTGATTCACCAGCAGACTGCTAGGCTATCTGGGCCTCCACTTCCAGTCCCTCGTCTGAGAAATGGATGTGATAAAGGCTCCTGACTCACAGGGTTGCTATGAGGATTTTGCTGTTGTTTAGTCGCTAAGTCACGTCTGACTCTTTGAGACCCCATGGACTGCAGCACTCCAGGCTTCCCTGTCCTTCAATATCTCCCTGAGTTTGCTCAAATTCATGTCCAGTGAGTCTGTGATGCCGTCCAATCACCTCATCCTCTATCACTCCCTTCTGCTCCTGCCTTCATTTTTTCCCCAGGATCAGGGTCTTTTCAGATGAGTAGGCTCTTTGCATCAGGTGGCCAATGTATTGAAGCATCAGCATCATCCTTTCCAGTGAATATTCAGAGTTGATTGCCTTTAGGATTGACTGATTTCATCTCCTTGTTGTCCTTCTCCAGAACAAGTGCTCCTTCTCCAGCACTCATGATCCAAATACACACATGCACTGCCATGCTTGTGTGTCTCTGGACGAGAGTTTGACGTCAGCATTTATTCAAAATATATACCAGGTGCTAGGAAGGCAATGCAGGGAGAGATCTGCCCTGGGGACCGTGTCCTGCATTTAGCCCTTGTTCAGAGCACTTCCGTCTAAAACGGATGAAACATGCTTTCTCCGAAGGACCAACAGATAACCTTGGCTTATCTCCTTCTACACTTTCTGAGATAGATTCCCAGTGACTCAGAAATTAGAATCATTATTTCCTATAACAGCCAAGTGAAAGTGAAAGTCACTCAGTCGTGTCCGACTCTGCGACCCCATGGACCGTAGTGCGTGGAATTCTCCAGGCCAGAGTACTGGAATGGGTAGCTTTTCCCTTCTCCAGAGGATCTTCCCAACCCAGGGATTGAACCAGGGTCTCCCACATTGCAGGTGGATTCTTTACCAGCTGAGCCACCAGGGAAGTCCATAACAGCCAAAAATAGCCCCAAACAAAGAACAGGTGTCAAACTTGCAAAGCCCATCTCAGGGGCCCTGCTGTCCGACTTTCCTTTGTCCCAGGTTCTTTGTCCTGGTGTCAGCTCCACTGCTGTAGACTCACTCCCGCTTAGACCTAATTCCCAGTTCCTTTCTGCCTCTCACCCCGCCTGCTGCCTCTGAACTTGGGCCTCTGCACCTGGTCCGTCCCCAGGACCCAACCTCCTCAGAAGGACAGTGACTGCAGCCACTTCTGATTTGCCAGACAAGCCCAGGACACCTCGGAAAATTTGGATTTCAGATTCTTGGGACATTTTTCTGCTAAAGAGTTAGTTGTATTTTTCTGAAGTTCATACTGTTTATGGGATTCACAAGGCAAGAATTCTGGGGTGGTTTGCCATTCCCTTCACTAGGGGACCACGTTTTGTCAGAACTTTCCACCAGTCCCTCGTAAAGGAAATCAACCCTGAGTATTCACTGGGAAGACTGATGCTGAAGTTCCAATACTTTGGCCACCTGATGCAAAGAGCCGGCTCACTGGAAAAGACCCTGATGCTAGGAAAGAGGACGAGAAGGCAGAGACAGAGGATAAGGTGGTTAGATAGCATCACGGATTCAATGGGCATGAGTCTGAGAAAATTTGGGGAGATAGTGGTGGGCAGAGGAGCCTGGCGTGTTGCAGTGGGGTCTCAGAGAGTTGGACACAACTTAGCAACTAAACAACATCTGAAGCTCAAAAGTAATTGGCATCTTGTGTTTTTATTTGCTAAATCTGGAAGCTTCTTCCTTGCTTTGGGCTAAATTGGAGACCATACCAGCCCTAGTCAGTCCTGAGGACACGGCCCCCAGTCACCCGATTCTCATTGTCCCAGTCCCTTTCCCCACATCCAGGAAGAGGACTGACCCTAACTGTGTGAGCCTCCTCTCTGCCAAGGTAGAAGGGAGCATATCGTCACTTCTGGCAAACATTGGCTATGTCCCCCAGGGGGTTCAACCTCCAACTCAGCAGAAAACCAGCCCTGGCTCTTGCCCAGGTAACCGACAGATTCTTCATTACGAATGAGTGAACAGATGAGTTTGAGACTCCCAATATCCCCCTTAAGAGCCCGGGCTTTCTGGATTTTTGTTTCTTCAGATATTAAGCCAGGTTTTCATCTCGCAGACAGGAGTCCTCCCACGGAGCTCTGCACAGTGGAATCTGGCCCCAGAAAATGAAAACCAGCCCATAGGACAGCTTGACCTTTGAAGCATGCAAAACCCAACAGAGGTAGAAAGAAGAGAGAGAGAGGGAAAGGTCCTGCTTGGAGACCCTCTCCTGGGGACCACAGATTAGCGATCGGGGGTGAGAGCTGAACGGGGATGGCGTTGAACAACCCCCCAGGGGTCTGAGATGGGAGGGAGGGAGGCAGTGAGTAGACGTAATTAGCACGGATCGTAGTAATAAAGGCAGAGCAGGCACAGCAGCCCAGTGGTATCTGTTATGACAGATCAGAGATCAGCCCGGCAAGAGGCCTTCTCCGTGCCAGTTTCACGGCATAATTTATGCTTAGATTAGCCTGTGAAATGCTTGTCTTAGGCCAGACGCAGGGAAGGAGACAAGATGGGGAGACTGGGTGCATTAGCGTCACATCGATTTCCTCAGTATCCTCAGAGCACCTGCTCACACAACCCACTGCTCTGGGGCTCACCACAAGTGGGTTTATTCCTGTGGGACAGGAGAAGGGGTGGTGGGGAGGTGGGCTGGATCCGAGGAGGTTTGCGTATGTTCACAGGTGACAGATGGGTTCAGAACGATCCTGTCTTAATATCTCAGTTCTCAGGTTTTGCTTGAAAATGGGGAAAGGACGGAGGCAAGGTCCTGCCAATGAAAGATAAACTAGCTCTTCCTTCATCAGATTAACATCCCAGTTTTTGTAGGAAACGCTGACGCTACAAGGCACTTTTGTGATTAGAGGTGGAAATCCCTGTCTAGTCAGGGCGCAGTTGGCTGGGGACAACGGAGCATGCCAGGCAGCTCTCACGCTAAACGGACCATCCTGTGGAATTTCACATGGAAAACATCTGCATCCTGCCTTCTACTGGGCACTTTTGAGTGGCCCAGAGCATAGAAATGCACCAAGGGCCCATTAAAATGCAAAGACACTGGTGGCAACAGAGAGGGACAGAATACACCCAGCATCAGTTCTATCATGTATTGTTGTGTTGCACACTCAGGCGCTCAACTGTAGCCGATTTGTCTATCATGGTCTATGATAAAAAGTCAAGGCTTCAAAGAAGGCTGATCTCCCAGAGACACTCCCTCCACACCCCCACCCCCACCCCACCCATCTCTGCTACCTGGAGTCAGTCCAAGGGATTGGGGATGCTATCTGGAGGGCTTCATCTTTCCTTCCACCCTTTAACCCAGAATCGGAAAAAAGTCCTTTGCCACTTTAGGAAATTTGATTCAGAAGCTCTTCTGAATCTGCTACAGCCATACTATTTTGGTCTCAAGCATTCAGAGTTTCACAGCCCTTGGGGGTCATCAGTGAGGCAGCGCAGGTCAGCAGGTAAGGATGGCAGCATGGTGTTTGGAGAGATCCCCATTTCAACCATCTGAAGACGGGGCTATAACCCCTTCCTGTTGAGTCTGCACTGGGGTGGAACAAGATAATTTCTGCCAAATTCTTAGCTCTGGGATGCATTCAGTAAATACACAAGCTCTGTTAGAATCAAGAAACAGAGGTCACTTCCTGTTGAAGAGGGAGCAAAGAGAGGACTCGGAACTCAACAGGCCTTAACTCCACTGCACTGGGTGCTCTGGATGGTCGAAGCTGAGAAAGAGGCTGGCGGAGGAGAGAGAGAACAGCAAGGCCCGGGGAGCCCATTGATAGGACAGCGAGGGGTTAGCACTCCCAGGACATGGGGCACCGTCTGGCCGTGGCATTGGGGCTCCTAGGGGGCTGGCCACCTTCCGAAGGCTGGAAGCAGCCTTTGCGTTGGCTGTTCCTCATGCCTGGAGTGTTCCTGACTCAGAGAGCTCTGCAACTTTGGCAATCTAGTCTTTAGGAGAAGAACTGAAAAGTGCTGGGTCTCTCACGGGTGCCTTCGATCAGCTGTCCACCGTCTTCCCCTGCTCTCTGCCCTGGAAGGCTGACACATGTGGGCTGGCTTTAAAACTGTATCTGGAACTTGATGTATTAGGGATGATAAGATGACAGACGTGGAGACAACTGCCTTGAAAGAGAGCGTACCCCTCATGGTTCCTGAGATGAGTGGGTGCATCACGCCATGCAGGGCCACACAGGAAAGCATGGGGTCAGTCAGGAGGTGGGGTGGGGGAGAGTCTAGCGAGGTTTTGGGGAAAGAATGGAGGAGGGAGGTGGACAGGCTGGGCAGGCTGAAAGTTCGACAGTCTGAACAATTTTGGCGGGCTCTGGGTTGAAAAGGTTGTCTCTGGTTGTTTGATACATGATTATGGATGAATTTGCCTTTTCATACTGTTCGTGGGGTTCTCAAAGCAAGAATACTGAAGTGGTTTGCCATTCCGTTCTCCAGTGGACCACGTTTTTTCATGGCAAGTAGATGGGGAAACAGTGGAAACAGTGGCTGACTTTATTTTGGGGGCCTCCAAAATCACTGCAGATGGTGACTGCAGCCGTGAAATTAAAAGACACTTACTCCTTGGAAGGAAAGTTATGACCAACCTAGACAGTATATTTGGAGAAGGCAATGGCACCCCACTCCAGTACTCTTGCCTGGAGAATCCCAGGGATGGGGAGCCTGGTGGGCTGCCCTCTATGGGGTTGCATAGAGTCAGACACGACTGAAGTAGCTTAGCAGCAGTAGCAGCAGACAGTATATTAAAAAGCAGAGACATTACTTTGTCAACAAAGGTCCGTCTAGTCAAGGCTATGGTTTTTCCAGTGGCCATGTATGGATGTGAGAGTTGGACTGTAAAGAAAGCTGAGTGCTGAAGAATTGATGCCTTTGAACTGTGGTGTTGGAGAAGAGTCTTGAGAGTCCCTTGGACTGCAAGGAGATCCAACCAGTCAATCCTAAAGGAAATCAGTCCTGATATTCGTTGTAAGGACAGATGCTGAAGTTGAAACTCAGCATAATTTGGCCACCTGATGCAAAGAGCTGATTCATTGGAAAAGACCCTGATGCTGGAAAAGATTGAAGGTGGGAGGAGAAGGGGGTGACAGAGGATGAGATGGTTGGATGGCATCACTGACTCAATGGACATGAATTTGGGTAAACTCTGGAAGTTGGTGATGGACAGGAGGCCTGGCATGCTGCGGTCCATGGGGTCACAAATAGACATGACTGAGCGACTGAACTGAACTATGGGTGAATTTACGGGGTGGGATGGGGACTGGTCTGGTGTGTGAAGTTGGATAATGGAGGGGCTTGTGGATGTGAATCAGAACTGGTTGCCGTGCATAGAAAAGGCGTGCTGACGGACAGGTGTTTCACTGTCTGTAGAAATTAGCTAACCCTGACAGGGGAGATTCCTTCCTGGGTTCACGAGGCCTCAAAATGTAGAAGCGTCGTAAAATATAGAAAACAAAAAGCATGATTAATACAGGCTGCCACCGTGGGCTCCTGGGCCCCCGGGGCACTTCTGGGGCAGGGGCAATTGAGGGTGAGAGGGAGAGGACATTGCAAGGGGATTGAGTCGCCTGCCCTCCTAGGGGGGCTGGTGTGTAACTGAAGGCGTCTTCCAGGGAGACGTTATCTGCACGACCCTCTCCTTCTTCCTGTTAGTCCCCCTCCACCATTTCTCCTGGACGACAGTGCCATTCCTTAGGAGCCCCCCAAGCCCCTCCCTCGCTTGTGACTATGTGAGGGGAATATTTTTAAAACCCTCTTTGAGTTATCCTAATTTGTGTGTGCTCTCTGTTTCTCATCAGGTCTCTTACTAACACTGGACCCTCTAGCAGACCCGCTGACCCTCACAATAAGTTCTGGAGTTGGGTCGCTCCTGTGCGCAGTGACTATGGGGGTGACCTCTGTGCTGATGACATGGTTAACGCACAGCACGGGAAGGCATCCCGATGATCGTATTATGGGATGATGGGATGGTGTGCAGGTGGGTAGCAAGCGCCCAAGATCAAGTGCCATGGCACTTAGTCACCATGGCAACAATAATGATTACAAAGCTGGTAGAGTAATCCGGCTGCTTCTTACCACCCAGGGAGCCTGCAGAGAGAAAAAGAGAAATTAACGCTGTGAATATGCAATTAAGACATGCTTGCAGGGCCAGCTTCTCAGGAATCCTATTCTGCACTCATGGGGTAGACATGGAGGAGGGGTCCTAATCGAAGCCCTAGTGGTAAGGGTTACAAGATAAAGCACCAGTTAAAAGCTCAACCAAGCAGGTCTCACTAAGGTCAGGGTGATGAGAAGGGGGAGGCATGGGTGAGGGCTGTAGATGTTTAGGCAGATCTGGAATGATTCTCCACATTTCCCTGAACCTCCCATGTCAACTGAATAGTCCCTTCTTTACAAGAAACATAATAATCACGGCAGCCTGATTATTCTAATTTGGGTATGCCATCTGTTTCCTAGTTCCTCCTGAGACTGCCTTTCACACGTTTCTGAGAACGCTTTGCTCAGCACATGGCTAAAGCTTTGTCTTCCCAACACTCATTATTCCCCATCACCTCACTCTGTTGTCTTATGTCCTGCACTCTAGGGCTGCCATAACAAAATGCCACAGACTTGGAGGCTTCGACACCAGAAACTCATTTTCTCCTAGGTCTGGAGGTTGGAAGTCCCAGATCAAGGTGTCAGCGGGCTGGGTGTGTGGCAAGGTCTCTCTCCCTGGCTTGCAGACGACCGCCTTCTTGCCAGGTCCCCACATGGCATCTTCTCTATGCCAAGTGGAGAGAGACCTCTAGTGGGTGTCTTTTCCTTTTTTGTAAGGACACCAGCTCTACCGTATGAGGGCCCTGCCCTTATTTATTTAATCTTAAATACCTCCTTAAAGGCCTTGTCTGCAAACTCAGTCACACTGGGGGTTAAGTCTTCAACATACGAATTTGTTGAGCGACAAAATTCAGTCTATAACACCTGCTTAGGAACTGTTATCAAAAAGTGGTCACTATTTTTCATATTTCACATGTTGAGGTCTGTTTCTTTTACTGGGACATCGTCTCACCATCATCTGGGCAGAGTGTGTCTCTAACACTCACTGTTCTAGGTCCGTATCTAGAACAATGCCAACAACAGAGCAGGTTCGCAAAAATGTTAAATAGAAGAAATAGATAAATGGTGTATGGCTGGTTAGACTTCCTTGCAAGACACTCCAAACTGGACGCTCTAACTTTCTTGGGAGCAGGCAGCATGCTGTTTATTATGGAGTGATATGAGGACAGTGATTGGGGGAATCCATGCGGTAGCAGCGTGAGGAGGAGCTGGAGGGGACAGACAAGGTGGTCAAGTCCACTGGAGAATACTGAGCCAGCCGAAGTTAATGGAGATGAGGGCCTAGACTTAGAGTTACAGGTGCCAACTCGAGAAAGGGAGATTCAATTGTTTAAGAGACATAAGGGCGGGGGAGATTGAAAAAGGAGATTTAGTTGGAGGGAGAGGGAGAAGTAGGAACAATGGAGAGCTACCGACAACCCCGTGAGTGGGCCTGGCTGCCTAGGGGATGGTTGCACACAGGGAAGTGGGGAAGGGGTCTGCGCGTCCTGCTGGTCCTCCCCTGATCTCAGCCATGGCTGCGGTACGAGCTGCATGCAGACCTGGCTCAGTGTGGCACTGACAGCTGCCGCCTCAGTAGCACGCCTCCTGGCTCTTACTGCTCATGTGGGTGCCTGTGGAGCATTGGCTGGCATTCATGCCTGGGCACCTCTGCAGTTTAGGAGAGTGGGCATCTCACAGACCAACCCTCAGCCACTGGGGAATGGGCACTGGGTGGATACATGGGTATCTGCTGTCCCTTTGGATACATGATGCAATATTACTCAGCCATAAAAAAGAATGAAATAATGCCATTTGCAGCAACATAAATGGCCCTTGAGATTATCATTCTAAGTGAAGTAAATCAAAGACAAATACCATATGCTATCGCTTATATGTGGAATCTAAAAGGATGATATACATGAACTTATACAGGACAGAAATAGACTCACAAACTAGGGAGGCGGCCGTGCAGGGTGGGAGGAGGAGAAGCAAGTGGGGTTTCTTCAGCCACGAGGGAGGGTCCCGTGTCCAGTGAGTGGGTACAAAACAAAGATGCCCGGGGCTGAAATGAGGTGGCCCTCTGTCCACCGGCCACGATATCCTCAGTCCACCAGAACGCCAGCCAGATGCTAGAAGAAAAGAAGCCCAGCGGGTAGAGCAGAAGCCTGGACCTGTATTTGGGAGTTTCATCCAGCCTTTCAAACTGACCCCACAGAAAGCAGCGGGACCCGAGGTTTCATCTCTGTCTTATGGCCGAAAATGATGCACTGTGTCTTTTATTGCAGGAAAAGTGTAGACACTCATGGTTTTTCAGCTCAGCATTTTGTGCCCCCTTCACTCACACTTCAGCAAGTGCTCACAGGCCCGAATGAACATCTTGACCGTCCCAAGAGCCCTAGGAGCTGCTTAGAGCGACTCTGATTCTTCACCCCGTTTTAGAGCAGATGGTCTCAAGGTCTCAGTGTTCCTGAGCCAGCTTGACCTGTAATTTCATCTAATGTAGTACTTTGCTCCGCTGGGGAGTGCTGGCCTCCGAGGCATCAGTGAGCTGATCACCCCAGTCAACTGTGCCTTATCCAGTGAAAACAGACCCGGAGACTCACTGACTGCCTTTGGAGAATGTTCCGAGCACAGACCATGCTTCTGCTCTCTGATTGCCCGGGTCAGCCATTCCGGCCCTCGGTTGTTTGTAAACAATTAGCCCTTTAACCCAGATTGCTCTGCATTCATTCCGCATCTTATCATTCCAGTGACATCACTTGCTCACTGAATGTTGGGATCTATCTGCCTTTCAACTGAGGGTGATGCAAGCTGTGAATCAAAGCAAATATCCCATTGGTGATAATTTTGAAAAGAGGCTAAAAATTAGTGAGATCCCCCTTTATGAAATTGCTGACAGGCAGTTGCAAAAGTAATGGGCTTGGGGTCTCTTTGCTTTCAGTTTGGTGCTCGTGTGTTTGGTCATATCCGACTCTTTGTGACCCCGTGGCCTGTAACCTGCCAGGCTCCTCTGTCCGTGGGATTTCGCAGGCAAGATTGCTTGAGTAGGTTGCTATTTCCTCCTCCAGAGGATCTTCCCGACCCAGGAATTGAACCAACATCTCTTGCCTTGGCAGGCGGGTTCTTTACCACTGAGCCACCTGGGAAGCCCTTCAGTAGTTTGTAATTGGCCTCAGTTACATTAGACTTGAACTAGAAGTCAGATGTAGCTGACACCAAAAAACTAGATTGAAAGTCGCTTTTGCCTCTTCAGCATTATGAAGACTGCTTTGCTCAAAAATATCCACCCATGAAATAAAATCTATCTGCTAAATATATCTCTTTACATTTAAATGAGAGTTGTTCTTGTGAATGTTTGGGTGTTTGGGCTTGATGCTCACAGTCTGGAAAAAAGTACAGAGGGGATAAACTCCAGGGAGGTCTGGCAGTTTCCGTGGTGACATCTCAGACAACACTGGGGTCAGGAAAGGGCGCAGCGAAGAGGCCTCTGGGGGCGGCCAACAGGAGCCAAGTGCACAGGGAGGCCAGCATGGGCACAGCCCAGAGGGGACAGCAGCCAAGGAAGCCAGATCCCCTGACCTTGTCCATTCCTTTCCATGGGAATCTGGGTTTGTCTGGGAATCTGCTTCCTTGTGACGTCCTGGCTCTGGCCTGTCTGCTAAGCAGTCCCTGCACGCATCCACGGGGACGTGGCCCACTTCCAAGGTTCTCTGTCGGGAGTCACCTGGCTGTCCCAGCTGATGGCAATCCCAGGACTTCATGGCGTCTGCTCCTGCAAGTCCACTGTGGTGTCTGTAACATGGGGGCTGTCAAGGGCACCTCGCATGTCATTTGCATTAATTATGCTAATATTCACCATGCAGAGACCTTGGTGTTATTGTCCCTGTTTTACAGATGGGGAAACTAAGTCAGAGAATTTAAGCCATTTGTCCAAAGTGTCACCCAGGTACTATGTGGCAGAGCTGGGGTCAAGCTCAGGCGCATCTTGGGTGCACAGCAGGTGTCACGGCTCTGTCTCTGGGGCAGAGAATCCCACCCTGACAACAGTAACAAATGAGTCCTCTGAGGTGTGGGGACTTGTCCGAGTTTTCTCAGAACTGTGCATATTTCTGACACAGAGTAGAAAATTAAGCCTTCCCTGGTGGCTCAGTGGTAAAGAATCCACCTGCCAATGCAGGAGATGAGGATTCAGTCCCTGGATCAGGAAGATCCCCTGGAGAAGGGAATGGCAACCCACTCCAGTATTCTTGCCCAGGGAATCTCATGGATGGAGGAGCCTGGCGGGCTACAGTCCATGGAATCGCAAAAGAGGTGGCCATGACTTAGTGATAACCACAGCAACAACAGTCTGCAGGGTGACGTTGATTTGATCAGTGTAACTACTAACTTTATTTTAAAGCATCAGAATGATCATTTGACACGTACAGTTCGTGCATTGGCTAGATAGCCAGTATATTTTATTTTAATAAACTGATAGGTTTAATAACTATCTGAAAGGTCTCCATAGCAACGATTCACCCGAACCACTGCAGCACAAGAGCAGCCATAGACAACGAACAAATGAACAAGCGTGGCGGTGTTCCCAAGGCACGCTGTTTACCAAAACAGACAGCTGCCGGATCTGGCCCAGGGACTGTAGTTTTTGGACCCCGGTTCTAATTTGTAAAGTGAAGATCATGAAGGTTCTTATCAGAAGGGAATGCTGAGAAGTTGTGAAGTGTCCGTGGGGTATCCAGCACAGAGCTAGGCAGACAGTGAGTGCTGATGACTGCCGAGGTGATCCCTGCACCCTGCACATGGGCTCGGGCGTGGGGGCTGGGTTCTGTATTGACGGGTCTGTAGAACCTGGGACTAGCCTCCCACCTCTCTGGGCTGCACATCAGGAAGAGATGATGGCCGCATGGATCACTGTTGGTCTTCACCGAAGCGTGCACACGTATCTCTGTGCGGAATCGCATGGACCAAGAAACCCGCAGTTGTGAGTAAGACTATCGCTGACCTCCTTGAGGCAAAATAGAGGCTACACATAATCTTGGAGTCTCCAGAATGTATTAGGACCTGAAGAAACCTTTGGGCCATGGGTATCTGGTCACTCCAGATCTTTGAGACATGGTCAACATGGTAAGTCCAGGGGCACAGATCTGTAATTAAACTGAGTCAGTTCAGTTCAGTTGCTCAAATGTGTCTGACTCTTTGCAACCCCATGGACTGCAGCATGCCAGGCCTCCCTGTTGACTGCCAACTCCTGGAGTTTACTCAAACTCTGTCCATTGAGTCGGTGATGCCATCCAACCATCTCATCCTCTGTTATCCCCTCTCCTCCCACCTGCTGTCTTTCCCAACTGAGAGTCAAGTCCACATAAGAAGGGTACAGCTTTTGTTAAGAGTCTTGAACAGAAGACTCCTAACCAAAATTTCAGACCAAACAGGAGACTAGGAATGAAGCCAGACTCTGTGTCTTAATGTAGGAAACAAACAGAAGACCCAGCAACGCCACGGCAGGAATCGTCAGGCCACAGGTCTACTGAAGACAAGAGAGGAGTCCCGGAGCTGAGCTCAGAGACCCAGGAACGTGAGTGGGCCCTGATGACACTCTTCAGTCGATCGGCCATCAAACCTCAGCGTTTGAAAGAACTTTTCAGGTGACGGAGTTCTTTCCCTGGTATATCCTGCCTCATCCCCGGGGCCAACACACAGCTGTGGTGACGGGTTGCTTGGGAAGAGCCTTCTGCCTTCTGCTCTGGCTTAAACCCCGCTTTCAGGCACAGCCGGATCAGAACGGGCAGCCCCAGTCCTCTCTATTCAGCCTTTACCCGTCGATTCCGTCAGGACTTCTTGGAGGACGATGCCAGCAGGGGTCCAAGGTCCCTGTCTGAGCTGTCTCCACCTTCACCTTGGACTCACTCAAGCATGGAGTCACCAAGAATTGTCCAAGGGGCACTGTGGCTTGGCAGGGACCATACCCAGATATTCAGAATCCCAATTTCAAATTCACAAACAGCTTCCTGCAGTCATGCATTCTTTGGACGATTATTAAAACCAGCAAGCTATTTCCCCTTTTTTTTTCAAATTCTTGCTGAAACAAATCATCATCCGATACGGTAATGATGGCTGCCCTGTGTGGCCATTTTCCCTGGGTCTTTGGAGGGGGCTGGGGCCCGGGAGGGGACTCAGAGCCAAGGATGCTCCGTGCCCTGCAGGGCTGGGGGCTGCAGGCCCATGTGGGTGAACGCTCTCCTCCCCAGCAGCTCTGAGTCAGCTTCTTATCTAGGGTTCTGCCTCCCTGTTTCTGGCCTCTGGGTCTTCTCTCTGGTCTAACGACCAACTCTCTGTATCTGTGAACCTGATGCCTGACTATACCATGTGGAGAAGTCTGTGAGCTCCTCAGCAGCACTAACCCTGCATCCTCCAGTCTTTTGGGTCTCAGGCTCCTAAACCTGCCCCAGGATCTCAACTATGAGATGTGATGCATCATCTCAGGACTGTTTCCTCTCATATCCTTGGTGTTTGGGAAGGGAATCTGCGTTTGGGCAGGGATCTGCCTAGAAATTCCTTAAAGAATGGGTGGGATTACTCTGCCTCGAAGAAAGGTAAGGTGAGGGTCATGCTAACTACACTCAGGGTTAGGGGTTGAGGTATTCCATGCCCACATTTGCTGTTAGCGATAATTTGCTATGCCTGGGTCCCCATGAGACACTACGCCCATGCCCTTCAGATGAGCTCTGAGGCCCAGTCCAGCTCTCTGACCTCTCTTTGGACTAGAACTTGGCAGAGGGAGGTGCAGGGCCTTGGTCAAAGCTTGGTCCAGTTGGAGCCCAAGCCCCACATTTGGTCCAGCCATATTCATCACAAGAGGAGATGCTGGCAGGGCAGTTGGTGCCACTTTCTTTAACCATTCCAGCTTCCAATCACCCCTTTTCCTCCTCTTCCTTTTTAAAAAATGCTTGCTGTCGCTCACTCAATCTGATCTGATGGATGCTGACAGATTTAGGGAGAATTGAAGATGATGTCAGACTTCTTCAACCAGCAATGACTTGCAATAACCTAGAAAAGGTCATCTCCCTGAGTCCCCTTGAGTGTCTTCCCTGGTGGCTCACATGGTAAAGCATCTGCCTGCAATGCAGGAAACCTGGGTTTGATCCCTGGATTTGGGAAGATCCTCTGGAGAAGGAAATGGCAACCCAGTCCAGTGTTCTTGCCTGGAAAATCCCATGGACAGAGGAGCCTGGCAGGCTACAGTCCTCAGGGTCACAAAGAGTTGGACACAACTGAGCGACTAACACCTTCCCTTTCTTTCTCTGAGGCCCCTTGGACTGTGGCCGTTTCCAAGGCCACCCCATTCCCTCACAGGGTATCTCTGTCATGAGCCTAGACCCCGAATGTGACATCTTCTCGAAGGCTCTGTCCACACCAGAAGGCTGGGACCCCCGTCACATCCTGGGTCCCCACGGCCTCCCTGGGATGATGCCTTGGCTCTGCTATGAGATGAGGTGTCTGGGCAATCAAGGCCACTGTGTCCACGATACAGACATGGATAGTGGCAGCAGCCGCCACTGGCAGCACGCGTTGTGTGCTTTCAATGCCCCAGGCACACTGTAACGCACGTATCTCAACTTTATTCATCTTCACAGCTGCCTTAGAGGTTGCCATCAGGTTTTACTTCTGTTTGGCAGGCAAGGAATGGAGTTATTATTTATTCATCATGTCCTCCATGCCAGCTGCTTGGCTAAATGTGGTACATGTATTATCTCACTGCTCTTCACATTAACTCTGTGAGATGGGTGCTTGGGGGCTTCCCAGCTGGCTCAGTGGTAAAGAATTCATCTGCCAACGAAGGAGATACAGGTTCGATCCATGGGTCAGGAAGATCCCCTGGAGGAGGAAATGGCAACCCTCTCTGGTATTCTTGCCTTTGAAATGCCGTGGACAGAGGAGCCTGGTGAGCTATAGTCCATGGGGTCGAAAAGTGTCGGACACAGCCGATCGACCGAACACGAGGGGTGCTTATTTCAGGGATGGATAACCCTGGAGATTTGGAAGATGGTAAGTAACTTGCCTGAGGCTGTAGAGCTTATCAGCTAAAGACTCAGACCCAGATCCAGATAGTGGCTCTGGAGCGCCCACTAGGCCCACAGCCAGACCCAGGTGGGTAACTTCCTGAAGGGACCCGCAATCCCCCTCCGCCCTGCCTGAGTGTGATTCTGCTCTGAGAGGGGCCCTGTGTGCTCCCCGGCAAGGCAGCAACCCCTCCAAGACCCCTCAAGTGAGTGAAGGCTGACCCAGGGCTG
Organism: Bos javanicus; assembly: GCF_032452875.1. Classification (NCBI taxonomy): domain Eukaryota; kingdom Metazoa; phylum Chordata; class Mammalia; order Artiodactyla; family Bovidae; genus Bos; species Bos javanicus. The sequence continues at coordinate 116,590,344 of NC_083870.1, forward strand.
GGAGACTAAGTTCAGGGTGAACAAACTCCCTGCTTTTTAGGGGGTACTAGGCTGACACTTGGCCCAGAAAGTCTTGGAAAAAGAGTTCATCGAAACGCAGTGGTTAAAAGCACGATCCATAGAAGTGGTGGTGGGGAGAATGTGTGTGCCAGAATGGCACGAGGGAATTTTTGCATAATAGCAACCAGATGTCCTAAAAGAATGGGAATGGTTTTCCCTTTTCTGCACAAGGACCCTGGAAACTGCTTCAGGAAATTAGCTTCACCCCCCCTTGATTAAGTTAAACTAAACGTGTCAAAAAGGCAGATGAAGTGAAAATGTGCCTTCGAGCGACATGTGGCTTCTGACATTCCCCATCATTAACCACATAAAACTGAGACAGATACCGTAAGTGGACAAAGAAAGTGTCGGCCTATCTCGGGTGAAACTAAATACTGCAAAGATCAGGTTGTTCATTTTTCACATAGCAGCTCTCTAGTTAGACCTGAAATTCAACCTCATACTAACTTAATTCTTTGAAAAGAGAAGTTCCCATAGAAAGGAACGTGCATTGTTCACTGGCATTCGGTCTTAAGTTTAAATACTGCAGTAAACACTGGGCCGCTCACCTTATGGAAGCTGCACACAAAGACTTGTTTCCAGCATCATTTTCAACACTCACTAATAAGAACTGTAATTATGTCTTTTAAAACACCCCTACTCAGGAAATCTTGACCTTGAGATGAATCACATTGACTTCAGGCCCCCATCACATGACTGCTACACGCACGTCCAATTTCCTAAGATTTTCTTTGTCAATCGGCATCAGATAATGGGCACTTAAAGTAAAGCCATTTCCTCTTCATTCTCCTACCTCGTTATTCTGATTAGCGTGGAATGACACCACTTGAACTTTATGATCAGTGTCAAGGAGAAATTGACAGACTCTTGGGCCTGCCCTTCCTCTTTCCCTGTCCTCCCAAAATGTAGACTCAGTGTTGAGCAATTCCCAAGAACCCTTTTCACAGGCCAGGAAAAGTCTTCATTCCCAAAGAAGCAGAAGCAATTCTGCAGAGTCAGAGCTGTGATTCAAAGCACACTGTTGTACAGGGACACGAAACCACGCGGTCCTGGGGTAACTGGCAGCCTGAGGTTGCAAGAAAAAAGCTTGGAAATCCCAAGTTTGAAAACGGGGTGATTTTTGGTTTTTAGAGCCTTGGGGGGAATCTGAGTAGCATCTCATCTTTGGGTATACAGTGTGTAACTGACTTTCACTGGGGCCAAAGTAAGATGCTTTCCAACTGTGTGCTGGAGAAGACTCTCGAGAGTCCCTTGGACAGCAAGGAGATCCAACCACTCAATCCAAAGGAAATCAACCCTGACTATTCATTGGAAGCACTGATGCTGAAGCTGAAGTTCCAATCCTTTGGCCACCTGATGCAAAGAGCCAACTCACTGGAAAAGACCCTGAGGCTAAGAAATGTTGAAGGCAAAAGGAGAAGGGGATGACCGAGGATGAGAATGTTAGATAGCATCATCAATTCAATGGACGTGAATTTGAGCAAACTCCGGGAGATAGTGAAGGACAAGGAATCCTGGTGTGCTGTGTCCATGGGGTTGCAAAGAGTGGATGTGACTTAGAGACTGAACACAGAAAGTAAGATTTAAAGAGAGCCCTCCCTTAAAATGGACGAGGACGGCTTATACCTTGAGCTGCCTTTTTTGTGTGTGTGTGTCTTGGAAACACAAGATGATTTATGAAGTGTTGCTGATCTTCCTTAATCAGAAGCTTCTGGGAATGCAATCCCTGTGACACTGATGATCTCTGTGCTTGAAAGCAGCTCTTGTCTCCGTTCTTGTTTGCCCATTTCTGTCCCCTCTAACAGTGAAGTGAAGTGACATCGCTCAGTTGTGTCCGATTTTTGCGACCCCATGGACTGTAGCCCACCAGGCTCCTCCATCCATGGAATTTTCTAACAGTAAGAGTACCTAATTATGGAAATAAGATCACTAAGCAATTGAACTTAACTCTTGACTTATGCTCTCCTGAACGCACATCTTGCCTTGCCTAACGTGTTGATTCTTTGCCTAGATAAAAAAGAAGAAGGAAGAATTAAGAAGTTTAAGAATGACTACCTCTCTACCCCAAACTGTCCCCTTAGCAATCCTGTAGGCAGATCGCTCAGTCAAGATAACATCTGAAGAGAGAGTCAGCCAGTCTGCACACACCATGGAGAAGGGTGCAGAACCCACCCCCCTGCTTGGATGAATCACCAAAGGTCTTCCTCCATTTTCTGCTTTAAAAGCTGTCAGACTGAGCACAGTCTTCAGAGCTGTTTTGGGCACGTGAGTGCATCTTCTCCCCAGATTGCCAGCTGTTCTGCTTAAAGCATCTTTCCTTTGTCCTGACCCTTGCTTTTCGAACTGTGGGCTTTGGGGAAGTAAGCAGCCAAACCTGAGTTCAGGAACAAGTTCTCACTTCCGTTGACTCTTAGGTGGGTGCAGCTCCTGTAAGGAGACCCTCCCCCACCCTTCTGCAGAGCCTTTCTAAAATCCAAGGATTTCCCTCCTCTGTTGATCATTTGTTTCTTCGTGGTTATAAGACTTAGTCCCTCCTTTGTGACATTAACCTTTGTTCTGCTTTTTGGACTTCTCTGTTACCTCCTCGTGGTAAGGAATGTGTGCTTACGCTTGAGACTGGCACAGATTCGTATGTGAACGTTGAGTGATCAAACGGCCACAGCAAACAAGTCAAGTCTCCTGTTCTCTCTGGGATAAATGGTGGAGAGAGACTTCCTGGAAAATCAAAACCTACTGCTTTCCAACTCATTCCTAGCTCATCCAATTTCCACTTAAGGACATTTTTATTTATGAAACCAGTGTAGACATTTAGCTATTTTCCCTCTAGAAATGACACACAATGTGAAGCTAAGTGATATGTTCTGTTTTCCTAATAACCAGTATTTTGACTGATATTTTAAACAGAAATGTCATATTTCTCAACCCTCTGCCACTACTCAAGTAACTTCTGGATTACAGTGTTTGTGGAAGCACAAATTTTCTCTTCCCCCACACCAACTGTAATCATTGACACCATGTTTCAGACTTACTCAGATCTAGATTGGCATTAGTTCTAAAGAGTCTGTGCATTCTGATAGGGCTGATCCCCAGGCCACTGCCTTCAGTAACTATTCCATGCTGTCACCTCTTCATGGAGAAGCTGTTCCCAAGTGCATCTTCCTTGTCTCCTGCTCTCACTGCTAACTCATCACCTTAACCTTGGAGAGTCCCTAATGGTTGAACAATGATTTATTGTTTAGAGAACAGTCCCGTAAATGGTCACTGTCTGTCTTTACCGCCAAGCAGTTGAATATTCTCTTTTGCATTGGAGAAAACCAACGCTCAGTGAAAAGTGATGTCTTGCTCAAGCCTGTGCAGCTAATAAGATGAGATAGAGCTACAATGCACACCTGGGCTTCTTCCAGCAGGCCACCCAGGACTATGTATCTCGATACCATTTATGGTGTGACTACTTCTCATACCTTGGAAGCCTTCCCAGAGCCTGGTTGATTGTTAAGTGTTTTTAAAGGATGGTAAGATAGAGTAGGGGTTTCCCTGGTGGCTCAGTGGTGAAGAATCTGCCTGCCAATGCAGCAGATGTGGGTTTGAGTCCTGGGTTGGGAAGATCCCCTGGAGAAGGAAATGGCAACCCACCCCAGTATTCTTGCCTGGAGAATCCCATGGACAGAGGAGCCTGGTGGGTTATCGTCCATGTGGTCGCAAAGCGTCAGACACAACTTAGCGACTAAGCAACAAGAAGAAAGAGTGAGAAGGCAGTAGTCATATCCGTGAGAACATCACAGTCTCATTAAACAAGACAAGTATTAAAGGCCCCGGATGTTAGAGGTCTCACCAGAGATAATACTGAGTCTCCAGAACTTCCTTGTTCTCACCGTGAGAAACCATTGTCAGAAATATGTTCATGGATCCATAAGCCCATTCTGGTTAAATATGCAAGAACTTTGAACCCTGGCTATTAACAACTAAGTCCAGAGAATGACCTAAGCACCAGAAATCTAAATACATTTTTCAATTTCTGTTTTCTAAACAATACAGAAACAATGATTTATAATTGTACGACAGCATTCTTTTCTCCAACTCAAAAGCCATAATATTTTTTTTTTGCTTATAAAATGAATACAAACATAGTTACACCATTTATCTTGTTTTTAAAACATTTGACTATTTTGTTAGCCTCTCTGTGAGCTAGCTTTGCTACAACATCCTTAAATTTTGGAGAATAAAACTGGACACAGTTTTTGTAATGATGGCCTGATAAGCATGTCAAGTATCACTGCATATAAAACTGCTTTCATGTTAATATATGGTGGTGTTTGTCTCTTTCTATAACATGATTCCTGATTGACTCATACTTTATCACTGGTTAGGAACTATTAATAACTCTAGGCATTTCTCAAGGGTATAAATATTGAATGCGTCTTCTCTTGAGTCTTCATTGCTATTCTAGTGATTCATATTATGTTGCTGTCATGTCTGACTCTTTGTGAACCCATGGACCATAGCCTGCCAGGCTCCTCTGTCCATGGGATTCTCTAGGCAAGGATACTGGAGTGAGTGGCTTTTTCCTTCTGCAGGGGATCTTCCTAACCCAGGGATCAAACCTGCATCTTCCACACTGGCAGGTGGATTCTCTACCACTGAGCCACCTGGGAAGTACGATCTTATTGCATTGCTTTCTGTTTACAGCAGAACAAACACAGAACAGCATGGACAAGCCATTTCCTTGTTCTTTTGACATGAACCAGCATGATGCCACAGGCAGTATGGACACGGAGCTGCTGTGGCGAGTGTGGTGAGCCTGGTGTTCTCAGAAGACCAAGCATGACCATCAAGAGAGCTTAGGAAAGTGCTCTGGTGCTGGCAACAAGGTAGTGGGGAGGGGAGTTGAGGAGCCAGCCTGGCTCATCCCTTTCCGCAGTTTATCATCTTTCCCGGCTTCCTTCCCAACAGAGCGGGAACTTCAAACTGGGTCTGTGTAAGTGGAGCTCTCCTAGATGTGTACAGGGTGAGGCCAACACCACACTTCTTCTCTGTAATTGTGAGCTGGCAAATTTAACATTGTGTGTCTCAGATGGTAGGAGCAAAAAACCCGGTCTGGCCAGGATAGAACTCACACCAGTCCATGTTGCCGTTGCTGTTTTTGTTCAGTTGCTAAGTCGTGTCCAACTCTTTGATACCCCGTCACTACAGCACTCCAGGCTTCCCTGTCCTCTACCATCGCCCAGAGTTTGCTCAAACTCCTGTCCATTGAGTGGTGATGTCATCCAACCATCTCATCCTCTAGTCCATGTTACGTGTTATGTGTTGCCATACTTATTCAATCATCCGTGCGTTCCTCTAACATGCTTCTGGAACACCTCGTGAATGTACAGAGTCATGATAGGCTCGAGGCAAAGAATCCTGCTTTCAGAAGCTCACAGTATCCGCCAGCAAACAGTTCGAGGGCCTTGTGTCACCCTGGCAGAAGAAGCAGGTGCATCTTGGCCAGGTTTCTAGATGGACTCCAGCCCCTGATGCTTAAGCAGGAATATAGGTTTGCTCTAGGAGGGCAGCAAGTTGCAGCAGATCAGGCATAAACGTGGGAGCTGTCAGACTGAAGGATGTCGCTTACTGGGTAAATGTGAGCAAGTAAGTTACTTCACCTTCTAAACTGTAAAATGGAGCTGAAAACAGAACCCCTTCCACAGAGTTGTCATGACAGTTCAGCCAATGTTTCCACGAAAAATTTAGTAGCCATTCCCTTCTCCAGGGGACCTTCCTGACCCAGGGATGGAACCCAGGTCTCCTTCATTGCAGGCATGTTCTTACCACTGTGCTACCAGGGAAGCCCCAAGTACAGCCACATTCAGGCCGAATCGTCTGAGATTGTGTAACCTTTCCTCATCCTGTATCACACACCTTGATCTTTTATTATGGAAAATAGAACAAAACTAAAACCCAGTATGATTTAATCTGGACTTAATCCTTGGCAGCAAAACAAACAAACAAAAAAAAGACAATTTATAACTGGTTGCTATGATGACTACATGAAGTTTTGAACAAGAACTAGGCAGCTAAGATGTGATCTGTACAGACAGGCCAGCGTTAACGACGGATCTGCTGTGTTGTGGAGACGCGGGGCCCTATTAGTAAATACAGGGCTGTGTCCTTTTCTGTTTAGTAGAATGCAGATTAAGCAGGGAGAGAGGTTCTGTTGTTATTGTTGCTGTTATTGTTGGTTTTTAATAATAAAAGACCAGGGGAATGATGCAAGGTCAGCAAGGGTCCCTAAAATGAAGACAATTTCCTCCTGAATCCACATTTTGGAGTGAACAACCCTGAATATTCATTGGAAGGGCTGATGCTGAAGCTGAAGCTCCAATACTTTGGCCCCCTGACTCATTGGAAAAGACCCTGATGTTGGGAAAGACTGAAGGCAGGAGGAGAAGGGGACGACAGAGGATGAGATGGTTGGATGGCATCACCTACTTGATGGACATGGATTTGAGCAAACTCCTGGAGATAGTGGAGAACAGAGGGGCCTGACATCCTGCAGTCTGTGGGGTCGCAAAGAGTCGGACGTGACTTCGAAACTGATCGATAACAACAACAAAGGTCTTCCTCTCTGCTCGTAAAGCGATGCCAAAAGCCACGTGCAGGAAGAAACATGATGAACAAGGAGTATACGGACACAGTTGTGAACTTTTTCCTCCAACAAAGGATGGAAAAGAAAATGTTGGGCCCATCATGCGTCCTAAGATTAGTCAAAGCACACAGGACCTTTCATCTCGTGCTGGGTGGCCAGCCTGGCCAGAAGCACCCACGAGCATTTGGCACTTGGCAGCTGTCAGTGGACCACAGGGAAGTCAGACCCAAGGCCGAGGGAGTTCTAAGGAACAGGTGCCCTCACAGCAATGACATTTTATGGGGGACGTGTAATCCCGGGGACTAGGTGGTCTGACAGATGAAATTACTCTCTGGCCTCCTGAAACCAACTTGCTAATCCGTGTGGTGATTAATCCTTTCTCCTTCTTTCCCCCTCCCCTTCTCTCTTTCCCCCTTTTTCCCCTCTAGTCCTTCCTTCTTTTGCCCTTCACCTCTTTTTCACATTCACTCATTTCTTCTCGTCATCCATTCACTATGTCATTCATCAAATATCCTTAAACACCTACCACACTTATAAGGATATGAAAGACTAGTTTATATAGTCTCTCCAGCTAGAATTGAGGAGGATATTACGGGATCATAAAAACAAAACAAAAAACCAAAAACCAAACCTTTGTGTGTATGTGTGTGTGCACACACAAGAAGAAATTGCTTAGTCGAAGTGAAATATTAGAAGGAAAAAGACAATTTCAGTCTGGTTCAGAGCAAGGATAAAAGGTCTCATAGCCTGAGGCTGATACTATGATACTGAAATCAACACCAAAAGGAAAAGTGTTTGACTACAGACCGATTTCTGCGTTCTCTGTAAAATGAGAGATCCTAGTTCTCAGGCAGGCAGACAGAGTGCTGATGTTCATTCTTGGCTGTTTACACTCTTTTTGCATCACAGGTTTACCTGCCACGTGAGGAATTTTCATTCAAGCATCTATTCATATATAGATGTGTATACAAAGTTTCCAAATAATTTAAACCATGCCTTTGTTATATGTACCGGTCACTATTCTAGAGACTGCTGACAGCAGACTCAGGGTGGACCTCGGGAGTAGTAGACTGCTTCAGTGTTCCCCAGAAATACTCCAGAAACCCGTGACCATGATCTTTGAGGCTTTATTTCCAATCTATGGAGTGTAACTCACTGTTCTGCACCAAGGGCTGCTTTGTGACAAATCAGGAACGCTTCCAGCTGTTTTCCCCTCTCATCCCTTCACCTTAGCTCACGGCCCCTCTGTATTTTTCATGCCAACTGTGCTTGCCGCTGAAACCTGTCCGAGGCAGCCGGAGTTGGGGGTGATGCTCACTGAGCCTCAGCTAAGAGATCTGACCCCCACATCTCTGCTGTGACTGCAACCACACGAAGCTAAGAAGCAGTTGAAGAGCTGGCTGTGTAAACAAGCCCAGAGTAGAGGTTGGTGACAGCCGCTGGTGACAGACCTTCTAACTAACAATGCTCAATCCCACCCCCATCTTCTGAGGACTCACTGAGGGCCTGGAGGAGCCACCTGAGGAATGCATGTGCAGCTAATAAAAGATGACCTTTCCTGCAGACTCCTGCCTCTTCAAGCAAACACGTCCTGCCCTGTGATCGACCTGAATCTTCTGTCCTGTCCTTTGAGCCTGTTATCATGGACTTCTGCCTCAGAGGAGGTCAGGCCAGGTTTCAGATTTCATGGCAGGCATTGTGTTTTTCTTAGGTGATAAAAATTCCAGCATCAAAACTCTTTGCTAGACAAAGCAAAAGAGCCGTGGAGCCTGGGGTCTCCGAGCTGGAGACGTTAGAGGGATGCTCACAGGGGAGGTGGGCTTGACAGGCGCGGGGATGCTCACAGGCTTCGGAGGCTCAGGCCTGCGTGTAGGAGCACGTGTGTGTCCCTTCTGTGGGAAAGATGAGGCAGGATGCGCCATGCCGCCGCTTTGTTCATGCCTTTCCTTCTACATGGTTTGTGGGGGGAACCATCTGGCAGTACTCTGTAAACCAGACAGAGACTTCATTAGAAGAGTAAGATACTGGAAATGCCAGCCCACTCCAGAATTCTTGCCTGGAAAACTCCATGGACAGAGGAGCCTGATGGGCTACAGTCCATGGGGTCACAAAGAATCGGACACGACTGAGCAACTTCACTTTCCCTAAGAATAAATTATCTATATAAAAAAAAGAAGACTAAGATACTGAGTTTATTAAACTATGAAAAGTATTTAATAAGAGCATGGTGGTGTCTTTTCGTAGGGTTGCTGCCCAGTGAAAAGGCTGGAGTTAAAGCCTCGTGCTGTGCTAGGTCCTGTCTGACTCTTTGCGACCCCATGGACTGTAGCCCACCAAGCTCCTCTGTCCATGGGATTCTCCAGGCAAGAATACTGGAGTGGGTTGCCATTTCCTTCTCCAGGGGATCTTCCCAACCCAGGGATAGAACCTGCATCTCTTGCATCTCCTGCCTTGCAGGCAGATTCTTTACTACTGTGCCACCATTTAAAGTCTCAAGAATCTTGTATTTACCCTGGAGATAGAGCCAGCACCTCAGATGGAGAAAGACGGGAAGGCCCCAGGGGTCCTGGGAAGGAGAAGACAGAAAAAGGCCAGAGAGTGAGCCGGGAGTCCCACCTGGGGGGAGACCCCAGGAGAAAATGCAAACTGCCAAGAGCAAGACTTTCTTTCTAATCATGGAGATGCCCTGCACAGCATCTCAGGCTCCAGCCCAGCTCAAAGGCACATGGAGCTTCTTCTTATTTTGCAAACTATTCTGAGACAGAAATATTCGCAGGACCTATTTTGGGGGCTTCCCTGATGGCTCAGGTGATAAAGAATCGGCCTGTAATGCAGGGGACGGATTTGATCCCTGGGTTGGGAAGATCCCCTGGAGAAGGGAATGGGGACCCACTCCAGTATTCTTGCCTGGAGAATCCCATGGACAGAGGAGCCTGGTGGGCTACAGTCCACGGGGTCGCAAAGAGGAGGACATGACTGAGGGACTAACACTTTCATTTTCCTAAAGGGTTTACACTTCTAATTGTCCCTGAAAGTTCATAGGTCACAGGAACATTCTGCAGTGTCTCAGAGCTAGAAGTAGTGTTCCCCTTACCCGGCTAAAATGCTTCCAGACCCTCAGAGAAAGTGAGTAATTGCACATGATGCCCTGGCCGGGAGCTGTCACAAGAGCCTGCGGGGAAGTGGGTCCAGACAGGCTGGACGGGAGCAGGCGGACACCTGCACTCCATCAAGGAGGCCCCTGGCTGCCCCAGGGGAGACCAAGGCTGCCAGCCCATCTCATCTTGTCTCCTGGTCACCTGGTGAGGAAGATGTCAACAGCACAGAAAGTAATGATGCGTCTTGAGCAGGGCCTGACCTGCTGTCCAGATGGGTTTGCAGGGTCTCTGGCTGCAAGAGTGTGACTGCTGTCTGGCTCCCTTGCTGAGTCTGTGAGGAGCATGGAGCCCGGAGCTGACTCAGGCAGCCCTGCCCTGGGCACCCTGGGTTCCTTCTTTGCTTCTCGTATGTGGTCTCGGGTGCCCCAGAGCCAGCTAGTTGGCTCCCTTGGTACCATCTGAGGATTGTGTGAGCCCCTGGGGGCACCCCCTGCATTTCAGCCTCCAGCTCTGCATGATGGGAACATACAGAGAGTCTTTTACTCTTCTCTCAAATGACAAAATCAGATGTTCAGCTAATTCAGTGGAAAAGAAATTCATCAAATCTTTCTGCTTCATACAGGCTAACCACATAATTCGCTTTTCTGGTTTGGTGAACATTCGTGTAGCATGATGGTTGTGGCATATCTTTTTATAAAATATTTATTTGTTTATTTGGCTGCATGAGGTCTTAGTTTCAGCCTCAGGATCTTTGTTGTGGCATGGAGAATCTTTTAACTGTGGCACGTGGGATCTAGTTCCCTGACCAGGGATGGAACCCATGACCCCTGCATTGGGAGCATGGATGCTTAGCCACTGGACCTCCAGGGAAGTCCCTGAGGCAGATCTTTTATAGACAGAGTGCATCTGCCCTTTTATTAGGGCTTTCAGCTCCTCAAGATAGTGTTTGCAGAACCTGACAAAGTGATAAATTTTGCTTATTTTAATCCTTTCCTTTTTTCCACCAGAGGTTAATTGTTGGGGTTCTTTGTTAAACTAACACTTTTGATGGGTTAAGAACCACTAAGACCATTTAAATAAACAGACGGTTCAGGTAAGAACAGGAAAGTTAGTGTAGACACAAGCTATTAACTTGCTGTGTTGGGGCTGGTGTGTTGGTTGAATGACATTGAGAATGACATGTGAATTCACTTGGAGATTTTTTAAGTACCCACCCTGCTAACAAATGTTGACTCTCTTTTTTAAGTAGAAGAGATAGACTCCTTGCTATTTGTTGTTCAGTCGATAAGTCATGTCTGACTCTTTACAACCCCATGAACTGCAGCACACCAGGCTTCCCTGCCCCTCACCATTTCCCAGAGTTTGCTCAAATTCATGTCCATTGAATCAGTGATTCTATCTAACTCCTGCTGCCCCTTCTCCTCTTGCCCTCAATCTTTCCCAGCATCAGGATCTTTCCCAGTGAGTCGGCTCTTCCCATTAGGTGGCCAATTTATTGGAGCTTTGGCTTCAGCATCAGTCCTTCCAATGAATATTCAGGACTGATTTCCTTTATAATTGACTGCTTTGATCTCCTTGCAGCCCAAGGGACTCTCAAGAGTCTTCTCCAGCACCATAATTTGAAAGCATCTATTCTTTAGTGCTGAACCTTCTTTATAGTCCATCTCTCACATCTGTACATGACTACAGGAAAATCTTCCTGAACTCTTAAAGTAAGACCTCTTAAGTAGTGTTGTTTGAGTCTTCAAATGAACTGTTTATTCTCATTGATATTAGTTTTAATATAATGTTTCACATAAGTGCTGCTGCTGCTGCTAAGTCGCTTCAGTTGTGTCCGACTCTGTGTGACCCCATAGACGGCAGCCCACTAGGCTCCCTCGTCCCTGGGATTCTCCAGGCAAGAACACTGGAGTGGGTTGCTAAACTCAGTCTATTTGTATTGCCTCATTTTCTTTCACTGGTTTAGACTCTAGATTATACAAGCTTCATAAAAAGATTAAGGACTTATTCCATTTGTTTGCATGCTCTGGAAGAGTTGCTGTGGAGATTCTGAATTCATTTTAGCAATAATTTCATAATAAGAATAACAGTGTATTTTCAGAACAGAAAGTGTAATAGAGACATTAGAATAGCTTGGAATAAATAGATACTTGCTATAAGCTGGGTTGTTCAGAAGCCAACTCTGGGGCAGAATTTGCAGTGTGGGACATTTATTAGGGGTTAAAGATATACTAAGGCCTTCCCAGGTAGCTCAGTGGATAAAGAATCCTCCTGCAGTGCCAGAGACGTGGGCTCAGTTCCTGGGTTGGGAAGATCCCCTAGAGGAGGGCATGGCAACTCATTCCAGTATTCTTACCTGGAAAGTCCCATGGACAGAAGAGCCTGGAAGGCTACAGTCCATAGGGCTGCAAAGAATCTGACAGACTAAGCGACTGAGCATGAAGCCATGCAAGACATAGGAAAGGAAGGGGGAGGAAGCTGAACTGAGTAGGGTGAACTCTATTGTAGCCCCCCAAGAAAACTTTGGCCAATCTAGCCTCATTCTTCCAGCAAGTATTTAAGCTCATTACTGTACACCCTCGAGCTTTTCTAAAATATTTTCCCAATTCTGAGACATTTGAAATTCTATATAAATTTTAAAATAGTTCATTGATTTGTACAAAAAGATCTGCTGATAGCTTGATTTGGATTGTTTTATAGCTGTAGAGTAGTCTGAGAGAACAGATGTTAACAATATTGAGTCTTATGATTCATCTACATGTTATATTTCTCTATTTGTCTCCTTAATTTCAACAGTATTTTGAATTTTTGCTGTATGATTCTTATACATATCTTGTTAAATTTGTTTCTAAGAGTTTTGTATTTTTGACTATTGTCATTGTTATTTTTAAATTTTCAATTTCTAGTTGTCTGTTGCTAGCATAGAGAAGCACAATTAATTGTGTATATTGATCTTATGTTGCTCCATCTAGTTAATGTCATTCATTAGTTCTAATAATTTCTTCTTTGTATGAGTGTAGATCCCTTAGGATTTTCTACTGATATAGGTTCCTATAACATGCATGATTGCAATTAATTTCTTCCATTTTATTCTAAAACTTCTTTCATCTTGCCATACTGCATTGTCTGACTTTTAGTACAGTGTTGAATAGGGGTTGTTTTTGTGTTGTTCCTCATCTTTGAAGAAATGCATTCAAATTCACCATTAAATGTGAAGCTAGTTATCGATTTATCGTAGATGCTTTTTATCTAGATGAGGGCATTTCATTTCATTCCTTGTGTGCTGAAAGTTTAAAAATATGAATCAGGTTTAATTGATGGCATCTGGTCCCATGACCTCATGGCAAATAGATGGGGAAACAGTGGAAATAGTGGCTGACTTTATTTTTCTGGGCTCGAAAATCACTGCAGATGGTGACTGCAGCCATGAAATTAAAAGACGCTTGCTCCTTGGAAGGAAAGTTATGACCAACCTAGACAGCATATTAAAAAGCAGAGACATGACTTTGCCAACAAAGGTCCGTCTAGTCAAGGCTGTGGTTTTTCCAGTGGTCATGTGTGGATGTGAGAGTTAGACTATAAAGAAAGCTGAGTGCCGAAGAATTGATGCTTTTGAACTGTGGTGTTGGAGAAGACTCTTGAGAGTCCCTTGGACTGTGAGGAGACCCAACCAGTCCATCTTAAAGGAAATCAGTCCTGAGTGTTCATTGGAAGGACTGATGTTGAAGCTGAAACTCCAATACTTTGGCCACCTGATGTGAAGAGCTGAAAAGACCCTGAATGCTGGGAAAGACTGAGGGCAAGAGGAGAAGGGGACGACAGAGGGTGAGATGGCTGAATGGCATCACCGACTCAATGGACATGGGTTTGGGTGGACTCTGGAAGTTGGTGATGGACAGCAAGGCCTGGCGTGCTGCAGTTCATGGGGTCACAAAGAGTCAGACACGACTGAGCAACTGAACTGAACTGAACTGAATGTCAAATGCTTTTTCCACATTTACTGAGATTATCGTGTGATCCTTCTCTTTTATTCTGTTAATATAGTAAATTTCTTTGATTTTCTTGTATTCCTGGAGTAAACTCCACTTGGTCATAATACTTAATCCTTTACATATATTGCTTGATATCATTTTTTAATGTGTTGTTAAGAATTTTGCATCTGTGTTCATGACGGGTATATTCGTCTGCAGCTTTCTTGTAATACTTAATGAGTTCTGGCATAAGATTAATGCTGCTTATAATGAGTTGGTAACTTTTCCCTTCCCCCTCTATTTTCTAAAGGAATTGGTTTAAGATTGGTATTAATTCACCCTTGAATATTTCATAGAATTTATCAGTGAGATCACATTGACCTGGTGTTTTCTTTGGGGGAAATATTTAAGTGATAAGTTAAATCCCTTTATTTGATAGAGGACTACTGACACGTTTCTGTTTTCTTCTTGCATTCCTTTTGTTAATTTTGCCTTTCATGGAACTTGTCTTTTTTCGTTTAGGTTATTTAATTTTTTTGTCATAAATCATTCAAATATTATTTTGAAAAGTAACAAAAGTGGAAGCGTTAGTTGCTCAGGTGAGTCTGACTCTTTGTGACCCCATGCGCTATAGCCGCCAGGCTCCTCTGTCCAGGGGATTTTCCAGTGTCCACAGGATCCGAAGCGATGTTCCTTCTTTTATTCCTAATATTGAGAATTTATACTTTTCTTTGGTTTTTCTTTTAATTTGACTAGTCATACTAAGGGTTATCAAGACTTTTCAATAAGCCAAAACTTGGTTTTATTAACTTTCTCTATTGTTTGATGGTTTTCTATTTAATTGCTTGTCGTTCATATGTCTTCTCCTCTACTTCCTTCAGGTTTAGGGTGTTCTTTTTCTAGCTTGTTACACTGGGAGATTATGCCATTGGTTTTAATTCTTTCTATAAGTAGTATAAAGGTAAAAAAAAATTTTTTTCTATTACTACTTTAGCTATATCCTTAACATTTTGCCATGTTGCATTTTCATTTTCATTTAGTTCAAGTTCAGTTCAGTCACTCAGTCGTGTCCGACTCTTTGTGACCCCATGAATCGCAGCACACCAGGCCTCCCTGTCCATCACCAACTCACGGAGTTCACTCAGACTCACGTCCATCCAGTCAGTGATGCCATCCAGTGATCTCATCCTCTGTCCTCCCCTTCTTCTCCTGCCCCCAATCCATCCCAGCATCAGAGTCTTTTCCAATGAGTCAACTCTTCACATGACATGGCCAAAGTACTGGAGTTTCAGCTTCAGCATCATTCCTTCCAAAGAAATCTCACGGCTGATCTCCTTCAGAATGGACTGGTTGGGTCTCCTTGCAGTCCAAGGGACTCTCAAGAGTCTTCTCCAACACCACAGTTCAAAAGCATCAATTCTTCGGCGCTCAGCTTTCTTCACAGTCCAACTCTCACATCCATACATAACCACTGGAAAAACCATAGCCCTGACTAGACGGACCTTTGTTGGCAAAGTAATGTCTCTGCTTTTGAATATGCTATCTAGGTTGGTCATACCTTTTCTTCCAAGGAGTAAGCGTCTTTTAATTTCATGGCTGCAGTCACCATCTGCAGTGATTTTGGAGCCCCCAAAAATAAAGTCTGACACTGTTTCCACTGTTTCCCCATCTATTTCCCATGAAGTGATGGGACCAGATGCCATGATCTTTGTTTTCTGAATGTTGAACTTTAAGCCAACTTTTTCACTCTCCTCTTTCACTTTCATCAAGAGGCTTTTTAGTTCCTCTTCACTTTCTGCCATAAGAGTGGTGTCATCTGCATATCTGAGGTTATTGATATTTCTCCCGGCAATCTTGATTCCAGCTTGTGCTTCTTCCAGCCCAGTATTTCTCATGATGTACTCTGCATAGAAGTTAAATAAGCAGGGTGACAGTATACAGCCTTGACGTACTCCTTTTCCTATTTGGAACCAGTCTGTTGTTCCATGTCCAGTTCTAACTGTTGCTTCCTGACCTGCATATAGGTTTCTCAAGAGGCAGGTCAGGTGGTCTGGTATTCCCATCTCTTTCAGAATTTTCCACAGTTTATTGTGAGCCACACAATCAAAGGCTTTGGCATTTAGTTCAAAGTAGGTTATAATTTCTTCTTTGACTTATGTGTTCTTTAGAAGTGTTATGTTTCATTTCCAAATATTCAAGGATTTTCCAGATACTTTTCTGGTATTAATTTTCACTTTAATTCCATTGTGGTTAAAAAACAAAAGGAAAATAACCAACTCTGATTTCAATCCTCTAAAATTTATTAAGATTTATTTTATGACCAAGTACAGTGTCTATTTCGGTGAACATTCCATGTGCATCTGAGTAGCATGTGTATCCTGTAGGTTTAGAATATCAGGCTTCCCTGATAGCTCAGTTGGTAAACAATCTGCCTGCAATGCAGATCCCAGTTCGATTCCTGGGTCAGGAAGATCCCCTGGAGAAGGGATAGGCTACCCACTGCAGTATTCTCGGGCTTCCCTTGTGACTCAGCTGGTAAAGAACTGGCCTGCAATGTGGGAGACCTGGGTTTGATTCCTGGGCTGGGAAGATCCCCTGGATAAGGGAAAGGCTACCCACTCCAGTATTCTGGCCTGGAGAATTCCATGGACTGGATAGTCCATGGGGTCACAAAGAGTCGGACATAACTCAGTGACTTTCAGTTTAGAATATAGTGTTTTACAAAGGTCAATTAGGTCAGCTAATTGGGTAATAGTGTTTTCAAAGTATAATGTATTCCAGCTGATTTTCTGTTTGCTCTGTCATTTACTGAGAGAAGTGTTAAAATCTTCAAATATGATTATGAGCATTCTCATTTCTCATTTCAGTTCTGCTAATTTTTACTTCATCTATTTTGAAGTTCTGTTATTAGGTACATGCACATTAGTATTATATGACATCATGATAAGTGTGTCCTTTATCAATATGAAATGACTCCTTTTAATTCTGGCAATATTTCTTATTTCAAATTCTTCATTTTCCAACTCTCTTGATTAGTGTTGCATGGCAAATATATTTCCATTTCTTTACTTTGAACTGATCTATGTCTTTATGCTGCTGCTGCTGCTGCTGCTAAGTCACTTCAGTCGTGTCCAGCTCTGTGCGACCCCATAGACGGCAGCCCACCAGGCTCCTCTGTCCCTGGGATTCTCCAGGCAAGAACACTGGAGTGGGTTGCCATTTCCTTCTCCAAAGCATGAGAGTGAAAAGTGAAAGTGAAGCGACCCCATGACCAGCAGCCTACCAGGCTCCTCGGTCCCTGGGATTTTCTAGGCAAGAGTACTGGAGTGGGGTGCCATTGCCTTCTCCGCTATGTCTTTATATGTAAGGCTATTTTATTGCTGTTTGGGTTTTTTTTTTTTTGTAGATATCATACACTCAAATTGTGTTTTTTCAGCCAAACTGAAAAATCTGGTTTTCAGTTGATGTGTTTAGCTCAACAATGTCCGTTAAAACTTTCTGTGATGATTGAAATGCTCTCCACCTAAACTACCCAAGATGGTGGCCTCTAGCCACACTGAAGGTGTTTTTAATTTGTATGTTGGTTGCCTTTGGTGCTGGTGTTCAGTTGTGTCTGACTGTTTGCAGTCCCGTGGACTGAAGCCACCCAGGCTCCTCTTTCCATGGGATTTCCCAGGCAAGAATACTGGAGTGAGTTGCCATTTCTTCCTCCAGGGGATCTTCCCGACCCAGGGATTGACACATCTCTTTGAACTTCTGCATTGGCAGGCAGATTCTTTACCACTAGAACCATCTGAAAGTGAAAGCTGAAGTCGCTCAGTCTGTCTGACTCTTTGCGATGACATGGACTATACAGTCCATGGGACTCTCCAGGCCAGAATACTGGAGTGGGTAGCCTTTCCCTTCTCCAGGGCATCTTCCCAACCCAGGAAGTGAACCCAGGTCTCTCACATTGCAGGCGGATTCTTTACCAGTTGAGCCATCAGGAAAGCCCAGGACAACCTAGGAAACCCAATTTACCTGTGGACTGACATTTTATTTTTATTATAATTAATTAAATTTTGAATTAAAAAGCCAGTGTGGCTAGTACATGCCATATGAAACGCTGCAGGTTTAAACAACTTACATTCAATGCACTTATAGATAGGTTTGGATTAGGTGTGCCATATTTCTATTTGTTTTCTGTTTGTTAATCTCATATGTGTTGTTTTTTCCCTCTTTACCTATGTTTTTAACAATTTTGTCTCGCTTATGGATCCATTTTATATCTTCCATCATATTACTAGCTATACCACTTTGTCACAACAGTTGCTGTACAGTTACGAAGCATTTAAAATATGCCTTTTTAACATTTCACAGTCTATTTTCAAAGAATACAATATCACTCAGCTGTAATATTGAGAACTTTACATCTTTCTGCTATTGTTGTCATACATTTTATATCAACATATATGCAATAACATAAATAAAGATATTATATACTATTTTTGCTTAAAATGGTCAACTGTTGGTGAAAAGAATTTAAAAACTAAAAAAAAAATTCATGTTTTTGTACATTCAGTATTTACAGTTTCTAGTCCTTTCTCCCCTTATATAGACACAACTTTCCATCAGAAATTATTTTCCTTTTGTTTAGAAGATTTCCTTTAATATTTCTTGTGGTGATGATCTGTTGGTGACATTTTCTGTTTTTGATTGTCTGATAAAGTTTTAAGATAAAGTCTATAAAATTCTAAGTTGAACGGTTTCTTTTTTTCTCTCAGTCCTTTAAATCTGCTATTCAACTGCTTTCTGACTCATGTAGATTCTCACCTCCTGCCCCAGTTTTATTGAGACATAATTGACATACAGGACTATGTAAGTTTAAGGCTATACATCATAGTGATTTAACTTACATATATTGTGAAGTAATTACCACAGTAAGCTTAGTTGACATCTTATAGAGATTCAAAATCTTATAGAGATACAAAAAAAAGAAAAAGGAGAAAATGTGGTTTTGGTTTTTGTTATGAAAACTCTCAGGGCCTACCTTCTTAACCTTGAGATACACAGTAGAGCAGTGGCATTTGCCTCCTGGAAGGAAGCCTAGGAAGTCTTGTATCCTTCATGTTTGTTTCCGCTTTTCTCTGGGGCCACAGTCTTGCGTTTTCTGTTCTCCAATATCTGAAAGCTTTTGCCTCATATATTTGTCCAATTTTTACTTATCAATAAGAGAAGTAGTCCCAATTTTTTCACTTGCTCATAGCCAGGTGTTGTATTTGAGTTTTAATATATAATTATAATCATAATTCACAAGTATTGTTTCTTATTTTTTTTAATGTATCTAATTTCCTATGTGGCTTATATGCTACATAAATGATGACCCTACCTTGGGTGGCATTTCAATATGATTGCATCTATTTTTCCAGAGGATATTAAGATTATTTCCAAAATTTTCAGAATTATTATAAGCATTTTGGGCTTACCTGTCCTCCTGATGTCCTTGCTCAGTGGCTTGGTTGTGTCTGACTGTTTGTGGCCCCATGGACTGTAGCCTGCTAGGCTCCTCTGTCCTTGGGATTTCCCAGGCAAGAATACTGGAGTAGGTTGCCATTTCCTTCTCCAGTTGATCTTGCAACTGGAGGATCAAACCCAGGGATCAAACCCACATCTCTCTTGCCTCTCCTGAATTGGCAGGCAGGTTCTTTACCACTAGTGCAATCTGGGAAGCCTTCTGATGTCCTTGTCGCCACCTTATGTAATAACTCATTCCAACCTTTTTCAGTGTGGATTCTGGAAAAGAGAAGTCTATTCAGATACGAGGAAGGGGCTCATAGTTGGGTGAGTTTGGAAAATATTGCATCCTAGATCCTCTTCCTGTTGAGTCTTAATGTACATTGGCTTGTTAAAGCCTTGAGAAATTTTGCATAAATAAATCATATTTATTTTTTGCCATTACCTTAGTTTTTTTTTTTTTTGGGCGGGGGGTTAGTTTTATAGAATTTTATCATTATTTTGAAAATGACATCAAAAGAAAGGTTAATTCCAGTTTCAAGCAGTGGAGCCTGGAGGCAGGTGTCTCAGCAGGCCTCTGCTTTGCTCATCCATTGAGCCTGAGCTGGGATTTGAATTCCAGTAGGCAATGGCACCCCACTCCAGTACTGTTGCCTGGAAAATCCCATGGATGGAGGAGCCTGGTAGGCTGCAGTCCATGGGGTCACTAAGAGTTGGACACGACTGAGCGACTTCACTTTCACTTTCCACTTTCATGCATTGGAGAAGGAAATGGCAACCCACTCCAGTGTTCTTGCCTGGAGAATCCCAGGGACAGAGAAGCCTGGTAGGCTGCAGTCCATGGGGTCGCACAGAGTCGGACACAACTGAAGCGACTTAGCAGCAGCAGCAGCAGATGACCTGAGGCTTCCCCAGGGGTTCAAGTGGTAAAGAATCTACCTCCAATGCAGGGGACACAAGAGAGACGTGGATTTGATCCCTGGTTTGGGAAGGTTCCCCTGGAGTAGAAAATGACAACCCACTCCAGTATTCTTGCCTGGGAAATCCCATGGACAGAGGGGCCTGGCGGGCTACAGTCCATGGGGTCACAGAGAGTCAAAAGTGACTAAGCACATGAGCCACGCAGATGACCTTGGCAGCTGTGGCCCAGTTGCCAAGTGCCCTCGAGGTCTGGAAGCCAGAGAACCCATTCCAGCGACAGAGATGCAGTCTCCATGGGGGGTGGGGACTGAGACCCAGGAACGGGTGGGTTCTGGGAGGGAAGGACATTGGGATGAGGTCCCAGCCTCCATATTGTCCTATGGAGGCTCCAAGGGCCCTGGGAGTGTAGGATGTTAGAAGACACGATGCTCTGAGATTTCCCAAAGTCTTTGCTTCCCACGCTCTGGGAGAGGTGGTGGTAGGCCCTGGGATCGTGAGACTTGCAGCCCAGGGTGTCTGACCCACCAGGACTGTGGAGGACACACTCTGGTCTCTGATGGCCCCAGGGTCCTAGACACCTCTGTGTCCCTATTCTGAGGGACAGGCCGGCTGGTGGGCAGAGTGGTGAGGGGCAGGCAAGATGCTACTACAGGCCTGTGCCACTGGCCCTTAGGCAGGGGCCTTACTGAACCGCAGAGCCCATGCCCACCCCACGCTGGTGGCTGGTGCATCAGGTGGCGCGTCCCATCACAGGGTGGCACACTTCTTCTACCTGGTGCCATGTGCGACTGCACCCTCCTGGAAAAGAAGGCTGTGGAGGAGCCTAGTGGTTCTCATAGCTCACTGAGGAGGCTTCTCTCAATGACTACCTGTCTCCATAGTCTCTGGCCCCTTTCATAAGGGCAGGTGGTCAGTATAAGGATGAACTTATTACAAAGATAAGAGTTGGCTTGGCATTTTGTATCTGCCCAAAGTGAAGACGTGGGTCTGATCAGTAAGAATTCTGTCTCCGCTCCACATGCAGGGCCGGCTTGTCCTTGTCTGACCCAAGCCAACGGGATATATGGTCACCCTCCACATCCTGCATGGAACGTGTTTGGAGGATGGAGAGATGAAGAGATTTAGTGAGGCAGACAGATGGAAAGGAAAAAATAGTTGAAGGAATTTTCATAGAAACTCAGCCCCGTATTCAGCCCATCTAATTACCCAATTCCCCTCCACATATCTGTGGCTGGGCCTCAGGAAACTATTTGCAGTTCATCAGAAGCACCGCACTTCTCTCGACTTCCTGCCTTAGGTAATGCCATTCCATCTGCACCAAATGCCTCCTACATCTGACCATCATTTCTTCCATGAGAGCTTCTCTGAGGCTTAAGTCTGACCTGATACTTTCATGTCCTGGCCAATCAACAGTTTCCAAATCAGCAAATAAAACCAAATGATGAAGCAAAATAAGTCAGACAGAAAAAGGCAAATCCTGTATGATACCACTGATATGTGGAATCTAAAAAATACAACAAACAAGTGAAAATAATAAAAAGAAGCAGACTCACAGATCTGGAGAATAAGCTAGTGGTTACCAGTGTGGGGATGAGCAATAAAGAAATTAGGGAGGGGGAGGTACAAGCTACTGGGTATAAGATGGGCTCAAGGATGTGTTATATAACGTGGGAAATATAGCCAATTTTAGTAATAACTGTCAGTGGAAAATTACCTTTAAAAATTGTATAAGAATAGAAAATTTAAAAAGAAATAAAAACATTACAAAAAAAGCCAAGAGAGTAGATGACCTCTACCTGGCAAATGAGCAATCCATCCCTGGCAGTGACCTGGGTGTGTCCAGGGATTCCCAGAGATGGTGAGTGGCCCCTTCATGCTGTCTGGCCCCTGTATGATCCCGTGTTTGCCCCTCTTGCCACGCTCACAAATTTGTTCTGTGTCACAGCTACTTGTGTCAGTAGGCATCACACGTAGGCACTTAATAAATATCTGTTCAATGAATATCCGTGAGAGTGTGCTAAGTTCCTTCAGTCATCTCGGACTCTTGGTGACCCCATGGACTGTAGCTCGCCAGGCTCCTCTGTCCATGGCATTCTTCAGGCAAGAATACTGGAGTGGGTTGCCATACCCTCCTCCAGTGGATCTTCCCAACCCGGGGATGGAACCCGCCTCTCCTGAGTTGACAGAAGGGTTCTTCGCCACTCGCACCACCTGGAAAGCCCTCCATGAATATAGAGGCAGGTAAATCACCCACCAGCCAGCAGTTCAGAAATCAAGTGATAATAAGCTTTCTTACCTGGAGATGACCAGCCTGTGGACTAGTATCAGGAAATTGGGGTGTTCTTTGAAGAGCCCCTCTCCTTACACACTCCTCCCATGCCCAGATGCTGGTGGGGACTTGGAGGAAAGTTGGGAGTGTTGGTTGGGGGACAGTGCTGGTGAAGCTGGTGGGGCCTGCCCGGCTTGAGTTGTCCTGACGCATACCATGTACTCCAAGCCCTCTCTTTGTTCTAATAGCTCTGTAATGCATGTGTAATACACATGGGTTGCACTTTATGCCGCAGGGCTTAACCTCATTTACCAAGCACGCCCATTTTCTTGGCCAATAAATGTTTTTCAAGCCAGTGCATAAAATTCGGTGAGGAAATGGACTCCTTACCTAGTGGGCTGGGCGGTCTCCTGTGCACAGTGGTTGTGCCTGGAGGGGTCCAGATGTTCTGGGGAGTAGGCTAGCAGTGGTGGTGATGCAGCTGCTCCCCCAGACCCAGTGCTGGCTCAGCCTATGTAGTCAGGCAGGCATTTTTATGGGCTTTTATTTTCTCCATGAAATTTTTAAGTTGTTTGCTGGAATTGGCTGCATTAATCAAACAGTTGTTTCTCAGAGACATCGTTTATGTTTGCTGGAGCCAGAAAGGGATCTGTAGGCATTATTTCTACTTGCTGAAAGAAAACGCGGAGCCAGAGAATGAAATGCCATTGGTTTTATTTCATCGCAAAGCCCTGAGGACAAATTGTCACCCGTTCTGGATTTATACTCGATCTTGTGACAAAAATAGGAGCAGGGAAACCAGAGGGAATGTCAGGACATGAGAAAACAGACAGGAGAAACTTCTGAGTCTTTAAGGTGAAAGGAGATTTCAAGGAAAAACCCCTTGCCTCCAAGCCCTATCCAGGGACCAGCACACCTTCTTTTACTAAGAAGGGGAGGTCTGTCTTGACATGAGTCATCGCCTCTCCAAAATTCAAGACACTTTTGCTCAGCCAAAGGACAGGATGACATTAAGTGTGAGGAAGAGATATTTTCCAGCCAGGTGCCCAGGACAGTGGTAGTTACTCGTCTTACTCCCAGATACCATGTTTAACAAAGTTGTAATGGTAATTCATCATAGCTTATCACTGAAGACTGTGTCTGTTTTAAGATGGCATTCATTACTTCTTCAGAGAGTAAAAGTAATATATGAATGTAGATTTTAAAAGGAGAAATAGAAAAACGTATAAAAGATAAAATAAAAACATCTATAAGTGCACAATTCAAACATAACTTCTGGCAATCTTTTGATTATATTTCTTTTGTCTTTTTTTAAACATTCCCCATGACCTTGAATATTTATGAGAACATAAGTTTATGGGTTTATAGTATTTAACATTATGGGCATATCATCAATTATCCAGCCGTTCTTCTACCACTGGTTATTTAGATTGTTCTACTTTTTTTTCTCATTATTATAAATAAGACTTCAATGGGCACCCTTGTGCAAGAATCTAGGTCACCTTTTTTATTGTTTTTACAGAACACATTTATAAAGGCAAGACTATGGGAAACAAAGAATATTTCCCCTTTCAGAGTCTTGGTTCATAATGCTAAACCCTAAACACGATGTCCTAACAGCCTGTTAATTTACCAAGAAAAATAATCAAACTTATTGTGAAGATTTCCAGACTCTGGTCATTTCATTTATTTGTTTCCTTGAAACTCTCAACCAAATTTCTTGAAATAGACATGAAGCAAAATAAAAGTCTTGCTGTAGATCTAGAAGACATCCATTCTTGTATTTTCTATTTATGAAACAACTCTTTTCAACATGCTGAATAGCTTGGCGCTAGGTTGCACTTCGTGACAGTGATTTGAAAGCACTTTCTAAGTCTGAAGTCTGAACCTCTTCCAAGCAGAGGCGACACAGACATCTGGGCAGCACACCCTTTCCCAGAAAACAAACTGCGATTTGGTTTCCAGCACTAGGCACACAAAGGTTAATTTCAAATTGCGCTGGATAAAATAATTTGTGTGGTTCGTATTATGGTAACCTGAGGTTATCACTGACTCTGCAGGGCTGTGATTTTCCCTTCGGTCCAGTCTTCCAGATAAATCAGACCGCACCATCAGCAGTGAACTCGTTAGCTTCAGTTGAATAGGTTTTCTTTTTCAGTCTTGAAATTCCTATGCCTTTATGTAACTTCCCCGCTAACTATGACAAAAATAAATAAATACATTCCCCAAGTAAGGAAAGAAAGAAAGACAAGCAGAGAAAATGACGTTTGCGCCCTCCAAGAAGGCTCCTGATTAAAGACTGGAAAGGTTAGAACAACAGTGTCCTTAGGACCCAATGGCATGTAGCTGCTCCTCCCTCCTCCCTGTTTTTCTGGAAAACAGTATTTGAATGAAGCACTTTACAAATATTTATATGCTGGTAATTGTGTTAGAACAATAGTCATGGTGTGCATGACCTGATTTGAGCCAGGAAATTTGGAGTTACGGCAGCAGAAACACCATTCTTGTTGGGCTTGGTGTCATCACTCATAAATCATGGGGGGTCACCTACTCTTCTGAAGCCCCAGGACAGAAAACTTCAGCACAGACATTGCGTCCATGCTTCTGTGAGAGCACAGCTGGAATGGTGAAACAAAGTCAGGATGATGGTCTGATTTCCAGGTACTTTTCTGCACACACACTGCCTGCCCCTGTCCTGTTATCTTGGCAAGGAAGGGATGAGCAAGCTCCACCCACTCCAGAGCTCACATCTGGTGGGACCACGCTCCTGCTGACGGTGCTTGAAGACTTTCTCTGTCTGCCCATTCATCATTCCCAGGACTTGGATTACACAAGTGAGAAGAGACGCAGCTCCTGCTCTCAGGGAGCTTATATTCTATGGGAAAGCAAATCATAAGCATATTAAATAAAAGAAACTTTTAAAAATGAAAATAGCAATTTTCATTGAAAGTGAATGTGAAGTCGCTCAGTCGTGTCCAACTCTTTGAGACCCCATAGACTGTAGCCCACCAGGCTCCTCTCTCCATGGGATTCTCCAGGCAAGAATTCTGGAGTGGGTTGCCATTTCCTTCTCCAGGGGATCTTCCCAACCCAGGGATCAAACCCAAGTCTCCCACATTGCAGGCAGACGCTTTAACCTCTGAGCCACCAGGGAAGCCCAGCAATTTTCATTAGCTGCAAAATAGTACGTGCCATGGAGAAAAATCAGGCAAAGTGAGAAGGATCACCCCTGGCACAGTAGACCTGGGGGCCAAATGGAGAAGTAACAGGACAAAGATTTTAAGGTCATGAGAACATCACAGTGACTCCCTGGGGGAAGAGAATTTTGCAGAAAGGTCCCTGACATGGGTCCTGGAGAGAGTGAGGATGGGCCCAGGGAGGGCGTCAAGGTGAGGAGGGTCTTGGTATGGGAGGGGCCAGGCCCTAGTGGGAGTCCCTGCAAGGACTTGGGGTTTGCTCTGAGAGCCACATGGCCATTGGGAGGTTTGGAGCTGAAATGACTAATGGAGCTGAAGTGGCCACAGGGCCATTTCCAGCATCGCTGAGGGTCCCCAGGGGTGCCCGTCCTCTATGTGGGAACCTTGGACGTTTGAGCCCACCTGTGGCCAGGATTCTTCTCTCTGGAACCAGAGCCCCCAGACTCCCTCCTGGGCCCGTGTTCTGTCTATTGGATCAGCAAAGGTGCAAGAACTCAAGGGACCGTTGCATTTAAAAGAGCTGCAGCCTCGTTTAAGTTACTGAGAGCTGAGCCCCTGAATCACTCCCTTCCCAAGACTCTGCTGTGGCAAAGGGCTGGGTCCTGGCTGGGGCGGGCAGGGTCACGGGTCTGAAAACGCACCCTGTGGTCCTGCCTCGCTATGAACTTGGGTGGCGGGCTGGGGGTGGGCTTGGGCAGACGTCACCAAGTTCCAGGTTTAAAATTATGTTCCCCAAACATGAGCTAATCCTCTCAGGAAAGGAAGAAAGACATTTTAGTCCATATTGCTTGATACTTGCTTTTAAAGCACATGGTCTTTTATCTCCAGCGTGACTGTGGATGAAATATCACTAGCTTCATATTTCAAGATAATTCCTGTCCAGCGAGTGTTCTCTCAGGAATAGAGACGCGGAAAGCATGCACTGTTGCAACTGCACTTTCTTTCTTTGTATAAACACATCCCTCTGGGCTTCATCTGATCTGTCGGGTCCCAGGGTGTAACGGTCACTGCCGGACCAAAAGGTCTGGCTCTCAGTTTCCTAGATAGGCCGGCGAGGTTAACAAGTTAATAAAATCCTATTTATCAGACTCCGGAGTCCATTTCCTCTTCCCTGTAGCTCATGGTTATAATTATTTTTTATGGACTCTCAGGGTTTCTTTATATCTGATTTCCTTGAACTCCGCTCTTGTTTCCTGAGTACCGGGCCACGGAAGGAGAGAGACGTGGGCTTCATGGAAAGATGTCTGTTACTCATTTCCACCTGGGTGTGATGAGGGTCAGTCTGAAGGAACATGCTTAAATAATGAAGATTTTAATTTGTTACCTCCTCCTCTTGGGCAGACAGACAGTGGAAAACTGATGGTCTCTAGGGAGCCCCAGGCCCAACCACAGGTTAGTGGGAGCTGACTTCTAACCTCTTTGTTCTTCCAGATTTTTACCTGAACAGCTGGACCAATGTTCTTTGAGCCATGTGCACACACGAAGATAAACTACAGTAATTACGTGACAGTGTCTTGAAAATAGCAACAACACAAGCACAGACAGATAAAGCCTGGTCTTCGTTGCTTCATTGTTATGGTTTCCCTCTGCAAGGCACCCAAGAGATAGTGAACGGGGGCTAAATTAGCCAGACTCTCCCTTTTTAGGGATGATTCATTTATCAGGTTCCTTGACTGTGGGCCTGGGAGACTCAGCATCTGACCCTGAGATGATCAAATAGAGGAAGAATGAGGATCCCTATCTCTAAGCAAGACTCAAGGTGAGACTGTGTGGACCCTGAACTGGGGATGTGTCAGCTGCAAAACTCTTCGAGTAGATTCCCTGGGCCGTGGAGGCGAGCCACAGACATCTGCCCCCAGATCCATCCTCTTGTCTCTAAAGGAATGGCAGGAGGCCAGGTTTCTATTCTAGGGGTTGCCCCGTGCTCCATACCCAAGACCTGCAACTCTCTGCTTACTCACCTGAATTTCCAACTTTGGCCGAGGAGGTTTTGTCTGTAAATGTACAGCATACAGGTGTGTGTGCACATGTACAGGTGTGCATATGTGTGTGTAACTTGGGCATCTGGAGCAAGCCAATGACCACCAGGAATTACTTCTCTACTGCCCTCTCTTGAAGACTGTCATTGAGTAACCAATGAAATACAAACTTGAAGAAAACCAGAATGGCCTTGGGAAACATGGAGGGTGCCCTGATGGATTTCTGTTCCATCAGGTGCAGAAGGGAATGGAGTAAAGACAGGGAAGCGTGCACACGTGTCTTCCACATTAGCCAGCCCACCAGGAGAAGGAGGCAAGCACATGGGGAGGTCCCTGTGACTGCCCCTAACCTGGGTGAGCAAGGCAGAGCTGGGCAGGTGGGAGTTCAGTGCCGGGGTCACGTCAAAGGCAGATCTCTCCAAGACACTCGTGCTTGATGGCCATGCCAGGAAAAACAGACAAACAGACCAGGGTTGTCTCTGTCAAACACACAGAAAGCAAAACAAAAACCTGTTGCAGCATCCAAGGTACCCGAGGAGTGCCTGCCTCCTTGGTCCACTCAGCTCCCCACATCCTAAACATTCCTTCTGCCTGGGTGAGTAACTAGAGGAAAAAAGTGACAACCAATTAAAAATGTCCCCTTTGCTTTCACCCAAAACTTGAACAAACTGGTCTGAGACCTAAACACTAACTTCAGAATCCATCCCCAGCACTGAGGAGATGTCGACTCTCCGCTGCAAGGATTTAAAAATCAGCACATCAACCACCACTACCCAGGCAAGTAAGTCTATTAATTAATTCTACTTTTAATAAGTCAAAGGAAGAGAATAGCATGATCCATTCAATAAATGCCCACAAACTCATCTGATAAAATTGAATATAGCAAAATTAATGTGCACGCCTTCATACTAAACCCACAACTCCTGTATACAGGAATGCCTTACAGTTCTTTCAAATGTGCTTTAAAATCTCAAAGCAAAAATCACTGTCATGCTTAATGTGACAAATTAGTTCAGTTCAGTCGCTCAGTTGTGTCCACCTCTTTGCAACCCCATGGACTGTAGCACACCAGGCTTCCCTGTCCATCACCAAGTCCTGGAGCTTGCTCAAACTTATGTCCATCAAGTCAGGCACAAAGCCATACAGACTGAAGTCAGGAGAGTGAAATGATGCTTTTGTCCACTATTATTATTTAATGTTGTTTTGGAAATACTGGCCAGTGTGATTAGATAACAGATCATTTAAAATGATATAAATACATATCCAAAAACACAAAATAATCAATTGAAGAAATTGTTGTGATGGATAAGAAACTTCAGTGACCTGTGTGGTTTTAAAATTAATATGCAAACATCAGTAGCTTCCCCTTACTTGAAAAATACGCTTTTAGAAAAAATAACAGAAAACACTCTAATTTACAATAGCAATAATGATGGAATAGCTAGGAGGGTGCCCTGCTACAAAAGCTGATGGATTTCTGTTCGATCATAGCTAGGAGGGAAATCTCTAAGACAACTACAGGACCATGATGAGGAAAGTATACTATTCTCCTGGGAGAGAGAAACTCTACTGAGGAGGTTTTCTATGAATAAAGGAGATAATACAGTTTATCCTTGGGATGGAAAACTGTCGTGTAAAGAAAGAAATTACCCTAAATAGGTTCTATAGGCCATGAAACATGAAATAAACTACCACCAGGATGCTTCGGTATTTCACAGCATGTTAAATCACACGTGGGAAAAATACGAGAATGATTAGGGGTTTGTAAAAGAGTGATGGCAGCCCTCTTTCCCAGATATTAACAAGTTTAGTTATTCCAGAAAAATCAGAATACCTTGCACTGAAGCGTGGATAGATAGCCACTGAGCTGAATCTGTAAGTCAGAAATAGACTGAAAATACCTACGGGACTGCGGAACTTTCCGTATAAGAAAGCTGACACGTGAAGGCAGAGAGAAAACAATTGGAACACTGACAAGTTAGTCTTTGGGGGACAAGCAAGTTATAGACTAGCATGTAGAGTATGATACCATCGTGTAAACAGAGCAGCTGTAGATTAAAATTCTTCTGGGAAGAAAGATGAGAAAATGATGACAATGATTAAATCTTTGCTGGGGAGGATGGGAATTAGTTGTTGGGAGTAAAAGGGGATTTTTTTCCTGTTTGGGGAAAAATGGCTTTCGTGTTTTGAAAACAAAAAGATATATGTCTTTCTATAGATAATGCAAACAATATGAAACATTTATGGAAGAAAGTAGTGAGATTTGTGGAACATTAGTCTAGAAATGCCATAATGGATAGATGACTATAGCAATAGATATGGAGAAATAGTTTTATAAACTTGGATCATATTATATACGTTATTTATCAAACATGTGCTAAATTTGATTTTAAGGAACTACTAAATTTCAAACAGGTTCTTCTTTGCTTGTCCACTATGAAAAATGAACTGATTTCTAAAAGAAACCTAGATGATTAAGAAAAAATGGTGACCAACAGTTAACAGGCTAGACTCTCCACTTGGTTTTAGTTGTATGTTTCAATTTTTCACAGTTCCTATCAATTCACTATGAAAGATGAAGCGATGATTACATCCATGCTCCCTTTACCCTGCCTCTCATCAGCTTTCAGTAGCTGTATTTGTACATTTTAAAGTTTTATGGTATCCACAATCTATTTGGTAACAGTTATTCCCAGAACTTCTTAGTCCTGACTCTGAATTTGAACAAGTGCACTGTGTTATTCCGGCAAATGCCGGGAGATAGTGAAGGACAGAGGACCCTGGCACGCTGCAGTCCATGGGTTCACAAAGAGTTAGACACAACTTAGCGACTGAACAGCAACAACTGTTCACCATGAGTTAATATTCCAGAGTTTTTCCATCTTTAGTTGTTTATTTGGAGGTATTGTTTGGTTAGCTGAGTTTTCCAGGAGTCGCTCACAGATGCTGTAGCTCTCAAGTTCTTCATGTATGAGAGTGTCCATGTGTCACCTTGATTTTTGGAGGGCAATTTGCTTATGTACAAAGACTTGGGACATGTTTCACTTTCCTTTGATGATCCTGTAGGCGCCTCCACCTTGAGAGTGTTCTGGAAGGGCCGGAGGAAGCCAACACCAGCCCATCTGTTGCTGGAATAACATCACTTTGATCCAAGCTACTTATATAATTCCCATATGGTTGTTTATTATTAAGTGCATGAAACACATACATATACACACTACATGCACGCACACACACACACAGACACACAATACTATTTATCAGCGGTATCAGAGGAAAAAATCATTCTTAAAGTGAGGAAAGAACTCAATCTGCTGCTTGAAAGACTACATCATTTTCCTGGAAATTTTTAATAGAGAAAATAGCTCCTGAAATACATCTTGGTAAAATTATTTAAGGCTTTCCTGATGGCTCAACAGGTAAAGAATCTGCCTGCAGTGCAGGAGACACAGGAGATGCAGGTTTGATCCCTGTGTTGGGAAGATCCCCTGGAGGAGGACATGGCAATCTACTCCAGTATTCTTGCCTGGAGAATCCCATGGACAGAGGAGCCTGGCGGGCTACAGTCCGTGGGGTCGCGAAGAGTCAGACACGGCTGAGCACACATACTGAAAATTATTCAACTCTAAAGATGAAGGGAGAAAACCACTAGCTTCCACATACGGAAAACACAATTAGCCTGAAGGAGAAGGAAAACGAACACCGCTGTTCTCAGACAGCTGCACAGCACAACTCCAGGATAGAAGGGAAGTTCGTGGAATTTTGAGGAGAAGTTGTGTCTTAACTTCTGTACTGAATGAAGTTGCTCTTCATGTATACAATCTATATAAAGTCATTATCAAAAACGAACCCCTCCTGGAAAAACTAGTAAGCCATACTTGAAATTATTGAAAATGAAGAACTCAGAACAAAAGGAAGGTATTATGAAAAGGCCAGTAGTGAGCTTTTAAATCTAGGACTAAAGATACACAACTGTGGTCATTATGTTTATGAAAACTATAGATGTCAACATACTGAAAAAAAGATTATAAAGTAAAATTTTAAAATAGTCTGTAATATGGAGAGGCTAAAATACCTGTGCTTGTTAATAAAAAGGAGTGGGCTGAAGCATATTACACTGATTTTCGTAGCAGAGAGGCAAGAAATTGTTTCATTTTTAAAATATGGTTTCTGGAGTTGAAAAAAATTTAATGCTATCTGTCCATATTATTTAAAGCTATAAAATTAGCCACTAGTACTAAGGACAAATTATTTGGCTCTTAAATCATCACAAGATGAAAAAATGTTGATTGTAAAAGGAAAGCTACAAAAGGAATAGAAAGTATTTCATTCTGACTAAAAAGGTTGGGGAAATGGATAACCTAATATGTGAAAACCTATTAGCATAATTCACTACGTTGCCAGATTTATGAAGAAACCATATGGTCATCCAAGTAGATGCAGGAAAACCTTCAATTAAATTTAACACTCATACGTGATCAAATAACAGCTCTAAGCAAACTAATAAGAAAAGGGAACATTCTTTATTTAATAAAAGCCATCAACGAAACATTCAGAAATTACCCTATTTGAGTGGTGAAACATTAGAAGCATTTATTTTGAAGTAAAGAACAGGATAATATTGTCTATTATTATAGTTTCTAACATTTAATTTAATATTAACATTGTACTGAGAACCTAGCAAGCGTACTAAAATCAGGAAAAAAGATTCCCTCCTTCAAACACACACAAAAAAACTCAAACTAAATATATGGAGAGAGAGAGAGAGAGAAAGATTTAAAAAAGAAAGTTATTATTCCCAGCAACCATTAGTTAGAAAATGTACTTATAAAAGTTTCTGCCAAAAACACAGAAACCTTTGCAACCTGAGAATAAATATGACATAAGATGAGCATGACTTTTACTGAGACAATGATAACACAGTTTAGACATAGGCAGATAATAGAAAAAGGATTCTGTGCTTACAAGTCAAAGACAACTTATAGCCGTATCAATTACCTCCAAATTAAAGTGTGAGTTCTGTGTAATTCCAGTCAAAGTCCCATAAGGTTGTTAATGAATCTTGGCACTAGCTTTTATCGATAAATTCATGTGGAAGACCAAAGTGCTAAGAAGAGACATGTGGTGAAGAACGGAGAGTGAGAAGAGGGGTGGGTGGGGGAAACTGACCATTTCTCCCAACCTCATAACTTTATAGCAGTTATTTAGTACTGGGTGATATCCTCCAAATGGTGCACAAATAGTCTGAAAAAGCAGAGCAAAGGGCTTGGAAGCCAATCCAGGTATATTTATGCTTTGAGGACTGCATCAAAGCTCTACAACAAAACAGTTGTGATGGAAACACTCGATGATGCGATGGTGGTTCGAAAGCCGCTAGCCATCACGTGGGAAAACAAAGTTAAATATACGCGCGCGCGCTCAGTTGTGGCTGACTCTTGGTACCCCCCGGACTGTAGCCCGCCAGGCTCCTTTGACCATGGAATTTTCCAGGCAAGAACACTGGAGTGCGTTGCCATTTCCTATTCCTGGGGAATCTTCCTGCTCAGGGATCAAACTCCAGTCTCTTGCACCTCCTGCATTGGCTGGTGGATTCTTTACCACAACACCACCTGGGAAGCCCTCTTACCACACAGCAAATTCCAGGTGGACCAAAGAAGGAAGCTTGAAAAGTAAAATAGAAGATGTGTAGAAGAGAAATAAGACAACAGCCAATGGTCAAGACGTAGAGAAAAGATGACACTTCTGTTCTACGTGTGTGTGTTGTGTTGTGTGTGTTGTGTTGTGTGTGTATAGAGGGTCTTGGCAGGGTGGGGGTGGCTATAAATGGGAACGTTTCCCTGGAAGACAATCTGCTTCTTCTTCTCAATAATCTGGTTGATGATGGTTATACCCTCCATTCCTACATTTCATTAACTCATAATAGATCCCACAGATTGTTGCATAAATAAGGATGGAAGGATTAGAAAAGACCTAAATGCCCATTCATGGGAAAATGGATAAATTATGCCATATTCATTCAGTAGACTCCTACATAGATCTGACCATGCTGACCTGGTACAGAACAGGAGGGCCACAGAAACTTCAACTACATGAATGACACGCGTCCTTTAAAAGAAACAGTATCTGAAGCAAAAATAGAAAGTGTACTTGAATACACAGAGTCCTAAGATGATAACTGGCATTCTCTAATTGGCATCCTCTTCTTGAGGATAAATTGGCTTATTAAGAATAACAGGCTTAATAAACTCCTTTGATCCAGAAGAGGAAACCCAGACAGTATAGTTTGAAGAAAAAGATGTCTGAAACAGGATACTTCATACAATTAAACTATGATTAATTTAGGAGTGTCAGATCACAGAAAATGTTTACTTAAAACTTGAGTATTCTACTCTGCATGATACTAGACTGTGGATACATGCCATTATACATTTGTCCAAACTCAGAATGTACAGCGTCAAGAAAGAACCCTAATGTAGACCATGGACTCTGAGTGATGATGACATGTCAATGCAGGTCCATACTCTGCTCCTGTTAGGGATGTAAATGAAGGTGGTGGCTATGCGTGGTGGGGAGGGCAGGGGCGAGAGGCAGAGAGGATAAACGGGAAATCTCTGTACCTTCTACTCAATTTCCCTGTGAATCTAAAACTGCTCTAAAAAATAAAGTCTATTAAAAAAATCAAGTTTGTGAAATAGTTTAAAAAGTTGAGTATTTTAGTTTAAAGTGTTTGCAGATTTTACAGTGATCATTTATTACTTTGGTAACTAAAAAAACTAATGAAGAAGTTTCAACTATACTAGGAATCAGTGAAATGAAGCTTATAACAAGGAAACACCACTTCACAGATCAAATGGTCAAAAATGTAATTAAAGTGGCCAGACTCCTTATCAGTGCTGGTTCAGGGAACAGACACTCCACTGCTGGCAGAATGTTCACTACTACAGAGGATCTGAAGCGCATCCAAACCCTGGAAAACATTCAGTTCAGTTCAGTTCAGTCACTCGGTCTTGTCTGACTCTTTGCAACCCCATGAATCGCAGCATGCCAGGCCTCCCTGTCTATCATCAACTCCCGGAGTTCACTCAAATTCACATCCTTCGAGTCAGTGATGCCATCTAGCCATCTCATCTTCTGTCGTCCCCTTCTCCTCCTGCCCCCAATCCCTCCCAGCATCAGGGTCTTTTCCAATGAGTCAACTCTCCACATGAGGTGGCCAGAGTATTGGAGTTTCAGCTTCAGCATTAGTCCTTCCAATGAACACCCAGGGCTGATCTCCTTCAGAATGGACTGGTTGGATCTCCTTGCAGTCCAAGGGACTCACAAGAGTCTTCTCCAACAGCACAGTTCAAAAGCATCAATTCTTCGGCACTCAGCTTTCTTCACAGTCCAACTCTCACATCCATACATGACCACTGGAAAAACCATAGCCTTAACTAGATGGACCTTTGTTGGCAAAGTAATGTCTCAGTTTTTCAATATGCTATCTAGGTAGGTCATAACTTTCCTTCCAAGGAGTAAGCCATTTCATGGCTGCAATCACCATCTGCAGTGATTTTGGAGCCCCCAAAAATAAAGTCTGACACTGTTTCCACTGTTTCCCCATCTATTTCCCATGAAGTAATGGAACCGGATGCCATGATCTTCATTTTCTGAATGTTGAGCTTTAAGCCAACTGTTTCACTCTCCTCTTTCACTTTCATCAAGAGGCTTTTTAGTTCCTCTTCACTTTCTGCCATAAGGGTGGTATCATCTGCATATCTGAGGTTATTGGTATTTCTCCCGGCAATCTTGATTCCAGCTTATGCTTCTTCCAGCCCAGCATTTATCATGATGTACTCTGCTGCTGCTAAGTCACGTCAGTCATGTCCAACTCTGTGCGACCCCATAGACGGCAGCCCACGAGGCTCCCCCGTCTCTGGGATTCTCCAGGCAAGAACACTGGAGTGGGTTGCCATTTCCTTCTCCAATGCATGAAAGTGGAAAGTGAAAGTGAAGTCGCTCAGTCGTGTCCGACTCTTAGCCACCCCATGGACTGCAGCCTACCAGGCTCCTCCATCCATGGGATTTTCCAGGCAAGAGTACTAGAGTGGGTTGCCATTGCCTTCTCCGGATGTACTCTGCATATAAGTTAAATAAGCAGGGTGACAATATACAGCTGTGACATACTCCTTTTCCTATTTGGAACCAGTCTGTTGTTCCACGTCCAGTTCTAATTGTTGCTTCCTGACCTGCATACAGGTTTCTCAAGAGGCAGGTCAGGTGGTCTGGTATTCCCATCTCTTTCAGAATTTTCCACAGTTTATTGTGATCCACAGAGTCAAAGGCTTTGGCATAGTCAATAAAGACCTTTCAAACTGTAACTCCAAAGAGAAGCAATGTAAATCCACTTTGAGTAAATTTGCCTCAGTTAACGTCAGAGATGTGCAAAATAATTACCTAAAAGATGGCATGTTGTTTTTTAAGTTATAAAAGTAAAGTATAGAAGAACTGTGTGTACTCAATGATCAAAATTTATTTAAATAAAATATGCTGCATCCATTTGAGGAAATACTAGCCAATCACTAAAATATATTTTTTCAAAAAATATTTCATTTTATTGGAAAATGTTTGTGATCTATTGGTAAGTTTAAAAAGTAATTTTCAAAAGTTATTACTGTTTGACTCCTATTTTTTGTGTATGTGATTGTGTATAATATATACATGTTTGTGTGTTTTGAGTCACCTCAGTTGTGTCTTTCTCTTTGTGATCCTATGGACTGTAGCACACATCTCTGTCCATGGAGATTCTCCAGGAGAGAATAATGGAGAAGGTTGCCATGCCCTCCTCCAGGGGATCTTCCCCACCTAGGGATCAAACCCATGTCTCCTGCATTGCTGGTGGATTCTTCACTGCTGAGCCACCAGGAAAGCCTACATATTATATATATCTCGATGGGTAAAAAATCCTTTTGCAGTGCAGGACATGCAGGTTCAATCCCTGGGTGGGGAAGATCCCCTGGAGGAGGGCATAGCAACCCTCCCCAGTATTCTTGCCTGGAGCATCCCTTGGACAGAGGAGCCTAACAGGCTACAGTCCACAGCGTAAGAAAGAGTCAGGCACGACTGAGCACACACAGCTCATCTGGCTATACAAAGTCAAACAGAGGAGAGAAGGAAACAAGGGAGAAAGAGAGGGAATAGTGAATAGGAGGAGAAAGAACAAAATGTTAGCTGCAGTGACTTCTGGGAGGCTTGCTTCTGGAGGCCTCTGTGCTTTCCCATCTTCGTGCTGTGCACTGTGTCACTTTGATAATGACTTTAAAATGCGGTGGAAGCCGCCTCTGGCTGTGGAGCCTGCGCAGCCCAGCGCCTCTCTCACATGACTGGGGGCTGGGGTGGGGTGGGGGACAGAATCGGATTGTTTCTGGCCTCAGTCTCCAATGATTCAGATGCCAGATGGCAGGGGTAATTGAGAATTCACTCCTTCTGAATCCAGCCTTTGTATTTCAGGGCGATTTAGAAGAAGAGGAAAGACAATGTTATTGGAGGGTATATGCAAGCAAATCACGGAACTGGAAACGCTGTTTGGTAGCAATTGTCCAATTCTTGGTCTCTGTGAACACACGTGGTCCCCATAAATAACTGTGCAATTTGCATCACGTGATGTACAGACTCTTCCAAACTAATGGTGAGAAGTAAAGTAGAATTCCACCAGGGCTTGAACTGAGCATGAACTAGAGGGGAGGAATGCCATTCTGTTGTGAAAATAAAGGTACTAATTTGATAAGGAGATTAAGGGAGTGAATGGTGGGGAAGGGAGGTTCCCTTGTTAAAAATTTACCATTGTTAATGGAATTCATGAATCACTCCCATCTGCTATTTCTGGTTATAAAAATAGCAAAGCAAGAAGGAAAATTATGGAGGCCTTATAACTCTGGAATGTTACACTTTTTAAGGAAAGGGACATGAGCTTTTATACTTACCAAGGAGCAAAAGTTTACTAAAATATGAAGGTCAGTGTGTGTTTTTCTGTATGCATATTTATGCGAGTGTCTATACCAATGACCTAGGGCAGCACACTCAAAGTATTTCTGGAAAAAAGTGAATATGATGTAAAAGACAATGTTTAACCTACTTATCAGGCAGAAGATTTCCCACTCACCCCGTCGGTGTGTTCTCACCATTCTGTAGTTAGAAAGCGAATGACATGTTTGTTGATGTCTTAATTCTACTGGTCATTTATCCAATGTCATGTCATCACAGTTCTTTAGCTGTCCTGAGATTCCAGGAGTCATACGACCTCAGAAATGATGCCCATTCCTTCTGGAAATTCAGGAAAGGAAGGACTAATTTAATGAAGGCTGTAAGTATAGTAAAAATATCAGATGTGAACAAAATTTGAGTGCTGAAACATGTGTATTTGCTTCTGCACATGATCTGATCCAGCCTCGGTTCTGTGCTCTGCAGTTAGAGACATGGTTAACGTTCAGCCTCTGCCTTTGAGGCATTCAGTGTTGGTGGGGCAGGAGGGGACTTCCAAAAAGTACAATTCACTGTTTGTACTTTTACAAGTGTTCTGGGCAGTGACAGGCACAAAGCGCTCTTGTAGCATGTGAATTGTGCCCTAGGTCTTGGGAGCTTGGCGGTCATTAGCACTATTTATAGGTATCCTCATTCTCCTGAACACGTAGGGTTACATTTCTCTCCTCTGTTAAAATTGGAGGACATGTGACTTGCCTTGCCTTGGTGATCATGAAGTCTGGGCTTTCAACTAGGTTCCTGGGTGGTTAAAATGACAGCTCCACTAACTGTCCACACTGGTCATATGACATGACCAAAAAAAAAAAAAGGCAAGCTTTTGTTGTGTTAAGCCACAGAGACCTTGGAGCTACTTGTTACTGCAGCTGGGTCAACTCTGCTGACTGATACACAGACTAATGACATTCAGATTGGGACTTAGAGAGCTTGACCAAGTGTGGAAGAATAGGGAGTGGGGACGGTGGCAGTCGAGATGCAAAGCTGTATTCCTTTCCCTTGACTATTCCTCTTTGGTGTCCTTGTCTGTCCAGTGAATTCATCCACCTCTCTTCCTAGACTGCTGGCTAAACATGCTGTATTGACCACAACCACCTGTCTCCTCTCCTGCCCAAACTATACTAAAATGTCACTTTCAGAGTGTGAGTCTATCAATAGAAACAGAAGATGACAGGAGACCTCAATAGACAAGCATTTTGGATGAACGAAGCAGATAAAAAGACACCATCTAAGGGAACTCGGAAGGAAGAACCACCAGCAGCACTCAGTTCATCCCACACAGTCTCTGAAGGTCTTAGTACTCAGCAGGGATGGCGGCAGGG
Source organism: Bos javanicus (assembly GCF_032452875.1). Lineage (NCBI taxonomy): Eukaryota > Metazoa > Chordata > Mammalia > Artiodactyla > Bovidae > Bos > Bos javanicus. The sequence goes on from NC_083870.1 coordinate 116,629,293, forward strand.
AGGTAGGGGCAGAAGTTGGAGGAGGGGTATAGAGAGGGCTGTTCATGGAGGGGAAATCCCTAACCCCTCACGTACACAGCAGAGACCTTCACCAACTGCTTCCAGGAAGAAGATAGAGAAGCTCTGGTCTTGGGATCACCAAACATACGGGGAGTCTTAGGTGAGAGTCCGAATTTAAATAAAAATCTTAATACTTCACAGTGAGACCTCCGGTCCTCCGCAGCGTGGTTTCCAAAATGTTGGCTGCCATGTGTAAGAACCCAAAATAAAGATGTTTAGGTACTGACATTGAGGAATGCCAAATAAAAGCCACTGATTTGCTTCCCACGACTGAAGCGACTTAGCAGCAGCAGCAGCAGCTTGCAAGGAGCCCCACCAGTCTACAAATGCTCTCCAGCATCAGGAGTCTTGAGGAGTTTGTCGCTGTCCCACATTAAGTATGAATGATGAGCAAAGACACTGACATTTGGGGGTGCCTCCAACTTGGAAGCGTGAAAGCCAATCCAACAAAGGCGTGAACAGGAGACTGCAGGAAACACTGCCGGGACCAGAAGAAAATGTCCCTACAAATGAGTCAAATATGTTTTGAGATGTGACAGAGATATGGCTCTCTTAATAGGACGGGGAACCAACTTTTTCTCCTTTGACCATTTCTTCTAGTAGTAAGTGATTTCTCAATATGTTTTTACTGCTGTTGGGGGTAATGTTTTCATTAGCTGAAAGATTTCATTTCCAACTTCTTGTGGATTGGAGAAGATTTCATGGATGCTGCCTGTCAGTTGTTGTTTACTCTATATTAGAATAATCCAGAACCAACAACGGGTGTTTCCACTCAGGGCTGTTTATCCCTTAGATGCTCCATTTCCACCACTTGCAAGTTTGCTTTCCCTTCACCAACGAGCCTCCAAGAAGCGCTTCCTGCTTGTAAGAAGTCTTCCTCCCCCAGAAGCAGTGCCTGCCCAAGGCTGCCCTGAGCATACTCCACCGCCCTGCTTTTGACTCTCTGGTGACCGGCACTGCTACCTGCCAGGTCCAGACCTGTCCTCAGAACCCCACCAAGGATGGGAGACTCTTTCATCCTGCTTTGCCACAGATCACGCTGAACTGTGTGAGGGTCACATGGCCCAGTATGCGTGACAGTGCTTCGGAAACCACCGACATCTACACACCTGGGCTCGTGCAAACACAGGCTTCAGAGAAGTGGCTCTTGTGATCTCTGCTTTTGCCTCTTCCAATGGTATCAGACCCACGACATCATCCTCCTTTCTTTAACAAGAGTGTTTCCAGACCTGAACACAGCTCACAAAATAGTGTTGGGAGCAACAGGCATCAGGAGGTGGTCCTGAGCTGGTTGCTACAAGTGTGAGTGAGTGAAATTGCTCAGTCGCGTCCAACTCCTTGCGACCCCATGGATTGTAGCCCACCAGGCTCCTCCATCCATGGAATTTTCCAGGCAAGAGTACTGGAGTGGGTTGCCATTTCTTTCTCCAGGAGATTTTCCTGATCCGGCGATTGAACCCAGGTCTCCTGCATTGTAGGCAGTCGCTTTACCCTCTGAGCCACCAGGGAAGTCCTGAGCTGATTGCTTTGCTGACATTTAAATCCTCCCATCAGCTATTTTCTACCACTTGAGCCCATTCAGGATCCTGTTTATTTCACAAATATGTAATGCACAGTCTCTCTCTCTTTTTTTTCAGATAGAGAAAATAAGGTGAGTACTTGGTACTCTGGGCAAGCTCTCAAGGTAGAAGGCTGGATGGCTATCTTACAGATGGTATCTATCAATGCTTAGGGATGTAGATTCTTATTTACTTAGACTCATTCCAAACTATACACAGAGGAAAATGTGAAAACAACTGTGAAAGGTCAGTGTGAGCCCCTCCCATCCCACACGCCACACAAACTCTCATGAGAGTCTATGCACCCTCTAGGCTTCATCCACCCTCCTGCAGATTTTATATCTGAGACCAGCACACACTTGTGATTTTATGTCTGGTTTTTATCTAAAACACTGTATTATATATTATATTATGGTCCTATAGAGTCAAAATTATTCTAATGGTATTGTGAGAACCATGTTATAAAAAGTTTTAAAGGAATTTTTGAAGATATAAATAAATACAAATAAATCACCCAAGACCCTCTTTGAGCATCTCACTCCAAAAACCTCTAGGGGTTTCACTTTGCCCTGGAGTAAGACCAGACTCAAGGCCCATCTCCAGGCACATCCCCACCTGCAGTCCATCTCTCTGCCTCAGCCGGGAACACGTGTCTGTCTTTCTTTTGGCTCAAGAAGCCTCCAGCCTCCCCTCCCTTATCCGGGCACATTCTTCAGACAGCTCCAATATGCCTGCCTCTAGGGGCCCCTCCTGACTCCCACCCACAAGATGGTCAGGTCCCACATGATGGCCGCTCTCTGGCTCCTTGTAAATCCCCTGCAGGACCCAGCCCTGACTCATAGACCACCAGGATAGCCCCCTATTATCCCCGGTTTAAAGATGAGCAGTCCCTAGTTTTGAAGCAGCCCTCTTCGGGGGCCTCTCTGCCTCTCCCAACCCTTCTCCCCTCCCTCCCCCCAGCACCCTCCTCACCTTCTCTCTGCCCCTCTCCCCTTCGCCCCAGCCCCACTCTCGTCCATGGACCAGATAGAGAGATGCTGCTGAGAATGGCCATCGGCTTTGCTCTGTTTGTCATCTGTCATCAGTGACTTTGGATTGACCCGGAAGCCCCAGGGAACCACTGCAGGGGCCCTTGTGAAGCGTGTGTGGTCTCCCCAGTAAACTGGAAAACAGGAGAGAAACGCCTTGACAGACTCAAGGGGGCGTTTGAAACAGAAGCTGACTTCGATCTGAGCATAGCTAGAGGAAAATCCATTTGCTTCCATTTGGGAGAGTTGTAGTGAATGAGGGCTCTCTGTTCAGGGTTTCAAAGCTGTGTGTTTTTGTTCTCTGACACTCTGGTCTCAGATTTTTCTCCATAGGCTTCATTTTAGCAGGGTGATTTTTACTGAGTTTTAATGTGCATTTGCCTCTGTTCCCACAGGACAAGTACAGCAAACAGAAATCAGATCTTTTCTTCTGGGTGGAAGGTTGGCCCTATTAGGTCAATTCCAAGCCTTCTGACTTGAAGCCTAGTGAACTCGCTCATTAGTCCAACTATCCAGAAATGAAAAACAAAAATTAAAAATAATGCAAGTACAGAGCCGGATTTGAGCACTCAGCACCAAAGAATGGTCTAATGAGTATTTTCCCAGGACGTGGCCGCCTGTTTGAATTGGATGCTCAGGCCGGTGGTTTGGCATCAGGCAGACAGTTGTGAATATCAGATTCAGTTTGTGTAATCAACCAGATGACCATTTCACCTCTGCTCTCTCTCCACAATGCCTTTTCTTCTCCAATTCTTCACTCCATTCGAAGTGGGAGGAGCGTCACGGCCGGAACACGAGCGTTGGCGTCAGAAGGCCTTGGGTGAGTCCCAGCTGGGAGGTTGACCAACCACTTGACCCTGGGCAAGGCTGAATTCTTCACACAGTGGAGACAGTGTCTGTCCAGATGACCACGCTGATGTGGCGCCGGAGAAGCATATATTACTGTCCAACCGGAAATTTAGAAACTGCCGTGAGATTTCTATTTCTCCTCAACTTCTGTGCCTCAAACTGATTAGAACTTTTTAAAGTAAGGAGCCGAGTCTTGTTCACTTTTTCCCCCTGGAATACACCAGATAGTCTGCACATGTTTGCTAAATTCAGTCATTCCCTGGGTCAGTTCATTGGGAAAAATCATGGCTCAACGGGAAGACCAACCTTCCCAGCTTTACTCAACAGTCTGCAGCAAAGGGCCAGGAACACAGGCACCCAATAGGCACTACTTTTGTCGATTAGTTGGCAAAGCCTTTCATTTTTGACTCACACGTGTAGAAGCATTTAGGTGCCTTTGCAGTCCTGCACGTTAACCACTTGCAGTGCTCGTCTCTCCATCCAAACTCAGGACTGATTTACGTGTTTGGGGACACAGTACGAGACCCCTTCTGTGTGTTCCTAACTTAATGCAGGAACAGCTGCCATGTTGACTTCTCTCGTTAACCGGACACCCTCTTTACACGGGTTTCAAAAAATGGAACAGCAAGATAATGATGTCTTATATCCATCTGGCAAAGGCTGTAAAGGAATAGACCAGCGAGTGTTAGCAGAGCAGAAGGAAGGCAGGATGCTCTCAGCTGAGAGGAGTGTTAATTGGTGCAAGGCTCTAAGAGGTATTAATAATATAAGAATTTGTGGCAAAAACCGCTGAAGACTGGGTACATTTTGATCTTAAACTTCTACTTTTAGACATTGAGTCCCAGGAATCATCCTGCAAAAATGTTCATGAAGACAGGCTCATGATTCATGGTTAAGGAAGGAATGCATTTAGTAAACAGCATGTCTTATCCTTCATCAAAACTGAGTTCTGGACCCACTACGTTCTATTGAACAGACTTCAAAACTTCAAAAGTTTTGAAACTGATTCACTCTAGGCTGGTGGGATCATCAATAATGTTTGCCTTTGTTTATCTACATTCTTTTTTTTTTTTTTTTTTGGCATTTTTGACAACAAACCTCTATTCTAGACAGAAGAAAAATTAGTGTATAAAAGGAATGGGGCCTTCCAGGACACAAAATTCGCCTTTGCCATGGGCATTATTGCCAAACTATGAATGACTGCAGGGCACACAATGGCAGATGCTAAATAAAGAATAGTAAATATTTACTGGGTGTGGAGGCCAGTGGGGAAAGCACACACAGGAAGGGTCACCAGGGGAATTTTGTGTTTACATGAAAGGAGGTTGAAGGAAATTGTTTAGGAAGTCGGGAAGGACAGAGGAAGAAATCCTTGATTGAGAAGGGGGTTGTGTTTGAAGATGCAGAATGGAGCTGCTTTACAGTGAGGATTTCCGAAGGCTCGTCTGAACCCTGCTGTTCCATCCTAAGAATGGAGATTTCGGGGGTCTTGATGCCCCTGGCCCTTGCCTCCCAGACTCCTCTCTTAACACCTGCCAAGATCTGAAAAGAACACTCAGCGGGGAGACGCTGTAGGGTGAGCTAGCAAATTGTGAGGTCCCCATAGAGCCCCCAAAAGGCTACACCATGCGGAACAGATTCCCTTCACTTCAGCCAGGTCAGCTGTATAGTCAAAGGTTCCTGAGAAATCAGAAACAGAGAACTGTGGTTGAAAATATCCATCCACTTAAAAAAAAAAGCAGAACCAGAAGCAATTCTGTTAGTATTTCTGTTCAGTTAAAACATTCTCTTATCAAAAACATCTTGCATGTGGTCCTTGGAACATAGCAGGCACCCAATCAATCTTCGGAGGATGAATAAATTAAAGTGTGGGCAAACAAATGCAGTGACGAAGAATCATCAATATTTTGGGCACCCTGTTCCGCACCGTCCACAAAAGTAATATAGTGGGTCATGACCCAGGAGCCTCTGAAAATTGGACTCACATTTTTCTGAGTTCCTACTCTGTCTGAGGCCTGTCTGAGGCTGTATTCATGGAGGACATGAGAACACATATGCAGGATACCTGGGCTGGACATGATGGTGTCTTACTGTTAATATTACGAGGATGTGAATCACATCCTTGTATCCTTATCAGGTATCTTCATCAGGTACCAGAGAAGTTAGTGGGAGCCGGAAGGCACAATTGTGGTTGTTCAGTTGCTAAGTCATGTCCGACTCTTCTCAACCCCATGGACTGCAGAACGCCAGTCTTCCCTGTCCTTCGCTAACTCCTGGAGTTTGCTCATACTCCTGTCCATTGAGTCAGTGATGCCATCCAACCATCTCATTCTCTGTCGCCCCCTTCTCCTTCTGCCCTCTATCTTTAACAGCATCAGGGTCTTTTCCAATGAGTCAACTCTTCGCATCAGTGGCCAAAGCATTGGAGCTTCAGCTTCAGCGTCAGTCCTTCCGATGAGTATTCAGGGCTTATTTCCTTTAGGATTGACTGGCTTGACCTCCTTGCTGTCCAGGGGATTCTCAAGAGTCTTCTCCAACACCACAATTTGAAAGCCTCAATTCTTCGTTCCTCATCCTTCCTTATTTTCCAACTCTCACATCTGTGCATGACTACTGGAAAAACCATAGCTAGATAGACCTTTGTCGGCAAAGTGATGTCTCTGCTTTTTAATACACCATCTAGGTTTTTCATAGCTTTCCTTCCAAGAAGCAAGAGTCTTTCAATCTCACGGATGCGGTCACCATCTGCAGTGACTTTGGAGCCCAGGAAAATAAAATCTGCCACTGCTTCCATAGATTTGGTAAAAAGGGTCAATTTGGGGGTGGATCTTAAAGGCTTAGCAGAACTGGGGGAGCTACCAGGATGGCGAGGGCTGGAGACGGAAGGCGGGAGCAGGGGCTGGAGGCAGGCTTGGGGGTGCAGTGCTCAGCGAACAGGTGATCACAGACATTTTGTCGAGCAGAGCTGAGCCAAGTCAGAATTTGATTCATGGCACGGGATTAAGAAAAGTCATATTTCTTTATTTTTATAACTCAGATAAACCTCTCTGAGCCCTGGTGTTGGCGAGAATCTGCAGTTTCGTCATCTGTGCTCATGTTGCTCTTGTCCCCAAGGTTGGTTCACTGTCTGTGTCATGCGTCTACAGTTGCACAGGCGTTTATGGCCCAAGTCTGGGTGGCCCCACTGGGGACAGTGGCTGCCCCCCTAGCAGGCTCAGCGCCTCCCCCTCCACCAACTCTCCAGCCTGACCTGTCTCCATGAACCTCAGTGAGATGCTGTTTCCATCTTCCAGAGCCCCCTGGGGCTTTCAAGCCCTAGAAATAGAAGGTGGGTCATCCCCTCCTTCCTCCCCTTCTTGATCACTCAGCTTTCACTACTCTGTTCTCATAGTTTCTGATGGGACCACCATTTTTCCCTGCCAAGGTTCTGGGCATGCCCTCCTGGAAAGGTCTTGGCCTTCTCTTGGCTCAGCCAATGCCTGCTCATGCCCTGAGTCACAGCCAATTGCCAGTTCCTCACGTTTGGTAAAAAGGGGTCAATTTGGGGTGCCCCTTAAAGGATTAGCAGACCTGGGGGAGCAACCAGGATGGCAGAAGTCCAGAAGTCCTCTCTGGACCTACTATCCTGTACCTCCCTCTCTGTTGCTCATTGGATGACACACCCACTCAATTCCCGTCTGTCTCCTTTGTCATGTGGGCTTTCAGAGGTCAGGAGTTGTTATTAATTCAGCATTCCCTTTAGCGTATCCAGCAATTGGTCCAGAATCAAGCATGCAGTAGCTATAGGACTATTAAGTCAGATAATTACAACCTACCTCATAGGGTTGTGAAGGGGATTACAGAAAATAATGTCATTAGAAGACTTGAGTGGAGCAAGATGGAACCCAGAGAGGCTTGTTGGGAGGGAACTCTGCTGATCGTAGCCTATATTTACTGAGTATTTACTATGGGCCAGGGCTTCCCTTGTGGCTCAGCTGGTAAAGAATCCCCCTGCAACGCGGAAGACCTGGGTTCGGTCCCTGGGTTGGAAAGATACCGTGGAGAAGGGAAAGGCTACGCACTCCAGTATTCTGGCCTGGAGAATTCCACAGACTGTATAGTCCACAGGGTAGCAAAGAGTTGGACCCGAATGAGCGACTTTCACTTAGATACAGACGGCTCTTCAAAATATTTGCCATACTATGTGTTGGTCCACAGAGTTAAAGCTGTGGTCCTAGGCCGCCATCTTGGAAGTGGAGTCTCCAGTTCTGGCAAGGGACCTGGACAAGATGATGGTCAGGCGGCGGCCACTGGCAGACTCAGAAGGTGGAAGACAGGGTTCTGGTCCAATGGCTTCTGCTTCCTTTGTGAAGTTAGAGCTCGTGTCTGCTCCATCTGAGGCAGGGTGGAGAGGGGGTAGCTGGGAGGTTCCAGGAAATACTGATGATGATAGGAATCTTAATTATAATAGCAGCTAATGCTTGTGCAGAGAGGGACCACACATCCTACTTGCCCAAGACCATGCTTTCGTGCTATAACCTCAGAGTAATTACTAAGAGCGTCTCCACTCCCTCCCACCTTGCCCTGGTTTGTGCCCTGGTTTTACAACACTTGCCACTTGTCGTGCCCTCGTCACTTACTCCACACGTGCATTTCATTGCATCTGCACAGCACCCATCCGCAGGAGTGAGATGGGCCGCTGAGCAGTGGGGAGACCCTCTCAAGGTTGCAGATGGTGACCTTTGGTGGGGGTCCCAGAGTAACTGCAGCCCACAGTGAAACCCTCCTTCTGTCTCAGCCTAGGGAGTGGCCTCGGGTGAGGGTAAAAGGCCCTGAAGCAGGTAGCAAGGCCCCAGATAATGAGGACCTAGAAAAAGTCAAAAGAAAGAGGGAATTTGAGACACCCCCAGCCTACCCTTCCCCATGTTCTGCTGGCTTAGTGGAAGCTGGTCAAACTGGCTGTAAGATGGATCAACAAACAGAACCACGATTTGCAACACTTTTCCCCATATTCATATTATCAGCTGCTCCTATAAAATGGATAAGGTGTGACTGCATTTGCAGGTTTTACTTCCTATCTCGCATAAAACTTTGGCAAAGGCTGATAGCTTCATCTACTACAGATAACTCTGTGGAGTCCACAGTAGAGACAGTTTATACTTTTTCCTAAAGAACAATGACTCTGACAGGGATGAGGTTGAATAAACATTTATTTATCTCCTGTTTTCATAAGACAGATGGAGAAGTCGTTTTATGCTCAGGGAGAAGAAATTATTTTAAAAGCCTACATGGGGGGATATTGTTACCAGGTCCTGCTCTGCTGTGTTATGAACCAGATGGTACATATCTCACTGCAATTTCCTCTGTGGAACATCTGGGGAGAACAAGCGGACCAGGTTGAGAGCACTGCCCTGGGGTTATTCTGCTGTGTGGGTGTTGAGGCTGTTCCCCCATCCCACTGTTCCCTGCATGGACCTAGCTCAATTGGGGTCTACCCCACGCAGTTGATAATGAGCATAAGTGTACCGTTTGTAGGTTCTCTCATTTATCTTCAATTTCTAGAACAGAAGATATTTTGTTCTGTAAACATGGTTTGTTTACCCTGCTCCATGCAGTTGGATTGCATATGTGCTGCCTTGGTGGAGAGCGAGGGCCATTTCATGAATGATATGGTTTGAAAAGAGATGCCTCTGATGCGTGGAAAGGGTCAGCAAGCAGGGGAAGGGGATGCCTTCACATTATTCCTAGAATCTTCACATGTCAGTTGCAGTAAAATATGAAAACCTGACCACCAAATTTAAAACTGCAAAGGACTGTGGTCTTCATTAAGATGGAATCCCTGTTGGGTTAGCAGTGCTCCTTCCTGTTGCTAAGCCCTCCTCTGGAGGGAGGTCTAAATATTCGGGTCACACCTTCCTTCTGGCTGCCAGTGCCCTAAGCCTCCGGTTCCTCTTTTTCCATCTTGGAATCAACATGTGTATTTTGTATGCACTGCTTTTACTTCTTACTCCAGATGCAGACGTGTCTCTTCAGAGCCAAAAGCCTGCAGAAACAAGATCAGACAGATCCGAGGACCCCACAAACACAGCCTCAGCCTGATAAGTGCCCCCTTGGGAGACCACTGCACAAATGTCCCTATGAGAGAAAACACTTTCCCACTCTCCTCGTGGACCACGACCCCCTTCCTAGTGGGAAGCTGCAGGGGGGGTTGGACCCGATTCCTGTTTGCAGTCTGACACAAATCATTTAACCCCCTCCTTCCCAGGACTGGTTCTCACTCCTGTGTTCTCATGACAAATTTTATTTCATTTCATTTATGCTATTTTATTTCTTATATTTCATTTTATTCCATGTATTTTCTTTTATTTCATTTTACTGCTTTTCTTTTCATTTTATTTTATTCCTTTCACTGTGGCGAGAACACTTGAGATTTACTCTCAATAGAGACCAAGTGTACAATACACTATTGTTTTCCTGTCACCAGTGATGCTGTACAGCAAATCTCTAGGAATTATTCATCTCGTGTAGCCGACATTGTATCCCCATGTTTAGCAAATCCCTTCTTCCCCTCCCCCAAGTCCCTGGCAACCACGACTCTATCCTTTGCTTTCATGAGTTCGACGGCTTCAAATGCTTCAAGTAAGTCTGATCCCTCAGTCCTTGTCTTCTGTATCTGGCTTATTTCACTGAGCATCATTCCTCTGGGTTCATCCAAGTGGTGCATATGGCAGGTTTTCCTTCATATGTCCATTATGTATATACAGCACATGATTTTTTTATCCATTCATTCATCAGTGGTTGGCCAATAGGCATGTGAAAAGATGCTCAATGATTCCCAACTGCTAGAATGGCGATCATCAAAAAACACAAGACGTGGGTTGGCAAGGATGCCAATTGGAACAGTTATGAGGGTGCAAAATGGTGCAGCCTCTACGAAAATCAGCATGGAGTTTCCTCAAAATATTAGCAGTAGAATTAGCATGGGATCCAGCAACCCCATCGCTTGAGTGTGTATCTGAAAGGATGGCAGTCGGGATCTCCAGAGACATTAGCACTGCCATGTCGCTGGTGGCATGATTCACAAGAGCCGAGGTGGAAGCACCGGAAGACGCATTAACCCCTGAGTTGTGGTGCTAAGTGCCTTCAGCTGATGACCTTCGTGACCTTCTTCCCGGCTCACCTGGTCCCTTCCCCTGCTCTGCCCTGAGGGAGGGGTTCCCACTGCAGTGAGGGCGTCTGCTTTCCAGGGCCTTGGCTTCAATCAGGGCCCGCAGGTCGCTGCCAAAAATGATTCTGTAAGGACTGCTTTATCCTGCAAAGCTGCCGCTTAATGGTGCAGAACTCTCCATTTCCTACCCTTAGTTTGTCATCACATTCCTTAACGTTCCGCAGTGCCCCACTGACAGGGAGCTGGAGCTCTACCCCAGGAACTCAAAAGCCATCCCACATCGCACTCCCTGCCCCTGCGCCCTCCCCAGGGCCCCGCCCCTTTCCTCTGCACCTGTGTCCTCGCTCAGGCATCCCATTAGTCTCCCCCTTCATCCTCTCCTAACACCCTTTGGCCCCCACATCTTTGAACTTCTACGGAATTTGCATCTGTAACAAATTAGTTGCTATTTAATTCTGTTCTGTCATTTGACTCCTGTTGATCTTGGCTGTGAACTGTGCTCCCCTTGAAGGTAGACGCCATCTTTGTTGCTCGGTGTCCTGGTTTGTGGTATAGACCCAGAGAACACATTGTGCAGAAGGGGGCTTCCCACTGAGGTCGTCTGAGCACCACCGGACCTGCACACATTTTCACTTCTGTGTTTTTCCCAATCAATATATATTTGTTTTAACTTAAATGAATTCACTGTTAAGGGTGCTTTAAAAATCACCTCCCAAAATGAAAAACTGGTATCACTTGCTATCCCTAGAAGTTGGCTATAAAATGAAGTCTGTGTAAACAGACCTATGATACTATGATACTATCAGATTCTTCCCACACATCTGAGAACTATTCTCTCTCGGAAGGAAGGGGAGACTGGAAGTTAGGGATGTGATGAAGACTGACTAGAAATGAACTGAAGCCCTTGATGTATTCAGAATGAACAGAAAGGGGAGCAACTTTTTCAGTCTGTGATTCACAGTTGCTGAGTCCAATGTGCAGTTAACCACCTACGGAGGCTGTTCAGCCCACACGCAGTTTTTCCTGGTAAAAATTATAATAACTATTATTTATTATGAAAGTGAAAGTGTTAGTCACTCAGTCATGTTTAACTCTTTGCGACCCCATGAACTTAACCTGCCAGGCTCCTCTGTCCATGGGATTCTCCAGGCAAGAATACTAGAGTGGGTTGCCATTCTCTTCTCCAGCGGGTCTTCCCAACCCAGGGATCAAACCCCTGTCTCTTGCATTGCGGGCAGATTCTTTACCATCTGAGCCACCAGAGATGTGATGTTCAAATAACAGGGGCTAAGTATGAGACCCAGGTTTGAGCCCAGGGTCGGGAAAAATCCCCTGGAGAAGGAAAGGACAACCTACTCCAGTATTCTTGCCTAGAGAATTTCATGGACGGAGGAGCCTGACAGGTTACAGTCAATGCGGTCACTAGAGTCAGACACGACTTAGAGACTAAACCACCACCACCACCACAAGTATTAGCTCATCTAAGCCAACCAAAAGCTCCCCAAAGTTACCCCTTTGCCAAATGGGAAAGCTGAGGCACAGAAGGTTAAAACAGCTGCCCCAAATCACACAGTAATAAGTGGCCACGTCAGGATCAGGTCGGGATGACAGCAGCCATTCTGAATTTGAACAGAGACAATTTAATACAGAGATTTCACAGGATGGAATTTGGAACCACAGGGACTTATGAGGCAGGAACTGGCACACAGCAGGAGGAGACTCAGTATCTCGAGATGCTGCCCAAACAAAGGGAGGAGGAGCAACGCCGGGCTTCACCCCCTCTCCTGCCCGCCTTCACCTGCTGGGTTTCCACTGGCCAAAGCTAGTTGGAAAGCAGAGGTGTGAGGACCGTGGGCTCCCTGCCTGCAGCACCCAGGCCCTTGGGACACAGCACACAGAGGGGGCAGCGGCAGAAAGGGGATGTCTATGAGACCCCAGGGTCTGCCTCCGTGCTCCCTTCACCTGCACACCACCACGCTGCAGTTGACTGTTGGATTTCGGATGAGACCCTAAATCTGTGAATGTCCTTCCTCGTTTCAAGAAGAAGTAGCATCTCCATACTTCCCAGCTACAGGGACAAGTGCCAGGCGATCTGGCGCTGCCTGGAGACAAGCTTTCCCAGTTCCGTTTCAGCTCGCTGAACATGCCCGGGACTGGGAAAGGTGAAAAGGAGAGGCAGAAATTTTCTTGGATTGAGACTAGATCTGATGTCCACAGGGCCTGTGGGCAAGGGTTACCTGCACGCTGCCCCCTGAGCATATTCCTAGGAGGAGGCTGGGCCTCCGAGAGGCCAAGGGGCACATTTAAGGGTCTGGGTCCCAGCCCTGCACCTTCTGCCTTGGCTGGGGCTTCCAGTGCTGCGGGAGGGAGCACAGAGCAGGTCACTGCCAGACCACACACGTGACAGATTGAATATCAGAGGCCCTGCTCCCCCTGGGAGCCGGCGACACATAAACCTGGAAATACGGGACGTTGGGGGAGGCAGTCGTAACAGGAGGCTCAATTCTCTCCAGTCCAAAGGGTTGAACTTGTGAAGTCAGACAGATCAATTTGAAGAAAATGAAGACAAGCCATTTCTTGCCTGCCTGAGCACATGGGCTAAAATTCTCAGCTGCCTCTTGATGTGGAAAATGAAGGGGGTGTTATGAGGTCAGTCCCCCACAACCGTAGTCCCTGTGGCCAGAGGTCGACAGATGTGTATGTACGTGGAACATTCTGTGATACACGGGGCAAAAGGCAGACTATCACCTTGGCCACGCGTCAGTTCAGTCAGTTCAGTCACTCAGTCATGTACTGACTCCTTGTGACCCCATGGACTGCAGCACACAAGGCTTCCCCATCCATCACCATCTCCCAAAGCTTGTTCAAACTCATGCCTATCGAGTCGGTGATGCCATCCAATCATCTCATCCTCTGTCATCCCCTTCTCCTCCTGCCCTCAATCCTTCCCAGCATCAGGGCCTTTTCTAATGAGTCAGCTCTTTGCATCAGGTGGCCAAAGTATTGGAGCTTCAGCTTCAACATCAGCCCTTCCAGTGAACACCCAGGACTGATCTCCTTTAGGATGGACTGGGTGGATCTCCTTGCAGTCCAAGGGACTCTCAAAAGTCTTCTCCAACACCACAGTTCAAAAGCATCGATTCTTCGGCACTCAGCTTTCTTTATAGTCCAACTCTCATATCCATACATGACCACAGGAAAAACCATAGCCTTGACTAGATGGACCGTTGCTGGCAAAGTAATGTCTCTCCTTTTCAATATGCTATCTAGGTTGGTCATAACTTTCCTTCCAAGGAGTAAGCGTCTTTTAATTTCATGGCTGCAATCACCATCTGCAGTGATTTTAGAGCCCAGAAAAATAAAGTCTGACAGTTTCCACTGTTTCCCCATCTATTTCCCAGGAAGTGATGGGACCTTGGATTATTAAAAATCAGATAAGCAGTTCTCTACTAACTGTTTCTTTTCACAACCAAATTAAGGCCATAAGCAAGCCTCCACATTGATGTCATTTTCTTTTTTATTGAGCTTTACCTGAAGTTCAGCAAAAGAAAACTCTTTATGCTTCTTAGCTAAAAATCCCAAGCTGTTCTGTCTCCAAAGAAACAATCATCAGAAAATAACAAGGACTCATGAGAAGTTACTTCCTGCTTCCAGAGAAGAGAATCGTGTGGTCAGCTTGCATCATGTTGAATAAATGCCTTTCGGGTCACTGACCAGTGTGCCACTGAAGGCCATTTTGCACTAAATTCCCTACAAGGGTCTTGACCGTGAAGCTTGGGAACACTCAGAAGGTGACCAAGGATCCAAAGAGGGTCCCCAAAATCCCTGCGGGAAACTCCCGGCCTGGATGATGTTCAGGGCCTGGTGCCCACATGGGGTGGCAGGCGCCTGTGCATGGACTGGCTGTCCCAGCTTCCGCTCTGTGTATGCCACCTGACCTGACATAGCAGGGGTGGCCAGCCCGGGACCACCCCACCTCAGAGAACCAGAAAGAGTTGAAGTTTGACACTCAGGCCTTGGGCTATGATGTCCAGGGACTGAAGGAGGAAACAGACAGAACAGGCTCCATCTCGAAAGCAGGACTCCACCTTGGGCTGGACTGTGAGCTATACACCCAGCACCTATGAAAACGACTTACTAACTGGAAAACCAGGCCCCCCGGATGGAAGAGCCCCAGGGCTCATTCCTAGACTCTCCAACGCCTAAAAGAATACCCTCCTTATCTGTGTAACTGAATAGAATCGTGCTTTCTATTATGCTTATTGGGATATGACCACAGGCCTATTGGTAATATAGTCCACTGTTAACTACCTAGGCTTGAGGCATACGAATCCTGGCTTAACTTTGATTGTATCTTTCCTTTCCTTTGTGCAGACGAGCTTCAGGGAATTTGGGGAGGCAGGTTTGAGCACGTACACTTGAACGTGAATGTGAAGTCGCTCAGTCCTGTCCAGCTCTTTGCGACCCCGTGGACTGTAGCTTACCAGGCTCCTCTCTCCATGGGATTCTCCAGGCAAGAATACTGGAGTGGGTTTCCATTTCCTTCTCCAGGGGATCTTCCCAACCCAGGGATTGAACCCGAGTCTCCTACATTGCAGGCAGACGCTTTAACCTCTGAGCCACCAGGGAAGCTTACGCTTAGGGCATATAAGCTTACATACACTTAGGGCATATAAGATTTTCACAAAAACTGGTCGGGGTCCTTGGCTAAGAGGAGACTGCCTTGGGCCCGCCGGTGTGATAAACTGCACTCCACTATCTGCATTGTCCTTCTGAGTGAGTTCGTTTCCCAGAACGTATGACAAGGGCCTGGATTGGAATTCTTGGACCCTCTCAGAGTGAAAGCTCCTTGTTCAGAAGAAAGCAGATACCACCCAAGGTTAGATTTTAACACAGGTATCGTTTGGCATCATCCCTGGGACTTGCAGTGTAGTTTCTCAGAAATATTCAAATTCTTGGAAATTCTGGGTAATAGGTCTCATAAAACTGAAACAGCATAACTAGCAAGGACTTGTGCGCCACGAGGAACTAGACTCAGTACTGAGTAGTAACCTCTAAGGGAAAGAGTCTGAAGAAAATAGATACGCACGTATGTATAACTCAAGCCCTTTGCTGTACACCCGAAACTAACACAACACTGAAAATCGACTGTATGTCAGTCACCACCGCCAACAACGAACGGGAACCAGGAGACCCATGGGCTCTCGGGCCTCTCACAAGGTCCAGAGCAGTCGGTGGGCTTTCCCCGGGACGGCCCCTGTGATGCTGGTTAAACATAACCCTCCCTGCTAAGACTGGTAGATGAAATCGGTTCTTTGCACTTTAAAAACGATGTGGGCTTCTGTGAGGAGGAGGAATTCCTAAACTGGAGGAACAAAGGGTGGGCATTTGCTGTTGGAGCAGAAGCCTCTGAAAGGAGGGCTTTGTAGCCTCAGGGCTGGGAGGGGTTGATGCACTCTGGGTCTGGCCTCCATTTGCATTTTAATGCAGTTTTCAGGCCAGGCCATTGTGCCCAGCGGGGCATGGCCTGGACACAAGGCCTGGGCAGCTGGACACACTGCCCACTGTCGGCAAGCGCTTCTGGGGGACACGGGTCGTTGCAACATTCCTCTCTCGGTTTTTTTGGTCGTGTTAATGTCTCCTGCTTTTTGAAAGAATTTTGTTGATTTTATCACTGGTGCAAATAGGGAAATGGAATTCCAAACAATCTGCCTATTTATGAAATATTTATAATAAATAACTGGACTAAAGACGGCTGTTCTGTAGATATCCAATGAGAGGACCAAGAAACCAAGGCACATGAAAGCGTCTTTTAAATTACAGAAATCGCTTCAAAGCCTACGTATGAAATAATAAATTAACAAAATGAAAAATAAAATAAACGAAACACAGGCTCCACATGGATGTCAGTATTGTTATTACAGTCTCCGTGTTGAGGGCCAATGACGCCACTCCCCAAAGGTACTGAATTGTCCTGAGTCAACTATTAACAACAATTCCATTGGAAAGGCAGGAACTGCGGAAAGAGGCTTCAGAGAAGTTCTGGGATTTAACAGCCAGAAAATCCCATTTTATCAATGATTCTCTTGCAGTTATCCCAGAAAAGAAGGGCTAAAAACTATCCAAAGCTCAGAAATAAGGGGGAAAATTATTGTGTGATCTTTCAGTGTTAGACTAGCCTAACATACGACAGTTTACCAAATTCATCCAAGATGCATCTGAAACTCTAGAAAGATTTTCTTTCAATTTGATTGAATATTTACTATCGATGTGGATGTGAAAACAATGTATATGGAGGATGGGGTGCAAATGATTTCTGCCTGGCAGAGAAGATAATCAGAGATAAGACCAAATTTTTATTGCTTTGGATTTTGGGGGACCCCCCCCCATAAACAATTACCGGTTTTGTTTCTAACTTTGCAAATTTATTCAAAAATTTTTTCCTCACTGATCATAAACACTAGTCTCTGCCTTTGAACCAGTATTCATCCTTCTGGTTCCTCCATTCATGAGTTAAATAAATGTTTAAAATACACGCACTGTACATTTCTATGAGTTATGTTTTGTAAGCTTTAGAAATTCACACTCTGAAAGCTGCATGGTAAAGCTTTTAGAAAATCTTGGTTGTCTTTGCTGATTTATAAAAGAGATCCTAACTAGAAAAGGAGTTTTCACTGTATCCCTAAATATAAGCAATTATACAGAGAATTGGGCACTTCCCAGGTGGCTCAGTGGTAAAGAATCTGCCTGCAAATATGTGGATCAGGAGACCCTGATCAGGAAGATCCCTGGATCAGGAAGACCCCTGGAGAAGGAAATGGCAATCCACTCCAATATCCTGGGAAATTCCACAGACAGAGGAGTCTGGGGAGCTGCAGTCCATAGGGTCGCAAAAGAGTCGGACACGACTTAGTGAATAAACAACAGCAGCGGGAATTCTGAAAAGCCTCTGCTGACATGGGAGAGATTTCCTCATGGAAGAATATCCATAGCCGCATAAGGGTTACACATCACACTGCACATCAAAAACTATTTTATGGGTAGCAGCTGAAAGAAATATTATTTCCACTTTTGAATGGGAGTGAAACCATAGCTGGTCTTTTTGAGCTGTTCATGGAGTAATTATTTAGTCATGGTCACCTCTGTCCTTTCCTCGTAAAGTTATGTTATTCTAGACGGAAAGGGAAGCAGTACAAAGGAAGATTATAAGGAACCTTTTTGCAGATCTTTTCTACATGGAACAATTGACATTTTTCCAGGAAAACTCAGATTGTTTGTAGTGGCAAAATCCGCAGGAGAGGTCCAGGAGCGTGATTGCTTTAGGAAAGGAAATTCAGCCACACATTGTCTTTCCAGGCTGCAGATAAAGACCTGGGAAGCTTTCGCAGGGCTATTTCGCTTATCTGCCACAGCTGTATTATTTATACGGTCAGGTCAGAGAATGTCAAAGTCTTGCCAGAGCTCATGGATCAAGCAGACTCTCCTAAATGTTAACTTTCATTTGAAGACCTTCAGGATGTTTTCTATCCCAAGTCTCAGCTACTTATAGGTTTCGAGGTCTTGTGATAAATAATGTTTATTTCCCCTTTGAATTCTTAGGAAGACAGTGAGAAGACTAGGTATCTACCCTCTCCCTAGAGAAATGCGATTGCTCAGACCAACCTGGTGGTCAAGACAAGCAATTTTACAGTGAATTGCAGAGACAGAATGGCCAGACTGACCAAAAGGTGTGTCGAGATGAAGGGCCACGTTTTGGGAAATTTCTGTCAGTCAAGTTACATCTCTGGAACAAGGTATATGTTTTCAGGAAATTCTTGTTAAAATAGAAACTCTTGTTAAAATAGTATTTGGGAGCAATAGTTTACTATTTATTAGTTAATTGGAGCTACCTTCATAGCTTAGTTGGCAAAGAATCTGCCTGCAATGCAGGAGACCTGGGTTCAATCCCTGGATTGCGAAGATCCCCTGGAGAAGGGAAGGGCTATCCACTCCAGTATTCTGGCCTGGAGAATTCCATGGACTGTATAGTCCATGGGGTCGCAAAGAGTTGGACACGACTGAGCGACTTTCACTTCTGATTAGTGTTCATGAATTTCTTATTAGGAAAAAAGGACACAAAAGTAAGAAGTTAAGATAGAAATAGAGTTCAAGAAACTTCCATAAGGTGAAGGGATGTCGGGCAGTGTTGCACTGTGTTGCTTTTGGAGCTGAGTTTGGGGATGTGTGCAGTGCCGGGCAAAGGCTGGGAGGACAACTAAAGGAAAATAGTCTATTTCCCAGTTTTACCCAAAGATTCCTCAGTTTCACATACTATTTTTTTTATTTCTGTAATTTCTAATGGTTAAATCACACACACAGAGCTTCGTAAGGGTCATCATCAGAGGGACTTTGAAGTCAAAAAGTCCAGATTTGAATCCCACTTTGCCTCTTCTTCTCTGTGGGACTTCAGATAATTTACCAAAATTCTTGCGTCTCAGTTTCCCCATCTGTCAAGTGGAGACACCAGCCCTTTGTGAGGATTGTATGTGCCTGTCTCAATAAACCTTGGCAACCTGACACTTTATTGAAAAAAAAACAAAGATGCATATGAAAGAAACAATTTCAGCAAGCCTGGACACTTGCATCTTCCCATACACAGAAGATCACTAAATCTCTTAATGGGAGAGATTTAGTTGTCTCTTAATTATCAGTAATCTTTTCATGTTCAGATTACCTGCCCCTTGTTGCAAACTTGTATATAGCCTGGCTCCTCCCCTGCCTTCTCCAAGTCAACTCTATTGGGGTCACCTGAGATACTGTCTCCTGGGCTCAAGTCCTAACCTTCCCACCAAATAAAACGAACTCTCAGCTTTTAGGTTGCACGACAGACATTGTCACCAGGATGTTCTCTTCCTGGCTGGCTTTGAGAGTTCTCACCCCTTTCTCTGCAACAAAGTTTCCAAGCTTTTTTCACCAGTGCTGCTCTCAACCTGGCCCCATTTGTGGCCACCATCCATGATCCCCACTTCTCATTTCCTTCAAAGCAACTATTCATGGTCCTCTCTGCCAGGGGGCTGGGAAAGAAGGTTGGAGAGATGGTCTCCCTCGATTGGCATTATAAGCAGGGCAAAACTGTGCTCTGAGAGTCCTTGGATAAAGAAACTTGGTCAGAGAACATTTGAATGGTGTCAGGCATTGAAGCTGTTTTCTCAGCCTGACCAAAATTAACTTGGCTCTTCTCTATCCAGAGAACTGCCTGGGACTGGGGCTCTCTGAGGGGACCCTGGAGAGCTCAGGGCCTCATCAAATGGGTCTGAACTTGGAGGAAATTTCATGATTGAAACTTTCTGTGGAGGCAAAGAAAATCAGTGCCTTTCATGAATAAAGCCAGAACTTCAGGGAAAAAAAAAAAAAACACGATGGCTGGGGACACCCCTGCAATGAGGGCAAAATTCCTTCAAAAAAGATCAGTCATTTTGCACTTTGTTCAAAAGTGTGATGAAAGTACCTTCAGAAAGATTGATTTATTCAAACTTACTAAACAGTCATCAGGTTATTACAGATTTAACTATAGAGAAAACATTTGGGGTAAAATCAAGTAAATAAATAGATTCACAAATAAAGGTTTATGAATTGCTGAGAAAAAGCTCAAGGGTGGTTTTCCTTTTCCAATAGGATCCATCTTCTTCCTCTTTTCCTCTTTCATCTTCATCATATCATAGTCATCATCACAATTATCATGATGTTGGATGGATAATTTAGGCTCACAGTTGGATGGGGTCAACATGATTGTATCAATGGTTACTGATCTAGTATAACTTATTGTTATTTTATGTATTTAGTGTGCTGTATTTCTGCTTTATTTTAAAATTTAAAAATTTTAATGTTTAACATATTTATAGAACTTCCATTGGTTCAGTTGTAATATAGCTCTTCCAATTATCTACACAGAATCTACCTCTTCACAATCAACAACTCTCCAATGAGAACCATTTTAAAAGACAAAACCCATACATTTTGGGGGAAAAAAAACTATTATACATGCAAATGGTACCATAATATATTCTAAAAAGTAAAATAGATTTATAGCCTAATTACCATGACAATGCTAAATACTTGCCGAGAAACTATTTAAGAAAAAGCATTTTTAATTCAAAGTAAAGTTAGAAAATTACATGAAAATGTTCAAATTTTAAAAGCAGTATATTTAACAATCACCTGTTGTTAATTTGTAGTCTACGACTCTATTGCCTGGAGGCATTTTGATAGTTAATAAATAGGATTAGCAAATACAGGGATTGCTTTAGCGTCTAAAAAATTTTACAACTTGTATTAAGCTCTCACACAGTAGAAAGATAGAACAATTATTCCAAGACTGATAACCACTTCTCTTGTAAAACATTCACCAGATTTGAATCATAAATTTAGATGTGGAATTAAAAAGCACAGTTTGAACCACAATGTTGTACTTACTCTAAGAGTAAATTTGGTATTTATTATTTTTAGTTAAAAGAGCAGCAAAATTCTGTTGCTATATTTGGTTTTGAGGTGTGAAATATATGGTTTTATGGAAGGAGGATTTGGATCAGTCACAGATTTTCCTTTTAACGGTGTTTGTGGAAATGGGATTTTTAAATTAGAAAGGAAGAATCGTCCGAAGACAACCTAAGGAAAGGAGTCATTCTTGACCATCCTGCCCTCACAGGTAAGCATCAATGAGAACTGCAGGCTTTAAGAACATGTTAATATTGGACGGGCTTCCCAGGTGGCTCAGCGGTAAAGAATCCACTGTCAATGCAGGAGATGAGGGTTGGATCCCTGGGTCGGGAAAATCCACTGGAGGAGGAAATAGCAACCCGCTCCAGTACTCTTGCCTGGAGAACCTTAGGGACAAAGGAGCCTGGTGGGCTACTGTCTATGGGGTCACAAAAGTTGAACACAACTTAGCTACTAAACAACAACAACAAATATTTGGATACATTCTGATAACAAATGTATCTAGCTCTTACATAACAGGTACATCAAGCACTGTTCTTGCTTAAGTTCATGCATAAGTTCATGCTGTGTACATGAACTTATGAAGCCCTCACCTGGACTCTATGTATTAGGAGGCATCACCATCACAACCCCGGTGACGGCAGGGAAGGCCATCCAGCCCTGTCTGTGGACATCATGGTGTCTACAATGGATGGGGGAGCATTGACTTCCTGAGAAAGACAGCACCATTTATCCTACAGAGAAACACCCGAGCTCTAGAAGTGTGATTTTGCCCTGAAGCGGTGGATAGGTATTTGAGGTAGTCTGCAAGAAATGTTTTCTACCAGACGAGATGCTGCCTCACTGGTCTGTTTGTTTCCATTTCTGTTTCCAAATTATAGGGCTTTATACAACCACCAGATCATTCTCTACTGAATGGTTCAGTTTTAATTTAAGCCTGCTGAAAATAGAGACCAAAATTGGATCGGCCACAAATGTTTCAAAGGGGCTTTTTCCTTGTTTTGTTTTTAGCTGATTTTAGGATGAGAATATAGAAAAGTGAGTGACAGGCCAAGGCACCATTTTTCTCTGAATATCACTTCTTGTACACCTGAAACTAACACAATATTGTACACTGGCCATACTTCAATAAAAAATTAAAAAAAAAAAATCACTTTCTTTTCTCTCTGTCTTTTCATGTGTGTGTAGGACTTCTTTATTGACCTCATATATTTTTGTTTAGCCAAACTTTATGTGAATCCTTTTATCTTTATTTCTGTTTTCAAGAGAATGTTTTCTAATGCTTGTATCATTCCAATGCTTAAGTCATTTCTTACTTCCTTTATCCTTAAAGACAGAATATTTTCAGGCCACTATTCTTTTGTCCCAGTTTAAAATGTGGGTTCTATGGTTTCTCGTCAGATTAACCTTACTAAGGATAGTTCAAAGAATAGTAAGATTATTAAAGGAATTTACCAAAAGATTTTCTAATATTTTAAAGCTCTTGACTTATTTTCACAGATGTATTTCAAATTTATGTCTCTTTCCACAAGATTGCTAATTATGATTGCTGCTAAAATTCATATCCCTGAAATAATAAAAACACAAAAGACTTACTAGATGTGAAGTACTGTTTTAAGTGTATTCAAACTCTGAGCTCATTCAATTTCACAATAACTCTAAGAATAATTATTATTTTCAGAAGAGCAGAATGACTGAACAACTTTCTCAGGTCATATTACCAATAACAATAGATGACATAGGCATAAAGATATTTTATGACTATCATTTTTTATCCTAATACCCTTTGTTGAGCACCTTTTCTAACTATTTCAATGTTATAATGAAAGAGTTTTGAGGACACTCATATGGGGAATAAAAAGAGTCAACAGCTGAGATTGCAGATGCAGGATGGAGGGATACAAACTTCTGGGGAGACCAGAAGAATGAGATACAGAACTCAAGTAGGAAGTAGTTCTCATAGGAGACGACGCGTCTTTTGTAAGTGGGAGAAAGGACCAAAGATGCCAGGTTGTGTGCTGATGCAGATACAATCCAAAGAATCAGGAGGAAGGCTGGAAGTTTTCTGAGACTCCCGTGGTACTTAGCGCTAAGACAGTCTTTTCAAAGTGGAAGATCACAGGAAGAGGGATCAGAGGTGCAGGAAATGGTAAAGGTTTGAGAAAACAACCGTAGCTATAGGATATGACTAAGGGCTGGCCAGGGCCACACAGAAAGCTGATCACACAGCCTGGAAGTGCTGGTTGACCCTGGGGGCCTCAGGATATGGAGAGCAGAAGTGAAATCATGACTGGACTTTGCTGGAAGAGCAGATAAAAGGACAAGGACAGGAAAGGGGAAGGCTTTGAGGGTCCGGGCCAATGTGACAGCCCAAGGTCTGGGCCGCATATCAGAACAGCAGAGGCGAGAGGGAGGCGAGCAGGAAGACGGAGAAGAGACTGAAGGATGAACTGCTCATGAGCCTCGCTGAGTCTCCAACAAGCGGAAGGGGAGCTGGAGAACAAGGCAGGTGGGGTGATGGCACATTGCGGTCAGAACCTTCCTTGGGTAGAGGGATTTAAGATTCGAGAGGTGGAGAAACTCTAGGGACAAGTCTGAGATATGGCCCTGAGACCAAATGCCTGAAGTTGAATGGAAAAAGATGCCATTGGCTTGAGAAGCTGAAAGAACAACGTCCATCTGTTTGAGCCCAGAAGTCATTCAAGTCATCCAGAATAGTGATGAGTCCTGGGGTAGAAAGGGAATCAAGCATCTGGTATATGAATGCTTTCTGGAATATGGAGCATCACGTCAAACAGGATAAATAACCAAGAAAAGGAAGGGTAGGAAGTGTAGACAAAATGGCAGACTCTTCAAACGCAGGAGCACACGGATATTTCTTTTTCTGACTTATTCACTCTGTATGATAGACTCTAGGTCCATCCACATCGCTACAAATGATCCGATTTCATTCCTTTTAATGGCTGATTAGCATTCCATTGTATGTATGTACCATATCTTCATTATCTATTCACTTATCAATGAACACGTGGGTTGGGTCCATGTTCTGGCTATAATAAGTAAGGCTGCAGTGAATATCGAGGTACATGTGTCTTTTTGAATTATGTTTTTCTCTGGATATATGTCAAAGAGTGGGATTTCTGGGTCATAAGGTGCCTCTATTTTTAGTTTTTAAGGCACCTCCATTCTTTTCTTCAGAGGGGCTGTACCAGTGTCTATTCCCACCAATAGTGTGAGAGGCTTCCCTTTTCTCCGTCCCCTCTCTAGCATTTGCTGTTTGTAGATTTTTTTGATGCTGGGGGGGAAAGCACGCGGCGTATGAGAGTGGCTTTGGGAGGGGATCCAAGGTGGGGAATAGGATTGCAGTAAATAAGAGGAGAGAAGGACCCTCAAAGACGGGCGGTACCATCAGTGGTGGAGTCAGGGCTCCTAGATGACCAGAGAGGAATAAGGGGCAGTGGTGAGTCCATGTGACCAAGACGTTGTCAAGCCTGCATCTAATCGCAGGATTCTTGCAGCAGTAAGACTTACCGAGTCATGAGTAACGGAAAGTGTGTTTCAGTTGTCAAAGTAAGAGAATAAAATACATTTTATGAGGTGCTATTTTTAGTTTTATAAAGCCAGATGTTGCAGCTGTGCATTGCCTCACGTGCATATATTTCCTCAAAACGCCATAGTCTCTGCTTCCCTTATTGTCGAGAAATACCAGATTTGGCCCCTGTTATCCAGAGTCAGCTGTCCCCTAACCTCACTTAATTGAAAACCGGAAAAGAAATGAAGGGAACACAATGGACTTCCGAGCGTTCAAATCAGATGTCCCAAAGCCCAGGGGTCCTACCCACTGTACACAGCCACGGTCCACTTGGATTTGAGGCAACATTTTGACAAAGATCAGTTGTTTGGGGGCCTAACCCAGAGAAGTAGGGCAGGTTCTGCTGCTCAACACTAGCGAGCAGAGAGGGGATGATAAATCAAAAGGACTGAGTCTCACAGGGGCTGGGCCACAAAGACTCGGGAATCTGCCACATCCTAGGACCTTCAGGGACAGCTGAGGAAGGACACAGGAAAGCCAGGAAATGAAGCGTATATGCTCTGTGGCCATGGATCTGCAGTAACTCTGTAAACCTCTGTTACAGTAAACAGTCCACTTCATCTGAATTGAGCCTCCAATGCATGACCCCCGGACACGCCAAGCTCACTCCTCTCCCCTCGGCTATCAGCTTCCTCTAGTGCCCTTGGGTCCCTCCCACAGATGCCAGGGACGGGCCCACGTCCTTATAGCAGTTTCCCCACCTCCCAAGCTAGCTGCTAACGCAAAGGACTTTTTCTTTTCAAGGCTTCTTACCAGGATTCTGGGCCAAGATGAAAAAAAGAGAGAGAGAAAGAGAATGATAAAGTAGATATATGGGATAGTTTCAAAGACCAAGAAGTTCTCCAAGTAGCCATTTTCTAGTCAATAAATATTTGCTGGGTAAATTAATGGTCTGTTTAGAATGAGCTCAGACTTCAGCCCGGCTCCCAGCCCCTCTCCTGAGTCAGGGGTCTCAGCCGACTCCTGAAAGTCATAGTGTTTTATTTCTATCAGATGTTTTTGGACATTTGGGATGGGGGAACAGAACTCAGCTGAAGCACAGACTCCTGAAATAAGGCTGGGACCTCTGGGACACCACTTCCCAGTACACTGCCCCGTGAGACCCTCAACAAGCCTTTGGCTCCTCCCTTTCCTCATCCCCCAGTCTTGATAACTCCTTCACAGTGGCTGATCAGAGATCTCTGAACTGACTCCTAAACTGAGAGATTCATTTGTTGACCAAGAAAATTCTTAATGAATCTCCTGACTTGGCCCATCTTAGCTATTACCTGGTGATTAAGAAGCTAAGCAATTATTAAATACATTTTAGGGCTTCCCTGGTGGCTCAGATGGTAAAGAATCCACCTGCGGTGCAGGAGATCTAGAATAAATCCCTGGATTGGGAAGATCTCCTGGAGGAGGGCATGGCAACCCACTCCAGTATTCTTGCCTGGACAATCCCTGTGGACAGAGGAGCCTGGTGGGCTACAGTCCATGGGTTTGCAAAGAGTCAGACATGACTGAACGACTAAGCACGCAGCACAGGGGGAAAAAATGTATGAGACAATTAATCTTTTACAGGTGTTGGTGGTTGACGGCATGGTCTTCCCCGTGAAAAGTGGATTTTCATGGCCCCCGCACCCCAGATCCAGGGAGAATCCATGGGCAGTGACACCCTTCTCACCAACTCCCTCTCCCAAGCTCAGACCACTCAGGGCTCTGAGCTGCTTGCCATCTTTTCTACTTAACAAGGACACAGTTATGTGGGTGGTTGGTGATGACAAAGGGCACCGTGGAGCTTGAGAAGGAGTTCCTATCTTGCAGTAACTTAAAATCTGGCTAGAGAGACAGAGTGGAATCTTCTGAGAGTCAAATGTTCTCGGGGAGTGCAGAGCATGGCTTCACATACTATTAACATTAAAATCTTCACTTCAGTTCCTCTTCCCAGTCGTTCAGTGCCCAAACCTTGATTCTGCACCTATTACATGCCAGATCCCTGTTACATACAAGAGATACAGAGATGAACAAGTCAGTCCTTAAATTTGAGAATCTCATGGTCCAGGAGGTGAGACAGACCTTGAAGGCAGTTCAGGTGCAATGAACAGGGGTTGGACAAGTTCAAGCGCCAAGTGCTAAGCTAAATGTTCAGTACTTAGTGAGAATATGTCTTCTTTTGAAATCTTGACATCTTACTGGGGAGACAGATAATAAGCCAGATTATTAAACACAGTTGTGGGTGCAATGAAAAATATAAACAAGGTGATGGACTGATGGGATACCTCTGTGTGTGTGTGTGTTTGTGTGCAGTGGGGGTGTCTGGTGATAAAGGACACCACTTGGGCTTGGGTTTTCCAGGAACATTTCCCTGAAGAGATGAGATTTCAGCTGGGACCTGATGTGAGAAAAAGAGCCAGACTCATGACAAAAAGCATTTCAGGCAGAGATGACGGCCCCTGGAAAGTCCTGGAAGTTCAGGATATCTGGGATGATAAAGACAGGTGGACCAGAAAGGAGGCCCATGTGACTGGAGAGAAATGAGCAAGAGGGTGAGACAATGGAGGAGCGGATAGAAAAAGGAAGAGTTAAGAACATTGGGTGCCATTACAGGTTTTTCCAATACTTTTTATTGTAGGATAGTTTGAGATTTATAGACAAGCTGCAAAAATAGTGCAGAGGAGTCTCATATCCTCTGAACTTCTTCTGTTAGTATAATGCCTTTGTTACCACTAATTCACTGATAACTACATTATTGCTCATTTATTGCAGTTTGTCTCTTAACACTTCCTTACTTTCTATCACTATGAGATGCTTCAGACTCGTCTTATATATTTCTTACCCTAGCCCTGCTGCTGCTGCTGCTGCTAAGTCGCTTCAGTCGTGTCCGACTCTGTGCGACCCCATAGACGGCAGCCTACCAGGCTCCCCCGTCCCTGGGATTCTCCAGGCAAGAACACTGGAGTGGGTTGCCATACCCTAGCCCTAGAATCAGTCAATTTTTCAAGGATTCCATCTTCCTTTTGTTGGAGAATGGTATTAGAAACGAAAATCAGGTTGAGCTCATTGGTACTGGAGTGTCATTGCTTTTGGGCTCTCTCAGCAGAAAGAGCTTGGGGACATACATGTGTCTGCTAACCCGTGTATACATTTCACATGTATCTATCATAACTTCTGTCATTTATCCATCTGTATCTGTTTTAGGCTGAAACTGCATTCACGCTGATGTTTCCAGCTCTAAGCCAACATCACTTGCTCTTTCCATCCCCTATTCTAGCTTCTTTCTAACCTCCAGCTCCAAGAGGGAGAAACCTGCCCCGCCTTTTGCCATCTCTCACTGAATTGTTCAGTCCTAGCACACATGGAGAGTGGTTTCAGAGTAGTTAACCCACACCTCTCCGCCAAACACCTTTACCAACCAGAGTACAGGCTTTTTACTGAAGGATCGCTTATTGACAATATTATATTCATTTCAAATGCACAACATGGTGATTCAGTATTGTTTATAGATTACACTTGACTTAAAGTTATTACAAAATACGGCTGTATTTCCCCATGCTGTTCAATATATCTTTGCCACTTATTTGCTGCTGCTGCCAAGTCGCTTCAGTCGTGTCTGACTCTGTGCGACCCCATGGACTGCAGCCTACCAGGCTTCTCTGTCCATGGGATTCTCCAGGCAAGAACACTGGAGTGGGTTGCCATTTCCTTCTCCATTGCCACTTATGTAGCTTATACATAATAGCTTGTATCTCTTTTTTTATTGAACTATGGTTGATTCACAATGTTGTGCCAATCTCTGCTACATGGGAAAACGCGATTCAGCTGTACATATATATGCATTGTTTCTTAATATTCTTTTCCATTACGGCTTACCAGGAGACTGGACAGTTGCTTGTGCCGTACTGGATGAATCTGCTGCTTCTCCACCCTTTGTGTAACAGTCTGCATCCACCAACCCTAGACTCCCAGTTCCCCCCCTTCCCCCTTGGCAACCTCGGTTCTATTCTTTTGTCTGTGGCTCTGTTTCTGCTTCATAGTTGAGCTAACTTGTGTCAT
Organism: Bos javanicus; assembly: GCF_032452875.1. Taxonomy (NCBI): domain Eukaryota; kingdom Metazoa; phylum Chordata; class Mammalia; order Artiodactyla; family Bovidae; genus Bos; species Bos javanicus. The sequence goes on from NC_083870.1 coordinate 116,658,036, forward strand.
ATTTTAGATCCCACGTATGAGTGACATCACAGCACTTGCCTTCCCTTTCTGCCCTTTGATTTGGTGTGATAATCTCTAGTTGCTTCCATTTGCTGCAAATGGCATTGTTCCCTTCCTTTTGCGGCTGAGTAGCATCTCATCATGTACATGCGCCACATCTTCTTTATCTGCTCAGCTGCTAATGGCCATCCAGGTAGTTTCCATGTTTTGGCTTCCCTGGTAGTTCAGTTGATAAAGAGTCTGCCTGCAATGCATGAGACCCGGGTTCGATCCCTGGGTCGGGAAGATCCCCTGGAGAAGGAAACGGCAACCCACTCCAGTATTCTGGCCTGGAGAATCCCATGGACGAAGGACCCTGGAGGACTGCAGTCCAGGGGGTTACAAAGAGTCAGATGCAACTGAGCGCCTAAACCACCACCACCGCAGTGCACCCCTGGGATACATGTGTCCTTCTGAATTATAGTTTTGTCCAAGTATATGCCCAGGAGTGGAACTACTGAATCACATGGTAATTCTATTTTTAGCTTTCTGAGGAACCACCATACTGTCTTCCATAGTAGCTAGAGAAGGAGTGGAGGAAAGGGAACCCTCCTACACTGTTAGTGAAAATGTAAGTTGGTGCAGCCACTATGGAAAACAGAATAGTCGTCTGTACCTCTTAATCCCACCACTATGTTGCCCATCCCCGCACCCTTCTCCCCACTGGGAACCGCTAGTCCGTTCTCTGTGTCTGTGAGTCTATTTCCGTTTGTTACCGTCATTCATTTTATTTTTCAGATTCTACACATATGTGAAAATACACAGTATTTGTCTGATTTATTTTGCTAAGTGCAATGCACTGTAGGTCTATCCACATTGTTGCACATGGCAGACGTTCATTCTTTTTATGGCTGACAAGTATTCCACACCCTCTCTATGCGTTCGTCTGTCAATGGACACGTAATGCTTCCATTTCTTGGCTACTGTGAATAATGCTGCAATGAATATTGCAGGGTGTAGGGCACTTATGTCTTTTCAAATTAACATTTTTGTTTTCTTAGGATACGTACTGAAGAGTGTGATTGCTAGATCACATGTTGACTATATTTTTAGTTGTTTGAAGAACTTCCGTACTGTTCTCTACAGTGGCTATACCAATTTTCCTTCCCACCAACAGCGTAGCAGGGGTCCTTTTTCTCCACATCCATACCAGCATTTATTATTTGTAGAGCTTTCTTTGATGAAAGCCCTTCTGACAGGTGAGAGGTGGTATCTCCCTGTGGTTTTCATTTGCATTCCTCTGATGATCAGCAGTGTTGAGCGTCTTTTCACGTGCCTGTTGGCCATCTGTGCGTCTTCTCTACGTGCAGTTCACATGCAATTCCTTTTGCCTTCAGCCTCAAAATCTCCACTTTTTTCCAGAGTCACTTGGGTCAGCACCTCCTTTCCCCTCTGCCTTTCAGTGAGGTCATTTATCACGTTTGTGATGAGGGTCTTTTATCACAGTCTGCCTCCCGTCCTGGGAGGCCCTGGCTTCCTTCAAGTCATCCGTGGTTCCATCACCCTTTCCACGCTCTCTCAGCTGCTGGCGGGGGAAAGGACTTCAGGGAGTGAAGTCAAGGCCGGAGGACAGATAGGGGCTCATGCAGCCCCCAGGTGAGTGAGAAGGGTGCACTAGGCTGGCTGCCATAGTAACGAAAAAATTATAAATGAGATAATTTGGACTTAGGTGTGTGGATGTGATTTATATTTTTGCAGTAACTGTGAAGCCGTCCCCGAGGGATCATATCTCTCCATTAAAGTTTGTCCTAAAACTGTAAGTTTCACCCTCCTCCCTCCCAGCCCCCTGCGTCAGGCTGGGTAGGAATCTTTAAAGTGGGACATCACCATACCCCAGAAAATCATGTGTAACAGCACAAGCAACTTTGCTATTCCTGTGGATGACATCTTTCAATACAGATGAATCATGTCGTCTGCTCATCCTGGGTGCCGATAATAAACACAGTCTGCTGGGCTGTTTTAAACTGTCATGAGGCGAGGGAGATGTCACCTCAGCCATCTGCTCAGCACTGGGAACAGCTGAACTGGGTCTGGCAGAGGGGACAGTATATACACTTTCTGCTCCTTTGATAGATTTGTTTGGGGAACATGTTCTAGTGATTAATGGGCCATTTCCTTACTGATACACCACACATGTGTCACCATTAACAAATGGTTCCAGAGTGGCCTTGGCAGTGTCCCACCTTGACCGTATCCAGCGTAGGGTCAAGCCTGGATATGGACAGCCCTGGGGAAATGACTGGCTTTGCAGGCTAGAGGAAAAGGTGGGCATGGCAGGGACCCAGGGAGCTCACAGAGCAGGGCCAGCTGGAGAACTCAGGCTGCAGGACTCAGAGCTGACCCTCATTATTTCAATAACGTCTCTTCTGATGATTCCTGCAAGCATGAATACTTTCTTTAAAGAGGGGCTTCCCAGGCAGTGCTAGTGCTAAAGAATCTGCCTGCCAATGCAGAAGACGCAAGAGACGCAGGTTTGATCCTTGGGTCAGGAAGATCCCCAGGAGTAGGAACTGGCAACCAGCTCCAGTATTCTGGAAAATTCCACAGATAGAGGAGACTGGTGGGCTACAGTCCATGGGCCACCAAGAGTCGGAGGTGACTGAGCAACTGAGCACACAGTATTTCTCTGCCTTGGGATAGTGATTTTGTGTCTTGGACCCACTCACTGGCTTTACCAGAGCTGTGATGGTCCACATGCAGTCCTCTGAGCACTCTATCCTAGGACTTGGGACAAGAAGACCCATGGACAACCTGAGCACACTTGTCCGTGGACTCCTTAGTGATACACAGTGTCCAGAGGGCTTCCCTTCCGGTGTTTACTGTGAGTGTTCTCAGAGTCCCCATCAGGTCAGTCCACAGTCAGGTCTCTGCTCGTGTGGGGCTCACAGTCTCGGGTAATCCCACTGGGCTTACTCCCCAGGCAAGGGGGTCAGTGAGCCACGAGAGGCCCCTCCTGGCTCAGGTCTCTTAACTGTAGGCTCTGCAAAGTCCAAAGGCCACCTGACCACCCTGCTTGTAATGCAGGGTCCCAGGACTAGGAGACAGCAGTCCCGTCCCTGCTGAAGGGAGAGGACTATGTCCAAGGTCCCAGAGACCTGAGTGTGTGGGAGATGCTCATGCTCAGGGCATGGGTTCTCCAGCCTTGGCTCCCGTGTCCACATGGCCCTTCCCTTCCTTCCACCTGGCATCACCTAGGCACTTCTTCAAGTCTCAGCTCAGATGTCATTTTCCCAGCGAGATATACAGAACCCCTCCCTAGGACAGACATCCTTCTTTCAGCTCTGATGATATGCCATGCTTACCCTAAACATGGGATTGACATGTTCAGAGTAGCCTTTGTGGTAACTTCCTCACTCCCTGGAGTGTGGGATTCCTAAGGCAGGGATGAGGTCTTCACATTGCTGGAGCTGCCTACAAATTCCACACGCACAAGTGCCCAGGGAAGGAAGCTGGGAATGAAGAAGGGACAGTGATCCTGGGATGAGGCCTTCCTGAGGATACTTTAAAGCACAAAGGAAGGGAACCAGAATTTAGGAAGCACACTCCAGGGCTTTTCAAGCTGTGGGTTGTGAACTTAACTTAGAAGGTGATAGACAGCAGTCACTGAATGGATTGGCAATGGATCATAGGATAAGGCACGACAGTAAGAGAAACCCTATGTCTGGCAAGGGTGAGTGTTGTTTCATACACATACACACCAGGATGCACAGAAATTCATCTTTGGGACAGATTCCAGTGCTCAGTTTTGGTTTCAGCCTTGACCTTCAGAGGCCCAGTTAAGCATATGCCTTTTCATCATCCTTTTTGGCTTCTACAATCTTGTGTGAATCAAGGATTAAGTGATCCTGGAGGTTATTATCCTGTTTAATCTGTTTAACAACATGAACAAAGCATAGCACCCAGATTTATTGTTAAAATATAAATACCCACTTTCAAACATAAATAACCATTCTAGATTAACCCAGAATAAAAATCTCCTTATATAGTGTATGTTTAAAATTCCACCAGTCCATAGATAATAATTTAATATGTAATATTGTAAAAAAACTGTAAAAAATGATAAGTTGAAATTTATTAATTGTAGATACAAAAATTATTAAAATTCTTTCTGTAGTTAAATAAGGAAATTGATTGTAAACAGTGGCTAAAAAGAGAATATGTGTTAGGAATAGCATTGTTTTAAAGTCTTCTGAGCCAAAAATATTCATAAACATTTATATAGTGATGCAGACAGGGACACAGAAATTAGCTATATCATGGTTATAATCTTTTTAGAATTATTTGGGCACTAGTATTTCTACCAGAGTTTCCCTGGTGACTCAGAGGTAAAGAATTCTGCTTGCAAGTGGGATACCCAGGTCGATTCCTGGGCCGGGAAGATCCCTGGAGAAGGGAATGGCTACCCACTCCAGTATCCTTGCCTGGAAAATTCCATGGGCAGAGGAGCCTGGCAGGTTATAGTCCATGGGGTCATAAAGAGTTGGACACGCCTGAGTGTTTAACACTCATTCATTCATTCCTACCAGTAAACAAAATAAATAACTGCATGTATATGCATGTTATTTAATTTATTTAAGGTCATTGGCCTTTCACGAAAAATGTAAATCCTATTTGATAATTCTTCACATCTTATACGGACAAGCTGAAAGCAGAATGTCGAGATCTGCCACCTCAAGCTATCATAGGTAGGCAGAACTCCCAAATCAGGACCTTCAGCCCGTAGGACTAATTCAGACACAATAGACAGCGTATGAATATGAAGGAAAGAGTCCTCGGACACCACTTGCAACTAAGGTCAACGGGAGCACGGCGTCTTAGGGGATCTCGTTTTGCTCTGTTTCATGTTGCAGATGGGCAGGAGCCCAGGAGAGAGAGCCCCGAGCCCTGAGAAAACCTGTTCCTGGGCTGTATCACCAGACTTTCAAAGTTTAATCTCTGAAATTATAATACAAGTGTAATAATGAGTAAACTTTAAAATACAAGCTTAAATACTTTTATTTTGTTCTTTTCTATTATTAGCATCCAGATGCTTTGAATTAAATTTCAGTCAACTATTGATTTTTACGTTCGAGCATTTTGCCTTAGGCCAATACGTGCATTCAGTGCACCCAAAATATGTGCGTGTGTGTCTGCGCGTGCACTGTCTTTATGTGTGCGTGTGTGTCTGTGTGCACACGTTGTCTTCATGTGTGCAGGCATGTGTGTACATGAGCATTTCTGCGAACTGAGGTTAAGGTACGCCCAGTCCCGCCCAGGCCAGTGTGTCCATGCAGGCCTGAGGGCTCTTCCTAAGGGGCCCTGGGCTGAGACCGATATGCCCTGAGTCTGAAGTTCTAACTCAAGGAGGCAAGAGTCCTGGGGATGACAACCCTCTCAATTAATTCTCCAGATGACATTTAGACATTTCCTTCCAAATCTTCATGTTCCTTCACTGACCCACTGAAGACCCATAGGCCCGGGAGCAACCTCTACAGTCCAGCGTGTGTATCCTCATGTGACTGCTTCCCGCAGGAGGGTCATGACCGGCCAGAGTAACTCTGCAAGTGGAATGGAAGAACTCCACAGGCCTGGTGAACTCTGTGCCCCTGATAACCATCCAAGGAAGGCACTTGGGGGCTCCAGAAACACCCCAAAACTGCGGGCAGAATTTTGTGTGATGTGTGCATGTGTTTTTTTAAGTGTTCATAGCTTCTGTATTATTTTCAAAGAGATCAGTGACCCAGAAATGGTTAGAAGCCCACTTCTTTGAGAGTTTAACCAAACTTCTGATTAATCCCGGATGGCTTGCTATGACTGTAGGAAAATCTTCTTCTCTTCAGTTGGCTGCTGTCCAAGATAGAATGATGTCGTCCATGGAGGAACAGAGCTCCAGGCCAAAGGTCATTTATTCCCTGGCAGGGATGAGCCAGGGCAACTGGGCAGAGGCTCCTGTCTGCCCTGGGGGGTCTAGGAGCCTAGAGGGTTTCTGACCAAGCTGAAGGAAAGGGGCACATGGGCAGGAGCAGAGCAAAGGAAGGATGGCTGTCTGAGCTCAGAACCTTGGACATTTTACTTGAAGGCAGGGCCAGAAAAGGCCAGATTACTTTGGCGATGAATTTCATCTGTTATAAGTCACATTGCCTTGTAAGCAGCTATTGCTGTGTCCCAGAAGGACAGCTAGCCTGTCAGGACTTGGCAGGTGCCTGCCCCATCTGGTTCTTCCTGGGAGGGGAGCAGAGGTCATCGGAGCTCTGAGCCAGAACTCACGCTCATGGTCAGACCATGGCTAGACTTTGGTATTACACTTGGTGTTGTGTAAGCTCACAGCTGGACCATTCAATTCACATGGGCCCAAGTGCAGTCCAAGAAACCAGGTCCTGCAGAAGGTGAATTCAAAGATTTCTGAATTCCGTCCATCTGTTCATTTGAGGACTCCAAGTGTTTAAGTGAAGAAAGAAATGGCGAGCCACTCCAGTATTCTTGCCTGGAGAATCCCATGGACAGAGGATCCTGACAGGCTACGGTCTGTGGGGTCACAAGAGTCGGACACAACTTAGCGACTAAACCACTGCTACTACTAAAATTCGCATTGGAGAAGGAAATGGCAACCCACTCCAGTGTTCTTGTCTGGAGAATTCCATGGACAGAGGAGCCTGGTGGGCTGTAGCCCATGGGGTCACAGAGAGTCGGACAAGACTAAATGACTAACACACACACAACACAGCGTGTAAGTTGGGCAAATTCGCGTACTTCCGCTTTCTTGGAAACTTCAATCCCTGGATCCCAGATTTTCTCTCGTGTTCACTCTAGCCCTCATCTCTCTGTGACTCTTCACTGACACTCAACTGACTCATCCTCACACCCGACCCCTCACCCTTTAATCCCCTCTTGCTGCTATTGTTTAGTCACTAAGTCACGTCTGACTCTTTGTGACCCCATGGACTATAGCTCGTGAGGCTCCTCTGTCCTTGGGGTTTTCCAGGCAAGAATACTGGAGTGGGTTGCCCTTTCCATCTCCAGGGGATCCTCCCAACTCAGGGATCAACTTGACTCTCCTGCATTGGCAGGCAGATTCTTTGCTGCTGAGCTACCTGGGAAGCCCACCTCCCCTCTTAGCCTGTTTTTTGACCCTTCTCCACTTGCTCAGTGTCAACAGTTGTCAGTCGGGACTCTGTCATTGCAAATAACAGGAGTAGACTCTGGCCACCTAAAGTGAAATAGCATCACATAGAAAAACATAATATTTCAGAAAATAGAAAGACAGCTAAAAAACATACCCCTGGGGGTGGGGTGGGGAGGTCCCAGAGCAACAACTAATGGGCACCCTCCTAGGGGCTCAACCCTTGTGAGTAACAAGTCTGAGCCAATTTCTGGCCTTGAGGCACTCAGCTTGATGTGTAAATGTCAGAGAGTGTCTCATCTGTCTGGCTCAGACCATGTTCCTGCACGGATGGTGTTGGATACATTTGAAGACATGGAAATAGAAGACTGAGTCTTCAAAGGAAGCTCAAGACCCTCTTACTGGGATAAAAAGGAATGGATACTGGGCAGGTAGACACCCACGTGTCCGGCAGAGTGCCTCAGACAGGACACGGACATAGTGAAAAGACAGTGTCCTCCCAGGGGTTGCGACACTCCTGAATCAGCCACAGTCATGTCATCATATATGAGAGTTGGACTATGAAGAAAGCTGAACACTGAAGAACTGATGCTTTTGAACTGTGGTGTTGGAGAAGACTCTTGAGAGTCCCATGGACGTCAAGGAGATCCAACCAGTCCATCCTGAAGGAAATCAGTCCTGAATACTCATCGGAAGGACTGTTGTTGAAGCTGAAACTCCAATCCTTTGGCCACCTGATGCAAAGAGGTGACTCATTTGAAAAGACCCTGGTACTGGGAAAGATTGAGGGCAGGAGGAGAAGGGGGTGACAGAGGATGAGATGGTTGGATGGCATCACCAACTCAATGGACATGAGTTTGAGCAAGCTCCGGGAGTTGCTGATGGACAGGGAGGCCTGGCATGCAGCAGTCCATGGGGTCGCAGGGAGTCAGACACGACTGAAAGACTGAACTGAACTGAACTGATCTCCTCATAGTCGTCTGTGTGATGTCACATGCTCTGGTGGATAACACGATTTCCCCGGAATCAGGTCATGCTAGCCCCTCATGGCAGGCAGGACAAGGCTGATGGATTTTGCTTATGCGAACTGACCATTTGGCAATCTTGCAGGCACAGTCCAGATACTGTCCCACAGGATGTGAGATAAGATTCATGCATCAGGAAGGGCGCGTCTAAAACACTGCGTCACTTCAGCAAGGATGGAGGAAGAGGGAGGTTTCTAACAGAAACTTCAGAGATCAACATCTCCTCAAAGATGCTGATGAGACAATGCCCAAGGCTGGACCACAGAAGGGCACACCCCGGACCGGGGAAGAACCAGGCTAAGTGTGGGAGGTCTGCCTGCCTGTCCTTCGGCTCCCATGCACCAACTGATGTCCTTAGAAAGCAGTTACTCTCCCTGTGTATCGGTTTTCTCTTCTTGAAGTGAGGCTGATTTGCTAAGGTAGCAATCTTCCCCCTAATCGTCTCTGAATTTAGTGTTGAAAGGCCAAGACTGGACAACGCACAATGCGGTCCAAACCCCATCCTAGGGCTTATGTCACTGTGCTTAACTGTGTGTGTGTGTTTCCTGTAACACCTGCCCATTTCCTCCATGGTAGGGATCCCTATCGCATATCTCCAACCACTACAGCCAGCCCAGCGACGGGCGTGTACTGTGCTCTTGTTAAATACTTGTTGAATGAATGAGGATGACTCAAGGGCCAGACTCCATTATCTTAGAGGCGGCCGTGGCCATCGTGCCTGAGGTGGGCCCTCTTTCACTTAGAGCATCTCTGAGAGAGGAGGCGCCTGGCTCGGGTGTGCTGGGGTGACACCCTAGTGCCACCACTGCTATACGTTTCAAGAAACTTCTCTCTCTTTGGAGTCCACTGAAAAAGAAAATCATGATCCACATGGGAGGAATTGGGCCAGCCGGGGCCCCTGCATTTCTGGAAGTAACTAACTGAGAGAATTAGATCGGAATGAAGCTCAGCACAGGTTTGGGTGAGGCTCTTAACACAAGACTCCTGGTGGCAGGGTGAGACCAGACCACGTGGGGTGGGGGCCAGGGCGAAGGGGTGGGGTGGGAGGAGCAGCTCTGTCAGGAACAGTGTGGAGTCCGGGCACTTCCGGGTGACGTGGTACTCATATTATGACCCTGAGGCAGGTCAAGGTCTTTCTTCTTAAAGGTCATCAGGGCTTTGAGGGTCAAGTAGACTACACGCTCTGGAGTACATGCAGTTTCTTCTGCATGAGCCCCCAAGCTTGGGCTGCAATTTCAGTTTTAGGAATTCAAAAAAGCTCTGATGGCATCTCCATTTACTTTAGCCAAGAGGTGGAAGCAACGTAAGTGTCTACCAGTGGATGAAGTGGATCATTGGGTGTGTGTGCATGCATGCTAAGTCATTTCATTGGTGTCCGACTCTTTGTGAGCCCATGGACTGTAGCCCACCAGACTCCTCTGTCCATGGGATTCTCCAGGCAAGAATACTGGAGTGGGTTGCTGTGCCATCCTCCAGAGGATTTTCCCAACCCAGTGATCGAACCTGCGTCTCCTACGTCTCCTGCATTGTCAGGCGGGTTCTTTACCACCAGCGGCACCTGAGACACTCCAGTGGAATATCATTCAGCCTTAAAAAGGAAGGAGACTCTGACACATGCCCCACATGGATGAACCTTGAGAGCAGTACACTCAGTGAAATAGGCCAGTCACAGGGGCATATAAACGTTACATGATTCCCCTTCTGTGAGGTTCCTGAAGGACTCAGATTCACAGAGACAGAGACAGAGTGGGGTTACCAGGGGCTTGGGGAGGGGGAATAGGAAGTGTTTCTTGCTTACTGGGCACAGAGTCTCAGTTTTTCCAGATGAAAAAGTTCCCCAGTTTGGTTGCACAGCCATGTGAAGGTACCTAACATGCTAAATTGTGTGCTTAAACATGGCTAGATTGGTTGAGAGAAAGAGAGCTTGCCTTGACTGCATCGCTGATGCCAGAAGCATAGGGATTTCAAATCTCTACATGAAGCAACATGAAATCACTATGGCAGCTCTGGTGCTAAAGCAAGACACTCAAGTGAATGGCAAAGCAACAAAGCATACAGATTAACCCACAGACGTAAGCTAGGGGTCTTCCTGGCCCTCGAGAAGCAGATGTAGCTGACTCAAACTCCTAGCAAAGCGCCAGTCCGTGGCAGCCCCAACCCCAGTCCACAGCCCCTACGTGCCCAAGGGCACCCCTGCAGCCTTTGAATCCTGCTTCTGCTTCTTGTGTACACAGCACAAAGGTGAGCACTGCACCTCTCTGAGTGAATGCCTCCAATGGAAACACAAACCAGCTTCCTCCCCACTCTGAGACTTCAGCACTAGGGTCCAGGCCTCCGGTGGTTCATCTTAAGGTCACAGTACCCAGAGAATCTTCCAAACAGCCTTGGTTCTCCACCTACGCAGAATTCTAAGAACGGCTGCTAAGATAACACAAAACAATCCACATCATGGTTGGGGTGCTGGGAAAAATTAGCGAGTTATCTAGGGATAGGGGAGAAGACATATGCTGAGATCTGTATCTTACATCAAAGCAGCAGCGTAAGTTGCCAATAGATAAAGGAGTTAAAAGGGAAAGTAACCCATAGAGGTCAATATTTGATCTAGGCTATTAAGATTAAAAGCAATGGCAGAAATAATAAAATAAAAATGGACAGGCTTAACTGCATGAAAATATAAAACTCCTAAATAAATAGGCAAGGTTTAAAGGCCATGGAACAAAGCTGCTTCATATGTGACTGGTTTCTACCTTTTCTATAAATAACTCAGACAAACCAATGGGAAGAACAGTAAAGCCTTTATATAAAGGGAAGCAGTGATTGGATACACTGTTCTCTGCAGATGAAAGAAATATGGTTAACACAAAGTGTTGCAATTCACTTTTTAAAAAACACCTAGTTTGACATCAAGGTAGATTTATTGTCTATACCACTGTCAAAAGATTTTAATGACAATTCTCAATTGCAGGCAAGCTGTAGTGACATGGGGAGAATATAATCGTCTCAGTTTTCATGGAATTTTATGTTTCAGCAAATCTTCTGAAAAGCAATTTGGTGATAATGATGAACGGCCTTAAAATGTTCATTTGGGTCAATCCTTCCAGGATTCTCTCATGAGTACACACACTGAAACACTGAAATATGTTCCTAGCTTTTCATCAGTTTTATTTATAAGTATGAAAACCTGGCAATAATTTGGATGTCTAATAGATTTGGATGGCCAAATAAATTGATATATCCATATAATGAATATATCATGCAGACACTTAAAAGTTGTGTTTTGGTGGATTTAAATGACAATTGTCAATAATAATTTTAACAGCAAAGTTAAAAATAGTTTACATGATTAAAGATACTTATAAATAAGCACACATATGCATTCATAATATTTTTAGTGAAAGAGTGGAATTCTGCTGAGTCAATCTAGACATCCACTTGGGAAAAGCACACCATACAAAAACCACTTCCAGATTTAAACAGTAGATTTAAATTAAATAGATTCAAGCATTCAAGGAAAGGAAATGAAGAATGTGGGGGGGGGATTTCATGAACATGAAGGAGGCAGAATTCCTTAGCAGAACAGAAAAGCACTAAGTCATAAAGGAAACAGAAAGAATGGCATAAAGCTTTAATATTAATGAAGAAAGTAGGAACGCAAGCCATAGGGTAAGAGATTTGCAATCCCTCTTTCTACCAAGGAATCATAACTGGAAAGGGTGAAGAACTTCTACCCATTAATAAGAAGAAAATAAATAGCCTAGTGGAAAAATAAGCACATATTTCACGAGCTAGGCTAACCAAATGGCCAATAAATATGAAAAGAATGGCTAAAATGCAAAAATGGGAAGAAAAAAAGAGTGGGCAAGAGCTGGACTCCCCCAGTGGCTCAGCAGTAAAGAATCTGCCTGCAATGCAAGAGAGACAGGAGACGTGGGTCAGGAAGATCCCCTGGAGGAGGGCATGGCAACCACTGCAGTATTCTTGCTGTGGGAATCCCATGGACAGAGGAACCTGGTGGGCTATAGTCCACGGGGTCTCAAAGAGTCGGACACGACTGAGTGACCGAGCACACACACACAGGCAAGAGCGGGAGCACAAGCACTGCTGGGGGAGAGGCGGAGTGAGAGAACTGCGTCTATTCACGTGGAGTACAGGTGTAAACAAGCTGTGCTATCTTCACACAAGAAAATGCCTAACAGCAGCGAGAATGAACAACTACGTGCCACGGAGTGGGTCAATCTCAGAAACAGAGCGTTGATCACAGAGCTCCATTTCCAAAAACGACAGTGCTTCGTGATTCCATTTGTATAAGGTTTGAAAGCAGGCAAATCTGATCTGGGATGCAAGCTGTCATCACTGGCGGTGACGAGGTGGGGTGGGTGGGGGGTTGACCAGAAAGAACTCTGGAAGGACGTGGAGGTTGCTGCGGAAGCTCTTTCTGTATGTTGCTGCAGGCTGCGTGGGTGTGTGCAATTTGTGAAAACGTATCAGGCTGTGCTCTGAGGATTTGTATACTTTTTATATGTATATTATACTTAAATATTTGTTTTTAAAAATGAGAAATAAACCATGGGAGGCTGGCATATACTTATAATGTTTGGGTTGTGGGTGATTCTTGTTTTCTTCTTTATGTCCATGTTTTCAAAAGTGAGCATGTATTACTTCTATTTTTTTTAATTTCCTTGCAGTATCGTTGATTTAAATGTGTTCATTTCTGCTGTATAGCACAGTCATTCAGTTATACATATATATGCTTTCTTCGTTATACTGTTTTCCACTGTAGTTTATCACAGGATACTGATAGAGTTCCCTGTGCTATACAGTAGGACCTGGGTGCTCATCCACACTGGGTATAATGATTTACAGCTAACCCCCAGACTCCCAACCCACCCCTCCATCCTCCCCTTCTCTGAGAGGGGGCTGTGGCCTGATCTCTATGTGTGAGTCTGTTCCCGTTTCATAGATAGGTTCGTTTCTGTTGTCTTAGATTACTCATAGAAGTGATATCATATGGTCTCTGTCTTTCTCTCTCTGACTTATCTTCCTTAGTATGATCATCTCTAGGCCCATACATGTTGCTGCAGATGACATTATTTCATTCTATTTTGTGACCGATATTTCACTATAAATAATATTATGTATAATATAAATAATAATGTATAATATATAGCATATTCCATTGTAGTTCAGTCGCTATATTCCATTAGATATATTATACATAATATTCCATTATATTTGTGTGTGTGCAATATATATTACATATACCACATTTTCTTTATTCATTCATCTGTCGATGGACATTTAGGTTGTTTAAATGTCTTGGATGTTGTGAATAGAGCTGCTGTGAACATAGTGGGTGCGTATATCTCTTTGACTTATAGTTTTGTCGAGTTCATAGGGGATCTTCCCAACCCAGGGATCGAACCCAGGTCTCCCGCATTGCAGGTGGTTTCTTCACCAGCTGAGCCATAAGGGAAGCCCAAGAATACTGGAGAGGGTAGCCCATCCCCTCTCCAGGGGGATTTTCCAGACCCAGGAATCGAACTGGGGTCTCCTGCATTGCAGGCTGATTCTTTACCAACTGAGGTATGAGGGAAGCCCGGTCATATATTACTTAGGTTGAATGATTTCTTTTCCTGCTTTGCTTGTTTTACATCCTGCCTGCTGCTTTCCTCAGAACAAGCCCTGTGACGTGTCACACCTGGTAAAGTGTGACCTTGGCGGATGGAGCGCGTAAGAGGTTCTCGTTCTCAGAGAAGGTGCGCCTGGTAACAGCTCCTCAGCACGCTAAACCAGAGCTCCACACAGGGTGCACTTTCAGAAGCTCGCGGGGCCCACCCCGTCCTCCAGCACGGGCTGCTTCCTGAGGAAGCGGTCGGTTGCATTCTGCAGTCCCCATCTCTTTCAGGCCAGGCTCTGACCGAATGGGAAGCGTCCGAAGGCCCAGCGTGTCCACAAAGGCCGGGACGGCGTCTTCTTTTTTCTCTTCTCCTCTCAAGGAGTGGATTCTCAACTGTGCTTTATGGACCAGAAAATACCAAGGGGAACTGAGTAAAGAGAAGTTGTACGTCTGAACCAAATTCGACTTACTTCAAAGGGAAAGAGGACCAACGACAGGAGATGCACATGCGTGTTGAAATTCTTCATCTTTATCCTCCAGTCAACAGCACAGCGTGCCTAACGCATTCCGTTAGCAGCATCCTTAGGGTTTCAAACATCAGACCACCCAACTCAACATGACTTAGATACGTGAAGGCAGTTTATCACCACAGCCAACAGAAAAACACAGAGGTGGGCTTAGGATTCAACAGGCATTGATCTGAACTCTGACTCTCTCTCCCCCTCATTTTCTCAGCCCTGCTCATCCCTCTGGGTTTGCCAGGCCCCTCCCCCATGATTTCAAGATGGCGGCATCCCCAAATCTCCATGCTTCCTTATTCAGGCCCACAGCTCTCTGATCACCGCCTGACTTCGGACTGTGGGGACCCACTTGAACCAACCGAGGGGCCAGGAGGAGGGCATGCTCTCAGGTCTGGGTCACCCGACCTACCCTCCACTGTGCCAGGGGTCTTGGGTACGTGGACTGGGGTGGACTCTACCACCCAAGCTGCCGAGTAGTGGGGAGGGACCCATTTGACCCGTTGTCTGACGTGGGACTTTTCACATGACACATTTGGAATTCATCACTTTAAAAAGATGAGGAGAAAGACCACGACAGGATCCTTTCCTTCTCCAAAGACTCCTCGAAAGAAAAACATGCTGGACACCTACCTACTTGGTGCCAGGCCCTGAATGAGGCGCTGGAAGAGAATGTGGAAGGACAGACTCCTTGACCTTGGGGCTCTCTGGGGGCGCCTCCCCTCCTGGGTCCAGCCCCAGCCTCAGGCTCCCAGTCACATGAGAAAACCGTCGAGGTCAAAGGGGCAGGGTGGGCTGCAGAGGGGAGGGGGTACTCAGCTTCTTCGGTAAGTCCTGCCAGCAGGCTCTGAACTGACTGACTACCCAGGCCCTGGAGCATGCAGGAACCGGGCAGCTGTAGCCCCTCTCAGAACCTTCACCCTGCTTTCCCTTCCTCCTGTCCATGAAAGGCAGATGTTAGCCTTCGCGGACTGGGAAAGGAAGGGAACGGTTTGGTTTGGAAGGACCGTTCTCTGCAGCCCGCCTCCGACGGTCCTCCCACCCAGCGACCTCTGCTTTTAAAAGCACCGGCCTTTTCTGGGAAAAAGCGCCAAGAAAAGCTCAGGACCCTTCAGGGCCAAGGCTCTCCTTTCATGTGGTAAAGAAGCCCCTTGGAGAGGTGCTTTGTGAGAGCCTGGGATTGCAGAGCTAATACAAACCAGAGCAGGATGGCCCATCCAAGAATCCTTGTTTGGACTCAGGACCGCTTTCAAAGGGGACCCTAGATCCCCCTCTTATCTCCTCTCATATCAGCTGAATGACGCAAGTGTTTACAAAGGGCTCGGCAAAGGAGATAACACATTATCACTCTTTCCCACCCTGGAGAGGTGGACGGACCTTTACTCTTCTGATGATTAAATCTTAACTCCCTAGTTAAGTCTGAGGAAACCCAGACTTCCAGGGAACCGCTCTTGCCATGTTCATGGCCCCACACAGCTGGAGGTCCCAGGAAGGTCAGAAGAAGGGGTCTCGGCCAGCACAACCACCAGAAGTGGGGTGCCAAAGGGTTGCGGGCTCCTGTTTCCCAAGGGAGCGGGGTCCCAGAGTAGATAATGCACTGGGAGGACAGTATCTTCTTGCTAGAGCTGGGGATTAGCTCAGCTTGAAAGTTACAGAAGACCAGACACCCTGTGTATCTGACAAGAGGGTTATCGACGGTCCCCATGACGTGGGGGAGCTGAGACTCCTCTCCAGGCTGTGGGGAGTATGGTGAGCTCTTGACAGGAGGAGACAGCTCACAGGTCACCCTCAACTTTGGGACCAAGACCTCGCTGATCTTGGGGTGGCCCCAGACATAATAAGCAAGGCTGAGGTGCAAAGTCCCAGCCATTTCCACCAGACGTAAGACTCCTCTAACGGGGAAGCCTTGCCCCAGAGCCCACTGTGGGGCAGGCAAGGAAGACATCAGGTCTGCATCACAGCCCAGTGGTTCCCCCACCCCATTCTACTTCTTCCTTTTCCTTTCAAAGTCAATTGAAAAAAAACAACAACAACAATGCTCAACCTAAAAGTTCAATTCAGATGAACATAATTCAGTGTTTCACTTGGTGGACAAAATTGAAGACCTAAGCCCAGGACAGGCTTCCCTGGTAGCTCAGCTGGTAAAGAATCTGCCAGCAGTGTGGGAGACCTGGGTTCAATCCCTGGGTGGGGAAGATCCCCTGGAGAAGGGAACAGCTACCCACCCCAGTATTCTGGCCTGAAGAGTTCCATGGGCTGTACAGTCCATGGGGTTGCAAAGAGTCGGACACAACTGAGTGACTTTCACTTTCAAGCCTAGGATGAGTAGCTAGAACCCACATCTCTTATGTCACCTACCTTGGCAGCCTGGTTCTTTACCACTAGCACCACCTGGGAAGGCCCGATAGCTTATAGCGACTGCTGTAAGCTCGAAGAGACTGTTACAAAGAGGTAAGACAGGAGCCAGGACATACAGACGTTTTTGCGACAAAGACCAAGTGGTCAAAACATCAAAAGATAGATTTGCATTAATGAAAGAAAGCCAGACATCTCATGTTAAGGAATTTAGCACTTTTCTAGATATGGGAAGATGCAAGAGCCTTGGCTCATTGAAATCATTTTTTGATATGCAACTCAGCCATCTGGGTCCAGAATCCTGTTGTTTCTCATCCTGACTCTCCTCGGGGCTCACCACTGGCCAGCTGTAGTGTGATGGCTTGATGGTTGCAACATCCTTTGTTTACTGATATAGCTGGTGACATTTTTCATTGCGATCCCAAATAAACCATTGCTCTCCTAGCTCAGTCTCAGCATTTGCTTCCCAAAGAGTCCATCTGGCACATTGCATGCCCCAAACCCCCATCACTGGAAAGCATCTATCCATCTGCCCACGAGGGGCTGTCCTGTGGCCCCCTCCCTGCAGGAGCTACTACTTGAGGAAGGAGATCCACAGGGAGATGGAGCCCCAGGGGCTAAATAAAGAATATCAAGAATAGTTTGGAGAGTTGGGAAAAGAGTCTTCTTGGAATCTTGCCCTACTCAGATTCCCTTCTACTATATTAATTCCCAGAGATCACTAGCCAAGGGGGTGGAAGGATGCTACTTTGTTGACCAGAACAACATCCCCTTAAGGGAAGGAGCATCTGAAGATACTGTGAGACCCAGAGCCGCATTCAGTGTAAGTGGCAAGCCATGCTGAGCACAGTTACTGGGGTGGAGACATATCCAGAATTCTCATATTGAAATGGCTCAATCCCAGATTGAACCAAAGACTGTGGACTGGGTCCTCATCAATGCTTTGAAAGATAACAAAGATGTTCCTCATTACCCAGTTTTGTCTGATTAGCTCCAAACATAACAAGCTGACATCCAGATTCTGAAAACACCCAGGTACCCCCCTGCCCCTACAGCTGGCATGCCTGGCTGGTGAAACCACCAGCCGTGACAGCCCTGGCTGATGGCACAGTCCGTAGCATCCACCTTCATCCTTGTATAACAGCTTGCTCCTGTGGCTCAGCTGATAAAAATTCGAAGCCTGCCCTTTTCTCCAGGATACACCCTAGTGGCTTCTTTGCTGATCTGCTGATATAAAGCATTTGTTGCTCTTGTTTAGCCCTAAGTCGTGTTCGACTCCTTTGCAACCCCATGGACTGTAGCCCGTCAGGCTCCTCTGTCCATGGGATTTCCCTCAGCAAGAATATTGGAGTGGGTTGCCATTTCCTTCTCCAGAAGATCTTCCTGACTCAGAGATCCAATCCACATCTCCTGCATTGAAGGTAGATTCTTACACAGAGCCACCAGGGAAGCCCGTATAAAGCATAAGATACCTCTAAATGATGTTTGGAGAAAGTAGTCGTTTTTTAATGTTACGTGAAGTTTTAGAGTTTTTAAATTGAAATTCAATCCATAATGCATTCAAACCAGGTTTCTCTAACTTTAACCCTAACTCTAAAATCTAACCCTAACACCAACCTAACCCTAACTCATGTATCTTGAACATAACTGCTCTTCATCCCTTGACATTTTTGCAAGGCATCAGGGGCTGTCTATAGTCTGGCAATTTACTCTATGAAAATATGTCTCAAGACCAAAAAAATGATGATTTTGTGTTATTTTTATAGGGGGTGGATTGCAGAAAGCCAGAAGGAAATTCTGTTTTCTAGACTGCTTATTTTACTTGGACAAGGAAAATGCCTCTCTAATGGGTGTCCTTGCAGGCAGTCAAAGCCAAGGAAAAACATTGCCAAGTTTAAAAGAGCAAACATTCTAAAAAGTAATATTTAGCAAATTATCTTCAGGAACAATGCCCAATACCACCATAATTATTTATTAAGCCTTGGAAGTATTGGTTATTGTAACATTATAATAACATAGGAAATGTAGTAAAATGAATTCATATGGTAAAAGGAGAAAAGTACTCATCACAGATACTATCAGTGAAGACTACACTGTCTTAAGCACAGGTTAATTAAGTGACTTTAAAAGACAAATATGTAAAGACCAAAAGTCTCTCAGTATAGGCCCCCATCCACAATGGTATCAGAAATATTATATACACAGAGATGACTTTGAAAAAAATATGCCACATATAAATAAAAACCTCAAAGTTCTATTGGAAGTCAATTTTAGGGACAAAAAAAAAAAAAACATTTCTTGTTGTAAAGACAAGTAATTCAAGCAGGATTTTTATGAGTTTGGCAAAAACAATGTTGAAATCCATCTGAAAGAACAATTGGCTTAGATTTCCAAAAGACAGTCTGAAAAAATAAGAGTAATAAGACAAATGTTTGTACTTCTAGCAGATCTTAAAATGTGTTTTAAGAGGGACATTAATTAGAACATTAAAATATTGGCTAAAAACCAAGAGAGAGATGAAGGAAATAGGTAGATCTTAAATTAAAGGCACCCATAGGTAGAAATATAGACAGAATTTTACATTTTCTAGTTGCTACATTTTTAAAAGGTAAAAGGAAATAGGTAAAGCTAATTTTAATAATGCTTTACTTAGCCCAGTATATGAAAAATGTTATCATTTCAACCGATCTAAAAATATTGAGATATTTCCAGTGCGTTTTTCTGGTACTGCCTTTGAAATTTGGGCTAGCTATGTTTCAAGTGATCAGAAGCTACATGAGGCCAGAGGCTTTCAAGTACAGCACAGACTGTGGGGGAGAAGGTTTTCTACATCACTGAGCAAGGATCAGGAAAACGGTGGAGAAGGGAAATAGATACTTAATCAATGGTATAATATCCTGTTCTTTCATACTGTCGAAAAAGACCCTGATACTAGGAAAGACCAAAGGCGAAAGGAGAAAAGGGCAGCGGAGGATGAGATGGTTGGATGGCATCACTGACTCAATGGATATGAGTTTGAACAAACTCTGGGAGCGAGAAGGACAGAGGAGCCTGGTGTGCTGCAGCTCCTGCGGTTGCACAGAGTCGGACATGACTTAGCCACTGAACAACAGCAATAATAATAATATCCTGATAGTGATTTGTGAAATCCAGAGATGTATCCCAATGAAACCACACCACAGGCCATCTGGCAATAAATTCTCTGTGCAGTAGATTGCAAACTGTTTTGAAAGCTAAACCATAGATCAGCCAGCAGTAAGTTGAACAGCTTCACGTCTTGGCTGCACCTGGTAGGCGAGCTGTCAGTTCCGTGACCAAGTGACCTGAGAAGGGAGGGAAGAAGGTGGGAGGCGGTGGAGGTGATGGAGACGGAGGCCCTGTCTACTAAGGCAGGTCCTGGAGGAGGCGGCCAGGGGCCTAAGACTCAACCACCAAAACTCAGAGAGAGAGTTTCCAGAGTGATTTAGAAAGTCTTCTGGATTGGGACATCCTCGTGGGATGAGGCTGAGTAGCAGAAGTTTCCAGGCGTGGGTCCAATTTGAAGTCCAAAAGGGTGTTGGCCAGAGTTGGGTAATCTGTCCACAGTGGACAGGGCCCCACCCTTGGCTGCCCCACGAGGAGGCTGGAGTCTTGTACTGAGAAGGTCTTAAGGAAGTCAGGGTGCTTGAGAGCCGTCTGGGGTTCCTATGGCTCCAATCCTAGGGGGCGATGGGACCCCCTCCAGACGGCAGGTGTCTGGTGAGACAATAGGGTGCAGGATGAGTGTCTCAGACAGACAGGATGAGGATGTGGTTTGGGGCTGGATTGTGATCCCCAAGTTCATGTGTTGAAATCTTAACTCCTAGCACCTTACAATGTGACTGTGTGTGGAGACGGGGTCTTTAAAGAGACAAAAAGTTAAAACAAGGTTATTAGGGAGGGCCGTGGTCCAGCAAGACTGGTGTCCTAAGAAGAAGAGGAGATTAGGTCACAGACAAGCCCAGAGGGACAACCACGTGAGGACTCAGGGAGAGGACAACCATTTACAAGCCAAAGAGGGAGATCCCAAAGAAACCGACCCTGGAAGCGTCGTGATCTTGGACTGCCGGCCTCAGAAGAGTGAGAAAATAAGTTCCTGTTGTTTAAGCCCCCCAGTCTATGTTCTTCTGTTTTGGCGGCTGGAGCAAACCAACACAGATACACAGAGACCAGAGGCCGCACCGGAGAGAGCCCCTCCCCAGGCCGCCGCGGCAGACCCAGGCCTGCCGAGCGGGGCAGGAGCGCCCGGCGTCCGCACAGGAACCTGACCTCTGTTTCTGGGGCAAGTGGGACGTCCTGAGGTCTGAGAATAAATACTAACCTGCTTGGGGAGACTTGACACAGGGCACACGTGGGGACCAAAAGCTAGGGCTGCCAGATAAAACATAGGACATTCTGTAAAATCGGGCTTTAGAATAAGCAAGATAGTTTTTATTTTAGTTTAAATACCTTCCAAATATTGACTGGAGTTGCTTATTTTTTAAACATTGTTTGCTGTTTATCTGCAATCCAAATTCACCTGACCATCTTGTATTTTTATCCTCTAAACTGGACAACCCTGCTCAAACATAAGGGCCTCTCTGGTGGCTCAGACAGTAAAGAATCTGCCCAAAATGCAGGAGACCCAGGTTCCACCCCTAGGTTGGGAAGATCCCCTGGAGGAGGAAATGGCTACCTACTCCAGTATTCTTGCCTGGAGCATCCCATGGACAGAGGAGTCTGGTGGGCCACAGTCCATGGGGTCGCAAAGAGTCAGACATGAACAAGCAAAGAGCCATCAGGTCCGGCAAGGAGGACAGAGGAAACAGAGGAGGAAAGGAGAGCTCAGGAGACCAACCAGGGCAGGGAGGGGACTGTCTAGGACGCAAGCAAAACTGGAATTGCAAAGAACGGTTTAACAGATTTCACCACATCAACATTTTATAACTAAAATGAAAGGAATAAGGAAAAGTAATAGACTAGGAGAATCACTCCAACAGTATGATGAAGCTGGTATGAATACAAAATACACATTTCAGTTTGGAAGAAAATTCTCAAAATCTCATTAGGCAAATAGGTACTAAGCATGTGATGGAGCAATTTGTACAAAAGAATCTACAATTTTCTAGCAAATCTAGAAAAGCATGCTGTCTTTTAATAATTTTTAAATGCAATTTCTTAGAAATTAAAGATCAACCTTCACCTTTTTTAATAAAACATTTTTTTAAAAAAAAAAAAAGCTAAAATACTTAGCAAGAGTGAAAATGTGGTTCAGCTGATAAGGCCCTTTCTGGCAGTAGAAACAATTTAGCAGTATATTCATACTTGTTGGCCCAATAAAATCATTCCTGATTTTATCCTAAGGGTAATCATTTAAAATGAAGAAGGAAAAACTGATAGGAAGTGGTGCCTTATTCCATTATCATAACTATAAAATTAAAACTATACTTGAATAATGACTGCAAGGGAACATGGAAAAATAAAAGCCTTTGATGTGAGTATATTTTTCTCTTTAAAGTTCCCTCTTGGCTCTTTAGTATATTCTTCCTTTATATGAACACATTTTAAAGTCAGAAGTGGTTCTATTTTTACCCACAAGGTTGTTGATGAAGATGTGCCCTGTAGGAATCCCCCCTGACTCCTGACATGCAGAGTTGGGGGTGTTAGCCCTTGGGGCCCCTGGACCTGGCTCATGGCACAGTTCCAGCCAGACTTCACTTCTCCCCATTGTCCGAATTGGCAGATCTAATTTTGGCTATCCAGACCTTTCAAACAGCTACTCAAAAGCTCTAAAAGATTCTTTTCTGGCCGCAGGTTCAATATACTGTCGGCTATTCTTAACGAAGAAAGATCTCATTTTTATGCCATGTATTTCTAAGGTCGCCATTTTTACGCCATGTGTTTTTAAACTGGAGTATTAACCCCGTTCATTCAATCTTCACACTGTCTTCTCTCAAGCCAAAGCCAAGCTCTAAGTAAGTTACTGTGTTGATAGTCTTTGCCTGGTCTGGAGTAATCATTTTTTGTTGTCAGTACACCATTTTCCAGCAGCTAGGAGGAGGGGGCAGTGGTCCTCTGGGTCACCCCAGAAGTGTCCGTGCTCTGCTTCCGGAAGAGATGACGCTGGTCAGTGGAGTGAGTGGGAGGAGGAGTCTTCATTGAGTGCATGCCAGATTTCAAGTTAATATCAAAAAGTGTGGGGCTCTCCTGAGCATCCCAGATCTTTCCTCAATGCAGATTCAGGAATAAGAGACGGCTCCTGTGTTACTGTGTTAACAGCACCACTGTGTGTTAGCTGCCCTAACAAGTTCCCCAAGTTCCCCAGACGAGGGGAGGCAGGGGCGGGGGGACTCAAACAGGAGACGTTATTTCCTGACCACTCTGGAGAACTGAGTGCCGAGGTCGGGGTGTCATCACGGTGGGTTCCTCCTGAACTCCTCTCCTGGGCTGGCAGATGGTGCGTCCTGCGAGTGTCCTCCCGTGGTCACCTCTGTTTGTCTGTGTGCAGTTGCGTCCTCCGAGTGTCTCCCCGTGGTCACCTCTGTTTGTCTGTGTGCAATGTCCTCCTCTTATAAGGACCCCAGACATCTCGGACCGGGGCCCACCCTAATGGCCTCGTTTTAGCTTAATTACCTATCCCTAGGTGCTGTCCGGTTCTGAGATACTGGGGTGAGGAGGTCGATCATGAATGTGGGAAGCCACAGCTCAGCTCAAAACAACCCAGAAGGTCAGGAGGGACCTTCTCTGGGCTTGGCCCCAGCGCCGCACAAGAATTCCAAGTGTTTCCTCACATAATCCCAGCATGCTCCGTATGCCAGCGAGTCATCAGTCCTGAGCTGAAGGCCCAGAGGAATGTGCCAGAGGAGCCTGGCTGACCTGCCCCGGGGTAAACAGCAGTATCAGCACATTCCTGAGAGGTCTGTCTCCAACCTGCGGTTCTCTCTGAGGACAGAAGCCTCGCACACACAAGCTCGTATGCCAGCCCCCAGCTGGTACCGCTGTGAAGCGAGTCTCCATCTGGGGTCCTTGGGTCCCCCCAGGGCTGGATGAGGTCTCCTTGCCTGGGCCCCCTGGGTTCTGGCCCCTCCTCCATATCCTGTCCTTCAGCCCGGCCCTGTGGCTAGATTGCAAGAGGCTGTGAAGCCTCTGCATGCCTGGGTCAGGGGCCTTGTTCCCATTTTCCTGCAGTTCCGCCATGCACCTTCATTCCTATCACTATTGCCAGCTAGACCCAGCCTCCCGTGCACACAGCCTCACTCCGATTGGCCTCCTGCTCAGACTGTGGCCACCCTGCCTCCGGGATGTATGGGATGGACTGATGATTATGCAGGGGCTTCACGCACCTTCCTGAACTCCCCACCTTCAAGAGTCCCTCTTTCACCCTTAGACCATTTGTTACAGCAGACAAGGGGTCCAGATTCATGTGCTTTATCTTTTAGCCAACCCAAGGGTTGGGTATGAAATCAGGGTACGGCAGGAGAAACCATCTGGCTCTCTCTGGAGCACACAGAGGGAAGCGTGTGTTCTGAGAGCCCTGGTGCATGTTGTTTTGACACCTAGCTCCTCTCGTCCCTGTTTGGGGGTGAGGCAGGCCCACACTCATTCAAGCAGACCAGTGCATCTGCACTGTTGGGCTCAACATAGCCCCAGAGGGTAGATGGCCTGGCTTTAGCAGGACTCCACCAGGAGTACCTAAAGAGGAACTAAAGAGCCTCTTGATGAGGGTGAGAGAAGAGAATGAAACAGCTAGCTTGAAACTAAACATTTAAACACCTGAGATCATGGCTTCTGGTTCCATCACTTCATGGCTAATAGATGGGGGGAAAATGGAAATTGTGACAGATTTTATTTTCAGTTCAGTTCAGTAGCTCAGTTGTTTCTGACTCTCTGCAATCCCATGGACTGCAGCACCCTGTCCATCACCAACTCCCAGAGCTTGCTCAAACTCATGTCCATCGAGTCGGTGATGCCATCCAACCATCTCATCCTCTGTCATCCCCTTCTCCTCCTGCCCTCAATCTTTCCCAGCATCAGGGTCTTTTCCAATGAGTCAACTCTTCACATCAGGTGGCCAAAGTATTGGAGCTTCAGCTTCAGTATCATTCAGTATCAGTATCATTCAGCTTCAGTATCATTCCTTTCAATGAATATTCAGAGTTGATTTCTTTAGGATTGACTGGTTTGATTTCCTTGCAGTCCAAAGGACTCTCAAGAGTCTTCTCCAACACCACAGTTCAAAAGCATCAATTATTCTGCATTCAACTTTCTTTACAGTCCAACTCTCACATCCATACATGACTACTGGAAAAACCATAGTTTTGACTGGACAGACCATTGTTGGAATTTTATTTTCCTGGACTCCAAAATCACTGCAGGTGGTGACTGCAACCATGAAATTAGGACACTTGCTCCTTGGAAGGAAAGGTATGACAAACCTAGACAGCATATTAAAAAGCAGAGACGTCACTTTGCCAACAAAGGTCCCTATAGTCAAAGCTATGGTTTTTCCAGTAGTCATGTATAGATGTGAGAGAGTTGGACCATAAAGAAGGCTGAGTGCTGAAGAATTGATGCTTTTGAACTGTGGTGTTGGAGAAGACTCTTGAGAGTCCCTTGGACTGCAAGCAGATTAAACAAATCAATCCTGAGGGAAATCAGTCCTGAATATTCATTGGAAAGACTGATGCTGAAGCAGAAGCTCTAATACTTTGGCCACCTGATCCAAAGAGCCGACTCATTGGAAAAGAGGAAAAGACGCGGAAGCTGGGAAAGATGGAGCACAAAAAGACAAGGGGGTGACAGAGGATGAGATGGTTGGATAGCATCATCAACTCCATGGACATGAATTTGAGCAAACTCTGGGATACAGTGAAGGACAGGGGAGCCTGGCGTGCTACGGTCCATGGGTCAGACATGACTTAGTGACTGAACAACCACAACTAGGGTGGCTGCCTTACTCAGAAGACAGACTGGTTTTATTCTGCCAAGAGGTCCATAGATGAGACGCAACGTTTGCACCGGGGAAGCAATTTCAAACCAAGTGGGAAACAGCACCATTCAGCTGCCTGTTAGCTTCATGGCCCAGGACACGGTGTCCAGGCCTCTGGAGAGCCTGCCCATGATATAAAATATATGTCAGCCTTGTCAGTTGTTACCACAGTCCCAGCAAGGCTGGAGAAAACTCTCCAGGAGTCAAACTGAGTGGATAGCTCAGTGCAGGGTTACGTGTCTTTTCCCTGGGCAACCCCAGTCTCTCAAACATGGCACCAGCAGTTAACTCTTGGCTTGCCTGCCACTGTGAAGTGAAAGGGAAAGTGTTAGCCGGTCAGTCAGGTCCAACTCTTTGCAATCCTGTGGACCATAGCCTGCCAGGCTTCTCTGTTCATGGGCATTTTCCAGGCAAGAGTATTGGAGTGGGTTGCCATGTCCTTCTCTAGGGGATCTTCCTGACCCAGGGGTCAAACCTGGGTCTCCTGCATTGCAAGCAGATTCTTTACTGTCTGAGCCACCAGGGAAGCCCTGCCTGCCACTGTACCACTGATTTAAAAATAAATAAATAAAAGCTTGTGTTAACACAGCATTGTTAATCAAGTGTACTTCAATAAAATCTTAAGAAAGAACAACCTAAACTATTTTGCTTTATATTTCTTGTAATACGGGCTCAGAAATGATCCATAAAACTCTTCATTACTTAAAGCAAGAGAGTATCACATGCAAAGGCAGTGAAATCTCAGGAATATGTTTCACATTTGGAAGTATAGGGCAATCTAGAATTTTCTAGCTCACTGGCCTTTTTTTTTTTTTTTTTGTCACTAAGCATTATATGGACCAATATTGGAAGAAAATAGAATAACAGAAAAGAATTCAAGACCTGAGCTTGACAGAAGGCCAGCCAACAGTGCTTTCAGGAAAATTCCAGGCATGGGGGAGGCATGCGCCCCCTCCTGCCTGTCCTCTATGATTGCAGGGGTGGGGCGCTTCGGAAAGCAATCTCTTCTCTCTCCATGTTTTGATGTATTTGGAAGACATCTTCCAAAATATAAGGTACTCAACTCTAAAGAATTCTTTTAGAGAGCAAGTTGTTCAGTTTCTAGGCTACACCCCATCACTCACCCATCCTTGCAGACCCAGAGAGGCTGGGGCTTCAGGAGCAGAGAGCAGAGGGTTTTCTCTATGGGGTTTCTCTAGAGTTATGACTGGTCACGTTTGACACTTGCTCCCTATTTTCTGGGATAAACACTCTCCCAAACTGCTGAAAACAAGACAGCCTTGCTCTGAATTTCCACGGACATTTGCCATCAATATCAGGAGTATTGCTTGGTGGTGGATCGGGCTTCTGGACAAATGGCCATGTACTAAAGCAAAGGATAGTGACATAAAAAAAAGCCAACACAGTACAAGACTTGTATGTAGAAGAAACAACTTTTCTTTATTCCATTTATTACTAATCGACACTTTAAGCCACCACTCACCGGTTTGGGAAGAAAATGCCTAATGTTTATTCTGTCATTGTTTAGTTGTAAGTCTCGTGTCTGACTCTTTGGGACCCCATGGACTGCAGCACAGCAGGCTACTCTGTCCACAGGACTTTCCAGGCGAGAATACTGGGGTGGGTTGCCATTTCCTTCTCCAGGGGAACTTCCCAACCCAGGGATTGAAACTGCATCTCCTGCTTTAGCAGGTGGATTCCTTACCACTGAGCCACCAGGGAAAATATTTATTCTACTTAAACTTTAACTCCATCCAATAAACTCAAAAATTGCTTTTATCTTTCCTGGGGGGGAAAAAATTCTGTTTTTCAGATAAAATTCCCCCTCAGTCTGCACCTCTCCTTAAAGTGTCTTTCCTATCCGTTTGTCTACCACTAAAAGGAGTGGTGTGGCTGTAGGAACTTGCACTTGCAGGGGAAGAATTGAGGTTTGAGTGCAGAATTTTCTGGTGTCTGGATGAGGACCTGTGTCCCCAAGCTGCTGCTGGCCTTGTTGGCATTTCCTACTCACATCACAGGGGTGAAAGGCCATCTGGCTGGCCAGGGAGGGGCCACGCTCTTGGTGACCTCCTCGGGGACCTCAGCAGGTACCAGAGCCCCTCTGTGACCCTGATTCTGGTTTTAGGACTTGGCCCTGTAGCAACAGACCCCATTCCCAGGCTGCCTGAGTCACTTTGTGGGACAGAAATAAGAGGTGACCAGCAGGAATGGGGGCAGCGCGATGCTGGCTTTAGAGGGCAGTTCTCAATTGTGGTCCTGGGGCAGTGGCATCAGCACCACCTGGAAACTTGCTGCAAAGGCAGAGTGTCAGGTGTGAGAGCTGGACCATGAAGAAGGCCGAGCGCCAAAGAGTTGATGCTTCTGAAATGTGGTGTTGGAGAAGATTCCCGAGAGTCCCTTGGACAGCAAGGAGATCAAACCAGTCATTCCTAAAGGAAATCAATTCTTAATATTCATTGGAAGGACTGATGCTGAAGCTGAAGTTCCAATACTTTGGCCACTTGATGTGAAGAACTGACTGATTGGAAAAGACCCTGAAGCTGGGAAAGACTGAAGGCAGGAGAAGGGGACGACAGACGATGAGATGATTGGATGGCATCACTGACTCAATGGACATGAGTTTGAGCAAACCCCAGGGTATGGTGAGGGACAGGGAGGCCTGGAGTGCTGCAGTCCAGGGGGTCACAAAGGGTCACAACTGAGCGACTGAACAGGGCCCACCCCACCTCCTGAGTCAAGACTCCCGAGGGTGGGACCTTGTTTTAACAAGCCCAGCAGGGGAAGCTGGCATTCTTGAAAGTGAGAGCCTGGCGAAAGTCACCCTCCTGGGTACTCATGAACTGGGAAAACAGGACTTGTGGTCAATTGCTCAAGCTTTTTGGTTTTTTATGATTTGGAATCTGTGTTCCAGCAACTTCAGAGGCTACCCAGTAATAGGATGAGTTTGATCACACATTTTCCACCCCTTCGTCTTGCTGAACGTCACAAGGAGAGAGTAAGGCATGGATGCCCGTCCTGCCTTGACCCCAACACAAGGTCATGACACAACAGGCCCTTCCTGGAAGGAAGGTCAGTAGCCCCAGGGGTGCAGCATTCAGGGAGCTGGGGCTGGGCCCAAATCCATAAGCCCATTTCCAGAAAATCCACACATCCATCTGTTATAAATGAGCATGCATTCCTCCTGACAGAAAGCCTCTTCTGCAGCCAGGAGGGTGAGCGGGTCATTGGGAGGAAGGGTGGCGGTTGGAATTTCTGTCTTTCCAGAGCACGGCTGTCAGCATTTTGGAAGGCTCCCGAAGGCCATGGGTCCACCCAAACCACGGCCGGCCTGGAGCTGGGGTTTCCTGAGCCAGCTTGGTGGGGCTCCCGTGTCCTCGACCCAGGCTATGGCCCTCTCTGGGTGAGGGCCCCGGTCCCCAGGGGGTGCCCAGCGCTGGCCCCACCCTGTGGTCTCCACTGCCCCGAGGCTAGAGGGAAGGGTGTCTCCAGCACCTCTCTGGTCCCGGGAGGCCAGCCGGCTGCAGCTGCCAGGGACCTTGTGAGCTGGAGAGCTGTGCACCCCCGTGTCGTCAGGGCACCCCCCTGTCCTCCTAACTCATTCATTTGTAGGTGCTTTAGGCACAATTCTGCTGGCCAGAGGTTTTGAAAGTCAGCTTTTAGATTTTAACTTTTAGAATTAATAAGAGTTTAGGAGATGGATTATCTGCCTAGAAATGCAGTGCGTCTGGCCGCGCACATTACCCCAGAAGTCAAGCTATACGTGTGTGTGGTGGGGGCAGTGGGGGGATTGGGAGACGCAGAGCCTGACACCAGAAGATCTGGGATGGCTTTGCAAATCCAAACCACCCTACAAATTGTCCTTTTCTTACAGATTAAAGCTGATCACCCACTTCCTCGCTGATGCTTCTGAGCAAGTGTGCCCTTTAGCGAGTGTTTGGCTAATGAGTCGACCCGGTCACCACCGCCCCCGCCCCCAGCAGCCCAGCACCCTCTGCGGCAGAGGAGACACATCCTCAGGACAGGAATCCCCCAGATTGTCAGAGCTCCTCTTGTGGCTCAGTTCTCCAGAAATAGCATCTTTCTAACATGGCAGCCCCTCAGGATTGAATGTGAACCCCAGGACTCTCTGGTGGCCTCCCTGAGGCTGCCGGGCCTGCTTCCCTGGGTGGGCAGGACCCCCAGAGCTGGGCTTGTTGGGCTGAAAAGAAGTGGTCCAGTCTCCCATCACAGGACGCCCCCAAGCATCCTGCGTTCACCCCAGCCTCTGTGTGTTCACTGCAAAGAGGGTGGATTTCATTCTGCTTCTAAAACGTCCCCTCCATGAAAACACCACCTGTTCAGAAAATTTTCTCTGCCTGGACCTGTTCCCGTGAAAGGGCGGAGTGCACACTCTCTAGGGTGCATCAGTGGAATCACAGGATTATTTATTTTCCTCAGCATTGGGCCATTTATTATATGAAAACATGCATTTATTACTTAATAGGAGAAAAAATGCACACATTTCAAAGGTAATAGAAAGACAGTGTCAGCCTCCCCCAGCTGCCCCCTGGCTGTTGCCCAGGTCCTGGAATCACACACACACATTCTCTGCAGGGGGGATGCTTGGGGGAAGAGTGTCTGAAAGATGCAGCCTGTGGGGACCTAAGACAGACGGGAACCATCCGGTCTCCACCCGGTGACACGCATCACCAGGTAAAACACACCCACACCCCCTGAGGCTCTCTTCCCTCAAGGCTCACTCCCGTGCCTCCGCAGGCTGAGGGAAGGGGGACTGCTGAGTCCCAGTGTCCCAGAGTCAATCCTAAAGGCAATCAACCCTGGACATTCACTGGAAGGACTGATGCTGAAGCTCCAATCCTTTGGTCACCTGAATGTGAAGAGCCGACTCATTGGGAAAGACCCTGATGCTGGGCAGGAAGAGAAGCGGGTGACAGAGGATGAGATGGTTGGAGGGCATTATCAACTCCATGGACATGAGTTTGAACAAACTCTGGGAGATACTGAAAGACAGGGAAGCGTGGCATGCTGCAGTCTCTGGGGTCGCAAAGGGTCGGACCCAACTTAGTGACTGAACAACAATGGTCCCAGAGTGAAAACTCCAGTTCTTGGTGCCATCTTGAACTTACCAGACAGGGGAACTTTTTTCTGTATCGTAAGCTTTTCTCTTGAAGAAGTTAGAGGGGCTTAAACATAGCTAGGGACAGGAAGAGAGACTCTGGCTGACAAGTTCTTACCCTTCTGTTGATGAAGAGTTGCGAGCAGGGTGGGGTGATGATGCTTAAGCACAAAAGGCCAACAGCCAAGGAAAACTACATATGACTGGGTTGGCCTGCAACAATGTCCTAGATTATTTCTCAGCCCCATCCCCAGCCTCGGATTTCCTCTTGGGGCCTTTGCACAGTCCTTAGCTCTCTCTGGGAGTCCCTAAGGGTCCTTCTCAGGGCCAGCTTATCCAGTAAATGGGCCACCTCTCCTCCCGAGCCAGGCTGAGTTAAACCCTATTGCAGCCAGATGGTTAGACCCTAACCTACCTTAGCCCAGTGGTTCCCAACCCTCAGCAGTCAGACTTGCATCTTAATCCCGGGGCATGGGTGGGAGACTAGATGAAAAACAGATACCTGGGCCTCACTCCCACAGCTTCTGAGTCAGTAGTCTGGGTTGGGCCTGAGAGGACGCATTTCTAATATACAGTTGATTGTTGAGGACCACCTTTCAGAATCACTGTGCTAACCCTTGCTCCTTAAAGTGTGGTCCACAGACCGGCAGCATCACCCAGAAATGGGTTAGAAATCCACCATCATGGGCCAGACCCAGAACTGCTGATTCAGAGTCTGCATTTTAACAACATTCCCAGGGGATTCACATAAGTTTGGGACCAGCTGCATTTGGACAACAAGAGCTCTGTCTTATTTTTCTGCATGTTCCCAGCATCTGGTAAAGGAAAGGAGGCCAGGGGAGGGGTCTTGGGGGCAGGTATTCTAGTTTGAGAGGAAACCCTGTCCTGGACATGGGTGCCTACCACAGCATGGATCAGACTTTCCCATAGTGGGTTATTTGGCACCAAGAGGAAAATCACCCAGCATCTCTTATGCCCTCCCTATGAGGTTCTGGAATCTCATGTTGAACATACCATCACTTTTCTGCCCAGGCGACTTAAGGAAAATTCAAACCTGGATGAGCAAAAGGAGAGTTTCACAGGTGTGTTTTCACATCGCCTTCTGGAAAGAGGGAGGTACAGGGATTGACTCCCATACCATGGTGCCTCTGTTGCAGGCCCCAAAGGAATGGCCTGTAGTCTTGGCTGTCTGGGTCCAGCCCAGACCTCAGCTTTCTGTTAATGATTTTGCCATCAATTTGTTGTTATTCAAAGTTTTTAAACAGATATTCACAGGACTGGGAGTGCAGTGGTGCGCTGTGGGCCTCTGAGGCTTGGCTCCATGCCCACTGCTGATGGTTTGCTATCTGGAGCTCTGCTCGCCACAATTCTGCAGACACACAGCACACGGGACAGGTAGGCACCTCTGCAGGTGAGACCAGAACTGGGCGATGCTGAATGTTTTCATCTGGGCGGATGTAACAAAATCCCCTGCACTCCCCAGGTAGAATAGTCCACGAGGAAGGACCTCTTCTTGGGATGGAAGCAGTCTAAATGTCCCTCGACAGGTGAGTGGATAAAGAAGATGTGATACATATATACAACAGGCTATTGCTCAGCCTAAAAAAAACGGAGTGATGCCATTTGCGGCAGCGTGGATGGACCTAGAGATTATCACGCTGAGTAAAGTAAGTCAGAGAAAGACAAATGCACGTGATTCCACTTGTAAGTGAATCTAAAATACGACACGAATGAACACATGTATGAAACAACAGCAGACACAGACGCAGAGCAGACTTGTGGTTGCCCAGGGGCAGTCGGGAGAGGGAGGCATGGACTGAGAGTTTGGAGTTACTGGAAGAAAGATCATTATGTATAAAATGGAAAATTAACAAGGTCCTACTGTAGAGTCCAGGAAACTACACTCAGTATCCTGTGATAAACCATAGTGGAAAAGAATGTGAAAAAGAAGATATGTGTGTGTGTGTGTGACTGAGTCACTTTGTTTTACAGCAGAAATTAACACAATACTGTGACTCAACCATACTTCAATAAAATAAAATTTAAAAATATGTGGTACGGCTAAGATTTGCCCAGGAAATATCTTGTAAAATAAGCATACAAATCAGGGAATTTAAAAGAGCCATGTTATGATGCGTTGGGTCACGGGTGGAGCCTGAAGTGACCGCAGAACTGAGTCAGGTGCTGACTCAGGGTGAAGGGGAGAAATACGCCCTTCCCTGTCTGCTCTCCTGCACACACATCTCACAAAGGTAATGTCACCTTACACTCATATGTCAGCTGATCTCCTTCCTTCCCCAGAATTATCTCAAACACTTTTTCCTGAAATACGAGTTTTGAAGAATACAGTTGGGAGGGGGCACCAGATAGGAGGGCCTGGCATCCCACTTCAGTATCTTGCCTGGAAGGTTCCAGGGACAAAGGAGCCTGGCGGGCTCCCAGTGCATGGGGCTGCCAAAGAGCTGGGCGTGACTGAAGCGGCTTAGCACACACCACACACACACCAGGTAGGAATGCGATTCTTGTGTTCCAGCACTGAGGGCCTCCTTCAGCTCTTGCTTCCAAAAGCCTTTCCTTCCTCCCAGCCCACAGCCCTGGGCAAGCTCACTCTGAGTCTGACAACACCTGCATTTTGGCCTTGGTCTTTGAGACATCGCACGGGGTACACCTGAGGCTACATACCTACTGGGTCAGCTTCGTCCCCTGAGGTTGGAGGACGACAGATGGAGGCAGGAACTGACCTTGCCTTCGACCTGGGGCCCCAAGCCAGGGGAGGTTGAGCTGGGTCTGCAGCTGCTTCCAAAAGGTGATCTTTTCATTTCTCAAAGGAGGGGCGGGGGGCGGGGGGCTTCCTCAGCATCTACATCATCCTGTCCCCTTACCCCCACCACCCTGATGACCCACAGTGGCCTGGAAGGGCACAAACATTTCACTGCAGGACAAGGGACTCTGGAGGCAAAATCTCTGCATGTGGGAGTATTGTCTTCTAGGAGACGGACCTGGCTTTCCAGCTCCCCAGCCCAATTCTCTCCTGGTTCAGCTTCACAGGAAGCTTCCAGAGAAGACCGGGGCCTCTGCACTGGGCCCAGTTGGAGCCCTTCTGGTGAGCCTGTCCATGGCGTGTCCACCACCGGCGGTTCCCTGGACTCTGCCCACAAGGCTCCCCGAGCCAGACCTCCCTCCTCCCGGCCGGCGGTCAGCTCCTCTGAGCCGCATCTGCTTGCAGCGTTTCTGGCTGCTCCACCCGTCATGGCCGTGAATCATCTGCCTTCCCTCATTCTTTGAATTGAGACCTTCGCTGAAATCCCCCAGGTCTTTCCCTACCAATGGGTCTTAGTCACCGACCTCGCAGATGTCATGAACTTTCCCCTCCTCGCCTTCAAGATCACAGCCAAGATTAGCATCCAGCACTGTGTTCTCACAACACAGGAATGATTTCAACTCCACCTTTACTCCTCTTTCCAGACTCGGAGGGCTGTTTGCAAACTAATGATAGGTTTGGCTTCCTGTGCCCACCTGGCCACATCTGCCTGCCATTAATTAAAGAGGACGATTCTTTATTTGGATCAGGAGCTGGAAAACCTCAATGTTGAGATGCTGTGGCTTTTTCCAAAATCAGAAAGCAAGTACAAGAAGTTGACCAGAAAACACTCCCCTTTTCTTTCAAACTTTGCTTCATGGTTGAGAGATTGTGTTGTCACAAGCGTCTGAGTGTATGTTTATGTGACTGTCTGTGTGTGAGTACATGTGTGTCTGTGTGAGAGACTGAGGATATGTGTGGGAGTGTGTGTGTGTGTGTGTGTGTGTGCATTTTAATCTGTGTCTGTTGCTTTCTGATCTTAGCCACATGGGCACAGACCTTCGGGACCAACCTGGGAAGCGATAGTGGGTGCTGTGATCAGGCAAACTTAACCTTCATCCCCAGCTCACTTCCCTGCTGCCTGACTCCAGGTGGAGACTGAAAGACCCAAAGGCTCATGTTCCAGTCTCCGTTGGCAAGAGGTGCCCATGTGATGAAGTTCTGGAGGGTGAGACTGTGTAAGGTCCAGGCTACCCTGTGGTCACATAAACCTGGCATATTAGTTGCTTAGCCCAACAGGGCTCATTTCTCACTCACACTGCCTCCCCTTGTGATCTATTGTGGTCTCTGCTGCACAGGGTCCCCTGGGGATGCAGCCTGATGCGGCTTTACCATTTTGCATATGCCCCATCTAGAACATTCGATTTCTGAGGCCACCACTGAAAGGAAGAGGAAGATGGAGGAATTTCAGGCTTTTGACTGCCATGGCTATCATATGCCACATTTGCTCACTGTCAATGGGACAGAGCTTGCATTTCAATCTAATTACCAGGACAGTTAAGAATGTAGGGAACAGATTTGCCATGTCCTGGGTAAGCACTAATCACCACAAAGATGTAACTATAATGCTGGGGTCTGGGGTTACTTCTGGACAAACATTGCCTTTCCTGATAAAAGGGCCAAACACAATCGTTTCCCTCTAAGTTATGCATGGCCTTGATGGCTGGTGCTGTGGCAGCCTTCATGGGACTGTGACCCAGCAGAGCAACACACTAAGGACTATGGAATGCAAAGAGCCTTGGTGCCATTGGTGAGCAGCTGTGTTGATCCTGGCTTGCTGATTCCAGATGTCCTATTCTCTGAGAAACCCAGCCCTGTTTGTTTAGGCCACTGTTAAGCTGCATCTTCTGTTACTTGCATATAAACTCAAAGCAGATATGGAGGCTTTGAAGAGAAGGTTGGATTTGAGAAACTATTTGTAACACAAATTATATAATGGGAGAGGGGATAGGAAGAAAAGAGAGAAGAGTGGAAGAGATACTCCAGCTATGAGGTTCTGTTGAGAAAGAGTTGGTACAGAATTCCTGCTTTTTAGTAAAATGAGTGTCTATCCAATCAGGGCTTGTCCCGGCTAAGATCGCACTCTGTAAGGACAGCCATGGACCTTACGACTCTGTCATGACTGGTAGAAAGTTCCAGAGCCTTCGTCACCAATACACCATCCCAGGCTTCTGAACATAAGAGGATGTCACTGGGGGCCCTGAGCCCTTAGGGAAGAGACAACATCCGCTTGACCCTCCTTCATCTCTCCATCTCCCACTAAGCCACAGTCCCAGACAGAGCCAGGCTAGGGCGATTCTGCTCTCATTATACATTTTTCAAAACTCTCACTTCCCTATCCACTCACAGACATGGGGCAACACAAACGAGATGCTCGGTGATCTGATCTCAGATTAATGACAACTCTTTCCTGCACAACTGTGCCCACAGCTCACCTCCCATTTCCTCTTCCTGTTCGGCCACATTGTGCACAGGTGGCCCTGACTGGGATGTCATGCACAAGACTCTCAGCTTTCTGTCCACATTTGCTGGGAGATCAGATTCTGAGGATGAGGGACACGGGCGTCTCCGAGGGTCTGACTGTGGCCACCCCTTCCTTCCAGGCATGGAGCATGGATGCAAGCTCAGCCCAGGTGCTCCTTCAGGAAGACAGCTTCCTTCTCCCCTCATTGAGAGGAAAGGAGGTTAGAGACCATCCCCCGCCCCTCCCTGCACCGCACA
Source organism: Bos javanicus (assembly GCF_032452875.1). Classification (NCBI taxonomy): domain Eukaryota; kingdom Metazoa; phylum Chordata; class Mammalia; order Artiodactyla; family Bovidae; genus Bos; species Bos javanicus. The sequence continues at coordinate 116,694,372 of NC_083870.1, forward strand.
CACACACCTTCCGGCCTGAGGCTTCCCCAAACCCCTCTGGAAGCCCCTGACCCTGTGCAACCCCCTTTGGTACCTGTCATCCCCCTTTTCTCTGCTACCCAAGCCCAGAGCCAGAGGGAGTTTCTATTTGCCCATTTCAGGGTCACATGGAAAGCTAATCAGGCAGAAGAGTCAGGGTTGGGGGCAGGATGGTGTTTAGAAAGAGATCAGAGCTGGAGATGAGGAAAACTGGCTGCAGACACGGCTCTGCCACAGGCCAGGGCCTTGACCCCATCCAGTCACCTCACCTGTTGGGCATCCGTGCTCTCATCTAGAGAACAATGGTTCGAAAGGATTGAAAGTCCCTTCGCTGTTCACCTGAAACCGTCACAACGATGTTAATCAGCATGTGAAAGTGAAAGTCGCTCAGTTGTGTCTGGCTGTTTGCCAGGAATTCTCCAGACCAGAATCCTGGAGTGGGTAGCCTTTCCCTTCTCCAGGGTATCTTCCCAACCCAGGGATGGAACCCAGGTCTCCCGCATTGCAGGCGGATTCTTTACCAAGCTACTAAAGAAGCTCCAGTAAAAAATAAAAAGTTTAGAAAAATATAGATATAACATTTTTTCATGGAAAAATTAGCATTTTATTAACTTGATAAAAGGATATGTGATAGAGCATCTTAGAATCCCATAATAAAGGTAACTCTTTTCTTTGTGACAAAATGTAGCCCTGGAAATTGTATCAGAAAGCACTGTTTATAATAGCCAGGACATGGAAGCAACCTAGATGCCCATCAGCAGATGAATGGATAAGAAAGCTGTGGTACATATACACAATGGAGTATTACTCAGCCATTAAAAAGAATACATTTGAATCAGTTCTAATGAGGTAGATGAAACTGGAGCCTATTATACAGAGTGAAGTAAGCCAGAAAGAAAAACACCAATACAGTATACTAACACATATATATGGAATTTAGAAAGATGGTAACAATAACCCTGTGTATGAGACAGCAAAAGAGACACTGATGTATAGATCAGTCTTATGGACTCTGTGGGAGAGGGAGAGGGTGGGGAGATTTGGGAGAATGGCATTGAAACATGTATAATATCATGTATGAAACGAGTCGCCAGTCCAGGTTCGATGCACGATACTGGATGCTTGGGGCTGGTGCACTGGGACGACCCAGAGGGAGGGTATGGGGAGGGAGGAGGGAGGAGGGTTCAGGATGGGGAACACATGTATACCTGTGGCGGATTCATTTCGATATTTGGCAAAACTAACATAATATTGTAAAGTTTAAAAATAATATAAAATTTTAAAAAAAAGAAATAGCCATTTATAAGTAAAATAAAATGCAAATGCAATCTACACAATCAAAAAGTTAGGATAGCAAATAAAATATGAAAAGTATTTTAAAATATTGTTAAAAGGATCGTATTCCACAAATATGCTGCTGCTGCTGCTGCTAAGTTGCTTCAGTTGTGTCCGACTCTGTGCGACCCCATAGATGGCAGCTCACCAGGCTCCCCTGAATCTCCAAAAATATTTTACAATAAAGTTTGGAGATTAAAAAAAAAGAAATAACTGAATTACTCCTTTTAGGAGTTAGTAGTTTCAAATTTTCAAATGTGTTTCTTAGCAAGCTGCACCTCTTGGAAATGAGGGACCTCTCCAAGCTTACCCCCGACCTCCCTGCACTCTCACTGAGATTCTGGAAGGTTCCAGAATGTCCCCCTTGCCTCTGACTCCACCAATGTCACAACTTTCCCCTGACTCCTGGAGATCCTTTGGTGGATGAAATATCCCCACATCTGCTGTTTTACTGCAGCGCAGTTGCTCTGTGCACACACAGCTCATTGTTTTATTCTTTCCTCTTGAACCACAGTCAAGACTTTCAAAAGGGATAAAACAGAACGGTCCCTGCAGGGCTGCTGTTCAGCACAGACACCCAGGAGCCTCGGGGTGTGTCAGCCATCAGTTCCCAGCAGACCTCAGGAGGCAACCACCCGAGGCTGCAGTTCTGAACTGCTCTGGAAGCATGTTTTACAACTGAACAGGAGGGAGTTGCCAGGGAGCTGCCCCTTCAATATCTTCTGTCTCTACAAGTTTTAATTGGGCACCCAGAGGCATAGAAATGATTTCTTTTCAGTAGTAAAAGAATCTCTAAAGAGATAAGCCTCCATCCCCCAGGGGAGCTGAAGGAACAAGAGTGTGAAGTGAACTCTGGTAGGAATGCAAGCCGGTAACTTGTGATCCCCAGAGTTGAAAAGTTTAGGGTCATCTCGGTCTACAGAAGACAACTAGGTAAGTCCCACCTGTCAACGAATTGTCATGTATCCTGCTTTATGGACTGACTAGCTACTTATTTCCCGTGAGCAGATGGCTCAAATGAACCCAGAGATTAGGCCTAGAGAAAATTATTTTGACAACCTAAGCCCCAGTAAACAAGAAATTCCGTGAAGGGAGTTAGCACTCCGCACATGGTCGGAATCCTACAAATACTAATTCTTCCTCCTAAATTGTTCAGTCGCTAAGTCCTGTCCAACTCTTTGTGACCCTATGGATTCAGCAGACCAGGCTTCCCTGTCCTTCACTGTCTCCTGGAGTTTGCTCAAATTCATGTCCATGAGTCAATGATGCTGTCTAACCATCTTATCCTCCGCCACCCTCTTCTCCTTTTGCCCTCAATCTTTCCCAGCATCAAGGTCTTTTCCAGTGAGTTGGCTCTTCTCATCAGGTAGCCAAAGTATTGGAGCTTCAGCATCAGCCCCAGCCCTTCCAATGAACATTCAGAGTTGATTTCCTTAAAGAGATAGATACGTAGACACACACACACACACACAAATTGTCAAATGAGGCGATACGTAGGGTAGCCTGGACCGTCAGGGAGGTGGTAGACTTATTTCCTAAGAAGAGGCAGTCCAGCCTACTATCCTTCTGTAGTATGACCTTGCTTCTCCCCCATTGAGAAGCCGAGTCCCCGGGTCCTTCTTGAATTTGAGTAGGGCCCATGATCTTTCTTGATCAATAGAATGCGGCCGAAATGATGCTGTGTACCTTCCCAGGCTGAGCCTAAAATCTGTAGTGTTTGTTACTTTCAACTCTCCTTCTTAGAAGTCAGGCACCAGCAGAGAAGCCCCGCACTCCAGATGCTATCGTGCTGTGAGCAAGCCCAGAGCAGCCGATGAGAACTGGTGGCTTGAGGAGGGGGACGTCCAAGTGCCAGACCTGCAAATGAAATATCCTAGGACCTGCCAGGGAGAAGGCAATGGCACCCCACTCCAGTACTCTTGCCTGGAAAATCCCATGGATGAAGGAACCTGGTAGGCTGCAGTCCATGGGGTCGCTAAGAGTCGGACATGACTGAGCAACTTCACTTTCACTTTTCACTTTCATGCCTTGGAGAAGGAAATGGCAACCCACTTCAGTATTCTTGCCTGGAGAATCCCAGGGACGTGGGAGCCTGGTGGGCTGCCATCTTGGGGTCGCACAGAGTCGGACACAACTGAAGCGACTTAGCAGCAGCAGCAGCAGCAGGACCTGTCAGGCCAATCCAGGCAGCCAAATCCAGCCTACTGTGTGATCCCAACCAGTGTCATCTGAGTCAGAAAGGTCACCTGCCTGAGACTCCTGACCCATGTAATCCAGAACAAACAAGAGGATGGCAGCATGAAGCCACAAATTTAAGGCTGATTTTTTTTTTTAATGCAGGAGTAGATAAATCAAGTTTTGCAGAGTAAATCTGAGAAAGAGTAAAATAATTTCACTTCTCCATAGGATCTTTTCTTCTAGCATCCCCAAATTCTTAAAACAATGAGTTTACATTCAAAAGTAAGTAACCTACTATATAGCACAGGGAACTATTTCAATATTTTATAAAAACCAATAGTAGGAAAGAATCTGAAAAAGAATATATATATATATAAAACTGAATCACTTTTCTGTACACTGAAACTAATAAAACATTGAAAATCAACTATTCATCAATTTTTTAAAAAATGATGTATTCATAATAGAGTATTTGCTATCAAAAGTTGGAAGTGCCTTAAATATATTTGTAATAAATCTGAGCTCTTTTGCAAAAGAAAACTAAAAATTTTTAAAAGTAGTCCACAGATATTGTCAAAGGATCTGGGGATTCATTTACTTAGCAAGGATTTGATAAACATTTTTTTCATATTAAGCATTTTTATATATATTGATATATGCATGTGTGCTCAGTCACTTCAGTAGTGTCTGACTCTGTGTGATACTACGGACTGTAGCCCACCAGGCTTCTCTGTCTATGGGATTCTCCAGGCAAGAATACTAGAGTGGGTTGCCATGCTCTCCTCCACGGGATCTTCCCAAACCCAGAGGTCAAACCTGGGTCTTCTGCATCTTCCGCATTATAGGCAGATTCTTCACCCACTGAACCACCAGGGATGTCTTATATTGATATATATCATATGTATTATTACATATATCTCATATATCATCCCCATCTACAGGGAGCTTAAAATCTGACAGTATAGGCTAGGCATATACACATGGAATGTTAATAAATTACAGTCAAACCTATGGTTTTTCCAATAGTCATGTATAGATGTGGGAGTTGGACTATAAAGAAGGCTGAGTGCTGAAGAACTGATGCTTTTGAGCTGGGCTTCTGGAGAAGACTCTTGTCTTTAGAGTCCCTTGGACAGCAAGGAGATCAAGCCAGTCCATCCTAAAGGAAATCAACCCTGAATATTCATTGGAAGGGCTGATGCTGAAGCTGAAGCTCCAACACTTTGGCCACCTGATGCAAAGAGCCAACTTATTGGAAAAGAACCTGATGCTAGGAAAGACTGAGGGCAGAAGGAGAAGGGGGGTGACAGAGGATGAGATGCTTGGATGGCATCACTGACTCCATGGACGTGAGTTTGAGCAAGCTCCAGGGGTTAGTGGAGGACATAGAAGCCTGGTGAGCTACAGTCCATGGGGTCATAAATAGTGGGACATGACTGATCGACTGATCAACTGAACAGCAACAATATATGAGTATAGCTAAGAGGTGTCTAATTTCTCTTCTGGCTTTAAAATTCCATGAGCCATGGGGCTGGTATACAAGGACTGACCCTAGGGAAGACCCGTTCGGGTCCGTGAGCATCCAAACCTGAAAACTGAACAGACAAGCTTATTAAACGGGGCTTTATTTTTCTGGCATCACATAAAGTCCATAGGCAGGCAGCCAAGGTCAGACACCTCTCCTGTGCCTTCAGGACGCAGGAAACTCCCATTTCCGCCTCTGATTCTCAGTAGGCAGCTTTTGTCCACATGCTCCCCGGATGGATGCACCACCTACAGAGAATTTGCTCACATTTCCAGGCAGGAAGAAAGAATAAGAAAGGAGAACACTCCAAAGGAAATGTCAGCTCCATGTGTCCCTTTTAATCAATGACTTTCCTAGAAGCCTCACCCATGAGCCTGCTCCTTAACTCTTCCTGGCCAGAACTAAGTGGCAGGCCTGTCCTTAAACTCTTGGGCACGCCCAGACAGATGCTGACTTCCGTTGATAAGGAAAATGGACTAGCTTGCCCTGGGAATTGAAAGGAAGGAAGGGGAGAACCTACACTGGAGTCAACTAGAGTCCACCATGGTCAGAAAGTCAGTAGGAGAAACAGGTGTTTGGACAAGGTGAAATGCAATGGGCATATGGCAGAAAGAGTTGATGGGGGCTTCCCTCTTTCCTGGGTGCTTTTGTGTAGGAGAAAAGAGTACCCGCAGACTCAACTTCAGGTAATGTTTAGACTTTGCTATTTGGAGCTAATTCTCTAACTCTCTTTGCTCAATGTATTCTTCCCTAATTCTACTTCACATACCATTTTGCTCTTCAGAGGCTAAACTCCAAGACCTCTATTTCCCAGGCTCCCTTGCTGCCAGAGCCCGGGTGGTAGCTTCAGTTCAGTTCAGTTCAGTCACTCAGTCGTGTCTGACTCTTTGCAACCCCATGAATCGCAGCACACCAGGCCTCCCTGTCCATCACCAACTCCTGGAGTTCACTGAGACTCACGTCCATCAAGTCAGTGATGCCATCCAGCCATCTCATCCTCTGTCGTCCCCTTCTCCTCCTGCCCCCAATCCTTCCCAGCATCAGAGTCTTTTCCAATGAGTCAACTCTTCGCATGAGGTGGCCAAAGTACTGGAGTTTCAGCTTTAGCATCATTCCTTCCAAAGAAATCCCAGGACTGATCTCCTTCAGAATGGACTGGTTGGATCTCCTTGCAGTCCAAGGGACTCTCAAGAGTCTTCTCCCACACCACAGTTCAAAAGCATCAATTCTTCAGCACTCAGCTTTCTTCACAGTCCAATTCTCACATCCATACATGACCACAGGAAAATCCATAGCCTTGACTAGACGGACCTTTGTTGGCAAAGTAATGTGTCTACTTTTGAATATGCTATCTAGGTTGGTCATAACTTTCCTTCCAAGGAGTAAGCGTCTTTTAATTTCATGGCTGCAGTCACCATCTGCAGTGATTTTGGAGCTTAGTTCGTGCCAGTCAGACACACTCTTTCAAGTTGTGCGTTCAAAATTGAGCTGAGGGGCAAAGAGGCAGCAGTCAGCCATGGAGGCAGCATGGAAACCACGGCTCTCCCATTGACAGGTGGCTTCCAGGGCGGCCACTTCTATAGCTTTGTAGGAGAATTTTCCCGAAGCTCACTAAGAACGTATTCCCCAGCAGCCCTCGTGATTCTGCTGTCTGTCTAATAACAAGTAAATTCATTTCTAAGTTGGCTGGAGTGATTCTGCTTTCCATAACTGAAAACTGATCATAGCATCACAGAGACCACGATCCCTTGCAGCCTCTCCCTCTCGCTAACTGAGTGACCTTGGAAAACTTACTTTTTTGTCCAAGCCAAGACTTCTTTTCTCCAAAATGGACTTCTTGTATGGGTTGATTATAATCACATGTAATCATTATCAGAAAATGCTAATTAAAACCATGAGATATCACTTCACACCTGTCAGAATGGCTATCATCAAAATGAACACAAATAACAAATGTTGGCAAGGATGTTGAAGAAAGGAACACTTGTGTACAACTGATGAAAAGGTAAACTGGTACAGTCACTGTGGAAAATAGTACGGATGTTTCTCAAAAAATGGAAAATAGATCTACAACACCACTCCTGGGTGTATATTTTTAAAAACTCATGAAAACACTGATTTGTGTGTGGTGCCACATGTGTCCCAACAATCATAGCAGCATTATTTACAACTGCCAAGATATGGAAGCAATCTAAATTTCCATCAACAGATGAATGGATAAAGAAAATGTGGTACATATACACACACACATACATATACATACACATATACATACACATATACATACACACACACATACATACACATATACATATACATACACATATACACATACACATACACATACACATATACATACACATACATACACATACACATATACATACACATACATACACATATACATACACATACACATACATACACATATACATATACATAAGGGGCTTCCCTGGTGGCTCAGTGGTAAAGAATCCTCCTACAGTGCAGAAGTCACAGGAGATGTGGGTTTGATCCCTGGGTTGGGAAGGTCCCCTGGAGGAGGGCATAACAACCCACTCTGGTATTCTTGACTGAAGAATCCCATGGACAGAGAATCCTAGAAGGCTATCATTCATAGGGTCACAAAGAGTTGGACATGACTGAAGCAAGTTAGCACGTCTGCATATACATATAAACCTTCCCTATAACATCTTTTCCTCCAAAGGGTATATTTCTTCTCCAAAGTCACCTGTTATTTGAGACAATAGAGAGAGTCTTAGACTATAGTTTGATAAGGAGCTTAGAGTCTTACCAATTGGATTTGAATCCGCTCTGTTCTGCACTTGCTTTCTGACCTTGGATCTCTCTGAAACATGATGATCTCAATTGTAAAATGGGAATAATAATGGTCCTGTCACATAAGATGTTGTGAGGGTCCAGTGAGTTGACAAATACGCTGGAATGCTTGATAGTGTCGCTCCAAGGAAGCCTTCAGTGAATGTTGTGCTCAACATCAGCATCACCATCAGTGTCTTTGTCGTCAGCGGCAGCATCAACCCAGCATCACTGTCATCGCCAGTGTCATATCATCTTTGTCATCACAGTGATCTCATGATTATTAGGTCCCTGCTTTGTTTCTTTCAATTGTGTGATGTGGTTTCATTATCTGGAAATAATAATTTCTTATCTATATAATGATATTTATTTAAATAAATTTATTATTTTAAAAAGAAATAACAATTTCTTCCTAAGACCTTTGGAAAAATAGAATACATTTAATTTGTGAAAAGGCTTTATCAACTATGGTGCCACTTAGTGAGATCTGTTTTTGTTCAGTTGCTAAGGCGTGTCTGACTCTTTGCAACACCATGGACTGCAGCACGCCAGACTTCCCTGTCCTTCGCTATCTCCCAGAGTTTGCTCAAACTCATATCCATTGAGTTAGTGATGCTATCTATCTCATCCTCTGCCATCCCCTTCTCCTTTTGCCTTCAATCTTTCCCAGCATCAGGGTCTTTTCCAATGAGTCGGCTCTTCACATCAGGAGGCCAAAGTATTCAGATCTGGGGATCACAATTACTCTGATTTCCCTCATCATTTCCAAGCTTGCATTATTCAAAACACATTTTAAAGGAAACACAAGAGACAGTGGTTTGGCTAGAGAAGGAGCCAGGGCTCCTTCTGAACAGAGATAGAGATGAAGTCTTACAGATATATTGTTCCCTGGGAGTACCACATCACTCTACCCCCAGGACAACTCTCCAAGGTAGAATTTATTAACCCCATTTTGCAAATGAGGAAAAGAAGCTCAAAGAGATCAAGGAATACTCCCAAGATCACAGAACCGGTAAATCACAGAGCCCAGTCCTCTCCCCTTCTCCCGCATAGCTCTTCACTTTTGGCAATGGGGGTGCTCTAAATCTCTAGATTCAGTCACTTCTGCTGTTTGAAAACCAGGAATCAATCCTCACGCCTATGGGAATGCTCTGAGAGCAGAGATAACTGTGCAATATATTCTTATGCATATTTTCCGTGCATCTCCACTTCCACCTGGTCTAGAGCTATAAGTCAATCTCGTAGCCACTAAGCTAAATTCCCAGGGTGCTCTTAAGATAGAGAAATTCCAGCAGTAAATAGCAGAACTGTTAGGCGAGATTAAACTTGCCAAAGTGATTTGAGCAGAGCTGAGAAAAGGGGACCCCCTTGAAATGATATGCTATCGGCCAACAGTAACATAACCCTGGAAACGAACCATTCAGTTATTATTCAACACGCAGCACACACGGTAGGGAGACGCGGCCAAAACCTCGCGTAAGCAGAGGGTGTGGAAACTGTGAGCTGCTCTTAATTTACTTTTCATTCTCTCTCTCCATTTCTTTTTCCCCCAATAGAATAATCATGTGGGGAATTCCCTGATTTTGACGTTTGAAATCTACGGGGTCTGTCTGAAAGTGACTGATGATAGTGCCGGCCCTGAGCCCAAGACGGTGACCAGAGGGAAGAAAGGGGACGAGGGAGCGTGACAGACGGAGTCACGGGGGCTCGGATGAAGGATGCAGGTGGGGATCGTCACACACACCGGGAGGCAGTCGGGTCTCATTCATTTTCTTCCTGCAACAGCTGAAAAATGGAAAACAAATGCTGTGGGGGGACTTAGTTTTTCTAGGGAGTTGATACAGTTTTTTAAAAAATCCCAACACTTGCTTAGGCAGGTCAAGTTTTTGTTTGTTTCTGACTAAAACTTCTGAAGGCTACACAGGCCGTCATCCCTTCTTGAAGGCTCTTTGGTTTCGGCTAAACACAAACAGTTCCAAGCAAATACTGTACACTCTGGCCTGTTTTAACAACCTCTATCTTTGTTTTGAAGAAGGTGAGGTTGTGATAAGTATTCACTGTAGCTTATAATCCTATGGCCAGGTGGATGATTTAATTACAAAATCATTCAGACGTCTGGGACAACTCCAGGAAGGCAGCCTGGCCTGTTTGCTTCTCTTTTCAGTCCGTGTTTTGTATGATCACCAGCATCGTGTCTTAGAATAACTGAGAGCACTCCCCGTTTGCTCAGCCTTTGTCTCCCCGTCTGGGCCGGGGCCTGAGCCCTGTGTACACCAAGGCTCCCAGGAAGGCTGTCGCTTGCTGTGAGCCGTCCCTCTGGGCCTGACTTGTTCTTTTCTCCCCTGGAGGCTCGGAACGTCCTTTTGTAATAGGCAAGAACAAACCTGACTCCACGTGAAGTCTAGTTCTTTCATTTAAACCCCTTTGCTCCATTGCCTGTGCTGAGTCATGCTGACTCTGCACCATTTGTAAAAGAATGTTGCCTACAGCCTGAAATATACAGAAGAGCCTATGCTCAAGGCTCTGATCTTTAAAGGTATAACTCTTTTCCATTCATATGGAGATAAAAAGTTTCAGCAAAGAGAATAACATTTTCCTTGTTGGAGGTTTATAGGAGTATCTTGACCTGACCAAGGTGGACAGCTGCAAGAACAAAGGATTCCAAACCATGACATTTGCAACAACCAATCACACCCCTCCCTCACCTTGCCTTTCAAAATGCTTTGCTGGAGCCTCACGGAGTTTTTTCAGAGCTTTGGGAGGCATGTGTGGCCCTCCAAACCTTTCTCTGCTCCATACTGTTTCCATGAGAGTTTTCCTGTCTTTCCTGAGGGAAAGTGCTTCCAAAATATGAAGTTATGCCATTTTATATGCATCTGGGTCTTTGTCCTATATATTTCATCTGGATTATTTCCATAATCACAAGAGGTAGGATTTATTTGAAGAAAACCAATAACTGAGACATGGTGATTGCACTTCTTCAATTCTTAGCTTTCTGGCAATCATTTAACCTTTGGGTTACTACTCCATTCCGCTCTCCTTGTGTAGAAAATGTTAAACAGTTATCCGTTCATTGCTCATCCTTTTTCAAACATCTATTCAGTAATAGCTTTGTCCAGATTCCAGATAAATAATGCCTATTAACGTCACAGGGAGATTAGCGGATCCCTAGGTGTTTGAACTCTTCATTAGTGACATATTTGGGAAGGCTTTGCGACCATCCCAGCACACTGTAACCATGACTCAGTGGAGAGGCCCCCAGTTGGCAGAGGTGAGTGGATAACCAGTCACTGACACAACCACCCTCTCTGAACGCTTGCCAAGCACCCACCCTGCCACGGGGCAGCGCAGAGAGGAGTCCCACATTTACAGGTCAAGAGACCAAAATTAGGCAATACCCTTACTTCGACTGGACTTCCCTGGTGGCTCAGAGGGCAAAGTGTCTGCCTACAGTGAGGGAGACCCGGGTTCAATCCCTGGGTAGGGAAAATCTCCTGGAGAAGGAAATGGCAACCCACTCCAGTATTTCTGCCTGGAAAAATCCCATGGACAGAGGAGCCTGGTGGGCTACAGTCCATGGGGTCGCAAAGAGTCGGACACAACTGAGCAACTTCACTTCCTTTGATTAATTTGCATCTGGAACTGACACAGGGCCATTCAAGAGAAGTGCACACATGAGCACTTCAGCAGGGGAGGAAGAAGCTCACGCACTGCCCCCAGGGTAGGCGAGTCAGGCAGTGCAGGGGCCAGGCTGGGGTGGCTTTTCTCACGCATCTGGTGGTGACTACACAACAGGGAGGGGAGGGAACCCCAGACAGGCCCACTTGCTGTGCCCAAACACGTCCCCGTCCCAACTCACCCCAGTCCATCAAGGGCATGGCTCTCCTCACCGGGCTCAGTGGTTCCTCCTCTTAAAAGGCCTGGAGCGTATATCTGGACAAGACTCTAATCTGAAAAGATACAGGTCCTCCCATGTGTGCAGCAGCACTATAACCAGGATGTGGAAGCAACAGGTGTCCACTGACAGAGAAACGGATGAAGAAGATGTGGTACATACCTACAATGGGATGTTACTCCATCCTAGAAAAGAATGAAATAAGGCCATTTGCAGCAAGAAAGATGGACCTAGAGGCTGTCATACGAAGTGAAGTTAAACCAGACAGAAAAAAAGACAAATGTCAAATAATATTGCTTATGCCTGGAATCTGAAAAGAAAAGATACAAATGAACTTGTTTACAAAACGTAAATAGACCCACAGTCCCAGAAGACAAAATTATGGTTACCAAAGGGGAAGGATGGGAAGGGATAAATTAGGAGTCTGGGATTAACAGATACACATCACTATATACAAAATAGGTAAACAGCAAGGTCCTCGTGCATGACACAGGGACTATACTCGATATTTTATAATAACCTATAAGGGAAGAGAATCTGACGAAGACTCTGAAAATATATCTGAATGACTTTGTTGTACACTTGAAACTAACAAAACATTGTAAATCAACTATATGTCAATTAAAAATAAAAATAATAAAAAATTTAAAAAGAAACAGATTTTGAAAAAAGACCCAAAGGCTCCCGGGGCTTACCTGATAGCTCAGTGGTAAAGAATCCACCTGTAATATAGGAGACATGGGTTTGATTCCTGGGTGGGGAAAGAAATGATAACACACTCCAATATTCTTGCCTCGGAAATCCCATGGACAGAGGAGCCTGGAGGGCTACAGTCCATACGGTCATCAGAGAGGCGGACACGACTGAATGACTGAGCGTGCATCTGGGAGGGGACACAGGAGGCGCAGGGCCCGCCAGCCCCAGGAACGTGGGCACAGCTTTCATGTCCACTTGCTACGGGGCCTGGAGCACCTGAGCCACGGGTTTGTCACTGGAGAGGAGTAAATTCCGAAGAGCCTCCTGATCTGACGTTCTGTGCCCCTTGTGTCAGTGTTGTGCCAAAAGCCTTCACCCCGTAAGATAAATATGGGAGAAATCCTGCTCTTAGGAGCCCGTAAATTTCTGCTTCAGGTAAGCCACAAAGGGAGTTCATTCCTTCAGCCTCAGAAGCAAACTTGTCTGCTGTTTCCATTTGTCAAAATCCTCCCAGACCGACAGACTTATCAACGGGCACTGGGAGGCCAAGATTTCTCCCCAAATTCCAGACACAAGAGAGGGGTGTGCAAGAAAGCAAGCAGCTGAGCTCTTACACCCAGTAAGCGATTGAAAACTTACTGGGAGTGTCAGCCTCCCCAGTTCAAAGGAAATCCATGTGACTGACCAGTATCTGCAAGTACCTGCATTACAGATGAATGCGGTGACAGATTCAGGCTTTTCGATGTCTGGGTTTAAAACCACGTCTCACAAATCTCGCTCGCAGAATGTTTGTCAGGGAGTGTTTGCAATGATGGATTTTTACCCATTATCAGAGTCAGTATTCACCTTTGAAGAAAACCAGCGGTCAGACGTGGCCAAGGGGATGCTCAGCCAGTGAGCTTGGGTACTTCCTTAGACCATCCTTTAACTGATACGCCCTAGAAAGTGCTGGAATTTTTCCTTTTCTGTAGCCATGTCGCCTAGCCTCAGGTGAGCAGAAAACAGTCGCCCACAATGACTTCATCAATTAGCTTTGGGTGATGTCAGCGTATTCTCCTGCGCGGAACAGCAGGCCTGTTGCATAAGCATACTTTCTGTGTCTGTTGATCTTTCTTCTTTTTCCTTCTCTTTCGTTTCGGAAAAGAGAAGAAACACCCTATTCCAAGTCCAGAGTCTGGAACGGTTGTGATTCTCCCCGAGCAAAACACTCTGCAGTTGTGGCCTTGGAGCAGAGAAGAAGAGCTTCTTTGCTGACCACCTGTCACCCCAGAGACATGTCCTCTGTGTTGGTCCAGGTTGGAGTCAGCAGCCACAGGCCAGGCCACGGACACAGGGAGCCAGGAGGACCGAAGCCACGACAAGCAAAGAAGCAGGTACCGCTGCCCCTAACTAAGCGCTTCCAAGAACCGCAGTCGGGTGCTCAGTCACTCAGCCATGTCCACCTCTTTGTGATCCCATGGACTGTAGCCCACCAGGCTCCTCTATGAGGTTTCCAAGGAAGGAATACTAGAGTGGGTTGTCATTTCCTCCTACAGGGAATCTTCCTGACTCAGGGGTTGAACCCGAGTCTCTTACAGCTTCTTCATTGGTGGTGGTGGTGGTTTAGTCACCAAGTCGTGTCCGACTCTTGCAACCTCATGGGCTGTAGCCCGCCAGGCTCCTCTGTCCATGGGATTCTCCAGGCAAGAGCACTGGAGTGGGTTACCATTTCCTTCTCCGTCTCCTGCATTGGCAGGCAGATTTTTTTTTACCACTGCACCACCGGGGAAGCAGGAGACTCACAAGAAGAGGGTTCAGTCCCTGGGTTGGGAAGATCCCCTAGAGGAGGGCAAGGCAACCCACTCCAGCATTCTTGCCCAGAAAATTCCACAGACAGGGTTCACAGAGAGGCAGACACGACTGAGCGACTGAACAGAAGCCCCCACCCCAACCCCAGGCACTGCAGCCCCCGTTAATTTAAGAAGTCGACGGAGCCCATTTGGCACAATTGCTGGAAATAGAAGAGGGTGGGAACACGATAAGAAAACCCTTGCTTAATTAAAAGCAGATTTATAAAAGGCTGGGCCTGTCAGGAAAATGACAAACGCAGCTGACATTTTAAAACCAAGCCCTTCGCTCTGAAGAGATTCCTTCCAATGCTGGTGGATTCGGGATGCTGCTGTTTCTCTTCCAAAAGTGCTGAACCTCTGAGTCGGGGTGAGCCAAGTTCCTTCCCCATCTTCAAGCAAGCGGATCCTTTTCCCCAAAGTGACCCCACCTCTTAAGCCCACTGCCAGGGATAGGGCACTCCAGGTTCTGGCCTAGACCCAGGTCTATCCAGAAACACGGGGATGGAAGGGGAAGGCACAGGGGAGATTTTGTGGGAACGATGGACCTTTGATATGACTTAGTAAAAACAGCCTCTCTCAGCAGTCACTCCTCAGCCTGGGTCACTGCGGCCCATGAAGGAACTGGGAAAATGGGGATGGAGAAAAGTAAAATTTTAGTAAGGACTTGATGGCCATCTTCATCTCTTTGGAAAAAAGTGTAAGTGAAAGTGTTGTTCACTCAGTCGTGTCTGACTCTTTGCGACCCTGTGAACTGTAGCCCCCCAGGCTCTTTTGTCCAAAAAGAACTGTACAAATACTTTGCAATTCCAGAAGGCAGACCTAGGGCCAATGGGGAAAGCGCAAGAGGGCAGATTTCTGATAAACAGGACTTTCCATGTCTCATACAGGACGTGGTGGGTGGTTAGGCAGACCCAGTTCTGGATGTGTGGAGAGAGAGACCAGAGACCCGTTTCCAAAGCCTGAGGAGGGGGTCTTACACTAGGGACAAGGGAATCGGGACTAAATCAACATCAAAAAATTCCTCTATTCTGGATTACTGCATGACGTGCCCTAGAAATGTTTATTTGCTCAGAAATTTGGAAAACAACTGTTGCACATTGTACTGTTTGTTTGTCAAATCTATTTCTGAACAAAAATCCGTTTGATACGGGAAAAGCCTTTTAAGGCTCTCTGCCTGTCTGAGAACATCATTATTTCCTCAGTGAATTGTAAACTACGCTCACGGACAGCATTCTCCCTCCTGGCACCAAGAAGTACGATCCACAGAGGGAGAGGTTTTCTTAAATAAAACTGGTGTTTCCAGTTGGCAAAATATAGATTATTTTGCTATTAAAGAAATTGATTTCTTAAGATGTTGTGATTAATTGTGTCTATAAAACAGAACATCCATCAGAGACAAGCTATGTTTCCCTTCAGAAAATCCTTACAAATTCTGGCAGTGTCATTGGCGACACAGAACATTCTATCCATGGGTACCTTGTCTTTCACGGTGTATCTGAGCTCACTTTCCACTCTGTCTTCCCCAGGCTCTTGGGAGATGGATGACTCCACTGGTTCCTGAGAATCGAAATGAAAGTTCTCCCCATCACCTGCTCTGCAGAGAGGAGCCCTCTGGGGAAAAGAATGAAAGGTGATTTGCTTTCCAAGGTGACCTTGCTGGCGAGTCCTGCTGGCCTAACCATCCAAATAGACCCAGAAACCTAGCCCCTTTCTCCGCATTTGCAGCTGAGTCCCTGACCCCATCTGGGCGACTGCTCTGTCCTGACGACGTTCCTGCAATGGCACCTCCTGGGGCTGTGCACACACCCACATCTTTCACTTGGATTATTGCGGTTGCCTCCTGTCCAGGCTGCCTGAATCCATCTCGCTCCCCTTTCCGTTTATCCCAAACACGGCAGCCAGGGGCTCCATCAACACCCAAGTCAAATCACAGGCCTCCACCTCTCCGTCCTCTGAATGCCCAGAGGGGCGACCTGCTTTGGAGCACCTAGCGTTGGCTTTCTACCCTCGCTGGAGGCTCTCCCAACTCACTCACCATTGCTTTTTTAGAACCACCCCCAAAGCCCATGACCTACACTCCCAATTGATCATGCGGTCCACTTCCGGGGGAGCCTAGTCTAAGACGGGCCCATCGACAGCAGGTTTAAGTGACTACACAGGCGTGAGATACATAAAAAGAACAGATACGAGCCCCAGATGGTCCGGAAAACACGGAGAGTTCTTAAAAGTCTCTCCACTGACTGGGAAAGCAGCTCAGACCTGGCACAATGGTGCACCAGTTGTAAAAACAGTTTAAAGTTATTTGCATGCTTCCAGCCTTGCCCCTGAAAATGCAATGCTTTCCTTCCCTGTTCTGCAAAGACTGACTTCCTGAATTCTTATGTGCCTTGATCTTTTTAGACTCCGCCACTGTAGGATAAGTTCACACATGTAGCTCAGAATCCTTCTGTGTTCATCCAGCTCCCAGGCATCACCCATGGAAGAGAGTCAAGCTCTAGGCACGTGACATGTAGGGTGGCCGGGACGGCGGGTGTCCACCCTGGGAAGTGGACCCTGAAGACAAGATGAAAGCTAAAGTTAAGAACTGAAATGCACACGGGATGAGCTGCATAAGAAACCTATTGTGTATAATCCAATCTGATTTTTTTTTTCTGAGTAAGATTAATGGACACAAACGACTCATTATATAATGACCCAGCCTTCTTCAAGTGCTGATCTCGTCCCTAGAGGGCAGGGGCTGGACTGGGTTCCTTGTTTTTCCTTCATAGCATGTGCTCTGTGAAAAACCACCTCTAATTGCATCTGTGTTCCTCTCCAGAACGTCATCTTCCTGAGAGCTGATGCAGTTCTCACCCACCAACCTCACACCCCGGGGACCTTCATGAGACGCTGGTTGAGTGAAAGAAGGATGGATGGATGGATGGATGGATGATTTCCAGCTGGTTTTCTCTCTGTCTCACTAGTGTTAGGAACCCTTTCCCCCAAGAATCTGCCTCCTCCGTTAGGATGGTCATATTTTAAAGAAACAGTTTGGAGAGAGATTTAAGTTTATACTTGTTTTCATACAGTCTGAGAGTCTGTCTTCTAATAAAATAGTTTAGCACATTTATTTTGCCACATTAACTGGCTTGCGCGGTCTTGATTCTGTCATCTTAGTTTATGATTTTATTTTTTATGTTTCTCTCATGTTTCCAATTTATTTCCTTTCTCCTTTTTGCCATATTGCTTAAGCAATGGTTGCTCTCTTTTTCCTTTACAATTTGTATATTTTCCGTGCCTTTATAGCAACAGTAACGCCTAAGTTTATAACCGTAATGCCTAAAAATGTGTAATAATATATTTTTCCATCAACATTTATAAACTGCATCTCCTAACTCCTACACATAGGATCAAAGAGCTGGCATGTAGTACATTACTAAATGGAGCTTCCCAGGTGGCTCTAGTGGTAAAGAATCCTCCTGCCAATGCAGGGGGACGTGCTTGCCAATGCAGGAGACACGGGTTCGATCCTTGTATCAGGAAGATCTTCTGGAAGAGGAAATGGCAACCCACTCCAGTATTCTTGCCTGGGAAATTCCATGGACAGAGGAGCCTGACGGGCTTCAGTCCATGGGGCCACAAAGAGTTGGACACAACTGAGCGACTGAGTACACATACCGTTAGTTACTGAATACCTTTGCCCACCTCCATTCCAAGACTTGTTGAAGTCATTAAGAATTTGAAATGCATGCATGTATCTTTAAATTATTTCTATATTTTAGTCTGATTATTCTTTACATTGAACTCTATGCCTGTGCCATCATTAGCTGTACATTTCATGGGATTGAGTTTATAGTTTATCTTGCCCCTTATTGCTTTCCATATTTAATTGCTGCTCATCTCTTCTCACTGGTGAATTTTGCTGTAGGGCGTCATGGGCCTTCCAGTTATGGGAATGCTCTGATGAGGCCACAGTGAGTGTTGGGACGTGGCAGTTTTAGATATCGGGATCATGCATTTCCCACCTAAACTCAGAGGCTGATGCTCCAATGACTGGCATTTCATGCTGCAAAGAAGTCTAAATGCTGGCCCGTTTCCTTCTGTCTAGTTTTGGCAGCATTTAGACTTCTTTGCAGCATGAAATGCCAGTCACTTGAGCATGTTCCTGGAATGTACCTGTGTTCCTGGAATTTTGAACTTTTCACAAAAACATTGATATGTCTAGTTATATGCTTCCTAAAATCCAAAATGCAAGTGGCTTTACTTTCTTTTTCCCAATTACAGAAGTAATGCTGCTGACGACAAGTGCTCAGTCGTGTCCGACTCTTTGCAACCCCACGGACTGTAGCCCACCAGGGTCCTCTGTCCATGGGATTTTCCAGGCAAGAATACCTGAATGGGTTTCTATTTCCTCCTCCAGGAGATCTTCCTGACCCAGGGATCAAACCCGGGTGTCTTGCATCTGTTGCCCTGGGAGGCAGATTCTTTACCAGTAACGCCGCTTGGAAAGTCCACAAAAGTAATAAATGTGCAGTTTCCTCAGGAGCCAATCTACTGTTTACTCATATAATATATCAGATAAGATCAGATCAGTCGTGTCCGACTCTTTGCGACCCCATGAATCACAGCACTCTAAAGAATGTCCTCAGATGTCTTAGGGCATGTGAAGTGGCTCTTCCAGAGCTGGGATCCTGGAACCCATGTAGTTTCTTGGGAGGCACCTCTGTGAGGAGCAGCGTGGGGTAGGAGACTGCAGAACTGTGCCTCAAGCCTCCCTTTTGGCTTCTGTGGCTTCCTGAAGTCGAGACCCTGCTCCCAGCCAGACCCCCTTCTCTCATGGCCTCCAAAGCAGCTCCCCACCTCCTTGAGGTGCCTGTCCTCTGATCTGTTTCAGGGACAGCCTGCATCCGAATGTTGGAAAACACCAATGCTGCACCCAAAATGGACCAGAGCCTTTGGTCTGGAGACACAGCTGGCCCCTGGGAAAACCCAGCTAAGCCTGTCAGCTGGGTATGCCTCTTCTGTGAAACAAGAGCTTACTTTCTTTGCAGTTTTTAATTCACTTATACCTGCAGATTCTATCTCATGTTCTTGGCAAATTTCAATTAGGAATATTTTGTTATTTTACTCGTCTTCCAGAAACAGACCTCTTGCTGTTCTTCAGCTGCCAAGTCACGCCTCACTCTTTGTGCCCCCACGGGCTGCAGCACGCCAGGCTTCCCTGTCCTTCACTGCCTCCCGGAGTTCGCTCAGGTTCACGCCCACTGAGGGGCCATGCTACTTAACCATCTCATCCTCTGCCGCCCTCTTCTCTTTTTGCCTTCAATCTTTCCCAGCATCAGGGTCTTTTCCAGTGAGTTGGCTCTTTGCATCAGGTGGCCAAAGTATTGGAGTTTCAGCTTCAGCATCAGTCCTTCCAGTGAATATTCAGGAGTGATTTTCTTTAGGATTGACTGGTTTGATCTCCTTGCAGTCCAAAGGACTCTGAAGAGTCTTCTCCTGCATCACAATTTGAAAGTGTCTATTCTTTGGCACTCAGCCTTCTTTATGGCCCAACTCTCATATCTGTACAAGGCTACTGGAAAAAATATAGCTTTGACTAGGTAGAATCTTGTCAGCAAAGAGACCGTATATTTCTAAGTTTTGTCCCCTTGGCACTCTCTATGTTGTTAGAAAATAATACAGGGACAAATCTAAGGGTGTCACTTGTTTCCACAGTGAAATGATGAAAAGAACAAAATATAAACCCAGCATTGTAAATGAGCTATTCTTAAATAGATAATTTGTCTAAATGTATTAAAAAGAAAGTACACAATATAAGAGATTTTGCAAGACAGACATTTGAGTGTAATATTTAATTCTTTCTTCCAGAGACCTGGAGAAGGGTCTTGACCCACCCACCATTTATTTTTCTGGACAGCTTCCTGACATTCCCAGGGAGAGAAAAAAACTGACAAGGGATTAGGAGGAAGCTTGCCACAGGTCCTCCATCCTAAGGTGGTGGGAGGGAGCTGGCAACACCTGATTTATCAATGCTCGTTTTCCCTGCCTGGGCCAAGTACACAGAATCGCTGAGCAAACAGAGAAAGGGAAAGCCATTCTTCACCTTTTCCAGAAATGTATTTTTGTTTTGGTCAATTTCCCAAATAAATTATGGTCTTGTCTTATGGCTGCATGTGGAATTCTTGTGAGTCTTATTTAGTACATTTTAAAGCTGGGCAAAACCCAAACAAATCTACAATGTTAAAAAAAAAAATGTTGGCAAAATTGAATGCTGGATTTTTTTCATTGTTCCACTGGCTCCAGTTGGAGCTTAATCATCGTGACCTTTCAGCCCATGGTGCCTGCTTCATGAGGCAGCACAAATCAGAATTTCCAGAGTCTGGATGTCTTGTTTTCCTGTAACTCATTAAGCATTTCCCCATGTGCTATGACAAATGCTTCTGCCCGCCAGGAACTTTAGATCATGTGTTCATGTCCCTGTTTTACTCAGCAGAATAATTCTTACGATAGACAAGCTAATGACGCTTTGTGGTTTCGAAACTTTATTGTTATTATTTGTGTAGGGCATTAAAAAAACTGTAGACAGGTTATTAAGAGGATGCTGAGCAATGAAAACATGATTAGACTTTATTATTGTTTATGGTATGCAGATGTTGTACAGCGCAATCATCCCAATGGGTTAGTAGTAACGTCAGATACCAAACTCTCACTTTGCCTTGTAGATATTGAATCTAAATTTTTCTCGTTAAAATTGAAACACACTGAACAAATGTTGTATGCTTGGGCAAAACATCAGCTCTCAATAAAATAACATTGCTCGATTAAGACTTATGACATACTTAAGACTTATGACATACTCGAAGACCAACACAAAGCTTTGGCTACTGTTGGCAATTCTTGCCTGGGAGAAAAAGGGTATATTTTGTGTACACATTTTGATTTTATAGAGTGTTCTATTTGGAAAACAGACCAATAATGTATACATCCATGATGAAATAAATCATGCCAGCAAATATACAGTGGGACAATTTTTAAGAAAGCTTTTGTTTTTAATGAAAAGAAAGCAAGGCCAAGCAAACCTTGACAAGCATTAAAATGTACTGCAAAATTAGTCCTGGTCAAATGAGGGCTCCATTAGATATTAAACCACATCATAAAACAAATAACTGAAGGAACAAGAAACTAATTTTTTAAAAGGCATATCAAGCTATACAGAGAAATAAACCAAAGAAACATGATTATTGTTATATGGAAGAATTCAGTATATAATAAGCCTCCCATTTAGGGGAGAGAAGGGTTATCTAACGAATGATGTTGGGATGGCTTGTAAGTTACTTTGAGAAAATGAATTAGAACAAAATCCAACATGGACTGAATTTACTGACCCCTTCCTGCCTTTTGGCTCTCTGTTGACTTGGCCAGTGGAGGGAGATAGTAGGTAACAGGAAAGAGAGAGAGAATGCACGTAGGGAAGTGTCCCCTGGTCCTCCAGACTGAGTGACTGCTGGACCAGAAGCAGCTTCCCTGTCCTGATGCCCACGGCTTGGCCAAGGAAGGCTTTCCAGACAACTATCTTGCCTGGAGAATTCCATGGAAAGAGGAGCCTGGCAGGCAGTTCATGGGGTTGCAAAGAGTCGGACACGACTGAATGACTGAGCACACAAGCACACACACACACACACACACACACGTAGGTTCAGGAAACTGCTTGTCATTGCCCCTTTAGGGTAGGAATGATCCTAGCTCCCAGCCACCGCCAGGCTCTCATTGGTTTCCCTCGGCCCTGCTAATGCTGTTCTGATGATCCTTAAGCTCCCGTCAGTGACCCAGTTCTAACGGGCCATCTGTTTCCTCCTGTGCCCTGCGGTGCAGTCGCTAAGCTTTGGCCTCACATGTAATTTTGGAATTTGCATTTTATCTTTTCATCCAGGATTGGAGAGATTGACTGTTTGGTTCATGCTCAGCAGACATGCAAATAGGTGTTTGCTGTGGATGAACAGCAAAGGGCACTCTGCCCCCGGGCACATCTGGCAATGTCTGGAGACATTTCTGATTGATACAACTGGGGGTGGGGGGTCAGGATGCTGGTGGCATCTAGGAAGTGGGGGCATGGATGGTGTTGACCACCCTGCAGTGCACAGGGGCCCACCCTCCCCACTCACACACACCAGCCCAAACCCAGCAGTGCTGCTCCTGGGAACCTGCCCTGATGTTTGGGAGGAATGACGCACTCACAGCCACGGGACAGCAAAGCAGACTCCTCCGGTGAAAAGCTGATCAACTTAATTGCAAATAAAAATTTCTACCCTTGACTCACTGGTGAGCATGAACCAGAGGTTTAGGAATGACTGGGTGACCTTAAAAAAAAATGTTGTCAAATCCTGAAAGTCCACGGCATCCATCTTCATTCCTGTGAACTAGGAATCCAAGTGAGCTGGGAATCTCCCATGGCTGCTCAGAAGAGCCCGGAGTGTGACTACTGTGTGTGTGTGTGTGGGTGGGTGGGTGGGTGGGTGGGTGTGGGTGTGTGTGTGTGTAGGATGGGGCCTCTCCTTGGAGCTATAGGGATTCAGATTCAGTTCCTGTTACTTACCACTTCATTTGGTAAATTTATTTAGTCTCTGTTAGTTTCTGTTTCATGATTTGTAAAACATGGGTTGCAAGTTTTGTAGGAGAGGATGAAGATTAAATGAGATCATATGCGAAAAAGTTGGCTTAAAGCTCAACATTCAGAAAACTAAGATCATGGCATCTGGTCCCATTACTTCATGGCAAATAGATGGGGAAACAGTGGAAACAGTGACTGACTTTATTTTTCTGGGCTCCAAAATCACTGCAGATGATGACTGCAGCCACAAAATTAAAAGACACGTGCTCCTTGTAAAGAAAGTTATGACCAACCTAGAATAGCATATTAAAAAGCAGAGACATTACTTTGCCAAAAAAAGGTCCATCTAGTCAAGGCTATGGTTTTTCCAGTGGTCATGTATGGATGTGAGAGTTGGACTATAAGGAAGGCTGAGCACCGAAGAACTGATGCTTTTGAACTGTGGTGTTGGAGAAGACTCTTGAGAGTCCCTTGGACTGCAAGGAGATCCAACCAGTCCATCCTAATGGAAATCAGTCCTGAATATTCATTGGAAGGACTGATGTTGAAGCTGAAACTCCAATACTTTGGCCACCTGATGAGAAGAGCTGACTCATTGGAAAAGACCCTGATGCTGGGAAAGATTGAGGGCAGGAGGAGATGGAGGTGACACAGGATGAGATGGTTGGATAACATCACCGACTCGATGGACATTGGTTTGGGCAAACTCCGGGAGTTGGTGATGGACAGGGAGGCCTGGCCTGCTGCGGTTCATGGGGTCACAGAGTCAGACACGACTGAGCGACTGAACTGACTGACTGATGCGTGAAAGATTCATGCTGAGCTTCTACTTCTGTGATGTTCTCGTGACATGTCAAGCAAGACAGAGGTGCAACTTGGGAAATGAGCTGCCCAAGCCCTAGAGCTGGCAGCACCTGCTCAGGGCTGGACCGGCTTCAGAGGGTGTCAGTGCTCCCGCAGCGGTGAGCTGCTTTCCAAACATGCCAGAAAGGACACTCCTCAGTGTCCAGGCACCCAGGGTGCTGAGCAATACCCCAACACCTGGCACTTCAAGTGAGGTTTCTGATGCCAGCCCTGGCGTTCTGATAGAGGCAGATTCCTGACACATGGGGTGTCTGCCCCCATGAGGGAAAGATGTTGCTGAAATGGTTTAACTCTGCTGTCAGTGGGCAACAGCTCTGACACAGGGCTAGAAACAAAGAGGCCAGACACACGAAATGTCAGTGTTTAGCTTCTCTAGAAAGCCTAGGCTTTAGGTACCCCATTTTTCAGCCAAAGAGTTATCTTTGGTTTTAATTGTTCTGATAAATATCAAAACAATTTGAGAGTCATCTTAAGCCATGGGGAACTCATTTTATACAAAGAAGTTTAGCTGGTTTGATCCAGAGACAGGAGCTGGTTGTGCTGGGTACGTGCCATCCCAGTCCTTCCTTACAGCCAGGACCTCTGACCCAGGTCTTCCTGTGGGGATTGGTTTGTGTTGCACTTGGAAGATGAACAAAGCATAATATTTCCAATAGATGCTGAGACAGAGCGATCAAACCAGTCCATCCCAAAGGAAATCAACGCTGAATATCCACCGGAAGGACTGATGCTGAAGCTGAAGTTCCAGTGTTTTGGCCACATGAATCGAAGAACCTCATTGTTGGAAAAGACCCTGATGCTGGGAAAAACTGAGGGCAGGAGGAGAAGGGGATGACAGAGGATGAGATGGTTGGATGGCATCACCGACTCAATGGACATGAGTTTGAGCAAGCTCCAGGAGACAGCGAAGGACAGGGAAGTCTTGTGTGCTGCAGTCCATGGGGTTGCAAAGAGTCAGACACGAGGTTGCAAAGAGTCAGACACCACTGAGCAACTGAGCAACAACAAATCCTAAATTCCTAACAAATCCATTTTAAGAGACCTCTTAAAATATTGAATACATTTCAACTGCCACAGTCTATACAATAGAGGTGACTTTGAAAGACAGTTTCAAGTTTAAGAATGAAACAAAAAAGCTGTCTCCCCCATTAGTTTTATATTTTTTCAAGTTCTCCACAATGCAATAATGTAGGACAAAATAAATAATGAATAAATTAATCAGAGAGATATTTAATAAGTGACTGTCAGGGGCTATCTGGCAAGAGGACTCAGTGGTGAGTCAGTTAGGTGATCTTCCAGCCATGTGGAGTTTACCTTCTAGTGGGCAACAGAGAAAAAATGAACAGGCGAGTGGAAGGTCACGACACCTGGAATGACCAAAGCCTGAAACAGCGGCCTGGGAGAACGTGGCAAGGATGGAGCATCTATTTCATGAGAAATCAGGCCTCTGTGCAGAGGTGACACAGAAAATGAAACTTGAGTACTGAGAGGAGCTAGCCCTTCAAAGATTTGGGGAAGAACAGTAGAGGCAGTGGAGGGAGGAGGGGAAGCATGTGCAAAAGCCCTGAGACAGGAACAAATTCAGCATCCCCTGAGGGACACAGAGAAAGCAGGGAAGAAGGAGCATCTGACTGGGAGTCAGGAGATGAGGACAAAACAGGACGAGACCTTGGAGGAGACAAGACCAGACGTACAGGGATTTGGAGGGAAACCAGGATCCCATCAAAGGGCAATGGGAGTCCATCAACAGATGAATGGATAAACGTGGGCTCCATCCAACTGAGGGAATAGCATTCAGCCTCAACAAGGAAGGAAATCCTGCCACCTGCTGCAGCACGGATGGAGCTTGAGGACGTTGCATTCCGTGCAACAAGCCAGTCACAGAAAGACACACGCTCCATGACTCCACCTCTGTGAGATGCCAAGGGCAGTCAGCGTCATAGACAGAGAGTAGACGGTGGTTGCCGGGGGCTGGGGGAAGGGAAATGGGGAGTGAGTGTCTGACGGGAACAGAGTTTCGGTTTTGCAAGACGAAAACATTCTGGAGACCTGTTGTACCACAAAGTGAATATACTTAATACTACTGGACTGTGCGCCTAAAAATCACTGGGGTAGTAAGCTTTATGCTACATTTTTTCCCAGGTGGCATGGTGGTAAAGAACCTGCCTGCCAATGCAGGAGATGCAAGAGCTGCAGGTTCAATCTCTGGGAAGATCCCCTGGAGGAGGAAATGGCAACCCATTCCAGTATTCTTGCCTGGAAAATTCCATGGATAGAGGACCCTGGTGGGCTACAGTCCATGGGGTCACAAAGAGTCGGACATGACTGAGCACGCACACCATGCTTGGCTTACCACAATTAAAAATATATTTTTAAGAATTCAAAGATAATAGGGAACTGTGGTGCATTCTGAGCAGGGAAACAGCTACGCTTAGATCTTGAAACACAATTAGTTGAAGAATACCTGGCTCGACTCCTACAACTTCTTGAAAATTTAAAGTCTAATACAAAGACGTCTGTGAGGGAGCAGCTATAAGAGAAATACACAGTGGGGGAAATGTGGCAAAGTCATTAGTCATGAAAAACATAGAAAAGCACTTTGAAATTCAACATTCCATTCACGGAAGACTCAAGTATTTGAAATAGGAAATCGAATTGTGTACATGTGATACCATCATAAAATACTTTGCGAAATTACTGAAGAGGTACTCAATAAATCGTTGCCAGATGAATGAGCAAAATTAGAGGGCTTTATTAGGGAGTAAGAAAAAAGAAGACAAATGAAATGGAGAAACACTGTGTTGTATTTTACAGATATAATGTGATTCCAATTAAAATACAGAGTCCATTTTTTATAACTAAGCCAAGTGATGATAAATTCATTCAGCGCAATATAACAGCTGGAGATGGGGGTTTCCCACAAACCTCAGAAAGCCAAAAGCTCAGCTTCCTCCTCTCTGGTCCTTCACAGGGGGCGCCCAGACATTTTGTGTTTATGATTTTGCCTTCTTTTTCTAAAAAAGGGTCTCCAAATTGTGTAAGCTTTCTCTTCCATAGAATCTGGAATCTTCTCCGGGTAGATCTATTTATTAAGGAGAGGAAATGAACTGAAGCTTAGCCTTTTAAGGAGACAGAGTATTAACCCCTACAATGATAATAAAAGTCCAGAGGAATTAAGAAATGGAAGTAAAAATGTATGGGTAAATATGCGTAGCAGAGTAGACACAGTGTAATGGTGATTATACAGCCTCCTGAAAACAAAAGGGGGCAGATGAACGGTAATGTAAACAATGCTGGGATAGTGTGATAGCAATCTGGAGAAAAACGAATTTACATCCATACTTTACACCATGATCTCCAAATAAAGAAGGTGGTCATTACAAGCATATTCACAGAGAAAAATCAGCAGTAAATATCCTGTCTTTGAAGAAATGACAAATAATTATCATCTTTCCCGCCTTAAAGGAGATGGGAAGCGAACTGATGAGCAATTCATTTTTTTTTAAAATTCTTACTATATTAATTAAAATAAAAGGGCTAGACCAGAATGTATAGGGAAACATGCAGGATTAAATGTTTCCATGAATTAGGTCAACAGTTGTTATAATATTAATAATGCCCTCTGAAAATACACATACCTGAAAGGATTTATAGACTATCATAAGAAATAAATCAAGGTCAAATACAAAAAATATGCACACAGGAAAAGGTAAAAATAATAAGCCAACACTTGAAGAAGCAATGAAAATGAAAGCAAACGTGAAGTACAACTTTAAACTTAGATTATAAAACATAGTTTAAAGAATAACGCCTGTTGATGGTGAAAGTGGGATGAAACAAAAACACACATGCATACATTCATGTGTTATGTGATGTGGTGAAATTCGCAACTGATAACATTCACTTGTAAATTAATGCAAACCTCTTATAGATGACCATATTATGGCAAAAACATTTTTGCCTAATTTTCCCACTTGTAGAAATTTACCTAGAAGGGATGTTAAAGGAAATGATTAAATAGAGCTTATAAGCTAAGTATAAAAAGATAATTATTGACATAATGCCGGTTAGTAAACAAGAGAGATTTAAATGTTGAGTAACAGACAAATTGAGAAGTCATTTCTGGCACTTTAACTTGGAGGAATATTGCATGGCCATGAAGCATGACTGCTAAAGACCATGTAGAAGATCCAGGTAAGCGTATAATATAATATGAAATGAACAAATGGCATGAACACAGAGACAAAGTGAACAAAGGCCCACCCCCACCCACGACCCATCAGAGCAGAGAGGCGTCCTTGGGGGGCAGTGTGTGACATTGAGGAGAGAAGTGTGGGCAGAACCAATGGGAAATTGCCAGCTCTCATAAATGTTTTAAGTAAGAAAACAATGGTTTCCCCATATTTTAAAAAATAATCCATATTCCATTCCATGGTTCTATTAAGATTCTGCCTGTCAGGACTGCTGCTGCTGCTGCTGCTGCTAAGTCGCTTCAGTCGGTCCGACTCTGTGCGACCCCAGAGATGGCAGCCCACCAGGCTCTCCTGCCCCTGGGATTCTCCAGGCAAGAACACTGGAGTGGGCTGCCATCTCCTTCTCCGCCTGTCATGCTGCTGCTGCTGCTGCTAAGTCGCTTCAGTCGTGTCCGACTCTGTGCGACCCCAGAGATGGCAGCCCACCAGGCTCTCCGGCCCTGGGATTCTCCAGGCAAGAACACTGGAGTGGGCTGCCATCTCCTTCTCCAATGCATGAAAGTGAAAGCGAAGTTGCTCAGTTGTGTCCGACTCCAGCGACCCCATGGACTGCAGCCCACCAGGCTCCTCCGTCCATGGGATTTTCCAGGCAAGAGTACTGGAGTGGGGTGGGGTGCCATTGCCTTCTCCTATGGATGAAAGTGAAAAGTGAAAGTGAAGCCGCTCAGTCATGTCCAACTCTTAGCGATCTCATGGACTGCAGCCTACCAGGCTCCTCCATCCATGGGATTTTCCAGGCAAGAGTACTGGAGTGGGGTGCCATTGCCTTCTCCGCCTGTCAGGACTAGATGTTCTTAAATGTCAAAGCCAGAATGAAGATGTCCATTACCTGCATATAAACCACGAGGTCTTGGCAGGCAATATTTAAACATCAAAAAGAGTGGTCTCAGAATTCCAAATAAAAACTGAAATCTTAACTTTCATTTGCTTAAAAGAGTTTTCTTTCTTCCCTCTCTCTCTCTCTCTCTCTCGGTTTAAAGACCCACTCTACATCAAATACAATGTTACTTTCCACTTGGGGAGAAATATGGCTCTGTGTGATTTTAGACTTTCTAACTTCAACCTTTGGAGCCAAGTTCCAGTCAGGAAATGAATTTTATAGCACAATTAAAAGTAAAGAGTGGGAACACTGTGAAATCCTTAACAATCTTCTGCTCCATCACACACCCCTTCATCTCACCAGTCAGACGGGACTGTCTCCAGTCCCCAGCCGCCCTAAAGGCTGTATTCACTGCCTGTATGTCTCCACCTGAGTTCATGCTCCTGGAATTACAAGATGGAGCCCTTTAGGGTAATTTTTACAGAGTGTACTATTTATAGAACGAGCCCTTCAATACTACAAATGAAACAGAGGGCTCTGAGCACATATTTAAGAGCATTTAGCTTCATTTTCTACTAAAGTTTTTTTTTTTTTTTAATCAAGTGTAAATTGTTTGTTTGTGGTGTTGATGTGCTTTTCAGGACTCTCTTGAAATGACTGCACCGTGGTCCATCACATCCACCTCGAGGGAATCAGTGCAGGTTTCTGGAATTTTCACATGAAATCAGTCCTCAGGACAGGCCTGACATATGGTAAGCATTAGATAGTTTCCAGCTGCTGTTACTGTTACTTTTGCTATTGCTATTATTTTTATTATGATGATGTGGGGCACACGTGTTTTCTGAGACTTAGCCAACAATGAGGAAGTTCTAGAGGTGGATCAATGGGCTCAGACTGAATACTCTGGAAAATGGTAATCTTTATGTAGTGGTTCCAAAGACACTGATGAAGGATGAACATCAAAGGTAGGATTTAGTTATACTAAGAAAGTGCTTTGCAGCCAACGGAACATACACAGTTATACTTCATGAAAGAGACATGGTTCGTGGCCTGAGATAACGAACTCATAACATCCAAGGGTAAATATATCGTAGGCGGGATTTGGATTATAAACAGCATGCCACTTCTGGAGGTGTTTTCATGATGGGTCTTAATCCCAAGTTGGCCAGGGTACAGCTGGGGAAACCCATGGGGGTGGAGAGGCTAGAAATGGAAGGCTGCAAGGAAAAGAAATTGTGTAACCCCTGGTTTTTAAGAGAAGATGAGGATGAGGAAGGAAACAGCTAGCGCAGAGCTGGCAAGATTATGTTGGTGGCTCCCATTCTTCACCCTCCCTCATGGCCACGTGTGACTTTATAATGACTTTGGATGTGGCTTGGCTGAGAGTGTGTGAGCAAAACACGGGATGCAAGCAGAAGCTTGAGATATTCTCGTGTGACCAAGCTCCTCATGACCCTCTGTGGTCACATAAGCATGGGCCCAGGCTAGGGTTCTGTAGCATAAGAAACCAGCTCAGTTGCAGTCACCCTGGACCAGCCAATGGCCAGTGAACCCAAGACATGGGTTCCCAGCCACAGTACACACAGCTGCCTAAATGGTGACCACTATAATGAACAGACAGCAATAACTCCCCATCTTATCTCCTAAATATTCCTGAAATCTACCAGTGACCCCCACCTCTGCAGTTATCATCAGGACCATCCAATCACTGAAATAACTATTTATTCACCATTCTATTCTAAGCTTCAAGCCAGCTGTCAGACCCCAACAGCGAGCAAGCCAGGTGAGCCGCCTAGAGACTCATCAGTCTATCTGCAGATACTCAAGCTCATCTAGTACCAAGTTGGCATTCAATGCCTATTTCTCACTATATCCTGCCCTACTGAACCCTCCTGAGACACCTCAAGCTGTTACAGGGTCTCTTTAACACAGGTCCAGGCTCCTACCTTTCAGCAGCATCTGTCACCTTGCTCCCATCAACCTTGTACTTCCTGGTCACCATGCTTCCTCTTAGTACAAAGACTTTGCACTTTCTATTCCCTCTGCTGAGAATACTGTTCCCTCCAGTCCCTAGCTGGTTAACTCCTTCTTTAACAAGCCTAACAAGTTCAAGTTCCCTCTTACAGGCTCTTAATGTATGCTCTACTGCTCCGTCCTACTGAATGCACCTGCAGCTTTACAGGACAGTGATTAAATCAACATCTGTGCCTCCCCCTCCCACAACTTGTACTCTATGGACTGTGTTACATTTCCAGCGACTAGTACCTTGCTCGGTAAATCTTTATTGAATGAACGTCTGCCATAATTGCTGTTTCACAGGTAAAGAAACAAGAATCAGGAAGGTGACATAACTTGCCCAACATCATGTATTGATGTAGAAGTCTGAATCTGAATCCAGAGTCCACATTCTCAGGCTTCCTTACACCACTGGGACCGTGCACCTAGAAATATCTGGCACCCGAGCCTTCACTCAGGTGAAACAAACCTGAGCTGATCACCTCATCTTGATTGCCGGGCAAGCAGGCAGCCAAGCATAGGGGCACAGGCCTGCAGACAAGCTTCCCTTGGTCAGAATGTTCATCACTGCTGTGTCCACAACTGCTCTACATCCAAGGACTGAGAGAACAGAGACGTTTCTCTGTATTTCCTCAAACTTCCCTGGCCTTTACTTTTCATCAGCTGAAAGAAGAATCTCAACCATGCAGGAGTCAGCAGCTCATGAAATGGTTTGTCTTTGCTGATGCAGAGAGAGGCCGTGGTGGTCAGATTTCTATTAAAAGTCAGGCAACAGTCCTGAGGCGACTGAGGATGTGATTAATGTGCTGACATCATGATAGATGATAAACATAATAGAGCTTGAAGGAAATTAATGATATTTTGAATCTTTAATAATGGTACGTGACTATCTAAAAGAGATATCTCCATCACAGAGCAGCGCTTTTAAAAGCAAAGGGAGCTCTGATGACAACAGTGTAAAAACTCTGCGCACGTGTGGACGCATGTGGACAGGGTTAGGGGGGAACAGAAAATGAAAATTAAATTTGTCAGAGGGGCAGGCCTGGGCTTGAGCCTTTACTTTCACTTCCTTTAATAGTATCACGATGGGGTTTTGTGCCACAAATTCTTTTACAAAGAAAACACCAAGTGGAATGCTGCCTCTCTCAAAATACATGTATGTTTTGCATGAGAATATAGAGATTAAGTTAATTGATGCCCTTTTCCCCTCCTTCCAGCAACAAAACCCCTCTCTGTTCCATCCTGCAAACATAAGCTACATGCAGGGTCATTGTTCTTAAGTTTTTGTCCATTAAGAGTTTGGGAAAATGCACACTCACCCCAAGAGGTCAGATGATGAAATGCCTTCAGGGACAATGGGTCATTGTGGTACCCGGGGCCCTGATTAATCATCTACATCTTCGGAAAATTCAAAGTAGTCCTGAGAGAGACCCAGCCTGCAGCGACCTTTCATTAAATTCCCACTTCTCACCGTGGCTTGTTTTATCTCTCATTGAAGGAAAATATTATTTGAGATCCTATATAAAAATCCTTTGAATCTGTGATCTCAGGCTGTTAGCAGCCTGTATTTATTAAAAAGCATCACTGTTTTGTGGGCCTTCCCCAATGGCTTAAGCCATAAAGGATCCGTCTGCAATGCAGGAGATGTGGATTCGATCCCTAGGTTGGGAAGATTCCCCTGGGGGAGAAAATGGCAACCCACTGTGGTATTTTTGCCTGGAGAATCCCATGGACAGAGAAGCTGGGCAGGCTACAGTCCATGGGGTCACAAAGAGTCAGACATGAAGGAGCACGTGCACACGTCACTGATCCGCATAGAGAACTCTATTCCCAGCAGCCACGCCGTGGATCCCTGGGCTCCGAAACTGACCCACATGTGAATGTGGAGGGTTTTACTGGAAGGCCAGTTATTTAGAATGACGTCTAAGGACTTCCTCTGCACAGGTTTGTAAATCAGCCCCAGGACTGCTATATAATGATGCAATTCCCCGAGTTTACTAATAATGTCCTGACTATGTTTAGTTTACTTCCTCCAAGGACCCGAGAGTGATTTCCCATGATAAGAAGCTCAGCATTACAACTAGTCCACTAGATTTTAAATTCCCTGACTGTCGCAAAGACTGGCTTTGCTCTCTTAAGTATGAGCTGTTTCGATTTAAAGAACTTCTTCAAATGGTCATTTTGAAAATGCGACAAGAGGCCACACAAACCAGAAGGTGAAACACAATTCACCCTGAGTTGCCTGAATGAATGTGGTTAAACGAACCGACAGCTAAATGGCCTGACCCAACAGCCCCCACGGGTGCCACGACTGATGTCGCTCTTCTCCCCACATACAAGCTGATTCCTGAGCCACAGTCTGGGCTTACAGAACTGTTGATGGCTCTTTAACAGAAAACAGAGCAGAAGGTGAGCGCTTGGGGAAAAAAAAAAAATGAGACCCAAAGAGTAACCGGCCGTGGAGGGCGCGCCCTGCTCACAGCCCTTTCCAAGGTCAGCCAGGCATTTTCTGTCACTAAAAAGGGAGAAAGGGAATTCTGGAGACAGGAGAGATCTGATGGGATGATCTGAGTAAAGAAGGAAAAAGTTCCATCTTAATAAGAGAATTAAGGAAAAAAAAAAAGATAGCCAGAAAGTTCTCTGTGGGGGAAAAAAAAAAAAGGGAGAGAGAGGGAAGCTTGTGAAAGATACCAGAACAATTTGGGGCCTCTTTGGCCCCTTTACCCAGGGAGTGACTGCCCTGCTGTAAGGAAACACACAGAGCCTGACATCCTCACCCTTTTTAATGTCTGGATTGGGTCTTCACTTTCTTCCTGTTTTCCTCCCGCAGCTTCTACCCATTCAGCCCTGGTGCAGGAAAACTGGGGGATACTGGTGGGCTAAATGCAGCATACAAGTACGTTCTGATTCCAGCTCTGCTTCTAGATACGGGTGACCTCAGCCTGCTGGACCCCGAGGGCCCCACTGAAGCAGGAACATTGGACCAGATGACCACTTTATCCACGCACAGCTTACTGCCCCGTGACACAGCCCGATTCACTTTCTGGTGGCAGGCACTCAAAAGCCACCCTCTGGGTGTCACAAGAGAATCTGCACAGTGGGCAGTAAGGTTGTTTACTCTTCTCTTAAGCAGGTGGGTAGCTTCCATGCACCCATTTCAGGCATTGCTTATGGGCATCTTTGTCTACAGGCTCTGTTGACTGCTGTAAAGGGAATTAGAAGACATAGTTATTCTTAAGGGGCTCATATTTAGTAACCGAAATCAGAAAGTCTCCAAGTTCTTTGGGGAAATCAGACACAGAAAACAGCTGGGCAAAACCAGCTGGTAAGAGAACAAAATACAAGGCAATGCAGTGTGACAGAAACGGCAGAATCAGGACCCTCGGTTCTCTGTTACCTAGTATTCTCCTTTCACCTCTTAGGCCTCAGTCTTCGTCTGATGAATGGGAGAGCTGGACAATGTGATCCCCAGGGTACCTCCCTGGAACACAAGTAACAGACAACAATATCACGCTTTTGTAATTTGGGGAAGTGGAAGGAAAAATGTGTGCAGGGGAGTTTAAGCCACACGTACGTGACAGAGGCTGGACACGCTGTGTGGGTCATAGCTGGAAATGCTCACAGAGTATGACCAGGAAGGCCACTCGAGGCCACTGGAGGGGGTGACACAGGAAGCCCAGATTCCCAAGGTGTCCAGGGCTAGGTGTGCGGGCCACAGTGGCCAGAGGGTGGGAGAGAGCGCTGGGCTGAATAGGTGAGGTCACACCCTTTGCCAGTGAGGAATGCAACCTGTCTGCTTTGTCCTGTTGACAGGAGGGAGCCTGTGAGATCCCAAGGGGAGGAATGTTAGGGTAAAAGTGGGGGTGGTCTGACTGTCCCTGATGGTGCACAGCCTCGGGGCTTCTCCCTGCCCTCCCCTGAGAGCCCTCTGGTACCCCCATCACCGCAGTGTCTGCAGAGTTCATCTGTGTTAAAAGCACCCAACAGGTAAAGAAGGCTGAGCACAAGGCAGGGACCCTGCTGAGACGCCCACCAAGTGGGGTTTGCCTAATCTGCCATCTTCAGGTGCAGTAAGATTTTGAGCTGTTCTTGATGCTAAACATGATGTAACCAACTGGGGCATCCCCCTAGAAAATAGAGCCAGCTTCCTTGAGAAGCCCTCCCTCAAAAAAAAAAAAAAAAATCAAGCAGCAACACAAATGAAAAACAACCAACCATTGCAAAGCAGAGAGCACCTCCTTTTTACCCAACCCAGAGGATAAGAACAGGGAGGTTTGTGTAGCCAGACTCAATCACTCACGGTTAGAGCTGAAGTTGTCCTCACACTAAAGGGAAAGCTAAAGAAAAAGAGAAAGACATCTTTAAACTCAAGCGCTGTTTTCAGGGGAGGGGTCTCGGTGCCAAACTGGAGGGTACCATTTCTTTCTCCGCTTTTGAAGCATTTACAGTTTTCACTATAAAGACAAGATGAATCGGTGACAACATTGCAAAGAAAATGATCTAAATCTTAAGCACTGACTGATGTTCACGACAGAGAACGGCAGCCTCTAAAAGCTGCCCAGCCACCCATCAATGGCACTCAGGCTGTTTCCCTGCCTCGGCTGCTGTGATGAACACTGGGCTAAGATATCTTTCTCAATCAGTGTTTTTATGTTCTTCGGGTAAATACCTACAATTGGAAGAGCTGGATCATATGAAAGAACAGTCATAAAAAAGAGGAAATCGTGCCATTTGCAACAACATGGATGGGACTTGAGGATATTATGTCAAGTGAAGTAACTCAGACAGAAAAAGGCAAATGTCACATGATTTGTCTTTTTTGTGTGTGCTGTGCTTAGTCAGTCAGTCGTGTCTGACTCTTTTTGACCCCATCAACTATCGCCTGCCAGGCTCCTCTGTATTTGGGGGTTCTCCAGGCAAGAATACTGGAGTGGGTTTCCATGCCTTCCTCCAGGGGATCTTCCCAACCCAGGGATTGAACCCAGGTCTCCCACATTGTGAATTCTTTACTGTCTGAGCCACCAGGGAAATCCAAGAATACTGGAGTGGGTAGCTTATCCCTTCTCCAGGGGAACTTCCTGACCCAGGAATCAAACTGATGTCTCCTGCACCGCAGGTGAATTCTTTACCAGCTGAGCTACCAGGTTTTATATGATATGTCTTTCCCTATGCAGAATATTTTTAAAATAAAAGAACAAAGCAAAAGCAAACACGTAGAGAACAAAGGAGGAGTTACCAGAGGGGAAGGGGTGTGGAAGGAGGGGAAAATAGGGGAAAAGGAGTCAGCCCTACAGAGATGGATAGAAACTAGACTTCTTACGATGAGCGCACTGCAGGAAATACAATGCGGCATACGTGAAGCTTATATAACGCTGTAAACCACTGTCGCCTCAAAAGACAGAGACAGGAGGCTTAGCATGATTCCAGGTCCACACATGCTTTTTCAAATGGCTTGGCTGAAATCATTTAGGAGGCGGAGCATAGCACAGGAAACTGAAAGCCGCTCAGTCATGTCCGGCTCTTTGCGACCCCACAGACTATACAGTCCATGGGATTCTCCAGGCCAGAATACTGGAGTGGGGAGCCTTTCCCTTCTCCAGGGGATCTTCCCAATCCAGGGATCGAACCCAGGTCTCCCATATTGCAGGCCAATTCTTTACCAGCTGAGCCACCAGGGAAGCCCCAGAATTGTGAAGTGGGTAGCCTATCCCTTCTCCAGTGGATTGTCCTGACGCAGGAGTTGAACCGGGGTCTCCTGCCTTGCAGGCAGATTCGTTACCAACTGAGCTATGAGGGAAACCCTTTTAGAAGGTTAGAAATTGAAATATGACCTCAGTGGGTACAAATCAACCAGTCTTCCCAGTCTACTCTTTTCAATTTTTCTCAGAAAGGAAGTTAAGGTAAAATGTGTAACTAATTCTCATGAGAATTAGAGGGAGCAGCGGGAAAAGAATTCAGTGCAAGGAGCCATC
Source organism: Bos javanicus (assembly GCF_032452875.1). NCBI lineage: Eukaryota > Metazoa > Chordata > Mammalia > Artiodactyla > Bovidae > Bos > Bos javanicus. Next base: position 116,731,180 of record NC_083870.1, read on the forward strand.
AGGCAGTCCCTCCAGCCCAGGGCAGGTAGATTTTTCATTCTGTGATTGACGTTTGAGTCTTTGGCTGCCTGCAGCATCCACTTACATATTACTGCCCAGCTTTTCAAGCTTGTAGCCCAGAAATCACTGCAGAATTGAGGAAGTGTCACCCTGTCTGCCGGCAAACAGGACCCTGGGATCCCTGGGCTCTGGTGCTCACCTCCTGCTGTCCTCTTGTTCTGAATTTAGAGCTGATGGAGCTCTAAATACTGATGGAGCTGCCACTGTGGACGAGTGCGTGCACAGCTCCGGCCTCCTGTTGCTGGTCCCTACTCTTAACTCGGCCTCAGCCACACTCGGTCCCCTGCCAAGCCTAAGGAGCAGGATGCAAGGGGTCCAGCAGGCAGACTCATCACCAGAGCTTCTGAGCACCCAACCAGCTGGTGCAGAGCCGTGAGCTCCATGCAGCTGAGCCTTGTGCTCCCCTGTGTCTTGTTATTACTTCTAGTCTCCAGCACAGGATCTGTGCAAGCTGGATGCTCGGCAAACACTGTGAACAGGTCATCAGAACGCCTGAACGCGTGCATTAGCACTTGGAAGTGGAGGAGAGGGAGGTGAATATCACAGTTGCATAAAAATGATTTAGAAGAAGTGCTTGCATTCCAGGAGCTTACAATCTGGCAGAAAAGATGAAAAGGAAAGAAAAAAGGTGGAGGGGAGGAAAGGAAAGAAACATTTATATAAGGCAGAATCTTGAGTTAACTGCCTAGAAATATATGAAGAATGATAGGGTAATCCTGTTATCTTTGAGCTCATGTGACATTTAAATTCTAACTCTCAGGAGGTGTTTGTGAAGATGGTATCTGAGCTGGGTTTTGTACTATGGATGGGAATTCTCATAAGCTTGTGTGTGCTCTCCTCTTTCCTGAGCCAGTGGCAGACATCACTAATTGATCACTCTGTGGCAGACATCACTAATTGATCGCTCTGTGGCAGACATCAGGCTTCCCAGGTGGCATTAGTGGTAGAGAACCCGCCTGCCAATGCAGGAGATGTAAGAAACGTGAGTTCAGTCCCTGAGTCTGGAAGATCCCCTGGAGGACAGCATGACAACCCACTCCAGTATTCTTCCCATGGCCAGAGGAGCCTGGCGGGCTACAGTTCATAGGGTCACAAAGAGTCAGACACGACTGAGCTATTGCACACTTTTCTTATAGGCTTTCCCTGCTGTTACTAACTGCTCAAGGTACCTTAAACAGAAGTCAGATGCTGCGTAAAACTAGGAATTTTGCAGTTTCTTATTCAGGTCTAAACAGAAGGCAGACCTCAGATGGACCATAATTATGATCTGAATACTCTGAGATTCTTTTGTCCTCTTCCAGTTCCCTACGATACTCTTGTATCCTCAGCCAAGAGCATTCTTTTGACATCAATAACTTGCTAAACTTCAAAGCTTTTCAGTGCCTAAGTGACAGAAGGTTCTGGAGGTGGACATACTGACCGGTTATACTATGCTCAGTATAAATAATATGAGTTCTGGGAGATGGTGAAGGACAGGGAAGCCTGGTGTGCTGCAGTCCATGGGGCTGCAAAGAGTCAGACTAGACTGAACAACAACGGTCATCCAGGACTTTATAACCATTCCTGTTAGTATAGACAGCAGCTGATTCCGCCCTTGTGCCATGTCCCATTATAAATATCACAGGGCAAGGAAGTTGGGAAGTGGCCTGGCTCATTAACTGTTTTTATTAACTTTCCCTTCATAATACATTCAACATGAGACAGCCTGAGTGTGCCCTGCAGCCCTCTCCTGCAATCACTCAAGGAAGCAAACACCGTACCCCCATTACATCATGGAGTTCATCATCCAAAATGCTCTCAGGAGAGTTTAAACCCTTGAGAGTTTACAAATATATTTCACTGGGACCCTATCATTGGTTGGAATTCTAACCTCCTCTTGACACCTTGCTTTTCTAAATAAAGGTGGAATGATGACAGTGGTGATAAAATTAGGCTCTGTGGCAGGTGTAAGGCCACAAGCTTTGTTGGCATTATCTTGTTTAACTTTTCCAAGAGCCCCACTTAAAACCGAGGCTTGGAGAGGTTGAGACAGCTTGCCTAAGATCAACAACAATTAATACATGGAGCCAGAATTTGACTGTAGCCAAAGCCAGTATTTTTTGTCTTCTCTTTAAATTCAATCTCCCTTGTGTTTCCCTACAATTCAGAAAAATATTCATCAGTGGATTGATCCCAGAGATATACCATATATACGGACTTTCCTGGTGGCTCAGACAGTAAAGAATCTGCCTGCAATGCAGGAGACCCAGGTTCCATTCCTTGGTCGGGAAGATCCCCTGGAGAAAGAAATGGCAACCCACTCCAGTATTCTTGCTTGGAGAATCCCATGGATAGAGGAGTCTGGCGGGTTACAGTTCATAGGGTTTCAAAGAGTTGGACATGATATTCATTACACTACATTATATGTCCACACATATACATATTTATGTTTTATTTCTTTAGTGTTTTGTTTTCAAACTTGGGTTTTCCCTTTCCTTCTTAAAATTTATTTTACTAAAGTATAGTTGATTTACAATGTCGTGCTTATTTCTGCAAAGTGATTCAGTTATACATGTGTATCCATTCTGCCTCTGGTGTTTTAAAACCTAAGGCCATCTACAAGTTCTATACATCAGTAATTATTGCATTCCATGAAATGAGAGGTAGCGATATTTTCATTTGGCAGGTTGTAAACTCAGTCAGACAGAATCAGATCATTTCCCTGGAGCTCGCTGCAGGAAGGGAGCCTTGTTACCTTCAAGAAGAAAAAAAGCCTCCCTCCTTCATTAAGCTTCCTCACAAATACCCCCTGCCTTTTTATTACGCTTTCGTTACTTGGCTCTGAGACTTCTCTCCCAGATGTTCTCAATTTGGAGGTTATTTTACACAGCACGTGAGCCCTTCAGTACTGTAAATATTTGACTTCAATCTTTTCCATAGCTTGGAGAGTGTTACAGTGGTCACTCCAAACACCATTCCAGAATTTTCTCTGCTCCTTTAAGGTGGTTGTGTAAATTAAGAACTTGGGAGCTGATCCCTCGCTGACTCCGTGCACCGTTCTTTCTCCTACTTTGATGTCTGGAAGTGATGAATACTATTAAGGCCTTAGGCACACAGAGAAATATCTGCTAAGCATATACAAGGGTAGCCCTTTTTTTGGAATTGAAATATAGTTGATTAGCTATGTTGTGCTAATTTCTGATGTACAGCAAAGTGATTCAGTTATACATCATATATATATGTATATGTACACACACACACACACACACACATATGTATTCCTTTTCAGATTCCTTTCAGTAATAGGTTATTACAAGGTATTAAATAGTTCCCTGGACTATAAGGTAGGACCTTATTGTTTCCCTACTTTACATATAGAGGGCTAGCTCTTACGAACAAATATATTCCAGTTAATTTTTCCTCCATGTTGGGATCATTCTGCCTGATTTTGAGATGATCTCTGAAGCTATCTTGAGGGGTACATCTTGATCCAGCACTGGGTGTACCTGACTTATCCTTGATCTTGCAAGGTGAGATGCCTCTGGACCCTCTCCCTCTCAACCTCTGGCTGGACCTAACCCTGATCACCATCCCTTCCACCAGAGCCCCTCCTTCTAAAGCCCTTCCTCTCCAGCCCCCCTGCCCTAGGGTTATTTTAATTAATATGTCCTAATAGCCATGTTAATATTAATATATCATGTTAATCAGTAATAAATCAATTTTGTGTCTTCTATGGACATATTCACATAACTAATCTGACTTTTTAAAAATTGCCTTCATTTGAAGTTACACAGATTTTTTATTTTGTCCTAATTCACCTATTGAAAGCTGTAACAGATAACTAAAAATATCTTCCCATGTTCATTCCTAAAAGCAATTGTTTCATTTTGGTGTTACATTTCATGTTGCAAAAAAAAAAAAAAAACTAGAAAGCTGCAATTTAAATCATCAGTGGATATGAAAAAAATCTGATTAAGGCATCTGGTCCATCTTGCTAACACAGGAATTTTGTTGATGATCTGCTGTCTTAACATTTTTTTTTGTAAGATGTTGCTAAATACCATGTTTACAAACGACTCACATAATGGATTTTTAACAACTTCCCTGGGAAATAACTTTATGTTCCCATAGATTTTCCTGCTATGCTGGAAGATTCTTCTGCTACTCGTCCTAAATTTCCTTTTGACAGATTTGATGGCTCAATAAGGTGATCATTTCACTGAGTTCTTTCTGTTGCCAGCATGTCACTGCCATAAAGGTCAGGAAACCTTAGAGCAGGGGAGGACCCAGGAAATACAGAATCACACAGACCTCATGGTCATCATCATCTCTGTTCAATTCAAATGGAATTGTATATGTTTGTTTATTGACTGGAAAATAGTCCCGACTTAGTTTAAATGGAAAAGGTTCATAACATTACACACAATTTTTTCTTTTTTTGAGGAGGGCATCTCTCTGTATTCCCTTTTTGTTATAAAATGGTCGTGTTAGCTGTCCATCGCTGCATTTGTTAGACTGTCCGTCTACTTGAGAGGACGACAGGGTGAGTGCCACCCACCTGTGACCCTGACTGGAGAAGCTATCGTCCCTGTGATTCCCTCTCTGTTAATCCCTCACCTGCCTAGAAACAGAGCCACAGATGTAGAGGACTAATATATGGATACCAGCGGGGAAGAGGGGGTGGGATGAACCGGGAGATGAGGACCGACACGTACACACCACTGCGGATACAACGGGGCTTCCCAGGTGGCACAGTGGTAAAGAATCAGGAGATGCGGGTTCCAACCCTGGATCGGGAGGATCCCCTGGAGTAGGAAACAGCAACTTGCTCCAATATTCATGCGTGGGAAATCCCATGGACAGAGGAGCCTGGTGGGTAACAGTTCATTGGGTCACAGAGAGTCAGACATGACTGAGCATGAGCGTGCACACACACACACACGTACAAACAGATGGCTAATAAGCACCTACTATACAGCACGGGCGGGGGAGAGGAGGTACAATCTGTAGGATTTGTATTAAGTTAGCCTTAAATGTGCATCAGATCAGTCGCTCAGTCATGTCCAACTCTTTGCGACCCCATGAATCGCAGCACACCAGGCCTCCCTGTCCATCACCAACTCCCAGAGTTCATTCAGACTCACGTCCATCCAGTCAGTGATGCCATCCAGCCATCTCATCCTCTGTCGTCCCCTTCTCCTCCTGCCCCCAATCCCTCCCAGCATCAGGGTCTTTTCCAATGAGTCGACTCTTAGCATGAGGTGGCCAAAGTATTGGAGTTTCAGCTTTAGCGTCATTCCTTCCAAAGAAATCCCAGGGCTGATCTCCTTCAGATGGACTGGTTGGATCTCCTTGCAGTCCAAGGGACTCTCAAGAGTCTTCTCCAACACCACAGTTCAAAATCATCAATTCTTTGGCGCTCAGCCTTCCTCACAGTCCAACTCTCACATCCATACATGACCACAGGAAAAACCATAGCCTTGACTAAACGAACCTTTGTTGGCAAAGTAATGTCTCTGCTTTTGAATATGCTATCTAGGTTGGTCATAACTTTCCTTCCAAGAAGTAAGTGTCTTTTAATTTCATGGCTGCAATCACCATCTGTAGTGATTTTGGAGCCCAAAAAAATAAAGTCTGACCCTGTTTCCACTGTTTCCCCATCTATTTCCCATGAAATGGTGGGACCGGATGCCATGATCTTAGTTTTCTGAATGTTGAACTTTAAGCCAACTTTTTTACTCTCCACTTTCACTTTCATCAAGAGGGTTTTTAGTTCCTCTTCACTTTCTGCCATAAGAGTGGTGTCATCTGCATATCTGAGGTTATTGAAATTTCTCCCAGCAATCTTGATTCCAGCTTGTGTTTCTTCCAGTCCAGCGTTTCTCATGATGTACTCTGCATATAAGTTAAATAAACAGGGTGACAATATACAGCCTTGACGTACTCCTTTTCCTATTTGGAACCAGTCTGTTGTTCCATGTCCAGTTCTAACTGTTGCTTCCTGACCTGCATACAAATTTCTCAAGAGGCAGATCAGCTGTTCTGGTATTCCCACCTCTTTCAGAATTTTCCACAGTTTGTTGTGATCCACACAGTCAAAGGCTTTGGCATAGTCAATAAAGCAGAAAGAGATGTTTTTCTGGAACTCTTTTGCTTTTTCCATGATCCAGCGGATGTTGGCAATTTGATCTCTGGTTCCTCTGCCTTTTCTAAAACCAGCTTGAACATCAGGAAGTTCACAGTTCACATATTGCTGAAGCCTGGCTTGGAGAATTTTGAGCATTACTTTACTAGCATGTGAGATGAGTGCAATTGTGCGGTAGTTTGAGCATTCTTTGGCATTGCCTTTCTTTGGGATTGGAATGAAAACTGACCTTTTCCAGTCCTGTGGCCACTGCTGAGTTTTCCAGATTTGCTGGCATATTGAGTGCAGCACTTTCACAGCATCATCTTTCAGGATTTGGAATAGCTCAACTGGAATTCCATCACCTCCACTAGCTTTGTTCGTAGTGATGCTTTCTAAGGCCCACTTGACTTCGCATTCCAGGATGTCTGGCTCTAGGTCAGTAATCACACCATTGTGATTATCTGAGTCGTGAAGATCTTTTTTGTACAGTTCCTCTGTCTATTCTTGCCATCTCTTCTTAATATCTTCTGCTTCTGTTAGGTCCATACCATCTCTGTCCTTTATCGAGCTCATCTTTGCATGAAATGTTCCTTTGGTATCTCTGATTTTCTTGAAGAGATCCCTAGTCTTTCCCATTCTGTTGTTTTCCTCTATTTCTTTGCATTGATTGCTGAAGAAGGCTTTCTTGTCTCTTCTTGCATGCCAATATATTAATACATCAGTTGTTCAGTCATGTCTGACTCTTTGTGACCTCATGGACTATATAGTCTGCCAGGCCCCTCTGCTCATGGGATACTCCAGGCAATAATACTGGAGTGGGTAGCCATTCCCTTCTCCAGGGATTAACACACGAGGAGCAGACAAACACTGTGATTCCAGTTACATGAGGCACCTAGACTAGTCAAATTCATAGAATCAGAAAGCACATTGGTAGCTGCCGGGGGTCGGGGTGGGAGGTGGAGAGGGGAAATGGAGAGTTTCCATTTAGGAAGGTGAAAAACTCAGGAAATGGATGATGGTGAGAGCTGCACAGCCTTGAGAAAGTACTTAGTGTCACCGAGTTAAATCTGGTTATGATAATATGTTTTATATTATGACTTTAATCCCAATAAAAAAAATTAACCAAAGGAAAAAAAAAACACCACCTGACCTAGGTGGTGGTTAGTCGCTAAGTCGTGTCTGACTCTTGTGACCCGGTGGACTGTAGCCCACCAGGCTCCTCTGTCCATGGAATTCTCCAGGTGAGAATCCTGGAGTAGGTTGCCATTTCATTCTTCAGGGGATCTTTCCGACCCAGGAATTGAACCTGGATCTCCTGCATTGTGGGTAGATTCTTTACTGACTGAGCTATGAGGGAAGCTCCATACTGTTCCCTTCTCCAGGGGATCTTCCCAACCTAGGGATCGAACCCAGGTCTCCCACATTGCACGTGGATTCTTTACCATCTGAGTCCCTGGTTGACTCATTTTCATACTGCTGGAGACCTCTGGTCTCATCTTTCTCTCCATTTAATAAGAAACTGCGTGTTCTTGTTTGACTTGGGGTTTCCCAAGAGGACCTCCTCCAGGAGAAGAGGCTGGGAATCAGGGCTCCTCCTACCAACTCTTCTTTGGGTTTTGCCCTTTCAGGACGTGGAGCTGTTTCCTCAAGGATGGAGGAAACGAGGTCAGAGAAGGTTCCGGTGTCCCCTGTACTAGAGCTGAACACGCTGCCCTGCCTTCACTTCCACCTCCCCCATGCCTTCGCCCTCAAGTGTGGAGGTCTCCTCAGACCCCCCCTGCCCCTCTGTGATCTGGTTCCCAGCCCCCCACCCCACCCCACCCCCAGGATGAATCCATCTCACCCAGGGTAGGACTCTAACCTCCCAGGACTTGTTTACGTGAGCAGACATGTCTGTGCTTGGCTTCTGTCTCCTGTTTCAAGAGGAAAAAGAGCAACCTGACAAACCCCCTGCCCTGAGAAGCTCCTGTTCCAGAGAGGATCTGGGGAAACCAGGAGTACGCAAGATAAATCATGAAATACGCACAATATTCACTATTAATGTTGTGAGAAGCAGTATAGGGCAGAGAAGTCAGTCTGTAGCATTAGGAGGGGGTTGAAATGCTAGTTCTGATGGCTGGAGGAGGCATGAGAAGGTGTCTCGTGAGTGAAGACCTAACAGATGTCAGGGAGGAGCCTCGGGGGGGAACAGCATTCGGGGCAAAGGGAACAGAATAGGCGCAGGCATGAGGCAGCAGTGTGGTAGTGCGTCCAGCATGCAGGGCCCGAGCCAGCAGGGCCTGAGCAGATGAGCTTGCGGGAGAGTAGGAAGGGTCACGGGACCCCTGGGAGTCATAACAAGGACCCTCGGGCAGTGGCTGAGTGGACTGAGGGGGCCAGTGGGGAGTTTTGCTCAGAGGAAGGATCAGAAACAGGATCTGACTTGTAAGGAGAACCCTTTGGCTTCTTTCCTGACCATGTTGACAAGAGGCTCCTGCAGTGCTAAGGGAGGGCACTGGGGTGCAGGGCCAGAGGCTGAGAGACCGGTCAGGGCAGGAATCTGGGAGGGAGGGGGCTTCAGGGGGCTGAGGGCAGCTGGTACGTGGGGGCTGGAGAGACGGAGGAAAAGAGAGGAATTCACAGTGCTTCTCTCCAGTTCTGTTTCCTGGGCCATTGGAAGAATCCACTGATGGAAGAAAGACCAGAAGAAGAACAGATTTGGTGGACAGGTCAGGAGTTCATGCGAGGAGCAGGTGGGATGCAGATGATCAGTGGGCATCCCAGAGGGGACACCAAGGAGGCAAGTGGATGACAGGTCTGGAATTCCAGGGACAGCCCAGGGCCAGAGCAATGCCTTTGCCGGTCTCAGCATAGAGACGGCATTCAGGGCCAGGAGACCAGGTGAGGTCCCGCCAGAAAAACAAGGACCAGAAAGGGAAGGAGACAGAGGACTGAGCCCCAGAGGACTGCAGAAGTTCAAAGTCAGCCTCAAAGCTTCCCAGGGAGGGTGGCTGCAGAAGGAGGACCTTCCAAACAGAAAGAAACCAAGAGCACTTCAGGGAAGGGGAGGGGCTCGTGGGGGTCAAATGCTGATTGAGTCCAAGAGGACCTAGTTCAGTTCAGTTCAGTCACTCAGTCCTGTCTGACTCTTTGTGACCCCATGAATCACAGCACGCCAGGCCTCCCTGTCCATCACCAACTCCCAGAGTTTACTCAAACTCATATCCATTGAGTCGGTGATGCCATCCAACCATCTCATCCTCTGTCACCCCCTTCTCCTCCTGCCCTCAATCTTTCCCAGCACCAGGGTCTTTTCAAATAAGTCAACTCTTCGCATCAGGTGGCCAAAGTATTGGAATTTCAGCTTCAACATCAGTCCTTCCGATGAACACCCAGGACTGATCTCCTTTAGGATGGACTGGCTGGATCTCCTCACAGTCCAAGGGACTCTCAAGAGTCTTCCCCAACACCACAGTTCAAAAGCATCAATTCTTCCCTGCGCAGCTTTCTTTATAGTCCAATTCTCACATCCATACAGGACTACTGGTAAAACCATAGCCTTGACTAGATGGACCTTAGTTGGCAAAGTAATGTCTCTGCTTTTTAATATGCTGTCTAGATTGGTCATAACTTTTCTTCCAAGGAGTAAGCGTCTTTTAATTTCATGGCTGCAGTCATCATCTGCAGTGATTTTGGAGCCCCCAAAATAAAGTCTGACACTGTGTCCACTGTTTCCCCACCTATTTACCATGAAGTGATGGGACTGGAGGCCATGATCTTAGTTTTCTGAATATTGAGCTTTAAGCCAACTTTTTCACTCTCTTCTTTCACTTTCATCAAGAGGCTAAGAGGACCTAAGCCTCCTTCGGATTTGGTGGTGAGGGTGTCACGGTGACACTGCTCAGACTACTGTCAGTGTGTGACAGAATCAAAGCCAGGTGATGGCTTCTGTGACATGGGGCTGGTGGGACCGGATGCTGTGAATGCAAAGAAAGCCTTGAGAATCCCCGCCCTAACGGTGACAGCGACGATGGGGATAACTGATGCCTGTCTTCTGATCTAATACTTCACGTGGATCAAAGAACTGGCTCCAAAGGAGACAGCAGCATCCCGGGGCTCCTCGGGGCCCCAGAAAGGCTCATGGCCACTCTGGTCATGGGCAGTGTGTGGTGACCCGAAACCTCAGAGCATATTTCTAGGAGGAAACAGTGATGGGAGGAGCTGGAGATAGAAGGAGGAGGGCTCACAGGGGACCCTAGATCTTTTCGATGGAACCCCAGAGCCCAGAGAGACTCCCCGTGGGCTGAAGGAAGAAGCCAGTGCATCGTCCTGGGAGAAGGTAAGTAGACAGAGAGGTCTATCCACCTGACTCATTCAGGAAGAGGTAAGGGTGATCCTGGAGGCTCTGGGGCTGGGAGAAGGGAGCAGCAGGGGCTGAGAGCTGTGTGGAGGACAGAGGGGCTGAGTGCAGAAGCAGAGAGAGAAGGGGCCGCAGGGTCAGGGTCTAACGCTGCTGTGAGAGATGGGACTTGAACAGGGAAACAGGGAGCCATGAAAGGCCCTGAGTGAGCTCCGGGGAACATGTGCAGCTAGAACAGAAGGTCTTGGAGCCCCAGGAAGTATGTCCATTCCCCATCTGGTCATGGAGAAGCTGCTCTGCACCAGGCAGTCCGTGGGAGCAGCCAGCCCCCCCCGGGAGGGGTATCTGGAGCATCCAAAGGACACAAGCTGGAGTCGCAGAGTGGATGAGATGTCTGGGGGACCGTGAGACCCCAGGATGGGGCGTTTGGGGAAATGCCTCTTCCAGGGAAAGGAGGAACAAAAGGGATTGGACTGAGCTCTCCGGAAGGAAGGGAGCCCCTCCCTCACACTCCCAGCTTCTGCCCCACCGCCCCCCGCTGCACCCCACCCGCCTACCCTCCACCAGTGAGCTGTGATGCATGGGGGAGGAGAGAGGAAGGGAGGTGAGCGTGGTTGCCTCTTGACTGAGGAACAGTCCTCATTTACCAGGCGGCTGTGCGTCCCAGCACCCGCTTTCTGAGGGAAGGACACTCAGGAAGCCATGAGAAGCAAAAGGGACCCACAGTCATCAGCCAGGGCAGCTGAGTCTACCTGGTGGCCGGTGGGTGACATGGAGGAAATCACCACCGGCTCCTGAGATGTGAAAACAGGCTCAAGCAAAGCTGCTGTCAGCGGCCGGGACTAATGACTAATGACGCAACACTCAGCTTGGATACACCTGACCTTTCCTCAGTCCTTTCAGCACCCTCCACCTGCTCCATCCTCAGCGTGACCTTGGGAGCCTCTGCTCTTCACACATGGGGACACTGAGGCTGGAAGGAGCAAGTTATTTGAAAATGGCTCTTGGCCACAGGAGCAGTGAGATCACCTACTTCACCACACACAGCTCCTCTTTTCTATGGAAACAGTTCAAGGATCACGTCCAGACCATCAACAGTACCAGTGGCCCCACTGCTTTCCCGTTTACTGTCATTTGAGAAGGTGTTGTTGATTACGTCTTTTATGGATCTCTAGCTCAACACTCCGGTACTTTGGCCACCTGATGCCAAGAGCCGACTCACTGGGAAAGACCCTGAGACTGGGAAAGATTGAAGGCAGGAGGAGAAGGAGGCGACAGAGGATGAGATGGTTGGATGGCATCACTGACTTGATGGACATGAGTTTGAGTAAGCTTCAGGAGGTGATGGACAGGGAAGCCTGGCGTGCTGCAGTCCATGGGTCCCAAAGAGTCGGACGTGACTGAGTGACTGAACAAGTTCCACCAAAGGAGTCTGTTTCAGCTCTCCTATTATTGAGGGGAAATCTACTCCCCAAAGACTGCGGGCAAGGACATTTTCTACATAAAGGCTAGTTTCTAGTTGAGCTGGGATGCGCACGCCCTCCCCAGGCTGCGCACGTATTCCTGCTGGTGGAGGGCCTCCAGCCTTTGTGACAACGGGCACTTCCTGAGTTGACTTCAGATTCCCGTATTGGCCAAACGGGGTATGATGAAGAGGTGGCCTTGCAGTCTAGGACAGGCACTCATTCCAATTCCACTGACATTTTCTGAGTGCCTAGTAGGTACCAGTCCAGGAACATAAATAAACCTAGAACTGTCTGCACCGGAGATCATGGTGAACTTAACTTTCCCATGTTGAGTAAAGAGAGCCGGCATCCAGATTCACAAACCGTTTTCCTAAAGCGCGCAGTGAGGGCAGAACTGGAGCCAGCCCCTCTCCTGGGTCCCCAGCCCAAGGTGCCCTGCAGGCAGGCCCCAGGCCCACGCTTGCTCCGGGCCCTCACGGGATAGACCTGAGGCTCGGGCCCCTGCAATGACCACTGGCTCTCAGCTCTGTCTTCCTCCACGACCACGGTGCCCTTGGTCCTCCAGTCCAGGCCGTTTGCTGTAAACCTGGGCACAGACAGCCCTCCCCACCCGCCCTGGAAATCAGATGGACACGGACAGTGAAGTCAGCCCTCGGACAAACTTATCTGGTCTCTCATCCCACCCGCCCAGCCCCAGACCACAAACCCAACCCGTTGGGTGCGAGGGACCTCGGGCAGGATTCTGAAGCTGCAGCCCAGAGACACGGGAGAACTGAGTGGGATTCGGGGATGGAGGGACCCGGAACCGGAAATGGGTCAAAAACAGAAAACAGGCGGGAAGAGGCCCTGAACAGACGCCTCACGGACAATCAGCTGAGCGTGTGGCGTCTCCCTTGGGGAACATGCACACGCCTGTAAATTTCTGGAGTCTTCCGATGCCCTCAAGTACTCCCTGGACCTCAAACTGCTAAGCCCTGAAGATGTGGCTTTTCTGAACAAACTCAGGAACAAGTGAGCAAGCAGTGATTCTGCTGCAGGCTCTGCTCACGCCGGAGCTCCTTGCTCCTGGAAGCTGTTTTTTAGGAAGTGACGTCAGAGCCGTCCCCGCCTTGCTCACCCGGATCCTCTTTATCCCTGGGGGGAATTCTCCTCCTCCTTCTGCAGAGTCGGGTGGTCCATGCTCTCCCTGGAAGCCCTCCCTCCCTTCAAGGGTATTAGTCACGTACCCTGTTGTCACTCCCGTGAGACCCCGGGCTCTGTTTACCTGGGCCTCTTCCCTAAGGAACCGTGAGTCCCTGGATAGGGGAGGGATGTGCCCCGCTCACCCGGGCTCCTCTGCAGTAGCCCAGGGCAGGCAGTGAGACGCTGGTAAAACCGATTGTGGGAAAGGATGCTGAGAGGGCTTGGGCACTGGGTTTCCACCACTTTGCATTCTCCCATGTGATGAAAAGGCATTTACTCGTCAGATCTCAGAGCACACACAATTTTACAAAGGCCTGTTAAGATGACACAGCGTTGCACGGTCTGAAGAGTCCTTTTGTGAAATTACCTCTGGAATTCGAGGTACCCCAATGCTCCAAAACAGCCCTGGAATTCTTACTTACTCTGAAAACCAACCGTATCTGCTTCCCACGGGAACTGTTTTACAGTGGCCTTTGGCAAAAAGCAATTCGATTATCTTAACTGGACCCCAGCCATAGGCATGAGCTTCCATGTATGAAGTAGCGTCTCCTCCCTGGGAGGGAAGAAGGAATATGAATGGGGCTAAGGGATGAAGCCCGAAAAGGCCCTGAAAAAGACTGAGGGTGGGTTAGGGGTTGGTGGAGCCAGGGGTGTGCCCCGATCCCAGCTGTTCAGTGTGCAGAATTGAAACAGGTCTTTAGCAGGTAAAAGTGCTTCCCAGGTGGTCAGAAATGTGATGAGATTCAAGCGGTAGATGCAGACATTCAATAACCAGTGTCACTAGGGGTTTCATCAAACATCTCAGAATCCGGAAGAAGAGGATGTCCCAGCTGCATCTTACTCAGGACACTGCCCACCACAGTGAGTCCCCACTGGGAACACATCCTCATGAGCCCTCTGACCCCGTCTTGTATCTTCCTCCCTCCCCTTGCCCTGCTGCTCCCTGCCGGCCTCCTGGCTGCCTCAGGGCCTTTGCACCTGATGCTCTGTCTTGTGGAAACGCCCCTCCCCCCTCCCAGCGCTGCCTGGCTCACTCCTGCACACCTTGCCAGGTTCTACTCGGGCATAACCTTCTCAGGAGGCCTCCTTGGACCACTCTGTGCCAAGTCACCCTTTCCTCTCTCTACCACATTCTCCCATCGCACTGAACACTAGGAGCTTTTCTCTTTACTCACCTGTTTGTTTGCTTCTTGTCTGTCTCCCTCCACCCACACTTCACCTGAACAAAGTTTTCACCAGAGCAGGGACTCCAGGTGCCCACCTGCGGTACCCCAGATAGTCGCTGAATGAGCAGAAGAACAAATGAACAAAATATTCCCTTGCTACATCAAAGCAGCTGGACCCTCTCTCAACAGCTTCCCCAGGGTGTCTGTGACTTGGGTGTTAAGGACTTTCCCATTGGTGCCAACAATCGATGCCTGCATGAGGCTCCTGGCAAAGCCCACTGCAGGCATTTGCTGACCAGTCCTCCTGGGTTTGAAGCTTCATGTCCAGATTGATTCAGGTCCTTAGAAGCAAGCACCTGGACCTCACTGGGTTCGCAGCTCTCTGAAACACCTCCACGCTACCATGACTCAACATCCTGGCTATGGCTCTTTCACCAAAGCCCAGAGCAAGAAAGAATGTTTTGGTCCTCACTGCACTTTTGTTCTTCATAAACTCCCATAGGCATCCAGTGCCTCCGCATTCCCAAAACTTCCTATCTGGCTTACCCACTGTGTAATTGCCATTTGTGATGGTAACATATTTTAACTGTATCGTATTGATATAATAGAAGTCTTTTGGAGCAGACTTGGCTTCTTTGGGCATATTGTTATTATGGTGGATAAGGGGGTGTGATAATGTCAGAAGATTAGATTCTACCTCTTTATGGAAAATTAACTCTGAAACCAAACATCCTAGGATTTCTGCTTCCTGGGGCCATGGCTCCTGACATGGGTGGCAGACCCCTGGAGGGTAGCAGAGCTCTGTCCTACACCAGGAAGCCTTGCAGCAACTGTGGTCACCAGGTGCCACTTGTAGACTAAACAGAAGTCTCAGGTCATTTAAACATAGCTCAGACAGTAAAGAATCCGCCTGCAATGTGGGAGACCTGGGTTCAATCCCTGGATTGGGAAGATTCTCTGGAAAAGGGAACAGCTACCCTCTCCAGTACACTTGCCTGGAGAATTCCATGGACAGAGGAGCCTGGCAGGCTACAGTCTGTGGGGTCTTAAAGAGTCAGACACAACTGAGTGGCTTTCACTTTCATGGATTTTGGGACCAATGAGTTATGACTTCACATAGCTATTTCTATGTATTTGTCAATCACTGTGTACCAAACTGCATCCATGGTCATGCTAACCTCCCGGGATCTTTGTCTTCAGGGAGATTCAAAATCCTTGGAATGTGGAATCTTTGCAGCAATGCAATATGTTCAAAATGAGATATTCATCATCAGAAGATCATAAAGGGTGCTTCAGTCGTGTCCGACTCTGTGCGACCCCATAGACGGCAGCCCACCGGGCTCCCCCGTCCCTGGGATTCTCCAGGCAAGAACACTGGAGTGGGTTGCCATCTCCTTCTCCAATGCATGAAAGTGAAAAGTGAAAGTGAAGTCGCTCAGTCGTGTCCGACTCTTAGCGACCCCATAGACTGCAGCCCACCAGCCTCCTCTGTCCATGGGATTTTCCAGGCAAGAGTACCGGAGTGGGGTGCCATTGCCTTCTCCGCAGTAGATAATAGAGGCTATCAACTGAAGAAGGAAAAAAAAGTACAATCTAAAACCTGAAAGTTATGTTTTATTTGGCAAACTTACTGAGTACTTAAGCTGGGGAGGCAGGCTCTCAGATTGCTCCAAAGAGACAAGGGAGGGGGCCAGGATATATAGAGGTTTTTGCAACAAAGACCATGTAGTCAGGATATCAAAAAGGTTACCATTAAATAATGAAAACCAGACATCTCCAGTTAATGAATTGAGCACTTTTCTAGGTGGTGCTAGTGGCAAAGAATCTGCCTGCCAATGCAGAAGACTCGCAGGTTCAATTTCTGGGTCGGGAAGATCCCGTGGAGGAGGCAACCCACACCAGTACTCTTGCCTGGAGAATCCCATGGACAGAGGAGCTTGGTGGGCTACAGTCCATGGGGTCGGAAAGAGTTGGACATGACTTAGCGTGCACACACTGTGTACAAGAAGGTCCAAGAGTTTGGGCTCACTGAAATCAGAGATCATACGCACCTCAGCCCATGGGGCCAGCATCTTGTCCTTTCTCATCCTGAGTCCCCTCGGGGTGCCCTGCTTAGGGCGGGTGCAGTGGCTGAGGCCTGCAGCATCCTTTGTTTACTGATATGGCAGGTAGCATTCTGCATTCACAAGACAGTGAAGGACAAGTTCAATCACATGCACCGCGGGACTCAGCATTGAAGCCAGCACTCGTGGATATTTCCTCTTCTCATTTCTTGTCTGGCATTTCCCTCACTTCATGCCTCACTTCACCTCTCCTGGTAACCAGCAACAAATCAGCAATAAAACTGACATCTGCATTCCAACCGTAATACACCCTTAATACTAAAATAAAGGGCACCAGACACTTTGCTGCTGGTGACACTTTTTAGCTGGCCATAGAGCAGATGTCTGCGGAAGACTGCCTTCCGCGTGCCTGGCGATCTCTCTCAGGAACTTGCTCACCTGTCTCTGACTCCTTGCGTTGACCTTGGAATCAGGCTTCCTGCAGACCAGAGTGGAGTCTTGTACTCCACGCTGGGCCCTTGATTCCAGGATGAGCAGAGGTAGGAAGTTCACACACAGGGAGGTGAACACGTGGGCGTGGCTTTAGGGCTGCACTTCGGCCGTGGCTGTGTGAGTGTGACAGGATGGGGTAGGTCTGAAAGAAGGGCCCCACCGCTGGGATTTTGTGTAAGCTCACTAAAGCTCATTGCTAGATTCGTAGTAACCCCTGCTGTCTGAGACCCGTGAATATCAAGGTTGTGTGCGTCACCCACGTGGGCCTCTCCCAGACTTCCCCATCTCATTCTCTGTGCATCGCTCGCCTGCCATTCCAAGCTTATCTCAGCCCACGTGACCTCTGGGAAACCCAGCTGGAGGATGACCACTGGGTCCAGTGCCTTCACCACCACAGGCGAGAGGGAGGACCAGATCCCGGGAAACAGAGAGACCATCTCCTCCTCCAAGCAGGTCAAGCCACTTTCGTTTATCAAATTTAGAAATTTTGTTTAGTCACTAATTTAAATTTTTTATGAAAGTCTTATCTGCTGTTAAGGAAGACGTTTGAGATCCAAGCTCTGGTCTGCATTTTCAGTAACAAACTCTTTTCCCTGAGTCAAAAAGGCATTCATCTCATGAGTGATTCAAAGGCCATGTATACTGTGGTGGGTTCCAGGATGTCACTTCAGAGAAGAGACACACTGAATTGTACAAATGTGGTTGCTTTTTTGAGTAATCCAGACAAGGACGTAAGTTCTCCGGTGTCCTGAAGATGACACGGGACAGAGAAAGGGCAGACAGGTGAGAGTCCGGGGGCCTGGACCCCCGGCCCTGTAGGGCCAGTCCCTGCCCTCCAGCATCATCCACGTGGCCTTGAGCAAGCATTAACCCCCTCTGGTCTGTGCCCGCCTCTCCTTGGAATTCCCTCTTCAAAGCCCCCAGGGCTGCAGTTGCAGCCTACAGTCTGATGACTCAAATATTCCTCTGTCCCAGAGCCCTGCTCACATCCAGCCCCCTCCACAGCCTGTAGCTTTCTAGATCTCAGACAGACAAGTTGAATTAGTCCCCATGCCGTCTTCACCATCCCCTAGCTGGATTGGCAGCACCAACACCTCCAGAGTTGCTCTATCAAGGTCCCAAGAGGAGTGAGAACTCCCCCAGCTTTTAAGCCTGATTTCTCAGCCACTCCCACCAGGGCCTGAATTGACCCATTGCAGTAGCAGCCTAATTGGTCTCGATCTATCTGAAACCCATTTTTTCCAAATACTCCCTTCCTTCTCAAGGATTCTGCTGGAACACCAGGCGGCTAATGTCTCTCTATTGAGAATAGTTCCCTACTCCTCACCACCCACAGATTCCACTTACAGCTCCGTAGGGGGCATGACCTATCTACTCCTCCAGGTCCACCCCAAAGCCCCCCATTTTCACCCAACATCCAACCACAGGGCACCCTGTATGCAGGTCAAGCCACTGTGCCCATTGGGGGTCGTTGTTCTCCCCACACAAAATCCCCCACCCCTACTGTGGCCCCCTGAAGGGGACATCGTTTGCTTTTCCAAGTCCAATCCAGATATCAAATACTCAAGGAAGCCTTCTCGAGGAAAGAGGCCCTCAGGATAACTGTTGAATTCTTCGCTCTGCATATATCAGGATGTCAGTATATATCATATATATTCTCTCTTCCCCGCACCCAGCACGATGCTGAGAGGTAGTCGGTGTGCAGTGAACATTTGTGGGATAAATGGCTGGAAAGTAAATGAACACAAATATCCACAGGTGGTTACAGTAGAAAACTCCTTCTGCTGAAGATGGGAAGGAAGCCTTGGACAGTCCTCAGACCCACTTTGGAAAAGACTTACGCAGACATGTTTACAAGTGAGGCACACCTTTAGGAAAATGTGTCAATTTCTCAAACTATCTCCATTTTATATGCTATCCATTTCAATGAGATGGAAAATAATGGTGATGTAATGGTTGTCTCTAGAGGACTTAATAGTGAGTCTAAAACAGAATTAAATTCTATTAGCTAAAGACAATGTCCTTAGAGAGTTACATGCTTAGAAGGGAGAACTAACGCTATTTATCATATAGAGAGAGACTGAACTAAGAATCTCTAGCCCTGTTTTTCCCTTTGTTCTTTTAAATTACAAAATATGAAGAGAGGAAAGCTTGAAATTGCAAAATAATTTAGACCGAGCGAAGGTAGGCACTCTAGTGCGTGCTTCAGGCTAAGTCGCTTTAGTTGTGTCTAACTATTTGCAACCCAAGGACTGTAGCCCACCAGGTTCCTGTCCATGTGATTTTCCAGACAAGAATACTGATTTGCCATTCCTCTTCCAGGGGCTCTTCCTGACCCAGGAATGGAGCCCATGCCTCTTGCATCTCCTGACTGGCAGGCAGGTTCTTTACCACTACTGTCACCTGGAAGCCCAGACAGACTCCAGAGAGAGTCACAACTCGGCTTCAGGGGTCTCCCAAAAGTTTTTCCCATGTTTTCCTGATGCCTCACCCTACTGGGCTGCTCAGGGGTCTTCCTCCAGGAGCCCCCCACTGGAGAGTCTAACCCTTCCACATGGGCAACTCCTCTTTGTTTGTTGATTAGATGTATCTAAATCAAGAATCCCGTGTGGTTAGGGATTTAACAATTATTCAAAGTTGATGGTGATGTCATAAGTTTGGCAAGATCATTTTACTTTTTAGTTTATTGTATTTTTTTAAATATTTATTTATGTGGTTGCTGCAGGTCTTAGTTACAGCACGTAGGATCTTCGATCTTTGTTGCGGCACATGGACTCTAAGATGCAGCATGTGGGATTTAGTTCCCTGATCAGGGATCAAACCTGGGCCCCCTACGCTGGGAGTGTGGAGTCTTAGTCACTGGACCACCAGAGGAGACCCTGCCAAGGTCATTTTAAATCAAATAAACTTGGGTTCAAGTCAGACTCTGTGCAATTGCTCATTCATAGTTTTGATGCACTTAGAATACATTTTCCCTTGAACTGTGCCTATGTGTGTGCTCAGTCACGTCCAACTCTGCAAACCCATGGACTGTAGCCCGCTAGGCTCTTCTGTCTATGGAATTTCCCAGGCAAGAATACTAGAATGGATTGCCATTTCCTCCTGCAGGAGATCTTCCTGACCCAGGTATCGAACTGGTGTCTCCTGCATTGGCAGGTGGATTCTTTACCAGTGTGCCAACCAGGAAGCCCTCCTCTAACTGCAATGGTTTGCTAAAATATTCCTGTTACTAATTTTTCAGTAATTTCTTGAGTAATGAGATTCTGAGATTCCTGCAGGTTAGATACACCTTTGAGGCTCTTATAACTGTTTCATTGTCCATGTGAGCTTTTTCATCCCTTTATTTTGCTTCCTTAGAATCTACTTCCTTATTTTCAGTTTTATCCATCATCCATGCATATTTTTCTCACAAGATTAAGGTACATTTTACACTAAATACTAACAGGATCTGTCACCAAAGGATCTTGATAAAGAAGGGAATGTGGTATTGGGTGATGACACTGATCTGAACAGACTAAGTAATTTACCATAAAATTCTGAATATGAATCCAGTCTAGGAAAAAGTGAAGCATAGTTTGTATTCCTTTGCCTTATTTTCTCATAAAAGATCCCCAGCAACCATTTTACTGCATATATCATTTCTCTTCCAAATCCAATTTGTTAAATGATTTCTCAGCGTAACACTTACCAAGTGCCTGCATCCTGCACCAGGCCCTAGAGTGATAAAACCATGGCATGGCCTCCCTCTGCTGGAATGTTCCATGTTCTGTGTTTGAGATACGACACATGGCTATGAACCTCGTCAGCCTTGTGCTTGACTCACATGACAACGTTATGAGATTGGTAGTTATTCCCATTCTAAGTATGGGGAAGCTGAGGATCAGAATATTTACATAATTTACCCAGAGTCACTGGCTAGTAAAAGCCAGGGAGCCAAGATCCAGACGCCCGTAGATCTGAGTTAAACCTAGATAATCACTATAATCTGTGTATCTAGATTGCTCTTCCAGCCTTCCAGGAAGCAGGCGTGACATGACCACCTCACTTTTTCCATCAGTGCCATCAAAGGACCCTTGAAGTTACAAATCGGATTTGTGCCACCTCCAGGGTACCAGCTCCTCATGACTGCAGACCCCATGGACGTCCTTCTCTGTGGATTCTTGAGAAATCTGAGAGCGCAACCCTGAGCAAGAAATCAGAGAGTCATCTCCCAAACCCAGAAAGGGCAGATTAGCCACCGGGACACCTGAGGGCTATCAGACTCTACACTCTAACCTTTGATGCGACTCTGAGTTCTGGTAACTCCCTCAGTTCTTCATTAATTGAAAACAACAAAACAAAAAAGCAGACCTTCAGGAAGTTAGAATTGTGGGAGTCTTCATAGCCTCGGAACACCTGGATGCTCTTGACACCCTGTTTTTCCTTACATCCCGCTTTTAATCACATCTTTAAAATCACTCATTGAGTTCATAACACCAGCTGTGGTGCCAGGAGCTCTCACACGCAGTAGACACTGCATCCGCCCACGTCTAGGATGCTGGCTGACTCAGCAGGCTCACGGCGAAGGCTTTTTAGTTGGGGGTTGACAGCAGCACCAGCCTTCCCAAACCGTGGTGTTTGAATAGGTGACAGACTGCACGCCCGCTTCCAAAGCAGCTCCCTTATGAGCCCATCCCGAGAACACAAAGCGTTAAGAAAGCTGCCAGCTGCACTCTTGTCTTCGTAGTTATATGCTTGTCTCCCTGTATTTTGGGAAAAGAAAAAGAACAGATCTTGGAATATACAGATGTTCATAGGAAAAGAAAGATAAGACAAGGGATGTTTAGAAGCTTCCGCAAACTGACATTTTATTTACATGGTCTGATAGTGGTTACGGTTAGATTTTGAAGTTTAGAGAAATTGTCTAGGTGCTTGTATTAATTGACAAGAAACAGCCATGTAGCCAGAGACCAAGAGAATTTCTTCCTGAAACTAAAGAACAATGTGAGGAAAGGGTTTCTCAGGTGGCTGCTTTCTCAGTATTACATTTTAACAGAGAAGACTGCTGCATTCGGGGGTTTCTTACCTCTGAAGCCAACCCTAGGGGTCAGACCTAAGGTCGTGCTCAACCCAGCACTTTCGGCGAATAGCACGTGGCAGGTATTTCCCTGGATCAATGGAGGTTATAACTGTGACCTCTGAGGGAGAGAGCAAGCTTGAACATCCTTCCTAGAAACCTCGCCATTGTCTCCTCTTTTACTCCCCAGCTTCCTTCCCTTCTTCCCTCTTTATCAGTCCCATGGCCTGTGTGTGTGTGTGTGTGTGTGTGTGTGTGTGTGTGCGTGTGCCCGCCTTTGGTTAGCACACCTACACAGGTAGAAAGAGGCATCTTTTACAGACTGGTCTGCCTCCTCACCTTCGCTGGAAAGGTCCAGCACGCACTCCCGCCTCCTCACGCCCACTGTCCTCGTCTGCTCAGGCTGACACAACAAAATATCCCCGACCGGGGGCTTACACAGCAGACGTTTACTCTACAGTTCTGAAAGCTGTAAGGTCAAGATCAAGGTGCCAACACTCAGGTTCTGGGAGAGCCCCCTTCCCGCCTGCAGATGGCCACCTTCTCACTGTGTCCACTTGCAGAGGAAACAAGGGGCTGCCTCTTATAAAAGCATCAGAAACTCCACTCATGGTCCAGTCATTCAGACTTCGCCTTCCAAGGCAGGGGGTGTGGGCTTGATCCCTGGTCAGGGAGCTAAGATCTCATATGCCTTGTGGCCAAAAATCCCAACACATAAAACAGAAGCACGATGGTAACAGATTCAATAAAGATTTTTAAAATGGTTCACATCAAAAAATCTTAAAAAAAAAAAAAAAAAAAGCATCAGTTCTCTGGAATCAGGCCTCTGCACTCACCACCTGCTGCTGTTGTTCAGTCAGCAAGTGGTGTCTGACTCTTTGTGACCCCCTGGACTGCTACACACCAGGCTGCTGTCCCTCACCGTCTGCTGGAGTTTGCCCAAGTTCATGTCCATTGAATAGGTGATGCCATCCAACCATCCCATCTTCTGTTGGCCTCTTCTCCTTCTGCCTTCAGAATCCTTCCCAGCATCAAGGTCTTTTCCCATGAGTCAGTTTTTCGCATCAGGTAGCCAAAGTACTGGAGCTTCAGCTTCAGCATCAGCCCTTCCAATGAGTATTCAGGACTGATTTCCTTTAGGATGGACTGGTTGGATCTCCTTGCAGTCAAAGGACTCTCAAGAGTCTTCTCTTACCACCTAACTTACCTTTAATTGCCTCCTTACTGGCCATGTCTCCCACACACTCACATGGTAGGCTAGAGCTTCATCATACAAATCTGGGGAGACAATTCAGTCCATAACACCCCCTCCTAAAACTGTCTCAGGCTTTGCGATTTCTCTGTGTGAGTTTATCGACCTCATTCTCCCTGAATTCCAGAGGATGGGGGGAGCTTCCCAAAGGGATCCACCAAAGCCTCCTCACCTGGCTGCAGGTGTGCACAAAGCATTAGGGGGGGCGGTGCTCAGCACATCAGCAACCCTCCGCAAAGGAACCCCTCCTCTCACCTCTGTTCCCATGGATTTGGGGCAGGGATGATGCTGGAAAAGAAGCCTCATTATCCCTCCATGACCCACTCCATCACTTTGGGAGATTGAGGGCTGGCTTGTTCTTTGCTAAAACTCTGAAGCAGGAAATTCTCCCTTTAATATCCTGGGGAGTCATCAGCATCTAAGTGATCAAAGCAGATTTTAAAAAATGGCTCTATATCATTTTTGCTTTATGAAAGTAAATATTTATTTTAAAAAAATGAATAGGTATTAAAATGGTATAGGAAGTAGAAGTTATCAGTGATTCATTCTCTTTTTGCTTCTCTGTATAAAACAGTTCCTTTTTACAGGAGACATGTGTTTCTTTTATAATTACAGGAAAATACTGAAAATGTGGTTTTTGAAAATATGACACAGAAAAGACTACAATGCCATTAGACTGTACTGCTCAAATGTGGGTCATTTCCTTTAGAAGGAAAATAATTCTCACGTATTCCTATGGTTGATGATTTCTTTCAATATAATGTGCTTCTTCAGTATGTACGAACATAAAGCTAGTTATAACCTCTTATTCCCTAGCAACTGGCATTTACGGAGAACATACAAAAAGAAAGACCTTAAAAACAAATAACATTCAGATCAATGATACTCATTAGATATGACAGATTGCGCTGTTTTGTGAAAATGGCTAGTTCTGTGTTGAATTGTATGTAGAAAAATATATCAGTGGCTTTATGTTGACTTCTCATTGCCTGGACTACAGTTTATTATTTGTCTTGATGGACCGTCATTCGAATCACCAATATTATCATTGCCATAATTTACCCTTTTTTATTTTTTCACATATTCTCCTGGTTATTTTTAACTGCCAATCCATTATGTTGACAGGCCAATCATTTTACAAGTGTGTTTCAAATGCAATGATGGACAATCAAAATATGCCAGTTAATAAAAACTTCCCTCGGCCCGTTTCCCGCTACATTTACTGCTAACTGACTGTCACTCTGGCGCTCCATGACACACACGAAGATGAGACCTGGGAGTCGCAGCCTGGGGGGCAGAGCACTGGGACGGCCGTGTCACCCGCCCTCCGGTCTCCTCCAGCAGTGGGGGTGAGGTCTCGGTCCATCTACTGTGCTTCCTGTCTCTCCTCTGAAAGTCCATTGTTAAGTAATATACGATGCGTATCTGGCCGGTGCCACGGTATTGCTTTAGCATAAAGTGTGCTTCTGTTTCATGCTTCAGCTACGAAGAGTATCACCCTGAAATTCTTGATTTTTAGGAGGCATCAAATCAAAATCTCCGCTTCTCAAATAACTTCAGAAAGCAAAGTCTTCATCTGTGAAAACGGTCATGGTTAAGGAGGAGTTTTGTCTTTATGGGCTTCCCTGGTAGCTCAACTGGTAAAGCATCCACCTGCAAAGCAGAAGACCCCGGTTCGATTTCTGGGTCAGGAAGATCCACTGGAGAAGGGACAGGCTACCCACTCCAGTATTCTTGGGCTTCCCTCCTGGCTCAGACAGTAAAGAATCCACCTGCACTGTGGGAAACGTGGGTTCGACCCCTGGGTAGGAAAGATCCCCTGGAGAAGGGCATGGGAAGCCACTCCAGTATTCCGGGGTCTTTATATGTGGTTGAAGAACTCAACTAAACACCATGGTGAGCAGAGAAAGATGCCGCTCTGTGACAGATGTAAATGTGGGCCTTTGACTGACACAGCAAAGAGGGTCTCCAGAGAACCCCAGTAGGTCTATACTGAAAGTCCAAAAAAGACGGGATATATTTTATGTATATATATACATGTGTATATATATATATACACACACACATATAGTTGATTCACTTCAGTGTACACCAGAAATGAACCAACACAATATTGCAAAGCAGCTGTATTCCAATAAAAAATTATATAAGAATTTAAAAATAAACAAAATATATAAAGACAAAAAAAAACTTTCCATTAAAAGTTTTAAATTAAGTTTTTCTATTAAAAGTATTAAAAAATTCTAAACATTCTATGATCATAATAAACCCAAGTAGGTCTATACTAATTTTTTTTTTAAAGTATCATCGAAACAGAAAACAAAAATGTAAAATACTCATGGAGAACTTGCAGAGTGCTGTGAAGTTTCCATAAAATTTATTTTTTAAGCTACCTAGGGCTTCCCTCGGAGAAGGCAATGGCACCCCACTCCAGTACTCTTGCCTGGCAAATCCCATGGACAGAGGAGCCTGGCGGGCTGCAGTCCTTGGGGTCGCTAAGAGTCGGACACGACTGAGCGACTTCACTTTCACTTTTCACTTTCATGCATTGGAGAAGGAAGTGGCACCCCACTCCAGTGTTCTTACCTGGAGAATTCCAGGGACGGGGGAGCCTGATGGGCTGCCGTCTATGGGGTCACACAGAGTTGGACACGACTGAAGTGACTTAGCAGCAGCAGGGCTTCCCTGGTAGCTCAGATGGTAAAGAATCCACTTGTAATACTGGAGATGCACGAGACATAGGTTTGATCCCTGAGTCGGAAAGATCCCCTGGAAAAGGGAATGGCTACCCTATCCAGTATTCTTGCCTGGAGAAGCCCATCGACAGAGGAGCCTGGAGGGCTGTGGACCGTGGGGTCACAAAGAGTCTGACGTGACTGAACACGGCACAGCACAGCCTAATGTTATGGAAACACTTGGAGTTCTTTATCTGGTAGACACATCGCTCTTATCTGCCATCGCTAGTACCACTGTCATGACATAAAGCCCCCTATGTCTGTGGTCTTCTGTCCAAACTTCTCTCTTCTTCACAAGGATATCGGTCATCCTGAATTTAGGACTCATCCTGCTTGACTGCGACCCCATCATAACTTGATGACATCAGCAACAGCCCTATCTCCAAATGATGTCACATGCACAGGTTCAGGGTACACATGAATTTTGAAAGGTCACTATTAAACCCAGTAAAAATGTCAACAGATATTCTTGAGCACCTGCTTAATCCCTTGACTTTCCAAATTTCACATTCCAATTTAAAAATTCAAAGAAGCAGCCTGCACTAAGCCCAGATGTCCACTCTGTATTCAAGTCTTTAAAGAATACATTGTCATTGGAAAAGCATGACTTTTATTGGTGTTTTGCTACACTGGAGGAAAGTAATGGGAGAACGATTCTCTCATTCCTCAACCAATTAGCTTTTTTTTGAGTACAAAGATACATAATTTGCATCCATCTTGGCTGGGAAATGTTTCAATATTCATAAAAGAAGTCCCTGCTCCTGAAATGCTTATTAATTTTTAATAAGATTGTAAGGGACCTCTTCCCAGGCCTGGCCCTCAGCTCTGCAAAGAGGCTTCCTTGGTGGCTCAGTGGTGAAGAATCCCCCTGCCAATGCAGGCGACACAGGAGACATGGGCTCGATTCCCAGAGCAGGAAGATCCCCTGGAGGAGGAAATGGCAACCCGCTCCTGCATTCTTGCCTGGAGAATTCCATGGACAGAGGAGCCTTGTGGGCTACAGTCCCTGGGGTCACGAAGAGGAATTCCCCTTGATCTTCCCATTTTGGGGCAGCAGAAACTTTTGAAAAGGAAGCAAGAAAGATAGCAAAGGGTTGCTTTGTTTGGGGGGATGGTTTGCAAATAGAACCTGTCAAAGCAAACTCTTCCCTGGGAAAGCCTAGGGCTTCCCCATGGGACAGAAGAATGAGCCTTCTTATTGGCAGACAGATAAAGCAGTGGTTTTTCCCACTCGAGAAGGTGTGTCCATTTTTTGCCATGAGAAGACTTTCAACATCGCCTGAAGTAGGTTAGATGAAATTTTGCAGAGAGGAACAGATCCACTTAGGGTGAAACTTGCACAATGTTAGGGAGTGTTTCCAACGCTTTGCGACATTTACCTCGTCTATGCAAGCTCTATCGTCAGTTACCTAAGTCTTTTCTCTGATTCGTTTGAAAATTTAAATAATTTATTTCCTTCCTGCACAATAATAACCAGTAAAAAACTGGTTTCATGTTCCAGCAATATGGTTGAGTTATATTTTCCAATTATATTTTCTCTAGTTCAAATTAAAATAATTATATCAGTAAAAAAAATATTCATGCATCTGTCATGCAAAGCCCTCTCAAGCATCATCTGGGGAATCTTGCCACACTAAACAAATGCCAACTTTTTCAACGTTTTATTCTGTACTGGAGTATAGCTGGTTAACAGTGCTGTGATTCAAGCGCACAGCAAAGCAATTCAGCCGTGCATATACGTGCATCCGTTCTCCCCCAGACCGCCCTCCCGTGCAGGCTGCCGCGTAACACTGAGTAGAGTCCCCGGTGTTACACACTAGGTCCTTCTTGATTATCCATTTTAAATATAGTGTGTGTACCTGTCCATCCCAAACTAAGTAGACCTTCCCCTCATCCTCCCACCGACACCCCCACCACTCCTGGCAACCAGAAGTTTGGGCTTTAAGTCTGTGAGTCTGTTTCTGCTCTGTAAATAAGTTCAAGGAAATACCAAATTAACGCACCCATAATAGTCTTGAGCTTCTTCAGTCAGCATCGTTGGCTCTGGACCTGAAAAGATGGCACAGGTCAAAACTCAGGAGGGCTGAAGGCAGTTTGTATGGTGGCCAAGCCCATACAGCCCTCCCTGCAGTCTTGGCTTTGGCGCCAGGCCCACTGCTGAGCGCAGAACCAGTTTGCCTCTGTAGGCCTCGGTGTCCTCATCTACACAGTTGGAATGTCTCTTAAGGCACCGCGCTATTGTGAGTACTGACATCCATCCATTCATAGACGTTCACTGAGCACCTCTCATGGATACTGAGAACTGCACTTGACTCCTAGTTTCAAGCAAGTACCCATCCATGCAATACCCATCCGTCATCAGTCATCTACAGGTCTGTTCAGGAGATCTCTCTGTATATCTGTTTATTCAGAAGCACAGTTTAGTCACTTGGAATCAACATCCTTATTTCTAACTTTCCATTTAAACAACTACTGAATACCTGGATGTGTGTGGACCCTACACACAATCAAATGCTAATTTTTTGTTGTTATTGAACTACAGTTGATTTACAATATTGTGTTAGTTTCAGGTAGACAGCTTCAGATTCTTTTCCATTATAAGTTATTACAAGATATTGGAGGGCTTCTCTGGGGGCTCAGATGGTAAAGCATCTGCCTGCAATGTGGGAGATCTGGGTTTGATCCCTGGGTTGGGAAGATCCCCTGGAGAAGGAAATGGCCACCTACTCCAGTACTCTTGCCTGGAGAATCCCATTTCAGAGGAGACTGGTGGGCTACAGTCCTTGGGGTCACAAAGAATCGGACACGACTGAGTGACTTCACTTTCAGTTTTACAAGATATTGAATACAGCTCAGTGTGGTATAAGTGCGTTCTTTTGTTTATATAGTTTATGCATAGTAGTATATATCTGTTAATATCATATTCCTAATTTATCTGTCTCCCGCCCCAATTGTTAATTTTAATGCAGACTAATTTCTGCCTGTCTGGATCTCCCTATCAACCTGTAGGGGAAAGAGACAGCAATCAACTAATTTCACAAGGGCACACATATATATATATATAATTACAATCCAGGAAAAGTTCACAGAGCAGAAAGGGCATCCGAGCATGTAAGACAAAGGCCTTAACTGGGCTACAAGGTAAATATGATAATGTATATAGAGCCCTTTGGAATAACCCCTTGTCCACGTTAAGCTGGTGTTGATGATTAAACTAAAATACAGGAGGAATTCCCAGTCTTTGGTCCAGGCCAGAGACACTAGACCAAGGAAAAGACCCCATCCAGCCTTTCTGTTTAGAAGTTAATTGTTCATTAAATCACTCCATGAACATGGTCACCTACAGTACAATTAAGTTTCTTTTCACAACTCTCTATTTTCACTTTTCCTGTCAAAGAAACATTCTGTGATATTGTTTCTAAGAGAATGTCTGGACAGTGTAGACCCTGCAGAGGATTAAGTCGCTATGCTAATGATCAGTAGGGGCTGACTCAGGAGCTGGGTCACACTGCAACAGATTGCATATTTTCTAAAAACCTAGAGAACATCATTAAACACCCAACAGAACCCCGTGGAGGTAGTTGGAGATAGTCCAAATGACTGCACATCACGGGCTCCCACCTCTGTCTTATCTAACTAAGGATGTAGGGCGTTTAATCCGATAGCACAATAGCGATTTAAAATATTTATTTTTACCCTGACATATCGTTTATTCAGTTTTACTCCAAAACATCACCTGGATCTGTGCGTGTTGCTGCTGGAATCATGCAAAGGTAAACATTTAGATTATGGTTGGATGACCTAATTATTTGGAAAGTTGTAATGCCTTTTTTTTTTTTTTTTTAAATTTCCCTTTCTCTTACAAAGGTACAGGAAATGGAGTACTTGTTGAAAGTCACTGTATATGTCCAAAGGGGAATTTATAATACTTAATGACTTGAGATTTCACTGCTGCTGAGTCCGCATTCTTCCCTGTGAGCAGCTGAGCCAAGAAAGGAAATCACAGAGGAGTCTTTGATGTCAAAGAAAAGCAACTTGAATGGCAGGGACGAGGATAATGGGAATGATTTCCTTAGAAAAGACAGGAGTAACATAAACTAGAACGCAGAGCGCAGCAAGGGAGCCCGAAACACTGCACGCCGGGATTTGATGTTTACTCTATAATAATATCGAGTAAGTGTTCCTAATATTAGACACCACACAGTCACACACCCCTTTTTCCTAGGGTGTGCTTAGTTCCTTTAGAAAAGGTAGAAGCAAACCAACTTTTACAGGAAAAATGTAAAAACCCAGCACTTAACTACCTGGTTTTTCAATGAAATAAAATAAAAAGTTTGGCTCAATACATTTCCCCAAAGAAATCTGACAACATGGTACTTGGATAGTTTTCCTAGCATTCTTCCCAAGGTTTATCATTTGAATGAGGTCATCAGGGTGACAGATGAAAGCCGTTACCATCTGTAGAATTTGTACAAAGGAAACTTGTGGTAAACTTGAGAACTCCAGGAAGATCTGTCCCTACTTTGTCACCTTGGCCTTGTTCTCCTTCATTCACTCATTCAATCATTGAGCCAACATTGGAGGAAGCATGTCAGACAGAGACAAGAGTTTGTGGGTCACCTGCGCCTCCCTGAAAACTTTGCAAAGCTGCCTCTGTCTCATTCACCATCACCACCCTTCCCATCAAAAAGACTCAGACGCACCTGATGATCTGGCACCATGCAGGAGCCTGCTGCTGCTGCTAAGTCACTTCAGTAGTGTCCGCCTCTTCGAGACCCCATGGACTGCAGCCCACCAGGCTCCTCCATCCATGGGATTTTCCAGGCAAGAGTACTGGAGTAGGGTGCCATCGCCTTCTCCAACGCAGGAGCCTACGAGAGGGTAAATATTTTCAAAGGCAAGAAAGGTCGACTGCTGCTGGTAAAAGAAAGAAGTTTGGAAAGTACAAAGGAAATTCCAGCTGAAGCTCTCTGAACCAACCCACTTGTTAGGTGCATAACTTTGCAACTCTGACCAGTGACTGATTTGCAAAACAACTATCCTGATTTGTAAAAACCAGGTTAAATGAATGTGTTTCTTCTATGTTCTGTTTAATTTGTTATATTCAAAGTTCTATGAATGTGTAAAGTGTTTAAATTTTTGTTCATAAAAATTAGGTTCAATCCATCTGGTCATTTTTCTTGGATGAAACAACACATCCTCACAGCAGCACAGTTTGCCCACAAAAAGTAAACGGCAGAAGTGCTGCCATCCCCAAAACGTGTGTGTGGACTAATGAAAGCCAGGAACAGGGACTTCCCCGGCAGTCCAGTGGCTGAGACTCTGCACTCCTAACACAAGGGGCACAGGTTCAATTCCCGGTCAGGGAACTAGATCCTGCAAGCCACGCAGTGCAGCCAAAAAAAAAAAAAAGCCACACGTAGTGTCTGAGCACCAGCCATGTGGAGGAGGAGAGGAAGTTCCTAGCAGCAAGTGGGATGACCATTCTGAGTCCCCAGAAGGAAGCTTCAAGGGGAGCATGACCTTGAAGGAGCTATTTGGTGAGAGGGTTTGCTTACGAGTCGTGCAGAATTATCAGGAAATATGCAAGGGATGGTTCCCCAAAGGAAAACAGGGAGAGGATGCAAGCAATGGGCAATAGTCCACTGCCAACATGATAAAAGGCAACTAGATTTTCTAGAATATTCCGCCCCCTCTGATGAGTGTCACCCTTGAGCCCAGAGACCTCGTTCACAAGAGGAAAGGGAGGCACCTCTGTTGTGTAAAGCACAGGCCAAAAGGGAGAGTGAATCCGTGTCATCCTGTTCCCTGGTCCTGGGGTCCTTCGGAGGGAATGCAGGGGGAGGGGGAGGGGTGCACACAAAGCACTCAGTTTGCAGGAGAAGGTCTTGTAGACGTGGACAGCTCAACATGCGAATCCATCCTCCCATGGAGAGAAGAGGGGCCCCAGCACGGGTGGTGGGGGACAGAAAAGCACTCTGCGAGCTGCTTGTCAGAGTGTCCCGGCTCACTCCCATCCTCACTCTTACTGCAAGCCCTCAAAGCTCTGTCTAAAGTCTGACTTACTTTGGAGAAGAAGATAAAAGGCATCAAAAGCCAGGGACTTGAAACATATCTGAAGAGTCACCTTTACCATGTGGCCTTGGGGGTGTTTTGAAACCCTCAGTCGGCTCACTGATTTCAGAGAAAAGGCCCAGGAACAGACACTAAGTTTTCCTTGCCAAGTGGAGCCACTACCTGAAAACAAGAGCCAGGAGCTTTCTTACCAAGAATTTGGAAAGAAAGGAAATGCTATGAGGCTCCAGGAAAGAGACGGTCTATCAGTGAGGAGCGGGCCCTCGTCGGGAGGCTCCGTCCCATGTGGCTGGTGGTGGGCTCAGCGGTGCAGCAACGGGATGTGTCCACAGTTATGAGGACTGTGGTGAACTCTCCAAGAAACTTTTTGATGACAGAGCCAGCAGGAAGTCTCGGCAGTGGAGAGACAGACAGACCCTGATCATGTTTATCCAGCAATTTCCAAGAACAAGGGCCATTAAATAGAGTGGACACAAATATTCTGGCCACTAAAGTGATGCTTTCTGCTAGTGGGGAGAGGTTGTCAGCAGTCTCCACCTCTGCCCTGATTTTCCCTGAACCAATGTTCACCTGCCTACTTCCTATCTCACTTGACCTCCCGGGTCCACTAATCCTAAGCAGGGGGTCCTAGCTAGCAGACTTTGAAAAAGAAATATCACCTATGAAAAACTAATAAATCACCTTTCTGACTTATTTCATTCACTCATACCATCAATATTCACTGCAACTTCCTATATGCTAAATACTGTGCTACAGTTTGATGGCATCCAAATTTGAATCAGATACAGTCCTAACCCTCAAAGAGGCTCCATTAGCTTGACTCCATAAAGTCAAGAGACTTTATGACTCTAGAGACTTCGATAAAATCCTCTGACACTACAGTTGTACGGTCAGATGCACAAAGAGAAGCACCACCTAATTAGTCTGTGAGCTGCTCAGTGGTCTGAGCTAAGGTTAAATTCCTGTACAAGATTTGTCTGGGCTAAACCTTTAACCCACCCCATCCTTTAATGGGTAAAAGCTAAAAGAAGGTAGAGGAGAAGAGAAGAAAAAGCAAGAAGGTGTGTTATAGCATGGTACGTTTGAAAAAACCTTAAGAATTTTGGCATATAGTTTGAAGTAAGGAATGATGACAAATGAGGTTAATTACACAGGAACCAGAAGTTTGCAGGCAAGTGTTTCTCGACAAAGGTTGAGTGGACTTCAGGGTGGGATAGGGTCCATAGTAGTGAGCTATGGGAAAGAGATTAATGCCCAGCCAGCAGGAGCAAATTTGCAACTTTATTGGGAGACATAAAAAGAACCCTCAAATAAAGGTTTATATATACTTGTTTATGAAAAGGATGGCTTAGTATCACAAATTCATCATTTTTCCCAAAGTCAATCTGATCCAATTCTAATGAGAGGACTTTTCCTGGTGGGATGGAAAAAACTTATTCTAGAATTCTGTTTTGGTGAATAACTAGAAGAAGAGATATTATTCTCCTTGAAATTCATTTGTTGGAGCCCTAACCCTTGATACCTTAGAATGTGACCATATTTGGGGAAAGAGTCTTTATAGAGAGGCAGCCAAGTTAAAATGAAGCCGTTAGACTGGACCTGAATCCAATATGACTGTCATCTTTATAAAAAGAGGAAATCTGGACACAGATGTGAACAGAGAGTAGATGATAGGAGACACAGGAAAAAGGTGTCCATCGACGGGTGGAGGAGAGATGCCTGGAACACATCTTCCCCCTGCAGCCTCGGAAGATACCAACGGAGGCAACACCCTGATCCCGGACTTCTGGCCTCAGAACTTTCTGTTGCTTAAACCTGCTTGTGGTATTGTATAATGGCAGCCCAAAACAACTGATACACAGTTGCTATTAAATAGATAATGAAATTTATTATAAATCTATGTAACTGCACATTATTATACAGGAGCAAAGACAGGCAAAGAGACCAACACAACAAAGAGAACATCCAGATGCATTAGAAAAGAAAAAATTAAATCTCACAATCCCGGTGCTGACATGCGGGCTCGGCAGGTACCTGGGCAGACATCTTGACAAAACAAATAAAACCAAAGATCCACTTGCCGATGACCCAACAATTCTCCTGTTAGGCACACACCGTAGAAAAATATCACAGGGACAAAAGATGAATATATCTGTACTCACTTCAGCCTTGTACAACATGCAAAGAGAAGGAAAGCACGTAACTGCCTTCGGTAGAGAAATGGACAAGCCCCTTACAAGAGATTTACTTCATGAAATCACTTTCTTGCTCTGAAAAAGTCCTTATTTCACCGTCATTTTTGAGACATACTTTCACTGGGTAAAGAATTCAGGGTTGGCAATTTTTTTCTTTCCAAACATTAAAAATGTCGCTCCAATAAGACACTGGGGCATTCTCACTTGCGTTGTTTCTTATGAGAAATGTGCTATCATCCACACCTTTCCTCCTTTTATCTTATTTGGCTTTTTCTCGTTACTTTGCCTGACTGCTTTTTAAATGTCTCTGTGTGATTGGTTTTGAACAATTTGATTCATACGTCTTCGTATACTTTTCTTCATGTTGCCTGTGCTTGGGATTGCCTGAGGTTCTTGGATCTGTGGGTTTATAATTCTCAGCCAATTTGAGAAAATCGGAGGTTATCATTCATCCTACCGTCTCTGTGTCCCCACCTCTTTAGAGATTCCCATTACAAGTGTATTAGTTTCCATGTAGTTGCTCACTACTCAATATTCTGTTCATTTTCTTCATTATTTTTCTCTCTGTGTGTTTCATTCTGTATTATTTCTATGGCTATGCCTTTAAATTGACCAACCTCTTCTGTAGTATCTACTATGGTGTTAATTCCATCCAATGTAGTTTTCACCTCAAGGAGTTTGATTTATGTCGTCTTTTACTTTTCATGTCTCTGCTTAAGTTTTAAACATAGGAAATACCGTTATAATTGTACTTAAATGCTATTGTCTAACATCTAACACCTGTGTCAGTTCTGTGTCAATTTTTATTTTTTCAACCTTTCTTATTCATTTACTTTTTAATTGTTTATTTTAATTGGAGCATAATTACAATATTGTGATGGTTTTTGCCATACATCAACATATATTGGCCATACATATACAAGTGTTGATTGATTTAACTCCATTTTTGGCCATGATTCTCAGCTTCTCAGCATGCCTGCTCTTTAAACTTTGTATCTCTATCAAAATTATTGTGCTTTATCCTGAGATACAGCTAAGTTACTTGGAAACAGCTTGATCCTTTTGGATCTTGCTTTTAAGATCTTCTAGGTGGGAAGAGAGCAATGCTCAGGCTAGTTCTAATTTATTGCCTACCAGTTAAGGTGAGCCCCTCCTCTGTGCTCCAGCCAAACATCTTGTGGGTCATGAAGTTCTCCAGTCTGGCTAGTGAAAGGAGGCACTCTTATCTGACTGTGGTAGCAGCAGGCAGTCTTACCACTAATCCTTTTGAATGGTTCTTTCCCAAGACAGGTTTCCTTAAATGCATGCACCAGGGAACATTCAGCTGAATTGTCAAGAGTGACTCTCTTCATCTCTGGAGTTTTCTCTCTATGAAGCCCTTGCTCCTCTGTATTCTGACATGTGAGCACCATGATTTTCCTGGACTGCCAGCTCTGACTTCTCAACTCAGGAGTAATGGAGCTCTGCTGGGTCACCCCTGCCCTGCACGTGACTGTAACTCTCAAGGCAGCGAAATTGGACAGTTATCAGTTTCTTGTCTCACAGGAGCACTGGCTTTCATCATGCAAAGTCCAGCATCTTGAAAGCCATCATTTCTTATATTTTGTCTGCTTTTTGGTTGTTTCAGGCAAGAGGGTAAATCCAGTCCCTGTGTTTCCACCTTGGCAAGAAGAAAAAGCTCTTTTGACGGAATAGAATATTGCAGTTTTAAGAAATGAACTAGAGTAAAAATTAAGTTTATGCCCATTAATGTCTATCTTGAAACTAAATATTGAGTGAAAAACATCAGATTTTAAAAGTAAGATATTCTGCCTGAAACCATTTACATAGTTTGAAAATATACAAATTTACCCTGTGTATGGATTTTGTATACTAAATGCATAAAAGTGTGGATAATGAAAACCCAAGCTAATGTCAGGATTATGATGCCTCAGGGAGGAGATAATTGGGGGACAAGACCAGGAAGTAATAAAAAGAGGGCTTAAAATTTATCTGTGGGACTTCCCTGGTGGTCCAGTGGTTAAGATTTTGCCTTTCAACACAGCGGAGTGTGAGTTCGATCCCTGGTCAGGGAGCTCAGATCCCACATGACTCACAGCCAAAAAACCAAAACATAAAACAGACACAGTGCTGTAACAAATTCAATTTTCAAAAACTTTTTAAAAACGATCCACATTGAAAAAAAATTCTTAGAAAAAAACTTTATCTGTAAAAAATAAAAATATGAAACAAGCATGTAAAAATATTAAGAAATTAGCATTACTTAAATCTGATGACTGGTTTATTAATGAACTATATTCTTTCTGTACCTTCAAATTATTTCATAATTTAAAACAACTATCATTTAGATTATTGGTAACTACTGCTATCAAGAATATTTGCATTTGCCCTTGGGTCTCAGATTCTCTGCTCCCATTTACATAATTAAAAAGCTCACAGAGGTGACTTCCTGGGGGAAAAGAAGGCCTTCGTCTAAGAAAGAAATATCCAAGATAATACAGCTCCGAAGAGGTATATTGTTCTGAGTGATGAGATGTTTTTAGAAGCATAAGCAGAGTTCTAAAAGTACATTGCTGCAAAATATTTCCCTGTGGAAAAATTCTTTTGTAAATATTCATTTAGAACAAACTATGCATGCAAATTCTGATCATTGTCTTGCTTCTAGGGAGATGACTGTGTGTGTGTGTGTGTGTGTGCACGCGTGTGCACGTGTGTACATCTTTCTCATTCAACTTTAACAGGAATAGAAAATCTCAAAGACTTGGGAAGATCTGTGTGCAAATCCCAGGACTATCACAAGGAATATAATTCACTTGACATCTACTGTATAGCATTACTTAAAGCTCACTAACACCCTGATACGTGAGTGCATGTTAAGACTATTATCACACATTACCTTGTTGGGTGAGGCGGGGCTAGACTATACTCCTGTGAGTACACGTGCTGTTACCCTGGAAGACCATGGGGAGCCACACTGTTCGATGTAACAAGAAGAGACAGTTCTGGGAATAGCAAACGAGCAATTGCGTCCTTTCTTTGTCGGCATTTCTGCTGATCTGGCTTGGACTCTGATGCAGAGCCTGTGCTCTGAAGGTGGGAACATTGGTAGCAGCTCTGAGCATTACTTGCGGTCGTTGTCCTTCCATTATCCCCCAAAGTTCCATTTATTGCTGTTGTTTACTTGCTCAGTCATGTCTGTCTCTGTGATCTCATGGACTGTAGCTCATCAAGCTCGTCTGTTCATGGGATTTTCCAGGCAAGAATACGGGAGTGGCTTGCCATTTCCTTCTCCTGGGGATCTTCCCGACCCAAGGGTCAGACGTGTGTCTCCTGCATTGGCAGGGAGATTCTTTGCTGCTGAGCCACCAGGGAGCCCCTAATTCCATAAGTCCTTATTAAAAGTTACTGTCCTATCTCTGTGATGCCTTGGGGCAGCTACCTTGGTTGTTGTCAATGTAACTTGGAAATAATTGGAGGAGGACCACTTCCAACGACTGAGCTATCAGGGGTCTCTCAAGAGATCCATGTCTGACTTGTTGAAACGTGGTTTAGTTTGTAGTTGTGAACTGGTGAGGACAAGCCATCTGGGCACAACTGTCAGGAAAGAAACAGAAATCTGAGTTTGGCGCTCACGACGTTCTCTTACTGCTCTGCAGCAGGAACTCTCCATCTCTTTTCTCTTTCTTGACCAACTCAACAGACACTCAGTCCTGACTGTCAACAGGGTTTAAGTGCAAGTGAGCAACAGCAGTGTTACTTACAGATGCCCTGAGCCCACTTACCCTCATAGAGAAGCAAATTTGGCACTTCAGTATCGGTATTGGCAATAATGACTTGTGCCCAGGCCTGCAACTGATCCGTCTCTCAGGTGAAGGCGACCAAGCACAGAAGAGGAGGGGGGAGGAAATAAAGGAAAGAATAAATTGTCAGTATGCCTCTCCAATCAAAGACTTATCAGGAAAACGGAGCCCACTCTAGGTACTTCCAACAGAGGAAATGCAATACAGGAAATGGCTTAAACAGGTCCCGGGAAAGCAGAGCATTTAAACAGGGACGGCAGGCAAGGTAGAGACGGAAAACAGAGGGCAGCTCCTCCCAGGGCAAGGAGGTCATGAGGGGAAACCAAGAGCCGCCCAGGATCCGGCCACTCGGTAGAAACGGCAGTGGTGGCAGGTGGATCCGGCCAGAGCTGGAGCCCTGAGAAAGCTTGGTTGTGGCTGGAGATGCCACCGGAAGAAGGGAGGGGCCACAGAGCCTGGTTCTTCCTGGCCGCCTGCCCACCAAACCTACTTGTCCAGGACCCTGAGGGCAAGAGAGCTGGGAGATGGAATCCCAGTGAGGTACAGCAGTTCAGGGAAAAGGCAGGGAGTGGCTCTGAGTGCAGTTGCCAAATTAAATACAGATGCCCCATTAAGTTAGAATTTCAGATAAGCAATAAGTAATTTTTAGTGTAACTGCTTTATGCAAAATTTGGTACATAGTTATTCAAAAATTTACTCTTTTGCTTATCTGAAATTCAAATTTAACTGGGCATCTTGTGGGCTTATGTGCCAATCTGGCAGCTCCATCTGAAAGCAAACAGCAAAATGTTGGCACATACGACAGTGAATGCTAACACGGGCTCCAGAACACCCCTTGGTCCAGAGGGTAATACCTGTGAAGGAAGAGGGCTTTTGCAAAAGACTAAAGGTCCATTGTATGGATCAGGTCCATTTCCTGATGCTGAGAAAGATTGAAGGAGGGAGGAGAAGGGGACGACAGAGGATGAGATGGTTGGATGGCATCACCGACTCGAAGGACATGAGTTTGAGTAAGCTCCGGGAGTTGGTGATGGACAGGGAAGCCTGGCGTGCTACAGTTCATGGGGTTGCAAAGAGTCGGACGTGACTAAGTGACTGAACTGAACTGACTGAAATGTCCATTGCCAAAAAAATGAGACTTAGGGAGAGATTAAGGAGTTAATACATCAGAGTCTTCAAAATATTTCATAAGAAAGATCAAGGGCAAGGGGATTCCTGTGGATGTTGGGAAAGAAAGCCTGAGACTGGGATCTGGGAGTGGGGTGTTGTACCTAGGATTGTTGATAATGGAGAGGGCTCCTGACTGAAGTCTGCAACTCATTAGAGGCCAAAAGATGCTCAGTGACAAAATCCAAGCAGAAAGAACATAGTAAGGCATCATTTTGAAGGGTGAAGGGGAACAAGCTTTGTGTTCTTCACCTTCCTGTGCTGTGGGGAAATAGACAAACCAGAAAAGAAGTAGAGAAAACACTAGCCTTCTTTGCATCCTAGAGATGATTAGGAGTTTGGAGCAGGACCAAGTGCTACCTTCTGTTCTTACAGAGGAAATTATAAAATTGCATAGATACAGGGGCTAATTTGGAGAAGGCAGTGGCACCCCACTCCAGTACTCTTGCCTGGAAAATCCCATGGATGGAGGAGCCTGGCTGCAGTCCATGGGGTCGCAAAGTGTCAGACACAACTGAGCAACTGCACTTTCACTTTTCACTTTCATGCACTGGAGAAGGAAATGGCAACCCACTCCAGTGTTCTTGCCTGGAGAATCCCAGGGATGGGGGAGCCTGGTGGGCTGCCGTCTATGGGGTCACACAGAGTCAGACATAACTGAAGCAACTTAGCAAACTTAGCAAAAGGGGCTAATTTGGGGTATTGGATTACCAGTGGGTCAACTAGTCAGCAGGGCTGATCGAACCCAACCTCTCCCATAGGGTCCTCTTTTGTCATCCCCTTTTAAGCATGTACACACATGCACACATAAACACATTTACACACATGTATACAAACACACACATACACAGACACACACATATAAACACATATACACAGACACACATACACACACATACACACACACAGAAGGCAAGGAGGATGATTCAGAAACGATTCACACTGCCCACCCCACCTAAACATGTGATGAACCTCCCTTATTACAGAGCAGTTGAAACACCGTAATTCCCAGGCCTCACCCCACCATCAATATCCAAGTCTTGAAGTCACGAGGGCCTCAAACACACTTACAATTACCGAGGGTGGATTCTCTGGGGCAGCAGCTGGGACTGGTCCGTGATGAGCAAACCATGCCATGAGTATTCGGGGGTGAACTACTATCTCGTGAGAGGCGTGCTTCTAAATACTTCATCCACGGCGTTCCAATAACAAACACAAATGAAAAAGGCCTTGGTCAAAGGCTCAGATGTGGGCAACTATTCAAGAGAAAGCTTTTGAGGGGCTTAGGCAGAAAGCTTTCTCTTCTAAGCCCAAGTTTTGCACGCACATGAAGATTTTGCAAGAATTTTAAAGATCAGAAAGTAATGTCAAGTTTATGCAGCTTGCCCAGAGTAGAGTCCTGGCCTCAGAATCAAAAGCTAAAAAATGATTTCTGCCGGCAGCAAGTCTCACTCTACCTGAAGTGGAATCAGTCTCCAATAAAGTAAGTTATGGGTTAGAGGGAGTTATAGGTAGAAGAGACAGATGTTGAGAGTGGGAGAGGGTCTCTGCAATTCAAGACAGCAATTCTGGGACAAAAACACACAAGGAATGGGGCCTCCCGGGTTTTGATACTTTTCCTAAGTCCAACCTCTCTTGGCAAAATGATCCATTGGGCAAATATTTCAATAAAGCTTCCTCCTCAGGGTCCCTATTGGTAGTTATCATACAGAAGTCCCACCACTGTTACCACGCGGTCTTCAGAAGCAAAACACAGGGTCTTTAGATTTAGACTTTGAACCCACAAGTCCAGTATGGTAAGTACCAGCCATCTATAACAATCCTATTGCATACTGAACATGTGGTTGGTTTATAAATTATATTTTACTTTAATTATAACTCAGTTGGTAAAGAATCTGCCTGCAATGCAGGAGAGCCTGCATTCCTGAGTCAGGAAGATTCGCTGGAGAAGGGATAGGCTACCCAATCCAGTATTCTTGGGCTTCCCTTGCGGCTCAGTTGGTAAAGAATCCACCTGTGATGCGGGAGACCTGGGTTTGATCCCTGGGTTGCAAAAGATGCCCTGGAGAAGGGAATGGCCACCCACTCCAGTATTCTTGCCTGGAGAATCCCATGGACAGAGGAGCCTGGGGAGCTCCTGTCCATGGGGTCGCAAAGAGCTGGACACGACTGAGCGACTAACACTCTGTGAATCTACCTCTTCAGTTTCATGAAGCCTAAATGCAGAGCAAGTCTTTCACATGAAAATTTAGCCTTGGAGATGTAAGGATAAAATTCATATGAGATTTCAAAGACATGGTAGAAAAGATATACAGGTAATGGATATAGTAAATACGGACGAGAGATTGTCTTAATAATCTCTAACCCTGGCCCTAAAATAGGAATTTAATTGAAGGTTACCTCAGTCTTAACTGGAAGACAGCTGCCCAACGATTCTAAGGCATGTTTAGGAGTACATCTGGAGACTTCCCAGGCGGTCCAATGGTTAAGACTCCGCACTTCCAATACCTTCCGCACAGGGGGTGCAGGCTTGATCCTTTGTCAGGGAACTAAGAACCCACATGCCATGCAGTGCTGCCAATTAAAAAAAATATACAAAACTGCTTGTTAAGGTGATGTCCTAATCACCAAGCCTGACTTTCAGTTTTTCAGAAGTAATGATAGCTGCTGGAATACATGAAATCCAGGGACTACGTAGAGTTCAAATGCCCATCAGATAAGGCCAAACCTCTGAGCCATATTATGCCCATTTCATTAAGCAACAGAAACCATAAGCGGAGAAACAGAGTTTTATTACATGATCCTGGGCTCATGGGATGAAATGAAAGTGGCCAGTCATGGCTGGATTCTTGCCAAGTTTTTCTCTCTATGGTCAGATAAGAAAGGAGCCCAAAACCTTAGAGGTGAAATAATTTATTTGCTAAAACCCCAGATAACTGGCAAGGAGATCATATTATGACCCAAAAGAGTAGTTAACAGATTAGGGTCTTTGTTTGTAGAACCTCACTGAGTCACGTGATGGGAGAAGAATTTAGCCAGTGGAGCTGCCTGCCAATGGGTCTGCTTCACGCCTGGTGTTATGGGTCCACGGACACTGTTTAATTAATCTCACCGATGGCAAGTCTGCAGGCATCAGTGCTGAGCCAGGGGCTGGAACCAGGGAGAACCTGCCTGCCGCCTGGGAAACAGCCGAGGGAGGGGGCCCTGGGCAAGCCCAGACTGGAGGCGAACCCAGGCCAGCCCCTGCCAAGAGGGGCCTGGTGAGGGCTGTCAGCTCAGGTCGGCCAGCACACCCCTGGGTCCTCATCCATCTCAGTTCCACCCCTGGAAGATGTCAGATCTGCGAACCCTCAGGCCTCTGCCAGAATGAACGGTGTAAGGGAGGGGCGGACCCGGGGCCCCAGGTGAGGGTGGGGGAGACAGGACTCCCTTGTCATGGGATCCGGGGAAACGCAGCAGCAAGGAGAAGGCACAAAACCACTCATGTCCAGGAGGGGGCACTCTGCCTCATCGCTGATGAGCAGCGGGTATCTTGACAGTTATGAGAGCCCTAGCCCTTAGCTGGGGGTTTTGATAATATTTTTAAAGTACCAAATACCTCCGAAGAATTGATGCTTTTGAACTGTGGTGTTGAAGACTCTTGAGAGTCCCTTGGACTGCAAGGAGATCCAA
Source organism: Bos javanicus (assembly GCF_032452875.1). Lineage (NCBI taxonomy): Eukaryota > Metazoa > Chordata > Mammalia > Artiodactyla > Bovidae > Bos > Bos javanicus. The sequence goes on from NC_083870.1 coordinate 116,774,006, forward strand.
CCAGTCCATCCTAAAGGAGATCAGTCCTGAGTGTTCATTGGAAGGACTGATGCTGAAGCTGAAAGTCCAATACTTTGGCCACCCAATGTGAAGAGCTGACTCATTTGAAAAGACCCTGATGCTGGGAAAGATTGAAGGCAGAAGGAGAAGGGGACAACAGAAGATGAGATGGTTGGATGGCATCACCAACTCAATGGACATGAGTTTGAGTAAGCTCTGGGAGTTGGTGATGGACAGGGAGGCCTGGCGTGCTGCAGTCCATGGGGTCGCAAAGAGTCAGACATGACTGAGCAACTCAACTGAACTGACAGCATCTTTATTTTTAAAAAAGAATAAAAATTTTAAATCATCCATAATTCAAATCCAAACACAGACAACCACTAGTAATATTTTTATAAAGCTTGTTATTATATTCTGAATTCACAATTTTTTTTAATACAAAGCATTTATTGTGACTTAAGCACAGAACTGTGCTGTGAGCCTGAAGCCTCCACTTGACATTCCCTCGGCCCACCGGTTTGGGGGAATTCACTGGTTTTAGCCTGCTGTTTTCATTTCAGAACATCATTCCAGGTCACTGGGTATTTTTCAGTGTTGTCTATTTAATAGGTGCCCACTGCTCATTTTCTGATATGTACAAATTCATCTCTTCATTGTTGGGAGTTGAAGCAGAACTTATAGTATTAAAGGTATATATTCCCATCAAGATACATATATCTTGAGTTCACTGCTAGAAGAAATCTTTTTTCAAAAGCTGCCATGTTTCTTCCACTTATCATTTCAGTTCAGTTCAGTCGTTCAGTCGTGTCTGACTCTGTGACCCCATGGACTGCAGCACACCAGGCCTCCCTGTCCATCACCAATTCCCAGAGTTTACTCAAACTCATGTCCATGAGTTGGTAATGCCATCCAACCACCTCATCCTCTGTTGCCCCCTTCTCCTCCCACCTTGAATCTTTCCAGCATCAGGGTCTTTTCCAATGAATCAGCTCTTCGCATCAGGTGGCCAAAGTATTGGAGCTTCATCTCAGGTGACCTTCAGACAGCTGTATAATGTAAGCATGTGCTTCTTTACCCCTGATCTATCATCTACATCCCTTGCATCAGCGCCCAGCCAATGGCCAGGTGGGTCCGGTGTGTCCTGGGGAGAGGAAGGGCTGAGTCTTCTGAATGACCACACATTCTATCTGTGATCGTGGTGCCCAGATTGGACAGGCCTGGGACCAAAGCTCACCGACAGCAGGCCGGACCTTACAAACACCCACCAAGGGCATTCCCCTTGTCCACAAAAAGCAGGGAGAATGCAGTGAGGATCACTGAGACAACTCTTGAAATTAATATTTTATTTACAACCACATCCAACACACCACGAAACTAACAAGAGGAAAAAATGTTGCAACGATTTGCTTTTCGTGGGACTTTCCCGAAGGATGCTAAACACCTTTGTTTGCAAAGGTCTGGGTTCCCTCTGCGGAGCAGTTTGTCCCTGCAGAGTCCTGTCACCCCCAGACCCCATGCCACATCCCCAGGCAGCACACTGGGCCCTGCACAGCACCCAGCTCTGGAGGCTGAAGGAGACTGCTTGTGCCATGGGATCCTGAGAGCAAACGGGGCGTGTGATCACGCATGCGGAGCGTGAAATGCCAAGGAGGACAGGGTGACACGGAAAAGCTAAAATATGCAAACATGCAGAAACAGAATAGTTTTTGCATAAAACCAAATTTATCCCTACCCCTGGAATTTCCAGTTCAGGAAAAAAATGCTAAATTCACATTCCCAAGGCTGGCCTGTCTGACTCTGACAGTGCTCTGGGTGGGGGGGTGAGAAACATTTGTCCACCCAGGAAACCACACATGGTGGGGTGTTCTGTGGCTTCATCAGCGTATTCAGGTCACTTTGAAGGTGGAGCGTCTCTTTCCCGGCCAAGTTCAGGACTGGCTTCCCCCCGTTTGGAACTAGACCTTGGGACAACATAGGGTTAGGTTGTCCAAATCAAGCTGCAAATACAGAGAAAGGAGGAGAAGGAAAGAACGCCCAGGAAAGCTCAACTTTCTTTTGTTCCTATTGCTGTGTTTGTATAGAGGATTAATTTAAAAAGCAGATTCCGTCTGGGGACGAAGCGGAGACTGGATCAGAATTCTTTGGTGCCGAGCGCCCCCCTGTGGTCAGACTCGTGAATTTTCCCAAGAGCACAGCCGCAACGCCCAGGCTTTAGGACAGGAGCTGCGCCTAGACAAACACACCCAACCTCCCCACCTGCGGGCTCAGGCCCACCCCAGACCCGCCCCACAGGCTCACCCCGCTTTCTGGGATTAAGACCGATGGCAGGGTTACAACCCTGGATCAGGGCACAGGAGTCCCATCACCTTCTCTGTGTCCCTGCTTCCTCAGGTTGCCCCACACCTGAGACCATCACCTTGCATGGTGCCCACCCCCCCTGCAGCCACTCAGGCCTGCTTTGACTCAAAACCACCACCCACCAGAGAACCCCATCCTTCCCTCCACATTCAGACCATCCTGTAGGCGGGGGGCACCTGAGATGACTTCAGATGTGGGCCAGGGACGCTGGCCTAGCTCCGTATCTGACACTTGGCTCCTCAGGATTCTTCCCCCGCCCCAACAACTCTGTGGCATAGTGATTATATCCCCCATTTTACAGATGAGGAGACTGAGGCTCGGGAGGTTAAAAATGCACTTCTCGTGAATTTCCCCAGACATCATCACCCTGTTGAGTAAGTCCTTGCCTTTTCTACCAGCTTGTAGCTCCTCTCCAATGGAGGCAGCCCTAGCAACCCAGCAAGGACCCCTCCATCACTGGTATGCAGGCATCTCTGGTAAACTCACATGGGCTCTCCTTGCTCGCACCTCTGCTCACGGGGCCATGGGGGTCAGCACCCCCTTCTCCATGGCTGCAGGTGGTCTCTGGGAGAGAGATCAGGACATACCCGGGAAGACCCCAGTGTGTGGGCCTCCGTCTGCCCACAGCCAGGCCACACTCCTTATAGAAGGGGGCAAAGCCTCGTGTCCTCCCAGGCACCGCGTATGGTGGCCAGCCACTCAGCTGACAGCTGCTCCGTCCGGAGCCCTCTGGCCACAGAGGCATTCCCATCCCTAGAGAGCAGAGAGAAACACGTGGTTTAATGTCCTTGCTTCCTCTGGGTTGTTTTCATGGAAATGATGCAGAGCTCCCATACAAAGTCTTAAGCACAGAACCTGAGCCAGACTGGCCGTCACCCCCTGCGCTGCCGTCCACGTCTGTGTATCATCTCTTCCTCGCTGATCTTCCCTGTCCTCCCACCTCCACGTGAAGGCAGCCACTTGTGATCCTTCCCACTTAGAACAACACAATCACAGGCTTGAGTGCCAGGCACTGGACCACAAAGGGGAGAGAGATGTGATAAATAACATTTAAAGCGCTGCAGAGTTTGATTTTCGTGTCTCATATCTGTCTCTGGAGATTCTGCTAAATGTCTTTTACTCCTCTCTTCATAAATCCTTAGGATAACAGCTTTATTTTGGGAATTAATCCAGATTCCCATTACTCATTGATTTATACTTTCTGGGAGTGTAACTCCTCGTTGTTAAGTTACAAAGGTTTGAAAGCTATGTTAACTCTTTCTGGCTACAGTAGTAATAGGGTTGCTGTGGTTTAGTCACTAAGTCTCATCCGACTCTTAGTGACCCCATGGACTGTAGCCCACCAGGCTCCTCTGTCCACGGGATTTCCCAGGCAAGAATCCTGGAGTGGGTCACCATTCCCTTCTCCAGGGGATCTTCCCAACCTAGGGACTGAACCCACATCTCCTGCATTGGCAGGTGGATTTTTTTTTAACCACTGAGCCACCAGGGAAGCCCATAGTAATAGGGAGGTATTGCTAAATCTCAGGCATTTTAGAATAATATCTTAAAAGCATTAATGTAGTTTTAAAGGGTTTCCAAATTAAAAGCGGGTTGAAAACTGGCTTCTGAGAGAACCCAATTTATACTATCATAGATACTGCTGCTGCTAAGTTGCTTCAGTCATGTCCGACTCTGTGCGACCCCATGGACGGCAGCCCACCAGGCTCCCCCATCCCTGGGATTCTCCAGGCAAGAACTCTGGAGTGGGTTGCCATTTCCTTCTCCAGTGCATGAAAGTGAAAAGTGAAAGTGAAGTTGCTCAGTTGTGTCCGACTCTTAGTTACCCCATGGACTGCAGCCTACCAGGCTCCTCTGTCCATGGGATTTTTCCAGGCAAGAGATGGTCCACATGCAACGAATGGGCTTCCCTCTTGAATCCCCTCTACAAACAAGTAAGCTCTGGAACAGAACTTCCAGGGTTCAAATCTTGGTTCCATCTCTCACTGGCTGTGTGACCTCAGTCATGCTGCCTAAACTTTCTGAGTCTTGGTGTCCTCGTTTGTCAAATGAGGAAAGTAAGATCCGCTTCATGAGGCAGTGGTAAGGATAAAATGATAACCGTGTGACTTACGAGCTGAGAATGCTGCCTGGCAAATAGCAGCACTAGCTGATGTCTGCTGAGAAGCAAGCAGGTAGTTCTAAGCCCTTGACACAGGCTGACTCACTGAGCCACTCACCAACCCTGAGTCTGGGCTCAGTGATCACTGGTCAGTTTCTGTCGGTTCTGACCCCTGACATTCACTGTCTCCAACCAGTGGCTCCTTCCAGATTTCAGCCAGAAACCCACATACAGCCAGCCTTTGAGCCCTAATGGGCTCTGGGTAGAGTCCATCACGTGACCTGGGTCTAAGCCAATCAGAGCCTCACAGCATCTCCGCGGTGACCAGCCTATCTGGCCCCAGACCCAGTGGTATGGGCTCCAGCCGCCCTTGAACCTGAGGCTGGGGCTACTGCTATCCTGAGGGTAGGGCTGTCCTGCGAGGGGCCCAGCTCAGAGGAAACAGAGTCCCCATAGGAGGGGGGAAGCCGGGTTCCTTGGCTGCATAAGCCCCCACTCAGAAAACCTGCCTGAAACACCCAGACTCGGCTTCTCCATGCCTCGTGCCCAACTCCTTTTAGGTTGACAGTTCAGTTGGGATTTCCCACACAAAAAGTCCAACCTGACACAGAAAAGTACAAATACGATTATAAACGGTGTGAGAAAATGAATCCCTTTCCCTCTATCTTGCCTCTTATCGTGGGAGCTTCTAGTCAAAGCTTTGACATCTGTCCCCTCCCCTCCGCCCAGGATGGGGGTGGGGTGCAAGCGGAACTGATTTGTTCGATGCAAGGCATTGCCTCGCAGAGCCTCTTTTTCTACAGAAAGTAGATCGGAGGTAAAGGGAGCCCAGGGAGTAGGCGGTGGGGAGTCATAGCTGAACAGGTACAGACTTTGTATTTCTATACGGGGTGATGAAAAGATTGTGGAAATAGTGATCGCCACCACACAGCATGAGGCATGTACTTCCTGTTGTTCAGCTGCTAAGTGTTGTCCTACTTTTTCACTACCCCACGGACTGTAGCTCGCCAGGCTCCTCTGCCCACGGGATTTCCCACGGACGAGAATACTGGAGCGGGTTGCCACTTCCCTCTCCAGGGGATCTTGCCCACCCTGGGATCGAACCCATGCCTCCTGCATGGCAGGGGGTTCTTTACTGCTGAGCTACCAGGGAAGCCCGGTGTATTGAATGCCACGGAGTTACACACCTTAAAACAGCAAACTGTCTATTATTTATGTGAAATTGTCTTTGATGTATTTAATCCTAATAAAGAAATATAGTAAAGCACCAGCTGTACTGAGGACAAGCGTGTGACTGAAGAGTTTTATCAGGGCCTCTGAATCCTCATCTTCAAATGGGGGAAACAGGACGTGCCGGGTACCGAATCTGATGACGGACGAGGCCCAGGGCCCAGCCAGTGGCTACAGCCTGACCAGTGTGAAGCGTCGGGGTGGCCTCGATGCCCTACACAATCCAAGCCTCCTGCCTTTGGGGTCTCACTCCCAGCCCTTGCCGGCCAGACCTCCCCAGCCTCTGTACTGCGCATTTTTCAGCTGGCCATTCTTCACGCACTCCGGTGTTCTTGCCTGGAAATCCCATGATCAGAGGAGCCTGGGGGGCTACAGCCCATGGGGTCACAAGAGTTGGACATGACTTAGAGGTTCAGCAACAACAGTTCCTCATCCCCACCTCCCAGGCCTTGCCAAACCAACTAAAGGGCACAGTCTTCCACCATCAAGTCAGTCAAGACTCAGACTCCACCTGCAAGTTTAGGGGTCCCCAAGATTACCTCCCAACTCAGACCAATTGGCCACAAATGTGGGGGTCCCTATGGACACCCACAGGATTGATAATTTGCTAAAGTGACACAGAACTCAGGAAAACACTGCACTTACAGGGACGGCTTTATTATAGCAAAAGAAAATAACTCAGAACCAGCCCAAGGAAGAGACCCATAGGACCGAGCTAGGCATGGGAACATTTCAAACACGAAGCTTCCATATCCTCAGGGACACGGCACCCTCCTGTCGCTGATGTGTGACAGTCCACACAGGGCTCCCAGCCCAGCCAGCTCCCCCAAGCCTCCGAATCCCAAGTTTATCATCAGGGTTTCATTACAGAGGCGTGACTGATGGAATCACCACCTGCATGACTGACCCCCACATCCTGCCCCTCCCTGTCCCCACAAGATTTGGGCTGACAGCATGTGGATCAAAGCTCCAACCCTCTAATCACATCGCTGGTCTTTCTGGCCTGGCCAGCCTGCATCCTGAGTCATCTCATAAACATAAAATATCTGGGGTCCCCCTGAGTCACTCATTGGCATAAACTAGCAGGTGTGGTCTAAGAGGCCCACCATGAATAACAAAGACCCTCCCTCCGCTCAGGAAATTCCAAAGGTTTAGAGATTACCTCCTGGGAAACAAAGATCAAGGCCAAGGAGATTCTTTATTACACAACCAGCTACTGACATCCCTTTGGGTGTTTGCAGGCTCTAGGGCAGGAACGCTTCACATGTAAATCCTGTAACCAGATACTTGTTCAAACAGCAACATTGTAGCCCCATAATCATTTGCATAACATCTCTTTGGCCCTCCCACTTTTTGTGAATAACTTTGTTTTTCTCGAGTCTCATATTTAATAGCAGCATCATATGCCATTGAAGGCTATCTGTTTTGCGAGAGCTAGGTTATCCATCACCCTGAAATTCAGAGAATTCACCCTGCTTCATCACTCCAGTTAGGGAGTACATTAAAAGTTCCTGTAAGTTGGCACGTGCCTGGGGAACACAGGATGTGCTATTGAATATCAGGAGCCATTTCCCACTGAATTCTTCTGAGGATTTCAACTCACCAGCTAATTCAGATCCAGTAGCTCTAAAAGGAAACTATTCTGTTTGTAAAAAAATAAAAATACATTTCACTCTTCCTTTGGGCAAACGGGGCAACGGTTTGCTAGCTGCCCCGTGATGTCAACAAGGGCTGAACCCTTCAAAGAGGTCAAACCACATGGAAAGTTGCCAGAGACTTCTGGGAAGGAGAAGGAAACGTCGGCATCTGAGCTGCACAGGTTGGAGGGCTGCACGGGGTGGGGCCCATCAGAGTTTCCAGGACAACGACGACGGATGGTGGCAACAGAAGACCCAGGCCCCCGATGAGCAGGTCAGAGGAACCATCTCATTAGGAGTGACCAGCCTCTAAAAGGAATGCATTCTAGCCAAAGCGCTCAAAGGCTGAAGTGTCCTCTAAAATACTGCCTTTAAAGCCCCATAACGAAAGGGCTTCCCTGGTGGTCCGGTAGCTAAGGACCCGCCTACCAACACAGGGGATGTGGGTTTGATTCCTGGTCCGGGAAGATCCCACATGCCTGGGAGCAACTGAGTCCGGGGACAACAGCTACTGAGCCTGGCGGTCTCAGAGATCTGGAGCCCATGCTCTGCAATAAGAGAAGTCACCGCGGTAAGAAGACAGGCAGTGCAACTGGAGAGCAGCCCTTACCCATCCTAACCAGAGTCGGCCCACACAGCAACGAGGGTGCAGCACAGCCAAAATAAACAAATAAATGACTTTTAAAAAATGCATTAAAACCCACAATGAAGACATCAGTTCTTACAGAGACCAGGCCTCTCTCTACCTGTGGATGCCTTTCTGAGAGGAAGGTCATTTTGGGTGCTAGAGAGTGGGAATGCAGGACTTGGATGTTTTTAAAACCCCCTCACCCCGGCCGAAAGAGGTGAAAGCCCCATCGCCTTCCCTGGAAATGAGACTTGGCAAAGAAACCGTGATTTCAGTGTCTTTGATCATGACCTTTTGGTGCACCTCGCGTATTCCATGTCTGCCCCCAATCTTTGGTATGATAGGCAAGAGAGAGGTGGTGGAAGTTGCCAGTCCTCTTGAAGACTGGTCCTCTTAGAGAATGGGCAAAGGAAGATTCAAGGTCAGCCCAGATTCTGGGGGCCCTTAGGTGCAGGCTCATACTGGGAATAATGGGTGGATGGGGACATCTTTGGAGTCAATGACTGCAGCTCACAAAGATATCCTTCGTTCCTTTTGATAGTTGTATTCCTCTAGAAACCCTTCTGTTGAGAATATGCCTTGGTTTAGCCAACCAATTGTCTGCATTTCTGCATTCAAAGAGCATTCAGTTACAAACAAGGCCTTAACAAATAAGACGGTGCGAATATTATTTGCTGCATCATTGGAGGTGTGTCTCCAGGTTAAATTCCTAGAACAGGCATTATTTGGCCAAAGGGTACCTGCGTCCATTGCCTCAGGCTGCCTCATACGCACTAGAACTAATCCTGCCTCGTACCACTGAACGTCTGGTTCTGGGGAACCTTCTGGCGGCTCAGCGGTTAGGACTCTGCACGCTCACTGCCCAGCACACCGGTTCAGTCCCTGGTAGGGGAACTGAGACCCCAAAAAGCCACCCAACACGGCCAAAACAAGAGAAAAGATGGGATTTAAAACCACAATAATCTATTCTCTTACAGTTCTGGAGGCCAGAGTTCCAAAGTCCAGGTGCTGGGAAGGCCCTGCTCTCCAGGAAGACTCTGGGGAGAATCCTTCCTCACCTCTTCTAGCCGCAGCACAGCCGCCAGCCCCTGGCCGTCCCCGGTTCCCAGACCCGGCTCTGCCTCCTCGTCACGTGGTCTTCTTCCTGCGCCTGCGCCCCGGCTCTGCCTCCTCGTCACGTGGTCTTCTTCCTGCGCCTGCGCCTCTTCTCTTCTCCTCAGAACACTAGAACCCCTAGTTTAAGGTGGGTTTAAGGCCCACCTACTCCAGGACCTTAGCTTAGCTTGATTACATCCGCAAAGACCCTATTTTCCGGATGGACAGAAAGGTGGGGAGGAGCTCTTCACCCAGTGCTGCGAGTGTGAACTGTGTGTATTGTGTGTGTGCTGTGTGTGTACCGAGAGTGTGTGCTGTGAGTGTGTGTATGTGGTTTGGCTTTTATTGTGTTGAATTCCCCGCCTTGAAGTTGCCCCTTGCTGGATCTTTGCAGCCTCCACAGCCAGCAATAGGCTGTGTTGTTAAGCTTTTGAGATTCTGCCAGCCTCATGCATGGAAAACAGTACTCCGTGTTCTAGTTTTCATTGTGTTTAAAGTTGAGCATTTTTCTTCTGTGTTGGTCGCACATATTTTTGGATAGTGCATATCTTTGCCCATTTTTTCTAAGGAGTCCTAGGGTTTTTTCCCCTCGATTTTTCTGATCAAACTTGTCCAGGGTTTTTCTTCAGTTCTTTTCTGTTTTTCTCTTTTGGTGTGCGGTGAAGTTTTCATGGCCAGCGAGACGGAATCACGGCTCACACTAGCCTCTCTAATCTGCAGAGCTCGCTCTCTCTCTCTGTTATTCATGTAAAATGTTTTTGTTTTTGTTTTAATATGGAAGCTTGGTTTCTGAAATTTCCTGACTATGTTTCTCTTCTTCAGTTACAGGCAGATCCTCTCCTTCATGATTTCTCAATTGCCCCTCTTATGAAAAATGTTTATTCCACTCCCAGACATTTCTCCTGGGTACAGGCTCATCTGGAAGGAAGCGCTGGTAAGTCCGTTTCGAGAGTCAATGGACACCAGGGCGCCCACCCGCCTTCAGCAGGGACCACTGCAGTCATGAGCTGCTGTGGTCAGCGATGCCCACCCCCACGCTCAAATCATGCTTCTCTGCTTTACTGTGAAAACCCACGGCTATCCTGGGATTTTCCTCTTCCTTTATCCATCAGATGCTCCTTTACTTACTCTGCTTTTTCTTGCATGGACACAGAAACACGCAAGTCTTCACGCTGGTAATGGCTTATTCCCATTTGCTTGTATTTTGAGTTCTGAAGAATATCTTGTGACCCAGTTTTATTAGTGCTTCCCTCATAGCTCAGTCAGTTAAGAATCTGCCTGCAGTGCAAGAGACCTGGGTTTGTTTCCTGCATCGGGAAGATCCATGGAGAAGGAAATGGCAATCCTCTCCAGTGTTCTTGCCTGGAAAGTCCCATGGACAGAGGAGCCTGGTGGGCTACAGTCCATGGGGTCGCAGAGTCGGACACGACTGAGTGACTAAACTACCATCACCAGTTTTATTATAAGTGTTACCTGCAGCTGTCTGCTTCTCTAGTTGTGCTGGCTGTTCTTATGGAGGAATTCAGAGAGAATGAAACATGAGACTCCTGTCAACGTGGCCATCTTCACCTGTCTCCGCTCCATCTTTAAGGATTCTTTATATGTTCCTGAAAATGGCTCTGTGCTTCTGATCTTTATTACAAGTATTTTCTAGCAGAGAGAGTGTGTGTGTGTGTGTTTAACAATGCATAAGATGCATTTTGGTATGCAGAGTTTCTTTTGTAATGCTTATGTGTTCAATTTTACTCACCTTTTCTTTCAGACATCTGGATTTTGATTCATAATGAAAAAACTTTTCCCCATAGAGGAATTCACTCATGTTGCCTTCTAGAATTTAGAATGTGTATGATTTTATTTTTCACATTTATATTTCCAATTCATTTGGAGTTTATTATCGAGTATAGGATGAAGAATGATTATTTGATTTTGTTCAGCATGATTTATTGAAAGGCCAGTCACTTTTCCAGCATTTGAAATCTCTTTATCATAGACTTAATTTCCCTATGTACTTGGGTTATTTTTGGACTTCTGTTGATCCGTCTTTCTAGTCATACACCAACGCCCTGAGTTTTCCTTTCAAAAAATATTCTTTTTTATATCATATTGTGGTATAAGTTTTTATACCATATTTTATATACCATTTTTATACCATATTTTATACAATATTATGAAATATTGAAGACATACCAAAAGGTTTAAAGAGTGATACAGTGATGACCCTGGTACCTGTTATCCAGCTTAAGAAAGAAAAAAAATCACCATAACAACGGAGCATGCTCCACCCCCTGCCCTGTGTGTGTCCTTCCCCCAATCACAGCAGCAGAAGCACTGCTGGCTGGGACAGAAGGCACAGCAACAGCCTTAAAGAGAGAAGGAGTGAGGCCAGCAGGCAAGAGAAGGAGAAAACCACTTGGCTGCAAACACGTCTTACCTTTCGTGAATAAAAGAAGGATGACTCAGATTCAGGAACCCAAGAGAGACATGGAGAACTATTCCAGAAATGATCACCATCTACCCGACCGCATTTCAGAGCTGCTGTGGACCAGCGCCTCCTGTGTGCCCCCAGTTTCCTTCTTTTTTGAGCAGGAGCATCTGCAGCAATGGTCCTGTGCTCATCCCACCTGCAGTGCTCCGGGGACAGGAGATGTGTCTTCCTAGTTTCATCTACAGATGAAGACGAACTGCATTTGAACACGCCTGGAGGCCTGTTCACACCCAGATCCAATTCAGAGGGTGAGATTATGGGCTTGGGGCTGATACAAAAATGGAATGGAACTCTGGGGGTCTTGAGGGGAAGGTGAGTGTACTTTGCACCCAAAAGGGATGTGAATCTTTGAGGGCCAGAAGGCAAACTGCGGTGGGCAGCCTCTAAGATGACCCCAATGATCCCCCATTTCCAGCAGCCACACCCTTGTCCGTTGCTCACAGCTTTTCCACGAAGTGTGGGCTGCACCTAAAGACTTGATTCTAAAGAATACAAGACAGCGAAGTGATGGGATGTCGAGGCAGCATCCGGTCACAAAAAGGCGCTGGGGGTCATCTGCACTGCCTCCCACTCTGAGGCCGGCTGAGGCTGGCAGCTGGTCTTCCGCTGGTCCACCTGGCAGGAAGCTGAGCCATCCTCCAACCAGCAGCCCAGAGGGGCCGAACCCACCAAGGACCACATGAGGGCGCGGAAGGGATCCATCCCCACGGACCTCGAGAGGAGTCAGGCCCTTAACGACAGCCTGTGAGAGACCCTGAGCAGGAACCCAGGTGGACCACACGGGTCCCTAACTACAGGAAGTGTGAGATGATAACCGTCTATGGTGTCATCTACTGTGTTCTGGGATTCTATCTTTTATAAGCAGTTAATACAGAGCGGAGCAGTAAATTCTAGAAATGCTAGAAAGCACAGACCCAGGAGAAATGTCTCTCGGGAACACGGGCAGCCTGGGACAGAGGCTGGGGTACTTGCTCCTGCGATCACCTTTGGGCTGGTGCCAGGCAAAGAGCAGGCAGTGATCGAAGGACTGGACACAATCGAGTGACGTGACTGGACACAGTGGAGTGACGGCATCTTGCCGGGGAAGTGGGTGGAGCGCAGCCAAGTATGGAGCAGAATGGAACTGGGAGGATCAGGAGGGACGTGGGTCCACAACGTGGCCTCAGAAACTCAGCTGTGATCTCCCGGCCATAACAAACTTGTTCCCAGACTGCCACTGGCTCTGACTCCCAGGAGTCACGTAGCAGGAGAGAGTACCTGCTGGTGTCGTGGGGTCCCCCAGTCTCTGTGCAATGCTGCTGAGAAGGTGAACTTTGGAGTGGGGCAGCCCCGAGTTCAAACCTCTCATACTTACTAGCTGTGTGACCTTGGGGTAGTTACCTAACCACTCTGAGCCTTGGTTCTTCATTTGGTTGTTGTAAAGATTGCAGGAGATGATGCCAAAAAAGGGTAGCTTAATACACGTCATTCAAATCCAGATTAATCCAGCTTAAAAATCATACTTAGCTCTATCTTAGCTTCCCGGGTGGCTCAGCTGGTAAAGAATCCACCTGCAATGCGGGAGACCTGGGTTCGATCCCTGGGTTGGGAAGATACCCTGGAGAAGGGAATGGCTACCCATTCCAGTATTCTGGCCTGGAGAGTTCCATGGACTGTATGATCCATGGGGTCGCAAAGAGTCGGACGTGACTAAGTGACTCTCACCTTAGCTCTATCAGACTCTATCGTCCCCAGCCTCCAAGATATACGACGATGATGTTTGCACAGCCTCACCCTCGTTCCCACTGACCCTTCTTTGGGCCCATCAGCCTCCCCAGAACCTAGGAGGAGCCTGCCTGGTGCAAACCGGGCGGAGGCTCTGAGAAAGCGGGGTGAGGGCGCTAGGCAGATTCCTCTGGGGGCCCTAGGCCTCCTTGCTGGGAGGGAGGGGAGGCTGATCATGACCTTTAGCCCGAGCCCCGCACACAGGCTCTGACCCTCCTCCACTCACTTGGACCATCAGTGCGCCCTACAGGGGACCGCCGGCCGGAGGAAGCCGGACAGTTTAGAGACAAGCACACAGGAGAGGACTCCTGGGGAGCACGGATCCTCGGGTTTCCACTTGGCCGTTTGGAGGAGGAGGAATTAACTGCCCTGAACTGAAAAACCGAGGATGAGGTAAGGACAAGAATCAAGCTCTTCAACCCAAGTCCTGTCCACATTCTTTCTGCAGGAGGGAAATTGAAGATTCTCGCGGTACGACAGCGTCACCTGGTGGGGAAACCTGAGATGGCACGTAGAAGGTTTCCAGGGTGCCCCTGCCTTTGCTTTGGAGGAGAGACACAGAAAATGGCCTCCCCAGGACCGTGATCCCTCCAAAAAACGAGTATAACGTCTGCTTTCCACTCTCAAAGGCTAAAGAAGCTGTGTCTTAAAACCTTGTGTGAATAAGGTTATGGGATATTCCAACTCAGCATCCACATGGCTTGTGGTTCAGTCTCAAGTCAAGCCCTAGTCTTTGCAATCCCATGGACTGCAGCACGTCAGCCTCCCCTGTCCTCCACTATCTCCCAGAGTTTGCCAAGATTCATTTTCATTGAGTCAGCGATGCCATCTAACCATCCCATCTTCCGCCGCCCCTTTCTCCTCCTGCCCTCCCTCTTTCCCAGCACCAAGGTCTTTTCCAGTGAGCCGGCTCTTTGCATCAGGTGGCCTAAGTACTGAAACTTCAGCTTCAGCATCCTTCCAAATGGCTGCTTCCATCTGGTTAGCAATAGTCACTTCGTATTTTCCCAGGCAGGGGACTGGGACTCACCTAATTCAGTGCTCAAAAGTGGCCTTGCAGGGTCGCCCCGGTGTTACCTAGTTTTGACAGGAGCAGACATAGAGCTGGAAAGGGGCTGAGGGACTCGCCCAAGGTCAGTGCCAGGATCCTAAGGCTCCTTCTGCTCTAAGTTGCGTGGGAAACAAATGACGGTTTCAGCTTCGAGTTCCCCAAATACCCGACGGGTTCTCCTTGGTTTCCAAAATTCCTACATTTCTTTCCCCAACTGAAGACTGACTTTCTATTAATCAACTCCAGATACTGCTTTCTAGGAAAGCATAAATCCTAGGAAAGTATAAATTACCTCTCCGAGAGAGTGTGTTGATTACATGGGAGCTGGGTTGGGTGCTGGGGGAGTCAGCAGCAGGAGCCTCACACTCTGGGCCGGTGGTTAGCACAGACCCCAGGGCACAGGGTCACCCGAATCACTCTGGTGACTCCCATGCAAGGCCACACTGAGCCTCTCAGCTGGGAGATCAAGCAGAACTCGGTTTATTACCACGTATGTGTTGTGGCTGTGAGTCCTGGGTTAGGCTTGGGGGTGTGCTGGGACTTGGGGAGCCCTGAGCAAGCCGGTGGAGGTGGAAATGGCAACGCACTCCAGTATCCTTGCCTGGAGAATCCCATGGACAGAGGAACTTGGCGGGCCACAGTCCATGAGGTCACAAAGGGTCAGATGTGACTGAAGTGACTGAGTACACAGCCGCACACGAGCAAGCAGGAAGCAGGAGAAGAGAAGGAACAGAGGCAGAAGTGCCCAAGGGAAGAACTGTCTTGATCCAGCCTGTGGAGATGCTCGAGATGGAACCTGATCCAGCCTATGGAGCTTGGCACCTCTTTGCTGGAATGAAGGCCACTGCCCAGCTATTCAGCCCAGTTATGCAGAGCTGCTCACCAACTCTGACCACTGGTGGGGACTGGCTGTAGTCTTTGTTGAGGGGAGACGCTAAGACCACATCCAGGCTCCACTGGAAAGAAGATTATGCTTGATTAGCAAAGGCTGCAGCAGTGGCAGGACCCAGAGCTGTCTGAGATAGACAGTGGAGTCCCAGCAAGGTGGGAATGGATGGGGTCCCAGGTGGTCCTACTGTTGCAGGGAATAACCAATCCAGTCTCCACGTAGGAAGACATGCTTCTCTGACTCGGTTTCCATTGTTTTTGTTATTATGTTCACACATGACGGCCTGCCTCAGAGAACCCTGCCACTCTGCCTGACCATGAAGCTGAAGAAGCTTTTTCAGGACCCTGTCCACCTGTAGATGGCAGGCAGGAATAAATTAACACGTCCCCTGCCTGAGGCTTGCCATTCTAGGAGATGTTTGCAAGATGAAAGGCCTTTGTACTTGGCTTCTCACCTCTCCCGTCTCTGATCTGCAAAATAACCTGACATCCAGACCCCGTAAGATGGTTATTTTGAGACGTCAGTCTGCCATCTTCTCCGTCAGCTGGCTTTCCAAATAAAGTTGCGTTCATTGCCTCAACACCTCGTCTCTCAGATTTATTGGCCTGCTACAAACAGAGAGAGCTTGGAGTCATGGTAACACCGCAGCCCAGGGAGTGTGAAGATGATAGAAGTCATTAGCACAAACAAGCAGGAAGTGTCACAGGACAGAAGGCTGGTGTCCAGGCAGGAGCGCTGGTCCCTACTTCAGAGGGCACTTGGGAGGTGTCTCCATGGGTGTTCTGTCCTGGGCTCTCTGAAGACAAGGGCAGTTCTGGCTGTGCCCCTGTCCTGATGTCTGGGTGCAACAGGGAGCAGATCCCCACAGGTGGGGAGGCGAGAGCAACATCCTTACACTCTTGGTCTTGAGAAAGGTCCTCTTCACCAAATTGCTCCCAGAGCTGAAAGCCCTTGCTGCGAGGAGATGGAGATGTGGAAGGAAATAAAGAGAGGATTGACGGACAGAGAGGAAGGGCAAGCCAGGCAAGGTTCTGGTCTCAGCGAATAAACGAAAGGAACGTGAGCACACATCAGCACTCATTCAACAGAAATTTACAGAGAACCTTCTGCATCAGATACGCCCACAACACAGAGTGTGGCACGGCCCCACGGAGTCAACAGAATCAAAACAAAGCAAAGTGAGCTGCTCTACATTCCGTCTCATGTTGCAGCCAAGAGACACGTCTTCACCCAGGAAATGAACAGTGAATGTGACAAGGGGCTTTCAGTGATGACGTTTTCCTATGAGACCACCCAGTTCCCCATCTATCACGGCTCTGGCTTACCGTCGTCCCTCTGCTGTTCTTCCCTGCTTTATTTTTAATGCCTTTGCTTCCACCGCCACCATTTTGTACCACTCTTCTTTATTCCTGCAAACTTTCCCTAACATTCATCTGCCCTTAGCTCCAGGATCTTTCAGAAGTTTTGCAAAAATGTTCTCTTTTATTATTCACCTGTGAGCACAAGTGTTAGTCAAAAGGGGGAAAAAAAGAGACAAAAAAAGAGAGACATGTCCTATTTTTTAAAGTTTGGATTGTTAAAGCTAAGACTTGGAGCAAAAGGAAATCACCATTAAAATAATTTTACAACATTAAAAAAAATTTTAAAAGACAGTATTTTTTCAGTCATCATTTATCTCTCTAACTTTACAAGAGTTTTCAATTCTATGTTCCCTTGCAATATTTGGACTTCCCTGGTGGCTCAGATGGTAAAGCGTCTGCCTACAATGCGGGAGACCTGGGTTCGATCCCTGGGTTGGGAAGATCCTCTGGAGAAGGAAATGGCAACCCACTCGAGTACTCTTGCCTGGAAAATCCCATGGATGGAGGAGCACGGTAGCTTACAGTCCATGGGGTCACAAAGAGTTGGACATGACTGAGCAACTTCACTTTCACTTTGTAATATTTATCCATAAATCTAGTCTGGAACATACTAATAGCCAAGAAGTATAAACCATATTATTTTCCGTATTTTTCTTAACATTATCTCAGAAAGACTGCTTTTACAAAAACTTGATGTTTATGAGTTTGACAGCTACAAAACACCCCCTCGAGTTGACTAAGCATGACATGTTAAGCCGTTCACTTATTAGACATTTTTGGTTGTGGTCGCTGTCGTTCAGTTGCTCAGCCGTGTTCCACTCTTTGTGGCCCCATGGACTGCAGCACGCCGGGCTTCCCTGTCACCAGCTCCCAGAGTTTGTTCACGTTCATATCCACTGAGTCAGTGATGCGATCTAACCATCTCATCCTCTGCCACCCCTTCTCCTCTTGCCTTCAATCTTTCCCAGCATCAGGGTCTTTTCAAATGAGTCAACACTTCCCATCAGGTGGCCAAAGTATTGGAGCTTCAGCTTCAGCATCAGTCCTTCCAATGAATATTCAGGACTAATTTTCTTTAGAATGGACTGGTTTGATCTCCTTGCAGTCCAAGGGACTCCCAAGAGTCTTCTCCAACACCACAGTTCAAAAGCATCAATTCTTTGGCACTCAGCCTTCTTTATACTCCAACTGTCACATCCATACATGACCACTGGAAAAACTATACTTTGACTAGACAGACCTTTGTTGGCAAAGTAATGTCTCTGCTTTTTAAGATACTCTCTAGGTTGGTCATAGCTTTTCTTCCAAGGAGCAAGCGTCTTTTAATTTCATGGCTGCAGTCAACATCTGCAGTGATTTCAGAGGCCAGGAAAATAAAGTCTGTCACTGTTTACATTGTTTCTTTTGATGCTATTTGTTTGTTTGTTTGTTTATGGCTGTGTTGGGTCTTGGTTGCTGTGCTCGGGCTTTCTCTACCTGTGGTGAATGGGGGTATTCTCTAGTTGCAGTACACAGGCTTCTCACTGCGGCGGCTTCTCGTTGGAGAGCACGAGTTTCAATAGTTGTGGCACACGGGCTTAGTTATCCCGCAGCATGTGGGATCTGTGGGATCTTCCCAGACCAGGGACCTAACCTATGTCTCCTGCGTTGGTAGGTAGATTCTTTGCCACTGAGCCACTAGGGAAGCTCTGAAGTTGTTTTCTTCATTTCAGTTTGTTCATGGGCACTGTATAGAAATACACCTGATTTTGTATATTGATCTTCTATCCTGCAATCTTGCTGAACCCAGTTATCAATTCTAGTTTTTTCTAGGGGATTCCTTAGGAACCAGATGAAATGTTGAGATTCTGAATTAGCCACCCTAACCTTTCCAACCACCTGTCAGTGATGGAGCATCTCTTCTGAGGAGAGTTGGTAGAGAAAGGGCAGCTTGCACAAGGGGGCTAAGCCAGGGGGAATAGGTGTGCGACCTGAATCCTCCAGCCTTGGGGGCCCACACTTCCCTTCAGCACAGTGACCTATCCTTCCCGGACACCCTCCCGCATCCCTAGAGGCAGCATCCCCGGGGAGAGGAGCTTCCTTCTGCTGGACCCTTCCCTAGTGCCTTGCTTTTGCACCGTCTGTATCTCTTCTGAGTCCTTCCTCCTGGAATTACTGCCTTCATTACCACACTGCCCTTTACCATACCCTTTTCATTTCTCCTATCACTCAAAGTTTAAGGGGAAAAAGATGATGGTGCAGAACCATCAGGAACAACTTAAAACGGAGTACCAGCCAGCACTGCCCTGGAAATCAGTCAGGCCTTCGCTGCCATTTAGAGTTCCCTGGGTGAAGATCAAGTCTCATCTTAGGCCCCAGTTATTCCATTCACCCCATAGCCATGGCTCTCTCTTCCTCTCCCAAGACTCTCTTCCTCCCCTCTGTAGTTCCCAGCCTCCAGTTCCCAAATCCCTGTGCTTGTCTGCTAAGGAATAGTTTGGTCCTCTGAAAAACACCCCAAACTCTACCTCTAACTGGTAATCGTATTGCCAAAGCTTCATTGCGATTTTCTGTTCATCAAAAAATCATATGTTGTCTTTGCCTTTTACCAACACAAAGTACCTGCCAAAGCTTTAAAATCATAGTTTTTCCTTTAAGTGATCGAATTTCTGAAACGGGCTGAGATGTTTTGAACTAGCTATTTTCCCACTGACTCTTCTTTTTTTTTAGCCAGAAATAGGTTGGGAGCCATTATCACACGTTGAAAATCGAAAATCCTGCTCCTCAAACTTAAATGAATGACCTCAGAATCATCTCTCCTCCCTTCTCTTTTTGCATGATTAATGAAATTTTGTTGCTTTATTCCTTCAGGAAACTCTACTTACACCAGCTATTTGATACTTTCTTCCTATTCAAGGTTGGCAATTCTGTGAGGGGCTTTTGTGGTCATTTTTTATCTTTCTATTCCATCTAAAGCCTTACTGAACACAACCATTTCCACATGGAAACAGTGTTGATTCTGCAAAAGTAATCAGTGAAGCCATCACTGTCTTGGAATCCTTAGAATTCTATCTTCCAGCTTGTGTTTGGTAAATGAGATTCACAGGGACAATGGAAACAAGAGCACAGAGATATATTTCAATGTGTTTGTTCTCTGCCACTCCAAAGAGTGCTGAAAATATTCCGCAGATATGGAATTTCCAGTGGACCCTCAGTGGTGGGAATTCAGCAAGACCCAGTGTAAGCACAAAGCAAGTGTGTTGTGTCTGCAGTTGAGTACTCTGGGTGCTGACAGCCCTGAAAGGCCACATTTTCCCTTAGAACCTGAACTGGCTTCACGTGTATGATGTAGAGAGTGGCATCCTAAGAAACATGGACAACCAAGGGCCTGGATCATATTCTTTCTTACTCGTGTTACTTCCTCGTACGATGCCACTGAAAACAGTAATGTAACAGTGAACAGAGAGATGGGGCAACCCGTGGTTCCTTCCGCTTTCAGTCCTTCCTTACGCATCAGTCAGCCTAAAGGTAGGGAGTACTAGTAGGGCTTCTGCAGAAAACAAAGTGCAGTAAAAACTGTGGAGTTCGTTTTGTGAAGCATGTCCACGGTTCTGATAAGGGCAAAACACATATACATACACGAGCTCTCAAATACAAAATGTGATTTTTTATTTTTGTGATTCCACAAATGAGTCTAATGCAGTTTTATTTGCATTTAAAACTGACTTTGCAATGGCTGGATTGGGAATTTGGATTAGCAGATGCAAGCTATTATATATACATTATATAAACAACAAGATCCTACTGTATAGCACAGGGATTATTGTCAATATCCTGTAATAAAAAGTAGAGACATCACTTTGCCAACAAAAGTCAATCTAGTCAAAGCTATGGTTTTTCCAGTAGTCATGTACGGATGTGAAAGTTGGACCATAAAGAAGACTGAGCACTGAAAAATTGGTGGTTTTATATTGTGCTGCTGGATAAAACTCTTGAGAGTGATTGGACAGCAAGGAGATCAAACCAGACAATCTTAAAGGAAATCAACTCTGAATATTCACTGGGAGGACTGATGCTGAAGTTGAAGCTCCAATTCTTTGGCCACCTGACGTGAAGAGCAGACTCATTGGAAAAGACCCTGATGCTGGGAAAGACTGAAGGCAAGAGCAGAAGTGGGTGACAGGATGAGATGGTTGGGTGGCAGCACCAAGTCAATGGACATGAGTTTGAGCAAGCTCCAGGAGCTGGTGATGGACAGGGAAGCCTGGTGTGCTGTGGTTCACGGAGTCACAAAGAGCTGGACACAGCTTAGGGCCTGAACAACAACAATGCTCAGTAAAAAACCATAGTGGAAAAGAATATGGAAAAATGGAAAACGATAATGACGAAGAACACATAGACACATATATACAACTGAATCACTTTGCCATACACCAGAAACTCACACAACATTGTAAATCAACTATACTTCAATAAACAATTAAGCAAAACACAGTTGGCTTCACATACTATAAAACTGGATGGTAAAATTCATTCTAATAACTTAAAATGTTACTTTTTCTTTACTTAGCAGGTTTTTAAATGCTCTGAAAATTTAAGACATGTTGAATAAAGCGAAAAGTTTCATAAAGATTCTATTAATTTCAATGGTACTTTCCCCTGTTTCTTTAACAAGGGACAAGTGTTCTCAATTTGCTCTGGGACCACAGTGTAGCCAATGCTGCAGCATAGGACAAACGGAAGCCACTTTCCTGGTGGTTTAGCCAAGGGCAGCAAAACAGAGATGTAACTGAATAAGGCACAGTGTAACTTCACTAGCGACAAGCAAGGCTTCCTTGGCTCAGCTGTAAAGAATCCACCTGCCAATGCAGGAGATGCAAAAGACATGGGTTCACTCCCTGGCCCAGGAAGATCCCCTGGAGGAGGAACCCACTCCAGTATTCTTGCCTGGAGAATCCCTTGGATGGTGGAGCCTGGTGGGCTGCAGTCCATGGGGTCGCACAGAGTCATACAGGCCTGAGCACGCACAGCGGTAAGTACTGTGCAGATAACTAAGGAGGACAAGGATGGCCAAAGCAAGTCAGAAGGCATCCAGGAATTAGATTTTGAAACGCTGCCAGGTGAGAAATGGAGTACTTCCTGCCGTATCAGTCAACAAGGAGGTCAGTCTTCAGGGATTCCAGCCCTCCAAATGTGAATTTCTGAGCCCTGAGGGCACCCAGGAAGGAGAACAATACCTGCTCATCTAACAGCCATCAGATTGCAGCCACTCCCTACAGTGAGCACTGAGGAACTCAGAAAGTGAAACACACAGGAATATGGGCCCAGAGAGCTCAGATGCATGTGAAGGAATGACTTCAGCGAGCCCAGACTCTTGCATCTTCCTGTACACAGAAGAGCACTAAGTTCCTTAACTCAATATATCTGGCTTTCTCTAAACAATGATAAGAAAGCCTTCCTTAGTGATCGATGCAAAGAAATAGAGGAAAACAATAGAATGGAAAAGTCTAGAGATCTCATCAAGAAAATTAGAGACACCAAGGGAATATTTCATGCAAAGGTGGGCACAATAAAGGACAGAAACAGTATGGGCCTAACAGAAGAAGATGTTAAGAAGAGGTGGCGAGAATACACAGAAGAACTGTACAAAAAAGATCTTCACGACCCAGATAACCACGATGGTGTGATCACTCACCTAGAGCCAGACATCTTGGAATTTGAACTCAGGTGGGCCTTAGAAAGCATCACTATGAACAAAACTAGTGGAGGTGATGCAATTCCAGCTGAGCTATTTCAAGTCCTAAAAGATGATGCTGTTAAAGTGCTGCACTCAGTAGGCCAGCAAATTTGGGAAACTCAGCAGTGGCCATAGGACTGGAAAAGGTCAGTTTTCATTCCAATCCCAAAGATGGGCAATGCCAAAGAATGTTCAAACTAGTGCACAATTACACTTATCTCACACACCAGCAAAGTCATGCTCAAAATTCTCCAAGTGAGGCTTCAACAGTACATGAACCATGAACTTCCAGATGTTCAAGTTGGATTTAGAAAAGGCAGAGGAACCAGAGATCAAATTGCCAACATCTGTTGGATCATAGAAAAAAAAACAAGAGAACTCCAGAAAAACATCTACTTCTGCTTTATTGACTACACCAAAGCTTTTGACTGTGTGGATCACAACAAACTGTGGAAAATTCTTCAAGAGATGGGAATACAAGACCACCTTACCTGCCTCCTGGGAAATATGTATGAAGGTCAAGAAGGAACAATTAGAACTGGATATGGAACGATGGATTGGTTCCAAATTGGGAAAGGAGTATGTCAAGGCTGTATATTGTCACCTTGCTTATTTAACTTATTTTCAGAGTACATCATTCAAAATGCCAGGCTGGATGAATTACAAGCTGGAATCATGATTCCTGGGAGAAATATCAATAACCTCAGATATGCAGATGATAGCACCCTTTTGGCAGAAAGCAAAGAGGAACTGAAGAGCCTCTTGATGAAAGTGAAAGAGGAGAGTGAAAAAGTTGGCTTGAAACCCAGCACTCAAAAAACTAAGATCATGACATGCAGCCTCATCACTTCATGGAAATAGATGGGGAAACAGTGGAAATAGTGAGAGATTTTATTTTCTTGGGCTCCAAAATCACTGCAGGTGGTGACTGTAGCCATGAAATTAAAAGATGCTTGCTCCTTGGAAGCAAAGCTACGACCAACCTAGACAGCATATTAAACAGCAGAGACATCACTTTACTGACAAATGACCACTAGTTAAAGCTATGGTTTTTCCAGTGGTCATGTATGGATACAAGACTTGGACCATAAAGAAAGCTGAGCGCCAAAGAATTGATATTTTTGAACTGTGGTGTTGGAGAAGACTCTTGAGAGTCCCTTGGACTGCAGGGAGACAAAACCAGTCAATCCTAAAGAAAGTAAGTCCTGAATATTCATTGGAAGGACTGATGCTGAAACTGAAGCTCCAATACTTTGGCCACCTGATGCGAATAACTGACTCATTTGAAAAGACCCTGATGCTGGGAAAGATCAAAGGCAGGAGGAGAAGGGGATGATAAGAGGATGCAATGGTTGGATGCCATCACTGACTCAATGGACATGAGTTTGAGCAAGCTCTAGGAGTTGATGATGGACAAGGAAGCCTGGTGCGCTGCAGTCCATGGGGTCACAAAGAGTCGAACACGACTGATCTGAATTGAACTGAATCTTTTGATGTTCAGACCACCTACCCTTTGTTGTAAGACTTCTGTATAACCTGACTCCTCCCTGCCCTGCTCTTTAGAGCAGTTCTCTTAGGACTACTTGAAAACACAACTCTCAACTTTTAAAGTTGTGGCTATTTTTTTAAAGCCAACACAAGCAATGTCAAACACTGGAGTTTAGGGATTTGCTGTTATTTTTATCATTTTCAGAAGAATAACGAGATCTGATCATGTTTCTGAAAATCTCATTTCGGCTGCAGTGGCCGCGTGGGGAGGGCAGCGCGACTGGAAGTCTACAGAATACTGCACCTTAGGGTTCGAAGGTCCAAGCCAGAGAAGCTCCACCTGGAGGCAAAAACGTGGGGGCCTGCAGGAGGGGAGCCCGGCAGGCAGAACTACAGCGCCTTCACTGCTGTGGGAGGGCTGCTGAAGGAGCAGGTGTAGGCGGAAACAAAAGCTAGTTTAAACGTTTAAGTTTGCAAGGTCTCAAAGTAGACTTTAAAAAGTCTTCAGTTCAGTTCAGCTCAGTCGCTCAGTCGTATCCGACTCTGCGACCCCATGGACTGCAGCATGCCAGGCCTCCCTGTCCATCACCAACTCCCAGAGTTTACCCAAACTCATGTCCGTGGAGTCAGTGATGCCACCCAACCAACTAATCCTCTGTCGTCCCCTTTTCCTCCTGCCTTTGATCTTTCCCAGCACCAGGGTCTTTTCCAGTGACTCAGTTCTTCGCATCAGGTGGCCAAAGTATTGGAGTTTCAGCTTCAGCATCAGTCCTTCCAATGAATATTCAGAACTGATTTCCTTTTAGGATGGACTGGTTGGATCTCCTTACAGCCCAAGGGATTCTCAAGAGTATTCTCCAACACCACAGTTCAAAAGCATCAATCCTTCGGCGCTCAGCTTTCTTTACAGTCCAACTCTCACATCCATACACGACCACTGGAAAAACCTCAACTATGCACAGAACTCCTCCCGCCCAGCCTTTGCCATGTGCTGGGACCGCGGCTCCCAGAAGCCGGGTCAGTCCTCCAGGGCACCGAGAGGGCGGGTCAGAGCGGCGGCGACCCCGTCCCCGTCGCAGCGACGTCTGATGACGCAGCGGAACCAACGAGGCGCTTGCGCAGGGGCGCTCGGCGGCGCCGTCGGCTTTTACGTCATCGCGGGCGCGACGCCCCGAGGGACAGAGTGGGGCCTGGTTCTGCTGAGGAGGCGCGGCGGGGGACCGGCTTGGAAAATGCCAGTGGCGGTGATGGCGGAAAGTTCCTTTAGTTTCAAAAAGTTGCTGGATCAGTGCGAGAACCAGGAGCTCGAGGTAGCAGTCCGCCTGGTTGGGTCGCGAGGCCTCGGGCGGCCTCGGTCTCCAGGGTAACGGGGCCTGGGGCCCGTGGGGCTCGGGGCCGGCGCCTGGAGGGCGCGGGAGCTGGCGTGAGAATCCCGGGGGGCTGGGCTGAGCGCCCGGGCCTGGTCCCCCCAGACTCACCGGGAGCCTTTCGCTGTTTGTGTTCAGCTAGTGAGTCCGGAACCACTGTGCGTCTTTGCCCCTCACACCCTCCATACGCTTCTGTGCTGGACTAAACGCCCTTCCTCTGCGCTGTGCGGAGAGGTGCAGAAATGTGGGTTTATTAAGACTGTAGTGCAGGCACAGGCACAGACGGAGGTGTGACCGCTGTAGCCTTTGCTTGATTCAGAAAGCCGTTCTTGGTCTCACGTTAGCTCGGAAGCTTGCCGTTTGTCGTGTGTGTGTCTCTCAGTTGCGTCCGACTCGTGTGTGTGGGGTGTGTGTGTGTGTCGCTCAGTCGTGTCCGACTCGTGTGTGCGCGTGTGTGTGTGGTGTCTGTGTGTGTGTCGCTCAGTCGTGTCCGACTCATTTGTGTGTGTGTGTGTGTGGTGTGTGTGTGTCTCTCAGTCGAGTCCGACTCGTGTGTGTGTGTGGGGTGTGTGTGTGTCGTTCAGTCGTGTCCGACTCGTGTGTCCGCGTATGTGTGTGGTTTCTGTGTGTGTTGCTCAGTCGTGTCCTACTCGTTTGTGTGTCGTGTGTGTCCTACTCTTGTGTGTGTGTGTCCTACTCTTGTGTGTGTGGCTCAGGGTGTCCGACTCTTTTGCGTGTGTGTGTGTTGTGTGTTTCCCTCAGTCATATCCGAGTCTTGTGTGTGTGTGTGTGTGGCTTAGTGTGTCCGACTCGTGTGTGTGGTGTGTGTCATTCAGTCGTGTCCGAGTCTTTGTTCGTGTGTGTGTCCCTCAGTCGTGTCTGACTCTTTTGCACCTGTGTGTGTGGTGTGTGTGTCGCTCAGTTGTGTCCGACTCTTTTGACCCCAGGAGTCCACAGGCTCCTCTGTCCTTGGAATTCTCTGGGGAGGAATACTGGCGTGGGTTGTCATGCCCTCCTCCAGGGGATCTTCCCCACCCAGGGATGGAACCCTGGTCGTTGTCCGCATTGCAGGCAGATTCTTTACTAGTCTGAGCCACCAGGGAAGCCCCTTGTCTTCAGAAGGACAGGTGAACATTGTATCACGCAACTACTAAAGTAATAAGGTTTTTTTCGAGGAAAGGCACTTAATGGCATTTATAGTGTTGATATAAAAAGTTAATTAACCAAAGGAGACAGCTGCCAGAAGCAGCAGCTCTCCAGTAGACACTTTATAGATGTCTTCTGAATGAACTGAAATTGAGTGAGGAGAAGAATGTTTTTGTAACTCAGCTCTTTTGTAACTCAGCTGATGTTTTTCTCTTTATTATGTGTTTACTTAGATATTCAATGTATTTGGTATCGTGGGCAGAATTAATCATATTGCTTTAGGAATCTGTTGGAGACATTTCTTACAGTAGTACAACAAATTAAGAATTTGAAAATTGGGAAAGGGATTGCGTTTAAATATTCTTGTGTATATGAATACATAGAGGCCCAGACAGAGGAGTCGCAGCTGAAGAAAGAGCTAAGTGTAATCCTCTGGGTTTAGTGTCTGATGCTTCCTGCACCGTTTCTCCATCCATAATAACAACTGCTACAAAGTATGCTTACTCTTTAGGTGACTTAAGAAAACACTTTTTAAAATATAAAAGAATAAGTGAGGTTTATTTCTCTTTGTTTTTTTTGGCCTTATAGGCTCCAGGAGGAATTGCTACACCCCCAGTGTATGGTCAGCTTCTAGCTTTGTATCTACTCCATAATGACATGTAAGTACCTTCTACCTAAAGCCAAGAGAAGCGTCTTCCTCAGGAAATTATTCTTACATTGAAGTAGTATCACTGAAACATGGGTCCAAGGAGCTTGTTTCATGTATTGAATCATGACTTAAGAAATTATCATTATACAGAGTGAAGTAAGCCAGAAGGAAAAACACCAATACAGTATACTAACACATATATATGGAATTTAGAAAGATGGTAACGATAACCCTGTATACGAGACAGCAAAAGAGACACTGATGTATAGAACAGTCTTATGGACTCTGTGGGAGAGGGAGAGGGTGGGAAGATTTGGGAGAATGGCATTGAAACATGTGAAAAAAAAAAAAAAAGAAATTATCATTAGGCTGAGTTGTTTCAAAATACACCTGTTTTATATATGTCTTCTAAGAAACATTCCAATTTATTATGAGAAACTGCAGTGTCAATAAATTCCTTTAAATCTGTTGATCTTTTTTTCCCTCTGGTTATCAAACCTGTATTTTTTATGACCTCTGTTTATTTAACTTCCCGTGTAATCAGTAGACTAAGAGAAACTAAAAGGGGAAGTTGAGAAAGCCAAAAGGAATTTGTTATCAGTGTATAACATTTCTTGAAAGGTTTTGTTTGTAATTATTCTTAGTTCATGTTCACAGAAGAAAAGTGGGAAAGTATAATTGTGCAAAAAGAGTCCCTTGTAGTGCTGCGTCCCACTGATGGTTGCTGTTAAATTTTGCTTTAAATTCTTCTAAACCTTTTCATTTTGTACCTTTTAAACTAAACCGAGGTTTTCATTACTCATGTAGCATACAAATTATGTTTCCTGTTTTATAATGCTTTCGTCATATGCTTCTTGTCATTCAAGCTTCCAAACTCTTTGAAAAAAGAAAAAGCTGCCTAGAAGTTTTGGTGCCTATATGCTCACTCGTAGGGGGAGAGGTCATGATAAGGAGAAAAGCGTTGTATACTATGCATATTGTTAGGAATGCTAGGCCTTTGAAAGTGTATGAATTGGTTTATTTTATATATGAATGGTTTAGACAGTTCTATCTAAGTCTTTACATTGTTGCCTCAATTTAAGATATGAATTTTTAAAAAGTTTACTAAAAACGGCAGAATATTAGTTTGATAAAAATATTTCATGTCTTATCTGGAAAACCACTCTTACTTTCCCTGGACAAATTCATGTAAAACTAAATTTCATTTTGTATTGTATAGAGAATTTTAAAGTATACTTCTGTGTGTTTGCAGTGGGATCTAAAATTTTAATTATTTACTGAGGCGATTTTTTAACATTGCTTGTTCTTTCTTGGGGGGATGTAAATTAGGAACAATGCAAGATATCTTTGGAAAAGAATACCACCTGCTATAAAATCTGTAAGTATTCCTCAGAATATCTTACTGCTTCAATATAGTGATGCCATTCACTTAAAAAGCAAAGTTTCTGTTTTCTTTTCCATGTGATTCACGAAAGGTATTAAACTGCCTTTAAATTTAAAGAATAGATCTAGATTCCTCTAATCTTAATTTCCCTTGGATGGAGTAAAAATCTGTGCTCAGCTCCTTCCGATCAGGTTTCCTAACATACTTTATAGGTGTCACTTTACCTGACAAACAACCGGCGTAGTTTAGATAGAAGTTTGGGTTTTGTTTTATTATTTTCTTTTTAACTGATTTGTGCAGTTTTCTAAATGTTATTTATTTTGCAAGTAATATTATTTACAAGAACACTCTTAACAATAATAGTTATTCAGAGCATTAAGATTTTTTTTTTCGGTAACTAGGATTTTAGATTTCTTGTTTTTCATGAGAGAGTAGATGAACTCACTTAATAGTTTCTTCCAAGATGGAAAGAAGTAAATTTTTGATTTCTGATGATCCACTGTGTCTCACATAAATGTGAAGTGAGTTTCTTGTATGTTCACAAAACATTAACAAGAATTTACCTAAATCCCTTTCTTCATTATTGATATTCAGCAGCAGACCAGATTAGTATTTGTACTCTTTTTCCTCCACATTCTATTAAGTAAGTTTGGAATGTTTCTCCAGTGTCATTGACTTAAAGGTATAAATTATATGCATAGTTTCAGTGTTATTAGTAGAAATGCTATCCTTCTGCTACATTTTATGACATCTTAGATTGAGAGTCTATATCATTAGCCATTTTGCTATTACTTTTGCCCTTAGGGGTATGTATTTTATGTACATGTATATATAGATGTTAGGTGTTCTATATGTTATATATATGAAATGTAAATAAAACATCTGCTAAAAAAAGTGTTTTATATAATTCATTCCTAAATTATATGAAATATTTTTGGAATACTTTCGTGTGCCTTAATTTTTTAATAAAAATCTGTATAAAATATGCCAATAAATTCTATAGTAGTAATCAGAGCGTTTAAACACCTTTTTGAAAGTGATTGGGCCGAAGCAGTTACAGCTCTTAAATGCTGCATTATGTTTTAAGCTTCAGTTGTTGGTATATGTGCAGAGTGAGTGTCCTCAAAGGCAGTAACCTTTCTTGCAGGCAAACTCGGAACTTGGGGGAATCTGGTCAGTTGGCCAGCGGATCTGGCAGAGGGACTTCCCCGGGGTCTACAGCACCATCAACGCCCATCAGTGGTCTGAGGCCGTCCAGCCAATCATGGAAGCTCTCAGAGGTAGTGTCCTCTGTGAATAAGAAATGAGACTAGACCTTAAGTGTTGGAGTAACTCAGTGTGTTTGAAAAATAGATATTTTGCTTGGTGAATTGGGGAAGTTTTCAGAATTCTTTTTTAAATTTGCTAAAATTGTGCTTTGATTTCATGTCACTTGAGTTTGTATCAGCAGTTGAGGGCCTTGCTGCCTCTTAATTTAACTCTTGACTGAAGTTGCTTATCAGTAAGAAATGATTTTTCCTACTGAAATGAAGTTCCAGTAAGTTCAAGGGAGTAAGATTTAAACCCCACCTATTTGAAAGTAGAGACTGCTATGGACTCTGTGAACCTCAGCCTTTCATGGACTTTCTTCCACTTCTGAATTTATGACTAATCAATTTAGTATGTAGATACTCAAACTTTTCTTTAACCCTTTTTTTTTAATCACAAGTTAATGCAGTGTAGCACAGCAGAACTCTGCCCTGCCCCTCTCTCTCCATTCTCCCACCCCCGTGTTGCTTCCTCTTTTATGTGCTGGTATACCGTCACTTCGTATTGTTGCCTTGTGTCTCTGGTTAATCCCTGCCTTCATTATCCACTCTCCTGCTCTGGAGGGTCAGTGAGCAGGAATTCTTGAATACTGCTCATCACTCTGGCAAGGGATGTCAGCTTTTCAGGGGAGAGAAGGCAAAGATCGCCTCTGAAGTGTACCGCATTCTCGGCGTGGTAACGCAGCACAGTGTGCGTGACAAGCAGGAGAATAGGCTGCCCTGGCGCAGGAGGGGTGGCTTTGGATATTCCCACAGGAAATAACCTTGGTGTCATTGCGTATGTCCTGAGAAATTCAGATCCAGAGCAAGACAGGGTGGGGGTTGAGGAAGTACATCCCCTGCCCTGCGGACCCACGTTCACCCAGCGAGCCCAGGTGCCAAGGCCTGGGTGGCCAGCCTCCCTGGGGTTTAAGGGCAGAGGTGGATTGTGAAGGGCAGCTGGCTCACCTTCCTCTCTGTCTCTAGCACTGGCGTTGGCAGTTCCTGGTAGATCATAGGCACACTGAAGTATTCGTTGAGCAACAGAATAAGCGGTCTCTCAAGGTCTCCCCAAGACTTTGTCCCGGGAAGAACTGCCAGCGATACTAGGTGCCAGCTCAACTTAGTCCACCTTCCTGCTTGTTCTGATGCGTGCCCTCCTGAGGCTGCACATCTCACTGCTGAGGTTCCCGGTGCCCGGCCAGGATGCAGACGTCAGGCTCGTTTGTGCTGAGGGGTTGAAGGCAGCCTGAGGGTCTCGGCCTCTGGCCGGTGCCGTGGTTCACGCAGCCTTTATGCCTGCTGCCTTGCCCTTCCGCTCTGCCTTCCCCTGGGTGTTTCTCTTCTCTCCACTCTGTTTAGGTTTCATTCACATTCTTTTCTTGTTCTGTTCCCTTTTTCAACTCTGAAAACCTGACCAGAGTACTTGAACCTGAAAGTAAATGTTTGTAAAATATGGGAGGCTTATCAAGTGAATGTAGCTTTTGCTGCACACTTGTGTTTTCCTCTTTCATTGTTGCTCTGGGTTCTTTTCCATTGAATGTCTGTAGCTTTCAATAGAGAAAAGCTTCGTTATCTCTCAGCTGTGTTAGAAGTCTACTTTAAGGTCATTTGCTGAAAATAGGTAGGAATGAAGGAAGGAATTGGAAGAGAAGCAAATAATGGCTCAGTGAAAGCTGCGGAGGCAGTTAGGCTCAGGGAGAAAGGAAGCCACAGGATCGCCTCTCAGCGATGTCGAAGGAAGAGGAGAGCCCAAAGGCTGGGGTCGGGCCCACCTGGGTTCCCGTGAGACCTTCCACAAGCCTGTGTGCAGCACACCCTTCCTTAGAGGTGCTGGGCCCCTTGGGGGATAAAAGGACGTGAAAGCCCGCCTGTAGAGAAGTCCGGGGTGGGGGCGGGGGGGGGTGTGGAGGGGAGGGCTGCAGTGCCCACTGTGGGTGGTAAAAGATTGCCTGTTAAGTAAGTAAGTGATGCTGTGAGATCAGAGAAGGGCGGAGATGGCAGTGAGCTCCAGCGCAGAGTTTATAGATAGACCCAGGAAGAGAAGAGAGGGCGGTTCAGACCGCATAGTGAGGCAAGCGCAGCGCCTCAGGCTGAGCACAGTGCTGAGGAGGCGCAAGCAGAACCAGCGGGCTGCTTGGAGCAGAGGGTGTCTGCGGGGGTTGGTGTGGCTGTAAGTGTCTCAGGAGTGGGGGGCGGGTTTTCTTATGTTCAGGGCTGTCTTGTATGTGTACACTTGCCTATTAAATGTGGAAGGTAAACTCCATGATTCCTAAGCATGTCAAAGTCACGTGGAGGAGCTTTTGTGTCACTGAAGGATGGGCTGAAGACAGGCCAGCTGGGCTCTTTTTCTATCATTCCTTTATTGTCTCTGCTTCATCCCTGAATTACGTAATGTGGAAATTTAAGCCTGGGGGAGCCCCTGTGTGGTCTCTAGGGAAGTTTTGTTGCTGGAATTGTTTACAGCCCCTTCCTGTGGGGCTCAGGGCTCCACCTTGGGATTTGCACTTGAATGATGTCAAGTCAAGAGTTCAGAGCAGACTTGAAAGTTAGGAAGGGGGCTCTGGTTATCAGGTTTGTTCAGCGGCTCCCAGCTGTGATCCTGTGTCAGAAACTCTGCTGAGAAAGGACCCCTGATCATGGGAGAAGGTAACTTCCGCTCCATTCAGTCCAGTGTTTGTAAGTGGAATAAAGAGAAATTTTGAAATATACATCCCAAATACAAATGAAATTTTC
The DNA here is from genome assembly GCF_032452875.1 of Bos javanicus. Lineage (NCBI taxonomy): Eukaryota > Metazoa > Chordata > Mammalia > Artiodactyla > Bovidae > Bos > Bos javanicus. Next base: position 116,806,377 of record NC_083870.1, read on the forward strand.
TTAGAATTGGAGTCCTAGCCATAGTAACTTTTTTCCATCTTTGTAATTTTTGTTATCACCTGAGTTTTTTTTTATTTTTTTAACCTGAGATATTTTTCATTCAGAGGAAGTGTAAGAAATGCATGTTCCCTGGTGGTTCAGCTTCCCTTACAGCTCAACTGGTAAAGAATCCACCTGCAATGTGGGAGACCTGGGTTCAGTCTCTGGGTTGGGAAGATCCCCTGGAGAAGGGAAAGGCCACACTCTCCAGTACTCTGGCCTGGAGAACTCCATGGACTGTATAGTCAGTGGGGTCACAAAGAGTTGGACACGACTGAGCGGCTTTCACTTTCACTTTCTTTGGTGGTTCAGTGGTGAAGACCCCACCTGCCAATGAAGAAGCTGCAGGGGACACAGGTTCCATCCCTGGGTCTGGAAGATCCCCTGGAGGAGGGCATGGCAACCCGCTCCAGTGTTCTTGCCTGGAGACTCCCATGGACGGGGGACAGAGTTGGACTCAACTGAATGATTTAGTGTGTTGGTTCAACAATATTTGAGCCCTTCTTACATGTTAGGTGCCTGTAGCTGTGCCTGTGAATGCAGAAATCTTCAGGTTGATCTAGTTTTTCTTATCAAAGTTGGAGAAGGGCTGGGATGTAGTTTAATTGTGTGTTTCAAAACTGGCAGCTCTTTTGGTTCACTGTCTGCCAAATCTTCACTCCCACGACAGATGCAACCCGAAGACGAGCCTTCGCCCTGGTCTCCCAAGCCTATACCTCCATCATCGCCGACGATTTCGCAGCCTTTGTTGGACTCCCTGTGGAGGAGGCTGTGAAAGGTATTTGAGGCCTACTTTCTGCTTTCAAAGAAAATGGAATGTAAATCATAGGTCCACAAGCCCTTATCTGAAGCCTTTGGGACAGGACACGTTTTGGAATTTAGGTCGTGTGTGTTGTTTAAAAAGGTGATAGGAGACATACACCGCACGGCTCCCAGGCAGCCAGCACCTGGTGACCAAGCCCACTCGCGGTTCCCGCAGAGCACACGTGTCCCCGCAGTTGGCGTGAGAGGAGACTGTGCATAGACTTTGGGGTCTACGTGAGTTTTGCCACCACATGAGTTAAAGTTTTTTGATTCATAGAATTTTTTGGACGTCTGAGTGTGAATAAGAAATATTGGGTTTGTGTTTACCTGTAAAGTGCTTTTCACCAAAGATAGGCACCATTTAAAGATGTCTTAAAACAGGAGCTTTGTGAAGGAATGCATTGCCATTTCTATGAGATTAAAAAGTGACTTTATCTTTGAGATGAACCCTTGTTGCATGTGATAACTCTATTAATAACTCTTTCCTTACTGAACCTCCTTACTGTTTGTATAGTTACTTCTTATCATGGCACCCGTGGTCTGACCCCTGAATATTTTCTACTTTTATCTCTAATACCTTTGATCAACTTCTACTCTCTACTAAACAGTGGTGAGCCCTCCAAGTTGATGTCCAGGAAGGAAAAATTAGAGCTGCTGTTGACTAACGGAGGGAGGGAGAAGGAAGGTGGAGAGAACTGCAGGTCATTGGAGGAAAGAGGCAGTGGATGAAGGTGTAGGCTCAAGTGTTTGATGACATTCCCACCACTGAGCCCCCGATTACATCATAGCTTTTACAGGTGGTAGAACATGTGTGTGACATGGACGAAAATTCAGGGTGTGCACGTCATATGCTCTTAAATGTGCTGGGTGGGTAACATTATATTCATAATTCTAAGCTTAAACTTCGTTAACGTCTTTATGTATTTTCCTTTGAAAATCAGCATGGAGGTGGGGTTTGTTTTAATGGATCTGGGCCTGTAGAAACGTTTCACCCTTCTTAGTGAAGGTAGGCTCCTCGTACGCCTTTTCAGCCCAGTTCTTCGTCACCATTTCTTACCAGTAACCTCAAGGTGTCAGCACCCACTCTCACCCACTGGTTTCCAGATGTGCGTCTGCATTTCCATTTCTCAGGTCCTGACCAGTCTGCCCTCCCCTGGCCAGGTCGCTGTAGAATGTTAATACTGCAGGTGTCTTGCGGCACTCTTCTATGGGGTTGGGCATTTTGGATTCTCCAGTCGAAACGTGGTCTCCATTAAGCACTGCGTGTCATAAATCTCCAAGGCCTGCCACAGTCATAGGTGCATAAATGGCAGGCTAATGGATGTCCTTGGAGGAAATCACACTGTCACTTAGGCGCACAGACATGTGTTTTGACTCTTCTTTTAAAACTAATCCATAATTTATTAATTATAGATTAAAATATATTAAAATTAATCCATAATAAATAATATATCCCAAAGTCCATACTTGACGACTGTCTGCCTGTGATCCTGGTCCACTTCACCATGCTAGCTGTGCAACCTAAGACAAGTTCCTGGGATTCTCTGAGCTTCATTTTCCGCATCTGTGCAGTTATGATGAGCTTTACAGAGCTATCAGATGACTGCATAACATGATCCCTGTAGGAGCGCCCAGCGCAGTACCTGCTGACCAGCCTCCGTGTGGTGTCGGTATGCTGTTTTTATCCTCACCGTCATCTTTGTTATTCCTGATGTCAGGATTAGAGAGAGTACTGTAGACGTCTTCCTTATGTCTCTTTTTAATAGTTTGATCTGGTTAATACCGTAATACATATATTATAGAAAACTGATCACTTTTTAGTGATTATGTCAGCCTGATAGAATAAAATGAGGCTTTCATGGATGTTTCAGAAAGGTATTTCCCAAATAAGTTCCCATGAGAATGCTGTCTCTAGGATACCTCTGTAGTGAAATACACGTTACAGGTTCATCTACCACGTTGGACCTCCCGTACAGGTAACATCATTGATATGTTGTGGATCTTGTAAGTAGAGTTTCTGTTTTTAAAATACATTTCTGTGTTAAATACACGATTTAGGTATCCTCGAGCAAGGCTGGCAAGCCGACTCCACCACAAGGATGGTCATGCCCAAGAAGCCAGGTAGGTGGAGCTGCTCGTCCGCCGCGCAGCCTGAGCTCTGAGGCCGCTGCAGGTTTCGGGTGTTGCCTGTGAATAATTTGATACAAAATTCTGCCATGCCAACAGCAGGAAAGTAACTCATATTTAATACACATAGAGGGTGATGGACACTTAGGGTAGAAAGGATCTTAAAGATTATCTGGTTTTACTTTAATTTTTTTAAATGTATTTTGTTCATTAAAAACCTGTATGTATATGTTTCTATAATCCTTATTACAACTTAATTTTTACTAAACATTAATCTCTCATCCTTTTATTTATTGGGCCATTTCTCACTGCTTATTTTTAATACCTAAACTGCTGCCTTTTAAAATGATACTTAAAATATTCAGAAATTCCCCTTTTCTCTTCATGTTGTAAACATGTAGACTCTTCTCCTAAACAAGACTTTGAGTGGCTTTAAGTTTCACAAAATTAAGTTATCTGGCCTGTTCAGGCCTTAACAATTGGGCCTGTCCTCATTGTCTCCATCTGAGTTCCTGGTCCCTGAGCCTTCCTCTCTGAAATGAGCCACTTGCCTTGCTGCTTACCAGGAATGTCCTTTTCTGCTATGGCTTTAGAGCTGGGCTCCATGCCCATCTCCATAAACGCTCGGATCGGCTCCCTCCCAGAGTTCCACCTGCTCTGGATTCCTATTGTTCAGATGTTGTTGACCCCACGGTAAGGAAGTACACAAACTGCCGTGTGCGCGGCCCTTTGAGGGTGCAGGAGAGGGGTCAGACGAGGGCCCAGCCAGTGTACGTGGTGAGAGTACGCTGCTGTAGTAAAAAGACCAGAGTGATCAGGTAGAGCGTGCTTGCTGTTTCTCTGAGAAGTGAATGGCTGGGATGCCACTGCATTGGAAATGCCCTGTTCCGTGTGAAGGCTCTGGGCAAGGCCTCTGTAACCGGGCTCTGTGTTTGGTTCAGTTGCAGGGGCCCTGGATGTTTCCTTCAACAGGTTTATTCCCTTATCAGGTAAGTGTGTTCATGTGCTCATTTTAAAAGTACTTCGTTACTTTTCTCTCTTGTTTTTGTAGTATTTCTTTTTGTTAGCTCTCATCTTGTAGACAAAGGGGTTAAATCCTAACATGGTATTTATAGTACTCCATCCAGTCACAAGGTTGCACGGGGGCTCCCCTCTGTAGCCTCCCTCGCGGCAGTGGGCCCCTCCCACTGACATGGTGTCATGTCAGGCAGGCCTGATGGAGCCCCTCTCCAGCCCTGACTCAGACTTGGCCCCGGGCCGACGTGTGAGAACTAAGCTTTTTGAAAAATGGATCCTCTGTGGGTTTTCTGTTCACTGACCATTTAATATTCTGTGTGGTAAGAACTGGGTGATTATTAAATTAATGTCATATGGGGAGGGGTCTTTCCAAGAAGAGCTGTGTTCTCTTGGGAGAGGTGTTGCCTGTTAAAAGTGTTTCTAACCTTCACGTGGAAACTTGAGTAACAACAGAACCAAACATGCCTCTATTCCCAGTTTGGGAAAACTACTCATAGAAGTTGAGGCTTCTTGGCTTGTTTTTTTTAAATGTCCAAGATCAAGGCACATCTAAGAAAGTTTCCTTCTTGATAAGTAAAAGGCATTGGAGGGTGTCAGTGGCAGGACCACGGCTTTGTGACCCTGGTGTCTGACTGTGTTTCTCTCTAACGTGCAGAGCCCGCCCCTGTTCCACCCATCCCCAACGAGCAGCAGTTAGCCAGACTCACCGATTATGTGGCTTTCCTTGAAAACTGACCATTCTGAGTTCAAGATCCACCTTCAGAAGCCTGAATACTGACAAGTAGAGAAATGTAAAATTTTTATTTTCAATTTTATTGGATGGATGAATCACCTCGGCATACTTTACTGAGTATGTGATAAAATACATATATAATATCAAGTATATTATATATATTTTGTCCTTAAAACATGCTGAATGGTTGTTGAAACATTTCTCGTTTTGTAATGTTTGACAATTTGGAGTCCAGCAGTATTACGCAGTTTATATTTCCTAGTGACTCGTGAATACAGCCCTCCTGCGTCTTGTAGAACAGTGGTCGTCAAGTGCCGTTCCTGCCGCAGCGCCCAGCGTGTCCTCCCGCCTGCACCGTAGGTCGGTAGTCGCTGTGGTGCGTTGCGGTGTGAGGAGGACACCCCAGAGGCAGTGTCTGCATTGCTGGGGATGGTAATTCACACCCACTTTGGAGACTGTGCTCTTTTCCTCTGCCCACCTGAGAATCGCAAATACAAAATGCCGAGACCGAGCTGAGGAACAAGACCATTTCCCTGGTAAACCAGTTTGCTTTAGATTTTTTTCTGAGAGCGTGAGTACATCCATTGCTGGCTGTGGAGGGCTTGCCATGAAAGTGCGACTTATTTAACATTTGTGAGAAGTATGGAGCTGTAATATTTCCTTTCAGAAGAAGGGAGATGTCAGTGTGGAATGCATTGTTGGGGAAAGAAGCTATTATGTGATACACTTTGTACAACTGGTCTGCAGCCTATAGGTTGCTTATGTTTATGCCTTGGGTCAGGTTCTGCCCATGGGAGAAATACTGAACACGTCTTTCCTTTTTTTGTGTGACAGCCCTCTGAACATTTGAAGTTGTGTATTGTATTTTCAGGTTAAATCCACCCCCTAGTTCATTTATTCTGCATTTGTTCAATAAATATTTAATTGAATTCTTCAGCTGTTTTACTGAAGGTAGTTTCTAGAGGTGTCACTATCCTGTCTTCCTGCGGATGTGTTCTAGTTTGTCATTGTCTCTATTAAAGTACAAATTTCTTAATTATAGAAATGACCCATATAGTGGTAGTGACCTGACTCATGTTTTCACTCATTTAAAATCTACTTTACTGGCTATTTCAGCTACTGTTAACATTTAAATGTTAATGTGAAATGTTAATGGTTACTTTAAATACCTTTTAAGTTAAGGTTTTGCTGTGCTGGGCTTCTTGATCATGAAAGACTAGGAGTAGCGAGGTGCCTTTGTATAAACTAGAGTAAACCGTTGGTAAAACTGCAGCTGGAGAGTAACAGAAACCATTTAGATTGAAGCACTTAGAGAAAAGGTAGCCTACCGGAAAGAGTGCTCGGTACATGGCTGCAGAGCAGAGAGAGAGACCAGGCAGTGAGTGGACGCCAAGGACGAGAGAGGATGGAGAAGGAAGGTAATACCTGAAGCACTGGCCAGGAATTTCCAAAAACTGATGAGAGAAATCAAGCCACAGATTCAAGAAGCTCAGAAAACCCCACACAGGATAAATACAAAAAATCACACCCGGAGACGACATAGTAAAACTAGCGAAAACTGAGAACAAAATATTAAAAGCACGAGGGTCAGGGGAGGGAGGACTTTCTCTTCAAAGAAGCAACAGTAAAGCCAGGGGACGATGAATGGCATTTTTAAGTGTCAAATCATAACTGCTGTTACAAGAGACACTTGTGAAACTTTCAGTCTTCTGTGTTGTTAAATTTTAAAACGGGGGAAAGGTACACCGATGACACACTAGAAGAAGCTGGCGCAGCTTCAGTGGTGTTGGAAGGGGACTTGAAGCCCAGAAGCCTTATTAGACACAGAGGTGGAGTTTTTTGTGGAAAAGGTTGCATCAGGTTCCTATTGCTGTGGTAGCAAATTACCGTACACTTGAGGGCTTAAAGCCACAGGGTTTACCCTCTTACGGTTCCACAGCTCAGAAACCGGAGCTGGTCTCCTGTGCTACCCTCAGCTGTCAGCAGGCTGCATTCCTCGGAGGCCATTAGGGACACTCTCTTGGCCCGTGGCAGCTCCCAGAGACTGCCTGCCTCCCCTGGCTCATGGCCCTCTTCCTGTGTCTTCACGGCCAGCAGTGTCGGGCTGAGTCCTTCACACTGCCCCCTCAGGTCCTCTTTCCTGCCCTCTTCCATTTTGAAGGGTCCCTGTGGTTACATTGGTCCCACCTGGAATTCCAGGATAATCTAGTTTTAAATAGGATGATTCAGTTCAGTTCAGTCGCTCAGTTGTGTCCGACCCTTTGTGACCCCACGGACCGCAGCACACCAGGCCTCCCTGTCCATCACCAACTCCTGGAGCTTGCTCAAACTCACATCACCTTCATTTTATCTGCTATCTTAATTTCTCTTTCCCACGGTCCCAGGAGTTAGGGTATGGACATCTTTAGGAGACCATTTTCCTACTACAGCTGTTAAGTCCAACGGGCAATGGAAATATGTAATTCTAAATGTGTAAGTAACTCCAGTCAAGCAAAATGGACAACTGAGAGTCCTCTGCAGTCACGGTGTGAGGAGCACTGTGCTAGCAGATATCTAAACAGTGCAGAGCCTCTCTCATTAACACAGCAAGGCACTGGAATGGCAGTACCTTGTGAGTAGCAGACAGCCCAGGGGAACCAAACAGAGAGATGAGAAATAGACCCAAATGAATACCGGATAAAGGTGGCATCTCAGATCACCGGGGTAAAAGTAGGCTTTGTACTAAATGGTTCTGGGAAGATTGGTTAGCCACTGGAAAAGCCAAAAGTCCATTAGAATAAAGTTGGAATAGATCAGGGATCTTGATGTCAAACAATGAAAGCGCACCAGTCCTAGAAGAAAAAATGGAGGAATTCCTCTTCCACCTGGGCAAACGAAAGGCTCCTGTGGCTCAAAATTCTGATTAAAGAAAAGAACAATCAGTTTGACGGAAAACAAAACATTTGCATGGCCAAAAATAAACCCAGTGTCTGAGAACTGAGAAAAAATATTTACAACATAAAGAGCTAGTAGTATTCCTAATACAAAAATTGAGGGAATTTAAAGAAAAAAAATGACAAAAGATACGAACACACAACTCACAAAAAAATTACAAAAGTGGCTCTTAAACATGGATAGATGTTCAACTTTATAATGAGATGCAAATTAGAACAGTGCACTTAACCCATGCAGTTGACAAAAACTAAGAGTACAGCATTGCATTCTGGTGCAAAACTGGGAAATTGGTTCTCATGCTTTGCTGGTGGGAATTCACGTTGGAAGTTTTTACAGAGAAGGATTTGGCAATAGCTAAGGATTGCATATGCATTGATGAGCTTTTTGTTGCCGGAACTAATTTTTAGGAATTCACCCTGAGGTTTCAACTCCCACAATATAAATACACACACACACACTGCGTTATTTATTGCAACACTGTTTCTGACTGTAAAGTGTTTGGAAACACCCTGACTGCGCACACATGCATAGACGGTGGCGTTTCCGTTTGAAGGAGCGCTACCTGTCTCCAATCAAGGGTAGTCACAGTCACTGAGGTGGAGTGATTTTCAGATATGTCGTTAAAGAAAGAAGCAAAGCCATAAAAATGTCTAGAGTCTGCAGTATTTTGTGTGAGAGACGAGTAAATACACATACATTTGCTCATCGCTGGGAAATACACAGAAAGCAAACAAGGAAAGTAATGGAGTTGTTTGCTTTCAGGGTATGGGAAGGACTGAGGTGGAGAGGACTGAAAAAAGGGAAATTAGGGTCAGTTCTCTATCATACAGTTCTCACTTCTGGAATTATTTTAACACATTATTTCACACATTCAAAGAAATAAATGATGATTGGGGGCAGGTGGCGTGTAGAGGAGGAGTGACCCACTCTTGTATTTCAAATAAATAACTTCCCTGAAGGTAAGGGATATAACGCAAGTAAATTTTGAACATACTATTTAGATGATAGGTCCAGAGGTTAAAGACAAAAAGAACTTTAAACATACACTGAACTCCAGTTAATGGTTTTCTTTGTTGCAAAAGTGAAGTCTAATCATTCTAAAACTACTTTCTGTGTATTCTGCTGCTGCTAAGTCACTTCAGTCGTGTCCAACTCTGTGCGACCCCATGGACTGCAACCTACCAGGCTTCTCCGTCCATGGGATTCTCCAGGCAAGAACACTGGAGTGGGTTGCCATTTCCTTCTCCATTCTGTGTATTCTAGGACTGAACAAATAAATGTAGATAATGGGATCCAGGTTTTCCACTGTTAGAGGAGTTACAGTTCTAGAAAAGAGGAAGCATTATTAGACTGAGTCTGAGGTGCTGGACTAGACTAGAGACCTTGCATAATAAGCTCCTGGCTTTTAAGATGGCTGGGTGGGTAGATGGGTGGATGGATGGTAGACGGTTGGATGGATGAGTGCATGGTCGATGATGGGTGTGTGCATGGATAGAAGGGACATAAGTATATCTCAAGTATATCTCCCAGTTCCATCCACTGAGAGACACGGCTCTGTCCACGGTAGAGCAGTGGCACCTGTCCTCAGGTCACCGCCTCCTGAAGCACCTCCACTAAAGGGAATGGGGACTTCCACTTTCCTGTGTCTTTCTGATACAAAACCAAGAATGTTTGAAAAACTGTCAGAAAGAAACTAACGGGGCGCGACAACTAAATGCAGCACTGTAATAAAGTGTATCACAGAGCACATCCCGGGAAGTGATGAAATCTGAGTAGACTACGGATTACATCAGGAGTTGGCAAACTACAGCCTGCAGCCAAGACCAGGCCACCGACCGTTGCCGTAAATAAAACTCTTACAGGCACATAGACGCCCCCACTCGTGTGTACAGCCTGTGACTGCTTTCACAGGACAGCAAAATGAGTAGTTGAGACAGACACTTGTGTCCTGGGAAGGCTAAAATATATATTGTCTGGGCCTCTATATTAAAGTCCCAAATTTCAGATAATTTTGTTTCAACGTTAATTTTCCTAATTTTGTTGATCCTACTATAGTTACAGAAGAGAGCATCCTTGTTTTCAGAAAAAATAAACTAACTTAGAAAATGAAATAATTAGAAACATGGTGTATGTACACATATATACATACATATATATGTATGTGGTGGACGGTGACTGCAGCCACGAAATTAAAAGATGTTTGCTCCTTGGATGAAAAGCTATGACAAGCTTAGAAAGCATATTAAAAAGCAGAGACCACTTTAATCAACAAAGTTCCATATAGTCAAAACTGTGGCTTTTCCAGTAGTCATGTATGGATGTGAAAGTCAGACCATAGAGAAGGCTGAGCTCCAAAGAATTGATGCTTTTGAATTATGGTGCTAGAGAAGACTTGAGAGTCCCTTGGACTGTAAGGAGATCAAACCAGTCAATCTTAAAGGAAATCAACGCTGAATATTCATTGGAAGGACTGATGATGAAGCTGAAACTCTAATACTTTGGCCACCTGATGTAAAGAGCCAGCTCACCTGAAAAGACCCTGATGCTGGAAAAGATTGAGAGCAGGAGGAGAAGGAGGCCGCAGAGGATGAGATGACTAGACAGCATCACTGAATCAATGGACATAAATTTGAGCAAAATCTGGGAGATAGTGGAAGACAGAGGACCCTGGTGTGCTGCGGTCCAGGGGATCGTAAAGAGTCGGACACAACTTAGCAACTGAACAACAAGACATAGTTTACATATATGTGTGCTTGTCAGTAACAAATATTAGAGCTACTTTTGTAGTGAACATTGAATTCTCAGAAGTTCTCTGTCACCAAGGCTGACAGAGCCCTCCACAGAGCACCATTCCTGAGAGAAAGCAAATAACCCATTGGTGGCAAGTTGATCATCTTGGCCCTTTCCACCCTGTGTCATCCTTATTGGAAGTGGCATCTAGTCCAGGTGTGGTTTGCCTTCCACACTGATGGCATCATCTTCTTCATCACCTCCCAAGAACATCTAAACATCATTCCACATGGTCCATTGATTTTAAGCCTTTCCATTGATCCTAAATCCTGGCCTAAAAACACCCAGCCTAACAGAATGGTGACGTCCCAATGGTGACGTGCTGCTCAAGGTTCAGCAGATCCCAGCTTCAGGACAGCTTCCCTCCAAAATGTGGAGCATTTGCTGAACCAAACCATAGCCATCAGGAAACTGTCCTCAACAGCAAGAAGACGGCCATGAGAACAGAGCATCATTGGATCATTAGATACCCTCCCCATAATGCCAAGAGGTCTATTTACAGAGGTTATGCTTTGCACCTAAGGTTGTAAGAACAGCCTTCATTCTCTGGTTTCTACAGATTAAGCCCTGAATAATGAGCCACTAACAACCGCTTCTTGGCTTTTTGTCTAAAATAAAGTGTAGTATTGGGGCTTCACAGATGGCACAGTGGTAAAGAATCTGCCTGCCAGTGCAGGAGATAGGAGAGAAGCAGGTTCTAATCCCCGGATCAGGAATATCCCCTGGAGTACGAAGTGGCAACCCACTGTAGTATTGATGCTTTTGAACTGTGATGTTGGAGAAGACTCTTGCAAGTCCCTTGGACTGCAAGGAGATCCAACCAGTCCATCCTAAAGGAAATCAGTCCTGAATATTCACTGGATGGACTGATGCTGAAACTGAAGCTCCAATACTTTGGACACCTGATGTGAAGAACTGATTCCTTAGAAAAGATTATCCTGATGCTGGGAAAGATTGAAGGCAGGAGGAGAAGGGGACGGCAGAGGATGAGATGGTTGGGTGGCATCACCAACTCAATGGACTTGAGTTTGAGCAAGCTCTGGGAGTTGGTGATGGACAGGGAAGCCTGGCGTGCTGCAGTCCATGGGGTTGCAAAGAGTCAGACAGGACTGAGTGACTGAACTGAACTGAACTAGTATTCTTGCTTGGGAAATCCCATGGACAGAGGATCCTGGTGGCTATAGTCCACAGGGTCACAAAGTGTTGGACACAGTTGAGCGACTGAGCCCCACAATCCACAACTGATAAGGGCCCGGCTGCTTCACAGTGCTGTGAAGTCAGATACATTCCCTGGGAGAGCCCAGTGAGAGCTGCCTCAGCTTAGTAAAGAGACTGCCCAGCGAGATAGCAGCAGTCATTTTCCAAATGGATACATAATCCTCAATACTTGTTGTAGGAGGAATCTTTTTGAAGAAGATCTGTAAGACATGAGAAGATGAGCTGGGGTGATGATTGTCTTCAGATATTGGACCCAATATCCCAAGAGTCAGACACGACTAAGCAAAGGAGAACTTTCAAACTGTCTAGACCAGCCCTATGCAATAGAAATAGAAGTTGCATCCGTACGTAATATTAAATTTTCTAGTAGCCACTGTAAAAAATAAAGTGACAAAGGAAAACATGAAATTAATTGTAGCATTTTATTCAGCCCAATCCAAAATGTTATCGGTTCGACCATGTCATCAGTATCAAACATATTAATGAGATATTATTTTACATTCTTGTTTTCCATACCAAGTCTCTGAAATCCTGGGTGGAGTTTATCCTCCCAGCCCAGCTCACTCTGAACCTTCTTCTGGGTGTTCACCAGCCACCTGTGCCGAGCGCATACTACACAGCAGCGGTCTGCACTGTCTCAGAGACCAGAGAATCCTGTCCACCAGGTATCCTTGGTACAAAGTTAAAGTAGCTGCTTGTTCAGGATGTTTGGAGGGAATATTCACACGCAGGTTATGTCAGGGACAGTTTCCTGGTCTCCCTCTTACCTCATATCCTCTTCGTGTAGCAAAAGGAAGAACAGAATCCCACCCACTAGCAATCCCACCACCCAAATGATGGCAGAGAAGGCTGATACGCCTTCTGGAAAAGACTATCAGTTTTCCCGGAGTCTCCTAGCTCTCAGTAAGTTGGGGGATCTTTTAAAAACAACGTGCAGTCAACTCTGCTTTGAAAAGCAGAAAAACAAAACCGTCTATTGACTCTTGGCAGCTCACGACTTGGAGTAAATACATCAACCCTTGAACAACACGTGTTTGAACTGCACAAGTCTACTTATGGGCAGACTTTTGTCAATACATAGATTGGAAATTTTTTTATTGCAGGTGAATCACATTGCCTTGAAATGTTGATAAGATAAAATTATAAATGCATATATATATATATATAGTTTGTCCTTATATAGGAATAAGGTAAGTGATGTTTAATATAAAAGTAGTAATAGGTTACTTATTATTTTATGTCTGTGCTTTCAAAGAATGACATCAGTGTTCGGTATGTCTCCTAATTAGAGAAACTGGGTGTTGGTCTGTCATCACAGGTAACTGGTTTTTTTTTAATGTGATAATATTTCCAATGCTGTATTATGAACATGACTGTAATACTCTGCTATAAAAATTGTATAATGATGTGTTCATTTTTGATGTCTAGTGTTAGTAACATGTGCAACATCTGCAGTGTTTTGTGTCATATTAGACAGTATTGTGGAGAAGGCAGTGGCACCCCACTCCAGTACTCTTGCCTGGAAAATCCCATGGACGGAGGAGCCTGGTGGGCTGCAGTCCATGGGGTCGCTAAGAGTCGGACACGACTGAGCAACTTCACTTTCACTTTTCACTTTTCTGCATTGGAGAAGGAAATGGCAACCCACTCCAGTGTTCTTGCCTAGAGAATCCCAGGGACGGGGAGCCTGGTGGGCTGCCGTCTACGGGGTTGCACAGAGTCGGACACGACTGATGCGACTTAGCAGCAGACAGTATTGATGTAGATACTGACAGACATACAGTACATCTTGTAAACAGATGACATAAGCATATGGTATTGATAAACACAATACCACATTGTAAATATGGTGGTATGATTTTCTTATGATTTTGATTTTCTTATGATTTTCTTATGATTTTCTTAATAACATTTTCTTCTCTCCATTGGAAATATGTACGTAATATATTCATACAAAATATGTATTAACTCTTTATGTTAATACGTAAGGCTTCCAGGACTTCCCTGATGCCACAGTGGATAAGAACCCACCTGCCAGTGCAGGGGACACAGGCTTGATCCCTGGTCCAGGAAGATTCCACAGGCTGCAGGGCAACTAAGCCCGTGGGCCACAGCTACTGAAGCCCACGAGTCCTGGGGCCCAGGCTCTGCAACAGAGAAACCACTGCAACGGGAGGCTCGCACACGGCAACTAGAGAAAGCTCAAGCAGCAGCGAAGACCCAGTGCAGCCATACATAAATGAGACTTCAGGGCAACGGTAGGTAGGAGTCATTAACTCGAGAAAATCAAAAGTTATCCATGGATTTTCCGCTGCATGGGCGGCTGACACCTCTAATCCCCAGGTTGTTCAAGGATCAGCTGTGCCTCGTTTTCAACAAATGCTGTGCCCTGTGTATCCCCTCATGAGAACCATGATAACACTGCAATTTGAGGACAATGGAGGCTTGCTTTTGTCATGAAGTTGATAATCTTGAGTAATCCCATCGTTTTTTAAGGTTCAGCAAAGTAATAAACACCCCTGATTTTGTTGCTCCTCTAAGGAAAGGAAGTTTGCAGGACACAGTGGAAAAGTCAGTATCATTCGGTTTAAATATGTCAAGACAAGCTAAAATCAGGGTGGACGTTCTGTTGATTTAAGTGATCAGTGACATTCTCCTGGATCAGTTGAGATGGTGGGAAACCAGTTCTTCGGACATTTCTTCAAGAAATGAGTGAACTTCACTGCTCCCGTGTATACACCCTGGATGTGAGTCACGGGATCGCTCCTGGGTGGAGCTGCAGGCAAAGGTTTCACTCTGAATAAAAGAGGAACCAAGCCATTTTCCGCTGGTGAATCACATGATGGGAGGAATTGCCAAAAACCAGTTTTGACTTAATAACATCTTCCTCATCGTATACTCGTGCCTAGATCATAGGAGGAGCCAATGCAGGACAGCCAGCCAGATGCCCCACACATAATACTCTTATGGTGACAGAAACTGATTCACAAGCGTCCCATGTTAGTTAAATAGCAGCTTGAAAAAGGAATAGGTTGTTTGTGAGGTTGGATGATGAGTGATGTCAAAGAAGAAAGGGCCAAGAAGTTGCACATCCAGCTGGCAGCCTGAAGACTACTGGACGCCTTCTGTAAAATCTAAATTTCCAGCAAACTGCTACACGGGTTTCTGAGCCCACATTCCCCTAAAACACAAAGAAGGTGGGTGGAAATACGGGGCTGTCCTCGGGGGCTTTCGTCTTGCCCGAAACACTTTAATCAGGATGCAGCTCAGAAGGTCAGGAGGCTTCTGTCTCCAGCCACGTCTTCCGGGGTCCACGCCGTCTCTGCTCAGTGCCTGTGTGGATACCATCTGATGCCTGTGTGCCCAGAGCTGCTGCTGCCAGCGGGATCCTGTGCGGGGGGAGCGTTTCTTCACATCCAGCCACGCCCCTTGCAGGGCAGCTTCGGGTGCCAGCCAGGAAAACCAAACACTCAGGGTCCACACTGCACACTCTGAAGCCCACGGTTTAGCCAGAGCCGGACGTCTGCTTGATTCTTACCCAGCACTGTCCCTCAGCTTTCCGTTTGAAAACCGCTGTTGTAGTTCACTTGATGGGCAGGGTCATTCCTGTGCATCCAGGCTTTGGATTCCAGGTCACTCACTGTAAAGACAAGCTAAAACCAGGGTAGAGGTTCTGTTGATTTAAGTGATCAGTGATGGAAACACAGTCTGAAAACAGTCTCAGTAGAGAAATAAATCTTTCCTAAAGGAGACAGTGCCATTACTAGATATTTTTGACAAATAGGAGTTGTGTTTTCTTAGTTTTTAACATTTTTGATTAACCCATGAGATATCAGTCCTTTTGTCATAGGAGTGGAATGGGTGAGTTTACTAAGACTTGGCAAGACAGAAAATTGTGGTGAATTTGGAAGCAAATTCCTAATAATTGGGGGAAAAAATCAAAAGACCTAGCCAAGGCATATTTCTTGGGGTCGGGGGGAGCGGTTGTCACATACTTGTAATTCATCAGTTCAGAAGACCAAATCCAATTGTAGGCTAAGTTTTAAAATTAAATAATAAAAAATAATAATACTTAAATATTATAAATTTTGGTTAAAAATGAAATAAATTTAAAATAAAAAATTTTAATAAAATAGACAAAACCTAACTGAATAATCCTGGATGTTTACTAAAAGAGGTCACCTGCAGGGTCAGCACAGGGAGGTCCAGCTTGGGGTTGAAGGAGGACATGCTCTCCCCACCCCCAGGAGGAATTGTAGAGGCGGTGGCTGCAGCTCCAGTCCCGGTCAGGTCTCAGCACCACCGGGCTGAGCCCGGCCGTGCACGTGTAGCATCGGCCCTGCACATTCAGGGGTGTGCCCTGCCCTTAACTGCAGCGCGGGGTGTAAGAGCACCCTGCTCTCGTCAGAAAGTTAACTCCAGGTTTCATCAAATTCTCAGCTGTGGAAAGTCATATTCATGGTGGGGGTGGGTCCCTAAAGCCCTGGTTCTCAAAGTGTGTTCGCTGGACCACAAGTCAGGCATTGCCTAGGAACCCCCATTCAGACAGACTAAATGGAAACCTGCCATTAGGCAGGGTGGGAGGCTTGTTCTGTGGAGAGAGGGCTTTGGGCTGTGGGGACCTCAGGTGTCTCTGCTGTCAAATACAGCCATGTCAACCCTGGTGATCAGTGTTTTGCGTCCTGGTTTATATAGTGAGAGAACAGAGAGCTTGATTCCGATTGCAGTCTTCAGAATTGTGGTTTGGGAAACAGATTTGGGTAAGTCCCAAAGAGTGTCCCAGGGAAGAAGAAGAGTCGGGGGCTTGCAAGGACAAAAGCCGCACAGTTGTTAGTTGCCTAGAGAGACCTGTCATTGACAAGCCACAAACCAGGAAATCCTTGTCCTTCGGGAGTCACATTTTAGGGTAGGAGTCCAATAGGGAGATAGGCTATCCCAAGGGAGTTTAGGGGAAGGGCTTGAAAAGTATCTTGAAGAGGGCAATGCATAGTGAAGAGATCATGCTCAGTCGCTAAGTCAGGTCTGCAACCCCATGGACTGCAGTCCACCAGTCTCCTCTGTGCATGGGATTTCCCAGGCAAGATTACTAGAGTGGGCTGTTTTTTTCCTTCTCCAGGGGATCTTCCCAGCCCAGGGATCAACCCCCCGTCTCCTGCAGTGCAAGCAGCTTCTTTGCCACTGAGCCACCAGGAAAGCCCAAGAGGTGACATTGGTGAATGTGGAGAGTCACCATGTGGGTCTTCCTGGGACTGGATGCCCATCACGCAGGGGGCCTTGCTCAGCCTGCGAACCCTTGTAGGAACCAGAGAGAGCTTTCCCCTCTCATAGCACAGGAGAGAAAGGGGCACCTGCTTGGAGTGAGAACTCTGTTTTTCCATCTAAGACTGTTAGAATGCTGGTTGTTCGTGTTTGTTTTGGGGGCAAATACAAAACAGGGGCTTCCCAGTTGGTACCAGGTAAAGAATCCACCTGCTAATGCAGGAGATGTGGGTTCAATCCCTGGATCAGGAAGATCCCCTGGAGGAGGAAATGGCAACCCACTCCAGTGTTCTTGCCTGGAGAATCCCCAGGGACAGAGGAGTCTAGTGGGCTATGGTCCATGGGGTCGCAAAAGAGTCCGACATGACTCAGCGACTGAGAACACATGCAAAATAGAGCTGGCATGCTGCGTGCATTTTTGAGGCAGTCACACACCCCTGTGCTGTTGTTCACTTTTTATGGAGCTTGGCTACAACCAACCTTAGTTTTGTCCATCCAAGTCACCACAACCTGGCCCCTGGGACAGCGTCCTTTCCCCTTTCTCTCTGTGACCCGCTAGTCCTTCATGTATTAGAGAAACCAGACCCCAACGACAGAACCAAACCGGTTCCCAGACATCAGTACCGGTCGTGACCAATGTCCTCAGCTCCCTCAGCCTCTGCTGCCAGGGGAGTAGGAGTTTTCTTGAAGAAGTTAATCATTCAGTTAACTTCAAAATATACTTAGAAACTTTGGCATTTATGAAGCCATCCTGTAATTAAAAACACAAAGAGTCGAAGGTTTTTCCATTGTTAAGAAGCATCGGTTTAGACTGAATCAATTATTTTGTGGCCGTTTTCTGTGTCTGGTTTGGTCTAGACAAGAGTTAGGAGGGTCACTAAGCGCTTAGTCTGTTTTCTAACATCATGATAGGTTTGTGAATTTTAACAGACTAAATATCCTTAATGTCAATCCCTGGAAAGGAATTTGCAGCTCTTCAAAAAGTGAGAATTTTTTAAAAAGGCCCAAGCCCAAAAATGTGTCTCAACATTTTAAGAAAAAGAACCAGCATTTTTGTCTAATTGAGTAAATTTGTCTACCAGGAAAAGGATTTTATTTCTTTAAAGTCTAAAGTGTAACCCTTGAACCACTCTGGCATCATCCAAATTTAGAATACATTTAAACTTAAATATATGAGGATATGCATGCATGCTTAGTCACTTCAGTCGTGTCTGACTCTTTGCAGCCCTGTGGACTGTAGCCCACCAGGCTCTCTGTCCATGGGATTCTCCAGGCAAGAGTACTGGACTGGGTTGCCATGCCCTCCTGCAGGGGATCTTCCTGACCCAGGGATGGAACCCTTGTCTCCGGTATCTCCTGCACCAGCAGGCAGGTTCTTCACCACTGCGCCACCTGGGGAGCCCGTATCACTGTGTGTGCGTGACACCACATGCTGTGTGCATACACACATGCTGAAGACCACCCACTGAAAGTTGAAGGGTAGCAGACATGATTCACCAAAACTCACTTCATCTGGCTCCTTCCTTTTCTTCCCACGAACCCTTTGCTCTGTTCCCACCCAAGCACCCCCCACATGGGTGCCCTCCCTGGACAGGGCGTAGGGCAGCACCAGGGGAGGCCCGGCCCGAAGGTTCCACCCAGACTGCGCACCTGGCTTCCCTCCTGGGTTCAGTGGAGGCCCCACCTCAGGTTCACTTTAAGGACTGCTAAGGGGGCCCTGTGCCGACCGCGGCTTTGAACCAGGGTCTGCACGTGGGCTGCAGGGTTTCTGCAGGTCATGCAGTTGCATGCAGCCACGGGGACAGGGCAGGTGACTGCTCTCTGCATCTGTAGGGGACACAGGTGTGGAGCACCTGGCCCCAGGCCAGGCCCTGGCCAGGAGGATCGACCCTCAGCTTGCCCCCCTGCCCCCCGCCAATCCTCTGTGTTGGGGGAGACCCGAGGCTGGTCCAGGACCCCTGGGTGCCCCGCACCCCACCCACTCTTGAGTCAGGCCTGAGTCTGGTTTTCAGGCGCTCCCTGAATGAAATCTGAGCCCAGGGTCCCACGAAGACCCCAACTCCAAGCCACCGGGCCGCCCTCCCCAGCGCCACCCGAGGCCACTCTGAGCCGTCCCAGGTGAGTGCCTGGAGCCCCGCCTCTGTGCGCACGCAGCCTCAGTTCCCGCTTTGAGCCCACCCCTTTCTGAGCGATCTGGGTTTTTTTTCCTGTAGTTCCTGAAGGACAAGCTGGGCTGTGGAACTGGTTTTTGCACCCCTCAAGGAGGCCTCTACAGGGGCTCCTTCCCCTTGAACCTTGAACCTGGTGGGAGGCCTCCCTGCTCGTTAGGCTCGGGAGGCACGCCTGCCAGGTTCACCCAGAAGGCCCCCACATGCGGCACAGATGGTCTGCTGGGAAGGGCGTCTCAGTTGCATTTGGCCCTCCGCGAGTCACGGGATCTAAGCTCCTTAGAGAAGCAGTTTCCTAAGTTCATGCATTTCTGGCGGCTAAAATATTCTTCTTTGCCTTTTGCCATTAAAAAAAAAAAATTAACCACTACGCTGAAGAAACAGAGACAGCATTACCGTTCCTCAGCTCCTTCTGATCCTTATCAACATCTCTCAGATAAAGGCCCTCCTGAATCTCAGGAGAGGACATTTATTTACTAAAACATCCTGTTCGCTGGGATTTTTCTGAATGCCACGTCGGCTCAAAGCAAAACGTCTCTAAAGCTGCTCTGACTGAGCTCCCTCAGCGGAGCCGGAGCCGGTGAGGGGGTGGGTGGGGGCAGACGCCCTTCCACGTCAGATTTCCCCGCAGCATCTAACCCGGCTCCTGCGGGAGGCAGGCTGCTTCCTCCTCCGGTGGGGAGCAGGCGGCCCCCGCCCCTGGCCTCTGCTCCCGCTGCGGGCGGGGCCCCTGGAGGCCCCCAGGCTGGGCGCCAGCGGGCATCTCCTCCACTCACAACTCCGCTCTCCATCCCTGGTCCAGGGTGACCCTGCTTTTCTCCCACCCTCCTCCCCCGCACGTCCCCAGCCGCCCAAGAGAACACCTGGACCAAGCCCAGCTCCTCCAAGCAGCGACACAAACACGAGGCTTGTGACTCATCACGGGATGAGGCGGCTGGAGGACGGAGCAAGCCCAGTGCCAAGCACATCATGGGAGCCCTGAGTCACAGCGGGAAGAGCGAGCTGGGTGTTGATGGGCTGAGAGCTGCGTGGGAGTGTGTGAGCGCGTGCGCCTTCTGGCCACTAGGGCTGGCTGTTCTCTGGCTGTCTGTACGCCCCTTCCCACCTAGCCCCTGCTCCACCTGCTCCTACCGGGCCGAACAAGCCTGCCCCCAACCCCAGCTAATTCTAACTCTTAGGCCAGATGGCTCCACCGGCTAGTTCATTATGAGCGAAACTCTGCTCCCTGCCCCACTGCCATGATGTTTAACCTGAGGGAATGTGACCCAGCTGCTGGTTTCCATGACAACCGAGGAGCCCACCTGACATCAATTCCATCTATGCAAGTCAGCCTCCTCCTCCCCCTACCCCGAGGGGTGAAGACTGCTGCCAGGTCCTGCCTGTCGAGTGCTGTCCTCGCTGGGGAGTCGCTCCAGGGACTCAGCTCCAGACGTGTAAGGACCCCCATCCAGCAGACACTCGAGGTCCCTTGTCACTGTCTGTGGGCTCTTGCTTCAGCCTGGCGACTGGGCAGTGACAGGCCTGCGGCGTGCGGCCCGACAGCATGAGAGTCTGTGTGTGGGTCAGTGAGTGTGCGAATGTGTGTTAGCCTTGTGTGAGCATGAGGAAGCGTGTGAGAAGCTGTATGTGTGTGAGCTTGTGTGTACACCTATGTGTAAGTGCAAAGTGTGCGTGAGAAACTTGAGTGTGCTCGGGGGTACACCCATGTGTAGGTGTGTATGTCTGTATGAGAAACTTGAGTGTATGTGAGACTGTGTGCATGTGTGTGCATGTGTGTGTCTGTGTGTGTGTTACCTGCACACGTATGTTCTAGCTCCCTGACTCCCCTTTGCCTTTCCCAAACAGCTTTCTCACGAACAGGCCCTGAAACAAGGCTCTTCAGTTGGCTTCTGACTTAAGTCAACTCTACAGAAATGGGGCCAAGACAACAGTCATTGGCCAACCTGGGCTGCGTGGATCCTGAGGCTTCGCAAAGCCTGCTTTTCCAGCGCACCACACCCATCTGTACCCTTGGGGGTCATTTCACTCAGGAGAAGTTGATGAAGGTCTCACACCTGTCTCGGTCATGTGGAGCTGTCAGTTCTTCCTGGTTCAAAAGCACGAGCAAGACTTGATGCGGCAGCTGGCCACCGCTGAGCTGTTTCTCACCCACCGTGATAAGAGGGAGAAACAGCATATTAAAAGGAGAAAAGGGGTAACTATGAATAGAAGCCCAACCTCAACCAGGAGAGAAGCATCAGGTGAGGCTTTTCTGATGCTTTACAAGTGTGAGGCCGTTCAGTCCTGCCAAGAAGCTCACAGGGCCGGGTACTGTTCTACAGTCTAAGGAAATTGTCCCCCACCCCTAGAAGCTCAACCCTACACGGTGGCAATGACTCAGCCCAGGTTCTACCCGCCCTCTGATTCTAGCCCATTCTCTTTCCTCAATACCAAGTGGTCTCAAATATTTTTAAAAGGTATTAGAAAGCATACTACTACTACTCCTAAGTCACTTCAGTCGTGTCCGACTCTGTGCGACCCCATAGAAAGCAGCCCACCAGGCTCCCTGTCCCTGGGATTCTCCAGGCAAGAACACTGGAGTGGGGTGCCATTGCCTTCTCCCTTAGAATGCATAAACCTTGTCATTTATATATCTTACAGGAAAAACCACCTTTCGAGCTGGGAAGGGCCTGCGATTGTCTGAGAAAGTAGCCTTGAACATGAAAGCCGTTTTGAGACCTTTTGACCTGGAGTCCTAACCTTGCCTGGATTAGCTTCTCAGTAGAGGAGGAGATCATAAAACAAATCCAATGAAATTGTGTGACTGTCACAACTAATTGTCCAAAACCTGGACATCCCCACAGCTGAGGATGATACCCTAAATCAGTGATTCTCAACCAGGAGCAGTTTTGGCCCCCAAGATTCATTAGGCAATGTCTGGAGATATTTGGACCTCCACTTTGGCGGTGGAGGTCACAGAGGTCAGGAATGCTGACCACAATGCACAGGACAGCCCCGCCACAAAGAACACTATGGCTCAAGGTGTCAGTTCCTAGAGTAATTCCTTTCTTTGCTGGCCGCTGGCATGGGGAGCCCAAAATGATGGTAGCCTCAATTCCAGTGGAACCGTTACACCGCCCCCTAGTGAAAGCGGGATCTGTAATGCTGCTGCTGCTGCTGCTGCTGCTAAGTTGCCTCAGTCGTGTCCAACTCTGTGCAACCCCATAGATGGCAGCCCACCAGGCTCCCCAGTCCCTGGGATTCTCCAGGCAAGAACACTGGAGTGGGGTGCCATTTCCTCCTCCAATGCACGACAGTGAAAAGTGAAACTGAAGTCGCTCAGTCGTGTCCGACTCCTAGCAACCCCATGGACTGCAGCCTACCAGGCTCCTCCATCCATGGGATTTTCCAGGCAAGAGTACTGGAGTCGGGTGCCATTGCCTTCTCCGATCTGTAATGCAGTGGAGTCTAAAGTTGAGATTTCAATGGGCAGCCTGGATTCCCTGGGGGTGATGAGACATATTGCTGGACGAGGGAACTGGACTTCAGCTAAAGGCTTAGCCCACAGGTGGCAGCCTGGGAGTCTCTTACACTCCCCAGCCTGAGTGTGCCATCTGCTCCTTGCTGGCGTCACTACACCAGGCTTCTTGTGGAGGAGTTCCCAATGCACACACTCCTGGTAAACAGCAAGGAGAGCCAAGATCTGGAATTCCAAATTCTTGGTACAGGGGTTTCTGTTTAACTCATGGAGCCTTTCAAAGTGTTTTTTTTTTTTGTTTTTTTTTTTTTTTACCAATTTACATTCCCATGAACTGTGTATGAAAGTTATAGTTCTTTTACACCCTCATTAACAGTTAGTATTGTGTGTTTTTAAAAATATTATTTGATTTATTCTTCACAGTGTAAAGCAACTTCACAGTGTTTTTGATTTGGGCAAAGGACCAATGAAGTTGAGCATCTTTTCTTATATTTATCGGTCACTGGATATCATTTTTTGCCAATTTTTTGGTCCATCTTACTGTTGGATTGGTTTATTTACTGTTGACTTTAAGAGCTTCACATATGTTCCAAGGATGAGCTCTTTTTAGATATATATAATGCATATATACCTTCTTAGATGGTGTGGGTTGCATTTTCATACTCCATATGTCATTTGTCTTTATGTCAGTACCTGGAGTTTATTTTCTTTGTACTTCTGGTTTATTCCCATTGATTCTTGAATTTTTTTTCCCTTGGATACCTCTTTGATTTTGCTGGATTTTATTCCAAAACACTTTTCCAACAAAGGTCCATATGGTCACAGTTATGGTTTTTCCTGTAGCCATGTACTACTGGATTGTACACTGGATGTGACAGTTGGACCATCAAAAAGGCCTAGTGCTGAAGAATTGATGCTTTTGAACTGTGGTGCTGGAGAAGACTCCTTGAGAGGCCCTTGGATAGCAAGGAGGTCAAACCAGTCAATCCTAAAGGAAATAAGCCCTGAATATTCATTGGAAAGACTGATGCCGAAGCTGAAACTCCAGTACTTTGGCCACATGATGTGAAGAGCTGACTCACTGGAAAGGACCCTGATGCTGGGAAAGATTAAAGGCGGGAGGAGAAGGGGGTGACAGAGGATGAGATGGTTGGATGGCATCACCAACTCAATAAACATGAATTTGAGAAAATTCCAGGAGATAATGAATGACAGGGAAGCTTGATGTGCTGCTGTCCATGGGGTCACAGAGAGTCAGACAGGACTTAGCAATTTAACAACAACAAATCCTGAAGCACATTTTGGGACATATGGAAGATAATATTCTGATTTCTTGAATGTTACCAAGTCTTCATTTTGCCTTTATTCTTTATTGATAGTTTAGCTGGGTATATAATACTTTGAGAATGCTCTTTTTCTCCAATTGCACCAGTAAATTGATCATGAAGAAAAAAATACTTCCTCATATCTCATTTACAATATATATATATCAAATTTCTTAGCTTTGGCTTCTTTTTTTTCTTTTTTAACCTTTCTTATATCTTAAAATGTCTCTCTTTCATGGAGACTCAATTTCCCTGAATAGGCCAACTGGTTTCATCTTTTCATCTGCAGAAACTAGTGAGTTTTCAATGCTTTTTTATTTATTTATTTTATCCTGACAGAAACCTATTCCAGATTAAAAAAATGGGAAATTTCATAATCCTTGGTCTCTCTTTTTGGTAGATTTAATGTAATTTAATATGAAAGGTAGAAACTGCAGGTAATGGAAAGTGGCACAAAACTGGCAAGTCTTCTGGGGGGGACACCCTCCCTCCCAGGGGGCCATCAGCTGGCTGGGGGCTCTGAGTCTTTAACTCCCACTGCCAGATGACAAAGGTCAGCAGGAGCTGATGCAGCAGAATTTTCTGCTCTGTGCAGGGAGCTGCCCCCACTCGCCACCACCCCCCGCCACCTCTCTCTAGGCAGGTATTGTAGGCTGAGGTTGTCCCAGATCAGGCTTCAGCAGCGCTGAAATTCAGTCCCTATGCATCCAACCAGCATAATCCACAGCCCCCTCTGGAAGATGTAAATGGTGGGATGGTTCACCTTTTCCCTTGCATTATTTTTTTCTGGTTGTTTTTATTCAGTTGCTAAGTTGTGTCCAAAGTTGTATCCAACTCTTTGTAACCCCATGGACTGAATTTAGGAATTTGGATGGTTACCTTTTCCTAGTTCCCAGTAATCATGGAGAATTTTCCCTGTTATTCTGTTAGATCATCTTTGTGGGGATTTGGTAAAGGATATAAAAATTACAGAATGTTAAAATGTTAAATGTTACCCTGAATGAGAAGATTTAGGGGAAGCTTTGTGATGGAAATCATCTGTAGTTTTAAATGCAGGCAGGATTTAAATTCATAGAGGTAGGGATTAAATGTGATTAAAATCCTGACTTGACTATTCCTTCAGTTTCTGATAAAACCCATAGTCAACTGGAGGATTCCCTTAATTAGCTCATTCTGAAATGATCAACAATTTACATCTTGAGTGATCTGCTAGCTCTGGCTTAATTATCCATGAAACTGAAGCTGGCCTTCAATTGGAATAGCTAATTGACCTGCTTATTAATTCAGCTGCAGGAAATCGAAGGTATGTGTCTGAAAATGCCTTGACTAAATATATGCTTTGGGGAGATTTTCAATTAGTCTCTGCTAATGTATTCCTATTAACGCTAGTTGCTGCTGCTGCTGCTAAGTCACTCCAGTCGTGTCTGACTCTGTGTGACCCCATAGACGGCAGCCCACCAGGCTCTCCCGTCCCTGGGATTCTCCAGGCAAGAACACTGGAGTGGGTTGCAATTTCCTTCTCCAATGTATGAAAGTGAAAAGTGAAAGTGAAGTCGCTCAGTCATGTCTGACTCCTAGCAACCCCATGGACTGCAGCCTACCAGGCTCCTCCATCCATGGGATTTTCCAGGCAGTACTGGAGTGGGGTGCCATTGCCTTCTCCACAATGCTAGTTGGAGTTCTTTTTAAATCAAGGTAGCATGTCAAGGGGGCTTCCCAGGTGGCCCTAGTAGTAAAGAGTCTGCCTGCCAGTGCAGGAGAATTGAGAGATCCAGGTTCGATCCCTGGGTCAGGAAGATCCACTTGAGGAGGGTATGGCAACCCACTCCAGTATTCCTGCCAGGAGAACTCCATGGACAGAGGAGCCTGGTAGGCTACAGTCCATAGAGTCGCAAAGAGTTGGACACAACTGAGGTGACTTAGCACAACACAGCATATCAAGGATTTCTATAATTATTTCAACTTAACCTCTTAATTTGGAGAAGGCAGTGGCACCCCACTCCAGTACTCTTGCCTGGAAAATCCTATGGACGGAGGAGCCTGGTAGGCTGCAGTCCATGGGGTCGCTAAGAGTTGGACATGACTGAGCAACTTCCCTTTCACTTTTCACTGTCATGCATTGGAGGAGGAAATGGCAACCCACTCCAGTGTTCTTGCCTGGAGAATCCCAGGGACGGGGAGCCTGGTGGGCTGCCGTCTATGGGGTAGCACAGAGTCGGACATGACTGAAGCGACTCAGCAGCAGTAGCAGCAACTTCTTAATAGTCAACATGTTGAGGTTTTTTTTTTTTTTTGATGCCTATTAGCTATTGGCTCTACTGCTCAACACTAAAATACAGTTCCTGAATCTGAAAGAGTATGTCAATAACTGAATCACTTTGCTGTACACTTGAAATTAATACAATATTGTAAATTAACTATATTTTAATTAAAAACATAAAATAGTTCCTTCCATAGCTCATTTTATTTCCATAAGCTCTATGTTACTAGTTTGTTTAAAGAGATCAAGTTACGTGACCTAATGAAGGTTTAAGTATTGTTAAACTTTCAATAAGTGATTTATAAATGAAATTCCCAATGAAAAGTTTTGAAACCCTATAAAAGCATGCCCTTTTTTTTTTACTTTTTTGGAAAGAATTTCAGACTTACAATTGCAAAAATAGTACAGAAATTCTAGTATACTCTGTCCTTCCAGCTTCTTCAAATATTCTGACATAAGCTATAGTACAGCTGTCAACCCCAGGAAATTAATGTTGACATAACACTATTAACTGAGCTTCTCAGGTGGCTCAGCAATAAAGAATCCATCTGCCAATGCAGCAGATGTGGGTTCAATCCCTGGGTCAGGAAGATTCCCTGGAGGGGGAAATGTCAACCCACTCCAGTATTCTTGCCTGGGAAACCCCATGGGCAGAGGAGCCTGGTGGGCTACAGTCCATGGAGTCTTGAGAGTCAGACACCACTTGGCCACTAAACAACACTTCCTCAGTCTGTCTTTTATGACTTCAATGCGAGTGAAGAACTTCAGGCATCCATTATTTTTTAGACTGTGTCTCTATTTGAACTAGCCTGATGTTTTCTCATGATGAGACTGATGTTCTGTATTTTTCTCTCAAGGATGCCCCATAGGAAACGCCATGCCTTTCTCCATGCATTATAACAGTGGTGCACGAGGTCCACGTGTCTCAGTACTACTAGTGGGCACTTCGACTTGGTTAAAGTGTCTTTGCCAGATTGCTTACTGTTGTTAGCATATCTCCCTTTGAAAGAAGTATCTGGTGGGGAGTTACAGCGTGACTATGTAAACGCCCATTTCTCACCAAATTTGTTTTCCACTGAATGCTTTTTGACTGCAACAATTAATAGTATGTGTTACTCAAATAAGGACCTTCTATTTTCATCATGAATGCATGTTTCTACATGTATTAATTAGAATTTCATTGTAAGAACTGTACTTTATTTGTTCTGTTCTTTGTAATAGTACAGGCTCTTGGGTATTTAATTTATTCTAGGGATTATAATCCATGACTATCATGTAATCTTTTTATTGTCCAATTTATCCCATATTTAGTCACTGGTGATCCTTCAAGTTCACTCCTGCTTTGGCAGTGACTCCACCAGTCAATCCTAAAAGAAATCAGTCCTGAATATTCATTGGAAGGACTGATGCTGAAGCAGAAACTACAATACTTTGGCCACCTGATGGGAAGAACTGGCTCATTGGAAAAGACCCTGATGCTGGGAAAGATTGAAGGCAGGAGGAGAAGGGGGCAACAGAGGATGAGATGATTGGATGACATCACCGACTCTATGGACGTGAGTTTGAGCAAGCGTCAGGAGTTGGTGATGGACAGGGAAGCCTGACATGCTGCAGTCCATGGAGCTGCAAAAAGTCGGACACAGCTGACTGAACTGAGCTGAACCATCGTATTTGGATCACTGTCTTATTTTCTGGCACCACAGAATGTTCCTGACTAATCTTGTACCTTCCCAGAGCCAGCTCAGGTGTCATCTGTTTCTCCAAGAATCCCTGTTCCTTTAATTTGACAATCAGAAACCCAAAATCGGTACAGGGTGTGTTCATTGATGCTGGGTTATCGTTTTTTCTCAGCTTTCTCATTAGTCATTTGAGTTTGTCACTGTATTCCATTTTGGATCCCTTCTCACATTTTGTTTGTTGAAAAAAAAAAGGGAAATGGTCTCAGGGCTTCCCTGGTGGTCCAGTGGTTAAAACTCCACACTCTCAATGCAGGGGGCCTGGATTCAGTGCTGGTCAGGGAACTAGACCCTGCATACTGCAGCTATTAATAAAAGATACCGAGTGTGGCGACTGAAGATCCAGGGTCAAACTAAGGTCCAGCACAGCCAAATAGTGTTTTTTAAGGGAGATGATGTCTCACTTGAAAAAATTAAAGTGAAAGAGGAGAGTGGAAAAGGTGGCTTAAAACTCAACATTCAGAAAACTAAGATCATGGCATCTGGTCCCATCACTTCATGGCAGATAGATGGGGAAACAATGGAAATAGTGTGAGATTTCATTTTCTTGGGCTCCAAAATCACCACAGATGGTGACTGCAGCCACAAAATTAAAAGACACTTGCTCTTTGGAAGAAAAGCTATGACAAACCTAGACAGCATATTAAAAAACAGAGAAATTACTTTGCTGACGAAGGTCCATCTAGTCAAAGCTATGGTTTTTCCAGTAGTCATGTGTGGATGTGAGAGTTGGACCATAAGGAAAGCTGAGTGCTGAAGAATTGCTGCTTTTAAACTGCAGTGTTGGAGAAGACTCTTGAGAGTCCCTTGGACTGCAAGGAGATCCAACCAGTCCATCCTAAAGGAGATCAGTCCTGAATATTCACTGGAAGGACTGATGCTGAGGCTGAAGCTCCAATACTTTGGACACCTGATGCAAAGAGCCAACTTCTTGGAAAAGACCCTGATGCTAGAAAAAGATTGAAGGCAGGAGGAGAAGGGGACAACAGAGGATGAGATGGTTGGATGGCATCACTGACTCCATGGACATGAGTTTGAGCAAGCTATGGGAGTTAGTGATGGGCAGGGAAGCCTGGTATGCTGTAGTCCATGGGGTCACAAAGAGTCCGACATGACTGAGTGACTGAACTGAACTGAGATGGTGTCAATTTCCTTTACTGAAGCTATGTTTTACCTCCTCCTGTTGAAGGCCAGCACTCAATACTTCTAAATACTTCTGACTCTTTCCCACCCTGCTTCGTGCATCACATGTTAAGAGTGAAGAATGTTTGACCAATTTGACAGTTCCTAAGGGATCTGGGTGGGATCCCTTCTGTCTGGATGGGAGCTTCTGTCCTACAGCCTGGCTGGCAGGCAGGCTGGCTGACGTCCCCAGGTGACCTCAGGTTCAGCGTCTGAAAGCCCTGTAGTCCATCTGAACTTGTGCTTGCAGTTCAGTTCTGTCTCTCAACCACACCTTTTAGGGAGCAAAGCCATCGATGAGTCATGCAGAGAGAAAACTGTTTTCATCAATAAAATTTAGGATAATTTAAATAGCAGCTCAACCTAGTTTTTTTGTTTGTTTGTTTGTTTTCTCAGATTTGCTTCAGTTCACCTGATTCAAATACTATAAACCCATGGCTTGGGAGGGAGATTTCCTGTTGAAATATTTGGATGGGCATTTTGATCCACAATGGGCATCTTGTTGTATGTGAAGTTTTTAAAAGAGCAAGTTGTTGGTTTTTTCCTCTGCACTTCAGATCACCCAAAGCCAGAGAGTGGGTGTGTAAACAGGCACTTCAATGCACTATTTTCTCCAATAGGAGAGAAAATAAATCATTTTGAAAATTTTTGAAATAAATTTTGCAACACATTTTGATTGAAAAATATTCATATTCTTTTAGTCAATAATTTCTTCTCTTGAAACCAAACCAATTAAAAAAAATAGGCATAGATTCATTTCAGCATTTTTATAATAATAAACTTGAGGGAGGAAAATACCTGAAATATCCAATAGGATAAGTGAAAAAATTATTGCAAATGCTCTTGATAGAATACTATAAAGCCTTTAAGCAGATTTCCCAATACATTAGTAAAATGGAAAGGATTTATGACATAGTAAGTTTTCCAGTGGTCATGTATGGATGTGAGAGTTGGACTGTGAAGAAGGCTGAGTGCCGAAGAATTGATGCTTTTGAACTGTGGTGTTGGAGAAGACTCTTGAGAGTCCCTTGGACTGCAAGGAGATCCAACCAGTCCATTCTGAAGGAGATGAGCCCTGGGATTTCTTTGGAAGGAATGATGCTAAAGCTGAAACTCCAGTACTTTGGTCACCTCACTCAAAGAGTTAACTCATTGGAAAAGACTCTGATGCTGGGAGGAATTGAGGGCAGGAGGAGAAGGGGACGACAGAGGATGAGATGGCTGGATGGCATCACTGACTTGATGGACATGAGTCTGAGTGAACTCCGGGAGTTGGTGATGGACAGAGAGGCCTGGCTTGCTGCAATTCGTGGGGTCGCAAAGAGTCAGACACGACTGAGTGACTGAACTGACTGAAGTTTAAAAAGAAAGATACTGGGTTAGTTATTTGTTTGTACTGAACACAGACCTGTCATTATTTATGTGTGTTTAAAAGACCAAGAGGACATTAATACCAAAGTATAAATGGTGGTGATGGTACTTCTTGTATTTTTTTCTTTCTGCTTCCTTTGTATCTTTTAAATATTCCTGAATGAGCACAACTGACTTTGATAACAGGGTGGGGAAAATTAAACATAAGGTTTTTCATTTGTAGTAAGAACAAGTGGATGGCTCAGCTAGTAGACTTAGGTATAGTGGCATTGAAGGTTAACTCTAATGTTAAAAATAAATTTAAACAAATCATTCTCAAGCAAAATGGATGTGACTAGCAGAATCATCTGGAAAGTCTTTCCAAAATAAATAACCCCAAATCCAGCTCCTATGCTCACCCAGGACACATGCAGGCACACGCACTCACGCACTCATGCGCTCACACTCACACACTCACACAGGCACAGTCACTGGGATTAAGAACCATAGTTCTCATTCTCCAGCACAAAGGCGCATCCATCACCAAATTGTGCAGAAATCTGCTCTGCAATCTCTGGGGACGCACAGATGAACTGGGGCTCACAGAGGCCTTTACTGGTTTTTCAAATTTTATTTATTTATTTTTGGCTGTGCCGGGTCTTTGGTGCTGCGCAAGCTTTTCTCCGGCTGTGAGTAGCAGGGGCTGCTCTGTAGCTGTGGTCCACGGGCTTCGCATCGTGGTGACTTCTGTTGCGGAGCACAGGCTCCAGGGTGCGGGGACTTCAGGAGCTGCAGCTCCCGGGCTCCGGAGCACAGGCTCAGGAGTTGTGAGGCATAGGCTTAGTCGTTCCATGGCTTGTGGGATCTTTCTGGACCAGGGGTTGAACCCTGCATTGGCAGACAGATTCCCCACCAGTGGGCCCCCAGGGGAGCCCCCAGGCCTTTACTATTAACTCTATTAAATTTAAAAAGTTTAATGGGATATTTGGAAACTAAAGAAGAGAAAAAGTGACATAGAATCCTATGACTCTAGAAAGGACAGTTTGCATTATTTGTGTGTTTGGGAAACACATCACAGACCTTAAAAAGAAACCCCTCCCGAGCCCCTCTGCCTTATGCAGGTGTGTGTGGTGGTTAGAACATGGGCTCTGTCGGCTCATCCTCTCTGGATGAGTGACCTTGGGCATGACCCTTAACCTTTCTGAGGTTATTGTCTCTGTTTATCTGAATAAAATTGTTGAATGATAATAGTTCCTGCCTCATAATATTGTAGTCAGAATGAAAAGAAACATTCATGTAAGACACTAAGAGTGATCCCTGGAATATGAGCTGTTGTTCAGTCACTAAGTTTGTCCTACTCTTTATGACCCCGTGGACTGCAGCACACCAGGCTCCTCTGTCTCTTGGAGTTTTCTCAAATTAATGTCCATTGAGTTAGTGATGCTATCTAACCATCTCATCCTCTGCCACCTGATTCTCCTTTTGCCTTCTATCTTTCACAGCATCAGGGTCTTTTCCAATGAGTTGGCTCGTCACATCAGGTGGCCAAAGTATTGGAACTTCAGCATCAGTCCTTCCAATGAATATTCAGGACTGATCTCCTTTAGGATGGACTGGCTTCATCTCCTTGCAGTCCAAGGGACTCTCAAGAGTCTTCTCCAACACCATAGTTCAAAAGCATAAATTCTTCAGTGCTCAGCTTTCTTTATAGTCCAACTCTCACATCCATACGTGACTACTGGAAAAACCATAGCTTTGACTAGACGGACCTTTGTTGACAAAGTAACATCTCTGATTTTTAATACAAAGTCTAGGCTTGTCATAGCTTTCCTTCCTAGGATCAAGTGTCTTTTAATTTCATGTGTACAGTCACCATCTACAGTGATTTTGGAGCCCAAGAAAATAAAATCTGTCACTGTTTCCACTTTTTACCATTCTATTTGCTGTGAGGTGATGAGATTGGATGCCATAATCTTAGTTTTTTTGAATGTTGAGTTTTAAGCCAGCTTTTTCACTCTCCTCTTTCACCCTCATCAAGAGGCTCTTTAGTTCCTCTTCACTTTCACCCCCAGACACATCCACAACTGAGCATCATTTCTGCTTTGGCCCAGCTGCTTCATTGTTTCTGGAGATATTAGTAATTGCCCTCTGCTCTTCCCCAGTAGCATATTAGATACCTTCAGACATTGGAGGCTCATTTTCCGGTGTCATATCATTTTGCCTTTTTGTACTGTTCATGGGATTCTTGCAGCAAGAATAGTGGTGTGGTTTTCCATTCCCTCCTCTGGTGGACCAGACTTTTGTCAGAACTCTTCACTATGACTCATCCATCTCGAGTGGCCCTGCACGGCATGGCTCATAGCTTCACAGAGTTATACAAGCCCCTTCACCACGGCAAGGCTGTGATCCATGAAGGGGGGCTCCCAACAGAAGGTCCTTCCCTGGGTCTGAGATTCAAGCTCTGAGAGCAGGGCCAGGGAGCATGGACTCAGCCTCAAGCCCTCCAAACCAGCCATTTGTCCAAAATGGTCCTAGCAAGACCTGTGGGGAGCATAACACATGTTGTCCAGAAAACTACCAAGGCCAGACCCACCACGGCCCTTTGAGCCAGCCTGAGTGGTGCTGGGGTCTCCTTGTATAGTTGAGGAGACCAGGGCTGGGACGAGCAGCAGATGTCTAGAACAGGAGGGCATGACCAACAGGTCAGGGATGCAGCCTCCGGTCCTGGATCTGGGTAGACCAGGTCTCCCAGGGCAGGGCAGGGCTCCAGCCCCCCACGCCCTAGGATTTCACAGACCGTGGCCCCCACAACATCACGTCAGTTCCTAGGAGGCCTCCTTGCAGTTCCATAGATGCTGGATCACCCATGGCTTTCCTGACACATAGGTTCCAGTGGATTCGAGTGGATGGGAGACTGAGCTGAACATTCCCAACTGGAACATCAGGTCCACAGCCCTCCCCAAGGCCAAGGTCACTGACTCAGGTCCCCACGGGCCACTTTCTTGTTTAAGGGAACTGCTGTTGGCCAGAGCCCTCAGCCGGCAGTGGGAAAAGTGCACCTTCAGGACAGCGAATGCTTAGCCTTCATCACTGCGCACCCTTTCTCATGAGAGTGGAAAGGCGAAAGTCATCGGGAGACCTAGCGTTTCTAACCTCGGGCACACGCTGGGCTTTCTGCAGCTAAGTCCTCATGTCCTTCTAAGAGAACCACCGAGGGCCAAGAGGTGTGATCCAAAGGGCGTGGGCATCCCCCTCCAGCCTCTGTCCTCCTCTGGCTCAGGGCTGCCCACATCCAGCTCTGCATCCTGGATTAAGTCACTCTGCAGCGGTGTCCTTACCACTGAAAATCTTCAATATCTGGTTCAAGATGGCAGACCCCTCAGTCAGATTTCTCTCTCCAAAAT
Organism: Bos javanicus; assembly: GCF_032452875.1. Classification (NCBI taxonomy): domain Eukaryota; kingdom Metazoa; phylum Chordata; class Mammalia; order Artiodactyla; family Bovidae; genus Bos; species Bos javanicus. The sequence continues at coordinate 116,840,180 of NC_083870.1, forward strand.
TCCCATGGAGAATAATGGAATGAATGTAAGAAGAGTGCAGAGAGGTGGATCAACACTGGGAAACCAGGAAGGTTGATATTCACAGATGAGAAACTTCAGGGCGCATCTTTAAGGAATGAAGTTGATGACTGGATGGAAAAATGGACGGATCGGTGTAACTGCACATACATTGGAAAACCTTCCCTGGGAAGAAAGTGAGGGCCTCCTTGCAGAGGCCGCCAGAGAGCCTCAAGCGCAGCGGTCCCAGGCCTGGAGGGTGCAAGGCGGCAGGAAGCTGGGAGAAGCGAGGTAGGAGCAGCTTCCACTGCTGGAAGCAGATGACTCCAAGGAGAAGCATTATGTGCCGGAGTCCAGCCCCAGTGGATCCAGGGAATTCGAAGGGGAGAGGGCTTCGGGGATCAGGAAACAACAGCTTATTTAAATGTTAATTAAAGATATGAAGAGTGGTTAAATAAGGATAGCTCAGTGAGAAAATTTAGTGGAGAAAAGAGGCTGAATAATTCAGCCAGAAGGTGAGAGAAAGAACAACATGGGGAGACCAAGTTTTGGTGAACAAGGCCCGCACTTTATTTTCCAAAGTAGTTTTTATACCTTAAGTTGTGCATAGAGGATAATGGGGGAAGGGGTAGAGTCATGCAGTAAGCCAGGCTTTCTGCAAACTTATCATATGCGAAAGTTTAGGTGATTTGCATTATCTTCTGGCCCGGAGGCCTGTTAACATTTTAAGACCCTTTCTTCAGAAAACTTATTTTTCTCTAAAGGTGATTAGTCAGGCGCCACCCTCCAAAAGCATTAGATAAAGTTGCATTCCTATAGGGCAAAGGTGTGGTGGGCTAAAACAAGAAACAGAATTAACTCAAGGGTCCAAGGTTACAAACATTAAAGCTACTACTTACATTTCTATACACCAATTATATCAATCAATGCACTGCCAGGGACACAGCAGGTAAGGGATATGGAGACTTAGCAGCAAACATTGGCCCAAGTGAAAAACCCTTCACCAATACCATTTCTAATCAATCTTTTAACTGCTCAAAGGAATCTGTATTTAGACAGTTTAGAACATCTCATGCCTCTCACAGCTGGGAGGCTCTGAACAATCACATGTGGCCAGAAAAACCTACTCAGGCAGGCTAGAGGACTTCCAAAGGAGTTTGTAGGTTGAAATACTATCACACCCAGGAACTTTATTAACTGGAACTGTAAGTTAACTCTTTTTCAGAGAGAGGTAGTGGGGGACAGCCCCCCGTAAAGTCAGAGGTGTAGGTGAGAGCACAAAGCAGAAAGTAGGCAGACTCTGGTTTTGGGGGTAGATGCTCGAGAATTTCCAGGGGGACTCTTGAGGCTCGATCCCGCCTTTGCGTATGCCGAGCCTCCTTCCTCATGACCTTTGCCACGGGTGGAGTTCCTCACGCTGGCTACTGGCAATTATGTTTCTCTGCACCACAGCCTCCAGCAGAACCCGGCCTCTTCCTCCCACTGTCCACTGGGTCTGTGTTTAGACACAAAGGCCCTGAAGTCAGAGCAGCCATCTCGGCAGGAGGACCAGCAGTGGGGCAGTTAGTGGACCGGGAGCTGGAGGTGTTAGCTGGGGGCCCCTTGGCCTGAAACACGGGCTGGTCTCCCCATAGTTGGCCGCACTGCCATCCTTCACCTGTGAGCAGAGATGGGCCCAGTGGACGTAAGGAGGCTGAGGCACAGGGAGGAATGTCTTTGGAGACTGTGATGGTCATCCCAGAGGCAAAGGTTCTTGTCCTGGGCCTCCTGGTTGCCAGCTTTGTGACTTTGGGGCCTCAGTTTCCTCATCTGTAAAACAGGTCTGATCTCAGCACTTGACAAATGGGGATTTGGTGAGGACTCTGTGTGGTGGTGGGCTTCTCAGATGGCGCTGGTGGTAAAGAACCTGCCTGCTAATCTCGGAGACTTAAGAGGCACAGGTTCAATCCCTGGGTGGGGAAGATCCCCTGGAGGAGGGCATAGCAACCCACTCCAGTATTCTTGCCTGGGGAATCCCAGGGACAGAGGGGTCTGGAGAGCTACATGCAGTCCATAGGCTCAAAGAGTTGGAGATGACTGAGGCGACTTAGCACACTTGCATGCTGTGTGGCTGTATTTATAAAGCAAATACCCGAAACTGTTTCCCCTGGACCGCATCTGGGCACTAAGAACTCGACAGAGGTAGATGGTCAAGCAAGACTTGTTGACTTCATCTGAGTTGTTTGCTATAATCATCTGATGCTGCAAAACAAAGCCCCCAACACTCAGGATCTGAAAACAAGGATAAACTGTGTTCTCACATGGTTTCATGTGGATCAGGAATCCAGAAACAGCTTTGCTCTCCTGTGAGGTTGCAAAGGCAGGTGTCAGCTAGGATTACGGTCACTGAAGGCTGGACTGGGGCTGAAGGACTCACTTCCAAGGTGGCTCCTTTGTGCGGTTAACAATTGGGTGCTGGCTGTTGAGAGAGGGCTCATCTTTCTCTGTGCTGGTCTCTGTGTGGCTTGGGTTTCCTCATATAATGGTGTCTGGAGTTCAGAGATGAACATCCTGACATTGAGAGAGAGAGAGAGAGAGAGAAGGAGGGGGAGAAAGAGGGGGGTGGAAAGGAGGAGGAGAAATAGAAGTTTGGGGAGACAGGACAATGTGGTATCTCTTTTCTTATGAGTTACTGTGCATGCTCAGTCGCTCAGCCATGTCCCACTCTTTGTGATGCCATGGACTGTAGCCCACCAGGCTCTTCCACCCATGGGGTTTCCAGGCAAGAAGACTGGAGTGGGTTGCCATTTCCTACTGCAGGGGATCTTCCCCACCCAGGGTTGGAATCCACGTCTCTTACGTCTCCTGCATTGGCAGACAGATTCTTTACCACTGAGCCACTTGGGAAGCCTGTGACTTCACATTCCCTGTGACTCAGCGTAGGAAATCACTTATCGTCAGAATCTGTCAGACGGCACCGCTCAGGATGGTCACAAGTCCCTGCCCAGACCTGAGGGGAGAAACTAGAGCCCACCTCTCAGTAGAAGGGCCCCAGTCACACTGAGAAAGGGTGTGTGGAATGAAATAAATATGCATGAATATTAACGTGTCTTTGGGACACATGCACTGATGCGTTACTGCTCTTCTTATTAGAAATTGAGGGCGCAGCTCACACCCCTCTTTTGTCAAAAACTGCTGGCAGTCAGAAACCAATCTTGTCTGCCCCATGTGTGAACAGAGGTGGACCTGCCTTGCCAAACTCCTAGCTTGATAAAGACTGTCTGGAAATGTTCACAAGAACAAAACCTTGGCTGGGCTCCTGAGGCAGCGTGACAAGCAGATACAGCAAAGACCAATTCAAGAGTTTATAAAACTTATATCACATTGCAAATTCCTTGCACTTAATAAAAACCTGGCCATGGGGATTAATGGCATATTTGCCTGTGATCTATGGCTTTGAGGGGGGTGGAAACCCAGGCTCCAGGAATGTGTGGACGGAATCTCCCTCTCTCAGATTTACGGTCTTTACTTGTCTCAAGTCTCTGACCCCAGACAATCCCTAACTCTCGACACATCACTTTGCCTCCTTCTTCCTGGAGAAGGTAGAAGCAAACATGTGGAGCGCTCTCGCTTGCATCGTCATTTCCACTTGTCCTCTTTTATCCCGCCCACCTCCTTTCCCGGTACGCTGGGGAAGGGCCCCTGTTCTGACTGTAGGCAGCCTCTTTGGAGCCCATCCGACCTCTCCATTCTCAGCATCATTTCATATTGATTTTCATCCTCTGCTGTATCGCCAGCATGTCATTCTCATTGTCTTCTTTTAATCATTTCACGCCACTCTCATCTTTAAAAGCACCCCCAAGATCACCACCACCACCAAAGAAAACCACCTCCAGTACAAACAATCCTTTACGCACACTTGTTTTATTCTGGGTTCTCTCAGAAACAAAGCCAGTAGTATATATTGATTTATAGATATATAGTTATGAGAAAATGGGGATGGTGAGTGACAACGATCTGGGCAAGTTTACTTGTAAACAGAGCAGAAAGACAAGATAGTAACTGCAGGGCAACAAAGGTGGGGAATATAATGTGATGATTAATGTTATGAGCTGGTTTGAGCAACAGGTTGCCCAGATGTCTAGTTAAATATTATTCCTGGGTGTGTCTGTGGGGATTTTTCTGGATGAGATTAATGTACATAACAGGGAATTGCACGTGGGGCTCTGGTTATGGAGGCTGTTGCTGTTGCTATTCAGTTGCCCAGTTGTGTCTGACTCTTTGCAACCCAAGCATGCCAGCCTCCCTGTCCATCACCGTCTCCCAGTGTTTGCCCAGGTTCTGTTCATTGTATCAGTGATGCCATCCAGCCATCTCCTCCTCTGACGCCCTCTTCTCCTTCTGCCCTCAGTCTTTCCCAGCATCAAGGACTCTTCCAATGAGTCACCTGTTCACATCAGATGGCTATAATACTTCAGCTTCAGCATCAGTCCTTCCAGTGAATATTCAGGGTTGATCTCCCTTAAGATTGACTGGTTTGATCTCCTTGCTATCCAAGGGACTTTCAGGAGTCTTCTCCAGCACCACAGTTTGAAGGCATCAATTCTTTGGCATTCTGCCTCCTTTATGATACAGCTCTTACAACCATTCATGACCACTGGGAAGACCACAGCCTTAACTATATCAAAGCCATGGCAAACCTAGACAGTGTGTTGAAAAGCAGAGACATTACTCTGCCAACAAAGGTCTGTATGGTCCGTATGGAGGCCGAGAAGGCCCCACATCTCAGTTGGCAAGTTGGAGTCACAGGAGAGCTGATGGCGTGAGTTCCAGTCTGAGCTTGAGTCCAAGGGCAGGAGAAGACCAGCAAGCCAGCCAGAGCTGAGTGCGTTCTCGCTTAAGCTGCCCTTTGGTTCAGGCTTTTGAGGAATCAGATGCAGCCTGCACACGCTGGGGAGGGCAATCTGCTCTACTCTGTCCATGGAGTCAAAAGTCCTCCTTTCTTGGGATGGGGAGTCCAGATTCTAGGGTGAGAAAAGCCCTTACCTTTTCTCAAACTTGGACTTCAGGAGCTGCCCAAATATTAAACCTTCCTAGTAGCTGATGATCACAGGAGATGAAGCTTGTGGACTTGGGGCCCCCCGTGTGCTATGGAGCTCCACCAAGATCCTGTCCACGTGTGGGGGTCTAGATGGAAGGTTTACTCCAAGATGCTTTTGTTCATCTTGGTGTCTAAACATTGCCAGAGTATGGAACCACTAAATAAAAAATCCAGTCTTTGTTGTAAAGAGAAAGAACACCTTGTCTTCTCGAAAGCCCTAGGGACTGGGAGTTCGGTTGGAGAAGGTACTGATTAGTCAAGAAAGCCCCTCTGCTCCTCCTCCTGTCTGTCTCACCTGTCTGTCTGTCTCTGTCTTATGTGTCTATGTGTCTTATACATCTGTCTTAAATGTCTGTGTGTCTATTATCCAGCACTTTCATTGATGACTTGGCATGATAGAGTTCTTGGGTTGACCCATGACCTTGACCTCCACTTCTAGCTCTAAACCCAGAACCAAAGATGTAAATCAGAAAAAGGCCGAGATCCGCCTTCACTCTTGCCTTCAAATGTCTGTGGCTTTATTTTGTATGATTTTGTCTGACCAACCCTCCTGGTTTATTGAGTGTAACTGATATTTCATTTTCTCACCAACTTTTGAAGTTGATTTGAGTTGTATTTTTACTTTCACAAACATTGAAAGGTAATAGATGGGAAGAAAATCACAGTTTAAAAGAATTCACTCTAGTCTGCATGTATGCCCACAGACCCCCTGACTCCTAGCCTGTGTTCTCTGGACTATTTCTGCACCACACATGAAGCTGGGGGAAGCGGAATACCAGTTTGTTTACTGTAGTTTCAGACTGGATAGCTGCTGGCTTTCTGGTCTTTAGTTTCCCTAAAGAACACCCAAATCTTACTTTAATCCCCCAGCCTGGTCTTTTCTCCTGGGAAAATCGTCTGTACTCTGCTCACATTTTCCCTCTCGTGGGAACTCCCTGAAGACACACATGAGCTTCTAATTTCTATGTCGAATGTACTTATTGTTTCCACACTCAGCTTCCTTTTGTACACCAGATTCCTGTGGTGTGGGAAGAGACAGCTGCTGTTGCCTGGTGTAGGGTCTGTTGAGTCATAGGGTTTCTAGGGAAGACAACGCTTAAAACGCAATTGTGTTAATTGTCTTCCTTCACAAACTCTAAGAGCCTCTTGAAAACTCAATAACTTTTAAGATCATTTTGTAAGACCTAAAGAGAAACACAGTAGAAAATAGAATATCAGAAAATATATAGTCTTTCTAAGTAAATACAGGCTTCAAAATAAAGCCAAGAAGCTTGGCAATCCCTGTTCATGTCTCGCCAAACTCTAACCAGTTGAATTTTATTGGTTTTAGATGTTCTAGAAACTCAGGAAGTGACAGGCTTGCTCATCTCTCACTTTTACAAGGAACTTTTATAAGGGAGATCTTGAACCCAGGAGTCTTATGATGCGCTTGAAATTTGTCAGAGATCCCCAAGGGCCCTGGAAAACTGTGGTCAGAGGCCTTTGGGTGTGGGGACAACAGGCCTGGGAGTCATATCTGAGGGGCACAAAGGCAGGAACGAGCCACTCTGGGAGGGCCCAGGCCTTCAGTCCCATGTGCTGGCTTCTCTGGTTGCTGAAGGACCCACCCAGGAACCCATAGAAAGGGCGAGAGGGAATGAGTCAGGGACACTCCAGAGCCCTGGGCTCCGGGACGGGAGTGTGAGGACCTCACTCAGGTGGCATCTCCCTCTACCACCTGGTCACCGACTGTGACCTCCGTGTTGCCAGTTTTTAACGTGGCTCTTCTGCTGAGTTTGCAGTGGTGTCTCGCAGGGTTTTCACGCTTGTTTCCTTGATGGCTGGAGGTGCTACTGACGTTGGACACCTTTTCATGCGCTGTTGGCCGCGCAGATTGTACCTTCTTTTGTAAAACGTCTGCTCAAAGTGTTCAGCTCATAGCCTACTGGATTGCTGACCTTCTGGTTACTAATCGTAAGATTTCTTTATTTGTTCTGGAAATAAGTCCTCTGCCAAGTACATTTTGAGACTATTCTCTCCAAGTCTCTGACTTGCCTTTTTATTTTCCTAAAAGTCTTCCAGTGACTTTTAATTTTGATGAATTCAACTAACCGAACTTTTCCTCTTGTGATGAATGCTTTTTGAGTGAGTCCTATGTAAAAAATTTTTGCCTACTTTGTTGAAGATTTTCTATTTTTTCTTCTAGAAGCTTTGCAGTTTTGGCTTTCATGTATATATCTTTGGCCTTTCATATCAGATTTTGTATATGCTCTGAGGTAAGAGTCAAGGTTAATCTTTCACCATAAGGACATCAAACTGTTCCAGGACCATTTGTTGAAAAGATCACGCTTTTCTCATTGACTTATCTAGCTACTTGTCAAAAATCAGTTGACCCCAAATGTCCGGGCCTATTTCTGCTCTCCTTTCGTTCTATTCATTGTTACGGATACACTTACCCGAGTACCACTGTGTCTTTACCACTGTAGCTGTGTAGGAAGCCTTTAAATTATGCAGTGTAAGTCTTCAACTTTCGATTTTTCAAAATTGTTTTGGCACTTCTGGTATATTTGCGTCTCCATAATAATTTGAAAATAAACTTGTCAATTCCCACCAAAAAGCCTGGTGAGATTTTGATTGAGATTCTGTGAAATCTATAAACTTGACAAATCTGAGGGGACCGGAGCCTTTAATTTAGGAGCATGCTACGACTTAAGTCTTTTCAAAATTTTCTCAACAATGTCTTATAGTTTTCAGTGTACAGATCTTATATTTTCTTAAAATAATTCCCAGGTATTTCAAGATTTTGCCTGATAGTGTACATGGTATTTTTATTTTCCTTTTCTGTTGCTGTTATTACTATATAGAAATATTTACTTATATCCTGCACCCTTGCTGCATTCACTGATTAGTTTTAGTGGCTTTTTTGGGTAGAATTCTTGGGAGTTTCCATGTATATAGTCATGTCTTCTATGGGGGGAAAATACTATTTAACTTCGTCTTTTTCTGTGTGTGTGTGTGCTAAGTCACCTCAGTTGTGTCTGACTCTTTGTGACCCTATGGACTGTAGATTTCCAGTCTCCTCTGTCCACTGGATTCTCCAGTCAAGAGAACGAGTGGGTTGCCATGCCTCCCTCCAGGGGATCTTCCCAACCCAGGGATCGAACCTGCATCTCCCACACTTGAAGCAGATTCTTCTCCGCTGAGCCACTGGGAAAGCACACTACCTTTCCCGCTTACATGTATTCAGTTGGCCCAAAAGTTCTTCCAGGTCTTTTTGTAATATCTTATGGAAAAACCCAAAGGAACATTTTGGCCAACACAACATTGTAGTTTTTTTCCCTCTCTCATCTTAATGCACCGGACAGAGACTATGGAAGTATTGAACAGAAATGGTTGGAGTGGAAATCCTTACCTTGTTTCTGCTCATACAGGGAAAGTAGTTGGTCTTTCACTATTAGATATAGTGCTAGCTGTAAATATTTTCACAGATGCTCTTTACTGGATTGATAAAATCATCTTCTATTTTTAGTTTACTGATAATTTCTATCAACAATGGACTGAATTGTGTCAAGCTTTTTTGCCTATATTTATTGTGTTGATCATATGTGTTTTGGTGAAGGAAATGGCAACCCACTCCAGTATTCTTGCCTAGAGAATCCTGTGGGCAGAGGAGCCTGGTGGGCTGCTGTCCATAGAGTCGCACAGAGTCGGACACAACTGAAGCGACTTAGCACGCATGCACGCATTGGAGAAGGAAATGGCAACCCACTCCAGTGTTCTTGCCTGGAGAATCCCAGGGACAGAGGAGCCTGGTGGGCTGCCATCTATGGGGTTGCACAGAGTCGGACACGACTGAAGCGACTTGGCAGCAGCATCATCATATGTGTTTATTCCTACTTTGTTCTATTAAAGTGATGAATTATACTGATTCATATTAGAATATTAAACCAAGCATTCCTGATCTCTTGGTCATGATATATTATCCTTTTATATGTATTGCTATGTTTTGTTTAATGACATTTTATTAATATTAAGAATTTTTGCTTCTATGTTTATGAGGGATATTCTGTAGTATATCCTTGTAATGTCTTTGCATAGGATTCATGTTGGGATTATGCTGGTTCATAAAAGGCTTCATGTTCCTTCCTCTTATGAATTTATGTAGAATTATTATAATTTCTTCCTTAAGTGTTTTACTTATAAATGTACAGCTTAGCATTCAATCTAAGATCATGGCATCTGGTCTCATCACATCATGGCAAATAGAAGGGGAAAAAGTGGAAGCAGTGACAGACTTTATTTTCTTGGGCTCCAAAATCACTACAGACAGTGACTGCAGCCATGAAATTAAAAGGCACTTGCTCCTGGGAAGGAAAGCTATGACCAACCTAGACAGCATATTAAGAAGCAGAGGCATCACTTTGCTGACAAAGGTCTGTCTAGTCAAAGCTATGGTTTTTCCAGCGGTCATGTACAGATGTGAGAGTTAGACCCAAGGCTGAGCAGCAAAGAATTGATGATTTTGACTTGTGGTGCTGGAAAAGACTCTTGAGAGTCCCTTGGAATGCAAGGAGATCAAACCATTCGATCCTAAAGGAAATCAAGGCTGAATATTCATTGGAAGGACTGATGCTGAAGCTGAAGCTCCAATAATCGGACCACCTGATGTGAAGGGCTGACCTATTGGGAAAGATGCTGAAGCTGGAAAAGACTGAAGGTGAAAGGAGAAGGGTGGCAGAATATAAGATGGTTAGAGAGCATCACCAACTCAATGGACTTGAATCTGACCATACTCTAGGAGACAGTGAAGGACAGGGAAGCCTGGCACTCTGCAGTCCATCTGGCCGCAAAGAGTCAGACACGACTTAGTGACTGAACAGCAACAAGTATTCAATCTAAGACTCAAGGGAGCTGCTGTAAATACACATAGCTGATGCTTTTTCTGTACACAGCTGCCTCCCCACCAGCACCTGAACAGTAGATTCTGGCCACTTCGTCTTGCCCTGATTCTGACCTCTTACTTCTCAACCCAGCAAGACCACCATGGTCAGGTCTTCCTCTCAGCACCGTGGTCAAATGTGCTCATCCACAGGCAGAAAACTAGGGCGACTCTAGAGCTTACTTTATTTATCTTCTATCAGAGATTTGAACCCTACACTGCCCAGCATTTGCTACTTAAAAGCAATTGTTTCATGTATTTTGATCAAGTGTTAGTAGCTCAGTCATGTCTGACTTTCTGTGACCCATGGACCATAGCCCGCCAGGCTCCTCTCTCCATGAAATTCTCCAGGCAAGAATACTGGAGCAGGTAGCCATTCCCATCTCCAGGGGATCTTCCTCACCCAGGGATCAAACCCAGGTCTCTTGCATTGCAGGCAGATTCTCTGCTGTCTGACCTACCAGGGAAGCCTTAGCTTTACGGTGGGAAGGTAAGTTTGGCACCAGTTACTTTACTGACGGGTTAGTTCTGTACCGGCAGAGTTGAGCTGTTTTGACAAAGACTGTCTGGGCCCTCGAGCCCAGGATATTTACTATCTGGCCCTTTACAAAGTTTGCAGACCTCTGGAGTAGATGATGCAGGAGCATTACCAGAGCGTTACTGCAAATTCATATTATGACAACTGTTAGCTTTCAGCATTAACTTCAGTCTTTTCCGAGAACTGGAAGGTTTCTGTTGGTCATCATCTCTGTTGCAAGATGAGCCATTTCAGCTCATGGACTTTATATAAATGTGATAGGCCCCGTAGTCTTCACACGAACGCCCACGAGACAGATTGCACACCGCAGCCGCTCAGTGAGGGAAGCAGGAGGCTTCACAGTCCTCTTGTTTCCTCGCCAACGACCGGGTTTGACCTCAGCTACTGACAGCGAGAAGCATGTGCTGAGTCCTGGGGACAAGCTGTGGGTTTTCTGTCTTGTTTAGAGACAGCACGGTGCTCTTCCCGGCCCTGTTCAGGGTGTTCATGTGGTTGAGTCACTGTGTTACAGAACCAGGAGTCATCTTTCCCACACCGTGCAAGACCAGCGTGTGTGTGGGTAACACGTTAGTCATGACCGGCGGGCCCCATAGGCAGATTCCACTTAAACTATCAAAAGTTATATATCCTTCCTCTTCATTCTTACTCTGATATTCTGTGTGAGTTAGTATGAGTTGAAATCTGAGTTGTTCTTTTTAAATGAGCAATTCCATTTTTATTCACAGTATAGTTGTACTGTGATGAATAATCATCTACAACTCATGAGAGAAATGTTTCCGAAAGCTGTGGGTTACCTACCAATGTCTAATTCTTTAAACAATTGTATCTTATATTGACTTTATGTTGGGGTATAGTTGATTTACCATGTTGCGTTAGTTTCAGTCCATGGAATTCTCCAGGCCAGAATGTGGAGTGGGTAGCCGTTCCCTTCTCCAGGGGATCTCCAGGGGATCGAACCCAGGTCTCCCACATTGCAGGCGGATCCTTTACCAGCTGAGCCAGCAGGTGTCAAGCAAAGTGATTCAGATATAGATATATGTGTGTGCGTGTATGTATATGCATGTATATATATGTACATGTATATATATACACACATATATACATATCCATATATAGCCATTGTTTTTCAGATTCTTTTCCTATAGAGGTTATTACAAAGAATTGAGTAGAGTTCCTTGTGCTCTGTAGCAGGTCCTAATTTATCCCTCCCCCCCACCCCCATGCACATTTCCCGTAATCAGTCCTGGCCCTGGGATTTCTTTGGAAGGAATGATGCTAAAGCTGAAACTCCAGTACTCTGGCTACCTCTTGCAAAGAGTTGACTCATTGGAAAAGACTCTGATGCTGGGAGGGATTGGGGGCAGGAGGAGAAGGGGATGACAGAGGATGAGATGGCTGGATGGCATCACTGACTCGATGGACATGAGTCTCAGTGAACTCCGGGTGATGGACAGGGAGGCCTGGCGTGCTGCGATTCATGGTGTTGCAAAGGGTCAGACACGACTGAGCGACTGAACTGATACTGAACCATAGGTTTGTTTTCTATGTCTGTGAGTCTATTTTTGTGTTGTAAACAAGTTCATTTGGACCATTTTTTAAGATTCCACATATTAGTGATATTTGAGTTGTTCTTACGACTATATTTGCTGGGGTTCTTTATTGATAATCTTTACCAAGTGCTAAAGCACTCTAATCACTGTGTGAGAAAATACACATTTTCTCAGTGTAAGAGTTTAGTAGGAACTCCCAAGCTCTGGGCTCACGGCCGGGCTGTGTGCTAAGCACCCACACAGACTGCCTTGTGCAACCTTGACAACCGCTTTGGGATGCAGCATGCATGTCCCTGGTTTACAGATGAGAAAATCAAGGCTCAGAGGCTGCAGAGGAAACACCACCGCCCGAGCCCTTAACCCTCTCCATGGATCCCCGCATGTGTTTTCTGTCTTTCCATGGTTCTTTTGCTGACAGCTGGCATCGCAGGAAGATTCCAGAATGAACAAAGGTGAAATAAGGAAGTGAGTTCACTGACTCACAAGGCATCTTCCATGCTGACCACTCACCAGAACTCTGAGGAGGCAGAAGAACCTTCTAGAACCACATGGAGACTCAAGCAGAAGCTTTTAAGCCTATTAGTTATTCCTTAGAACTGCGAGCTCTAGCTTCATATTGGGCAAAAGAAAGTGAAAAGAACATTCTTAAGTACCTACACTGACTTCCGGAAAACACTTAGACAGACAGAGATCAGGAGCAGGAAGGCAGCGAGGTCCCCAAACACAAATGTTTATGCTTACTCCTCTGACTTTTCTTTGCCACTGGAGGAACAAGTTGAATCACAGGGGCATCGGAAAGTAAACAGATCGGCTACCGGGCGTTTGCTGAAGTGAACGTGGAAACTCCTGAGAGGAGAGGGTGTGTGTGGCGAAGGTGGGGCTCCAGGGCGTCTGGGGACCAGGGTGCAGAATATCTGAGTCATAGCCCAAGCCACAGCATAAACTGTGGGGCTGGCCGTGTGGCGTCCACCCTTGGCTGGCAACTGTTGGAGGGTGTGTGTGTGTGCATGCGTGTGTTCGTATATGGATGTGTTTGTGCATGTTATATATGTTAAGCATGTGTGTGTGTGTGTATGTGTGCATGTTATGTCTGGTAAATGTTTGTGCATGTGTATGTTTGCAAAGAGTTGACTCATTGGAAAAGACCCTGATGCTGGGAAAGATTGAAGGCAGGAGGAGAAGGGGACGACAGAGGATGAGATGATTGGAGGGCATCACCGACTCCATGGACATGAGTTTGAGTAAGCTCCGGGAGTTGGTGATGGACAGGGAGGCCTGGTGTGCTGCAGTCCATGGGATTGCAAAGAGTCAGACACGACTGAGCAACTGAACTAAACAAATGTTTGTGTATGTGTGCATGTGTGGTGTGTGCGCTTGTGTATGCATGTATGTGTGTGCATGTTATGTGTTGAGCATGAATGTTTGTGTGTGTTTGCATGTTATGTATGATAAGCGTGTGCATATGTGTGCATGTGTGCATGTATTTGTGTATGTTGTTCATGTTATGTGTGACGTGTGTTTGTGTGTGTTTGTGTGTGTGCGCATGTTTGTGTGGTGTGTGTGTGTGCATGACTGCACAGGCAAAGCCACTCAGGCCGGGAGGGCTCTCTCCTCAGGGCTGAGGAAGGCGGTCCTGAGAGAACATCCCCCAGAGAATGAAGAAGAAACCTCTCCAGCTGCGCTGTCCCGAGGGCGCAGCGGTGACCGCGCACCAGGTCCTGCGTGGGTTACAGACGCAGGCCTGCACAGGAAGGTGTCTCTGTCTTGCTTTACTTGTTTCCAGAGCAGCTCATAGCCCCAGAGTGCGCATTTTCCCTGCCAACACAGTGCTGCCTGCATTTCTCTGACTGGCTCCCTGCTGAGGGGCCCTGAGCTTCTGTAGCCGGAATCAGAGACAGGTGCGAGGATGGAGAATGCCGGAGGGGTAGGAAACCTGTCCTCGCAGAGAACAAGGCCTTCCTCTGTCTTGGGAGCCTGTGACCCGCAGGGAGAAAGAGAAATGCCACCTTGTGGGCACATTTACACGTTCCAGGGCTGTAATCCCCGCTGACCTCACATGGCCCCGGCCCAGGGAACCTATCGACACTGTGAGACCTACGCCAGCTCGCCTCAGAGGCAGAGACAGGCTGGACACGGGGCCAGGGCAGCCCCTCCAGGTACAGGCTGGTGACCTGCACCCTGTCCCTTCCGGCTCCCGGGCAGGACCTGGCCCACTTAGTGCTTCCCCAGGGGTGCAAACTGGGAAACTTGAGGAATGGGACTGGCCAGCATGGGAGCCCCAAGTAAGGGCTGCAGAGTACAGGCCTTACAGGAAATAGGTCCTCAGACAATGAGTTCAGGGCCACTGGAGCCACTTGACAGGAAGAGGAGGATGGAGGTGGGGGTCTGAGGGGGAGGCCATGATCACATGGTCCCAAGAACCAGCAGGACAGATGGATGGCTGACTCCAGACCCACCTCCAGGCACCAGCTTCCTGAGTTAGCTTGAGTGGTCCTTGCAGAGAAAAGAGCCCTCTTTGATTAGCACGGCACTTTATTTGAATTTCACAATCAAACCAGTCAATCCTAATGGAAGCCAGCCCTGACTATTCATTGGAAGGACTGATGCTGAAGCTGAAGCTCCAATACTCTGGCCACATGATGCAAAGAGCCGACTCATTGAAAAAGACCCTGATGCTGGGAAAGATTGAGGGCAGGAGGAGAAGGGGATGACAGAGCATGAGAGGGTTGGATGGGATCACTGATGGCAATGGACATGAGTGTGAGCAAACTCAAGGAGACAGTGAAGGACAGGGGAGCCTGGTGTGCCGCAGTCCATGGGGTCGCAAAGGGTTGGACACGACTGAGCGACTGAACGACAAGCATCTCCACCTAGCAGGCAAGACTTATTATCTCACATTATAGGTGAGGAAGCTCTGAGGCTCAGAGCATGTAAGGAACTTGCAGGAGGCCACGGAGCCGGCCCACAGCGATGCCGGGAGCGGACCCCATGTCTGTCCTACGGTGATATCCCCTCTCATCTTGCCACCTTACATGATCACCTCTCTTCTTTAAGTACTTTCATTTTTCTTTTCTTGAAAATACAGATTTTATTTTTTTTATTCCATTTTTTGGCTGTGCTGAGTAGCCTGTGGGATCTTAGCTCTCCAACTTGGGATCAAACCCATATCCCTGCACTGATAGCAGGGAGTCTTACCCTCTGGCCTGCCGAGGAAGTCCCCCACCTCTTTTCTTGGGGGCACAACTTGACCCTCTTGGGATCTACAGGAGTTTCTTTGCTCTTGCGTCCATAGCTCCAACTCGTAGCCGGGGGATCTCCAAGGTCCTTAATTAAAATCACAGGGAGAATGATGTCCACAGCACTTGGCTGCTGGGAGCTCCCAGCACATGCTTTTCATCTGAGTGAAGAGATAAACAAGTGTCACACAGCACAGCCCCGCAGTGACGGAAGCAACAGGCTCACGGGGCATTTGAATCAGCTGCCAAGAGCCTGGCTGCCTGTGTGAGCACTTGGAGGTCAGCCTCAGTGCCAGAGGGATGTGTGGGCTCCAGGTGGGGGCTCAACGCCGAGCACCCAGCCTCTCTACTGGGCCACCTTCCTCGCTAGAAGCCCAGAGATCTGGCTGGACTCCAAAGAATTCTCCAGAAGTGAGAGGCCCCTCAGAGTGCTCCCCAGGCCTGGGATAACTCTATATTTCAGGTTTTTTTCCTTTCCCCTCCCCACTGAATCTGACTCCTTTCAGGACCCCCCTCAGTTTGTTTACCGAGCACCGATGATGTTCATGTTCTCTGCCAGTGGCCTCTAGCTCCAGGGTTCCAAGAGGATCCTCCCTCCCAAGAATCTTGTCCCCTAGGGTCATGCTTGCTGAAAACCCTCATCGGTCAGTGCTCACAGCCTCTCCACTCCCAGTTTCTACAATTGTCTCTCCTGAAAAATATTCCCTTTGTGTGTTCTGTCTTGCTGCTTCTGCCTTCAAGGCCTGCCTGATTATGTCTAACTTTTCCTTATCCATCACTTTTTTCAGTGAGATGTGATATTGCTGTTGTTCGGTCCCTAAGTCATGTCTGACTTTTTAACAGACCATGGACTGCAGCACACCAGGCTTCCCTGTCCTTCATTATCTCCTGGAATTGGCTTGAACTCATGTCCCTTGAGTTGATGATGCCATCAAACCATCAAACTCATCCTCTGTTGCCCCCTTCTCCTCTTGCCCAATGTTTTCCCAGCATCAGGGTCTTTTCCAAGGAGTTGGTGCTTCCTGACAGGTGGCCAAAGTGTTAGAGCTTCAGCTTCAGCATCAGTTCTTCCAATGAATTTATTATTATTCTGTCACTCAGTCATGTCCGACTCTTGGTGACCCCATGGACTGCAACACACCAGGCTTCCCTGTCGTTCACTATCTCCCAGAGCTTGCTCAAACTCATGTCCATTGAGTTGATGAGATCATCCAACCATCTCATCCTCTGTCACCCTCTTCTCCTGCCCTCAATCTTTCCCAGCATCAAGGTCTTTTCCAGTGAGTCGGCTCTTTGCATCAGGTGCTCAAAGTATTGAAACTTCAGCTTCAGCATCAGTCCTTCCAATAAATATTCAGGACTGATCTCCTTTAGGATTGACTGGTTTGCTCTCCTTGCAGTCCAAGGAACTCTCAAGAGTCTTCTCCAACACCACAGGTCAAAAGCATCAATTCTTCAGTGCTCAGCCTTCTCACATCTAGTGCTCACATCTATACATGACTACTGGAAAAACCAAAGCTTTGAGTGTACAGAATTTTGTGGCCAAGTGATGTGATGTCCCTGCTTTTTAAAATGCTATCTAGTCATAGCTTTTATTCCAAGGAGCAAGCATCTTTTAATTTCATGGCTACAGTCACCATCCACAGTGATTTTGGAGACCAAGAAAATGAAATCTGTCACTGTTTCCACTTTTCCCCATCTATTTACTATGATGTTATGGGGCCAGATCTTAATTTTTTTAATGTTGAGTCCTAAGCCAGCTTTTCCACTTTCCTTTTTCACCCTCATCAAGAGGCGCTTTAGTTCTTCTTTGATTTCTGCCATTAGGGTGGCATCATTTGCATATCTGAGGTTGTTATTTCTCTCGGCCATCTTGATTCCAGCTTTTGAGTCATCCAGCCTGGCATTTCACATAATGTACTTTGCACAGAAGTTATATAAGCTGGGTGGCAATATACAGCCTTGACATACTCTTTTCCCAATTTTGAACCAGCCTGTTGTTCCATTTCTGATTCTGTTTCTTGACCCGCATACAGTTTTCTCAAGAGGCAGGTAAGTTGGTCTGGTATTCCCATCTCTTTAAGAATTTTTCACGGTTGGTTGTGATCCACACAGTCAAAGGCTTTAGTGTAGTCAATGAAGTAGCTGCTTTTCTGGAGTTCCCTTGCTTTTTCTATGATCCAACAGATATTGAAAATTTGATCTCTGGTTCCTCTGCTCTTTCTAAATCCAGCTTGTGCAACTGGAAGGTCTCAGTTTATGTACTGTTGAAGCCTAGCTTGAAAGATTTTGGGCATTTCCTTCCTGGCATGTGAGACGAGCACAATTGTAGGGTAGTTTGAACATTCTCTGGCATTACCATTCTTCAGAATTGGAAATGAAAAGTGACATTTTCCACTCCTGTGGCCACTGCTGATTTTTTGGGATTTGTTGGCATATTGAGTGCAGCACTTTAACAGCATTATCTTTTAGGATTTTAAATAGCTCTGCTGGAATTCCATCACCTCCACTGGCTTTGTTTGCAGCATTACTTCCTCAAGCCCTCTTGACTTCACCCTGTAGGATGTCTGGCTCTAGGTGAATGGCCACACCATCGTGGTTACCCAGGTCATTAAGATCTTTTTTGTGCAGGTCTTCTGTGCATTTTGTCGCCCCTTCTTAGTAGCTTCTCTTTCTGTTAGGTCCTTGCTGTTTCTGTCCTTTATCGTGTCCATCTTTGCATGAAATACTCCCTTGGTATCTCCAATTTTCTTGAAGAGATATTCAGTCTTTCCCATTGTATTGTTTTCCTCTATTTGTTTGCATTGTTCAGTGTAGAAGATCTTCTTATCTCTCTTTTCTCTTCTCTAGAACTCTGGATTCAGTTGGGTATCTCTTTCGCTTTCTCCTTTGCCCTTCGCTTCTCTTCTTCTCTCAGCTCTTTGCAAGGCCTCCTCAGATGCCTTCTTCCATTTCTTTTTCTTGGGGATTGTTTTGGTCACCACCTCCTATACAATGTTATGAACCTGTGTCCATAGTTCTTCAGGCACTCTGTCCACCATATCTAATCCCTTGAATCCATTTCTCACCTCCATTGTATAATCATAAGGAATTTTATTTTGGTCATACCTGAATGATTTAGTGGTTTTCCATACTTTCTTCAATTTAAGCCTGAATTTTGCAATAAGGAGTTCATGATTTGAGCTCCACCAAAAAAAAAAAAAGAAGTCCTTTTCATCAGAGGGGACTGGAATGCACAAGTAGGAAGTCAAGAGATACTCTTGATACTTGTATCAAGAGATACAAGCCAGTTTGGCCTTGGAGTACAAAGTGAAGCAGAGCAAAGGCTAACAGAGTTTTGCCGAGAGAACACACTGGTCATAGCAAATGCCTTCCTTCAACCTCGCAAGAGATGTGACACAGCTTTGCGAGAAAAGCTCTGACCCTGGGGACTGAGACATTCCACCTCCCCCCGCTGCCGCCCCCTCCCTACCTTCCGGATCCTGTGACCTTGGCCAAGCTGCCTGACCTCACTGTGTCTCCATTGGTAGGACCACATGGCAGGACCAAACTCAGCTGGCTCTAAAGTAAAGTACATTAGTTCTCCATAAATACTAGTGTCCTGTCCACTTACTTCCTGGCTTGAAGGACTTCCTGAACTTTTAGGGAAGGGAGACCTTCCTTTCCATCTTAGAACAATTCCCAGGCAAGTGCCTGGCATGCAGTGGGCATCCTGGTGACCATCTCCCCTCCCACTGAGCAGTGGCATGAAGAAACATGAGAAGACTGGTCTCCAGCCCGCCAAGAACCCAGTTTGTTCAGGGCAGTGCCCACACAGCAATCCTAACCAGCTGTTTTGTGCCTCATTCTTTAGTATGAAAGGGAAGAACCAAGAAAAAAGTTAAGGAAAATCATCTACATGAAAACTGGATACCAAAATCAAATTTAAAAAAGGACTTGAAAGAATATCATTGAAACATGCATATTACCATATGTGAAACAGATCGCCAGTCCAGGTTCAATGAATGAGACAGGGCGCTCAGGGCCGGTGCACTGGGATGACCCAGAGGGATGGGATGGGGAGGGAGGTGGGACGGGGGTTCAGGATGGGGGACACATGTCCACCCATGGCTGATTCATGTCAATGTATGGCAAAACCCACTACAATATTGTAAAGTAATTAGCTTCCAATTAAAATAAATAATTTTTTTTTAAAGGAACCCAGAGAAAAACAAGGCTTGGCAGAATATCAAGTTTTATGATTCTATCACACTGAGAAAATGGGAAAGAGTGGAATTGGAGTAGGGTTAACAGCTGGTTCTCTCCGTTCTAGAGCCTCAGTAACAAGACAGTGTCTAGTGTTGGGTACCCATGATAAACATGGGAAAGAAAATTTTTTAGAAATTCAAGAAGAAATAGTTTTTTTTTAGGCTGGAAGCATGAACTGAGGGTGGAAAGTTTCGAGTGATGGGAAAATTAGTTTTTCTTCAATTCGTACAGCCCTGCTTGTTATCCTTCAATTATCTGAGTGTACCACCATACAAGAATCAAAATTCGGTTTTAAAAGTATGCTGGAAGAGAAGGCGGAGATTTGGGAAAAGGTTCTGGCCAGCTGAAATCAGATGCTGCCATGTGAGAACTTGGACCTCGTACAGACACAGAGAAGCCAGAAATTCTGATCTGCATTTGAAACATCATGATTTTAAGTGGTTCTCGATAATTTAAAAAAGACTTTAAAACACCATGAAGGCAAAAACAAGCACGCAGGCACGGTGTCTGCAGGCCACATGCGTCCTGGAAGTGCCCGAGATGCTCCTGGCTGTGATTCTCAGACATCATCTGTGTTAGTTTCCGGGGCTGCTGCAACGAACTATCAAAGACGTAGCAACCTACAACAACACGAACTTAACCTGCTACAGAGAGTTCTGGGACCAGAAGTCCAAAGTCAGCTTCACTGGACAGAAATCCAGGTGTCAGCAAGACTGGCTCCTGGAAGCTCTGAGGGCAGGATCTGTTTTCTTGCTGTTGCTCAGGCGCTCAGTCATGCCTGACTCTTGGACTGCTTGGACCCCATGGACTGCAGCATGCCAGGCCTCCCTGTCCCTCACCATCTCCTGAAGTTTACCCAAGTTCATGTTCACTGCATCAGTGATGCCGTCCAGCCATCTCATCCTCGGACACCTCTTCTTCTGCCCTCCATCTTTCCTAGCATCAGGGACTTTTCCAATAAGTCGTCTGTTTGCATCTGATGACCAAAATACTGGAGTTTCAGCTTCAGCATCAGTCCTTCCAGTGAATAGTCAGGGTTGATCTCCCTTAAGATCGACTGGTTTGATCTCTTTGCTGTCCAGGGGACTTTCAGGAGTCTTCTCCAGCACCAGAGTTCAAAGGCATCAGTTCTTTGGCATTCTGCCTTCTTTACGGTCCAGCTCTTAGAACCATACAAGACCACTAGGAAGACCATAGCCTTGACTATATGGATCTTTGTCAGCAGAGTAATATCTCCGATTTTCAATCTAAGGTAATCTCTTTCATTTCAAAAGCCTTAATTTAATCATATCTGCAAATTCCCTTTTACCACCTAAGGTAAGACTAACAGATTCTGGAGATAAGGATCTGGACATTTTGGAGAAGGCATTATTCAGGCTTTCAACCTGGGGGTCTCCACCACTGCTGGGTCTTGGGAACAATTTAACAGATCACAAATAACATTCTTAAAATAGAATATTAGTTATTGCTCACTCAGTCATGTCTGAGTCTTTGCAACGCCATGGACTATAGCCCACCAGGCTCCTCTGTCCATGGGCTTTCCCAGGCAAGAATACTGAAGCTGATCATCATTTCCTTCTCCAGGGGATTTCCTGAGTCAGGGATCGAACCTGCATCTCTTGCATCTTCTGAATTGGCAGGCAGGTTCTTTACTACTAGCACCACCTGGAAGCCCCAAAAATGGAACAAAATAGAAAAATCAACACACCTGGGAAGTCCAATCAACACCCTGCTGTGTATAAAATTGATAGACAGCAAGGTCCTAATGCACAGCAAACAGGTCTATATTCAATATCTTGTTATAACCTAAATGGAAAATGATCTGAAAGAGAATGCATATGTATATGTATAACCGAATCACTTTGTCGTACATCCAGCACTAACACAACATTGTAAATCAGCTATACGTCAATTAAATGTTTTTTAAGTATAGAACCGTCATAGGCACACACTTGGTACAGGTAAGTGCTGCCACGTGAAGCTCGTCTCGGTAATGCTGATACGAACACCTGCACAGCGCGTGTGTACACAGGGTCCCAAGGGCAGTCAGGCAGAAGCTGCAAAACCACTGGTGCAGGACCCCTGGTGACGGACGTGGCGTAGAGTGCGTGGTGAGAAGGTGGGAGGACGGGAGGGAGGCGATTTGCCTGTGCCTTCCACTGGCTGTGTGACTTTCTGTAAGTCAATTAACGTCTCGGAATTAGTTTCCCAGACTATTAAAAAAGGGGTAAAATCAGGGTTTTCTGAATATTAAATGAAAAAAAATAAGGTGAGAGTCTTTTGGAGATGCACAGCACTCCAGAACTGTGTAAGGGCTCATGCTGGAAGGCTATTGAATTGCCCTGAATGTTAAAGGTCCTAAGTTGTTGTTCATTCGCTAAATCGTGTCCGACTCTCTTGCAACCCCATGGACTGCAGCCTGCCAGTTTCCTCCATCCATGGGATTCTCCAGGTAAGAATATGGGAATGCATTGCCCTTCCTCCTCCAGAGGATCTTCCAAACCCAGAGATGGACCCCACATCTTCTGTGTCTCCTGCAGGGCATGTTAAGTACTTGCAATTACTGCCTGCTTCCACAAGATGGCACCCTTGAAACGCAGGGAGCTGGTCTCAGCTGGGCAGCAGCATCGTGGACTCTGACTTCAAACTTCAGGGTCAGGGTCTCTCTCGTTAGAATGGGAGTCTTCTGCAAATGGGGTTGGACTGTGCTGACTTCTCCCTACTAGTGGCAAATCCCTCCTGAACTGTCAGCTCTTTGCTGAACCAAGGAGACCCTTAGTGCCCTCTGTTCAGTTCAGTCCTGTTCAGTCGCTCAGTCGTGTCTGACTCTGTGACCCCATGGACTGCAGCACGCCAGGCCTCCCTGTCCATCACCATCTCCCGGAATTTATGCAAACTCATGTCCATTGAGTTGGTGATGCCATCCAACCATCTCATCCTCTGTCATCCCCTTCTCCTCCTGCCCTCAGTCTTTCCCAGCATCAGGGTCTTTTCCAGTGCCTCAGCTCTTTGCATCAGGTGGCCAAAGTGTTAGAGTTTCAGCTTCAATATCAGTCCTTCCACTGAATATCTAGGACTGATCTCCTTTGGGATGGACTGGTTGGATCTCCTTGCAGTCCCAGTGACTCTCAAGAGTCTTCTCCAACACGACAGTTCAAAAGCATCAATTCTTCGGCGCTCAGCTTTCTTTATGGTCCAACTCTCACATCCATACCTGACTACTGGAAAAATCATAGCTTTGACTACATGGACCTTTGAGTTGTTGCTAAATAAGGAAACAGGTCCTAAGTAAGGGATCCAGTGATCAAAGAATCCGCTGGAGGTTCCCACCCATTCAGTAAAACTTTCGTCGGGATTCCTTGTTGGGGATTCCTTGTTGGGTTGCAACATCCCTGTGCAGGGGGAGCAGGGATATAGACATGCGTGTCCTGTCCCTTGCAGAAGGGTGAGTAAGATGTTGTTGGACAGAGAAGGCAGGGCCGACGGCCCAGCAGTGCAAGGACAGGCCCTTCCTGCCGATGGAAAGGCGATGGGGCTGAAGGGGCACTTTCGCTGTCTCCAGGCTGATCCACTCCCCCTGGAGCAGCCGGGCCCTCCTCAACCACCCGGTTGCTCACACCAGGCTTTCAGCACGCTTGCCTCCCACCACCAAAGATGACGGCGCAGCAAAGCCTAGTCCCTGCACACAGAGTGACCCCTCTTTTTCTGTCCTTGCCTGCACTGCCAGCTATCTAGAAGATGATCCTCGCCTGGAATCCGCTCCTGTAGTTGCATACACAGCAGCCCCTTCCCTGATGGCTTCCTGGTTGCAAATTCCACATCTTCCTGCAGCTTTCTGGCTGTGATTTCCTAGCCTGGACGTCTCTGGTGGCTCAGAGAGTAGAATGTCTACCTACAGTGCAAGAGACCCGGGTTCGATCTCTGGGTCGGGAAGATCCCCTGGAGAAGGAAATGGGAACCCGCTCCAGTATTCTTGCCTGGGAAATTCCACGGACAGAGGAGCTACAGTCCACGGGGTCACAAAGAGTCGGACACGACTGAGCAACTAGCTAACACAAGGGAGCCTGGGACAGCATCCCTCTACCACTCCCTCCTGGGACCCTGGGTGTCCCTAGCTCTCCTGACTCCCATCCTAACTCTGGTCCTCCCCATGATCTCCCCCTGCCCCCTCTCCTCCCCAGCCTCCATCCTGGACACTGTCCTCCTTCTGCCAGCCACCTGGTTCAGTTCCCTTCACAGCTGCCCTGGGGGATGGGGGTGGCCCCAATGACCTGCCCCTCTGACCCGCCCCTCTGACCCAGCCTCTCACCCAACAGGGCCCTCATCTGTCCTTTGAGAGGTAGGACCAGCTCCCATCATGGGGTCTCCATGTACCCAGGCCTGGGGCTTTGGCCAGAGGGATGTCTGCTCAAGGTCATGACAAGGTGACAACCAAAAGAGGCAGAGGGCTTCCAGGGAATGACTCGCACTACAGATAAATGGACTTTCAGAAGGGAGGAGGCAGGAGTAATTCTTTCCTTGGGGCTGAACAAAGGTCCCCAAAGCGATGGAGTCTGGGCTGTGCCCTGCAGTAAGAGAACAATGGGAGATTTTTCAAGTAATGTGGATTTCACACACTTAACATTTAAAAGCAAAAAAGTCATCATTGGATCTTGATCACTGGAAGGGGAGCATGCAGGAGGGAGTATCTGGACACAGTAGCAGAATTTGCAGCATCTTTCTGGGCATCTACTTTAGGCAGGGCTCCTGGCTAAGTGCTCTCTGAAGACAGCTTCCTATGGTCATCATAGCAACCCCAGGGAACATCATTACCATGCCCATTTCACAGTGAAGGAAACTGAGGCTCAGAGGTGTGACTGAGTCCCCCAGGTCCTGCAGCCAGCCTGGGGGGAGAACGTGCCTGTCCTCCGTGTGCCCAGGGCTCACAGACTGACACAGGAGATCGCAGGAAAGCACCCTCGGGCTGACATTTGGCTGCGCTAGGCTCCTCCCGAGGCCACCGATCTCCTTTTCTCCTTTTTTAATGCCCCTGAATGCTGCTTAATTTAGCTGGAAAGTTCTTTATACGGCTGTGTACACAGAAGAGTGAAAATTTTAGCAACCAGCTGCAATGATTTTCCAAGGATAAAATGACAGTTAGCTTTACAAGGGCAGCTCTGGGAGGCCCCTCGCTTCCCTATTTCCTCAAATCCAAGCTCTATAATTAGAGAAAAATTCTAATGGTCCTTCCCCATGGAACGTTGTTGAGGGGAACCCCCGTCAACAGAGACCAGAGATGCTCTGTGGTTTGTGTGTGAAATGAATGGCCCAGACGACTAGAAAATGAAAAAAGCAGAGCCCTACAAACGCCCTTGCAGCCTGGTACATAGGGCATCCTGATATCCCTGGGTCTCCTTTGCTCAGACACCTGGGCCAGTCTGTCTTGAAGCTGCCAAATTCCTTCCCATCAGCCATGTTTGAAGCCACATCTCGGGGAGGGACCTGGGGCGGGGGAGGAAGGTTTGCAGATTCTGTGTTAATAAAGGCTCAGATGAACGAGAGGATCTGTCCTAGCAGCCGTGTGTCCAGACGGTTCTCATCCCCCCACCCCCCAACCACCATGGAAAGCATGAATCAGAAGCCGGCTGCTGGCTGGGCCACGGGGGCGCGGGGCCTGTGAGTCACAGGCCCGACTCTGCGGGAGCAGCCGCTCCCAGGCAGGTCCAGGGCATGGTCCTTCACTGCACATCCAGCTTCATGCAATACGTCCCAGGCTGATTGAGTGCAGGCTAGAAAGCACTTCTGACGTGACCTGCACTTCCTGTGGTCTTTTCCTCTGGCGATGGCCACACACATGTGGGTGGGGGTCGCCCCCGGGGGCACCAAGGGGTGCCGGCCCCCTTCTCCTCCCCGCCTGCCCCGGTTCAGCCGCTCTGCTGGTGGGAAGGAGACAGATGGAAGGCCTGCCCCCAAGGCCCTGGGCTCCCAGTGAAGGACCCGTGGGGTCTGAGCTTCTGCTCAGCCCTTTGTACATATTCTTGCCGTTGGTTCGACAACAGGACTCATCACTGGGGGCCCCACTTTACAGACCAGGAAACTGAGGAGCAGAGAGCTTCAGGCAGTTGACCCTGGTCACTCAGCCATTAGGGAGCAAGGCCAGGATTGGAACCGTGCGCTGCTGGCTTTACGGTCTACAGTCTGAATTCTGATCTTACCTCCCTCTTCTAACCCTTTTTAGCGGTAAAGATTTCACCTGTGATCCCTGGGTAGGGAAGATCCCCTGGAGAAGGAAATGGAAGCCCACTCCAGTCTTCTTGCCTGGAAAATCCCATGGACAGAGGAGCCTGGTGGGCTGCCTCCCATAGGGTTGCAAAAAAGTCGGACATGACTGAACGACTGAACGACAGCGTCGTGCAGGCCTCACAGTCTCCTGAAAGTGTCGCAGAGACCATGACAGGCCCTTACTAGGAGTCGATGAACCTGCTTCTATACTGCTGCTCTGCCATCTTACCAAGCTCCTTCTTGCCTGACTTGGCATAACATTCAGCCATCTCCTCTGCCTCGTGGAGAACTTGCTTCTGTCTCAGCAGAGTCTGGCTTTTAGTACGGCTTTTATACCAGGACAGACAGACAGCACAGCTTGACTACAGATAAGAGACAGAGGTCTATCTACAGTGGTCGGTTCAGAGGGCTCTTGAGCGCTGTGCTAAAACTCAGGGGTTTTATGAGGGAGTTATGAAAGACAGCCACTATTATAAAAGAAATCAGATACATTTGCAAGTAATTATTATCAACAAAGGTAATAACTTCTCCACCTTACCATTTCTGTCATTTTACCACACTCACTATTATCTACATCCCTTGACTAAATCTGAACGCTTAAGCACGTATGATGGTGTGGTGCTGTGTGTCTCCCCAGCTCTGTCTCAGTGACTCTGTATTAATAGCTTAAAATTGGACATGATGGAAGTATTGACACCTTGGAAACTGGCGAACACTGCAGATCAGGTGGTTTTGGGTTTTCCTGGAGAACCGGTCATTAAACACTTCTCAGCACCCCACTGGGGACATGTCTGCAGCATCTTTTACAACCATATTCATCTAAGTATACGTGGATAGTAAGACAAAGGCTAATCTAGAAAGCTGGACTTTAGAAAGTCTAATTAAAGACAAAGGTCCATACAGTCAAAGCTGTGGTTTTTCCAGTAGTCACGTACGAACGTAAGCCAAATAATTGATGCTTTTGAACTGTGGTGCTGGAGAAGACTCTTGAGAGTCCCTTGGACTGCAAGGACATCCAACCAGTCTATCCTAAAGGAAATCAGTCCTGGGTGTTCATTGGAAGGACTGATGTTGAAGCTGAAACTCCAATACTTTGGCCACCTGATGTGAAGAACTGATTCATTGGAAAAGACCCTGATGCTGGGAAAGACTGAAGTTAGGAGGAGAAGGGGATGACAGAGGATGAGATGGTTGGATGGCAACACCAACTCGATGGACATGAGTTTGAGCAATTTATCATGAGTCACCACCACTGCAGATGGTGACTGCAGCCATGAAATTAAAAGCCGCTTACTCCTTGGAAGGAAAGTTATGACCAAACTAGATAGCATATTCAAAAGCAGAGACATTACTTTGCCAACAAAGGTCTGTCTAGTCAAGGCTATGGTTTTTCCAGTGGTCATGTATGGATGTGAGAGTTGGACTGTGAAGAAGGCTGAGCGCTGAAGAATTGATGCTTTTGAACTGTGGTGTTGGAGAAGACTCTTGAGAGTCCCTTGGACTGTAAGGAGATCCAACCAGTCCATTCTGAAGGAGATCAGCCCTGGGATTTCTTTGGAAGGAATGATGCTAAAGCTGAAACTCCAGTACTTTGGCCACCTTATGCGAAGTGTTGACTCATTGGAAAAGACTCTGATGCTGGGAGGGATTGGGGGCAGGAGGAGAAGGGGACGACAGAGGATGAGATGGCTGGATGGCATCACTGACTCAATAGACGTGAGTCTGAGTGAACTCCGGGAGTTGGTGATGGACAGGGAGGCCTGGTGTGCTGAGATTCATGGGGTCGCAAAGAGTCGGACACAACTGAGCGACTGAACTGAACTAAACTGAGCTACTGAACAGCATCAACAACAACAAATTAATGATGATAGGTTTCTAAATGAAGGCTGGGGAGACCATCCTCAGAGCTGCAGTTTACCTGGAGAAGAGAGTGTCACACCCCCATGGCCTTGGATGAGGCTCAGGTCACACACAAACACCGTGTTCTCTCAAAGGCCCGCCCTTCCTCAGCGTAGATAAATCAGACCGGTCCTTACATCGTGCTCCCCGTGCAGACAGTGGACCTGGCTCTGGTAGTAGTTTGTAGTTTAGCCGCTAAGTCATGTCCGACTCTTGCAACCCCATGGACTGTAGCCCGCCAGGCTCCTCTGTCCATGGGATTCTCCAGGCAAGAATACTGGAGGGGGTTGCCATTTCCTTCTCCAACCTGGCTCTGGGGTTCTCCTTTTTAATTACTCCAAAGGAAATCACCAGTTGTTTCTCTGCAGGACCACCCAGAAAGGCTTCCTGCCCGCTTCTGGACATTGCCAGGCTCTCATCCTAAGGCCAGTTTGTGCAAACAGGGTGTGAGGATGGACATGGCAGACTGGAAAATGCAGAGAAGAGGCTTGGAAAGAAGAACAGAGTAACAGATGAAGATGGAGGGGGCCTTGCAGCTGGGAGAGAGAACCGTGGGCCAGGCCTCCTGGGGCCTGTTAAACCGAGCGTGAGAGGAAATTTTTTAAAGGAAATGGCTAGAAAATGGTATTCAGAGTTCTCTGAGGAGCCTTCTTTACAGTCTGGCTGTTTGGAGAAAGAGCCTAAATTGAACACGGCCTCATTTGGCACTCCCGGGCAGTCTTTAATGCAGAGAGTCCATGAGGGTCTTCACAGAGGGACGGGCTGACTGTCGGACCATCTGCCGGTGCAGGAAGGGAGCTGCCAAGGGGGTCAGGCAGAGACAGCGGCAACAGGAAGCTGAGGTCAGCGGACAGTCCCGGCCGCCCCGGACTTCCTTTGGGGTCACTTTGGAGAAGCCCAGACAACTCCTTTGAGATCAGAGAGTGTCCAGGTGTTTGAGCTCAGTCCTGATTCTCAGCAGCATGGGACGCTTCAGGCCACGGCCTTCAGAAAGCCTCCAAGCCACGTGTCTGGGTGCTCTCAAAGTTCGCTGAATACATGAGCTGGAAAGAGATGGAGAAGCAGGGTTTCCATGGTGGGAGACAAATAAAGAGCATCCACGCTGACCTGGCCAGGGAGTGGCCACCTTGATTGCTAAGCACACCAGGAGTCCCCGGGCCAGGCACTGGCTGGAACCAAAGGAAGGCGAGTGGGGCCCCGATCCGTGGTCCTGATGGTTCCGTGGGGCCAAGGCCAGCGGAGAAGCCCAGCGGCAGAGCCTACAGCTGTGACAAGGGACTGAGCCTGCAGCTGGAGAGTAGCTTGTTGTATCCGACTCTCTGAGGGCCCATGGACCGCAGCCCACCTGGCTCCTCTGTCCGTGGGATTTCCCAGGCAAGAATACTGGAGCAAGTCGCCATGTCCCTCTCCAGAGGCTGCAGAGGCTCTGACCAAATGGGGAGATGTTTTTTTCACCCACAGCCAGAGGGATGGATCCCAGGCTTGCCTTGTCCTCAAAGGCACCATGACTGCATTTTTCAGTCATGAAAAAGGTTCCACCTTTGACCTTGTAGGTCCATCTCTAGGGCTGATGAAAAAATCCTCTTTATGGCATTATTTGTAACAATGAAAAGTAGGAAATTCTGATATTTCCAGTAGTCAAGGGAGTCCAAAGTACTGGTCTGTTAGCCACTGTGAAGAACCAAATTTCTAAAACTATCTGATGATATAGGACAATTCTAATAATATGATAGTTGTCAAAAAAAAGTGATATACAGAAGGTCACGTGTGGCACACTCTTGTGAAATGCATAGAGAAAGAAAACTACTCCAGAAATCCTGAGGTGTTTTCCTTTGACTGCTTTGAAATAGGAGTGAGTCCTAGTTCCTTCTTTACATATTTTCTTCTATAAACCTCTTTTATATCTTCTGTATCCATTCCTCTGTTAATGGATATTTAGGTTGCTTCTGTGTCGGGCTTTTGTAAATTGTGCTGCAGTGAACATTGGGGTGAACATTTTTCAAGAGATGGGAACATCAGACCCCCTGATCTCCTGAGAAACCTGTATGCAGGTCAAGAAGTAACAGTTGGAACTGGACATGGAACAACAGACTGGTTCCAAATTGGAAAAGGAGCACGTCAAGGCTGTATACTGTCACCCTGCTTATTTAACTTCTATGAGGAGTAGATCGTGTGAAATACCAGAGTGGATGAAGCACAAGCTGGAATCAAGATGGACCAGGAAGCCTGGCGTGCAGCAGTCCTTGGGGTCACAAAGAGCCAGACACGACCGAGTGACTGAACTGAACTGAATATCGGGGTGCATGTATCTTTTTGAATTATGTTTTTTTTCAGGTTTATAAGAACCTACTGTATAGCACAGGGAACTCTACTCCAATGCTCTGCAGTGACCTAAATAGGAAAGAAATCCCAAAACAATAGCTGATTCACTTTTCTGTACAGCAGAAACTAACAGAACATTATGAAGCAACTATACTCCATATAAAAAATTTCTATTTAAAAAAAACTTTTATAAACAATAAAAATGAAGATTAAGTAGAGTCACGTGTCGGGTAAAGAGAGAAGTTTGGGAGGAAGGGCTTGGGCTCCCGAGGGAGGCTCCTGATAGAGACACTAATCAAAGCCACTTCTTTTCTAGACTTTCCCACACCCCTTTGGTAGGCCACCCCTAGGTTCTAAGGAAACTGGGAAAAGTCATACCCTAGAACTACGCCTCTGTAATTAAAAGCTGTCCCATACAGTTTAGTACAGAAACTTGGATCAGATAAAGGATAACCATTGGGCCAACATCACATGGAGGAATCAGGAAATGCAAGCCCCGACTTCTCCCCAAAGATTTAACCACAACATTTGTCATCGCTTCCCCCTGGAACCTTTTAAACTTGTGTGAATGGTGAACTCTGTCTCCCCAAAGACTCTGAGAGGAAGGAGAGGAATCTGTGTCCAGCAGGAAGTGGGGATTTGGCAGAAGAAGAGCAGCTAAGCAGACAGATTAGACTAAAAAGCTGAAGGATTCCCCTCGCGCTGTGGTGGCAAGGCTCTGGGAAGGGAACCCTGGGCGGGAGCTCACGGAGGGTCTTACCAAGCGATGAGGGCTGGCGCGGGGTGGAGGGTGCTGGGGAAGCTCTGAGACGTCTGTGACAGTCTTCAGAGGTAGAGGGGCCAGGCCGCATCTCGGGGACAGCCACATCTTGGGGACAGACACAAAACTGAAGGAGGTTTTCTCAAAGGGTCACCTGCCCTCCAAACATCTCCTTCACTGGATTGCCCCAGGGTCTGAAATATCCACTGTGGACAGTCCTTTGAATGAAGTCACCGGAGGCCCATGGACAGGCGGCTGTGTACCTGGAGGGTCACTCATCACCGTCTGGAGAGAGCAAACAGGCCTAGAGCTTCAGGGAGGACCAAGGGCAAGTTAGGGGAGCGTCAAGTGGGGCCTGGGGGAGACCGAGGCTGCCTAATAACCGTTCAGTGTTAGCCAGGTTATGCCTGCCGCCAAAGATAGCATTTGTGAGTCTAACCGTGTGTGGAAACTAGTTGTGAATTTTTCTAAAATTTTTCTGGTTTGATAGTTTTATTTTGTAGTACCTGCTCTTAAAATTCGGGCACTTGGAGAGATAGGAAGCAGTATGTCATCTTGTTTAAATTAACATTCATTCAAATTTCCCCTAATTACTAGTGAGACTGAATGTCTTTTCAAAAGTTTATTAGCCATGGGTATACTCTCAGTGTCATATCTTTTTGCCTTTTCATACTGCTTGTGAAGTTCTCAAGGCAAGAATCCTGAACTGGTTTGCTGTTGCCTTCTTCACTCTCCAACCAATCCATCCTAAAGGAGATCAGTCCTGAATATTCACTGGACAGACTGATGCTGAAGCTGAAGCTCCAATACTCTGGCCACCTGATGTGAAGAGCTGACTCACTGGAAAAAACCCTGATGCTGGGAAAGATTGAGGGCAGGAGGAGAAGGGGACAACAGGAGGATGAGATGGCTGAATGGCATCACCGACTCAATGGACATGAGTCTGAGCAAACTCTGGGAGTTGGTGAAGGACAGGGAAGCCTGGAGTGCTGCAGACCATGGGGTCGCAAAGAGTCGGACACGACTGAGTGACTGAATTGAACTGACCTATCTATCTCTGTCTATCTATCTATCAGTCTTAGGCTTCTCATGTGGCTCAGCAAGTAGAGTCCGCCTGCAATGCAGGAGAGATGGGTTCGATCCCTGGGTTGGAAAGATCCCCTGGAGAAGGGCAAGGCAACCCACTCCAGTATTCTTGCCTGGAAAATCACTTGGACAGAGAAACTTGATGGGCTACAGTCCATGGGCTGGTGAAAGTTGGACATGACTTAGGGACAAAATCACCACAATCTATCTTTCTTTCATTCTTTCCTCCTTCCTTTCTTTCTGTTTTTTTTTTTTTTCTTATGATTTGCTCCTTTATCCTGAAGTTATGATGTTTCCTACAGTCTCTTTTAAATTTTTTAAGTTGCATTTGTCACATTTAAGTCTTTAATCCAATCAAATAGCCACTTGTCACTGCTCCACTTTCTAGGTGGCCTATTCCTTTCTTACTGTTCTGTAAACATCACCATGATCGTAGCTCAAGTTTCTGTATGTGTATGTGTGGGATCTTTCTTAGATCTTGGCTCTGTCCCATTGGCATATTTGTGTTTCCCTGAGCCACCACCTCACTGTTCCTGGTTTCTACTTTTCCAATTGTTTACCTCTTATAATTTTTCTTTTGTTATTTCAATGTCTGGGACGCTCAGTAAAATGACAAATAGAAACTGTGAGAGCAGGAGAGTATTTTTTTTTCATCCAACATTTAAGAGCATTACAGAGCATATCCCCATGGTTTTAGTGTTTGCTGTGGGGTTGCTGTGGCTTGCAGTGAATAGTGGTGAAAAGTGAAAGTGAAGTCGCTCAGTCGTGTCCAACTCTTTGCGACCCCGTGGACTGTAGCCCACCAGGCTCATCCATCCTTGGGATTCTCCAGGCAAGAATGCTGGAGTGGGTTGCCATTTCTTTCTCCAGGGGATCTTCCTGAGCCAGGGATCAACCCCGTGTTTCCTCTGTCTCCTGAATTGCAGACAGAGTCCTTATCCATGAGCCATTATGGAAACCCAGCTCTTTTTGCCTTATTGGTATAAAATTCACTCCCTCATACTGAAAAAAATATCTTCTAATCCCATTGTTGGACTCAGTTTGCTAATGGTAGGTTTAGGAGTTTTGTATTTATGTTTCCAAGATAATGTTTCATGTCATATCATCCTTTCCTCGTTTCAATGACTTAACTTATAAAATGAGTTGGTAAATATTCCAGTCTTTTCTAGTCTCTGGGACAGTTTGAACACAAGGATAATGTGTTCTCTTCAAACCTGATAAAACTTTTCCATAAAACTGCTAAATGTGAAACTGACCCGTGTGCTTCTTTTCTCCTGCTGTATTTTAATGTTAAAAGTCATCATGGGGTATGAGTCTCTTTGAAAAGTGAATCCAATCCCTGTTTAGGGATGGATGCCTATCACAGTTAATTCTATGATCTTATTTCACGATTTTTATTTACCATGGTTTTGTTTACCCCTTTCCTAACTGCTAGGCTGTGGACTGAGGTTTTCTTTCCCTTTTCTGCATTTTCATATCCCTTTCCTCCTTCTCTGTCTGTCTGTCTGTCTGTGATGACTCCTGTTCCAGTCTTCATTCCTTTTAAACATGTATGCTTCCGCACCCTCTGTTGCATTCATCTGTTGCTAAATTCTGATTTTTCTTGTCTTTCGACTTGCTATTTTTCATCATCTGTGTCTACTCTACTGCTGAATCTTCCCACCGAGTTTTCCCTCAAAATAACTATATTTTCAACTCTGCTAGGCTTATTTTGTTCTTTTTTTTTTTTTTTAAGTTACCAACCTCTCCTTTGTAATTCCCATGTCTTCTTTTAGTTCTGTAATCATTTT
Source organism: Bos javanicus (assembly GCF_032452875.1). Taxonomy (NCBI): domain Eukaryota; kingdom Metazoa; phylum Chordata; class Mammalia; order Artiodactyla; family Bovidae; genus Bos; species Bos javanicus. The sequence goes on from NC_083870.1 coordinate 116,873,865, forward strand.
AAAGATGCCTCTTTTTGAGTCATCTTTTATAGGTTGTCCTATATTTTTAAATTTTCCTGGAGTAAGAATGCTACCATTCATTGCACGTGCTGATCTTTCCTTACAGAAATTAATTTCCCTACATCACCTGTATCTTTTACTGTGAGCTCAATTCAGGGGATGTGCTTTCTGACATGAAGGAGAGTCCCCCAAAACCCTCAGCTGTGAAGTGTTCCTCTTATACCAATTATTATTTGCTTTAGGGTCTTAGAGGACACTCTGGACTCCAACACATTGCTCTTGTTGTTCAATCCCTAAATCATGTCTGACTCTTTAAGACTATAGCATGCCAGGCTCCTCTGTCCTCCAAGATTTCCTGGAGTTTGCTCAAATTCATGTCCATTGGGTCCATGATTCTGTCTAAGATGTCATCCTCTGTTGTCCCCTTCTCCTCCTGCCCTCCCTCTTTCCCAGCATCAGGATCTTTTCCAATGAGTTGGCTCTTTGCATCAGGTGGCCAAATTACTAGAGCTTCAGCTTCAGCATCAGCCTTTCCAATGAGTGTTCTGGGTTGATTTCCTCTGGGATTGATCTCCTTGCAGCCCCAGGGACTCTCAAGAGTCTTCTCCAGCACCAGACCATTCTTCTGTTCATTTCCAGACTCCAGATCCTCATACTACACAGGCCGCTCCATCTCTTACTAGTTGCATGTGAGGTTCTGACTCGAGATCAATTCTCATAGGAACAGCTTTTCTCCAACTAAAGAAACAGCTTTCTGGTTGTCTTTCTGGTGAGTGGAGAATTTTAGTCCCCTCCTCACACAAAGAACTTTCTGAAGGCATCTCGGTTCTATCTCTCTAAGTCAAATATGTCCTGAGTCCTAGCTCTTGGATGATGTGAGCATGAAAACTCAAACAGGGTCCAGAATTGCCCTGGACCAGTGGGAGAGGGTCATCTTAGCTTTGACTTCTCTTTCCACTGGGGGCATCTGAGGTTCCCCCTTTTGCGTGAGTGTGGCTGTGCATTTCCTAGGAACGAGTTCTCTCCTGGTCCAAGTACTCGTGTACAGTTGTAGGTAGGAGATGCAGCCTGTCTCCCTCACTTCCAGGAGTCTTCCTCACTCACTCTTGTGTACCCAGAGCCCTCGTGTACCACTCTACTAAAGTAGCAGCCAACCAAACACACCAATGACTCCCTTCCCGCTGGGTTTGTACCTCTGTTAACCCTCACGGCAGTCAACCTTTAACACAGCTCCACATGATGGTTTCTCACATCATGAGAGACATTTCTCACATGGCTTCTGTGGATTGACTTCTGCTTTTCCTCCAATGATGCTGATCAGTCTTTCTCTGTTTCCTTCGAGAGCTCATCTGTCTCTACCAGTTCTCCAGTACCTTACCTCTTGGTGATACCAGACAGTCAGATGTTGCTTTTTTTCTTCTGAACGGCACAAAAATAATCCAAGATCTACCTTAATGCTTCTGATAAGTAAAAGAAATAGTTTAACTGCTAAATCATCTGTAGATACATAATTACACTCTGCAAAGGGATGTGGGTTCATAATTACATCCTAATATGAAAATAAAGTCAAAGAAAACAAAAAAGGTTAGGTTGTGTGTGTAGGTCAAAGATTTTTCTTTTTTTGTTTTTTTTCTTTCTATGAACTGTGTAAACCCATGTTTTGAGAGAATTGGATTCAATATTTCAATATAGTGAAAACCAAGTACAGCTTTATTCTTCATTCTGAGACCCCTGAACACCTGGTCTGTTGAATCTCCCTTTCTACTTATATATTAAATTTTGTGCAAATTTTCGTTGATTTTCAAATCATCGAAGATAATGACAAAAAGATAGTCTCTTTTTCCAGGCTTTGAGAAGTTGAGTGTAATGTCAAACCTGAAAAACCTTGTCTGATTTAAAACGTCTCTATTTCTCTCAGACCAGAGTAAGGCTTGGATGCCCACAGAGGAAGGATTCATTTGTACTGATTTATTTTTTGTTTCTCCTCTTTGCATTTCAACTCTTTCTCCTAGAGTTATGGGACTTTCCCTGGTAAGAAGTCTCTCTTCCCCTCTGGGGTACAGAAGAAGTATACATTCATCCCTAGCCTCCCAACCCCAAAATGCACCCTGAATGTAGTTAATGTTGACTCTTAGCTTTGCCACCAGGCAAGTCTGAGTGGTGAAAAGCCTCTTGCCTGCAGAGCATCCTGTATGAATCACACAAGAGCAGTCTTGGCATCCCTCACCTGCAAGGGCACACTGGAAGGCCTCTCATTTGACTTCCGGTGAAGAAGGGTGAAGATACACCATTCTTCACGTGGGGGCAGGGAGCGTGGAAGGTCACAGTCCCCGACAAGGATCTCTAGATAATAGTCTTTGGGATATTTATCACCCCTTCCAACTATCTAACAAAGTCTTAACCTTCCTTGACATAGGACGCAAAGGCGCAACAGACTAATGCCGGCAAAAGTAGCCCTGGACACTCTTGCTTCTGGTAGGAGGTTCAGCACCTTGATCAGACTTGTTCAGTCACTCAGTTGTGTCTGACTCTCTGAGACCCCATGGGCTAGAGCACACCAGGCTTCGCTGTCCTCCACCGTCTCCTGGAGCTCCGTTCAGACTCGAGGGTGCCTAGAAACTCTTGCATTTCTCTCAGCCTCTTGTGCCTCTGTGGCAAATGATGGATAGAAAGACTTTGCTTGTTACATTCCTTCCACAAATGTGTTACTAATAACACTCTATTCCCAATTTTAAAATTAAAAGCACACTTGAAGATTGGGCATTTTTATTTAGCAATTTTTCAACGTTTGAATAACATACTAAAATTTGGCTTAGACAAATTCCGTGTCATGGAAAAGAACTCTGATGTAATCCAATTTGAGCCAAGTCTTGACTGCTAAGGATGATGACCAGGAAGCCAGTGCCCTCTTTACCTGAAAGTAATTTTAACAAATAAAAATTCCTTTTTCATCAAAGGACATGAGCTTGACTTATTCTGTAATGTTACTTGCAATTTGGTTAAAAAACGAAATGAAGAAAGCAGGCCCTCCCCCTGGTACCTTAAATTCCAATTCAGCCTTAAAATCAAGACAATTCTGAATCACAATGGCAGCCAGCTTCGAAAGCACTACAAGAGGCCCTGGCCCCTACACTGTGTTGTTTTCTTTACAATCACCTTATGAAACAGGATTGTTCTCTCTCTGTGCAAAGGAAAATGTTGCTAAAAAGGGTTAATGCATTTGCTGCAGGTCACAGAAAGTTCACCATTGAAATTATACTCAACACAAAGCTTAATGATTTAATTTTCCATTTTGATGAATACCCCCTAAATCTTGCTAGCAAAGCAAAGTTAAGATTATTGGGACTCCCTGCAGACAGGGGGAGCACACCTGGCTAGGGGCTCAGTGGTGATTCGGGGGAGTGTGAGCAGGTCACTCACAGGCCCGTGGGGTCTGGGTGACACGGGTCTTTGGAGGCAGGAGACTCACTGGGTCTGGACAGTGTGTGTGATACCATGCCTTCACGAAGGTGGGCACGAAAGGTGAGCCTCTTGAAGGAAGTCTTGAGAAGTAAATTGTTGTTTATAAGTGAGTTGAGTGAGCAGGGTGTCGTAGCAGACAAAGTGATCTTCAGGACATTTCTGAAGTGAAGAGTGAAGCTCCTTGCGCATGCATGTTATCTTTGCTGGGCAGACGCAGAGCAAACCTTGAGATCAAGGGGACACAGAGGGCAGGTCCTCGTTGAAATACCCAATCTCCTAATGACCGTTTGAAGTAACGAGACGTGGGGTTGAAATGGTATCTTTCTCCACTTTTCATTTTACATCGTTATACGGTGGTAAAATGTTTCGATACTGAAGTTGGGTTTGGTTAGGTTTTAAGATGGAGACGACTCACTGATACTAAGGAAGGTTCATTTAGTGAGTTGATAGAAAGTGGGCAGGAAAAATGGAGCACAAGCCTGCCTCTGACCTCCTTTCCCTCGCATCACCTGCCTGACACCCTTCTTTTCAGAATTTATCCTGGATCACGTACTTCACCTCCTTTTTTTCCCTCTTATTTGGCAACAACCAATTCTGACTCAGGTTCTACCTGATAACTAAAGTGTCACCCAAGGGCTTACATGGTGGCCTCTTCTAGATTCTTAGAGTTGAGGAGATGGGCTGGGGTGAAGGAGAGAGATACCCCAAGCTGGAGGCGCATGGTATGAAGATGCCAAGGTGCTGTCCAGAGCTTGGCTAGATCTGGTACAACTCGCTGTGACTTCAAAACTAATGATAGACATCATTATTTTAGATGGCTATTTTCTCCTTAAGGACAGAACATATTTTGTACCTACTTATTCATTGATACTATTTGTATATTTGTTTTTTAAGAGAATTGATGTAAAACTTATTACAAGTAGCTTTGCTCTTTCAAATGAGAAAGTTTGTTTAGCACCTGGAAATAAATGAACTCAGCATTTTCATTAACTCCTCCAAAAAGATCTGTTTTTTCCCCTAAAGTTTTGAAACCCAGTTTCCTCAAGATTTCCCCTCCCTGGTTTTAAAAAACTAGAGATACCATATACAATCCTCTAAACGTAGCATTGTGTGCACTTCACAGTGAACTCAGCGTTAAAGCTGAGCAGAGGTTCTCTGACCTTGTCTCATGAGATGCTGACAAATGTCTGGTGGATGCCATTTCCACTTCTTGCATTTCTTATCTCTCCATCTAGACGTTTGAGGGTTAGTATCAGGGTTGAGCCATCTATGCCCTCCATCTGGGCGGCCTGGGGAAGTCACCGACATGTCTAGGGCTTCTCCCCTATTCGCACCCCAAGTTCTCTCTGCTGAGGCACGCACAATCTTGACGTCTCACTCTTATGCTCTTTAAAGGTCTCTGCCTTTTGTCTTGGATGTATTTTTCCATTAGTGTTAGTTGCTCAGTCATTGTGACCCCATAGACTGTAGCCCTTCAGGCCCCTTTTGTCCATGGGATTCTACAGGCAAGAATACTGGAATGGGTTGCCACTTCCTCCTCCAGGGGATCTTCCCAACCCAGAGATCGAACCTGAGTCTCTTGTCTCCTGCAACGGCAGGCGGGTTCTTTACCCCTAGTGCCACCTGGGAGCGGGACTGCCCTGATTACAACCTTGTACTCTAAATCCTGGAGTCCCCTGGTTATTGTCCGTGCTCTGGGCACCCGGATATAGACTCCAGAGGTCTTAACTTCTTTCTTCGCTCTTTCTCATTGTTTTCTGTCTTGAAAATAACCATATGACCTTTGCCCTTCTGGTCTGATTTCCGAGGCGTGTGCTTATATTGGAATCCACTCTGGGACAATAAAAAGGTAACAGGGAGCTCTCAAGTTTGATAAAAAGCTACAGAAGAGAGCGAGGAGAATAGGGGAGAGGCACGACAGCCAGCGTTTCACCAGAGTGCCTGCTTGTCTGAGGCTGGGGGCGGTAGGCACCACTGTGCCTGGCTTGGCATTGCTGCGGTGGCCCTTCAGTGCTGAAGCCAGCACATCTGATGATGCAAAGCTCCAGGTGAACTCATCTGGTTTGCTGTCTCTCACTGGTTGCCTATAAACTGTTAGGTAGGGTCCTGCTTCCCATCTACCTAAAAATTTCCCCCAAATAAGTGGTGAATTAGATACTGAACAGCCTCAATAGGAAATCCCCACTATAATGGTGTGGAAAAGGATTTCCATTTGATGGCAATGCTCACTTGTTCATTTCTGCCTCATTCTCATCTAAGTGTTCCATCTGTAATTAACGCCATTTCTCTGTAATGATGAAACTTTCAGAACCTAACTGCTCCCTACACCCCATCTAGCCACAAGTGTTGGGTTCCTTTGTGGGTAATTCTAGATATATATTTTAAAAATACAGAACGGACATGTACTGTAGGACCTCATTTTAGTGCAGGAAAAATGAACAAGTCTATGTGTGAGCAGAGAAGAGAGTGAATTGTTATTTAAGGTTAAAACCTGTCTATAGCTACTTCGTTGCTGTTCAGTTGCCCAGTCAAGTCCGACTCTTCAAGACCCCATGGACTGCAGCACGCCAGGCCTCCCTGTCCCTCACTGTCTCCCAGAGCTTGTCCAAGTTCATGTCCACTGCACGAGTGATGAGGTCCAGCCATCTCATTCTCTGATGCCGTCTTCTCCTCCTGTCCTCAATCTTTCCCAGCATCAGGATCTTTTCCAAAGAGTGAGCTGTTAGCATTAGGAGTACAAAGTACTGGAACTTCAACAAACCTAGACAGGGTATTACAAAGCAGAGACATCACTTTGTCAACAAAAGTCCATATAGTCAAAGCTATGGTCTTTCCAACAACCATGTATGGATGTGAGAGTTGGATCACAAAGAATGCTGAGCACCAAAGAATTGGTGCTTGTGAACTGTGATACTGGAGAAGACTTTTGAGAGTCCCTTGGACAGCAAGGAGATCAAAGCAGTGAATCCTAAAGAAAATCAAACCTGAATATTCATTGGAAGGCATGATGCTCCAATACTTTGGCCACCTGATGTGAAGATCTGACTCCTTGGAAAAGACCCTGATGCTGGGAAAGATTGAAGGCAGGAGGAAAAGGAAGAGACAGAGGATTAGATGGATGGATGACATCATCAATTCAATGGATATGAGTTTGTGCAAACTCCAGGAGACAGTGGAAGACAGGAAAGCCTGGAGTGCTGCCGTTCATGGGGTTGCACAAAGTCAGATACATCTTAGCTACTGGAGAACAACAATGCCAAGAAAAAGAGATGCAGGTTAGAAAACACAACATAAGGATCTGACTGACGGAAAGGGGACAGGAAAATGCTTAGTAAGTAAGAATAATGGACGAATAGAAAGAAAGGTGGATAGATAGATAGGTAGATGGATGGATGATGATGATTGGATAAATGGTTGGATAGATAGATAAACAGATAAATGGAAAGACAGGCAGGTGGGGGCTTAGCATGGACCACTGATGGTAATGATCCATGAACTAAAGAATCTAAATAACTCACCTTTGGCACCTGAGGATTAAGGGATAAAAATTGATATGTTTGGGATCACAAAGTAATCATTTCTGAACTAACTAGACGAAAACTGAGCTTAAAAAAACAAACAGTACTAAGAAAAAAAATGATACCCTATTTCCTTACCGAATTCCCAGACTGGTTGGGAGGAACGTGGATTTCCCACCACATGTGGAATGAAGCCCCAGACAATTTATTTGAATCTTGAAAGACAGATCTCCTCATCTGACATCTGGTTGTTCAGTCTGTCTGTACCTGTGAGTTTATGTATGTATGCATTTGCATACGCATTGACGCAAAGCTTGAATGAGACATTTGAAACTATCTGGAATGACTATTTCAGGAGGAAGAGGGTATTGGAGCAGGAGTTTCATTTTTATTTTATAATCAGTTTTAAAAATTCCTGAAGAACATGTATTGCTTTTGTAGTAACTTTAGATCCACACAGTAGATACATTCTGTTCTGGAAAGTACCTTTTTGGTTTTGTGGCAACGTCCGGATGTGGATTTCATTGTGGAATGACTCCTCATTGTCCTCACTCTCTGCCCAGTAAAGGAAAGGAAGAGCAGAGGGGAGTCCAGCTGTTGGATTTTCAATTGTCTGCTCATGGGTGGCTTTCTTTTTACAAACTGAGATGCCTTATCTTTAAAAAGACAGCCCTAAACTTCTAAGTCACCCTTCCCCACTTTCCCCTTTGGGACCCATAAGCTTGTTTCCTGTGTCTGTGGGCCTCTTTCTATTTCATAAATAAGTTCATTTGGCTTTTTTTTTTTTTTTGGCTAGATTTCATATATATCATATGATGTTTGTGTTTCTCTGGCTTACTTAGTATGGCAATCTCTTAGGTCTAATCTTTGGGATTAACATATACATACTACTACATATATAATCAGTTAAGTTCAGTCCCTCAGTCGTGTCCGACTCTGCAACTCCATGAATCGCAGCACGCCAGGCCTCCCTGTCCATCACCAACTTCCGGAGTTCACTCAGACTCACGTCCATCGAGTCAGTGATGCCATCCAGCCATCTCATCCTCTGTCGTCCCCTTCTCCTCCTGCCCCCAATCCCTCCCAGCATCAGGGTCTTTTCCAATGAGTCAACTCTTTGCATCAGGTAGCCAAAGTATTGGAGTTTCAGCCTCAGCATCAGTCCTTCCAATGAACACCTAGGATTGATCTCCTTTAGGAGGGACTGGTTGGATCTCCTTGCAGTCCAAGGGACTCTCAAGAGTCTTCTCCAACACCACAATTCAAAAGCATCAATTCTTCACTGCTCAGCTTTCTTTATAGTCCAAATATCCCATCCATACATGACTACTGGAAAAACCATAGCCTTGACAAGATGGACCTTTGTTGGCAAAGCAATGTCTCTGCTTTTGAATATGTTATCTAGGTTGGTCATAACTTTCCTTCCAAGGAGTAAGCGTCTTTTAATTTCATGGCTGCAGCCACCATCTGTAGTGATTTTGGAGCCCCCAAAAATAAAGTGTGACACTGTTTCCACTGTTTCCCCATCTATTTCCCATGAAGTGATGGGACCGGATGCCATGATCTTCATTTTCTGAATGTTGAGCTTTAAGCCAACTTTTTCACTCTCCTCTTTCACTTTCATCAAGAGGCTCTTGAGTTCCTCTTCACTTTCTGCCATAAGGGTGGTGTCATCTGCATATCTGAGGTTATTGATATTTCTCCTGGCAATCTTGATTCCAACTTATGCTTCTTCCAGCCCAGCGTTCCCATGATTTTCTCTGCATATAAGTTAAATAAGCAGGGTGACAATATACAGCCTTGACGTACTCCTTTTCCTATTTGGAACCAGTCTGTTGTTCATGTCCAGTTCTAACTGTTGCTTCCTGACCTGCATACAGGTTTCTCAAGAGGCAGGTCAGGTGGTCTGGTATTCTCATCTCTTTCAGAATTTTCCACAGTTTATTGTGATCCACACAGTCAAAGGTTTTGGCATAGTCAATAAAGCAGAAATAGATGCTTTTCGGGAACTCTCTTGCTTTTTCCATGATCCAGCGGATGCTGGAAATTTGATCTCTGGTTCCTCTGCCTTTTCTAAAACCAGCTTGAACATCTGGAAGTTCATGGTTCATGTATTGCTGAAGCCTGGCTTGGAGAATTTTGAGCATTACTTTACTAGCATGTGAGATGAGTGCAACTGTGCGGTAGTTTGAGCATTCTTTGGCATTGCCTTTCTTTGGGATTGGAATGAAAACTGACCTTTTCCAGTCCTGTGGCCACTGTTGAGTTTTCCAAATTTGTTGCCATATTGAGTGCAGCACTTTCACAGCATCATCTTTCAGGATTTGAAATAGCTCAACTGGAATTCACCTCCACTAGCTTTGTTCATAGTGATGCTTTCTAAGGCCCACTTGACTTCACACTCCAGGATGTCTGGCTCTAGGTCAGTGATTGCACCATTGTGATTATCTTGGTCGTAAAGATCTTTTTTGTACAGTTCTTCTGTGTATTCTTGCCACCTCTTCTTAATATCGTCTGCTTCTGTTAGGTCCATACCATTTCTGTCCTTTATCGAGCCCATCTTTGCATGAAATATTCCCTTGGTATCTCTAATTTTCTTGAAGAGATCTCTAGTCTTTCCCATTCTGTTGTTTCCTCTATTTCTTTGCATTGATCGCTGAGGAAGGCTTTCTTATCTCCTCTTTAACCGAAAAGGAATCACTGTATAGCACAGGGAACTCTACCAATATTTTGTAATAATCTATATGGGAGAATAATTTGAAATTATATATGCAATTTCCTTCTCCGAATTAATTTTTGGCCAACTCAATATATAGCTAACTCTCCAAATCACTTGCTGCACACCTGAAATTAACACAACATTGTAAATCAGCTATCAGTTCAGTTCAGTCTCTCAGTCGTGTCTGATTCAGCGACCCCATGGACCGCAGCACACCAGGCCTCCCTGTTCATCACCAACTCCCGGAGTTTACCCAAACTCACATCCATTGAGTCGGTGATGCCATCCAACCATCTCATCCTCTGTCATCCCCTTCTCCTCCTGCCTTCAATCTTTCCCAGCTTCAGGGTCTTTTCCAAGGAGTCAGGTTTTCTAATCAGGTGGTCAAAGTATTGGAGTTTCAGCTTCAGCATCAGTCCTTCCACTGAATATTCAGGACTGATCTCCTTTAGGATGGACTGGTTGGATCTCCTTGCAGTCCAATGAACTCTCAAGAGTCTTCTCCAACACCACAATTCAAAAGCATCAATTCTTCACTGCTCAGCTTTCTTTATAGTCCAACTATCCCATCCATACATGACTACTGGAAAAACCATAGCCTTGACTAGACGGACCTTTGTTGGCAAAGTAATGTCTCTGCTTTTTAATACGCTCTCTATGTTGGTCATAACTTTCCTTCCAAGGAGTCAACTATACTTCAATTTAAAAGTATATCCCATGGTGTTGCATGCATGCATGCTCAGTCACTAAGTCATGTTCGACTCTTTGTGACCCGCCAGGCTCCTCTATCCATGGGATATTCCAGGCAAGAATGCTGGAGTGGGTTGCCATTTCCTCCTCCAGGGAATATTTTTGACACAGGTATCGAACCCATGTCTCCTCTATTGTCAGGTAGATTCTTTACCACTGAGCCACCTGGGAAGCCCCCTATGGTGTTAGATTCTAGCTATTCAAGACATGTAATTATTCCTGAAATATACCATTTGCTCAAACCACTCAGAATCATAGAATGATTTGAACTGACACTATTGGGGTAATGAAAATGAGCTTTTTAAGATCTCTCACTTTGAAAAATGAACTTTCTCCTTGCAAGAGACTAGGGTGAGAAAGCAGATTCCTGAACCTTCCAGCCATTCCTTCACTCAGCGTCCCGATCGTATAAACTCAGTGACTGGAATCTGATTGTTTCCAATTTTCACCATTTCTTCCAACACTGAACTGAGAGAAGGATAATCTCAGGATCGCATGAGTTGGCCATTCAGGGTAAATTAATGCATCAATAAAACAGTGCCTCCCTCTCTGCAGACCAGTACAGACAATCCTCTCAGCCTGTTCCCATGCTTGCTTTCCAGACCGCAATCCAGGCTCACACAGCAAGGGCAGGACAAACTGTCTCCCCAGACTTCTCCCTCCTACACATCAGCCGAGAGCCAAAGATGCTCTGGACATCACAGGCTTGGAGTCATAAAGCACCACCCTTACTCGCGTACACCAGAGATGCCGTAACACCATTTGGTGCCATGTGATAAGGGACTTTCTTAATGGAAACTTTAGATCTGTCTCTGAGCAAAAGGTTACTGGTTTTGCGGCTGGTTGTGTAGGCGTCTCCAAAATTGAGAAATGCGCTTCCGTTTAGCTCCCAGGTGGTGTTAGTGGTAAAGAATCTGCCCGCCAGTGCAGGAGACACAGGAGACATGGGTTCTCTCTCTGGGTTGGGACGATCCCCTGCAGAAGGAAATAGCAACCAACTCCAGTATTCTTGCCTGGAAAATTCCATGGGCAGAAGAGCCCAGTGGGCTACAGTCCATGAGATTGCATAGAATCGGACACAGCCGAGAACACGCGCATGCGCACGCGCGCGCGCGCGCACACACACACACACACACACACAGCATCTGTTTAGCTAAGTGACTGCTTCCTGGAACCTTGCACCTCTGGTTTGTCTCTCCTCTGCCTTTAAGTCCAAAAATTATCCATTCCATACCGAAAACAATTACTTCATGTTTGTTTATTCCAACACTCTCTCTCAACAGATATCAACTGATTTATAGGAAAAATCACCATACCACCTTGCTAACTAATGATGTGAAGCATTGATAGCTTCATATCAGGAGCTAAAGACATTTCATAACAGATCACAGCAATAGAGCACAGGGGTCCAATACCCAGAATGACCTTACAGACGCTGAATGACATGGCAGAGGTAGCAAGGGGGTGAATTCTCGGCTTGGGGTGTAATTTGGACATAGCATTCATACCTGTTTTAAGTGTTTCAGGAGGCTCTGAGGGCAGTGGCAGAATGGGGAGCCAGATGGGAGCAGGACAAGAGTGATGTGATGCTGGGTCTCACCCCCAGGCTCGGGGACTCAGCTGGTGACCTCCAGATCACTGGCATTAAGCCCATTGGGTGTCAAGAGAGGAGACCCAGGGGAATCTGGGGGTTTCAGGGAAGCTAAGTGTTTCCCTCTCTCCACATTGTCACCTTGTTCATGTGGGTGGTAAGTTCTGGCTCTCTGCCCACATAGGAAGGGCCAGGACTGGGGGGAGTGAAGAGTTCCCCATTGTTCTTCTGCCCCCTCTCTCACTACCCTCTGAAAGGAGAGGGCTCAACACCGGGTCAGAACTGGGTTCTTTTTGGCCACGTCCACAGTATGACAGTGTCACTGACTGCATGTTTGTGTCCCCCCAAAATTTATATATTGAAGCCCTAATCTCCATACGGTGGCATTTAGAGATGGAATCTTTGCGAGGTTACGAGGTCATGGGGGTGGAGCCCCCGTGATGGGATTAGTGTCCTTATACAAAGGAACCTGCCAGAACTTGCTTCCTTTCTGTCTCCTGAGGACACACAGCAAGGTGTCCATCTGCAAAGCAGGAAGAAGATTCTCACCAGGAAGCAAATTGGCCTGCTCCTTGATCTTGGACTTCCCAGCCTCCAGAACCACGAGAAAAAAAATCTCTTTATTAAGTTGCCTCATCCATGGTATTTTGGTTGCAGCTGAGGACTCGGTAGGTTGTGGATCAGTCTCCTGTCATACTGCTCTTCGTGTAGATTCTCAAAGGAGTCCTGCTTTGTGAGTCGAGCACGCCAGCTTGTATCAGGGTCCTCGGTTCTGTTCTGCCTACCCATTGTCAACTGGATTTCAAGCCTGATCTACAGACTCAGGGGCATGAAGTATTGTTCAAGACGCCCCCCTGGGGCCTCCTCACCCAAGCTACATCCTCCTCCTCAATGTCAACCAGAGAACTCCTGTGTCCTTGAGCAAAAGGAAGGTTGCCAGGCACTTAACTCACACTAATGACCAGAGCTATAATCCACCGGACTCAGATCTTCATTTGGATTGCTAGGAGGAGTCAGTGGAGTGGAGGAGTGAATGGCAGGATTCGGGGGTCAGAGATCATTTCACATGACCACATGTGTAAGCAGGTGGTCTGGGACATGGAGGCTTTCGATGCTGACCATCTGTCTATACATCCCCAACAGAAATGTGACTAACATCCTGCCTGATTCTTCAGCTTGAGTTCAAGAAATAAAGCCCAGGAACAGAAAGTTTGGGGCTTCCATTGTGGCTCAGATGGTAAAGAATCTGCCTGCAACACAGGATGCCCAGGGTTTGATCCCTGGGTGGAGAAGACCCCCTGGAGAAGGGCATGGCTACCCACTCCAGTATTCTTGCCTGGAGAATTCCATGGACAGAGGAGCCTGCTGGGCTACAGACCATAGGGCCACAAAGAGTCATACATACACACATACATGGAAAGTTTACTGGTTGACTCACTCAGGAGCCAGAAGCTTCAGAACATGAGTAGAACTTGGGGAGGGACATGTGAGCCACACATGTCCAGCATCTAGCTGACCAGCCCAGTCTTCTTCACATGGCTTCTGGGTTCCAAAGGCAGCAGGACAAGGTAAACCATGTGGACAAGCACTTTTCAAGCTTCTGCTGTGTCATATTCGACTGTGACTCATTAGCTAAAACAGACTGCACGACAAAGCTTAGATTAAAGGAGAGGTATAGACTCTACTTCTTAATGGGAGGGGGTGCTGCAAAACTTTGTGAACATGTATTTTTTATTAAAATATAGTTGGTATACAAGTATGTCCATTTCAGGTGTACTAACTACATAACGACTTGATATTTTGCACACATTACATAATGAAATGGTCACCACAAGTCTACTAACCATCTATCCCCATACAAGGTTACTACAATATTATTAACCATATTCCTTATGCTGTATGTTACATCCCTGTGACTTGTTTAGTATGTAACTGGAGGTTTCTACCTCTTAATCCCCTTCACCTATTTCTTGCCCACCCCAACCCTCCCTATTAGTCTCTTCTCATTTCATTTTGTTTGTTTTGGTTTTTAGAGTCCACATATAAGTGAGATCATATGCTATTTGCCTTTTCCTGACTTTTCTCATTTAGCATAATACCCTCTAGATCCATCCATGTTTTTGCAAATGGCAAGATTTCATTTTTTGTGGCTGAATAATATTTCACTGTATATATATATTCATTGTATATATACACCACATCTTCTTTATACATTCATCTGTTGATAAAAACTTAGGTTCCTTCCATATATTCAGTTCAGTTCGGTTTAGTCTCTCTGACTCTTTGTGACACCATAAACTGCAGCACGACAGACACCTGCCTGTCCATCACCAACTCCCGGAGTTCACTCAAACTCATGTCCATCAAGTCAGTGATGCCATCCAACTATCTCATGCTCTCTCATCCCCTTCTCCTCCTGCCCTCAATCTTTCCCAGCATCAGGGTCTTTTTAAATGAGTCAGTTTTTCTAATCAGGTGGCTAAAGTATTGGAGTTTCAGCTTCAACATCAGTCCTTCCAATGAACACCCAGGACTGATCTCCTTTAGGATGGACTGGTTGGATCTCCTTGCAGTCCAAGGGACTCTCAAGAGTCTTCTCCAACACCACAGTTCAAAAGCATCAATTCTTCAGTGCTCAGCTTTCTTTATAGTCCAACTCTCACATCCATACATGACTACTGGAAAAACCATAGCCTCCATATATTAGCTATTGTAAATAATAGAAATAGCCATTATAACTCAAATCTGTGTGTGTGTGTGTGTGTTTGCTGCAAGGAAATCAGATTGGTCAATCCTAAAAGAAATCAACCCTAAATATTCATTGGAAGGACTGATGTTGAAGCTGAAGCTCCAATACTTTGGCCACCCGAAGCAAAAATCTGACTCATTGGAAAAGACCCTGATGCTGGGAAAGACTGAGGGCAGGAGGAAGGGGCAGCAGAGAATGTGATGGTTAAATAACATCACTGACTCAGTGGACATGAATCTGAGCAAACTCCGTGAGAGAGCGAAAGACAGAGAAGCCTGGCATGCTGCAGTCCATGGGGTTGCAGAGTTGGACATGGTTTAGTGACTGAACAGCAAACAACAGCTTCCAGTAAATACTCAGAAGTGAACTTGCTGAATCACACAAGAGTTCTCTTTTCCTTTTTCTGAGGAAACTCCATACTGTTTTCCATAGTTGGTGCATCAGTGCACAAACCCATCAAGAGTGCATGAGGGCTCCCTTTCCTCCACATTCTCATCAGCGTTTGTTATCTGTTGTCTTTACGGTAATAGCCATTTTGATGGGTGTGAGGTGGCATCTCACTGTGTTTTGGATTTCCGTTTCCCTGATGACTAATGATGTTGAACATCTTTTCATGTGTCTGTTGGCCATCTGCATGTCTTCTTTGGAAAAATATCTATTCAGATCCTTTGCCCACTTTTTAATTGGTTGCTTTGTTTTCTGATGTTGAGTTGTTTGAGTTCCTTGTGTATTTTGGATACCAACCTCTTATCAGACGTATCATTTGAAAACATCGTCTCTCATTCAGTAGGCCGCCTCTTCATTTTGCTGATAGTTTCTCTCTCTGCAACAGCTCTTTAGTTTGATGTAGCACCATTTGTTGACTTGGGGTCTTTTTTGCTAACTTTTATTGTACTATAGTTGCTTTACCACGTCGTGCTGGTTTCTGCTGTACAGCACGGTGAGTCAGCTGTGCATATGCGCGTATCCCCTTGTTTTGATTTCCTTCCCATCTATGTCACTGCAGAGAGCTGGGTAGAGGCCCTGTGCTATGCAGTAGGTCCTTACTCGTTGTCTATTTTATGCATCATAGTGTATATATGTCAATCTCAGTCTCAGTGCATCCCACCCTCCTTTCTTCCTTTGTATTCTTATATATCCATACATTCTTTCTCTACATGTGTGTCTCTTTTCCTTCTTTGCAAATAAATTAGCGTGTACCATTTTCTAGGGTCCACATGTAAGCGATAACGTGATATTTGGTTTTCTTTTTCTGGCTTACTTTACTCTGTGTGACATAGTTTTGTTTTAGTTTCCGTTGTCTGGGGAGATGGATCAGAAAAGAAGTCTTGCTTAGATGGAGGTGAAAGAGTGCACTGCCTATGTTTTCTTCTAGGAGTTTCATGGTCTCAGGTCTTACATTTAGATTTTTAATACATTTTGAGTTTATTTTTGTATATGTTGTAAGGAAGTAGTCCACTTTGATTCCTTTGTGTGTAGTTGTCCAGTTTTCCCAGCACCATTTATTGACGAGACTGTCATTTCCCCATTGTATACCCTGGCCTTCTTTGCCATAGATTAATTGACCACGTAAGTATATATTCATTTGTGAGCCCTCTGTTGGTTCCATTGACCTATGTGTTTGTTTTTGCACCAGGGTCTCTACTGTGAATGTTATTGTGTTTGATATAGTCCAAAAGTCTCTTAAACTATCCTCATTTTTTTAAATATTTTTTTCTGTTCAACTTGGGTAATTCCCCTTCCTCTGTCTTCCAATTCATTGATCTGTTCCTCTGTATCATTTATCTTCTATTGATCGCTTCTGACGTATGTTTTATTTCAGTTATTGCGTTGTTCAGCTCTGTTTTGTTCTTTTCTATATTTTATAACTGTTGACATCTCACTGTGTTCACCATTCTTCTTCCAGTTTCACTGAGCATCCTTTTGATTATTAACGTGAACTCCTAATCAAGTAGATCGCCTATCTCCACTTTGTTTAGACCTTTTTCTAAGGTTTTGTCTTGCTCCTTCATTTGGAACATATCCCTCTGTCCCCTTATTTACCTAATTCTCTTCGTTCATTGCTCTATGTTAGGTATGTTGCAGTTTCCCAGCCTTGGAGAAGTGGCCTTATGTCAGACACATCCTCTGGGGCCCAGCAGCACACCTCTTTCCAGTCAGCAGAGCTACACCCTCTAGGGGCGCTGTCCAGGGGGCTACTTCCACCTTCTCTCGTGGCGGGGCCAACTACTATTGAGTGTTCTGATACACTAGGCTGGCCCCTGGCCAGTTTGGCTGCCAGGCCCTGCTCCACATGGTGGCTCCTGGCCCACTGGTGGGTGAAGCCAGGCCCCTGCATGGCTTGTTGTACAGCATAGGAATGCTCAGGGCTGATGCCAGCCCACTGATGGATAGATAAGCTCGTGGTGCTCGTCGGCTAGATGGAGTTTGCCAGCAGCGGTATCCTCATGGCAGAGCAAGCTCCCTGAAATGGTCACTGCCAGCATCTCTGCCCAGGAAGAGTCCAGGTTGCCTCCTGCCTTTCTGGGAGACTCTCCAAGGTCAGAAAGTGGATCTGACTCAGGCTCCTTTCAAACTTCTGCCTCTGTGCTGGGCCTGGAGCATGTGAAACTGTGAGTATGCCCTTTAAGTATGGAGTTTCTATTTCCCACAGAGTGAAGCCTCTGTTTCCTATAGCTCTCCAGTTCTCTTGTGCTCAAACCCTGCTGGCCTTCAAAGCCAGATGTTTCAAAGGCTCGTCTTCCCAGTGCAGGACCCCTTTGCTAGGAAGCCCAACGTGGGGGTCAACCCCTTATCCTCTGGGGAGAACCTCTGCAGATGTAATTACCCTCCCATTTGTGGTCACCTACCTGGCAGTGTGGGTCTTGACTATACCTGTCTTTTCCCCTCCTACTCGTCTCAGTGAGAGTCCTTTTTTATCACTCTAGTTGTGGAAACTCTTTTCTGCTAGTCTTCAGGCCGTTTGCATAGGTAGTTACCCCACAAATAGCTGTAATTTTGGTGTGCTCATAGGAGGCGGTGAGCTCACCTACTCCATTATCTTGATCTTCCTACTCCACTGTCTGGGTCATACCTCCTCAACCATAGTTTTTTTCAATCAACCAAAGTCATAAAATCAAAACCTTCATCTAAAAAAAGCCTCCTAGAATGTTTACAGAGCCCTGAAAATAGTTTCTTAGACCCGTGTAATGAGTAGCCCCTGTGAAGGTGAATCTTTTAGTTGAAAGTGAAAACGCACATTTTGTTGATGCTCCTGTGATGCTGGGATTTGCAATCAACTAATAAGGACTCGACGGACGTGAGTCTGAGTGAACTCCGGGAATTGGTGATGGACAGGGAGGCCTGGCGTGCTGCGATTCATGGGGTCGCAAAGAGTCGGACAAGACTGAGCGACTGAACTGAACTGAATAAGGACTAAACAGTGCTTTGACTAAATGCTACTATGCGGTTGTTTGCCAAGGGATGTTAGAAAACACAAGGCAAGAGAAAAAAGTCTTTCATTTCTGGTTATTGCCAACAGATTCTGGTCTCCGCTGCTAGATGCTTAATGTCAGTGCAGGAGGGCATTCTGCTGGGAGATCCACAGCCAGCTGAGCATCTCTGCCTGAGTTCAGGGTCCCCAGGAGTCTTCCAGGGACGCATGGAGAGGAAGGTCCCCAAATATAGTAAGAGATCGACAGTTCAGATCACGATGACTCACTGCAAAGTCCTCTATGACATTAAAGGGAAAGACTTGGCCGTTCTAAGGAAGGCGTGGGTGAGCTCTGGGAGAAAACCACAGCTTTTGTGTCACACAGAAGGTTTGCATCTTTCTCAAGGGCAGGTCAGGACAGCAACAACTGGAATACTCCTCAGGCCAAAAAAAGTAAAAAAAAATAAAATAAAATCTACAATCATTTCTGGAGTTAATAGATTTTTATTATGCTTTCTCTCATGGGAGAAAAACTCCAAACCTCAGTGCTGCTTACACAAGGAAACCACTGATGCTGGCCGGGGCTGGGGGCCTGGGTACCAGCTGGTAGGAGGACGTTCTGTGTCCACCTGGGGCAACACCCCCACACCTCAGCCCCTGGTCTAGCTTAAATGGAGGTGGAAGCAGGAAGACCTGTGGCATGCATTCTTTGTTAGGTAGTAAGTTCTCCTTTTCCCTGAGACTTCCCTGGTGGCTTAGATGGTAAAGCGTCTACCTACAATGTGGGAGACCCAGGTTCAATCCCTGGGTCGGGAAGATCCCCTGGAGAAGGAAATGGCAACCCACTCCAGTATTCTTGAAGAATCCCACGGACAGAGGAGCCTGGCAGGCTACAGTCCATGGGCTCACTAAGAGTCAGACACGACTGAGCAACTTCACTTTCCTTTTCCTTTTCTCCTTTTCAGTTGTAAGTTTACTGTAGAAGTAAAGTTTGGGTGATGTTAAAAGGCCTCCTTGCCAGTTTCTGGGTCATAATCTGGAGCCAGGACTCCAAACATATAGGTGCAAGCTGGTAGATTTGAGGTTCAGAAGGAACAGGTTCTGAGTCCAGAGCCTGCTTCATGTCCCCTCTGTGGAATAACCATGGCAACATGTAGGCTGGTTATCCAGAACAATCTGCCTAAGAATGTCTGCCCTAGCAAAGTCCTTCAAACCTGTCAACCGAGCAGGGAAGTCCATGAGGGTGAGAAAGGGTTTGAATGAGCGGGTGGGGACTTCATGATGTGCTGAAGCACTGGGTAAAGAAGAAAGCAAACAAATGTTAATGAGTAAGCTTCTGCTGTGGGCACTTGAGGTTCAGTGTCTGGGAAACTGCACCCAACTCACCTTCGAGGGCAAGGAGTCTGGCTATTGAAACACGACCTTCTACCCATCCTTGCTTTAGGGCTGCTTCAAGGTGTTACCGAGAAGGCAATGGCACCCCACTCCAGTACTCTTGCCTGGAAAATCCCATGGTTGGAGGAGCCTGGTAGGCTGCAGTCCAGGGGGTCACAAAGAGTCAGACACGACTGAGCAACTTCCCTTTCACTTTTCACTTTCATGCACTGGAGAAGGAAATGGCAAGCCACTCCGGTGTTCTTGCCTGGAGAATCCCAAGGACGGGGGAGCCTGGTGGGCTGCCATCTATGGGGTTGCACAGTCGGACACGACTGAAGTGACTTAGCAGCAGCAGCAGCAGCAGCAGCAGCAGCAAAGTGTTAAGCCCAAAGCATTTGACCTGTCTTTTGCCCTGGCTGGATGTGTTTCTGGCCAGTGAACAAGCAGAAGTTTGTAGCAGCTCTCCATGTCACCTGATACTAGGGGCATGCAACCACAAGTCACACTGAGATGAAACGCAAAGCCTTTCAGTGCATCATCTGCTGGACTACTGTGCTTCTCAGGTAGCTCAGCTGTAAGGAATCTGCCTGCCAGTGCAAGAGATGCTGGAGACAAGGGTTCATTCCTTAGGTCAGGAAGATCCCCTGGAGGAGGAAACGGCAACCCCTTCCAGTATTCTTGTCTGGAAAACTCCATGGACAAAGCAGCCTCGTGGGCTACAGTCCATGGGAGTTGCCCAGAGTCAGACATAACTGAGCATGCACATGCTCTTGAACTATTAGGAAATGAGAACTGAAGGTGTTTATCTCTGCTTCCCTTGTTGGGATGCCTAACCAAGTGCAAGAGTGAGAGAGTTCCTGTCTCTCTCCTAGTTTTCATTGTTGCTTCTCTCAGTTAACCCTCACTGTCTGCAGAGGACATTGTTAGAGGCTTTAAAAAGGACACTTACCTTCCTGTTTTCCCAAGATATATTGTTTGGTACTTAAAATGCAATTATAAATAATATTGGGGCCAACGCATCATTTATGTTGGGTAAATTTTAATCAGGATCCTGGGAGAGTGGTGAAAAGATAAGATTATGGCTGACATAATTCAAACATTTTTAATCATGGTTTTGAGCAATTACACCATGATATATTTGTGTGGAGCTCTCTTCATATCTCTTATGCTTGGATTTGTTGAGTTCTTGCACCTCAATTTTTTTTCCAGTTTTGACTATTTTGTCCATTGTTTATTAAAATATTTCTTCCCAATATATATTCAGCTGAAGCTTCCAAGGGGGACTTCTGAAAAGATCACTTTGCTCCCTGGTGGAGAAAGAATGAGGGAGGGGAGAGTGGGGAACACAAACAGAAGCAGGCTGGTGCTCAGATCCCTCTGACTCAAGCTCAGATGAGAGATGGTGGTGCTGATGGAGATGAAGGAAGTTAGTCATTGACTTGAAGGTTTATAAGGAAAATCAACGGCTTGTGTAGTCATGGATGCGAATGAGCTCACTGATGGTGAACTGACCGTTTGGTTGAGGAGAGAAACCAGAACCAAGCCTTCAGGAATGTTGACACGAAATGCTTCTGCAGAGAAAGATGAGCTGGCAAGGAAGGGAGAAGGTGGTTCTGTAAAGATAAGCAGAGAACAAGGAGACCGTGTTATCACAGAAAGGAAGTAAAGAATGTGCTTCTCAAAGCATGGAGCGGCCGAAAGAGAAGCCGAAAAGATTCTTTCTAGCCCATTTGCTCTTCTTTCTACCCTAAAGATATTTTTAAACGTTTTATTTTATGTTGGAGTGTAGGTGATTTACAAGGTTGTGTTAGTTTTAAGTGTACAGGAAAGTGGTTCAGTTACACACATACGTGCATATGTTCTTTTTCAAAGTCTTCGCCCGATCAGGTTGTCACAGAATATTGATCAGCGTTCCCTGTGCTGTACAGTAGGTCCCGTTGGTTATCTGTTTTAAATATGGCAGAGTGTACGGGTTGAAGCAACAGTTAGAACTGGAGATGGAACAACAGACTGGTTCCAAATAGGAAAAGGAGTACGTCAAGGCTGTATATTGTCACCCTGTTTATTTAACTTCTATGCAGAGTACATCATGAGAAATGCTGGGCTGGAAGAAGCCCAAGCTGGAATCCAGATTTCCAGGAGAAATATTAATAACCTCAGATATGCAGATGACACCACCCTTATGGCAGAAAGTGAAGAGGAACTAAAAAGCCTCTTGATGAAGGTGAAAGAGGAGAGTGAAAAAGTTGGCTTAAAACTCAACATTCAGAAAACGAAGATCATGGCATCCGGTCCCATCACTTTATGGGAAATAGGTGGGGAAACAGTGGAAACAGTGTCAGACTTTATTTTTTTGGGCTCCAAAATCACTGCAGATGGTGACTGCAGCCATGAAATTAAAAGACGCTTACTCCTTGGAAGGAAAGTTATGACAACCTAGATAGCATATTGAAAAGCAGAGATATTACTTTGCCAACAAAGGTCCGTCTAGTCAAGGCTATGGTTTTTCTAGTGGTCAGGTATGGATGTGAGAGTTGGACTGTGAAGAAAGCTGAGTGCCAAAGAGTTGATGCTTTTGAACTGTGGTGTTGGAGAAGACTCTTGAGAGTCCCTTGGACTGCAAGGAGATCCAACCAGTCCATTCTGAAGGAGATCAGCCCTGGGATTTCTTTGGAAGGAATGATGCTAAAGCTGAAACTCCAGTACTTTGGCCACCTCATGCGAAGAGTTGACTCATTGGAAAAGACTCTGATGCTGGGAGGGATTGGGGGTGAGAGGAGAAGGGGACGACAGAGGATGAGATGGCTGGATGGCATCACTGACTTGATGGACATGAGTCTGAGTGAACTCCGGGAGTTGGTGATGGACAGGGAGGCCTGGCGTGCTGCAATTCATGGGGTCGCAAAGAGTCGGACACGACTGAGCGACTGAACTGAACTGAACTGACACATTCATCCCAGACTCCCTAACTCTCTTCCTCACCACCCTTACCCTCTGGTAACCAAAAGACTTTTTTACCCATACCTGCAGCCTTCCTGTCTACTCTAACTCTGCAGCTCTTGTTTTTTCCAGGCCACCCTCTACCTTCTATATTTTTTCATATTCCCCTCTTTACTCTCTTCCATCCTCTTTCAAAAGACTTTCTCGAAATGTCAGTTTTTCAAAATCACAGAAGTATTTTTTTTTAATCCAATTTACAGTCAATAATCTTTGTAGGAAAAAGACCACAAAATTAAACTGATAATAACTAAAGATACACAGAGATAGAGTTGGGATTGACTAAAATTTTGCAAGAAGTAAATGTTCCTGCCTAAATTCTGATGTTCAACATTGGACAGGAAAATTGGACTGTGTAGTAATAGTGAATAAAGATCCCCAAAGAAAATCTAATAATGGCAGAAGCAATGACTGTTCAAATTTTGCTAATTGAGGAATCGGATATTGATCTTCATTATAAACTCTTCCAAATAAATGAAGATAAATTACCATGATGGTAATTATTACAGTAAAATGAAAATGGAAACAAGTGAAAATATTTAATTTTGATGGATAGAAAGTAGAATAAACAATTATATTGGGTCTAGGACAATTCAACTCAGAAAATAACTATTTCACAGAAAATTCTTCAGTTCTTACAAAACTCTGATAAAATGCTTCTATTCAAAGTATCCTCAGGGCAAAATAGTTTCTGAGGTCAAAATCTCTTATTAATTTCAGTTTATTTGCATGGAGAAAAACAGTCTCATGATTTACAATTCTCTCAATGGTTCGTTTTCTCCCTCCATTTCTATTTTAGTTTATATGTGTTCTCATTTCTGCTCACAGTTAGCATATATGAGTACCTTGTAGAAGGTTAATGTTAACAATTTGGGAAATGGATTATACTCATTTATGCCTATGATGGCTTGTGTATAAAAGATAGCTGATAATTTCCATGTGGATAAATTAAAAAATTAATCAGTCTTTAAATGTGCAAAATATTTTTACAAAATGGGTCTAATTTTACTCATATAAATACATTAAAATAAGCAAGTTCTGAACTAGAGACAACCCTTCATGCTTTTAAATAGAGCAATATTCTCAGTGAAGCAAGTTTTTTTTTTCTTTTTAAAAAATCGAAGTAGAGTTGATTTACAATGTTTCAGATGTACAGCAACTGAGCAAGCATGCATATAACATAAGACCTATTGTGCAGAACAGGGAACTATATTAAATATATTGTAATAACCTATAAGGGAAAGACACAGTAGGTCTTATGTTATATGCATGCTTGCTCAGTATCTCAGTCATGTCCAACTCTTTGTGACCCAATGGACTATAGCCCACCAGACTCCTCTGTCCATTGGATTTCCCAGGCAAGAATACTGGAGTGGGTTGCCATTTCCTCCTCCAGGGAAAATGTTATGCACAGCAGTGTATATATGTTAACCCCAAATTCCCAATTTATCCCTTCCCACTCTTCCTCTTTGGTAACCATAGTTTGTTCTCTATGTCTGAGTCATTTCTGTTTTATAAATAAGTTCATTTGCATCAGTTGTTTAGATTCCCCTTGTAAGTGGTATCATATATTTGTTTTTGTTTGACTTATCAGTGAAGTAAGATTTTAGAGTATCGTGTGGATTAGTTTTAATGTGTGTGTGTGTGTGTGTGTGTCTAACAAGAAAAAGAAAATGGTCTCATGGGCTGCAAGCCTGGGGATTGTTTTCGCTCTCGTTTCCGCTGTGATTCACTGTATTTTTCTAGGCAAGCCACACTGTCTGGGTCTTCATAATCTCGCCTTTTTAGAGAAGCCAAATTGCACTTTGAAGGACCAGCTCTCCTCAGAGGGTGTGGAGATGCAAAAGGCCCTGTTGCCTGCTATCTATAAATGATGAACTTCCGGACTGAGTTTTTCATCACATTGGGAATTTAGATTCCAAATACACGGGGGGTGGGGTCCTGTCATAGAGTCCAGAGTTAACTGCTCCATGTGGCTGGGAGAGTGCAGGGATTTCGCCCCTTGTTGAATCCTGGAGTCCAGTGAGTGAATGGTCTCTCTGGGAAGAAGGTGGTGAGAACCATTCTTTGGTTCTCCATAAGGTGTCCAGTGAAAACTGCCCTTGGGGCTGTAAACTGAGTTTGATTCCCACTCATTTAAGCCTCGGGCAGTTCCTCCAGCTCTCCCGGCGAAGTGGGCGGGATGAAGGCCCTCCCTAGTTGTCTGTCTGAAGCCACCTTTGTGGGGTGTTCTGGAGACTTTGTGTCCTCAGCCTGTCCCGTGCCTTCTCGGGGTTCACCTGGGGCTTCTTCTGCCAGATACAGGATCCCAAGTTTTACCTTTCTCAAGACTGGAACAGAAAGCTCCCAGATCTTGGTCCCCAGTTGTGGAAATGGCTAAGATGCTGGTCCCATAGAAAACGTGACTTGCCTATCTGGGGGTGGGGGGTTGGGGGGAGTGTCTCCTTGCTTAACTGGAGGGTCAGCTGGCAAGCAGCCCAGTGCTGCCCCGGCTATGGAGGCCAGAATCATAGCCCCACTTCCTGGGCACCAGAGAGAATATTCTAGTCTGGAAGGCTGGTGAGGGAGGCAGACTCATGCCCAGCAGTACCTTCTGATCTGAGCTCCGAGGCCCCACTGTGCAAACATCTCTAACGGGCTTTCCTGCCTGCCCTCCACCAAGGCCCAAACAGCAGCTCCCTGTAGCTCTGACTGCCTTGGGTCCAGCCTCTGTAGTTAATCTCATTCCGTTTTTGCAAGATGTCAGACAAGTTGGAAAAATTAATTTTATGTGTTTTGAGAATAAAATTTGTAATGATGACAGAATCCCAGAAATTAAAAGGTTTAGAGGTACGTATTTGTGCTCAGGGAAGGCATTCATCTAGTCACTGACGTCTGCTCTTGACGAAAGAGAGAAAGAAGCTTCTGTGAACCCAGCCCAGAGGATTTCTTGGAAAGTCCAACTGGCTAGACCCCATGAATATCCATTCTTAGAAGACATATAGCTTGGCTTGTGAATCAAGCTTTTTCAAAAACGTTCAGTTCACAGCTCCCAAGTTTATTTAACGAGAGGAAATGGTCTATTTTGCAGAACACTCATAGCTAAAACTTCATGGGATGCGTTATGCCTTGGAGACCGAATCTGTTTTTCTGACCGTGTAAAATTCAAGGGGAAGGCAGAGGGTCTGGCCTCAATCTCTGCTGACAGGCTGGATCCTCACCATGACTCCATCCCCTCCACGGGCTGGGCCTCCCATCCCACTTGCAGGACTGCATGTTCTCCCTTGCAAGCATCTATGACCTTCCCCGTGACTCCGATCAGTCCCCGGGATGACTGCAGAGGAGAAGTTCGTCCTCAGGACGTGTCTTCTTTTTCATGCCTCCACCTTCCTTGAGCTTCACTCTCCAAAGATCAGATCCAGACTTGGCCATCAGATCTTCCTTTCTAATCTCCTTCCTTCTACACAGCTGAGTGGGAACAAGGTACAGAAGGTACCTTTAAGTTCTGTTGGTGATTTACCGCAAACAGAATCTGGGCTCCACCTGGTCCACACCGCCCAGGGTCAATTCAAAGAAACAATCCCGAAGTAACAAGGCAGGTTAAATCTTCCCATGTCAATCACCGCATGCAAGATTCAGACAGACGTGTGCATTGTATAGAGCCTGAGTCCTCGATGGGGAGGAGGCACACCTGAGAACAGGTAGGGTCCAGTGTCAGGGGGGCTGACATAATCACAGCCTGTTAGCTGATGTGAAATACTGAACTTCAATTCAAGTAGCTTTATGTTCTCAAGGAGATGCTTAGGGAGGAGATTTAGGCAATCAAGTTACTCCTTTTATGTACGGAACATCTATTGAAAACCTACTACATACTAGCTCATGTCCTAGGTACTAGAAATAGAAATAAAATCATTAAAAATAAATAAAAACTCTGCCCTCAGTGGGGCTTATCTTTTAATTGGTTTGCTGCTGTTCAGTCAGTAAGTCATGTCCAACTCCTTGTGACCCAATGGACTGCAGAATGCCAGGCTCCTCTGTCTCCCAGAGTTCGCTCAAATTCATGTCCATTGAGTCCATGATACTATCTAACCATCTCATCCTCTGCCACCCTCTTCTCCTCCTGGCCTCAGCTTTACCCAGCATCAGGGTCTTTTCCAATGAGTCAGCTGTTCACATCAGATGGCCAAAGTATTGGAGCTTCAGCTTCAGCACCAGTCCTTCCAATGACATTCAGGGTTGATTTCCTTTAGGACTGGCTGGTTTGATCTTCTTGCTGTCCAAGGGAATCTAAAAACTCTTCTCCAATACCACAGTTTGAAATCATCAATTCTTTGGCATTCAGCCTTCTTTATGGTCCAACTCTCACATCCAAACATGGTTTTGACTATATGGACTTTTATCAGCAAAGTGATGTCTATGCTTTTTAATACACTATCTAGGTTTGTCACAGCTTTCCTTCCAAGGAGCAAGTGTCTTCTAATTTCATGGCTGCAGTCACCATCTGCAGTGGTTTTGGAGCCCAAGAAAATAAAGTCTGTCACTGTTTCCATTGTTTCTTTTGATGTCACTGCTTCCACTTTTTCCCCTTCTATTAATATTTGCTATGAAGTGATGGGATCGGATGTCATGACCTTCATTTTTTTTTAATGTTGAGTTTTAAGCCAGCTTTTTTCACTCTCCTCTTTCATCCTCATCAAGAGACTTTTCAGTTCCCCTTCATATTCTGCCATTAGAGTAGTATCATCTGTACATCTGAGAATGTTGATATTTCTCCTGGTAATTTTAATTTCAGCTTGTGATTCATCCAGCCCGGCATTTTGCATGATGTACTCTGTATATAAATTAAATAAGCAGGGTGACAATATACAACCTTGATGTACTCCTTCCCCAATTTTCAACAAGTCCCTTGTTCCACGTCCAGTTCTAACTGTTGCTTCTTGACCTGCATACAGGTTTCTCAGAAGACAGTTAGGTTGGTCTGGTATTCCTATCTCTTTAAGAATGTTCCACAGTTTGTTGTGATCCACACAGTCAAAGGCTTTAGCATGGTCAGTGAGGCAGAAGTAGATGTTTTCTGGAACTGCTTTGATTCCTCTATGGCCCAATGAGTGCAGATTAATTGGAAAGATGGACAATGAATAAAATACCTAAATAAAGCTGGTGGCAGGACAGCCATGGAGACCACTGTGAGGCTGTGTCCTGAATGAGCTGGGCTCACCGGGTGGTGAGTCACACAAGGGTGGAGACTGACACGTGTTTTAGTAGGATTACCGTACTTGGTCGGTTGAGGATAGACCGGGGGGACAAGGGCAGAAAGAGGAAGCCAGAGAGAAGGTTATTGTGACGATCCAGGTGGGAGCTAGGGTTCATGGAGGCTTGGGCCAAAGTGGTGGCCATGGAGATGGAGAGCTCGCATTCTAGATTTGAGAGGAGGGTAGAACTGGTTCGTGGGAGATGGGCGCTTTCCGGCCTGTGGACTGGAAGGATAAGCTTTCCCCGGCTGAGACGGGCAAGGCTGTGGGGAGAGTGGGTTTGGAGGGCGGGGAGGGGAGGATCCAGGCTTTGTGCACATTGTTTGCTCTGTGTAGGGTCGTGTCCCATCCCAGAGCACTCTCACGTAGGCAGTTGGGGGTCCAGCCGTAGATCTCAGGGGAGAGGAGTGGATAGGGTAAGGTGAAGAACCATCAGCGCTCGGCGTGAGGGCAGAGAGTGTTCCTATCATCTGAACTGACTCAGGACACTCAGAAGAACCTACTCCCAGTGGGCTTTCAACAAGGATGTGTTGCTCTGATGGCCCCCTGGTGCTTCCCTCTTCTAGAGGATGCATCATCCCCAACCCCAACGGGCTGCTGGTGGCTCACGGTCACGTCCCTTACTGGGACTCGCCCTCAGCCCCATGGATCTCCTGACTCAGGGTTCTCCTGGTCCCAACAGTGTTCCACAGCCAGTGACTGGCTGACCTGGAGACACAGAGACCCACTTCTTTCCCCTCGGTTGGGACAACTCTAAAGGACAATTCTACTATAGAGTCACCTGTTGGTTTCACTGGGGTCTTATTTGCAGCCATGTTATAATTCAGCTCCTCCCCAGGTCCAGTCCTGCCTGCTCCACATCCCTATGGAATTCTCCTGGGAGCACTTCCGTAAAACCTCTGTGGGTCTGTTTCCAGGGACCGACTCTCACACCCTAAATCAATACATGAATGTGTGTGTATGTTAGTCACTCAGTCGTGTCTGACTCTTTGTGACCCCATGGACTCTAGCCCACCAGGCTCCTCTGTTCATGGAATTCTCCAGGCAAGAATACTGGGGTGGGTTGCCATTTTCTTCTCCAGGGACATGAACATACCATGGTTCAGCTACCTTCACTTTCTCAGGAGAACACTCTCTGACTCTGGAATAAATCAGGTCCATGGTAGAGGCACTCGGGACTCTGTATTTTATTTCCAGGCACTGCTTGATTTCTTACGTCTCAGATTACTTGCTTAATGTTCCTCTTCCCCAGTCTTTGTGGCAAGGATGAGGGGATCTTGCCTGATGCCTGGTAGATGTTTAGAAAATATTAATAGAATGAATGAATCTGCTGGCTGCAACCTAGTTATAGCCGAGCCAGGGTCACCCCGGGAGTATAACCTGTGGAAAGCGTGTCAGGACTCCGTGTAAACCTTCAGGTCCCTGCTGTAGCCCATCATGTAGGCTTCCCAGGCTCCAGCCTGAGGCTTTATGGGATCCCCAACTAGCCCTCTCTCCCCGACATGGAGGCGTCTCTCAGTACATCTCATGATCCCCCAACGTTGAAATCTCCAGTGTGAAGACAAAGCAGCTGGCATGTGGCTGGGTTTTGCCTCAAGATAAATCCTGGCGAAAGTAAATAAACAGAGGGAAAAGACAATGATCTTTCTTCAGGAAAAGTGGAGAAACAAATGATTCGGGATCCTTTTCCAAAACAAGACATCAAGGCTTAGTGAGATGCAGCCAGGCTCTGTCTCAATGGGAAAGTAGTTATTCTGCCCCGCCTGGTTCACAGAGAACTGTTCAGTCACTCAGTCATGTCTGACTGTTTGCGCCCCCATGGACTGCAGCATGCCAGGCTCCCCTGTCCTTCACTATCTCCCAGAGTTTGCTCAAAGTCATGTCCATTGAGTCAGTGATGCCATCCAACCTTGGAGAATCTCAAAGAAGTTCCCCCAGTTTCCGGCAGCCTCGCAGGTGTCTCTGAGTTCAGCGCCACGTCGTGTGGATGTCCTTACAACACTACACTCCAGCTGGGCTCCAAGGCCACGCAGCCCTGAGCGGTAGCTCAAGACCGCTCAGGAGCAAGTGGGCGTGTAGAGGACAAAGCTGACCAGTGCAACCTGGAAAGGCCTTTCCAAGGCACCTGGGTCCACCTGAGTCAAACTGCCTTCAGCCTTGGCCGTGACAAGCCAGCTGTGCCCTACCTCTTCCTGCAACATTTGATGTCATGGGATTCAGCACAACTCTGTGCAGGACACCCGACACGCCTCCTCACTGCATCTGACCTTCACAGCATCTGTATGCTGGGTGATCCACCATCATCACTCTACAGACTCGGACCCTGAGGCTCAGGCAGATGGAGCAACGTCCCCAAGGCCACACAGCTGGTGCGAGGTGGGTCCGTGACCCCATCCAGGTGGGCGACACTAGCAAACGGGACTTGAATACCTGTGCTTCACAGTCTCTCATGACAGCACCTTGTGTTGGCTGATTGGCTACATTATCTCCAACCTCCACCCCATCCAGTGGGAGTGAGGTCTGATTGCATGCATTAGACAGGAGGAAGCTGAGGCATGAAGCGATGAAGTGGCATGTCTGAGACTACACAGTGTTAACTGGTAGAGACGGGGTTTGAGTCTTCCAGGCACAAAGCCCCTTTGACACAGGACACTATGGCATCCTAACTTTCACGCCTCAGTGGATCAAGCTGACTCAGCTCTCTGTGTTCCAAAACAGTAGCATCTTCTTTGCTGCAGTGCACTTGCAGAGCGCGCTTTTCCTTTATTTTAGACTTCTCCCAACTGTGGTCTGGGCTTCCCAGGTGGCTCAGTGGTAAATAATCTGCCTGTCAATGCAGGAGATACAGGTTCGATCCCTGGGCCAGGGAGATCCCCTGGAGGAGGAAATGACACTCCAGTATTCTTGCCTGGAAAATCCCACAGACAGAGGAGCCTGGCAGGCTACACTCCAAGGGGTTGCAATGGGTCGGACATGACTGAGCATGCATGCACAACTGTAGTCCAACTTAAGCCTTAAACAAAAGACTTCAATGCCTCCATGTCAAGATGAATTGTAAGTTACAAGCTCTGATGCAACAGAAGCAGAGTCTCTATCTTGGAACATATAACTGCCATGGACCACAAAGCTGTCAGCGAGATACTTCACCCTTGGATCACCAGCCATTCTACAACCATGTGTTGTCCTGTAAACAAAGCAACTGTCCTCACAAACAAGATTCTTCATGTCCCAAAGGCTAAAGTTGCTGACCACAAGCTGGTCCGTTCGAAAAGCAGCTCTGTTTCCAAACCCCTCTGAGTTAAACAGACACGTTCTAAGGGAATCACTGTGGAAAGTTCTGTTATCGAGATGGTGACATAAATTCTTCAAGAATCCTCTTTTGCTGCCAAACTCGCATCAGATTATCAAAGATGTGTTTTGGATAAGATCTGTACTTGGAGTGAGCTTAGGAGAAGAAAGAGATAAAAGGGAGCAACTATCTGTCTTGGTCTCTACAGTTCCTAGGAAGAAAAAGACAAAAAACAGCTTTAGTTATTAAGCCCTTCTGCCAAATGAGGGTCGAGCTGGCTGATGGGTGGGGGCCCTAAAACCAAGTGAAAGCTTGAGTAGGGGAAGCTGCGGTCACTTAGCGAGGACAAGGTCACCTTAGCCCTCTGAGGGGGCCGGGAATTCATGCACCGAGAGCTGTGTATCTGACATTCGTGTGTTTGGACAACTGGGCCAGGACAAAGCTGACTTCATCCGTGGAACAGACACTCATGTCCGTCACACACACAGAGAAGCCCAGGAGGTGGGAACCGTTGCTCCTAGTTTTACAGATGGCTTTGGACAGCCTGATAGTTTGGACAATTGTCCACAAATACTCACACACCTCCCCTCCCAAGCAGCTCCATCACACTGGGACGCACTCTGTCCAAAGGAACATGCTGTTGTTCAGTCGCTAAGTTGTGTCTGACCCTTTGGGGTCATGGGCTGCAGCACACCAGTCTTCCCTGTCCTTCATAACCTCCTGGAGTTTGCTCACATTCATGTCCATTGAGTGAGGGATATCGTCTAACCGTCTCATCCTCTGTCATCCATTCTCCTCCTGCCCGCAATCTTTTCCAGCATCATGATCTTTTCCAATAAATCGGCTCTTCTCACCATGTGGCCAAAGTATTGGAGCTTTAGCTTCAGCATCAGTCCTTCCAGTGAATATTCAGGGTTGATTTCCTTTAGGATTGACTGGTTTGATCTCCTTGCTGTCCAAGGGATTCTTAAGAGTCTTCTCCGGCATCACAATGTGAAAACATCAATTCATCAGTGCTCAATTTTCTGTAGGATCCAACTCTCATACCCATACATGACTACTGGAAAGACCATAGCTTTGACTATACAGATCTTTGTCACCAAAGTGATGTCTCTGGTTTTTAATATATTGTCTGTGCTCAGTCACCTCAGTCATGTTGGACTCTTTGTGACACTACACACTGTAGCCTGTTAGGCTCCTCTGTCCATGGGATTCTCCAGCAAGAATGCTGGAATGGGTTGCCATGCCTTCCTCCAAGGGATCTTCCCTAATCCAGGGATTGAACCTGCATCTCCTGCATTGCAGGCAGATTCTTTATCCACTGAGCCACCTAGGAAGCCCAATATATTGTCTAGGTTTGTCATAGCTTTCCTTCCAAAGAGCAAGGGTCTTTTAATTCCGTGGCTGTACTCACCATCCAAAGTGATTTTGGAACTAAAGAAAATAAAGTCTGTCACTGGTTCCACTTTTCCCCCTTTTATTTGCCATGAAGTGATGGGACCAGATGCCATGATCTTAGCTTTTTGAATGTTGAGTTTTAAGCCAGTTTTTTCACTTTGCTCTTTCACCTTCATCAAGATGCTCTTTAGTTCTTCACTTTCTGCCATTAGAGTGGTATTATCTGCATATCTGAGGTTGTTGATATTTCTCCCAACTATTTTGATTCAGCTTTTGATTCGTTCAGCCCAGCATTTTACATGATGTAGTCTATATATAAGTTAAATAAGCAGAGTGACAATACATAGCCTTGTCATACTCCTTTCCCAATTTTGAACCAGTCCATTGTCCCATGTCCGGTTCTAACCATTGCTTCATGATCTGCATACACGTTTCTCAGAACACAAGGAACATGAGCAGATATGTATGAGCACAAGCCTTAGATGTTCTTGGGCACTTTGGCTTGGCTAAACCACTCTGAGGTCTGCTATTAAAAGAATTTTCCTTGGGTGGCCACTGCCTTTTCAGCCTTGACCCTGAACAAAACCTAGGAGCAGATTCAGTTTATCTCAAAGTCAGTAGCCAAACCCAGTAGGCCCACAGCCTGAAGCACAGCTGCCCACCAAGCCCA
Organism: Bos javanicus; assembly: GCF_032452875.1. Classification (NCBI taxonomy): domain Eukaryota; kingdom Metazoa; phylum Chordata; class Mammalia; order Artiodactyla; family Bovidae; genus Bos; species Bos javanicus. Next base: position 116,907,028 of record NC_083870.1, read on the forward strand.
GGGCTGACCAGCTCCGTGGCATCAGCATGTGAGTTCATGAGCACGTTGGTTTGCACTGATAAAAAGCTATTGCATTTGGGAGTGTTTGTTACGTAGCATTACTACAGTGATAGCTGATACAGAAAGGCCGTGTAGTTAATGAAAGTCAGAGAGAAGTTTGATGTCAAGTATTCATATTCTCCAAGCCCAATGCTGTTTTAATTATATCATATAGAGCAAACAGTGTGGAGGTGGAAAGTCAGGACAGACCTGGGGAAGAGTCCCCACTGCTGGCTGCTGAACCTTCTAGAAAGTGCAAAGACAAATGCACACAACACAGCAGCTTATTCAGGAGAAGGACTTATTGACAAGTACCCCCAGATTTAGGTTTCCAGATGATGTTCTATACAAATTGTTCATAATTTTTAAACAGTTAAAAAAAATCACACCCATGCTAATACATGTGTTTATCTGTGAACCCAAAATGTTTCAATATATAGTCCTCCCTGTATTTAAACTTGGCTGAAATACCTGCTTTCAACATTGTAAAGTCCTGAATCAGAAGAAACTATGTGATAGTCTTAAAATTTGGCATGAGATTTTTGTTGTTTTTGGAGGGCTTGTCAGATTTCCACCCTCTTTATCACTTCAAGAATAAGAATTTATTATTACAAGCAAATTTCTTAACATGATGATGTTAAAGTGCTGCACTCAATATGCCAGAAAATTTGGAAAACTCAGCAGTGGCCACAGGACTGGAAAAGGTCAATTTTCATTCCAATCCCAAAGAAAGCCAATGCCAAAGAATGTATCACACAATTGCACTCATCTCACATGCTAGCAAAGTAATGCTCAAAATTCTGCAAGCCAGGCTTCAACAGATGTTCAAGCTGGATTAGGAAAGGCAGAGGAACCAGATATCAAATTGCCAACATCTGTTGGATCATCAAAAGAGCAAGAGAGTTCCCGAAAAACATCTTCATCTGCTTTATTGACTACACCAAAGCCTTTTGACTGTGTGGATCACAACAAATTTTGGAAAATTCTTCAAGAGATGGGAATACTATACTACCTTACCTGCCTCCTGAGAAATCTGTATGCTGGTCAAGAAACAACAGTTAGACATGAAACAATGGACTTGTTCAAAATTCAGTAAGGAATATATACAATATACATCAAGGCTGTATATTGTCACCCTGCTTATTTAACTGATATGCAGAGTACATCATGTGAAACGCTGGGCTGGATGAATCACAAGCTGGAATCAAGATTGCTGGGGGAAATATAAATAACCTCAGATATGCAGATGACACCATCCTTATGACAGAAAGAGAAGAAGGACTACAGAGACTCTTAATGAAAGTGAAAGAGGAGAGTGGAAAAAGATGGCTTAAAACTCAACATTCAGAAAACTAAGATCATGGCATCTGGTCCCATCATTTTATAGCAGATAGATGGGGAAACAATGGAAACAGTGAAAGACTTTATTTTGGGGGGCTCCAAAATCACTGCAGATGGTGATTGCAGCCATGAAATTAAAAGACACTTGCTCCTTGGAAGAAAAGCTGTGACCAACCTAGACAGCATATTAAAAAGCAGAGACTTTACTTTGCTGACAAAGGTCTGTCTAGTCAAAGCTATGGTTTTTCCAGTAGTCATGTATGGATGTGAGAGTTGGACTATAAAGAAAGCTGAGGCCTAAAGAATTGATGCTTTTGAACTGTAGTGTTGGAGAAGACTCTTGAGAGTCCCTTGGATTGCAAGGAAATCCAACCAGTCCATCCTAAATGAGATCAGTATTGAATATTCATTGGAAGGACTGATGCTGAAACTCCAGTACTTTGGCCACCTGATGCGAAAAACTGACTCACTGGAAAAGACCCTCATGCTGGAAAACATTTAAGGCAGGAGGAGGAGGGGATGACAGAGGATGAGATGATTGGATGGCATCACAGACTCAATGGACATGAGTTTGAGGAAGCTCTGGGAGTTGATGATGGACAGGGAAGCCTGGTGTGCTGCAATCCATGGGGTTGCAAAGAGTCAGATATGACTGAGTGACTGAACTGAACTTTTTAACATTTTTTAACATAAAGACCTTGAATCATGGTAATAAAACAGATGCTCTTTAATTTCACTTTTCTGTATTCCATTGGTAAATACTATGTGTAAATTTTTTTAAGAATCCTATGAATTTAAAAAAGGTTTTCCCATCCAAAAAAAGAAATTTAAAAATCCCTTGTGTGCTCTAAAGTCCTTGAATTCTACCATTAAGTCGCAGTCCTCTGAAGAGCCTGACTTGGGCTCTGTTTATTGGCTTTCCATACAGGGTGACACTGTGCCGAGCGTGTCCTGTACACAATGCTGAGTCATCAGAAAAGCCAGGGAGGTCTGTCACCGAATCTGCATTTTTCAGACCAGGCTCAGAGAAACTACTTTCCCAAAGACTTCACTAGGAGGTGATGGAGGTCAGGACCGAATGTAGGTGTGTCTGGCTGCAAATGCCATACATTTTCCCTAGCTGTAGACTGTCTCCTCCCAGATGTCCTCCCAAGCTATTTCCTCATTGGTTTGAGGAGTCAGTAGGAGTGATGCTCAGCCTTTCAGCAAGCTCCGCCAGGAGCAGGGGGCTGGGGTGAGGGCTAGTTTTTGATGCTTAGGAAAGACTTCAAGCTCAGAACATCCCTGTATCACTCATCTTGAACTTCACCCTGTTCGTCTGTGCCCTTTCTGTTTCCAGTTTGAGACTCTTTTACTAGCTTGTCTAGTGGGGCAGGCGGGTGGTGTGTGAGGTTCAGTCAACTTTCCTTTTACTTAGACATTAAACTGAAACCTTTTATGTTTACAGAAGGGGAATTTATGGGCAAAGAAGTTAAATAACAATAATGGAAGGTTGGAGGGTTACTTTTTCCTTACTTTGGGGGTTACTTTTGTACTTTCTTTTAAAAGAATCACTCATGATTTAGCTATAATTATCACAGAGAATTTTTTTTTTAAATTAGCCTTGACTGTTTCCACTTCAGGGGGAAAATTGATACCCTATAATGTATTTTTCCCCTCAGGATGCCAACGTCAATACCAGCTAGGCTGAATCATCAGTGATTTCAGTGAAAATTGATGATCACAACTAAACATTGACATTTTAGCGTTTTTCTATAACAACGTCTGACACCACTTCTTTTCTTATACATATATTGATAATATGCAATCGCTCAAGCCAAATATCCATCCAAGGGATTTTTCTTGATTCTTCTTTTCCCTCCATCCTTGACAACCAATGCGTTAGGGCATCCTATAGGTTGGTCTCTAAAACCTCATCTGTCTTCACTTCTCTCTGTTGCTATGGCTACGTCTGTGGTCCTCACACCCATCACCTGTCCCCTGGATAAACTAGGGCATTGGGTAGCAGCAAGGCCATAATAATAGTTTCTAATAGGAACTGTGCCTCGAATCTAAATGTGTGGTGACTCCCCCTAAAACCCACCTGCTTCATTGGTGAATCTGAGCCAGGCAGGCCGACCAGATGCAACAGGGAGCTGCAGAGTGACTGCCGCTCTCCCTCTTGGTTAGGCTTGTAAGAGGCGCAACCATGTCCTTCCCCAACATGAACTGGATTCGGGCAAGGAACAAGTCCTAAAGCAACAAATGCAGGGGGAGGAAGGGACCTCATTCAATGACAACTTGTTCTACCTGCAAATGACATAAGGATGGTTCCAAGAGCTGTGTGACCCTTTACATGCGCAAAGAGACAGGGCTGACATTGACTTCTTCATTATGGTGATTTTTTAAAAATTGGTTTTTCTGACTATGATATAAAGTCTATCATGGCAGGATTCTGGGGAGATTTTTGTTTGTTTCTTATTACTTTTGATCTTTTTTTGCTGCTGTTTGCTCAATGTCTAGCACCATAGCTGACAGGTAGTAACAGGTACTCGACAAATATTAATATTTGGAGACATAGGAGAGTTGTCAGAGCTCCTATTGCCTGTGTCTTAAGTCCCTGAGGACACAGGGTAAAACAGAGGAGCATCTTTAAACTAGATGCTGCTGAGTGGGAGCCCTGGGCTTGAGCGAGAGCCACAGAGAGCAGGCGGCCAATACCAGCCTCCATCTATCCCTTCCACCCCAGACCCACAGCACAGGTGATGGCTCTTTGCACTGAGCCCATAATGACTCTGCCTGCCTCACCCAGATCCCCTTGGACTCCACCACCTCCACCTTTCAGCCGCCCAGCTTGTCTCACCCGAGAGCACCAGTTTCTGCCCAGCCCAGCACTGGGAAATGTTCTCTTCCACATGATGGTGACTTGAGACACAAGAGGAATGGGGGGAAAGCAGGGACTAAGAGCCTTCCTCTTAGTCGCTTTCCTTTTACTCTTTCCCACACATTTGGGGGTAGGACTCAATGGGTGAACTCCAGAGAACTTGCTGACTGCCCCAGGGCCCAAAGAGCAATCAGAGCATCTTCAGGGAGGCTTGGAGCGACCGACGGGCTGGGCTCCAGGTCTCCATCCCCCTGGAGAACATTCACTGTCCTGGAGGTGGTAGGATGTGGAGATGCTGGGAGGACCGGCCCAGCCCGTTTCAGTGGAAGTTACTCTTCCTGCAGTTTCAATGGTCATTGTTCAAGTGTCTAGGAAATTTTATGGTCTGCCTCTCCAAGCTGTTATGCTCAAGGATTCCTTGATTTAGGAAAGTAAGATTAACTTTTAAATGCAGTCACATCTTTTCCATTTCTTGCTTCTCTGGGTTCCTTTGGCCAAGCCTGAGCTCACAGCTTGCAAGCATTCAAGTTCCTTGGAATAAAAGAAAAAGTCATCCAAAAACCCTCACCCAGCTTGCCCTGCTCTGACTCATTCTGAAACCCTGGGTCCTTTCTTTGAGCTGTGGGAAATGCAATTTCGTGGGCCCCTGTGGGCTCCGTCCTTCGCTGCGTGGATGCCCCCACGGCCAGGAAACAGTGGGCAAATGGGACAGCCAAGGCGTGGGAGGCCCTGAGGCTGAGTCAGCCATGGGACACCTCTTGGACACAGTTCAGCTGTTGTCACGGCCCCTGGAGTGACTCAAACTCTGAATCCCATGGATGCCTCTGTCCATGCAGAGCGCGGACAGTCATCATGCCAAGACATTTGTTCCTGATTTTTCACCCACTCTGCCAGTGACTAGATCGTCCCCCTGGGGGTTGCAACCACAAGCCAAGGACTGCTGACCTAAGGAAGGACTATTTTTGCTTTTGAAGATTCTCGACTCAGGGAATGGAAGCATTTATACTGTTGACATTTGAATTAAGAGCTGAGTAGTCTTCTGGGGACATCATGGTAATTCCGTTAACTCTGGGAATCAGACATTTTCTCAGCTCCTTTGCTGAAGGCTCCCAGGAAACTCAGCTCAAGGCAACAAAGAAACCAAGATGAGGGATCTGAGTTTCAGACAAGCGAGAGAGTTAAGAAACAGCAGACTCAGGTGTCACTGCCTTGAGGCAAGGAAAACAACCTTCCACCGATCTCCCACGAACCTCTGGGGTTGGTGTGATGCTCTTAGCTCAACCCCATCCACAGCCCAGGAACTTGCCCACTTCCGAGATATCTGAAGACCAGCAATGTCTTTTCCATGGGTGGCCCGAAATTCTCAGCGGGGTCTCACCCCTTGCATCCGTCCCTCCTCACCGTGCCATGGATGAGCATGGTAAACTGCATCCTGCTGCATGAAGCCCAAGAGTTACAAAGAAAACGTGGGACCTAACCCACTTCCTCCTGCAGGCAGCATGCACCCGAGGTACGTGTGATGGCCTACCTCCATCAGGAAGGAAGAGGACCACAGAGGTCTTTTCAGGGTCCCTTGAGGTCTCCAGTTCCCACCTCCAAGGCAGAAGGTACATGGAAGAATGGGTAGAATTTTTCTGGGTTGCAGGTGAGGTGGATCAGCAATTCCTCTTCCAAAGGCCCCTTCCCAGCCACTCCCACTCCTAAAGATCAGGCCATTCGCACAACTCACTCATTGTGGCCCCACAGGACTGAGTAAGAGGCTGCTGCTAAGTTGCTTCAGTCGTGTCTGACTCTGTGCGACCCCATAGATGGCAGCCCACCAGGCTCCCCTCTCCCTGGGATTCTCCAGGCAAGAACACTGGAGTGGGTTGCCATTTCCTTCTCCAATGCATGAAAGTGAAAAGTGAAAGTGAAGTCGCTCAGTCGTGTCTGACTCTTTGCGACCTCTTGGACTGCAGCCTACCAGGCTCCTCGGTTCATGGGATTTTCCAGGCAAGAGTACTGGAGTGGGTTGCCACTGTCTTCTCCGGAGTAAGAGGCAGTTCTCCCTGAATCCATTTAGCCATTCACCTAGCTGATAACGGGCTTCCCAGGTGGAGCTAGTGGTGAAGAATCTGCCAGCCAATGCAGGAGACTCAAGAGACACGGGTTTGGTCCCTGGGTCCGGAAGATCCCCTGGAAAAGGAAATGGTAACCCACTCCAGTATTCTTGCCTGGAGAATTCCATGGACAGAGGAGCCTGGAGGGTTGCAGTCCATGGGGTCGCACAGAGTCAGGCACAGCTGAGCACACAGACTGCTAAAAACACATTAGCTGATAATAAGGACTCTCGAGAGCTATCAGTGTCAACCTTTCTAGGCAGGAAAGGATGTGTCCCTCACCAGATACTCACATCTGGGTTGAGATAGAGCCTGATGGTCCCAGAGCCCATGTCACTAGGTTCCTGGGCATGTCAAGAGGAGACTCTCACAGTGGAGATGCCTTATCTGGGCTGGATGCCATGGGGAGGGAGATCTCAGTGTAACTCCTGCCTGCGGTCTATCGTCCTGACCCCTAGCTTTTGACGCTGACTTCTTTTTCTACATGCTCACCACCACCCCCTTAAAGGCAAGTCATCTCCAAGACCCCACCCTCGGACCTGTTCCCTCCGCCCCCTGTGTTAATGGTGTCCTGTAGCTGACATGACAAATGACCACACACTTGGTGGCTTAAAACAATGCATTTATTCTCTTATAGTTCTGGAGGCCAGACGTTCAAAGCCAGTATCACTGGGCTGAGATCACAGTGTCTCAGCAGACCCCACTTCCTCTGGGGGCTCAGGGGGAACCCATTCTTCACACCCTCCAGATTTTGGTGGCTGCCACAGTCCTTGGCTCCTGACTCCAACCTCTGCCTCTGTGATCTGCTGCCTTCCCTTCTGTGTGTCAAATCTCCCTCCACCCCCTCATAGAAGGATGCACATGATTGCAGCTAGGGTCCACCGACAGAATCCAGGATAATCGCTCCATCTTGAGAGCCTTACTCTAGGCACATCTGCAGAGAATCTCCCCTTTTTTGCACATAAACTAACATTCAGGCTTCCCCCGATGACTCAGCAGGTAAAGAATCCGCCTGCAAAGCAAGGAGACGCAGGAGACCTGGGTTTGCTCCCTGGGTCAAGAAAACCCCTGGAGAAGGAAATGGCAACCCACTCCAGTATTCTTGCCTGGGAAATCTCATGGCCAGAGGAACCTGGCAGTAGCTAGGGTTGCAAAGAGTCAGTCACTGAGCACAGAGCACACACCCATACAAACCAACATTCACGGGTCTCAAGGATTAGAAAGTGAGCAGCTTTCCAGAGCCACTTTCCAGATCATCTCAGTACCCTCACCTCTGGCCTTTGCGTTGAGCTGCAAATCTCAGCTGCTAATGCCCCGCCCCGACCCCTCAAGCACCCAAGGTCAGGGAGAGGAGTTTGGATATGCCACAAACCACTCCATTCGAACAGCTGCTCTTGATGCATAACTCTGAGCCCCTGTGCCACATTGACCCAGGAGGACCAGGCAGGGTCTTGCTTTATCCCTGGGGCAGGTCTGCCTGCGTCCAGTCAGTGAGGAGGAACTGACCACAACTGGAACATTTGGAGAATCTCCTGGGTATTTGGGCAATTCAGCAGGCCTGTTGGCTCTGTTTCGTTGCTTTTTTTTTTTTTCTTTAATTAATTTATTTTTAATTGGAGGGTAATTCCTTTACAACGTTGTGTTGACTTCTCCCACACAGCAACACGAATCAGCCGTAGGTATACATCCATTCCGTCCCTCTTGAGCCTCCCTCGCACCCTGTCCCACCCCTCCAGGTTGTCCCAGAGCACCGGATTTGAGCTCCCTGCATCACACGGTGAATTTCCACTGGCTTTCTGATTTTGCATATGGTAATGTGCATGTTTCTAAGCGGTCCTTGCTTTGCTCTACGGTCGCTGTTTCCACAGTCCAGGCTCCGGAACTGTCTGCAGGCTCTGGTCTGCGAGGATGCCATGTGGAACCGCTTCCTGCTTCTCATCACGAGGGCGGCACACTTGATACAAGACACATAAGAGGCACTGGAGGGACAGAAGATCAGAGGAAGCGGGAGCGCTGCGCTCCTCCCAGGGCGGAGGCTCCGTGTCGGGGAGGGCACCTCGGGAGGCTCAGCTGCGGTCAGTCTCCAGCCACACTGGGGTCACGTGCACACCATGAACATGCATCTCCCCGGACTGGGGTGGGGGTGGGGGGCTCACCCGGAGCGCTCACACAGGTGTTGTGAACTCGGGTCCCCTCTTGAGTGCACTGGGTAACATCTGGGCCTGCAGCTCTGCTGGCTCAGCCACTTTCCAGGAAATGAAATGTTCCACAAGGAACGAGTTTGTGCATAGCAATGAGGGCGTGGGAGAGGCCCCAGAACTGCAGAGAAAGTTCTGTGAAACTGACAGTTATCTGAGATTTGGGAACAGCAGCTGTCTTGAGCTGCTCTTAGGAAATTGCCTGAATTTACATGACGAAAGAAAGGCCCCTGAAGCACATCACCTCCTGGAATCATCAGACCAGCTCTTTTTTCTTTAGCAAGAATCTGAGGTTGCCTCTGAAGGCAATGGAAAATTCTTCTGAAAAGTCTCACTCCAGTGGTTCCTGAAATTTTGCACGAACGTGACCGAAAGGTTTGCTGTCAAACTTCGGCTCTGGCTCTGATGGTTCAGTGGGTAAAGAATCTTCCTGCCATGCAGAAGATAGGAGATGTACGTTTGATATCTAGGTCGGGAAGATTCCCTGGAGAAGGAAGTGGCAACCTGTTGCAGTATCCTTGCCTGGGAAGTCCCATGGACAGAGGGGCCTGGAAGGGTATAGTCCATGGGGTCGCAAAGTCCGACACAGCTGAGTGACTAAGCACAAGGAAACTTCATCTCTTCCTGGTTCCTTAACTCCTAGTTCATTGCTCACAGACTCCACCATGAACCAGCTCCCCCACTGGAAAAATCACCAAACCGCAGTGCTGAAAAGTGGTCATTATCGCATGTGCTTTCAATTCCAATGGAGTGTTGAGGGAAAAGAGGCCTGTTCTTCCACGGTTGGCCTGTCTGCTCCCATCTATCCAGGAGAGCAGCTCGGAAACCCTTGTAGGTCAGGCTTTTCCTCTCCGCTCGCCTGTGGTCCCCTGCTCAGCTGTGTAGCTGAGACCCGCAGATGGTCTCCAGAGGCCAAAAATCCAGGCCTGCTTTCTGTTCTAAAAACCAAAGGCAAACCCAGAGGATTTTCATTCTTTCAAGAAGAATTCTATTTATTGTGCTTCTTTCTCTCTCACTTAATTTTTAATGATCCTAAGATAAATCAAAATAAATCAAAGTGTTGAGTAACATATCTGATTTCTAGAGTACAGATCTTCGGCCAGAGCGAATTAGTGTTCTTACAGGCAATTACAACAGAGTGGCAGAAGGAAGGGACTCGCCCTGTGGACTCTGCCCAGCCTGAAGGCTTCATCGTTGTCCTCTCAGCAAGATCGAGAGCGGCAGCCAAACAGGCAGCTTCAAACCCTTTGGGGGATTGAAACGGATCAGAAGCTGTGTTGATACTTGGTTATACCAAAGGGCTGGAAACCCATAAATCTGGGTGGAGAGGGAGAATGCTTCATGCTATTTTCAAGGGAAGTCTATTTGAATTGGCGGAGCTTTCTGAGTTTGGCTAGACTCTGCAGCTCCAAAGCCCAGAATATGGTTGTTGTCTTTGTTAAGAAGCAGTGAGAACACCTAGCAAAATCCCAAGCTTTACTATAGCACATGGGAGACCGTGGTCCGTGCACATGAACATCTGAAAAAAAAGCCTTTGTTCATTCTTCTTCTTCGCAGACACAAAGCTGTACCCTCAGTTCCTTTTCTTTTTTCTTAAAACTTTTTATTTTGTATTGGGGTACAGCCCATTAACAAACAACCTTGTGATAGTGTCAGATGAACAGTGAAGGGACTCAGCCATACGTATGCATGTGTCCATTCTCCCCAGACTCCCCTCCCATCCAGGCTGCAGCATCACATGAAGCAGAGTTCCCTGTGCTCTACAGTAGATCCTTGTTGGTTATCCATCTGAAATATAGCGGTGCGTACATGTCCATCCCAACCAACTATCCCTTCCCCCCACCCTTCCCTCTGGCAAACACAAGTTCATTCTCTAAATCTGTGGGTCTGATTCTGTTTTCTAAGTTCATTTGTATCATTTATTTTTGGATTCCACACATAAGGGATGTCACATGATATTTCCCCTTTTCTGTCTGACTGACTTCACTCAGTATGATCACGTGATATTTCCCCTTTTCTGTCTGACTGACTTCACTCAGTATGATCACGTGATATTTCCCCTTTTCTGTCTGACTGACTTCACTCAGTATGATCACGTGATATTTCCCCTTTTCTGTCTGACTGACTTCACTCAGTATGACCATGTGATATTTCCCCTTTTCTGTCTGACTGACTTCACTCAGTATGACCACGTGATATTTCCCCTTTTCTGTCTGACTGACTTCACTCAGTATGACCATGTGATATTTCCCCTTCTCTGTCTGACTGACTTCACTCAGTATGACCACGTGATATTTCCCCTTCTCTGTCTGACTGACTTCACTCAGTATGACCACGTGATATTTCCCTTTTTCTGTCTGACTGACTTCACTCAGTATGACCATGTGATATTTCCCCTTTTCTGTCTGACTGACTTCACTCAGTATGATCACGTGATATTTCCCCTTCTCTGTCTGACTGACTTCACTCAGTATGACCACGTGATATTTCCCCTTCTCTGTCTGACTGACTTCACTCAGTATGATCACGTGATATTTCCCCTTCTCTGTCTGACTGACTTCACTCAGTATGACCACGTGATATTTCCCCTTCTCTGTCTGACTGACTTCACTCAGTATGATCACATGATATTTCCCCTTTTCTGTCTGACTGACTTCACTCAGTATGATCACGTGATATTTCCCCTTCTCTGTCTGACTGACTTCACTCAGTATGATCACGTGATATTCCCCTTCTCTGTCTGACTGACTTCACTCAGTATGATCACGTGATATTTCCCCTTCTCTGTCTGACTGACTTCACTCAGTATGGTCACATGATATCTCCCCTTCTCTGTCTGACTGACTTCACTCAGTATGACAATCTCCAGGTCCATCCATGTTGCTGCAAATGGCATCATTCCTTTTAATGGCCAGGTAATACTCCATTGTATATACGTACCACCTTTTCTTTATCTATTCCTCAAAGACTTTGGGAAGACTTAGAAGGGAATTATTCAGAGCTGAGACCCTGACTTTTGGGCCTTCTCCCCTCTGATCCTGGGCTAGTGTCTCATGGCCTGGGTTTGAACATCATCTCCCCTGCCACTAGAAAGCGAAAGTGAAGTCACTCAGTCTTGTCCAACTCTGTGCGACCCCATGGACTGTGGCCTACCAGGCTTCTCCATCTGTGGGATTCTCCAGGCGAGAGTACTAGAGTCAGTTACCATTTCCTTCTCCAGGGATCTTCCCGATCCAGGGATTGAACCCGGGTCTCCCACATTGGAGGCAGAAGCTCTAACCTCTAAGCCACCTGGGAAGCCCAGATAGTGCCTTTGGGACATACCAAAGAGCAGCCTCTCCAGAGTCCCTCAGTTGTGCCCACTGCCGCCCGTCTGTTTGCAGGGGGTTCAAGGAAACAAGAAACGAGAGATTGTAAAGGAATTAAGATTTTGTTTAGGCATGTCCTTCCAGCCATAGGAGTGAGGACCTCCTACCTTAACCAGAGGTCAGAGCTGTGTGAGCTTCTCCAATTAGAGATGGTTCTCCACCTTGGTTCCCCATTGGAATAATCTGGGGGGTTTGGGGGATGAGAATTTTTAGTTTAGTTATTTATTTTTGAAAGCTGCATTTGTTTGCCTTTGGCCGTGCTGGGTCTTTGTTGCTGCGTGTGGGCTCCATCTGGTTGTGGGGCTACTCTTCGCTGCAGAGCACGGGCGTCTCATTGCATGGCTGCCCTTGTTGGTGAGCACAGGAGCTGGAGGGCAGGCTCAGTAGTTGTGGTGGGCTGGCTTCTTTATCCTGCAGCATGTGGAATCGTCCCCAGCCAGGGATGGAACCTGTGTCCCCTGCATTGACAGCTGGATTCATAACCCCTGGACCACCAGGGAAGTCTGCGATGAAATTTTTGCAAGCAACCTGGTGACCATCAAGGAGTCAGGGTCAAGAACCATGGGTCCTGGCCTCTCCCCCTCTAGGCACTGGTTGTTTCCTTACACTTAAAGAGTATTTGACTTAAAGATGGGGTCTTAGTCTGTTTCAGCTGCTGTTAACAAAAACACCATCAGCCGAGTGGTGTGTGCTTGCGCATGCTAAGTCACTTCAGTTGTGTCCAACTCTTTGCAACGCCATGGACTGTAACCCGCCAGGCCCCTCTGTCCATGGGATTCTACAGGCAATACTGGAGTGGAGAGGTGGGTTAAATAGCAAATATCTATCTCTCACAGGTCTGAAGGCTGGAAGCCCAAGATTGAAGTGCAGGCAGATTCAGTGTCTCCTGAGGGTCCTCTTTCTGGTTTGGCTGAATTTTTGCTCGTTCCTCACAGGGTAGAAGGAACGGGAGACTCCTCGTGGTCTCTTTTCTAAGAGCACCAATTCCATTAAGGAGGGCTCCACCCTCATGACCTAATCACCCCAAGGCCTCACCTCCCAATCCCATCACTGTGGGAATTAAGTTTCCACCATATGAATTTGGGGGGACTCGGTGCATAAGGGAGAAGGACATTGGAGAAGGAAATGGCAACCCACTCTAGTATTCTTGCCTGGAGAATCCCATGGACAGAGAATTCTGGCTGGCTACAGTCCATGTGGTCACAAAGAGTTGGACTCGACCGAAGTGACTTAGCACAGTGCATAACAGATGGGTTATCAAAGTGATCCTGTGATGACCTGTCAAGACTGCCGGGTGCTTCCTCCTGAAGGTGGGAGAATAAAAAAGGATGAGGAATGAAAAGGAAGTAAGGCTTCAGACAAGCATATAAAATGGTCATAAAAACACTTTTACAGGACGTGAAGCTGATGAATGTCAAGAAGCCTGATTTAAGAAAAGCAATATAAAATTGGGAATACAGAAGTAATAACAGGGCTTTGGAAGATCCACGGAGAGACAGGCCCCGAGCCTTCGTCTTTGTAAGCTGTCTACCAATTCATCTGAGCTTAAATAAATGAACAAAGCAGTCACACAGTGGAATTAGGGGGGTGTCTTTGGTCACGATGGAGCTGAGGCACACTTTTCACACGGAGAGATGTTTGATTTATTATATTCATTTTAATTAAAAGGATCACAAAACAGCATGTAAAATCTGCCCCATTTTTATATTAATAAAATATTTTGTGTGTTCAGTGGCTCCGTCCTGTCCTACTCTTTGTGGCCCCGTGGACTGTAGCCCACCAGGCTCCTCTGTCCATGGGATTCTCCAGGCAGGAGTACTGGAGTGGGTTGCCATTTCCTCCTCTAGGGGATCTTCCTGACCCAGGGGTTTAACCCGTGTCTGTTGTGTCTCCTACCATGGCAGGCGGGTTCCTCACCACTGAAATTACCTCCATGCATACTCACAGGAAAGCGTGTCTATCGTTTAACAGAACGATGGACGGCAGCTTCCTGTGAGCCGTGGGGCCTCAGGCCTGGGAATGAGGTCACTGAACGGAGCGTCACTCCCCGCAGGACTGGGCAGCAGGGCTACCATCACAGCACGCCCAGGCCCAGTGCCCCTCGCGTGGCTGGAGCTGCCCGCTCTCAAGTCCAGATGAAACTGACGTGAAAACTCTTGAAAATTGCCTGTCAAATTAAATTTTATAAGCCTTAAATTATCTTTCTCAGACTCTTTTTTTTGAAGGAGAAAAGGAGAGAGAGTTTCATTCACCCAATGACATGCAATCAACGTATATTCTGCCACTAACATATTTGAACAATTTAAAATCCTAATGTGCAAGGGACCATACAAACTCATATAATGAGACGCTCCAGGAGAACTTGGAAAAATGTGTTTCCTAAATGAGAGGAAAGAGGAGGAAAGGGGAGAGGATTGGACAGCAGGGCCTGCTGAGGGACATTGGGTTTAAGGGCACATAGTGCATTTTGGAATCTCATGGTATTACAGGGGTATGTCTCATCCTTAACAGAATTCAGAGGCATCTAACTAAATACCCACATCATGCAGCACTGCCCCGGCACCAGACAGAAGGCTAGCTCTTCCTCACCACACAGACCGTCCTTACTCCATCTGTGAGTGGGTTCAAGGAGGCTGTAGACTTCTTATGTTATTGAGATTGTAGTAGAGTTCTTTCCAGGAGTGCTTGCAAAATAAAGTCTAATCTGGAAAGAACCCCCTTGCATGGTGTGACATGTGGCCTATTAGTACCATGGGCCACCCAAGGAGGACGGTCATAGCATCCTGGGATGCCCCTGAGTGCAGAGACAGTCAACAGGGAGTTTACAGCTACCTGAACAGGAAGCCCTGCTTTGCTTCCTGACGCAGTGTATGATCCAGTAGAATGTTTGGATGTTTCCACCTTTAAAGAAATCTAAAGACTCTGTTCTAGAGGTCTTTGACTTTGCCCTTTGCTGGGATAGAGACAAGACCAAGTCAGAGGAAAATCAGAGGCAGTTCTCCTAACAGCCCCACTTCCTCCAAAAGAGAGGAACCGTGTCTGAGAATCACAAACATAGGCTGATGCTGGCGGTTTAGTCGTTCTGTTGTGTCCGTCTCTTGCAACCCTGTAGCCCGCCAGGCTCCTCTGTCCATGGGATTTTTCAGGTGAGAATACTGGACTGCGATGCCATTTCCTTCTCCAGGAGATCTTCCCGACCCAGGAATCGAACCCCCCATTGCAGGCAGATTCTTTACCGGCTGACCATCGAGGGAAGCCCATATGAGTATGAGATCAATAACGTGGGCACATGCTCCCAGCTGGACCGCACCACGCCCCCCCACCCCCACATACTCTCAGCGTGCTCCCAGCCTCTTCAGCAGGAGCTGCATCACCAAGTCTGTTGCCATGCATGCATCTTTGTGAACAAATTGGAGGCTGGGTTTTTCTCTCTCTTTTTTTTTCCAATTGTAATTTTGCTGCGCATGCACATGGCTTTGATTAGTGGGTACACACAGGCTCCAAACCTAATGTCATCTGTGGCTTTTGATTTTATTTTCCCTTTATGGGACTGGAAAAATCTTAGTGTACAGCCTGGAGATGGTTTGTCTTTGTTATTCTGGCGGCCCCGTGGCAGAGCTGGCAAAGGGGGGTGGAAGAGAGCCGAGTCCTCTGCCTGCTGGCTTCCAGGACAGCAGCCTGGCCCCAGGCCCAGCCTCTCTCGTGTCCCCATCTCCCCTTGGCAAAGGCCCTCATCTGCTTTCTTGACTTCTCTCTGAGCCCTCCATAGATGGACCCCCAGGGGAGAGGCTGAGGAATCAGCGTGAGCCATCCTCACACAGCCCAGGCGGGACTGGGCACAGTGTGAGCGACACTGTTCAGCTCTGATTCCTAGAGACGAGCTGCAGACACTGAACACCTGGCACAAAAGACGGTGCAGTGTGGAGGGGACAGCTCAGCTCGCTGCAGGAGACTAACGCCTCGCGGTGACGGGGGCAACCTTGCAGGGCACTCTTCTGAAAGTGCGCCCCAGGAAAAGCCTTGCTGGGTTTGAGGATGACTCCTTCCAAAGATGGGTGAGCAATCCTCACCACCAGTCCTGACCCTCTTCTCCCTGACTCAGACTAAATCATTGAACACAGTCTATTTTCTCTAAGAAGCAAGAAAATGATAACTTCAGGTGGGGGGCGAGGATTAGAATATAAGAAAAAGGCAGACAGTCATGGATTGGCCATGGAGGAGTAGGGACAAGGGACGGAAGAGTCTCTGCGAGAATGACTGAGTCCTAAGACAAAGGTGCGTGTGTGAGCGCATGATAAGTCGCTTTAGTAGTGTCTGACTTATTGCGAACCCGTGGACTGTAGCCGCCAGGCTCCTCTGTCCATGGGGATTCTTCAGGCAAGAATACTGGAGTAGGTTGCCAGGCCCTCCTTCAGGGGATCTTCCCAACCCAGGGATCGAACCCAGGTCTCCCACATTGCAGGCAGATTCTTTACCATTGAGCCACCATGGAAGCCCAAGACTAAGGTAAGGAAAGAGAATTATGCCTTCCATGCTAGGAAATGTTGACACTGCTTCTGGGCCAACTGTGAGAATTAATCGAGGAGTCCCCAAGCAATGAATCTTGCTCTGTGGGCACATAAGTTGCAGGTAGTTTGAATCACGTGCCAAGTAAAATCCGTAACGTGTCAGTAGGATCAGATCCAAATGCTGCAAAATAGGGGTTTCCCAGGTGGAACTAGTGGTAAAGAACCTGCCTGTCAATGCAGGTTAGACTTAGGGCACGTCGGTTCGATCCCTGGGTTTGGAAGATCCCCTGGAGAAGGGAATGGCAACCCACTCCAGTCTTCTTGCCTGGAGAATCCCACGGACGGAGGAGCCTGGCAGTTCACAGGGTTGCACAGAGTTGGACACGACTGAAGCTACTTAACATGCCTGAAAAATAGAGGAAATCCAAGGCTACGATCATCCACAGTCAAACAACGCAACGAGTTGCACACTGAAGCTTCTCAGTTCGTTCTTCATGAGGAAGTAGTTCCGAGTGCCTGTGCTGTGCTGAGCAGTGATACACACCCACCCAGGTTGAGGAATGGGATGAGTGCAGCTTGCCCCCCGCCATTCTCCAGACACAGACGTGGTCTTCGTCCTTTATGTTTCCAATTAACTGCTCAGATCATCGTCTTTCCCATTGCAAACTTAGTACACACTTCCCACCCCGATTTATCCAAAATTCAGTCCAAAGAGGCTTCAATCTTGCGCCCCAAGGCTCAATGGAAAAATATTGGGCTGGCCAAAAGTTTTGTTCAGGCTTTTCCACAGCATCTTCTGTCGAGCCAGTGTGTTGAGCTTATTATTCCACCTTCACAGAAGCATGATCACTGTGAGCAGATGGGACTGAACTGACAGCTGAGGCCAACCATCCGCTGCCACCACTGCGACCTTCTCTTGGGTCCAGGCTTTGCCCGAGGCTGGGCCCCAAAGCAGGGTTCATTCATTCAACAAACGTTAATGAGTACTGGCCATGTGTCAGGCACCATTCTTGGTTCTGGGGTTACAGCACTGAATAATATAGAAATCCTAGCTTCCTCTTTCTGGGCGGTAGAGACGGTCAAAGAATAAAAAGTCATTAAATTATTTCTAACTAAATCATGATTGGAAAATATTAAGGAGGAAAAATGGAGACATAAAAGGTTGGAGGAGAGGGTTACGTTGTCTTAAGAAAGGCCATGGAGGATGGAGGAGCCTTGTCCTACAAATATAGCAGAAGGAAGAGCCCTCTGGGCAGAAGGCCGTGCAAAGGCCCTGAGGCAGCAATGAGCCTGCCTTCATTGAGGAAGAGGAGCATGTTGGTGTGCTGAGGGGGACTGATCAGGGAACAGAGAGGTAATGAGAATCAGGGGTTTTCTTGTTCACACTCATGTTCTCAGCTTGGGCATGAGAACACAGGCATTATGCCAGAGCAGCGGCTTCAGCCACCATCCCTTCCCATGGCAAACGTTAGGCTTGTGTGCCCTATGGAATTATCCCCCAACCCTCTACTTCCTTGATGGTAAGATTTTAAAATGTTCTTCAAGCCATGTGTTATTATCCTTGTTTTATAAAAGACACTTGTGAAGTTCAGCTACACAGAATAGCCTACTTAAAAAATAAGTACTAAAGGAGGGTTTTGCATCTAGATCAGTTTGTCTTTCTAATCCATCAGTCTCCTCTTACTCTGAAAAAGATCACACCCAGGTAAGGAAAGACACGTGGATAAAAATCACTGTAAAAAAAGAAATTAAAATCCACTGTGCTCAGCGGGCAGAGGTCTTCACAACTCTCCCTGGAAATGGAGGCTAAGCAAGGATGGATTCCATAAAAGTGGGTTTACCAAATCTTCAGTGAAGGAGTAACAAACCAAAGAGTCCTTGAAAAGCAAAGGTAAAGATGCTCATTTTCGGCACTCCTGTTGAGAATTGTATTGATGTTCTCAGGCATTGCAAAAAAGCCAGAAAAAGAAATAAAATGTTTAAAGATCACAGAAGAAGAGGTAAATACATGCATGTAAAGCAGCCTCCTCAGAATTATTCCAGCTGAGATTGAGGAGGAGAAGGCGTTTTTCACCCACTCCCATCCCCGTTTGTTCACGACTGTCCCCAGTAGCTGGCTCCCCTGACACTTTTCAGAGATAGTTCTACACACAGGCAAGTAAACTCCCAGAGCCTCGGAGGAAGCCTCCAGAAGAAAAGCGAGGCACAGGTGCTTGAAGTGGAAACCTGTCAGGATGCAGAGAACTGTCCATAGCTGTCGGTGGGCTTAGAAGAGAGAGGACATTATTGCAGCATTTCTTATAATCAGGAATAAGTCAAAACTGCCACTTCTTATCACTAATCAATCAATATCATACTGGGTGTTCTAGTCACATTAAAAAAGTAAATGAACAGAAGATGTAAATATTAGAATAGAGTATAAACAGCTTGACAATTTATAGATATGGTTATGGGAATCCTAGAAGTGAAAATAAGAGCTAAAAATGAATTAGAATCAACAAATAGCTTCAGTAAGGTATCAATGTGAGAGTTGGACTATAAAGAAAGCTGAGCACTGAAGAATAGATGCTTTTGAACTGTGGTGTTGGAGAAGACTCTTGAGAGTCCCTTGGACTGCAGGGAGTTCCAACCAGTCCATCCTAAAGGAGACCAGTCCTGAATATTCATTGGAAGGACTGATGCTGAAGCTGAAGCTCCAATACTTTGGCCACGTGATTCGAAGAACTGACTCATTTGAAAAGACCCTGATGCTGGGAAAGATTAAAGGCGGGAGGAGAAGGGGATGACAGAGAATGAGATGGTTGGATGGCATCACCGACCCAATGGAAGTGAGTTTAAGTAAACTCCAGGAGTTGGTGATGGACAGGGAGGCCAGGGATGCTGCAGTCCATGGGGTCGCAAAGAGCCGGACATGACTGAGGGACTGAACTGAAATGAAGGTATCAATTTAAAAAACCCAATAGCTTTCCCATATTTCATCAGTGGCAATCTTAAAAATAAAAGGAGAAAGAGTCTACTCATACTGTAAGTAAAATATCAAAGGCCGGGTGAATGCAGTCCAACCTGTAGTCACCCTCCTTGCTTTTCTTTCTCTTGGGTAAATAGTGTTTTCTATAAACATTTCACATCTTGCCTGTACTATGTATTCATTTTTTTAATTCATTTTTATTTTTTAATTTTATTTTATTTTTAAACTTTACAATATGGTATTAGTTTTGCCAAATATCGAAATGAATCTGCCACAGGTATACATGTGTTCCCCATCCTGAACCCTCCTCCCTCCATTCTGGTTCTGCTTCCTTGAAACAGAATTATACATGAAGGCTCCAAACCTCAGCATCTCTAGCTAGACATCCCTTTTTTCTCTAGTAATAAAATTATTTACACTCATCTCATCCCATTTAGGAGAAGGCCATGGCACCCCACTCCAGTACTCTTGCCTGGAAAATCCCATGGACAGAGGAGCCTGGTAGGCTGCAGTCCATGACGTCGCTAAAAGTCGGACATGACTGAGCGACTTCACTTTTGCTTTTTACTTTCATGCGTTGGAGAAGGAAACGGCACCCCACTCCAGTGTTCCTGCCTGGAGAATCCCAGGGGTGGGGGGGTCTGGTGGGCTGCCGTCTATGGGGTCGCACAGAGTTGGACATGACTGAAGCAACTTAGCAGCAGCAGCAGCCCATTTAATGGGCTTCCCAGGTGGCTCAGGGATAAAGAATTTTCCTGCCAATTCAGGAGACCTAAAGGACCCCAGTTCAGTCCCTGGGTTGGAAAGATCCCTTGTAGTAGGAAATGGCACCCTACTCCAGTATTCTTGCTGGGGGAAAGAGCAAGCAAGCATTCCACTTAGGCCACAAATAACAGCTATGTCCTGCTCTGGTGCTTCTGAAGGAACTTGCCTCTATCTTTAATATCCAGGTTCAATTTCAGGGAGTGTGGAAAACTGGCTGAATCAGAAGAGCATCTCCTCAGCCACACAAATCCCTTGGGATAAAAATTAGCTCCTGTGCAGCCTGTAGACATTACCCCCTTGCACTTGGAATGCATGCCTCTATATTTCAATAGACCAATTTGAGATCTTTGAAATAATCACCCAGTGCCCTATTTTTAAAATCTGACATTTTTATTACGCATTTACAGCAGGGTCATTATATGGTGAAAATACTTTCCTTAAATATGCACTTATTCGTGGCAAAGTAAACAGAGGTGTCCCGTTATCTTGGCTAAGGAAAGGATGGCAGAGCTAAACCGTATGTGCATTTAAGTTGAGCCGTTGCAGCTAAGAAAATAGATGAAAAAATTCCAGAGTGAGTCTGCCTGTCCTTCCACTTGACAGAAAGATAGCATACACTCTCCTGAGGGTGGAGGGGGAGTCCCCAGGCTGTTCCCCGCTCAGGCTGGTCTCGGTCTCCAGTGTGACCTGGCGATCATAAGCTCAGAATGTTCATGTGGCATGATACTGCACTGTGTGGGATGTGCATGTTCAATGTCAGATGATTCTTCAAGCAATATCCCCTTTACATCATCAACTGTTTCCTCAGATGTTCAGCCTTGGAGAAATAAGTGATTATGCTGAATGAACCCACAGGAAAAAGTGTGTTGGACTTCAGTGAGGCACAAAGATAAGGTATATTACATTTAAGGATTTTTGCAAGATAATTAGAACCCAGTCCTCAACAATATGATGCCACATGTTAGTCAAGGACTTAATACATGATTTTGGTTTCCTTAGTGAGGCCAAAAACAGAGGATTTAGACCCAGTGTTGAGGGGATGAGTCTGGATCCAGAATATCTGGAATGATAGGAGAACATGTGTGTGTGTGTCTGTGAGTGCATGCATACGTGTGTGTGTGTGTGTGTGTGTGTGTAGGAGGAGTAAGTGAAAGAGTGTTGCCTTTGGAGTAAGGGCAAGATATTGCAGAGAAATATTTGCTGATATTCTGTTCTAAAGTATGCAGGCAACTCCTTCCTCTTGTCTACTTTCAAAAGCATAAATGCCATCAGAAAGCTTTGTTACTGATTGCAGCTCGATGAGATCTGTTAGTTGTTGAGGGCTGTGTTATGACAGAGTTAAAAAGCAGAAGGAACCAGGGGAGACTCAGATGTAAGTGTTTTGCAACACCAAGTTCAAATATCTAACATTTGGATGTCTTCCTTGGATGAATCAACCACTTTTCAGAATAGAAAAGAATTAATGGAAATGGAATACTTGGCAGACATAGAAAGCAGCTGCTTATCGTCATTAATTTTCAGTAACTATGTATTAAGAAACAGGATATACATCACTCTGTGGGGTTTGGGACCTTGGGAAAATATGGTATCCTAGAGACAGCACTGGCACAAAGAATGCTTCCAGGCAGGTCTATATCATCTGCACCCCTTCCTTCTGCCATGCTGCTGTCTTGGCATCTCCTCTCTGAGCACCATCAGTAGGTACCACATACTCCTCAGTTGGCTGTGGTTCTGCCATCTGCCTGGGACTCATTAGGAAAAAAAAAATCAGGGAGAGGTGATTTGAGAAGGGATCTTCTTAACTTCTTTGAGAGTATGGGGAGGGGGCATCTCACTTGAGGCATTCATTTCCCAGTAGAGAGGGAGGATTTGTAGCTGATGCTCTAATTTCTCTAGGGCTATTTTGAAGAAGGCTCACAATGTTAGAGTTGGGACCTTTTCTATTTCTGGCCTTATGATTATCAGGGTCTGCCGTGTGGTGGTGATCATTGCATGACACTCTTACAAGCAAGGCTGACCAACTCATCAGCTAGGAGTGGAACTGGGAGTGAATTTCCAGCCAGTTGGGATAGACATTACAGTCAATTAAAGTCCTATTTTCACCCATGCAAAGTCTTCTTGGGGCTAAGCTAGATTGCTCTGTATTGTTTTAGGCTGATAGTACAAAAAATAGATACATGGGGAGGGGTTGCTAAGGGGTTACTTGCTAACCTGATCACCTAAATTCCAGACAATGAGTTTTGGAGCAGGCAGAGTCACCGTGAACTAAGAGGTCAAATATATATATATGAGAATATTTTTACACCTCGCAGCAGGATCTCTAAATTGTTTATTCCTCTCCTTAGGGCCTGGTGATACCCATTCTCTCTCAGTGTAATCATAAACACATGTATTGCTCATGCCTTTGAATCTTCTTCCATATGAGAGGCAGGAAATGCTCAGATCCTGTGCTTTAGATTGAAGTTTAAAGAAAGACATAAAAATACATATCAGATTCTCTGACTGTAATGCAATAAAATTCATGTAATACCCTAAGGGAAAAAAGTAAAAGAAAAGGGAAAAAAAAAAAAACAGAAACCCTTGCCACATGGAAGATTTTAAAAATCTTCCCAAACAAAATTTGCTAAAAGTAAAGAAAGTTTAAAAATGAATTAAGCATTAGGCTCAATATTTAGCAAAATAAAAATTACCCAGGAGAAATTACTTCAAAGAAAGCTGATAAAATCATTGATGGTAAACATTGTCCTGAATACATTACAGAGAAAACAATTTCTTAAATGAGCAGTAAGGCATAAACCATTCAGGAAAAATAATAAATCAGACTTCATGAAAATGAAAAAATATTGTGCAACAGGAGATCCCAAAGCCAAGTGGAAAGGCAAGTCGAAAACTGGAAAAAGATATTCACAGGCAGAATTACTGACAGAGAACTGATTGGCAAAATGTGTGATGTTGTCTTTCAAATCCGTAAGGAAAAGGTAACAGACCTACAATGACCCAAAAATAACCTATGGAGCTGCGCAGGTAACTCATGAGAAAAAAATTTCCCATGGTCAGTAGGCCCATGAAAATGTTCCCAAACTCCCTGATAATTAAATGAAATGCTAATTAAGTCAGTGAGATATAATTTCACCCCACCAGGTGGCAAAAATTAATAACTCTAAACAAGTCTTGGTGATGTTGGCAGATTCATGTATACCGTTGGCAGAAATATGAAAGTTTTTGTGTGCAATGCGGCTCAAGGCCAAAAATGTGCAGTCTGTGACTCAGCCAAGCTACTCTGGGCTGTCTGGAAGTCTGTTCTTGGGAAATCTTGAAAGTGTTGAAAGAAAGAAAAATACCAACCTAGGATTCTATACCCAGCAAAAGTATTCTTCCACAGTGAAGAAGACATAAAGACCTTCCCAGGCAAACAAAAACCAAGGGCATTAACACCCAGCAGACCTGCCCTGCAACAAATGTTTAACTTTTGTGAGAAACTTGGAACAACATGAAGTAAGGAAGAGTGTCGGAAAAGGAAAAAATGAATGTACAATAAAATCTTCACCTCTCTTATTCTTAACTGAAAATTGTTTGAGACAATAATAGTAACCATGCACTGGCATTTTGTAACTTATGGGTAGGAGAAATGAATGACAGCAGACAGCAGCAGGAGGAGGAATTGTCACAGGTTCCTGCATGACACCTGAGCTGGGACAGAGTAGTTTTTAAATGTCCATAGAATGTTTAGAAATATACACTGTAAGCCCCAAGGCAACCATTAAAACATTTTTAAAGGATAAATGATAAATTTCAAGAGGAAACAAAATGGAATCAAATACAACGCTCAAAATTACAGAAGACTTTACTCAGGAAGTTGGTGTAGATGTATTTCTCTCTATGCCTCCAAGTCGAACTAAACCCCCTGGGTGTTATATATAAACGAACACAGGAGATTCTGAAGGATGGAAAGAGGAAGGCAGACTAGTTAGGGAACTTGGGACCGGAGGTGGGTCATATGGCAGTGGGTTCTCTGGATTTTCTTTATGCCTAACTTGTCCAGCTGGATGTTGATATGGCAATCCAGAAACTCTAACGAGGGTAGCCAAATAAAGCCCTCCCCCAAAGCCAAAGAAATGGAGCAGCCTAGCGAAACAGAACACTTTCTAACAATAGCCACTCTGCCCCCAGACAACCACCACACACACATGCACACAGACACAGGCACACATACGCAGCCGTGGCTCCAAGACGCAAAAGCAAAGCCTGCAGGGAAACCTGTACCTCGACTTCTCCTGGCTGTGACGGGGGTGCAGCCCACCCCCATCTCCCCACCTTACTCTGTCAGAATGGAGCAGAATTTGGTCAATAGCCAAAACGTTCTGATTTCCGTTTTTAAAAAATCACCTCATAGAGAATCAGGAAGATCTCAAACTAAATAGAAATACATAACAACACCAAGATGACAAAGGTTAGGATTATCTGGCACAGATTCTAAAGCAGCCATCAGTAAAACACTCTAAGGAGCAACTACAAACGTGTGTGAAAAAAACTAAAAAGATATAAAGTCTCAGAAAAGAAATAGAAGGTATAAAGGTGACCCAATTGGAAATATTATTCCCGGACTAGATCCCACTTGGTCAGAGGGTATAGTCCTTTTTGTGTGCTGCTGGATTTGGGTTGTGAATTTTTTTTGAGAATTTTCATATCTATGTGCATAAAGTATATTGGTCTGTAGTTTTCCTGTGATGTCTGGTTTTATTTTTTATTTTTATTTTTTTTTGATGTCTGGTTTTAGTAATGATGGTCTTACAGAATGGGTTGAGAAATGATTCATTATATTCTTTTTCTCTGTGTTCTTTTCTTTTTGAAGATTTTGTGAAAGATGGATGTTAATTCTTTGAATGTTTGATAGAATTGACCAGTGAAGTCATCTAGTTTTAGAATTTTCTTTGTGAGAAAATTTTGAATTAATAATTCAATCCTTTTACCTGGTATAGGTCTGTTTAGATTTTCTATTTCTTCTCTATTCAGTTTCAGTAGTTCGTGTCTTTCCAAGAATTTATAATAAATTATATAATTTATATAATTATAAATATAAACATGACAGTATAAATATATATAATAAATTATATACATATAATTTCTATAAGGTCTGTGGCAATGTTCCCCATTTCAGTATTGATTTTAGTATATTTGAGTCTCCCCCCCCACTTTTTTTCATGGTCAATCTAGCTGAACTGTGTATTTTTAAGATGCTCTTTATTAGATTGATAAAATCTCTTTTGTTCCTAATTTTATGAGTCTTTTTTCTAAAATTATGGATAGATGTTTAATTTTATTAAACATTTTCTCTGCTTCTATTGGAATGATTCTTTCCTCACCTATCACAGTAAGAAGATAGATATGGTAGGATGAATATTATTGATGAGTGCATGTGTAAATGTCCATACAAAAAGAGACTGTTGTTTCCCCTATAAATATTGTAATGGCATTTGAACTTTTCTGTGCATGTGCTGTTTTAATTTTCAAAAAAAAAGTAAATAATAAAATGCATACCATGTTTTACAGGGGAAAATGTATTGTGAATATGAATGATATCAAAATATATCCATAAATTCAAAGGAAGTTAGTAAAAAAAAAAACCCTTAGGAATTTGGAATGTTAGCATGACAAGGGGAACAAACATGGGAATAGAGCTCAGAAAATTCTAGGGAAGGGAAGAAGGCGAGGAATCAGACTTATTCTGTCAGATACTGAAATGCATTATAAAGTGGCAGTGTAAAATATAGCGGAGGTGATGAAATTCCAGCTGAGCTACTTCAAATCCTAAAAGACGATGCTGTGAAGGTGCTGCACTCAGTATGCCAGCAAATCTGGAAAACTCAGCAGTGGATACAGGACTGGGAAAGGTCAGTTTTCATTCCAATCCCAAAGAAAGGCAATGCCAAAGAATGTTCAAACTACCGCACAATTGCACTCATCTTTCACGCTAGCAAAGTAATGCTCAAAATTTTCCAAGCCAGGCTTCAACAGTGTGTGAACTGAGAACTTCTGGATGTTCAAGCTAGATTTAGAAAAGGCAGAGGAACCAGAGATCAAGTTGCCAGCATCTGTTGGATCATAGAAAAAGCAAGAGAATTTCAGAAAAATATCTACTTCTGCTGTATTGACTACACCAAAGCTTTTGACTGTGTGGGTCACAACAAACTGTGGAAAATTCTTAAAGAGATGGGAATGCCATACCACCCTACCTGCCTTCTGAGATATCTATATGCAGGTAAAGAAGCAACAGTTAGAATTTGACATGGAACAATGGACTGGTTCCAAATTGGGAAAGGAGTACATCAAGGCTGTATATTGTCACTCTGCTTATTTAACTTCTATGCAGAGTACATCTTATGAAATGCTGGGCTGGATGAAGCACAAGCTGAAATCAAGATTGTCAGGAGAAATATCAATAACCTCAGATATGCAGATGACACCACTCTTATGGCAGAAAGTGAAGAAGAACTAAAGAACCTCTTGATGAAAGTGAAAGAGCAGAGTGAAAAAGCTGGCTTAAAACTCAACATTCAAAAAATGAAGATCATGGCATATGGTCCCATCATTTCATAGCAAATAGATGGGGAAACAATAGAAGCAGTGACAGACTTTATTTTCTTGGGCTCCAGAATCACTGCAGATGGTGACTGCAGCCATGAAATTAAAAGACGCTTACTCCCAATAAGAGAAAAGCTATGACAGACCTAGACAGCATATTAAAAAGCAGAGACATTACTTTGCTGACAAAGGTCCATCTAATCAAAGCTATGGTTTTTCCAGTAGTCATATATGGATGTAAGAGTTGGATTATAAAGAAATCAGTCCTGAATATTCACTGGAAGGACTGATGCTGAAGCTGAAACACCAATACTTTGGCCACCTCATGCAAAGAACTGACTCATTGGAAAAGACCCTGATGCTGGGAAAGATTGAAGGCAGGAGGAGAAGGGGACGATGGAGGATGAGATGGTTGGATGGCATCATCGACTCAGTGGACATGAATTTAAGTGGAGTTGGTGATGGACAGGGAAGCCTGGCGTGCTGCAGTCAGACGGGTCCCTAAGAGTTGGAAATGACTGAGCAACTGAACTGAGAAAATATAGAACTGACACTGGGATAGACAGGCAGATCAATGGACTAGGAGAGCCAAGAAATAGACATTAGTGTGTTAGAATGTAATTTATGATAGTAGTGTCATTTCAAAATCAGTAGGAAAATGAATTATTCAATAAACAATTTTGGTACATTTGTTAAAAAAATAATAAGTTGGATCTTTGGCCCATGCTAAATATTAAAATAAGTTCCAAATGGATAAAATATTTAAAAGCAAAATATAAAATCATGAAAGAATGGGGAGTTATTCTGAGTGAAATCATTAATGATATTGAGATCATTTGATTTGAAGACCAACAATTATAAAGGAAAAGAGTTAGATTCAAGTATATAGAATTGTGTTTTTTAGCAAAAAAAAAAAAAAATCTGTAAGGAACCTCCACTTCAACGTTTCTAAACATCAACAATGTATTAAAGAAAAATCTTTGTAGCATAGAATATAAAATGGTTGGTTTCTTTAATGTTTCAAGAATTTTTTTCAAACCGAAAAAGATGAGCAAACCGATACAGTATAATAGATGAAGCCATGAGCAAATGCTTAAAAGAAGAACAAACACTTGAAAAGGTTTAGCCCCATGCCCCATCAAAAAACAGCAAGGAAAATTAGTGAAATAGGTGAAGACCAGTATCAGTTTCATAAGTATTTACAGGATTGGCGAGAGACCTCAACCCTTTCTGTTAAATATTTCCCCTAAGTTTCTATTGGGTTAAAGTTTTAATTTTAGGTTACTATAAATCTTTTCCTTTGTGACCTCTTCTTTTGTTTTTGTGAATCAAGCATTCACTTATAATTCATATTGTTTCTTAAAGGAAAAAAATTTTACATGTACCTCTTTAATACATTTAGAGTCTACTGTGACTATAAAGTATGAGCCTAATACAGTTCATTTCCGACTAGCTTATCAGGTGCCCAGGACTATATATTGTGCAATCTTTCCTTCCCAAATTGATAATGAAGCCAACTTTAACATGCCCTTTAGATGAGCCTCGGTGCGTTACATTGTCTCCACATTTATCTACACCTGCTTGTGTCCTCCAGACCTCTCTTTTTGCAGGTAAAGAAAATGAAGACCAGGGAAGTCAGGTGCTTTGCCCCAGGTCACACAGCTGATGTAGGGTGGAGCTTGGGTAAGGGCCCTCATTCATCCCCTGATCCCCAACCCAACATTCTTCTCCTTAAGCTACACTTCCTCTCAACCAGACTTTGAGGAACCCACCCTTTCCTGCCTGAACACCCAACTTCTGCTCAGAAAAGATCACTCATTCTGTGGGCAATGGCCAGACCTCCACCATGTCTGCAGAAAGGAAAAGCATGACTCTGTCCTAATTCCCAGGCTCTGTGCTGTGTTCCATGAGAGAAGGTCCACCTGGCTGGAGAATCTAGGCACTGCCTTCTCCTCCTGTAAGGATCAGTGCCCAGGCCTTAAGCAATGTGAGCACTGACCTCAGCCTGAGTGAGTTCAAATCCCAGCTCTGCCTCTTCCTACATGAGTGACTCACCTTTGCTTCAATTCTTCATTTTGAAAATGATAATAACTTGGCTTCCCTGGTGGCTCAGATGGTCAAGAATCTGCCTGCAGCACAGGAGACTCAGGTTCGATCCCTGGGTGGAGAAGACCCCTGGAGAAGGGAATGGCTACCCACTCCAGTATTCTTGCCTGGAGAATTCCATGGACAGAGGAGCCTGGTGGGCTACAGTCCATGCAGTTGCAAAGAATCCAGACATGGCTGAGCGACTAACATTTTCATACTTTCACTTCAATAACAGGAGCGCCTAACTCATAGAGGTTTTGTAACAATTAACTGAGTTAATCCATGTAACATCCTTGCCATGGGCTTGTCAATGTTCACTACAGAGATTAATTTTCCTGTTTTTATTCAGCTAGAGGGTTGGTATCTGGTCAAATTTATATTGCTTCTTTTAAGAGATACAGACCTTTTTCATATTGAAACTGGCGTCTTAGGGGCCTTGCTGTCATCTCCTAACAAAACAAATGCACCAAAAGCCAAACTTTCCCTTCGCTTGTATGGCAGAATGATGGTGAACATGGTCTGCTGAGTTAAGGATGCAGGTGGTTTGCTGACCGAAGGGAGAAAAGCAGCCACAGATGGTGGACTTCCTGTTTACAATGTGCTTGGGGAAATGACCGTTTTGCTCATGGAGAAAATATTTTTTTATCTTATTAGGTAGAAAAAAACAATAGGCAACAAAGACAGAATATTACCATCACAGCATTTTTGTCTCATGAAAAACCGATTGGCTTCCCCAAATATTGATTAAACATTCTACGTGAAGTATTCTCTAGACAGTAAAATTCTGGCATAAAATAAACTTCCAGGCAAAGTTCACTTATGGTCAGAGAGGCTTCACCAAAACAACACTGTTTCGATATTGTGGTTCTGAAAACGGAAATGCCTGAAACCCCTTCAGGGAGGAAGGTTTTGATCGGAGAACAAATTTCTCATGGAGCCACTGTTTCCAATTGCTTCCTTGGCTTCTCTACAACTGAGCAATGTGAGAGACAGGGTGAAGAAAGTTCAAGCTTCAGTTGCCCAGGTGTGTGTGGTCCAGATACGTGGAGTCCGTGCTCAGCTCACCTATCAGAAAGCAGACAAGCCAGAGAGTGGATCTCTGAGTTCAAGCTCCTGTTGATACCACCAACACACACTGGAGGAGTGCATTTCCTAGCTTCAGATAACCAAGCAGAAAAATCCCTTGCCTTTCTCATGGCTCCCACCTAAAATGTGCTTCCATCAAGATTACCATGTATCTAGGGAGTTCTCTTAGGGGATTTATCCTCCTCGGTTCCATTTATCCTCAAGTTCCGCTGTTAGCTTTAGTGGTCTTTTCTTCTAGGTCCAAAGTATGCGACAGTATAAAAACCAGCAACTGTGTTCTGCCATGAGATGCACAGTCACATCTCACCAGCCAGAACGGAACACAAGAGAACACGTAGAACATACAGTCCCATGAATGTTTTGCATTGACCTAAAGGCCATAGCATATTGAAAAACAGAGACATTACTTTGCCAACAAAGGTCCATCTAGTCAAGGCTATGGTTTTTCCTGTGGTCATGTATGGATGTGAGAGTTGGACTGTGAAGAAGGCTGAGTGCCAAAGAATTGATGCTTTTGAACTGTGGTGTTGGAGAAGACTCTTGAGAGTCCCTTAGACTGCAAGGAGATCCAACCAGTCCATTCTAAAGGAGATCAGTCCTGGGTGTTCTTTGGAAGGACTGATGCTAAAGCTGAAACTCCAGTACTTTGGCCACCTCATGCGAAGAGTTGACTCATTGGAAAAGACTCTGATGCTGGGAGGGATTGGGGGCAGGAGGAGAAGGGGATGACAGAGGATGAGATGGCTGGATGGCATCACTGACTCGATGGACGTGAGTCTGAGTGAACTCTGGGAGTTGGTGATGGACAGGGAGGCCTGGCGTGCTGCGATTCATGAGGTCACAAAGAGTCGGACATGACTGAGCGACTGAACTGAACTGAACTGAACTGAACTAAATTGAAAGGCCATCTCTTTGTGTGCTCTACACATTGTTCACATGTACATCTGCATGCCATGTGTGTGGGTACACAGGTGTTCACACATCTGCACTTGCACTTCTCCAAGATGTCTTCTGAATGGTGAGGGTCAAAAGGAGATTGAGGCCCCCAAGGTCTGCTTTCATGTCAAAACTCCAAGATCTGGCTCATTCTTGAGTTGCTGCCAGAGCCTCAACAGGAAGGGAATCCATCCTGGAAGAACATGCATATGGATCTGGTGTCATCCTGGGCCTTTCTGGCACCTGGGACTGTAGACCTTGATTCCGAACAAACAGGGATTGTTGAAACCTTGCAGTGGACACCCACTGTACCCTGGCCTCAGGTCTGGGCTGGCGTGTTGGTCTCCAGCTATTGTGAGTGTTGGCTGCTGAGGACTCAGATGCCCTTTCCCGGAGAAGCACCCTTGGAACTTTCTGGCCCAGAAGTTCGCATCCACATACAAGGCAGTCAGGCACCAATCCCTTGCTCCAAAGAC
The DNA here is from genome assembly GCF_032452875.1 of Bos javanicus. Taxonomy (NCBI): domain Eukaryota; kingdom Metazoa; phylum Chordata; class Mammalia; order Artiodactyla; family Bovidae; genus Bos; species Bos javanicus. The sequence goes on from NC_083870.1 coordinate 116,938,345, forward strand.
GACCAACTCTATGATGAGATTCACACTCCAGAGCTCCCCTTGGGATCAGGCAGAGGCTAGACTCCAGCCAAGGCCACATCCTTGCTCAGTAGCTTCCCCCCTTGCCTGCTGACCTCACTCCATTTCTGATGAAAGTGCCCCCTCGGTAGATCTTCACAGACCCCCAACTCAGGCTTTGCTTAGGAAATCCCACATCTTTCTCCAAATGGCCAGGCCCATCGACAGTTTCCCAGGTAGCCAATCAAACTCCCTTCGGATAAATAAGAATGTGGACGATACTCTCATCCCCAGGGCTATTGAACAGCCACTGTCCCTTCACTGTGCTCTACAGTGAAATTACGATCAGCACTCACCACATGCAGGGGAAGTGAAAGGAAGTGTTAGTCATTCATTCATGTCTGGCTTTTTGCAACCCCATGGACCATATCCCACCAGGTTCCCCTGTCCATAGAATTCTCCAGGCAAGAATACTGGAGTGGGTAGCCATTCCCTTCTCCAGGGGATCTTCCCAACCCAGGGACTGAACCTGAGTCTCACATTACAGACAGATTCTTTACCTTCTGAGCCACCAAGGAAGCCCCAGCAAACCCAGATAAAGAGACCCAAATTTGGACAGTAGGAAGAGAAAACGCTCCATTGGTAAATTGTAGTTTTAAAAATGCATTCAGATATTAATTATGCTATATTTATTGGGTTGGCCAAAAGTTTAGTTTGGATTTTTCCTTGCGATGCTACTAACTTTTTGCCAATGCAATACTTATTAGAAAGCCACGGAAAATTAAGAACTTCAAAATAATTTCTACAAGTAAATGTGCCAATCAACAAAGATTTGGGGCTTCAGGGTACCATTTGAGTTAATGACCATCATATAAAATTCTAATTTTTTGTTTAAGTTTTATCATTGGCCACAAAGACTGTCAACTTTTTTTCCCTGAAGTGACAGGCTCACCTCATTCTTTTTTGAGCAACTGTCGAATCCCTACATCTGAATAATGGTAATTTGTCAATTATTCTTTCAAGTAAAAATGGCATTCCATGAAAAAAAAGAGAGAGAGAGATCTGTTAAAGTCACAACTCGATCACATGAGCTCTTCTTCAGTGCAGCCCGCCCTTGTATTTAGGTACACTGAGGAGCTTGGCGTGTCCTTCTCATTTTGTTGCTCAGAATGTTCAAAGGAAAAGCACTCAAAGGTCAGAATTTAATAAAATCCCTCATTTGCACTACTGCGGCAATGGAAAACACAAGGTGCACCGACAGTTTGATGTCGTCACCTAGATTCCTGCCAAGATGCTGGCAGCATTGCTCTCACATATCAGGGGAAATGTCAGCACAGTGGAAAAGGCAAAAAAAAAAATGTTTTTGTGAGTTTTTTAAAGTAAGATTTTTATTTTAGAATACTTTTAGATTTGCAGGAACACTGCACAGACAGTACAACATGTTCTCAAGAACCTCACACCCATTTTCTCTTGTTATTAACATCTTGTGTTAGTAAGGTACATTTGTGTCATCCAAAGAACCAACAGTGAAACATTATTATCACCTAAAGTCCAGTCTACATACAGATTTTCCTAGTTCTTACTCATATTTTGTTGTTGTTTCAGAGCCTCACCCAACATACCTCCTTACATTGAGTTCTCATGCATCCATAGGCTTCATTGCATCATTTCCTCACTTTCATTGGTTTTGATGATTTCAACAGTTTTGCAGAGCTTTGTTCAGATATTTTGTGGAATGTCCCTTAATTGGAATGGATCTGATGTTTTCTCTTGATTAGCCTGAGTTCATGAATTTGGGGGGGAGGAAGACTACATAAATAAAATGCCATTCTCATCACGTCTTATCAAGGGTGTATACTATCAACATGACTTACCTCTACTGACGTTGGCCTTGATCACTGGGCTGCAGTTGTCTTTCTCAGATGTTTCTATGGTCCAGTAACTCTCATTCCCCCTTTCCACACTGTTCTCTATAGAAGAATATCACTTTGTGCAGCCCACACTTAAGGAGCAGGGAGTCCTGCTCCCCCTCTTGCAGGGCACAGTATCTACATGGGTTAATTGTAATCTTCTAACACAGGATACTTTCCTAGTGTTATCTGGAAAATAGACTTGACCTTACAGAACCCTGAAAGGATTTGGGGAAACCCCCCAAAAGTCTGCAAACCACACTTTGAGAATCACTGTTCGACACAATGGAGGCAGGGAAGGATGTCTCTGGAACCGAGGAGCGATGCTCAGATGCTTCCAAGATTCCCTGGAGTTAACTCAGAGGAAATCGCCACCACTGTCACTGGACAAGTGCAAGTCAGCTAAGGAAATGCAGGTCCAATTCCCTCGCACCAGGCAAGCAGCCCAGAGTCACAGAGTGCTTCTGTGGTGGCAGCGGTGGCGGTTTAGTCACTGAGTCATGTCCATCTCTTGCGACCCCATGGACTGTAGTCCTCCAGGCTCCTCTGTCCATGGGATTTCCCAGGCAAGAATACTGGAGTGATTTGCCATTTCCTTCTCCAGGGGATCTTCCTGACAGAGGGATCAGACCCAGGTCTCCTGTGCTGCAGGCAGATTCTTTACCAACTGAGGTATCAGGGAAGCTACCAAAGAAATGCTTCTGTAGGAGGAGGAAAATGCAGACTGAAGTATCCTTCGTGGTGAGTATCCATCGTGGCTGACGGATATGCAGTTTCGGTGACAGGGCATTGTTTCATTAACACTCTTGTTCAAATTCCAGTGGGTGGGTCTGGCCACCACACTATTACCATACTATTACAGATCCCACTGGATCTCCTCTTGTTCTAGTCATCAGCAAGGCAACATTTTTAGAATTGGAACCAGATAACATGCACAGCATGGTTAGATACGAGAGCCCCAAAGGGACTCTCAGACAGGAGGTAGGCAAGTTTCCCTGCTCAAGGCACCACAGTGGCAACCTCTCTGTGTGCACAGCGCGTAGGCTCTGGTTGGCTTCATCCAAGTGCAGCCGGGCAGCGCTTTGCCCCACACCTGCACTGCACGTCGCTTGACTGCCTCCAATGGCTTCTGATAAAGCCGGAGCAGGGAATACACAGAAACCTGCTTGATACCAACACCTGTACAACTCAGAGGTACAGGATACTTATCTCAGTCCACTCAAGCTGCTATAAGAACATAAAGCTACCCACTCCAGTATTCTTGGGCTTCCTTTGTGGCTCAGCTGGTAAGGAATCTGCCTGCAGTGTGGGAGCCCTGGGTTCGATCCCTGGGTTGGGAAGATCCCCCGAAAAAGGGAAAGGCTACCCATGGCAGTATTCTGGCCTAGAGAATTCCATGGACTGTGTAGTCCATGGGGTCGGAAAGAGTTAGATGTGACTGAGCAACTTCATCCGTTTTTAATTATAAGAATAAAATTTGTCAAAAGATTCTACATATCCTATCTACAATTTGTGTGACAATTCCACTTGTTTGCCTAGTATTTTTTTATATTTTAATTTTCTTTTAGATGAGTAGGAGTTTTCATTAATTTGAGAGTATATCAAGACAAGCCATTTCTGTATTATATAATTCTAAAATGCTCACCTTCACATAGCTAAAAGCATTAGATTTTTTCATCAGTGAGATCAGAACTCGAAGTCTATCTGCCTCTTACAAGTAAGGCTACCTTGGGCAAGTCCCTGAATGTTTCCAGGTCCTTTTAAAAATAAATAAATCAGTAAATAGGACCAACACCACCCGTATCTTGTGTGTCTGGTAGCTGTTATTTTTTTCAAGAATAAGACAATTGATGTAAGGTGACAACCACATACAGAGTCTGGAACCAATAGAAAAGCGATGTCTACTATTTGTAGTATCTGCAGATACTATTTAGGAACCCCTCTCCATACTTGCTGACATCAGCACCTTTAGCTATCCACTCTTGAAAACTTTGGTTTACTGTTCTCTTTCACTCTTTTAGTCTGTTGGTCCTAAATGGTTCACTTGTTCTCCTCTCACCCATCACTGGAATCAACAATTCCAGATCAGACTCTCCACCCACCTCCCTTCGTCTAATCAGGCACTGAGATCCTCTGTCATCTCACGTGCCTGAAATCCCTGTTCTCCATCGTCTCTGCCCAAACCTCACCTTGGCTGCTCCAGAACGCTGCCCACTCTAGGGCCTTTCTGCTGCAGCCACCGTGATTAGGGCAGCCCGCTGTGTTGCTGCCATTGGTGGGAGAGAGGCACTCAACTGAGCTGTCCGGGGTCACACACAGCACTCAGCAGCCTCGGGGACAGGTCCCAAGCTTTCTCTGAGTGTCCTTCCAGAAGGGACTCCTTTTCACTGGCACCCTTGGCAAGAGTCTTATACATTTTTTGACTCCATTAACTTTATCCGTTGGTTGAGTCATGCTTAAACACCATGGTGGTACAGAGTCAGTTCAACTGAACTTTCAGCTTAGATTCTTTGGAAAATAGCTTCCGTGCCTACGTGCATTTTTGCAGTGGAGAGTCATCAGCTGGGAGAGCCCGCGATTAGGACAAAGTAGGACCAGATTTTCAGTGAGTTTCCATCTTGGAAAACTCTCAAGAGTCGAGTCCATAAAAGCAGTGACCTTTAATGTTTATTTTTAGTAAGGAAATGTGTGTGTGTGTCCAGTTGCTCAGTCATGTCTGAGTCTTTGAGACCCCATGGTCTGTAGCGCCTCTATCCATGGGATTCACCAACAAGAGTACAGGAGTGGGTTGCCATTTTCTCCTCCAGGGGATCTTTCCAGCCCAGGGATCAAACCCAAGTCTCTTGCATCTTCTGCATTGGCAGGCAGATTCTTTTACCACTGAGCCACCTGGAAAACAAGGAAATGCAGTATTTCAAATAAATATTTTGCAGAAAACATAGGAAGCAGATAAAGGAGGAACAATTCTGATTAGGTGGCAGAGAGGTGTGGAGATTTAATCAGTCCCTCAGCACCTCTCCTGAGATAACCCCAGAGGTTCCATCACTGAATTCAGAGCCTTGAAACCACTGCTCTGAAGACTACAGAGTTCCCCCAAAAGGCCCCAAAGCAGGACTGAACTAGCAGCAGAGGACACCTGGGTGAGGTTTGGAATGGGACCCATGGGAAGAAGAGTGCAACAGAGTCCAGCCTCCACCTCCAGGAGCATCTCCCAGGTGAAGAGCCTCTCTGAGGCACAGTCCCTGCTTCAAACGCATGGCACACTGATGCTTGAGACCACAGAGGATCCAAGGTGACAGGGCCTGCATCACTTTGGATTCTTTGACTACAAGCAACAGAAATTGACTCTACCCCATGCAAAAAGAAATTTATTAAACTAATATGGGGTGGCTCATAGAAATAGAAAAAAAGCTGGAAAAGCAGACTTCGAAGGGGAATCAGGGAGTTCCTATCATCCAGACGGTAGGAGATCACTGACCTTCTCAGCTCGGTGTGCACAATGGGATGAATGGAGTCCTATATGGAAGAGGTGGTGCCCCAAAGGCAAGCCCCAAAGTAGATGATCAAGCAACAGCTGCTGACCACAGGACCCCAGAGGACCTAGCGCCTGGAGGAGGGAAGTTAGTTCATTACTAACTAGGTCACCACAAGACTTAAGCTTCTGCTCCCACAATGGCTGCTCTGTCTGCTCCAGTCTCATGGATAACACCTAGATCATCTGACAATCAGGTATCATAAACTGTCCCGGCCAAGACCAGGGACAGACCAGCTGGCTTCGCTCTGACCTTGGCCATGGGACCTGCTCTTGAGTCACCTCTAGTCTTGACTCTTCCCACCTTGACTCACATCCTCTTGCTGTCTCCTCCTGGCTGCTTCTGTCAGCCAGCCAACCCCATCCCCCAACCCCAGCCTACAGCTTTTCCTCTGCACATGCTGTCTCAGCAGGGAAGATGCTCCTCCTCTCACCAGTGACCCCACTCTTTTCTTACTTGACCCCAAGCCTGTCTTTTCTGGCCCCATTGTAGGGTTGGCTCATCCAGAGTCTCATCCCATAAGCTGGGAAACTCTGGTGCAAGACAAGTGGGAAGGCTGTGTGGCCAGGTACTCGGGGAACATGAACAAAGATCCAAAGTCTCATCCACATGAGGAATATAGTCAGGACCCAGTGTGGCCAGAGTCTGGACCCTGGGAGACAAACAAGATGCTGGGCACACTGTGGGATGGTCCAGATCCTACAGACTACGGGATGGTCTAGGGTCCAGATCCTACAGAAGTGAACAGATTGAGTGAAAATTGAGATGTGGGTATTCCACACTGATGCCCTGCCTGAGGGTTTTGACAGCCCAGAGCCATCGCATTCCTCAGGGAGGTGAGACGCCTCCTTGCCTGCCAGAGTGCTGCCATCAGATAGACTGTTCTAGAAAGCCCTGGGATATCTCACTCAGCTTTCCTTCCGCAGACTTCTTTTGAGTTGATACCCTCCATCCTAGCCTGAGTTACTTTTTTCCCCCATGGCTATCAAATTTGGCTGCCACTGAGCGACTGAACTGAACTGAACTGAAGGCTTTTGTTTCATCTGAGCATAGATGAGCTGATTGGGTGGCATCACTAACTCAATGGACATGAGTTCAAACAAACTCCAGGAGATGGTGAAGGACAGGAAGCCCAGCATGCTGCAGTCTATGGGGTCGCAAAGAGTCGGACAAGACTTAGCAACTGAGCAACATCAGCAAGAATAGCACTGGTTCAGAAAACACCTTCCTTCCCTCACTCCGGGTTAACGATCTGAATTAAAGAGTGGGCTGAGGAGGCCCAGATGTCACATGTAGCCGTGATGGACAACGTGAGGTTCTGAAACGATTCCAAAGAAATCAATCTGAGTCTGCTTGTGAACATTCCAGGAAACCAAGCCAAGGAGTTTAGATTTGGTCTCTTTTATTCCTGCTGGAAGATGGGAAATCAATAAACATTTGTGGAATGGATAGATGCAATGATTAAGAACAAAACATTTTTATAATAGAGTGATTATGACAAGTTGGAGACAGGGTAGGTGCCTTAAGCAGACACACTGGTTCTGTAATAATTATTAAACACCAAGAAAGATGAGGAGGGTCTGGACTGGCACAGGGGCAAGTGGGGTGAGTTGCAGAGACCTCTATGAAGTAGAGCTCATCACCAGTTGGGGGAGAGGAGGAGGAGTCATCAAGGACCTCCAACGTCATGAGGCTGAAAAAATGTGAGAGCAGCAGCATCAGGAGCTCCTGGGGAGACGGGGCTTTGGAAGAGGACACTTCAATCTGGACATGAACGTGCCTGGATGGATGTTTCGGTGCATTTCCAGAGCTTAGGAGAGAGATTGGAAGGGTGAGAGCTCATGCCCCCAGGTGGGCACACAGGACAAGAGTGAGCAAGGGCTCCCGAGTTGTCTCTCATAGTGTCCACCCACGTCATAAGCTCAGCTGCCTCACTGCGCATGCCCTATCTGACCACATCACCTGGCTGGCCTTTTTGACCTGTCAGCCCACCTGTGGGAAAGACAGCACCCAGCCTGGCTTCCTCTCCAATGGACTAGCCCTGAAATCATAGTCGGACCCAAGGACTTAAGCACAGAAATTCTATATGAGCTGTGATCTCAGAGAATATAAGTGAGCAGGAAGTGTGAATGGCGGAAGAAAACTGAAGTCCAGGGAAAGTGCATCATGAGGGTCACTTTTGTGGCAGCTGGTGCTCAATCCTACCAGGACCTCAGTGCACAGAATGCCTGTTAGAATTGTCCAAACACCGCCCCTGCCTCCGGGATCAAAATGGACAACACTTACTTATCAGCTCCCTGCTGCCTCAGGTGCCCTGAGGGGCACAACTACACTCACCTTTCTAAGCTGCTCTTACACGTGTGCCACGTGGGGACCAGCCACATCCATAACTCTGTGGGAGCCCAAGGCAGAGCATGAAGGATGTGGGCTCGTGCCTGAAGTCAGAGCTGTCTGTGAAACATGACGAGAGCCCTCCCAGGACTTCCAATCAGTCACATCTTGGATCTAGGTGAGGCCAAGAAGGTGTGGAAGGAGCCCAGAGCTGTGTGTTCATAACCCCCTTGCACTCTTCACTTCCTCTCCGGCCCTTCACATTCAGTCCAACCAGAACTGAGTCTTCAAGATGTAGCATCCACAGTTAGTGGAATAAAGTTCGGCCCCACTGCTGCCATTGACCCAGAGCCCCCAACACCATTTATAACCTCCTACCTTCCCCATCCTTCACCTCCTACCTTCTATGTCCATAACCTCCTACTTTCCCATTCCATCACCTCCTACCTTCCCAATCCATCACCTCCTACCTCCCCATACATCACCTCCTACCGTCCCTGTCTATCACCTTCTACCTTCCCCATCATTCATCTCCTACCTTCCCCATCCTTCACCTCCTACCTTCCCAATACATCACCTCCTACATTCCCCATCCATCACCTCCTACCTTCTCTGTCCATCACCTCCTACCTTCCCCATCCATCACCTCCTACCTTCCCCATCCATCACCTCCTACCTTCCCCATCCTTCACCTCCCTCCTTCCCCATCCATCACCTCCTACCTTCGCCTCCCATCAACTCCTACCTTCCCCATCCAAAACCTCCTACCTTCCCTATCCATCACATCCTACCCTCCCCATCCATAACCTCTTACTTTCCCCATCCATCACATCCTACCTTCCCCATCCATCACCTCCTACCTTCCCCATGCATCACATACTATCTTCCCCATCCATCACCTCCTACAATCTCTGTCCATCACCTTCTACCTTCCCCATCCTTTACATCCTACCTTCCCCATCCATCGCCTCCTACTTTTCCCATCCATCACCTCCTACCATCCCCATCCATCACCTCCTACCTTCCCCATCCATCACCTCCTACCTTCCCCATCCATCACCTCCTACCATCTCTGTCCATCACCTCCTACCTTGTCCATCCTTCACCTCCTAACTTCCCCTTCCTTCACCTCCTACCTTCCCCATCCATCACCTCCTACCTTCCCCATCCATCACCTCCTACTTTTCCCATCCATCACCTCCTACCATCCCCATCCATCACCTCCTATCTTCCCCATCCATCACCTCCTACCTTCCCCATCCTTCACCTCCTACCTTCCCCATCCTTCACCTCCTACCTTCCCCATCCATCACCTCCTACGTTTCCTATCTTTCACCTCCTACCTTCCCCATCCATCACCTCCTACCTTCACCATCCTTCACCTCCTACCTTCACCACCCTATCCAGATGTCACTCACCTTTGGCTACCACTCGCTTTGGCTGGTCTCAGTTGACTGCCTGCTCAGATTACCCAGATCTCCCCCAGAAGGATGTGAGGTGAGGCTCCCTTGCCTCTCGCAGGTCAGGATGCTGCCATTATCTGTTACTTACATTGCTGGTCTGAAAGCACAGGAAAATGCTTCAGCCCACACTGAGGCTCCAGGGAGCCTTATCAGCAGCCCTGGCCCCTGATGACAGCAAGAGTCAGTAATCCCTCCTGACTCCCCCGCTGGCACCCCGACATGGCTTGTGCTAGATGAACAAGCTGTACTCAGAGCTTCTGAATCAGTGAACTCGGAGTCCCTGGAGGGAGTTCTTTGCCTGGAAATCAAATGATCTTTTTGCTTTCAGCAGGAATGGATGGAACAATAAAGGCCTGGAAGTGGCTCCACCAGGGGGTGCCTGGTGGCCTTGCATGTCTCCGCGTGGGCTGTGTGGGCAAAGCGCTATCACGGTTAACGTGGACCTTAGCAGAACTCCCGTGCTTCGACCAGAATATGAGAGCACAAGAGCTTTGTCAGGAGACTCTTCCCCACTTATGGGGCAGTTTCTCATCACCTCCTGTGTTCTGAGGATGTATGAGGCTCCCTTCTCCCCATCCACACTCTGTCCCCAACCACCTCCTTTAGGGTCCAGCTACAGTCAGTGTAACTGCCTGGATGTGGCATGAAACAGGTCTATCAGCAACAGGGCCCCATGACTCATATGTTGTCACCTGCTCTCTGCCATTTTGGTATCATCCTGTGGGACAGGGGGCAAGCAGAGGTGGCATGCTTTGCTTTTTCTCTCGTTGTAAGGTATAAACTGTTTGGATCTAACAAGGTTGCATTGTTTCTTTACCAGCTAAATTTGTTCATTTTACCTTGACAATAATGCCCATGGAATGATGAGGCTCTCTTTTCATTTAAGTGGCCACCCTGATACCTATTATAACTGGGCATAAGCCATGGATTACCAACTCCTTGGTAGCTCAGCTGGTAAAAAATCCACCAGCAATGCAGGGGACCCTGGTTCGATTCCTGGGTTGGGAAGCTCCCTGGAGAAGGAATAGGCTACCCACTCCAGTATTCTTGGGCTTCCCTGGTGGCTCAGATGGTAAATAATCCACCTGGAATGCAGGAGACCTGGGTTCGATCCCTGGGTTGGGAAGATCCCCTGGAGGAGGGCATGGCAACCCACTCCAGTATTCTTGCCTGGAGAATCTCCGTGGACAGAGGAGCCTGGTGGGCTGCAGTCTATGGAGTCGACTGAGTGACCAAGCACAGCACAGCACCAACTCTTTAAAGGGCCAGTAAGTATATTTCTAAATCTTCTAAGAAACCCCTCATCCTCCAGATACTTGCAACTTTCACATATGAGGTTTGTGGTTGCTTCTTACTGTACTAGACACCTTTCAAATAGAAAAGGATGTACTCAGGGCTTTAACTCAGCTCAAGCAGACACAGAGAAGGAGAAATATTCTCCTGTAGACTTAAAAGAAATACTTGTTTATATGTGCCACTGTGACAAGTGTATACACAGGGAAGTGGCTCCACCAAGGTGCCTGGTGACCTGGAACATCTCCATGTGGGCTATGTAGGCAAAGCTATGGAAATTCAGTCACAAAATTTGACTCTGTGAGTTACAGAATTCCAACTAAGTTCATAATGCAACTCTTACAAATTCAATTTGTAAAGGCTACACTCCATTACAGTTATTACAAAATAGTAGGCATATTCCCCGCGTTGTATAATACATCCTGGAGCTCATCTTACACCCAATAGCTTGTCCCTCCCACTTCCCTTCCCAATGCAACTTCGACAGGATGCTTATGTTAAGAAAAACACACTTATTTGGAAGAAGAGGGGAGGGTCTTGAGACATGAGATGGGACTATTGGGTAAATAGGATAATCTGGAAAACTTGAACCTCCAAATCCTCTTGTGTTGCCCTTCCAGAAAAATTAGACCTTTCTCCAGGACTGAGGAGGTGCCCTTGCCTTGTTTAAAGAACAATACTTGGAGCAGTCATCTGAATGACTATTCCTCTCAGGCCCATCCTCAACACCACTTATTGCCTCAAGACCTACAGTTCAGATCCATCATGACCCAAGGGATAATCCCAAGGTCTTCAGGACACAGAAGAGATGACACACCAAAAGATGATGTATCAAAAATTATCTGTGTAGGCAGCAACCTGAGAAGCATAGGTTTTAAGGGTATCAGACCAAGCGGGATGAATATAACTGCATCATATTGAATGTGCCAAGATAGAAATGCTTGTATAAAGATTCAGGATTTAATGTTCTAGCTTTCATGGCTAGAATGGCTTTACCAGCTGGCATTTTTCATAGACTGGAACTTGGATTGAGTGGTGACCTACATTCAGTGAGGTCAGGGTGTCAGAACTTGCACAACACTGCGTGGAGTAAGGAATCCAAAGGCCAAGGGAGACAAGGATCAGAAGCAGGTTTTATTACGGTCAGCCCACTCACCCTCATCTTGACTGTCTTCAGGTGGTGCCCAAAGCCGGCACATAAGAAACTGAGAACCAGCTCCCCTGAAGATTTCTGTCATAGCATCCTCAGTAAGCAAGAAGGAAAGGGGAGGTCTGCCACTGAAATACACTCCCTGACCTGACGTCCGCAGGAATGATGGAATTCCAGCCTGACTGAGGCCAAATGCCAGCCTCCAACCACAAAGATCACAGGGGGCTGTGAGGTCAGCACGCTGATATATTTTATCCTGCAGGGAGTACAGTGATGACTACTTTATCAAGTGTTTCCTATGGAAGAGATACAGGAGACATCTATTTATGTCATTTTATATCTGTAACTGGAAATATTCTGAGTCCAGTGAACAGAAATATGACCGAGTCACCTAGTAGGGAGTCCTGGCACCTCACTCGATTCTTGCTTTTTCAGTTCTATTGAGAAATAATTGACATACATCACCTTGAAAGTCAGGTGTACAGCATGATGCTTTGATTTACATGTATTGTGAAATGTTTACCCCAACAGCTTCAGATAACATTCATCACTTTATACAGATATAATATAAAGGAAGGAAACAAATTCTTGTGATGAGAAGCCAGAATCTGCTCTCTTAATTACTTTCTATTTTACTTTATTCATTTTTAATTGGAGGATAATTGCTTTACAATGTTGTGTTGGCTTCTGCCACGCATCAACAGGAATCAGCCATAGGTACACACATTCCCTCCCTCTTAAACCTCCCTCCCATCTCCCACCCCAACCCACCCCTTTAGGTTGTCACAGATCCCCAGTCTGAGCTCCCTGCATCATGCACAAATTCCTGCCAGCTATTTATTTTACATATGGTGATGCATGTATTTCAATGTTACTTTCTCAGCTCGTCCCACCCTCTCCTTACCCCACTGTGTCCACAAGTCTGCTCTTTATGTCTGCGTCTCCACTGCTGCCCTGCAAATAGGTTCATCAGCACCATCTTTCTAGATCCCACACATATACATTAATACACTTGTTTTTCTCTGACTTACTGCACTCTGTATAATAGGCTCTAGGTCAGTCTGCCTCATTAGAACAGACTCAAATGCATTAATTTTTATGGCTGAGTAATATCCTACTGAATATTTGCACCACAGCTTCTTTATCCACCCATTTACCTGTTGATGAACATCTGGGTTGCTTCCATGTGCTAGCTATTGTAAAGAGTGCTGTGATGAACATTGGGGTACAAGTGTCTTTTCCAATTATGGTTTCCTCTGGGTATAAGCCCAGATACATGCCCAGTACTGGGATTGTTGAGTCATATGGTATTTTTATTCCCAGCTTTTTAAGAAACCTCCATACCACTCCCCATAGTGACTGTATAAATTTGTATTCCGACCAACAGGGCAAGAGTGTTCCCCTTTCTCCACACCCTCCCCAGCATTTATTGTTCGTGCATGTTTTTGATGAGGGCCATTCTGACCAGTGTGAGGTGATACCTCATTGCAGTTTTGATGTGCATTTCTCTAATAATGAGCGATGTTGAGCATCTTTTCATGTGTTTATTAGCCATCTGTATATCTTCTTTGGAGAAATATCTGTTTAGGTCCTCTGTCCACTTTTTGATTGGGTTGTTTGTTTTTCTGGTATTGAGCTGCATAAGCTGCTTACGTATTTTAGAGATTAATCCTTTGTTAGTCTCTCTTAACTTTCTTATGTTACATATGGCAATGTTACTTGTAGCCGTGCTGTGCATGACATCTCTGGAACTTACTTATCTTATAACTGGATATTATACTGAAGCCACTTGATTGAAGGGGAGGCTAGACTGTGTATCACTGCCACAAATATATACTGTAAGTTTTCTTCAAGTCTTCCTCATATGACCCCACATGGCCATGAGCAAGGGTTCTAGACATTCAACATAATACTAGAGGACCTAGTCAGTGCAATAAGACAAGGAAAACAAAAAAAGGCATTCAGTTGGAAAGGAAGAAATAAAAATATCTTTATTCGTAGATAGCATGGTGGTCTGCATGGAAGGGAGTTCTGTTACTAGAAAGAGTGCATGTATTGGTACAGCATACCAAAAAGCATTACTTGGTATTAAAAAGAAAATAGTTATTAAGCCGTGAAAAAAATAGAGGAAACTTAAATGCATATTTAATGTGGAAAAAAGTCAAGGAAAACAGGCAGAGAAGCCCTGTGTCAGCTTCAGTGTGAACTTGGCAACGTGAAGAAAGCACTTTGTTCCCATCTTAGGAGAAAGAAAAAAAATGTTCTTATGCCCTGTGAAATGTTTCAGAAGATATACAGCAGACAGGGTCTTTTAGAGCCAAAGAACAGGGCCGTCAGTCTTCCTGAGATGGTGACTCGTAGACCAGTCCCCATCAACTCAAGTAAACAGAAGTTCTTTTCAGTCGGGGCAAAAATCATAAGGGGTTTTCATAAAAGTCACCAGTAACCTGGCGTGCTTTAACTTTTCTTTTTGTATTCTCCTTTGAAATGAGGTAGAAGGGGAAACCGGGACACAGGGAGGAAAACAGGACTTTTCGGATCATTGTTAGTGGCCCTTGAGTCCTCCTGACCAGGAGTCACCCTTGGTGACCCCTGGCACGGCGCCTGGCAATCATGGTGTTCACAAATCTTCCTTGGATGATGGTAGAAAATAGCAGAGGCTGTAAACATGTACTGTAAATGTTAGGATATATACTAAGATCTGGCTTTGCAGATCTGTGGCTCCTTCCATGGGCCAAGTTACCAAGGTTATCACTCTTATCTGCTTCAAATCCTTTAGAGGCTCCAAGAAAATGCCAGGCTCCCATCTCCTGATAATCAATCAGGTCCTTGCCTGCTTCTGTCCTCTCTAACTGCTCGCCTCCCCCAAGCCAGCCATTCCCAGGTTCCCAGTCATCCTCCCTCTGGCTGGAACCTGCCCTCTTCCACTTCTTGCTCTGTTTATTTCTGAAGACTCAACTCAAGCTCCCCACCCCCGACCTGTATCATGGACCATGTACTTGTAGGTCTGCATGGCTCTTCCCTCACTAGCCTGAGCCCTGGGTGAAAAGTGACCTCTCTGAGGTCCCTTACACACAGGTGCTCAAGAAATGCTTCTCACATTGCTGCATTTGTGAAATACGGCCTCCTCAGAGGGAAAAAAAAAATAAGCTGGCAATAAGGGAAATTCATGCATTATTTGATCAAAGGGTGGAGTCATTCATGACTTACTCATTTTCAAAAGGAAAAACACGTGGGCAAAAAGTTGCTAAGACACCGAAATGCAGTTTTCAAATTTCATATGGAGCCAAGTGTGAATTTCACCACCATCAAACAAGAGGAAGCTTATTCATCTTAGAAATTGCTTATGGGGCACATTTGCACTGCAGGTATGCGTAGCTATGACATCCGATAAAGGTCAGATGACAGGACTGAGTCAGTCGGGCACAGGTTGTTCAGTAACAAAATGTGAAGACAGCCTGGCAGGGCTGCACCAGTTTCCAGAAGCCGCTCTGTTCTCTCCTGGCGATGCTCTGAACACTGAGTTCCATCCTGGCTGCTCATAGCCCTGCCTGCCCACCCCCGCCCCCAGTCTGGCACCAATTCTCATGGCTCTGTCATCTCTCCCTGCTATGTGACCAGGAGCTCCATGGCCTGCAGCTCAGGGACCAGCCACAAATGCTTTTCAAATAACCGAAGTGAACAAATGAATGGAAAAAAGATAAATGAATTGGTTCCAGATCGTCCTTTTGCCTCAGACGATGCCCTTGATATCCATCCCAAATGCTCTTCTTCCTTTTGCTATTCGGACTTTGGAAGCCTGGAGTTCTCCTCACAGTAAGAAGTTGGGAGATGGGCACAGGAGCTAAAATCAACTGTCCGAGGTTTGACATCTTCTTCCCAGTTGTGCCATCCTGGCTAACTACCTTGTTGTTCTTGCTGTTGTTCAGTCACCATGTCACGTCCAATGTCCAACTCTTCATGACTCCATGGACTGTAGCATACCAGGGTTCCCAGCAAACCACGCCAGCATAATAGCCTTGAGAACCCCATGACTGTATAAAAACTCTAAGTACCTAACCTCCCTCAAATGCAGCTTTCCCATCAGTAAAACTGAGATATTATTAAGGCTTAACTTCACGAGGCCATGGTTCCCAAATTACATGCCAAGACACCCCAGGATACTGCAGCAAACTCACCCAGACACCAAGGGCCACACTCAGTCTTCAAGGAATTATGGCTGTTAGATACAGTGTGAACTCCTGATTCACTACCTTATAGGCTTCTATCACAATACTGGGACTCTTGGGTTGTGAAGGCAATAGCACCCCACTCCAGTACTCTTGCCTGGAAAATCCCATGGACAGAGAAGCCTGGTAGGCTGCAGTCCATGGGGTCGCGAAGCGTCAGGCACGACTGAGTGATTTCACTTTCACTTTTCGCTTTCATGCATTGGAGAAGGAAATGGCAACCCACTCCAGTGTTCTTGCCTGGAGAATCCCAAGGATGGGGGAGCTTGGTGGGCTGCCATCTATGGGGTCGTACAGAGTTGGACACGACTGAAGCGACTTAGCAGCAGCAGCAGCAACTACAGAAAATGATTGGGGATTTCTTTTGTTTTAGGGACACTGGGGAAATCTACTGAGATGCTAAAAGCACGATAAACTGACAGAGCCTGGCAGTCCAAGACAGAGGTTGTTGTGACAACTTCATGAGCACATACATAACAGGTTTGTTGCTGTTAAGCAAGCCACATGGGCTTCCTGGTGGTTCAGTGGTGAAGAATCTGCCTGTCAAGCAGGAGCACACTGGTTTGATCCCTGGGTCAGGCAGATCCCCTGGAGAAGGAAATGGCAACCCACTTCAGTATTCTTGCCTGGGAAATCTCATGGATGGAGGAGTCTGGTGCGCAACAGCTCATGAGGTCACAAAAGAGTCAGACATGACTTAGCAATTAAACAGCAATGACAAGCAATCCACACAGGCTAGCTAAACTCATTCTACCCCCATTTCCTGGACCAGTTTCATCATGGATGATACTGTTCATCTAAATCATTATTTAAAGTTTGAGTAAACTAAAGCTTATTCAATAAAATGATGAATAATAATGTAACTTCCTCTACTTTCCCCAGTTACAAGTTGGGATGACAAAATAGTTTAAGAAAAAAACATCTACATGGGTGTTTCTTATAGGAAGTGAAAACCACAGACATTACTGAAATTTCACTGGGTATAAAGCACTAGAAGAAAGTAAATCACCCTCAAGCTCACTACACTGGAAATCCACACCAAAAATAGATGGAATCGGATGAGAGATAATCCTACAAATACGTCATCTTAAGCAGTAATTTGAATAACTCATTGATTGTTGTTAGCCAAATGTCAAGCACTTTGCTTCTAAAGAACTGAGTGTACTGAATTTATTCTGTTACCCCTATTTAGGTTTATTTTTAAAAGGATGTTTGTTTGTTTCCAAGGTATTCTCCATTATATTCATTACTCTTTTAACCCAAACTCCATGCGTTGGTTAATGATTAATAACATATAAATATTATGTGTTCAAGTGGGAGTTGCCATGTCATTTTTACAAAAATATTCTCCAAAATCACTAAAGTCAGAAACTAGCTCTTAGTTCTGAGACACAAACACCAAACAGGACTTGTTGGTTTTATTCTTCCAAGGAAATTTCAGCCCGTTTGCATTCTTCAGTCTCCTTGTTTTAATTGAACCCATATATTAAATTATCCTGCAGTCCTGAACATTGCCAGAGACCTGGATGCTCTCAGACAGGAGTGGGAGAGGCTGGGCGCTAACCCTGACAGGATGCTGGCGAGTCACTTTGGAATCTCGGCTGTGGAGTCTCTCTTATTAACTGTGTAGTGACGCCTTTTCCTTTCACATCCAAAGCTGTTCCATGCACCGGGAGTGCCAGATAGTGTAAGATAAAAAGCCATATGATTATCTCAATAGATACAGAGAAAGCCTTTGACAAAATTCAACATTCATTTATGATAAAAACTCTCCAAAAAGCAGGAATAGAAGGAACATTCCTCAACATAATAAAAGCTATATATGACAAACCCACAGCAAACATTATCCTCAATGGTGAAAAATTGAAAGCATGCCCCCTAAAGTCAGGAACAAGACAAAGGTGCCTACTCTCACCACTACTATTCAACATAGTTTTGGGAGTTTTGGCCACAGCAATCAGAGCAGAAAAAGAAATAAAAGGAATCCAAATTGGAAAAGAAGAAGTAAAACTCTCACTGTTTGCAGATGACATGATCCTCTACATAGAAAACCCTAAAGACTCCACCAGAAAATTACTAGAACTAATCAATGAATATAGTAAAGTTGCAGGATATAAAATCGACACACAGAAATCCCTTGCATTCCTATACACTAATAATGAGAAAACAGAAAGAGAAATTAAGGAAACCATTCCATTCACCATTGCAATGAAAAGAATTAAATACTTAGGAATATATCTACCTAAAGAAACTAAAGACCTATATATAGAAAACTATAAAACACTGGTGAAAGAAATCAAAGAGGACACTAATAGATGGAGAAATATACCATGTTCATGGATCAGAAGAATTAATATAGTGAAAATGAGTATACAATCCAAAGCAATCTATAGATTCAATGCAATCCCTATCAAGCTACCAATAGTATTTTTCACAGAGCTAGAACAAATAATTTCACAATTTGTATGGAAATACAAAAAAAACTCGAATAGCCAAAGCAATCTTGAGAAAGAAAAATGGAACTGGAGGAATCAACCTGCCTGACTTCAGGCTCTATTACAAAGCCACAGTCATCAAGACAGTATGGTACTGGCACAAAGACAGAAATATAGACCAACGGAACAAAATAGAAAGCCCAGAGATAAATCCACACACCTATAGACACCTTATCTTTGACAAAGGAAGCAAGAATATACAACGGAGAAAAGACAATTTCTTTAACAAGTGGTGCTGGGAAAACTGGTCAACCACTTGTAAAAGAATGAAAATAGAACACTTTCTAACACCATACACAAAAATAAACTCAAAATGGATTAAAGATCTAAACGTAAGACCAGAAACTTTTAGAGGAGAACGTAGGCAAAACACTCTCTGACATAAATCAAAGCAGGATCCTCTATGACCCATCTCCCAGAATATTGGAAATAAAAGCAAAAATAAACAAATGGGATCTAATTAAAATTAAAAGCTTTTGCACAATAAAGGAAACTCTAAGCCAGGTGAAAAGACAGCCTTCAGAATAAGAGAAAATAATAGCAAATGAAGCAACTGACAAAGGACTAATCTCAAAAATATACAAGCAACTCCTGCAGCTCAATTTCAGAAAAATAAATGACCCAATCAAAAAATGGGCCAAAGAACTAAACAGACATTTCTCCAAAGAAGACATATAGATGGCTAACAAACACATGAAAAGATGCTCAACATCACTCATTGTCAGAGAAATGCAAATCAAAACCACAATGAGGTATCATTTCATGCCAGTCAGAATGGCTGCTATCCAAAAGTCTACAAACAATAATTGCTGGAGAGGGTGTGGATAAAAGGGAACCCTCTTACACTGTTGGTGGGAATGCAAACTAGTACAGCCACTATGGAGAACAGTGTGGAGATTCCTTAAAAAACTGGAAATAGAACTGCCTTATGATCCAGCAATCCCACTACTGGGCATACACACTGAGGAAACCAGAAGGAAAAGACACACGTGTACCCCATTGTTCATCACAGCACTGTTTATAATAGCCAGGACATGGAAGCAACCTAGATGTCCATCAGCAGATGAATGGATAGGAAAGCTGTGGTACATATACACAATGGAGTATTACTCAGCTATTAAAAAGAATACATTTGAATCAGTTCTAATGAGATGAATGAAACTGGAGCCTATTATACAGAGTGAAGTAAGTCAGAAAGAAAAACACGAATACAGTATACTAACGCATATATATGGAATTTAGAAAGATGGTAATGATAATCCTGAATGCGAGACAGCAAAAGAGACACAGATGTATAGAACAGTCTTTTGGACTCCGTGGGAGAGGGAGAGGGTAGGATGATTTGGGAGAATGGCATTGAAACATGTATATCATATATGAAATGAATCACCAGTCCAGGTTCAATGCATGACACAGGATGCTTGGGGCTGGTGCACTGGGATGACCCAGAGGGATGGTACGGGGAGGGAGATGGGAGGGGGGTTCAGGATGGGGAACACGTGTATACCCGTGGTGGATTCATGTTGATGTATGGCAAAACCAATACAATATTGTAAAGTAATTAACCTCCAATTAAAATAAATAAATTTATATTAAATAAAAAACCTCACATCTAGTTTGAGTCCAAGTCAAACTGAAATGATTGGTCTGTGTTTCTAAATGTTCAAACACTAAAAAAATACAAAAAACAAAAAACGGCAGGCTCTTGTGTGATAAAATATCACTGAGTAGCCAGACATCCTGGAATGTGAACTCAAGAGAGCCTTAGGAAGCACCACTACGAACAAAGCTAGTGGAGGTGATGGAATTCCAGTGGAGCTATTTCAAATCCTGAAAGATGATGCTATGAAAGTGCTGCACTCAATATGCCAGCAAATTTGGAAAACTCAGCAGTGGCCACAGGACTGGAAAAGGTCAGTTTTCAGTCCAATCCCAAAGAAAGGCAATGCCAAAGAATGCTCAAACTACCACACAATTGCACTCATCTCACACACTAGTAAAGTAATGCTCAAAATTTTCCAAGCCAGGCTTCAGCAATATATGAACCATGAACTTCCAGATGTTTAAGCTGGTTTTAGAAAAGGCAGAGGAACCAGAGATCAAATTGCCAACATCTGCTGGATCATGGAAAAAGCAAGAGAGTTCCAGAAAAACATCTATTTCTGCTTTATTGACTATGCCAAAGCCTTTGACTGTGTGGATCACAATAAACTGTGGAAAATTCTGAAAGAGATGAGAATACCAGACCACCTGACCTGCCTCTGGAGAAATCTATATGCAGGTCAGGAAGCAACAGTTAGAACTGGACATGAACAACAGACTGGTTCCAAATAGGAAAAGGAGTATGTCAAGGCTGTATATTGTCACCCTGCTTATTTAACTTCTATGCAGAGTACATCATGGGAAACACTGGACTGGAAAAAGCACAAGCTGGAATCAAGATTGCCAGGAGAAATATCAATAACTTCAGATATGTAGATGACACCACCCTTATGGCAGAAAGTGAAGAGGAACTAAAAAGCCTCTTGATGAAAGTGAAAGAGGAGAGTGCAAAAGTTGGCTTAAAGCTCAACACTCAGAAAACAAAGATCATGGCATCTGGCCCCATCACTTCATGGGAAATAGATGAGGAAACAGTGGAAACAGTGTCAGGCTTTATTTTGGGGGGTTCCAAAATCACTGCAGATGTTGATTGCAGCCATGAAATTAAAAGACGCTTACTCCTTGGAAGGAAAGTTATGACCAACCTAGATAGCATATTGAAAAGCAGAGACATTACTTTGCCAACAAAGGTCCGTCTAGTCAAGGCTATAGTTTTTCCTGTGGTCATGTATGGATGTGAGAGTTGGACTGTGGAGAAAGCTGAGCACTGAAGAATTGATGCTTTTGAACTGTGGTGTTGGAGAAGACTCTTGAGAGTCCCTTGGACTGCAAGGGGATCCAACCAGTCCATCCTAAAGAAGATCAGTTCTGGGTGTTCATTGGAAGGACTGATGCTATAGCTGAAACTCCAATACTTTGGCCACCTCATGAGAAGAGTTGACTCATTGGAAAAGACCCTGATCCTGGGAGGGATTGGGGGCAGGAGGAGAAAGGGACGACAGAGGATAAGATGGCTGGATGGCATCACCAACTTGATGGACATGAGTTTGGGTGGACTCCGGCAGTTGGTGATGGACAGGGAGTCCTGGTGTGCTGCGATTCATGGGGTGGCAAAGAGTCGGACACGACTGAGCGACTGAACTGAACTGAACTGAGTGTGTATGCTAGCACATTCAGAAAGCCTTCCTATCTAAAAATTTATCAGCTCTACCCTTAACAATCGAGGTTAATCATGATAATCTCTTTATCAAGCGTGGAGCCCTTATCATCACAAATGCAGACTGAGGGTTCAAGAAACCCAGCATCCCGAATTTTAGTCCTAGAATCGGTTCTAAATTCTTGCCTCTACAAAACCATTTGAAGTCATGCAATTATTCATGGAGCTTGTATGTTTTTCTTTGTAACTCATGTCACTCAAATGTAAGGATTTAGGGGTGGGTGCTGTGTCCTCCTTTTTCACTGCTGTGTCTCTAGTGTGCCAAGAGTATTAGGTCCATAGCAAATGCTCGGTCAACAGTGGTGAAATTGATAGATGAATGTTCAAATAGTATTATACATTATAAAGTCCTTCATTCAGCCCCGTGTGCATTGCTTCATTTAGTATTTACAGCACTATAAAGGAAGTAAAACCTACCATTTTATAAAAGATAAAATCAAGATTCAAGAAGAAAAGTGGATCACCCTTGATCATACAGCCAGCAAGCACGAGGCACAAGTACAGTCTGCCCCATGGCAGGTGCTCAAGAAAGCTTTGAGGAGGGAGTTTGGGATGGACATTCACAGACTGCTGTATTTAACATGGATAACCAACAAGGACCTACTGTATAGCACAGGGGACTTGGCTCAATGTTATGTAACAACCTAAACAGGAAAAGAATATGAAGAAGGATAGACAGATGTATGCGTGTAACCGAATCACTTAGCTGTACACCTGAAACTAACACCACCTTGTTCATGAACTCAACTCCAGTATAAAATAAAAAGCTTTAAAAAATCTTGTTATCTCAAGATGAGGGGGAAAGAAAGCCTTGTTGATATGAACCAAGCACACCCACAGGCCCACACGTCTCCTGGTCTCAATGGCGTTTCCCTTAGAGCTCAGAGCTGGTAGAAAGCAGTGACCAGAGGCAGAGCAGATGGAAGTAGGAATATCAGGGCGTGGGGGTTGATGGAGGGGCAGTCTCGCAACATGACTGGGAACTGGGGACAAGTCTTCCCAACCACATTGTTATGTAACCCATCTCTTCTTTGGAAAATAGCAGGGTCTGGTTGGATTGTGAGGGGGCTCCCCAAAGACTGGGGTCTCCCCACCCCCCAACAAGGTTGGTACGCTCCTGAGATGTCCACCTAGGGCCTGAGCAATGAGGCACAGCAGGATTCCTGGCAAAATGCTCCAAATCCCGCCTGAAGCATGCTTCACCATGTGGGAATCACAGAGCCCTTCCTCCCCCGTCCCCCCCTCACTGGAGCCCACGCTGGACTCTCACCTCAGGGCTGGTTTCCCTCCTCCTCTGATCCTGTCCTGCTTGGAGCCTTCTGCCAGTTTAACTTCCAAAGCTTTGAGCTTACCCCCACCCCCCACCCCTTTTTATAAAGACCATCCTGTGGAACTTCCACCTGCGGACCACCCTCCAATAAACTTGATCATCTTCGCCCTTATGGTCCCAGTGGGTGGACGTGGTCTTTCCCACATCACACAGCTACTCAGCCTCTTGGCAGGGGAATCTGGGGCTTGCCGCTGCCACAGTTTTGTTTTTTTTTTTCCAGGGTGGGGTTCTTTCCGAGGAATTTGGAAGGAAACTTCAGGTAATAACATTCCTGAACTCGAAGGAATCCCGACCCTTCTGGTTGCCAGTGAGGATGCAGCCGGGGTGGGGAGGCAACAGTCCAGGATGACGCGGCGCGTTAACTGCGGGGGCAGACTCACTTTTACCCCCTTGCTCACCACACCCTCTTCTTCCCAGAAAAATCCCCAGATTCATTTGGAAGAGCGACAGTGCTCCAGAAAAGCGCACGGGGGTGCTTTATGGCCCTCCCCTGTGAAGACACCATCTCCTTTCATTTCAGTTCATTCCCTAGCCACCCGTGCTCCATCTGCAAAGCTTTGTGAACAGATGTGGGGCACGCCCATACATGTTTTCTGGCTTCTGATTCATATGAGCAGATGTGAAAGGTGCCTACGGGGAGAGGGCTTGGGGGCAATTCAAGCATATGAATTCAACAAGAAAAGCCGCTCCCTTTAAAGGTTAAAAAAAAGGACAGTGATCCAGATCATATTTTATTTAGCAGATGGGGGAAAGGAAAGCCAGCCTTCCTGAGAGAAAAACAACTCCCAGCAATCAGAATGAGACAGCTATGCCCAGTCTGGCTGCCCTGGAGAGGGACTGCCAGGCCAGGACTGGTTCTGATTGCTTCAGCTGAAGAGGTCTAATATCGCGAGTTGAAATAATTTCCTAAATCTATATCCGGTACAGCTGCAAGGGCTTTGCTCTTAGCTGCCATTCCTCTGAGGAATTAAAAAGCAATTTTCCTTTGAAGTTCTGGAGGGTTTTTGTTTTTTTCTTCTTTCATTTAAGATTGCAGTTTGAGGTCAGGCCATGAGACACAAGGACTTCAACATCATGCACGCATTCAATTTGGTAAAATTCCGTCCTCCACATCTCCAGTTTAAGCTGCCCAGAGTGCCAGATGGTGTCCAGCTTGACCAAGCTTAGGCTGGCAAGCACTCTAGGGACTCGGCTAGCAACGCTTTCCTGAAAGGGAGGTATTGGATGCGTTAAGCTGGTCGACGCTGGAGAAGATGAAGCTCACAAACTGCCTTTAAGTGATGTTTATGGAGCTATTTCAGCAAAAGGAACAGATCTAAGACACACAGGAACCAAACATGCAACTGGTGAAGAAGACGTTTCATATTGCAAGAGTGGGAGCAGTGTGTGGTTTATTCAATGCCAAGTCGATTTTTACTTTTTCAAACTTGTCTCTCTTACCCTCCAAAGATTATAGTGTTGTGTCAATTAGAGTCCAACCAGGAGACAGAAACCACACAGTAATGTACACAGGGAAAGTTTGTTATAAAAATTGAGTTAAAGGGGGGATTGGAGCCACAAAGGATTGACTGAGAAGAAAAGAAGAGCTGTCTAGAGCATACGGGGTTGCAGCTGGAAGGCACAGCCACCCCCGGGCTGAGACAGAATGCTCGAGGGGTGCCCCCTACCCCCCGCACCCCCCACCAGGTCTTTAGGACAGAACACTCACAGAGCAACCTCAGCAGCCAGCAGAGAAGATGCTGCAGTGTCATCAGCAGAACTTGCTGGGACCCAGCCCTCTAGAACCTGCTGGAAAGTGTTCTCTGGAGAACCAGGGAAACTTCATGAGTGGGTGTGTTGGGGGAGGTGCCTTGCTTCAAGCCACATGCCGGCTGCCAGGCACCCACGAGCTGGCACCGTAGCATCCGCCCACACTGCAGCCAGCTTACGTGGGAACGTCCCCCAGGCTGTGGGAGCTGGGACACTGGAGAGGTTGCATCCGCAGCAGGAGCCTACCGGGGGAACAGCTTGGATCCAGGGAGGGAAGTCTCTTCCTCTGGCAATGTCTCTCCAGGGCCCTCCGCTGACCAGGACTTGCCAGCTGACAAGGGAAAATTCATAAAGGGTCTATCTTTCCTTCTGCAGGTCTGGCGGTGAGGGTGAGCTTGGAGCCGACAGCTCACTCCTCTAGCTCTTCCGCCTTCACACCGAGGCTCTGCACAAACTCCTGAAAGTGAAAGTGTTAATCGCTCAGTCCTGTCCGACTCTTTGTGACCCCATGGACTGTAGCCAGACAGGCTCCTCTGTGCCTGGGATTCTCCAGGCAAGAATCCTGGAGTGGGTTGCCATTTCCTTCTCCAGGGGATCTTTCCTACCCAGGGATCAATCCTGGGTCTCCTGCATTGCAGGCAGATTCTTTACCATCTGAGCCACTTGGGAAGCCCCCCAAAACCCCTGAGAAGCCACAAAACCACTCTATCTTCTTCCTAACAAGACCCAGCCATGCATCTTGGAGATGAAGAAATGCTCACTCTTTCTCAAGATTGAGGAGTCATAGTCCCAATAATTGGTGTATCAGTTATCAGCTGTATTAATTATTCCTCCAATTCAGTCACTGTCCCACTGAGGTTTTCTGCATAAATTATAAAAATTAATTTCCAAAACCTTGCACATAAAGTAAAAATGAGGAAGAGAGTGAAGAATGGTTAATATATTAAAAAAAATACTTATTTGTAATGAGCAAACAGAAAATATGTAAAGCCTCTATGGTCTCTTATTGGCTGCTTGTCATGAAGCCACGTTGGTGTCTACAGCCGCTTCTTCTACTATCTCTATCGGCCAGGATTTGGCCACTCCGGGTTTTCTACCTGGAAGAGGAGCCAAAGTTTTCACACCCAAAGCGTCCGTGTCCTTGCTGATCCCGCCTTGCCTTTGGTCTTTCTAGCTTCCCATTAAACTTAATGATGAGTTAGTTCTTACACAGAAGTACAAGGAGATGCTCAGAGAATCCCCTGGGTTCCAGGCTCAGTCCATGTAGCCACGGTCTTCTGTGCCCCATTTTGCCCTGATAATCAGAATCAATAACTCCAGCCAGCAGACTAACTCCTTTTCTGGCTGTGAATCCCAGGTCATGAGGGTCTCCCACTGGCTGTGTGGAAATCTCTCCTTCCAGTTTAGTGGAACCATTTCATGTTCTATTTAGTGGAACAATTTCATGGACAGAAGTGTTCTTACCTAGCAGTCTAGGACCTCCAAGCCAGCAGGGTGCAAGCATGAGTTCCAGCTATAGCAGTCTCTGAGCCCAAGAATACAGTGAATCCTGTAAGACAGAGTCCTGCCTTTGAATAATATTTTATGAAGCTATCTTAAGAATACAAGTGGAACAAAAGATACACAGGAACCAAATATATAAATCAATTAAGAATGTTTCAAATTCATTTTCTAACTTCCATATATATATATATATATATGCTAATATACAATATTTATTTTCCTTTTTCTGACTTACTTCACTCTGTATAACAGGCTATAGATTTATCCACCTCACTACAACTGCCTCAAATCTGTTCTTTTTATGGTTGGGTAATATTCCACTGGACTTCCCAGGTGGCGCTAGTGGTAAAGAACCTGTCTGCCAACGCAGGAGATATAAGAGAATCGGTTCAAGCCCTGGGTTGGGAAGATCCCCTTGAGTAGAAAATAACAACCCACTCCAGGATTCTTGCCTGGAGAATCCCATGGACAGAGGAACCTGGCAGGCCACAGTCCACTGGGTCACAAAGAGTCGAACGTGACTGAAGTGATTAAACATATAATACTCCATTGTATATCTGCACCACAACTTCTTAATCCATTCATCTGTCAGTGGACACCTAGGTTGCTTCCATGTCCTGGCTATTGTAAACAGGGCTGCAATGAACATTGGGGAACACATGTCTTTTAGAACTGTGGTTTTCTGAGGGTTTATGCCCAGTAGTGGAGTTGTTGGATCATAAGGTAGATTTATTTCTAATTTTTTAAGGAATCTCCATACTATTGTCCATAGTGAAATCCAGAAAAATGGTACTGATGACCCTATTTGCAGGGAAGAATGAAGATGCGGACATAGAGAACAAACCTGTGGACATAGTGAGGGAAGGAGAGGGTGAGACGAACTGAGAAAGTAGCACTGACATATATACAGTATCATGTGTAAAACAGCTAATTTGCGAGAACTTGCTGTATAACAC
Organism: Bos javanicus; assembly: GCF_032452875.1. Taxonomy (NCBI): domain Eukaryota; kingdom Metazoa; phylum Chordata; class Mammalia; order Artiodactyla; family Bovidae; genus Bos; species Bos javanicus. The sequence continues at coordinate 116,965,603 of NC_083870.1, forward strand.
AGGGAGCCCAGCCTGGCGCCCTCTGATGACCTAGAGGGATGGGGTTGGGGGAAAGGAGGGTGGCTCAAGAGGGAGGGGACATATATACGTGTGTGTGTGTGTGTGTGTGTGTGTGTGTGTGTGTGTGGGTGGGTGTGTGTGTATAGTACAATTGATTTGTGTTCTTGTATGGCAGAAACTGATACAACATTGTAAAGCAATTTTCTTCCAGTTAAAAAGTTTTTTAAATACATACTAACAAAAAAAATGTTTCAAATTCAGAGTACTGTTTACTCAATGTTTAAATGTTCAAGCTTGCATTTTTTAACTCAAAGCACTCCTGAGTATTTTGAAAAGTTTAAAGCACATCTGTGCCAGGTTTTGTGCATGGTATTGCATTCATTATCTTATCATCATAATCCCACCTGGCAGGTTAACCTCTGTATTTTGCAGAATATACTAAAGGCTCTACGATGACCTTCTTGTTTCTGTAAGCATAATTTATGTCACAACTTGGAGAAATAAAATGAGAAAGGGGAAAATGGGTTCCGATTTTGATGCATGGCTTAACCAACTTCTGGAAGCAATTTTGTATGATTCAGCAAGGGCTCTCACAGCAATATCTTAGAGTTGTCTTTGGTGGGAGTGGTCTTATTAGTAAGCGATTGGGTAAAACAGACGTGGGCAGCCTTTCACAACCCGCACAAACCTGGGCGGGCCTTGTCTCCAAAGCCTAGAGGGAAGTGTGTTTCCTTCTATTCCCGTTGAGAGATAAAGGAGGAGACAGTCCACAAGGGATGGAGGAAGACAGGAGGAAGGAAGGCAAGGAAAAGAAGTCTTCACTGTTTTCTAGATGTAGGATGGCTTCATACATGATGCTAAGCACTCTCGTCTCTGAGACTGAATCACTTCCCAGGAATGACAGAACTGTAAAGTCACAACCTCAAGTCCATCAGAGATAAACAACCCTAAAATCTGTTGGTTGGGTGCTTGCTTGGTTGGTTCATTGGTTTTCTGATTCCACATCCTGTTGTTTGTACCATGCTTTACACGGAACTCTCCATGCAGAGCTCTGCAAGGCTGGACCTCTCAGGACAATTTTAAATAAAACATTTAAAAGTGAATTCTCCATGCAGAGCTCTGCAAGCTTGGACCTCTCTGCACAATTTTAAATAAAACATTTAAAAGTGAATGTAAGGTGAAGTTAAAGGTGTTAAATAATTTATGGCTTTTAAAAAGGGATGACATTGGGTCATTTCTAATGATGTGGATGGACCTAGAGTCTGTCATACAGAGTAAATTAAGTCAGAAAGAGAAAAACAAATGTTGTATGCTAATGCATATGTATGGAATCTAGGAAAATGGTACAGATGATCTTATTTGCAGGGCAGGAATAGAGACGTGGAGTTAGACATGTGGATATATGGAAGAGGAGAGTGAAAAAGCTGCCTTACAACTCAACATTCAAAAAACAAAGGTCATGGCATCCAGTCCCATCATTTCATGGCAAATAGATGGGGGGAAAAATGGAAACAGTGATAGACTTTATTTTCTTGGGCTCCAAAATCACTGTGGATAGACTGTAGCCATGAAATTAAAAGACGCTTGCTCCGTGGAAGAAAAGCTTTGACAAACCTAGACAGCATATTAAAAAACAGAGACATCACTTTGCCGATGAAAGTCCACGTAGTCAAAGCTATAATTTTTCCAGTAGTCATGTACGGATGTGAGAGTTGAACCATAAAAAAGGCTGAGCACCAAACAACTGATGCTTTGGAACTGTGGTGCTGGAGAAGATTCTTGAAAATCCCTTGATTTTCAAGAGATCAAACCAGTCAATCCTACAGGAAATCGACCCTGACTACTCATTGGAACGACTGACGCTGAAGCTGAAGATTCAATACTGTGGCCACCTGATATGAAGAGTCAACTCATTGGAAAAGACCCTAATGCTGGAAAAGATTGAAGGAAGGAGGAGACTGGGATGGCAGAAGATGAGATGATTGGATGGCATCACTGACTCAATGGATATGAGTTTGAGCAAACTCCAGGAGACAGTGAAGGACAGGGAAGCCTGGCGTGCTGCAGAAGCCTACGGTCGTAGAGTCAGACACACCTGAGTGACTGAACAACGGCAACATGTGGATACAGGCCGGGGAAGGAGAGAGAGGGACGAACTGGGAGACAAGGACTGACATATATCCACTACCATGTGTGGAATAGATAGCTAGTGTGAAGCTGTTTTATAACACAGAGGGCTCAGTTCCGAGGCTCTGTGATGACCTAGAGCAGTGGGATGGGGGTGGGGAGAGAGGTCCAAGAGGAAGCAGACATATGTTAACATAGAGATGATTCCCTTTGTTGTAAGCGTGTGCTCACTCAGCTTGCCCGGCTCTTTGTGACCCTACGGACTGCAGTCCATCATTCTCCTCTGTCCGTGGGATTTCCCAGGCAAGAATACTGGAGTGGGTTGCCATTTCCTCCTCCTGGGTATCTTCCACCCCAGGGATCAAATCCGTTTCCTGCATTGCCTGGATTCTTTGCTACTGAGCCAGTTGGGAAGCCCACTTTGTTGTACAGCAGAAATTAATATTGTAAAGCAATTGTCCTCCAATTAAAAAAAAAAACTGAAAAGAAAGCAAAAAAAAAAGAGAGAGAGAGAATATTCTGGTATACAGCCTGAGTATAAGCAAAGAGAATTTCACAGTTTTTCCTCAAAACTTGTAGAAACCAACGTGTGTCGATAGTGTCTTCCATATCCTCATGCCTTATATGCAAACCAGAGACAAAGACAATATCCTGAGATGATTCTGCCCTACTCTGTGTGGCCATTTCAAGCCTTTTAAGTAATGTGCCCGTGACTAAATATGTCAGCTACGTATTAAAAAAAAAAATTTATGGCTTTGTGCCCTGTGGGATTTGAGAGCAAACAGCAAGAGGAAGGAACCAACAGCTCCTTCCAAACCATGCTTGGGGAGACCACCCAGCAAGGGCAACAGAGGATTAAAACAGAAGATGCTGTGTAAGATGGAAATCTGAACCCTCAGTGGAAACCTGCTGATAAAAGAGTCTAACACCCATCCTCAGTCTGTCCTATGAGGTTAAACTGAACTCTTGATGTTTTACAAATTAACCATATTGGGCATCTACTCCTACTCTGCAAGGATCCTGTGAAGCTGTGTCCACCTAGAGATCTCAGGGATAGCTAATGATTGACTCGGTCCCCACTGGGAGAATATGAATACATTCATATATTCAAAGGCAGGGAGGTATCTCATGGGGGCTGCAGACCAGAGCAAGGTCAACAGCCTTCAGGTATTTACTTTCCCTGTCACCTGTCCTGGGATGAGCGGTTCTGGTTGGGACAGAGTGAACAGGAGGAGCAGGGGAATTGCTCCACAGCCAAGAGGATCCGATACTCATTTGCTCACACTTCTGTTTCTACAACTAAAGGCGACAAGTGAAATTATTTTAGAGGTCATTATGGCGAAATACAGGCTGCAATGAGATTCCTCTAAAATCCCACTATACCTGCTTACAGGATTCACTGGACATAGTTTAAAGAAAGTGAATGAAAGTGAAAGTTGCTCAGTCATGTCCGACTCTTTGCGACCTCATGAACTATACCTTCCATGGAATTCTCCAGGCCAGAATACTGGAGTGGGTAGCCATTCCCTTCTCCAGGGAATCTTTTCAACCCAAGGATCGAACCCAGGTCTACCACATTGCAGGCAGATTCTTTTCCCACTGAGCCACCAGGGAAGGCCATAGTTTATAATAGTGAAAAATGTAAAAGAGTCAACTTGTCTAAAAGAATTATGACATCTGGTAAAGAATATTAGAAATAAATTTTAAGCAATAGTTTAAAAGCGTAATGTATACATCTAGTGCCCAAATCTTGGTTTCTAGTACTTTGATGAAAGGATACTTCAGGACACAAGGAAGGATACAAGGAACCAGTGCTCCTTGGAGGAATGGATGATTCTAGGGCTATAGTGGAAAATATAGAAAATAAGCCTGAATCATCTTGTAGCGCTGAAAATAAGAAGATGTTCAAAAACTTACAAAGGGAAAAACTTGCAAATGGGCAGTAAAGGTGTTGCAAGGGACACAGGAGCCCACTGTAGCCCAATAGTCCCAATAGCCAAAACCAAGCAATTTGAACGAGATGATGTTGTATGCGGTTATAATTGAAAGTGCAATATCAAAGTCATGAGACCACACTGATGTAAGTAAATAATTGAGTGAATGAATAAATGGAGTGAGAGAGAGAAAGACAATCTCTCATGTGCTTCCAAATGCCAGGAGGAAAGACCTGGAAAGGCTGTGGACACCCAGCACGCAGAGTCTTGCTATCAGGCGGCAGCAGGCATCGCTCAGGGATGCTCCTGCTCGCCCAGGCCTCTTCCCCGGCCCCCCAACCACTCTGGGGACGTTCTGTTGGGCTCCAAGTTCACCTATTGCTTCACACTCACTCCTCCCGCCACTATTTCCCAAAGCCCAACTCTTCCCCTCCTGCCACATGGACAGGGAGCCCCTCAGGGCTTCTGTCTCCAGGAACCCTTCACCAGGGGTCACGGCCTCAGATGCCAGGCAGGAACATAACTATGTAAAGGGGGCCTGAGGATGAAGAAAATGACTACAAAGAACAAATTAAAACTTTACTGGGCCACAGTGCAACCGGAGAGTAGCAATTTTATTTTAAAGTCTAAATGGAAAAAAAAAAAACGAAAAAGAAAAATAATCTTTTATTCGATTGTTTATTTGAAATTTGTTACTCTCTGGATTTGGAATCAAAATTCTGATTTTTTTCCTGTACTAAATTGTCAACAACAGGCCATTGTCCTTGGCATTGCTTCTGAACACGGGTATAACCTTGGCAGAACAGAACCTCTACCGACAGAATGGTGGAAATCTGGTATTCCAAAGTTATCCTTTGGGATCTTCAAGCATCTTTTGGTTATCTCTGCTAAATGGAATGGCACTTCACGATTCTTATTTCTAATTTTCCTGCACACTGCCCTACAAACGAAGCGGGGAACGGAATGGTGCTGGGTCACATTCAGAAAGCTTGGAATCAGAAAACTTTTTATGGATCTCTGGGTGCAGCTCTGCAGTTTTGAGGGTTCTCATTCAGGCTGAGCCAAGGAAAATGGGCCATATCATTTGACATGAGTTGCCCAAAGAAATGTTGCTACAGGGTAGGAACCGAAGCCCAGATTTGGGCAACAATCTTTACACCCCAGCAGAGAACAGAAACCAAAGAGTGAGGCAGATTGCTGAATTGTGAGAAAGCTTGGATCCAAGTTTGCTACTGAGGATGAGAATTTTTCTGGGTAAGATGCTGCCTTTGGAGTTGAAAACACCTTCCTGGCACCACACCAGGGCTAAAGCCCTCACCCATCCCACTGGACAGCCAACAGTGACTTGGCACATCATTTCTGCAAGAACCTGGCACAGGCTCAGGTGGGCTTGAGCAGGACGCTGGAAGCCACCCGCTCTTTCTCCCACAGGACCCGCCCTCCATCCGTGAAGTCTCTCAGAGACTTCCACATCAGCCTTTGCAGCTACTGGTTTTGGCATCTGCTCCCAGTGCTGACTCACAGAGCAGAGGCCCCACCAGCTCCCTGAACCCTGGCATGCACACCCCTGAGCCCCACCCGCCCTGCAGGGCCACTGGGTCATTAGAGACAAGAAGGACCTAGATGTCTTCATGGCCTGGGCTCGCCTTTGTAGACAAGGAGACTGGGCATGAGAAAGAGAGCCAACTCGCCCAAAGCCATACATCTTGTCAGAAGTGAAAACTGATCCCTGATTCAACCTTCCCCGTCTCTCCCCTCCTGCACCCTCTCAGAAGAGAGAGGTGTGCACGGTTCCATATGCCCAGAAAGCAAGTCTCCAGGCCCTCCCAGTTCACACTGGCCTCCCAGTTCACAGTGGCTCCAGGACTCTGGCATGAATTAGTTTCCCAGACAAATGCAACTGAGAGGGATGTGATACATAAAACTGACAGGTAAAGGCTACTACCAGGAAAACTATTTGCTAAAAAATTTTCTCACTTTACACTTAGCCTACAAATGATGCCCTTGCTTCACCATCTGTCTTAAAATAGATTAAATTGAATGGACTGAAAAAATGCAATGTATGAAAATAAAAGTGTAAATTACTACAGAAGAATATGTTGACTTTATAATATCTGAGGGTGCCAAAGACCTCAAACCTCAGGCAAAAACCATCAAGAGAATAATTGACTGTATAAAATGAGAACAGTTTGTATATCTGAAAACTCTATACTCAAGTTTAAAGACAAATGAGTGGAAATTGTTCCAAAATAAATGGTAGTGGTTTGAGAGTCTCAGTGTATCAAGCTATAGTGTGAAGCTATAGTGAAAGTCACTCAGTTGTGTCCAGCTCTTTGCAATCCCATGGACTATATAGTCAATGGAATTCTCCAGGCCAGAATACTGGAGTGGGTAGCCTTTCCCTTCTCCAGGGGATCTTCCCAACCCAGGAAGTGAACCTAGATCTCCTGCATTGCAAGCAGATTCTTTACCCGCTTAGCTACAATGGAAGCTCAAGAATACTGGAGTGGGTAGCCTATCCCTTCTCTAGGGAATATTCCCGGCCCAGGAATTGAACTGGGGTCTCCTGCATTGCAGGTGGATTCTTTACCAACTGAGCTATGAGGGAAGCCATAATGTATCACAGCCATTTACAAATCATTAAGAAAAAGACAAATCTATGCCAACTGAAAAAGAAGGTAAAATAAGTGATTAAGGAATTACAAAGAAATAATATACGGGCAAATTCTGGAAGATAGTGAGGGATCGGGAGGCCTGGTGTACTGCAGTCCATGGGGTCACAGAGACAGATACGACTTAGTGACTGAAGAGCAATGTAAGGAACCCATAAATAAATGTAAAATGTTTGAACTTTATCAAAGAATGAATTTAAAATAATTCAGATAATTCTAAAATTCTAAGTGAAATGAGATTAACAACTCCTTGTTGGCAAAGATATAGAAAAGTAGGCATGTGACTGCTTCTGAAGACACACACCTTGGTTCGAGGTTTTCAGACAGCAATCTGGTCACAGAGCCTCTGGCCACTTGAAAGCCTTTGGGAAATTCTACTAAGAGGCAGTAGGTGAAGTTGCTAAACAACTCAATTTTGTAATAATGACAATTGGAAGCAATCTACGTGCCTGAAAATAAACAATTGAAAAGCCAAATAATGAGATCCCATGAACCATTACATGAATCATGTGGGAAAGTATGTGATGGCTCCAGGAAATACTTTCCCTTTATGTTAAAAATCGGTCCATTCACATAAATATCCATCTATGGACAAACATTTGAAGATTCTAGTTTTTAAGATTTTTTTTTTTTACGTGGACCATTTTAAAAGTCTTTATTGAATTTTTTACAACACTGCTTCTGTTTCATGTTCTGTTTTGTTTGGCTACAGGGTATGCGGCAGCTTAGCTCCCCAACCAGGGCTCAAACCCACACCCTCTGCATTGAAAGGTGAAGTTTTAACCACTGGACTGATAGGAAGGTTCCTATTTGAAGATATTTAAAGATGGGGAAACAGTGACAGACTTTATTTTTTTGGACTCCAAAATCACTGCAGATGGTGACTGCAGCCATGAAATTAAAAGATGCTTACTCCTTGGATGAAAAGCTATGACCAACCTAGATAGCATATTCAAAAGCAGAGACATTACTTTGCCAACAAAGGTCCATCTAGTCAAGGCTATGGTTTTTCCAGTGGTCATGTATGGATGTGAGAGTTGGACTGTGAAGAAAGCTGAGCACCAAAGAATTGATGCTTTTGAACTGTGGTGTTGGAGAAGACTCTTGAGAGTCCCTTGGACTGCAAGGAGATCCAACCAGTCCATTGTGAAGGAGATCAGCCCTGGGATTTCTTTGGAAGGAATGATGCTAAAGCTGAAATTCCAGTACTTTGGCCACCTCATGCGAAGAGTTGACTCATTGGAAAAGACTCTGATGCTGGGAAGGATTGGGGGCAGGAGGAGAAGGGGACGACAGAGGATGAGATGGCTGGATGGCATCACCAACTCGATGGACGTGAGTCTGAGTGAACTCCGGGAGTTGGTGATGGACAGGGAGGCCTGACGTGCTGTAATTCATGGGGTCGCAGGGAGTAGGACATGACTGAGCGACTGAACTGAACTGAATGTTGGTTACAGTTCGGTGGTAAGCTCTGGCAAATTTGATGACATGGGAAAATTCCATCTGAACCACCAGAGAAGCCCTAATGCTATTTAAAGAAAAACACAAATTTATAGATGTTTATAATATAATACTTTGATTTTGTTTAGAATTTTACACTTGTTATTAAAAAAAAAAAAAACAGAATAAAGAGTAGGCATAATACCAATATCTAGAGTGTCATATTAAGAGAAAAAAATTATATACACTTACATATTATATATAAAATATTTTACACTACATATAAAAAATCATATGCACTATGACATATTTTTAAGAAACACAGAATGAGGAATAAAAGAAGGGAATAAAAGACTAAAACTTGGAGTCAAGGAAAGGTTGTATGAAATTTGGGCGTTTTGTTTTCTCTTTTGTGTTCTTTATTCTCCCAATATTCCTCAATGAATATTTATTACTTTTATAATAAAAATATTGTTAAAAATAGCTTTTGTCTTCACTTCCTGATAAAAGCAATAAAATTGCCTGGGACAGGACCCAGATGGTATTTGCATAATCATGGGAAACAAGTTCTTCTGTTCATATATTCATAGATTTCCTTTTCAACAAACAAATATTATGTTTCAACCTACAAATCAAGGACCTCATTTTTCTTAAATATTCGACTCTTATATGTCCTCTGCAATAAAGTGATTGACAGCCTTCTTTGGGAAGATCGTTCAGATGCATGAGAATTATTTGGACATAATGACAGAGAGTCTTTAATTCTCCCGTTGACTGAACCGCCTAAAAGTTACTTTATTCTGGAACAAATAAGACAGCTCTATTTCTGTCCCAGGTGACCTCATGCCGTTTCTCTGGTAAAGAGTCTGTATCTATGGAAACAGCTCTTTCACAGAACAGTCGGAGTGCCCAGGTTCAATGTCACATCTATACTTGGTGCCCTCGTTGGAACTGTCACCAATGGGTGATGATGAGTTTGGACCCTCTGCAAAGTATGGTATGCCAAGGAAAATATCTCAGAAGCTGCCACGTCGGGCCAGCCGTTTGCCTCTCCTGAAAGTTTCCAGACCTCATCTCTTACGTATCAAAGTCAGCTCTTGGAACGGCTAGAGTTCTGACACTGGTGCAGCTTCAGACCCATGGTCTGCGGAGCGCAGGCCTCCTCCTCCAGGGCACGTTTCGTCTGCAGCTCTCCTTTCTCATCCTCCCGCCCCATCCCCTCTGCCCCTGGGACCCTCTCCCCGAGGCGCCCGGAGGCTCAGTGCTGCCTTCCTTTATGGCAAGTCTGCCTCCTGCCCTCCCTTGTCTCCTGTGTCCCTCCTCTGGTCCTTTCAGCAGATGGCCGGGGACAACCTCACAGCTCACCAGGGCCCCTCGCCTACACAAGCTCCCGAAGAAGCAAAGAGCTCGCACTCTGGGCCCACACAGCCTCAGTTCAAATCCCTGCTCGGCCCTTCCTGGCCGTGGGGTCCTGGGGAGGCCCCTCCCCTTCTCTGGAAAAGGGGATGGTGAAGGGACCCAGCTGCACAGCATCACTGGGGAGGCAGAGGAGCTAAAGCTTTTTGTCGACTCGGTGGGTGGCAGGGGGAAGCACAAGATGAGAGCTGTGTGTCGACTGGGGAAAAAAGCACAAGATGACAGTTGTGCCTTAGGTTTTATTTGGGGCAAAATGAGGGCTAGAGCCTGGGAGACAGCGCCTCAGCTAGCCCCAAGGAGCTGTCGGAAGCGGCGGGAGGCAGCACCGTCCGTCAGTTTTGTGAAGAGGGTGAGCGCAGCCAAGAACGCGTTTTGGCTTGTGGTTCATCAGGAGGAGCAGATGTCATTCAGTGATTTTAGTGCCTTTCGCAATATGAGAAGATGTAAGAAATCAGGCTCATAAAGTCTTCTCCCCCTGAGAAAACATGTCACTATCTGAAGACGTGTTCTGCCAGTTTTTCCCAGAGCACAGAGGGCCTCCCTCCTGATTTCCTCCTTGAACTCCTTTCAGGGGGTGTTGAAAGTCAGCGACTGCCCTGGCCAGTGACTCAATCCTTGTAGAGGCAGACGGCAAGTGCTAGTCTTTCGTTGGCATTGTCAAGGGTTGGGCAGAGGTTTGCAGATCCTTCGCGCGGTGAGAGGAGGAGGCAGCACCATTTCCCAGCTCCGCTCACAGGCATTGTATGTACATCTTCCCTCATTCTTAGGAAAATCTTCTGAAATGTACATCAGCCACCTCGGTTTAAGGCCAAGGCTCAGAGATGTTCTGCAGCCCACCTACACTCTGGGGACTGGCACTGGCGAAGCCCCCCACCCTTACACTCCAGGAACAGGCACCGGTGGAGCCCCCCTGCTCTGCACTCCAGGAACAGGCACTGGTGGAGCCTCCCACCCTTACACTCCAGGAACGGGCACTGCTGGAGCCCCCCACCCCTACACTCCAGGGACTGGCACTGGAGTGCCACTGAGGGGACAGCCCCTCAGACCTTGGTCCCAAACCCCGCTTCTCTCTGCTCTCCGAGGCCATTCAACTCAAACAATAAAGAGGACGCCCTGAACAGGGCACCTGCCCCAGCACTCCACTCTGTCTCATATAAATAAAGAAAGAAACGAACCATCAATTCAATGGGTCCAATTACTACGTGATTAGGTATTTTTTCACTTAATAGGTCCTTTATGGATGGGCTCTGTTCCACCAAGAAATGTTTATTTAGTCAGCGAATATTTATTCCATCAATATCAATCCTTTGTTATTACAGGAAAGTTGCATTGAATAGCCTTGCATACATATTTAACATGTGTGGGGCAACATCTGTAGAATGAATACCTGGGAGTGATGTCGCTGGGCTGGAAATTATTGGTGTCCATTTAAAGCTGCCAAAATGCTTAAGTCTATTAAGTCAGAAAGAGAAAAACAAATATTGTATATTAACACACATACATGGAATCTAGAAAAATGGTATAGATGACGCTATTTGCTCCTTGGAAGGAAAGTTAAGACCAACCTAGATAGCATATTCAAAAGCAGAGACATTACTTTGCCAACAAAGGTTCGTCTAGTCAAGGCTATGGTTTTTCCAGTGGTCATGTATGGATGTGAGAGTTGGACTGTGAAGAAGGCTGAGTGCCAAAGAATTGATGCTTTTGAACTGTGGTGTTGGAGAAGACTCTTGAGAGTCCCTTAGACTGCAAGGAGATCCAACCAGTCCATTCTGAAGGAGATGAGCCCTGGGATTTCTTTGGAAGGAATGATGCTGAAGCTGAAACTCCAGTACTTTGGCCACCTCATGCGAAGAGTTGACTCATTGGAAAAGACTCTGATGCTGGGAGGGATTGGGGGCAGGAGGAGAAGGGGACGACAGAGGATGAGATGGCTGGATGGCATCACTGACTTGATGAATGTGAGTCTGAGTGAACTCCGGGAGTTGGTGATGGACAGGGAGGCCTGGCGTGCTGAGATTCATGGGGTCGAAAAGAGTCGGACATGACTGAGCGACTGAACTGAACTGAACTGACACTATTTGCAAAGCAGAAATAGAGATGCAGACACAGAGAACAAATATGTGGATACCAAGGGGAAAGGAGTGTGGGATGGATTGGGAGACTGGGATTGATGCATATACACTACTGATACTGTGCATAAAACAGATAACTAGTGAGCGCCTACTGCATAGCACAGCGAGCGTTACTTAATGCCCTGCAGTGACCTAAACGGGAAAGAAATCCAAAAGCGGGGGATGTATGTATTTGTATAACTGATTCACTTCGCTGTACTGAAGACACTAACTCAACATTGTAAAGCAACCACACTCCAATAAAAATTAACCTTTAAAAAGTTACCAGATTGTTAATAGCATATTGATTTCTCATTTCATACAACCGCAAATAATCAGCCCATCTTTTAAGTCTTGGTAAGGAGGAGAATGGGCTTCCCAGGTGGCTCAGTGGTAAAGAATCCACCTGCCAATGCAGGAGACACAGGTTCCATCCCTGAGTCGGGAAGATCCCGTGGAGTAGGAAATGGAAACACACTCCAATATTCTTGCCTGGGAAATCCCATGGACAGAGAGGAGCCTGGTGGGCTACAGTCCAGGGGGCGGCAAAAGAGTTAGACATGACTATGCAACTAAACAACCAAAGGAGAGGAATATTAGAATATGTAATAGAAACCTTCATATTATCTTAAGTTTTTTTTTAACTGGTGAACATCTAACTCTGCTTCTCTCTAGTCTTTCACCAACATGATAAGCAAGTAAAGGAAAATGTATTAATTGACATTTTTCTTCTTTCTTCTCCCTTCTTACTCTGGTGAGAGATATGCTAACAAGCTGTGAAAAAGTACTGTAAAATGGCTAAATAGGAAGTGCACAAAAGGAAGGCTGTAAGAGTCACGAAGATCCAGATGACTAACTGACTGGACTATCAGTTCCTAATCCTAAATGTTGGTCGGCATCAAAGCCTGTCTTCGGAGGAACCCTGTCTGTCCAGTGTTCTCGCCTATGCAACCACTCCTGTACAGGTAGGTAGAGAGGACAGGTGAAAGCTGTTAAGTGGTTAGGTACTTTGACCTGTAATTTTCTTCACATGGCTAAGAAAGAATCTGAGCACCAAAGAATTGATGCTTTTGAGCTGTGGTGTTGGAGAAGACTCTTGAGAGTCCCTTGGACTGCAAGGAGATCCAACTGTCAGACGAGTGTATGCTCCTCGGTTTTTGTCTCATCACAACAAAGATTTGGAGTGATGGACATTAAAGCCCCTTTGGCGTGTCACAGCTCTCAGGTCTTGGACAGACCATGTTATAGCTCTCAGGTCTCGAACAGACCATGTTATAGCTCTTAGACAAGCCAGTGTTACAGCTCAGTGTTACAGCTCTATTTTATTTAGAAGACAGCAGGAAAATCCATCTTCGAGGCATGAGGGCACGTCGATCGAAAGATGCGAAGAGAAGAGCGCCCCAGTGCGTAGGAGAGAGAGAGCTTTGGCTCCTCTTTTTGTATGCTTTTCTCTCCCTGGGCCTGTCCTATGTAAACTGGGCCAGCCGGGAGTGTTGTTTGTTTCACCTGAGGTCCTCACTCCGGTCCTCAGACAGTCCTTTGTTCTATTTTTGCAGGCTTTTCCCTTCCTTATCTTTTAGCCACCAGCATTTTGGACTCTTTTTCCCTATTCTACCTACCTAACACAAACAGTCTGCCCTAAAGGAGATCAGTCCTGGGTGTTCATTGGAAGGACTGATGCTGAAGCTGAAGCTCCAATGCTTTGGCCACCTGATGCAAAGAACCTACTCATTGGAAAAGACCCTGATGCTGGGAAAGACTGAAGGGAGGAGAAGGGGACGACAGAGGATGAGATGGTTGGATGGCATTGTGATGCAATGGACATGAGTTTTGAGCAAGTTCTGGGAGTTGGTGGTGGACAGGGAAGCCTGGTGTACTGCAGTCCATGGGGTCACAAAGAGTCGGACACAACCGAGTGACTGAACTGACTAAAGAAAGAATCACAACTAAGTGAAAAAAAATCCTAATGAAGGAATAAGTAAATGCAGCCACAGAGGAAACACAGCATGGGCTTCTGTTTGAAAGGACTGAGGAAGGATCAGCACTTCTCCCTGTGAACACAGACAAAGGGGGCTTCTGAGCTCCCTGGGGCTTTTCCGTTGCCCTTTTATTTGGAAAAGCCTGGCTGCAAAACTTGAAATTGGAGTTTGGATTCTTTTCCCATATTGGGCGTTTTGCTGCCAGCTAGGGAAGGATTGGTGTTCCAATGCCTGATGCCTACTGGCAAAGTCCCCAGAGGCCAGGGTCCAGGCCAGAAGAGGAGGGAACACACTTGCCCTCCCCCTACTCCCAGCAAGCTGGCTAGCAGGGACTCAAGACCCCCTCTGTCTGTGTCCAGGGACAGCGCAGCCCTGCAGATGGGAGACTGTGTGATCAACCCCCTGCAAGAGCCAGGGCAGGCCTCTTCTAACCTTGGAATTTTCTGGAGCCAAGGCAGGGAAGCGCCTGTTGAGTCCTTCTTGTGGACGAAGCCACAGACATCCCCTGGCCAGGCCCTGACTCCCAGACTGGCACCCGATCCCCTGACTCCTGCAAGGAGGCTGCTGTACCTTTTGTCTTCCGTACCTTGACAGGATTATTCTCAGTGGGATTAAGACTTTTTCAGGGACTGCGCTTTGCAGGGTTCAAAACCGATGACCACTCCCCAGCCAGCTCCGCATGAATCCTCCAGTACTGAGAGGGCAGATTCTGTCTCCTGGTCTAACCTTGTTAGTGTCAGCCTAACTGTCACTGGAGGGGCCGCACATGAGCCCCACTGGCCTCCCCAGCTCTCTAGCAAATATGAGAGTTGTTTCTAGTAGAAGGCAATGGCAACCCACTCCAGTACTCTTGCCTGGAGAATCCCATGGACGCAGGAGCCTGGTGGGCTGCAGTCCGTGGGGTCGCTAAGAGTCGGACACAACTGAGCAACTTCACTTTCACTTCACTTTTCTAGTTTAAGAGAGCCCAATTGTGTGTGTGCTCAGCCATGTCCAATTCTTTGTGGCCCCCTGGACTGTAGCCCACCAGGCTCCTCTGTCCTTAGGATTTCCCAGGCAAGAATACCGGAGTGAGTTGCCATTCCCTTCTCCAGGGGATCTTCCCGACCCAGGAATCGAACACAGGTCTCTTACATTTCTCCAGAGTCACCTGACGCTCCCTTTATTCCCCGGGGACAAGTTGGCGAGCCAGTGGTGACAATTACCCTAGCTTGCTGAACTACCCCAGTACAGACAGGGTGGATATAGGGGAGATTGGACTTTTATTGCCATTAAAAGTCTCTGTTTATCAGCTTGTGGCTGAAGCACATTAGTAGGTGATGGTAGAAGAATCAGCCTGTTGGCAGTCATTCCAGGCCTGAGGCCCCCACACTGCCCACCACGCCATCCCCTTGTAATAAAGTCCACTCAGGCTCAGGGCAGTCGAAGTCTCCTGTACTCTGTCTCCCTGCAAACATGACTCCTGGGCTGGTGAGAGTGAAGAGTTTCCTGACCTTCAAACTCAGCTTCACAGCCTCCCTGGGCCCCTACTCTGCGTCCCCCTGGGGGTAGGCATGTCTCCTGCAGAGCGTCTGAAACCTTCACGCTGACTTGAGTCGAGCCCAGGAGAGGCGGCTCTGACACCCAGTCATGTAGATCCCCAATCCTGAGTTTCAAACTCCCACTGCCACTCACTCACTGGGGAGACTGGAGGCTCCCACCCCAGTGCAGGGAAGGGTCTCAGAGAAGGCAGTCCTTGCACTGAGGCTGAAGTGGGATAAACGTTGGGGAAAAATGTTCGCAGAGGGGAGGATGGTGGTCAGGGGTGGGGTGGCAGGAGAGGGGCCTGGCAGGACCAGGGACAACCAGCGGGGGTGCCTGGGGACAAGCGACACCCAGGGATGGGAGGGGACACTGAGGACAGGGTGGCCATCAGACAGCGGTCCTGAGATGACCCTAGCATCTGAGGAGGCATGAGGGCGTGGCAAGCATGGCCATGACCTTTCCCGTCGGCAGCCCCGTCAGGAGTCAGACCCCGCTACTTCCTAGGCCGTGTGACCCTGGCGGCTCGCCACCCTCTGTGAGCCTCTGCTTCCTGTTGCAATGGAGCCCCAGAGAAGAAGGGGGGTCTCAGAAAAGGACAAGGCCTTGGAAAGGACAAAAGGGGTCCAGGGAAGGGACAGGGACCCGGGGAAGCCCTGCCTGTGGCGGCTGCCAGTCCTTCTGCAGCTCCTTCCCTCCCTCACCGGACATCTCCCTTCCTGCCACATTCCAGCACTCCTGGCCTCTCCTCCCAACTCCTTTCCCTTTAAAAAAAAAGATGCAGTTTGTAAAAGTAAACACTAGGTTAGACTAAAACAAAAGTTGAGTATGGGAGGGAAAAAATAATAATATCCCAGGAGTAACAATAGTGATAATAAAGAAAAAAACCATGATCCAGGAGTGAAGCCAGCATCCAAGATGCAGCCTGTGAGGACCTTACACCTGCTGCTGCTAAGTCACTTCAGTCGTGTCCGACTCTGTGCAACACCATAGACGGCAGCCCACCAGGCTCCCCCGTCCCTGGGATTCTCCAGGCAAGAACACTGGAGTGGGGTGCCATTTCCTCCTCCAATGCATGAAAGTGAAAAGTGAAAGTGAAGTCACTCAGTCGTGTCTGACTCTCAGCAACCCCATGGACTGCAGCCTACCAGGCTCCTCCATCCATGGGATTTTCCAGGCAAGAGTACTGGAGTTGGGTGCCACTGCCTTCTCCACACCTGATACAGATTAGATTAAATGTGTGTCTGCTCCTTCCAGCAGCCGGAGAGGAAGACTCGATTGAGCGCATGAATCAGAGGATCCCTGGGGAGAAAAATCAATAAAAATGTTACCTTAATGAAAGGGCAAAAGTGGGTTTTTCTCCCAGCTCATCCCAAGTTTTGCATCTATCCATCTCTCTACCATCTGTCTGCCCGTCTATCCATCCATTCATTCATCTGTCTGTCTGTCCATCCCTCTCCCACTCTGTCATCCATTCACCCATCCATCTATCCATCCATCCATCTACCCAATCCACCAACCCACCAATCCATCCGTCATCCATTCAGATCTCTTGATTATCTATCCATCACATTTTCTATTTTCACAGAGAATGCAGGATCAGATTCAGTATACAGAAACTCCTACGCTTTCATTCTCTCACCTTGGAAACTTTCATATGAACAGACCTGCGACCTGTTTCTGCAGAGGGCAGAAACTCTGGCTTGACCCTCCGCCCACAGGAGTAATGACAGTTGCCTCAATTGTGAGGCTTTGGACCCAAACTCAAGACTTAAGGAAAGGAACCTGGACATGTTTAGATGATGGGACTGGATGCAGACCTGCAGCCCTAAGTCACAGAGTAAAATCGCAAGACTTCAAGATTGTTCAGAACTCACATGGCTCTGCTCCTGGGAGCTGGAATGTTGACTCCATGGGGTGATTAGTTTGTGGTTATAGATCCTTAGACTTAAATGAAGCCAAACACATGGAATAATTGTCTTCAGCACCACCCCCAGCCCCAGGAACTTATATCAGATGATGAAAATATTTGCAAAAATTCCACAAGTTAGATAGATATTTGAAAATGTGCTCTTTGACCAGCCCTTCATTTCCTCCAACTACTAAACACAATAAAGTTATAGGAAACCTGCCACACGGTTGCTCTGTGTTTGGGGTGTTGATCTGTGTTTGCTATTCATTCATGTTAATCATTTTAATAATTGACTGGTGGTGTTCATCTCTCTTCTATCAGTCTTGACACTGGATTAAATCTGGAATATCCCCTCTCTACATTTTTAGTAGATATATCACTTGGATGAATCACAAGCTGGAATCAAGATTGCCAGGAGAAATATCAACAACCTCAGTTACGCAGATGACATCATTCTAATGGCAGAAAGTGAAGAGGAACTAAAGAGCCTCTTAATGAAGGTGAAAGAGCAGAGTGAAAAAGTTGGCTTAAAATTCAACATTTAGAAAACTAAGATCATGGCATCTGGTTCCATCACTTCATGACAAATAGAAGGGGAAAAGTTAAAGCAGTGACAGATTTTATTTTCTTGGGCTCCAAAATCAGTGCAGATGGTGACTGCAGCCATGAAATTAAAAGACATTTCCTCCTTGGAGGAAAAGCCATGACAAACCCAGACCGCATGTTAAAAAGCAGAGACATCACTTTGCCAACGAAGGTCCAGATGGTTTTTCTAGTAGTCACGTACAGATGTGACAGTTAGACCATGAATAAAGCTGTGTACCTGCAGAATTGATACTTTTGAACTGTGGTGCTGGAAAAGACTCTTGAGAGTCCCTTGGACAGCAAAGAGATCAAACCAGTCAATCCTAAAGGAAATCAACCCTGAATATTCATTGGAGGTACTGATGCTGAAATTCCAATACTTTGGTCACCTGAGGCACAGAGCCAACTCATTGGAAAAGACCCTGATGCTGGGAAAGATTGAGGACAAAAGGAGAAGAGAGTTGCAGAGGAAGAGAGAGATAGGATCACCGACTCAACTGACATGAGTCTAAGCAAATTCCGGGAGATGGTGACGAACAGGGAAGCTTGGCATGCTGCAGTCCACGGGATTGCAAAGAGTCAGACATGACTTAGCAACCAAACAACAACAACAACAGCAACTAAATACCATATTTAGTAAGAGGTATACAGTAAATAGAAAGGATATTCTATCCTCCATCCAGTGTTAGAACCAACGTCATCCCATTTGTTTATTTTTGCTTTTGTTGCTTTTGCTTTCAGTGTCATATTCAAGAAATCACCTCCAAGTAAGTAGCAGAAGAGTTTTGTTGTTATAGGTGATCCAGTGGTGCTAGTGGTAAAGAATCTGTCTGCCAACGCTGGAGGTGTAAGAGACACGGGTTCAATCCCTGGGCCAGGAAGATCCCCTGGAGGAGGGCATGGCAGCCCACTCCAGTATTCTTGGCTGGAGAATCCCATAGACAGAGGAGACTGGCGGGCCACAGTCCATGGGGTCACAAAGAATCAGACACAACTGAATGACTTAGCACTGTAGCACAGGTTATCACACAATATTCATACAAATTTGACAAATTCATCATTCCTAATCAAATGGAATCACTTTTTGTCCAGCTAGTTCACTGAACCAAATTGCAAAGTCTTACCCTAGACTTCGGAGAAGGCAATGGCACCCCACTCCAGTACTCTTGCCTGGAAAATCCCATGGACGGAGGAGCCTGGTAGGCTGTAGTCCATGGGGTCGCTAAGAGTCGGACACGACTGAGTGACTTCACTTTGACTTTTCACTTTCATGCATTGGAGAAGGAAATGGCAACCCACTCCAGTGTTCTTGCCTGGAGAATCCCAGGGACGGGGGAACCTGGTGGGCTGCCGTCTATGAGGTTGCAGAGTCGGACACGACTGAAGTGACTTAGCAGCAGCAGCAGCCCTAGACTTTTGATCCCTTTGTTTTGACAGCTCTCACTACTTGACTACCAGGCTTTCTGAGCCATGATCTGATCTGTAAAATCCCTTCATGGGACATTAATCTCCCAGAACTCCATCACAGCTGTTCACAGGCTGCCTCGCCTGGTTTTAGTCAAGTTAACCCTGGTTTCCAAGTAAAGCCAGTGCCTCTTGCTGCCCAGAGATGCTCCACCTGGTGATCAGCTGAGTGCTGACCCATGATCCATTTTATGACCCACCTTGGAGAGAACAATTTTAAAGAAAAAAGATTGCCTACCCTGCTATCACTGTGAATATAACCTGGTGACTTTGCTTTAGAATTGCTTTGCAGTGTATTTAAATATTGAATGAGCCTTTGATTCATCGCCTGAATTATATGTGTGACCTGTATTTCCACGCAGAAATCCTGCTGTCCCTGCTAAGACCTTGTTTACTTACTTATTTTTTTGAATTTTATTTATTTATGGCGCTGCTGGATCTTTGTTGCTTCATGTGGGCTTTCTCTAATTGCAGCAAGCAGGGGCGACTCTGTGGCAAGTGGGCTCTCATTTGCAGCGACTCCCCTTATTGCAGAGCACAGACTCTAGGCACGCAGGCTTCAGTAGTCGCAGTATGTGGGCTTAGTTGCTCCAAGGCATATGCAATCTTCCTAGACCAGGCATCTAACCCATGTCCCCTGCACTGGCGGGCGGATTCTTAACCACTGGACCACCTGCAAAGTCTGTGCCTTGTTGACTTTAGATTGGAGGCAGAGACCCTGTCATGTTGCCGCTTACTGACTCTCAGATCTGAAGGCTGGTTCCAGCGTCACCATCACCCCTCCCAAGACCCCCAGAGCCATAGCTATGGTGTGCACCCTCCATCTGTGTGTGTGATGGAGAGGGGCCGGGGGAGCGGGAGACATTAAGGGGAGAAGGAGAGGAAACCAGAGACACAGACTCACATCAGATTAGGCAGGACCCCAGTGGGAGGAAAACCAGGAGACAGCAGAGTCCTGACAGCTGAGGGAAGAAAGGTTTTCAAGGAGGTCCAGGGTACTAAAAGCCCCAGCGGTTTAGGTAAGATGACAGCAGAGTCAGGGCCATGGAACTTGGCAACACAGAGGGCATCGGTGATCTGGGGAGAAAGGCAAAAGCAGTGGGTGCAGAAGCCTGATTAGAGTGGCTCCGTTACAGCCAACAGAAGTGGGGCTTCACCAGGACAGAGCGGAGAAGCGAGGTGGCTGCACAAGTTCGTGGAATTTTTTTTTTTTAATTGGTGATGTTGCTGTTTGTTTGAGGACATGCGTGCACAGGAAGTCACTTCAGTCGTGTTCGACTCTTTGCGACCTTATGGACTGTAGCCCACCAGGCTCCTCTATCCGTGGTATTCCCCCGGCAAGTGTACTGGAGTGGGTTGCCATGCCCTCCTCCAGGGGATCTTCCCGACTGAGGAATCAGACTCACATCTCTAACATCTCCTGCATTGACAAGTGGGTTCTTTACCACTGGTACTGCCTGGGAAGCCCTTGTTTTAGGACAGGAAATAGTAAAGCTTATGTTGCTGAGAAAATGGTGTAGAAGAAATGACTAATGACACAGAAAGTGAAAAAGTGAAGTCGCTCAGTTGTGTCTGACTCTTTGTGACCCCATGGACTATAGCCCACCAGGCTTCTCCATCCATGGAATTTTCTAGGCAAGAGTACTGGAGTGGGTTGCCATTTCCTTCTCCAATGACACAGAAGAGAGAGAGATTTGTAAGATCAAAGTCCTTAGAAGGAAGAGAGGAGAGGAGTCAGAACACAGATGGCCAGCTCTCCATCTAGTAGGAGGAGGGCACCACTGTCAGCTGAGTGGGGAAAGATGGAAAGAGGTGCAAAGATCTACAGGTGGGGAGCCGGGGAGATCAACATGACGGTGGATGGTGGCAGGGCGCCAGGGTGGCCTCTATCTTGT
This sequence comes from Bos javanicus, assembly GCF_032452875.1. NCBI lineage: Eukaryota > Metazoa > Chordata > Mammalia > Artiodactyla > Bovidae > Bos > Bos javanicus. The sequence continues at coordinate 116,986,662 of NC_083870.1, forward strand.
ATGTCAGCTCTGGAGTCAGCAGGAGTCACGTCCGCCTCTCTGTGACCCTATGGACTCTAGTCTGCTGGGGCTCCTCTGTTCATGGGATTCTCCAGGCAAGAATCCTGGAGTGGCTTGCATCTGTATGGGGTTGGCTGTTCACACATTCTGTGGTTCTGAGCCAGAAACTTCACCACACATTGAATTCAAAGCAGGAGGTGATTCCTATTGCTGAGCTTTCTGCTGTCCTCACCCACCGGATGGTTCCAGAGTGAGATCTTGTCTGCATCTCACATGGCCTTTCCTGTCTCGGCTTGTGACATGGCAGGAATCTAGCAATTCAGCACTCAAGAAAGTCAAAGGATTTGCAGAGGCTTTTGTGCTCCAGTCTGATCCCCTCATTGCACAGAGCAGGAAGCCAGAAGAGTGAACCCAGACTACCCAGCTGGAATTTAAAGGGGATGGATATGAATTTCTGTATGAACTTAAGTTTAAAAAAAGAATTCCGAAAACGTTTGAAATTAGAGGAAATCTGACAGCTAGTGTTGTCCGTGTGGGGGTTGATCTATTGGGAAGTTCCCGTAAATGAAAACACCAGGGACCACTGGCCTCCACCCCACATCAGAGTAAATTCTCCCACTGAATCATCCAGAAAAGAAACATCTTCAGTAGCACCCAGTAAAGTCATGAGAGTCAGCCACCATCTGTATCTTGCAGAAATTCCTGTGGTCACTCACACCAGTGGGTTGAGATGAAAAATTGGCCCCAAGAAGCCAGCTGACCTGCAGCCTCTGGGTGAGGTCACGCTGACAGGCCCTCGCTGGGAGAGATTCCCTGTGGACCATCTACATCTGTGCTCTTAAACTGGCTGAGACTGACTTCAGCAACAAAATCTAGGTCATTCAGGAACTGTTTTCCCAACTTACTTTTTTTCTCTTTATTAAAAAAAAAAGGAATTTTTTCTCTTTCTTTTTAAAAAACAAACTTTTTATTTTGTATGGGGGTATAGCTGATTGATAATGTTGTGATAGTTTTAGGTGGTCAGCAAAGGGACTCAGCCACACATATACATGTATCCATTCTCCCCCAGACTCCCCTCCCATCCAGGCTGCCACACAACACTGAGCAGAATTCCCCGTGCTACACAGTGGGTCCCTGTTGGTTATCCATTTTAAGGATAGCAGTGTGTACATGTCCATCCCAAACTCCCTAACTATCTTTCCCCCCCATCCTTCTCCCAGCAATGGTAAGTTTGTTCTCTAAGTCTGTGACTCTCTTTCTGTTTTGTAAATAAGTTCGTGTGTACCATTTTTTTTTTTTAGATTCCATACAAAAGGGGTATCATACAATATTTCTTCTTCTCTATCTGAAGGTCACTCAATAATTTTTCACCTCAGTTTCATTTTTAAGCCTCCAGGGCAGATAGAAGACAGCCGTCTGTGTGTCCATGCCAAGTTGCTTCAGTCATGTCTGACTCTGTGATCCATGCACTATAGCCCACAGGCTCCTCTGTCCTCCACACAGAAAATACTTAAAGCTGGGCTTCCCTGGTGGCTCAGATGGTAACGAATCTGCATGCAATGCAGGAGACCTGGGTTCAATCCCTAGCTTAGGAAGATCCCCTGGAGGAGGAAATGGCAATCCACTCCAGTATTCTTGCCTGGAGAATTCCACCAACAGAGGAGCCTGGCGGGCTACAGTCCATGGGCTCACAAAGAGTCAGACACGACAGCAGCTAACACTTTCGCATGTTTCTACTCGACTATAAGACCAATAGCATCTAGTGATAACCTCACCAGGTTATCAAAGGCACAAAGCAAAGATACTGGTGAGTCTTTGCAAACCTGGAAGCTCTCTAAAGGTATATTTACCCTTTCTAAAGTATGTGTAACACCTCAATTAAATTGGTTAAATGGGTTTCAAGCTGACTGAATTTGGGGGTTAACCAAATACATTTTTGTTTCAACCTATGTTAAGAAGTGTCTGAAGTGCTTGTTCATGTCCATTCTTTAATAACACCATCTAGGAGGCAACTCCCAGCCCCCTTGGCTGAGGGATGCAGGGTCAAAGGTGAAAGGTTGGAGTTGAACAGGAAGGATATTGGCTCCATTAGTAAACATGTCTCATTTCTAATCAATTTCCCGGCTGACACAAGGTCTACAGAGACAGCAGCAGTGGCTGCCTCATTCCTAGCAGGATCCAACACAGTATCTTATCTTCAGGAGGTACAAGATAAGTATTTGTTGCATGGAGAAGCTCCTGGTATCAGTCTTGCTTTTCTTTCTTTTTCTTCCAAATAGATAACAATGAATAGGATCGATATTTTAATTGGTTGAAATAATTTAGCGTATTACTATCTTCATGACATAATAATTATCTTTAAAGGGAAAATCAGAATGTTCACCAAATGACCACAGATTGTTTTGTCTACATGCAACTAGAACATAAAGTGAATTAAGAACCTTTTAAAGCAATAAACCCTAATGTCTGTCATCCTGGTGGCAAAGCCCAGAGGCTCTCATTGTTTTCGTGTGCTGTGGGAGAAAGCAGGCAGAAGGACGAACATCAAAGAGATGGGTCAGGGACTTCCCTGGTGGTCCAGTGGTTAGGATTTTGTGTTCAATGCAGCAGGCCTGGGTTCGATCTCTAGTCAAGGAGCTAAGATTCCACATGCCTCATGGCCAAAAAAAGCAGAACAGAAGCAATATTTTAACAAATTCAATAATGACTTTAAAAAATGGTGCACATTGAAAAATAAATATAAAAGAGAGATGAGTCAAGTTAACTATGAAGACTAGAAAAGTCTAGGACAAAAGAAGTTCCTCAGCAAGCAAATTCTAGAGACCTAGACAAACATGTCTCCATCTTCTAATATTGTACAGTCAAAGTCATGATGAAATTACTGCAACTTCCAAACAACGAGACCGAAACAACGACGACAAAAAGATGCCCTAAACGTGCAGATGAAAGGGACCCTGCCTTAGCCTCGAATCACTTAAATTTCCTTTTATTAACAAAGATTCAGTGTAAAATGTAATGTTGGGTTGCTTCCAGAAGGATCTGACTCCCTGAGAGTGTAGGCGGTAATGGTAAGGCTGCGGCTGAGTCTTTGGCACTTGCCCCAGGGAGTAAATTGAATAGAACTGGAGGCCTCCGTGACCACAGTCCAGGCAGAAACTCAGCCACTTATCCACGGTAGGATTTCTCAAAGACAGGCTGGTTTGGGGGAGATCCCAGAAAATGTGTTCCAAGTTCTTTGACCTTAATTTGCAAATCTCTCCTATCTCATCTCAAACACAAAGGAGCCCACACACAGGGATATAGATTAGAGGATTTACAAATCCAACCACCATTTAAATGCCAAAAGCTTGCTAGATCTGCAGTTTCAGTTACCTCTACAGGGATAATCATATATTAATGTGTGGGACAGGGCATACTTTGTGAAAGGCAGTTCATCCTCCCAAGAATTTTGTAAATTAAAGCTCAGAGATGTGGAGTGATTAAATTATACAGAAAGTGACCAGAGTAAGGATTTAATGCAGGTCTTCAGGATCCATCACAAGGGGGGAAAAAAAAAAACTAACTAAATTTAATGATCACATTGAATGGTTTCCCATAGTATCAATAGAATAAAACTTGCATGAGGGCAGGGCTTTCATGGTGTGTCCTAGTACTTGGTACATAAGATGTTCAAATATTTGTGGAAGGGAGGGAGGGAGAAAGAAAGGAAAGAAGGAAGCATTAAGGATTGTAGCAATCCGGTAAAACGCCTTGGTGTATAAGGAAATGTCCCAGAATTCTTAGCAGCAAATCCTGGCAGGTGACCACACTTTACTGTCTGTGATCTCTTGCTCAGTCGTGTCTGACTCTTTGTGGCTCCATGGACTGTAGCCCACCAGGCTCCTTCGTCCACAAGGATTCGCCAGGCAGGAACACTGGAGTAGGGTGCCATTTCCAGCTCCAGGGGATCTTCCTGACCCAGGGATCAAACCCTCTGTCTCCTGCACGGGCAGGTGGATTCTTTACCACTAGCACCACAGTGCCGTAGGAAATTCCACGGTGAGTCATCACAGCTTCGTTAAGGCCACATTCTGTGCTTCTGGTGTAATCACACTGGATTTTTACATTTTTAAAATGGAATTGGGCTGCATTGGGATGACCGGTTTGGAAGCATTGATGGCTCGAGTTTTAGCTGTGCTGATTGGTGCTTGTAACTTGGGAAGGCAGAATTTTTAGTAAACTTGCAAATCACCAGTGTGTTTGTGTTCAGTGACAACCGACTTTTAATGGCGTTGAGACAGATACCATTGTATTCAGAGGCTGAGGGAAAACATTTAATAAGTGCAGATATGCCTGGTGTACGAGATGCATGAAATGAGGACAGATGAGCGGTGGTTCCCAAAGGAGGTGGAGTGGCACCAACATGTAATGTCATTCAACATCCTGCAAGGAAGGACATTTCCACAATTTATATCTGGACGGTCACTAATGAGTTTTAATTAAAGACCTATTTCTCCAAGAATAATGCTAACATGATGGAAATTTTAAAAGTTGAACTTTTCAAGGTGTTAGATATCTAACTACAATCCCTACCCAGGCTGTTTCCTACAAATCTCTGGAGTCCCTCCCCGCCCCCCACCCTGTCCCTTTTCACTTCCAGCCTGGATTCCAGCACAACCCTCCTTTTGCCCTTGGGTCTCAATCCTTCCCATATCAAAGCCACAGGAACGAATGCCAGGATTGTCATTGTTGTTCAGTTGAACAACTGTGTTTGACTCTTTGCGACCCCAAGGACTGCAGCATACCAGGCTTCCCTGTCCTTCACTATCTCCCAGAGCTTGCTCAAATTCGTGTCCATTGAGTCCATGATGCCCGCCAACCATCTTGTCCTCTGTCATCCCCTTTTCCTCCTGCCCACAGCCTTCCCCAGCATCAGGGTCTTGAGCCTGCCAAAATGAAAATTGGATCAAGCAGATTCCCTGCTTGAAATATGCCAATAAAGCAGAGTTCAGAACAGAGCCCACGCCTTCCCAAATGGACAGAGATCCCTTTAGGATCGTCCCTGCATCGCTCCTTCAGCCCTAGCTCCAGGTTCCTCCTCCAGCACCGAGCTCTCCCATCATTTCTGTGTTGCAGTTTCCCACATGACCATTCCCAGTTCTGCTTCATACGTGCTATTGCCTCTGCCTAAATCATGTGTCTGTGCTGAGGTGGCTCCCTCACCTCCTTAAAGACCCTTAAAGATTTCTTGTGCCCCCTCAAGGTGGTTACTCGGGATCCCCACCTGCACTCTCATGATCCCTCTGCCTGCAGGACACCCACTCCCTTCACGGTCTTCTCCGCCCCTTGGCAACCTCCCTTTCCAGCTGCCTTCTACTAACCCTAATGCCAAAGTCGCTCAGTGTGCCTCAGCCCATGCCTCTTCACGCTGAACTCTCTGTCTTTGCAATCCCATCCATGACATGACATCAAACACCATCTATGGACCAAATATCCTAAAACTGTCAACTCTTTCCCACACTGATTCCTGAGCCCCAGAATCACAAGCATCCCACTATCTTCCTGACAGGTCCACTGAGATTCTTCCATGGTACCCCAAGTCAGCACGCTCAAACCCCCCAACTTCCCCAAAGATACCTGCTTTTATCCCATGGGACCATGTGGGTAGATGAGGCTGTCATAAGCCACATGCTGAAGACTGAAATCTGAAGATTCCTTTGAATTTTCTCAATATTCTAACCTTTATGTATTTCTCCAGTGTTGCACATTCCGTCTCTCCCACATCCATCACCATCTCTGCATGAAACTTCTGTTACAGCTTCCTCAGTGGGTCCCATGCCTCCCTCTGTCCTCTTATCAAGTTATTCTAATCATCACATCTGCAAAGAGCTTTTTAAAATGAAAATTGGTCCATGTAACTTCCTTCCATAGGATCGCTGAGTGCGTTACCACTGTTTCCGAATGAGACCAAAATCCTTAGGATGGTAGATGATCTTTCCCTGTTCTCATCTTTCTCACTGACTCAGCTGCAAGCATTCTGGATTGAGGAGTGGTGGAGATGGACTTGACTTCTTAGAGCAGTCTTAGGTTTGCAGCAAAACTGAAAGAAACGTACAGAGGTCTCTCATGTATCCCCTGCCTCCACTGGGGCATAGCCTCTCCCTCTATTAAAGCCACTCCCTGATAAAACCCATGTGATAAAAGCCACTCCCTGATAAAACCCATGTGATAAAAGCCACTCCCTGATAAAAACGGATGCACCATTGGCGCTCAAAGTCTATAGTTTACATGAGGATTCACTCTTCGTGTTTTAGACTCAATGGGTTTGCACTGATGTGTAACAACAGGTGGGGCTTCCCTGATGGTTCAGATGGTAGAGAATCTGCCTGCAATGAGGGAGACCTGGGTTCCATCCCCGGGTCGGGAAAATTCCCTGGAGAAGGGCATGGCAACCCACTCCAGTATTCTTGCCTGGAGAATTCCATGGACAGAGGAGCCTGGCAGGCTACAGTCTATGGGGTCGCAAAGAGTCGGGCGTGACTGAGAGACTAACACACACGTGTGGTATAAGTATGTTTAGTGTTGAAAGAAATGTGAGCTTGTCTTTCAAAGTAGCTGTATCATTTTGCCTCCCCATGCGCAGTGAAGGAGGATTTCTGTTGCCCCACATCCTCGATGGCATTTGGGGCTCTCAGCTCTGGATCTGGGCCATCTGAATAGGTGTGTAGGCATTCTGTCCTTTGGAAGATCTTTGCGCACCCTCCCTGCTGACGGGACTTGCTCTTTCTCTGCCTGGAGCACTCCTGCCTGAGCTCTTCCTGTTGCCCTGGGTCACGTGCTCTAGTTAATGGCGTTGACCTCTGTGTTGGCCCTCTAAGAAGGTGGGACTGGATGTGCAGGAGATTTACCAGGGAAATGTCTGCAAGGGTAAAGGGGGCCACGAGTGAAAATAAGCAAAAAAGCCTGGAGGCATCAGACGCATTATCAGCGTAAGGACAAACATGAGGATCTGTTAGGGGCTTCTTGTTAAAAATCGCGCAAGGTAAGCACCAGAGAGTAAGACACACGCTGATCTCGACTGTCACAGCCGACAACCATTCTCCCTCTTTGAGCAAAGCTCTGTGTGCCAGGCTGATGCCTGGCTCTGACCAAGTGACCAGCTTCACCCCTCCTCAAGCAGAGTGACTCCCCCACGGAGGGGAAGCACAAGTGGGCTTTTGCACACTTATTTGATAAGGGAGCATTCTGAAAGGGTTACAGGAGAAAAGGCCTATGTTGATAACTAAATTTCATTTCCAGGTGAGGTCAAGTCAAGATACACTATATAGTCAGCTAACCTGGGGGCTTCCCTGGTGGCTCAGTGGTAAGCAATCTACCTGCCAGTGAAGGAGATACAGGTTCTATCCCTGGGTCAGGAAGATCCTCTGGAGGAGGAAATGGCAACCCACTCCAGTATTCTTGCCTGGGAAATCCCATGGGCAGAGGACCCTGGCTGGCTACAGTTCATGGGATGGCAAAAGAGTTGAACATAACTTAGCAACTAAAACAACAGCTGACCTGAGCACAAAAGAACAGACTTTCCAAAAGGAAAAAAAGACAAGAATCAGAGTATCCTGGAAGGAGATGTCTTTCCATCCAGAGTGCTGAGTTTGGCCCGACAAAGCACATTTCAGACTCCATGGGAAATAAAACCTAGAATGAAGTTTTGTGACACCTCAGTGATTAGGGTTTTATTATCCTGGCTTTTAAAAGAAAAGGGACATAAGATATGGATAATAAAAACTTATGTGTCAGTTCCATTAGACCCTACCTATTTATATTCAGGCTCTTCACCCTGAGTCTTTCTACGTTAGAGAAGCAATAACAGGGTCCAGAGGTTAAGACTCTGAGCTCCCAGTGCAGGGGGCACTGGTTCAATTCCTGGTCAGTGATCCCGCCTGCTGCACGGCTCAAAAACAAACAAAAAAAAATGCCTTAATGACAGTGGTGAAGACTCTTCTCAGTCCACGGCTCTGCCTCCTAACAGTTTTGACTTTGGAAATGTTCCTTTACCTGTGAGTCTGTTTCTTCATCTTCAGAAAGTTATTATGAGGATTAAATATAATTCCCGGGAAATGCTTAGCACAATGTCTGGCACATTATAAACACTCAATAAATTGTAGCTGCAACTAGCTTAACTATTATTACTTTTTGTTTATTGCACTGCTATTTTCATAATTATTTGATCAGAGTCACTTTCGTTAATATCTAAGCAAAGGTATAATTGGGTACCTGCCTCTCTTTGCCTTATTTCTCCAGGTCTTTTCTGTAACTTTCCCTCCCTGCTCATGGTCTGTCCTGAGGCTTGAAGGTGAGTGCCAGCTCTGAACTTGGCGGCTGCGCAGCTCTGTGCAGACCCAGAAACATCATGTGCTTTCCCCGAGAAGCAGCCAGAGGCCCTTTCCAGGCCTGCTTTTCTGCCCGTGTGCGCTGCTTTTCAGCTTGGCCCATTTCTGAGGACAGGGTCCAGGGGGTTCGCGTGAAGTGAACATGTGAACTTTAACTCAACCAGTGCTGCATGGGGCTACAAAAACAGGGCTCAGATCGTTTTGTTTGTAGCAATTACCAGGCTGACCTCTTATCTTATATGCTGGTTTCATTTGCCAGGACGCTGTGTTTCACATCAGGGTCAGCGAACTTTTCTGTCCATGACCGGATGGCAAGTATTTTGTGCTGCGTGGGCTGCACACAATCCTGTTTCATATTCCTCTCTTTTGCTCACCACTCTTTTTTTTTTAGGCTCTTAACCTGGGGGCTGTATGGAAAGTCTGTGGGTTCAAATAGACCACAAGCTATAGTTTGCTGACCCTTCTCCTAAACTCTTCTTCTCTTTGTATCGAGACAGTTTGACATGAGGAAGAACACCCACTTACACTTTCTTCCCTTGCTAACGTTAAAAGTCAGTCTTGCTTTTAGGTTTTCAGGCAACCAGGCTCTTTCAGAGCTATAATTGGAAGAAGAGAGGTATTTCATTGAAGTGTCTTCCGAAATACATCGCATTTACACACACTCATACACACATCATCTCTGTTAACAAAAACGTCTGAGCGGTTCCAGCTGGTGTCCAGGTTTCCATGGGAATGTGGCTTGAAACAAAATGTATATCCTAAACAAGCGCTGGGTTTTCTGGCTGGTGACACACTTTATGAGTTGACTTTGGAGGGAGTCCGAGTCCATCAGGGCCTGCCTGGCGGCCCCGCCCCCCGCCCCCTCCTTCCTAGCGCCCCCCTCCCCCCGCAGCCACATGTGCTCCCTGCGGTCCTCCCTGTCCTCCCGCCTCCACGGGCCTCTTCCCGCTGCCGCACTCTGCGGGCCTCCTCTGCGAGGAAGGTTAGACATCTGGTTTCCATCTCCTCACACTGTTTAACTGAAGCCCCGCCGACCCAGATTTCCTGTTCATAAATCATTACTCATCTGGAACACACTCAGGACTGCTTTGGGGACTGTTTACTCAGCGTATCTCCTTTTTTAGAAGAACTGCTTCCCTTCCCCATCGTTTGCAGCTGGCTGCCATATCCCAAGTTGATAAGTTCCTCAATTTTTATTTTCAAAAGGTAGATAAAAGGGGAATTCCTGTGCTGAGACATTGAAACAGATTGTAGCAAAATTTGAGATTGGTAAAATGTGAGATTTCATGATAATAAAAGTAGTGAAAAATTGGAGGTCTGTGTATATTGTCTTAAGAAAATAGGATATTTGATATCTTAACTAAAATTGTCAGGAGTTAGCACATGATCATAGCGATGTGCCAGGTGGTGCTTGGAATGTTAACTCATTTAATTCTCCTAACTATCCTACAGAACAGGTACTATTAACCCTATTTTGCAGATGAGGAAACTGAGATCCAGACAAATGTTGCCCACACATCGAGTGAGTCCTCTGAAGAGACTCCAGACAGTCTGGCACCAGAAACTAGGCGCCTAATTCAATTGCCTGTTAGTTTTTTTCATCTGTAAAAGTATCCCCATTTCACAGATGAGCAAACTGAAGCACAGAGAAGCCAAGTAACGAAAGCTTTATAGCTATTTTCAAATCTCTTTAAACATTATCTCATTCCTTCATGCACCTGTGCACACGCTCAGTCATGACCAAGGCTTCACGACCCCATGGACTGTAGCCCACCAGGATCCTCTGCCCATGGAATTTCCCAGGCAAGAAAACTGGAGTGGCTTGCCGTTTCCTCTCCAGGGGATCTTTCCAACTCAGGGATTGAACCTGCCTCTCTCGCATCCCCTGCACTGCCAGCCAGGTGGATTCTTTATCACTGTGCCACCTTTTTTTTGTACTTGTATATTTTAGTGCTTTACTGTCTGAGTTCACAGTAAACTTCAAAGAACTCTTTTAAGTCTTCTCCGTAGAATGAAGCTTACAAAGCTAGTCCCATTTTTATATTTTTCATAGACACGTGTGATGCATAGATTTCTCTTAACAAACATCTCATAAGGGAAATAAAATGAACATCAAAATATTTTTACCTAAAAATAGACAGAGTCAATTAGATGTTTTTCCTATGGTCACAATGATTTCAGAAGAATCTAAGTAAGAAAATGAACATGTGAATTAAGGCAAAGGGCACTGAGTTCTGCTCTAATTCTTGACTGGAAAGGACTTGGCCATATGTCCATACATAACCTTACAGGACTTGGGAAGTAGAATTTTGGTGTATGTCCACCAAAGAGGAAACTGGGTTTTGCTGAACAGCTTACAACCACTAGGGAATGTTCTTCCACTAAAATTTAAGCTACATGAAACCAGCAACTTTACATTCACAGTGCCTAGGGCAATGCCTAGAACATATTAGACACTCAATAAATTCACTTTAAATGAAGGGAAAATGTGATCATAGGCAAGCTTGACTTAAAGGTAATCTGAGAAGGCTTGAGCTACAGTTCAGGGCATATTTGAGAACAAAGTCCCTAAGACTCACACTCCTGTTTATGTCCCCATGTCTACTTCCTGCAGATCATTAACCTCAGAACTAAGGAGACTAAAGAGTCCTAAAGTCGCAGTTTCCTTTAGTGGGCCTGATGAATAAAAATCATGATATCCAAAATGTCTGGCATTAAAGACTTACAAATGTACGCCTCGAAAATAGAAGAGAAAGGAACCCTAGCAATATTTTAAGCAGGTAGGTCACTAAGACTCTCCAGCTTTAGAGAGTCTCAGGATTTTTCCTTCATTCAGGACTCACCCACATCTTTCTTGATCTTAAATGTACCCAGGGAATGGATTAGACTGATAAGAAGGTACACACAGACACACACACACGCACACATCAGGAAATCCGTTTTGTTCAGTCCACGTCCATGGCAACGTGCCAGCAAACAGACATGTGTTGAAACAACATGTGTTGAAGCACCCAGTTGACCAATGGATGGTGCTTCCCAATGTCCATCTTATTCTGTCTCCTCCAGTTCACATCGGTCGTGCACACATTTAGGACCCACATTGCAAGTTGTGAGGACAAGTATCTACACCATATCAAGACCATGCAAGGGAAGAAATAGTTTTAACCAGCGATCCTATGCTCAGAGAGTAGTGGCAGCTCTGGATACAATGACTGTGTGTGTGTGTACGCGTGTGCTCATGCACAGCCAAGCAGTGGACTCTGGACTGGAGAACTTGCTAAGCCCCACTTTTCTAGAAACTTCTTTCCTGTTATCCATACAGTCAATCTTATCACGATTGGATAAGTAGGTCCTTGACCCAAACTGGACAGCTAGGCCAATTCGTCTTTCCCTAGAAATTGAAATGGGAGAGTTGGGTAGCAGAGGGGTGATGTTTTCCAATGCTAGGCAAGTGAGGGTTGTGTCAGGAGTTCCTGCAAGGTGATTGAGGAAGAAATGGATTGGTTATAGGGTCTTGTGACAGCTGAATGATGTCACCATAAAGCAGTCTTTCATAACAATGATGGTGACTTTTTACTGAAAACACACAATATGTCAAGTAGGGTACTGGTTACTTTACTTGCAAGAATTCTAAGAAGTAGATATTATAAACATCCTAGTTTATACATTTAAAAAACTGGCTCTGAGCTGTCAAACTAACCCAAGTGATCTGGAGTTCTGCTGCTGTTATAACAAATATACAACAGCAGTAACTTAAATCAATACAAACTTTTTTATTGCATAGTTTTGGAAGCCAGAAGTCTGAAACGGATCTTACTAGGTGAAAATTGAGATGTGAACAGGACTGGGTTCCTTCCTGGGGGCTCGAGAAGAGAGTCCTTTTCCTTGCCCTCTTCTTTAGAGGCTGCTAGCATTTCTTGGGGCTTCCCTGGTGGCTCAGATGGTAAAGAATCCACCTGCAATGTGGGAGACCTGGGTTTGACCCCTGGGTTGGTGGAGAAGGGCATGGCAACCCACTCCACTATTCTTGCCTGGAGAATCCCATGGACAGAGGAGCCTGGCAGGCTACAGACCTTGGGATCAAAAAGAGTCGGACACGACTGAGTGACTAAGCACAGCATTTCTTGGCTCAGGGCCTCTTCCTCCACTGTCAAAGACAACCACCTAGGCTCTCTCTGACCTTGTTTCCATTTTCATGCCTCACTCTCTGATTCTGATCTCTGCCCTGCCTCTACCACTTTTCAGCACTCTTGTGATTAAACTGGGCCCATCTGGATAATTCAAAGAACTTCCCAGATGGCTCAGTGATAAAGAATCTGCCTGCCAATGCAAGAGATGCAGGAGACATGGGTTTGACCTCTGGGTCTGGAATATTCCCTGGAGAAGGAAATGGCAACTCACTCCAGTATTCTTGCCTGGAAAATTCCATGGACAGAGGAGCCTGGTGGGCTACAGTCCATGGGGTCACACAGCATTAGACACAACTGAGAGACTGAGCACAGATAATCCAAAATAATCCCCTGTCTGCTGTTTAGCAAACTTAGTCCCATCTGCAAACTCAACTCCCCTCTGCCATGTAATGTAACATAATCACAGGTTCCAGGCATGGGGATGTGGCCACCTTTGGGGTCCACGCTTCTATCTGAATCAAGGTTGCAGAGTTAACAAGTAGCAGAGTTTGCATGCAGATAACGGAACTCACAGGCATAACTGTCACGTTCTCTTGCCTCTCATCTGATTACCCTGCTGCTTGTTTTGCCCCTGGAATGACTTCTTGGGACACTTCAAGCCTGCATCCCAAACCTCTTCATTCTTCAAAGCTCAGTGTGACTTTCATCTCCACCAGGAAGCATTTCCTGAGTAAAGTTCTCCCAGGGAGCATCAAAGCCCTGGTCAAACTCCCATCTGTAATCTTCCCTTCCAAGTGTTTGCAGAGTCTGGAAGAACTGGAACCCAGCCTTATGCAGCCCACTTCATCTTCCACCATCTACCCATCTGGTTTGAAGTCTTAGGACTGAAAAGAACTCTTCTACAGAAAAGCTTCTCACACTTGCAGGAAATAACCAATGACCTGTCACCCCGAATCTTCCCCTTGCCTCCTGGAAGAGCTCTGCTTCCTTCAAGCATCCTCACGGTCAGGGGCTGATGCCACCTCCCACCGTGAGCATCCTCTCCTGCACACACGTTTCCCAATGGGCTTCTTATGGAGCAGCAGTTCCTTTGGTGTGGTCTCACCAGACCTCCACCTAGACACCAAATTTCCATAAACTCATGTGAAATCAAACAAGCTTTTCAATGGATATTTAACAGTGTTTACTCATATTTGACTGAGTGCCTGTGAAGTCACTTCAGTCATGTCCGACTCTTTGTGACCCCATGGGCCATAGCCCACCCAGTTCCTCTGTCCATGGGATTTTTCAGGCAAGAATCCTGGAGTGGGTTGCCATGCCCTCCTCCAAGGGATCTTCCTGACCCAGGGATCTAACCAGTGTCTCTGACATCTCCTGTATTGGCAGGCAGGCTCTTTACCACTAGCACCAGCTGGGAAGTCCCTACTATTAATCTAGTATTTCTTTACCCTATATTGGAAGGTAGTTCATTTCTTGGATTTGGGTGAGCAGATCCAAACAGAAGTATTCACATTTATGGCTATCTAAGTGGATTTTTACACCTATGGTTAATTCATGTGAATGTTTGGCAGAAACCAACAAAATTCTGTAAAGCAATTATCCTTCATTTAAAAATAAATAGACTTTTTAAAAAGTGGATTTTTACAGACTCAGCCCCCGTCAATTAACTTCTCATCAGTCCCCCTCCCAGTGCACTGCAGGTGGATTCTCTACCAAGTGAGCTATCAGGGAAGCCCTTCATGCTATCTGTAAATGCGAGAATAGTGAGCTCTGCCTTTCTGTTCATGGGCCTGATAAAAGTGCTGGACAGTCTAGAGTTGGAGAGAGCTCTACAACACCAAGACCAAAAACCTTTGGGTGACTGAGTCACCTTTGGACAATCCCTTTGGACACCGCTAGCCAGCTAGTAATTCATCTCAGCATCCCAGGCTCGACCTCATATTTCTCCAGCATGTCCACAAGGAGATCTTAAAAAGCTGGTCAAATGCCTTGACGAGGAAGAGATGATTCACTGTGCTGACCGCATTTCCCAGCTAAACTCTGGTGAAAGAGAGAATTGAGAGCTAGGTAGTGGCAGCTGTGCTGCTAGCAGTTCCTTTCCCCAGATCTCCCAGGGAACAAAATGCAGTGTAGGAATGTTTTCAAACCAGTTACCCTACATAAAATGGCAAATATCTTCTTTAACACCATGTAAGTGATAGAATCCAAGAACAGCGTCATGGAGGCAGGTCTCCCTCTGATGCCTTTGGGCACGTCCGTGTTCCAGTGAAATGAACACAGGGTCTGCTCTGCCCGTCTCCCAGGGCTATGGTGAGTATCAGTTTAGCTGAGATGATGAACTTATGCTTTGAAAGCTGCAGCACTATACATTTCATGGGATCTTGCGGATGGTGGTTTAGTCGCTAAGTTGTATCCAACTCTGTGACCCCCATGGACTGTAACCCGCCAGGTTTCTCTATCTGAGGATTTCCCAGGCAAGAATACTGGAGTGGGTTGCCATTTCCTCCTCCAGGGGATCTTCCTGACCCAGGTATCGAATCTGCATCTCCTGCAATGCGGGCAGTCTCCGGAATGGCAGGCAGATTCATTACCTGCTGAGCCACCAGGGAAGCCCAGGGTGATCTTGACATCATCCAAGAATATCTTTCATGGCCCTGCCTAGATATCTTCAAGCAGCTCAGGAATGTCTA
This sequence comes from Bos javanicus, assembly GCF_032452875.1. Classification (NCBI taxonomy): domain Eukaryota; kingdom Metazoa; phylum Chordata; class Mammalia; order Artiodactyla; family Bovidae; genus Bos; species Bos javanicus. Next base: position 117,001,848 of record NC_083870.1, read on the forward strand.
CATATGGATACAAACCTCAGGGGAGTTATAGCAGCAAGAGGTTCCTTAAAAATGCACCTTCTGTGTATGGACAGTTTGGAATTGAAGAGCCATTCATATAATTAAAAATAAAATATATGAATTGTCCTTAAGTTCCAAACTACTCATATGTACTAGGTGCATTTGGGGGCTTCCCTGGTGGCAGGGTGTTATAGAATCCACCTGCCAATACAGGGGACACAAGAGACGTGCGTTCGATCCCTGAGTCAGGAAAATCCCCTGGAGTAGGGAATGGCAACCCACTCCAGTATTATTGCCTGGGAAATCCCATGGACAGAAGAACCTGGCAGGCTACAGTCCACAAATAGTAGAACACAACTGAGCAACTGAGCACAGCAGAGCAAAGGTATATTTTTAAGGAACTTATTGAGACTAGAACTGCTGCATATAAAATAGATAAACAAGGACCTACTGTATAGCACAGAGAACTACACTCAGCATTCTGCAATAACCTAGATGGAAAAGAGTCTGCAAAAAGAATATATAGATATGGTACTATATGTATAACCAAACCGCTTTGCTATACACTTGAAACTAACCCAGGGTTGTAGATTAACTATGTGTACTTAGTCGCTCAGTCATGTCCAACTCTTTGCAACCCCATAGTCGGTCAGGCTCCTCTGTCCATGGGATTCTCCAGGCAAGAATACTGGAGTGGGTTGCCATGCTCTCCTCCTGGGGATCTTCCCAACCCAGGGATCAAACCCAGTTCTACCGCATTGCCTTATACTTCAATTTAAAAAAGAACAATTCATTTAGTTGGAAACTTTAATAGTACTAATACCAAGAGGAAGGCAATCCTGCTTTGTTTTAATAGAACAAGTTTCATATGAAAGTGCTTCATTTTTATAGTCTGGCATCTTTGGGATGACTTGTCCAAAGAGAAGAGTTGACCAACCACATTGAAAGGATACCTTTCAGGCACATATAGTCACACCTGCTACTTGTGCATGCTAAGTCGCTTCAGTCGTGTCTGACTCTTTGTGACCCCATGGACTGTAGCCCGCCAGGCTCCTCTGTCCGTGGGATTCTCTAGGCAAGAGGACTGCAGTGGGTTGCCATGCCCTCCTGCAGAGGATCTTCCTGACCCAGGAATCAAACCCATGTCTCTTACTTCTCCTGTATTGGCAGGCAGTTCTTTACCACGCACACCGCCTGGGCAGCCCACACCTGCTAGCTGATGCCATGCGATAACCCGAGAGAGGACCAACAGGAGAGATGAGGGTGCGTTTTCTCCAACTGTCATTCAAACACACAGAGCAGCAGCCGGGAAGTGTGCGAAGTGGGAGCAAACAAACGCGACAGACGAAAGGCCAGCCCTCATTCATCAAGTGTGTGCCCTTGACCCGGCCCCACTCCAAGTCTCAGAACTTAATTTCCCTCGTCTGTAAAGTGCGTTCACCTTCTCCGCCTTTGTGTCTCCATTACAGAACTGTTGTGAGGGTTAAGTGAAATAATGTATATGACATTGCCCACTCCAAAGCCAGGCTAGACCACAGGATTTTCTGTGACTAACATAGCAACAAATGTTTGCCTTGAGATGAATCATGGCTAATTCACACACGACTAGCTGCCATGGATGACCGAACTTTGCCTTTGATCTCAAACTTCACATTCAGTATGATGCCAGAGCTTTCAGTCAGTATACCACAATCCTCAGCAAACCTGCTTTGGGTGAAAATAAAACGTTATATAATGTATGAACACTTCCGAATAAACTGAACTTGTCTGCCTTTGCAATAACAAAAGCCCAAACGTAAGAAGTCTTTTAAAAGTTGGGGGTGGTAAGACCGTTCACTTTTAACTGGGATATAAAATAACAGAAATGCAAATGGAGTTTTAATGGTAATATTTACAATACCTTGTTTAGTTAAAAAAAATTTTTTTTTATTAGAGCATAGTTGATTGACAATATTGTGTTAGTTTTAGGTGTAAAGCAAAGTGAATCAGTTTTACAGGCTTCCCAAGGGGCACAGTGGTAAAGAATCTGCCTGCCAATGCAGGGGATACAGGAGACACAGGTTCAATCCCTAGGTCAAGAAGATCCCCTGGAGTAGGAAATGGCAACACACTCCGGTATTCTTTTATGGACAGAGGAGTCTGTCAGGCTACTGTCCATGCAGTCACACAGAGTTGGACACGACTGAGCCCTCACGCGCACACTTTTTAAAGATGCTTTATCCATATAGGCCGTCACAGAGTATTAAGGAAAGTTCCCCGTACCGTACATGTGTGCACTCTAAATCACTTCAGTTGTGTTCGACTCTCTGCAGTCCTATGAACTGTGTCTCTCTCTTCTGTCCATGGAATTTTCTAGGCAAGAATACAGCAGTGGGTTGCCATTCCCTTCTCCAGGGGATCTTTCCTGACTCAGGAGTTGAACCCATGTATCTTGCATCTCCTGATTTAGCAGGCACGTTCTTTGCCACGGTGCTACCTGGGAGCCCCATTTTATATATAGTAGTGTGTATGAGTCCTCCTGCCTAGAAAATCCCATGGATGGAGGAGCCTGGTTAGGGAGGAGCCCTGGAGGGCTGCGGTCCATGGAGTCACTGCGAGTTGGGCACTACTGAGCAACTTCACTTTCACTTTTCACTTTCATGCATTGGAGAAGGAAATGGCAATCCACTCCAGTGTTCTTGCCTGGAGAATCCCAGGGACGGGGAGCCTGGTGGGCTTCCGTCTATGGGGTCGCACAGAGTCGGACACGACTGAAGCAACTTAGCAGCAGCAGCAGCAGTGTGTATGAGGGGCCACAGAGGATGAGATGGTTGGATAGCATCACTGACTCAATGGACATGAGTTTGAGCAAACTCCAGGAGACAGTGAAGGATAGGGAAGCTTGGCGTGCTGCAGTCCATGGGGTTGCAAATGGTCAGACACGACTTGGAGACCAAATGACAACAACAGTCTATAATACCTTTTGATAATAAAGAAAAAAGTGTTCTGTAGCAGAAAGTGAAAGTGGCTCAGTCGTGTCTGACTCTTTGTGACCCCAGGGACTATAGTGTCCTTGGAATTCTCCAGGCCAGAATACTGGAGTGGGTAGCCTTTCCCTTCTCCAGGGAATCTTCCCAACTCAGGGATCGAACCAGGATCTCCTGCATTGCAGGCAGACTCTGTACCAGTGGAGCTATCAGGGAAGCCCTGGAGTAGAATAGTTAATACTAAAGATTTAAAACAAAAAATATGTATTGAACTGTGCACATACATTAGGAATCTTCCACAGACATTAGCTCAGTGAACCATTTTTGCAGACAAGAAAGCTGAAGCTTAGAGTGGTTAGGAAGCTTCCTCTGCCTACACAGATGTTCTGGGCCCAAGCGGAGATTCAAGTCCAATCCATTCCACTCCACCGTGTGTGCCTTTTTTGTCTGACTGCAGACTCTTTCCAGCAAAACAAGCTGCCTCCACGTTCTTAGTTCACCTCCTGCCACTTTCTTCCCAATTATCTGAGAAAAGATATACAGGATGCTCAATATGTTTACATATTGAGGTCTAAGGAAGTCATTCTGGCTTATACATGAGATAACTTGAATTTTACGCCGACCAAAGGAGCCTATCAAACATACATTGTGCATCTTCTTTAATTATTTTTTTTAAAAAAGGGGCACATTGAGCAGAAGTAAAAGAATAAATGCCTCCTGCCGTGGGACACTGATGCTGGTCCTCCTTCGACGCTAAGAGCGCCTTCCCAGGTGCCCAGGTTGCGTCCATGGACGTCCACGGACGTGCTGAGTCGCCGTGTACGTGCTAATCTGGTCTTGTTTTGAAACCTTAAAGAAACACATCTGCAACTTGTTTAGTTTTTTCCCCCTTTATTTTCATGTTCTTTTCCATTCTAGTTTATCACAGGACATTGAATTTCGCCTGTGTGCTCTGCAGTAGGACCTGTTAGTTCATCTGTTTTATATAAAAGAGTTTGCATCTGCTAATCCCAAACTCCCGCTGCATCCCTCCCCTGGGCCTCCCCACCTCGGCGACCACAGGCCTGTTCTCTAAGTCTGTGAGTCTGTTTCTGCTTTGTATAGAAGTTCGTCTGTGTCATATTTGGGGCTCACATATAAGTGATATCATACGATATTTGGCTTTTTCTGTCTGACTTACCTCACTTGGTATGATAATCTCTAGGTCAGTCCATGTTGCTGCAAATGGCATTATTTCATTCTTTGTTATGGCTGAGTAACATTCCGTTGTGTGTGTGCATGTATATATCACATCTTCTTTGCCCACTCCCCTGTTGATGGACACCTAGGCTGTTTCTATGTCTTGTTTGATGTTCCTTGTTCTGACAAGATATAAAACCGTGCTGAAAGCTGTGCTTCTCCACAGAAGTTCCTCAAAGTGATCGGAGAGGCTGGCTTCTGGACTCTAGTCTTTGACTCGTCTCAAATAAAATGCTGCTCTCTTCCTATTATAGAATACTTCTGGGTGATTTTCATCAACCTTCTGGAACTGCCTCCCTGAGCTCACACCACTGATGCTTCCCTTTCTGGTTGTGGTCAAGGAAACTGGGGAACAGGACATGCTGGAGATGAGAGTCTGAGTCAAACAGGCTTTGAATTAGGGACGATGAGACATGGCTGGAGGAAGCCAGGACCCCCATGGCTTATGTCCAAGTGGGAACAACCATAAGATGAACCCAAGTGGGTGACGATACTGAGAAACAGCCATCAGGTTGGTCCACATTCAGATCCTCCTGAATCAGGAGGATCTGGAGTTCCTGTATACTATCTGGCTCGGGTCATCTGCAGACAGGGACTGGAGCAGAGGATCCAAGACCCAGCACTCCTAGAGGGAGCAGAAGTCAGACAGGAGTCAAGACCTCAGCCAAGACTGCAGTGGATCCCGAGCCTCAAAGGTAAAAAACTGTTTGCTGCAAACTGAGTGAAGAGGAGTATGGTTGAAGGCCACAGGGTGCTCTGCTGTATAACTATAACCCTTTTCTTGCTTTAATCCAGTAGCATGAGGAACGCTGAATGGCCAAGGAGCAGCAGCATTTCCTACTCACTGGATGCTTCATTGTTATACGACTGGGAATCTCAGCTCTTCCCAGGGCACTGACCTCTCTAACCGAGAATATGCCAGAGTCATGGTAACACAACCCCCAAAAATGCAGTCAGGTCATTAGAGAAACTTGTGGGAAATTGCATATCCCTTTTCACATGACTGTTCTTAGAGTCATATATATTAACTTCAGAAGAAAGAGCACCATCTCTTAGTCACTGGCTAAGAGAATTTGACATAACCTAAAGCTGAGCGCTGAAGAATTGATGCTTTTGAACTGTGGTGTTGGAGAAGACTCTTTAGAGTCCCTTGGACTGCAAGGAGATCCAACCAGTCCATTCTGAAGGAGATCAGCCCTGGGATTTCTTTGGAAGGAATGATGCTAAAGCTGAAACTCCAGTACTTTGGCCACCTCATGCGAAGAGTTGACTCATTGGAAAAGACTCTGATGCTGGGAGGGATTGGGGACAGGAGGAGAAGGGGACGACAGAGGATGAGATGGCTGGATGGCATCACTGACTCGATGGACATGAGTCTGGGTGAACTCCGGGAGTTGGTGATGGACAGGGAGGCCTGGCGTGCTGCGATTCATGGGGTCGCAAAGAGTCAGACACGACTGAGCTACTGACCTGAACTGATAGGCCAACCATTTAACACCACAAACCAACGGATCTGGTTTTCAGTGCTGCTCATTTTGAGTCCCTGACTCTCGTCCAGGAGCCAGTGTAGAGCCTCATCTCTTGCCGTTTCTCCCCTCTGGTTATCACAAAAGGAGTAAATGTGAGAAGGTGGTGCCTAACATGCAGCTGCTGGTGGTTACTCCCTCCCTGTTAGGATGACTTCCTGCAAGGTGGATAAGATAAAGGCTCGGAGCTCTGCCTTCAGGGAGTGTTCCCTTCTCTGCTGAAGGCCCTGAGTAAGGGCTGAACTCAGCATCGGTCTACTGTCACGTGGCACAGACTCTTTTTGCAGAAGCATCTTTACATCCTGTTCCATTTTTCTTCTCCATGAACTGTTAGCGACACGGGCTGAAGAGTTGGTGGCACTGTGACAGAAATGGGAATGCGAGCTACTTGCTCAGGCCAGGTCCTGGGGTCTGCAGACCCTGCTCGCTCTGACCTGGACCTTCCACTGAATGATGGAGTGGTGCTGACCACACGTGGCTAGGCGGGTGGCTGGTGGGTCGGGTAGCGTCTGGTTCATAATTGGGGACCTTGCGCTTAGTACCATGGCAAGAGCTATTTCCAAAGGAGAGTCTCTACATTGTCAAGAGTGCATGGACGACTCCAAACTCCATGAGAACTCTGTGGTGATGCCATCCACCAGGGGGCTCATCCTGGCTCCTCGCAATTCCCTCACGTCCATGGACAATTTGGGGAAGACTGACTGTTGAACCACAGCTGGTCCCTGTATGCTGGCTCCCTGTGTCTGTCTTATGATAAACTCAAAAGCCTTCAAAGAAAATAAGCGAATAGCAGTAAAAATAAATTTAGAAGATCCAAGGCCTGAAGTTCACAAAGTTTAATTTTGGAAGAAATGAAAAGCATAAGTAAACAACCTAAGAAGCTTGCACATTCGAAAAGGAAAAATGAAGCCGCGTAAACTGAGATCCCGAACACCCAAGAAGCTATTAAAGAGGATTAAAAGATGACACAAAGTTTTAAAATGATTCAAGAGGAAGAAAGTAAAAAACAATAGAAAGACGAATGATTAGGGAATAAAGTTGAAACGGGCAGAAAGACAGTGTTGGAATGAGACAGCAGTTTGAATTCCAATGCTTCGCTTGACGAAGGTGAAAGGACCTTTCAGGTGGTCTACATGGACCCCCTGCCTCTGTTTAGAGGGGAGACCAGGCAGGGCCCTCGAGCTGGCATCCAAGCGAATGTGTGGCTCCCTGCCTTATTCAAGCATGGGTTCGGGAGCTGGACGCCTGGAGGCTGAAGCCATTTTGCCCTCAGCAGGACATTGGCACATGGCCACGGGGGTCCCAAGAGACGTCCTAACAGCCTTCACTGCCAAGCGGCCAGCATCCACACATTCACTCTCCATCCAGGCAGATGCACTGGGTAAGAGGTCCTGTGGGTCCTGAGGGACACACTAGCTAATCCAGACCCTGGCTCCCGAAGACTCGTGGGATACTTAGGAACAAAGTTATCCACAAAAATTACTGAGACCCAAACGTCTGTTTTCTTTGCCCAGTGACCTTCAGTTTTGATCTTTTCCCGTCTGCGTGGTATGACTTTGCCTTGGGTCCACAACCAAATTTGAGTTAAAGTCCCTTTTTGGTGGCTCAGACAGTAAAGACTCTGCCTGCAATGCAGGAGATCAGGGTTCAATCCCTGGGTCGGGAAGATCTCCTGGAGAAGGGAATGGCTACCCACTCTAGTGTTCTTGCCTGGGAAATCCCATGGCAGGATACAGTAATCCTGGCGGGCTACAGTCCATGGGATCACAAAGAGTCAGACACGACCGAGCAACTAACACTAACCAACTAACTATTCAAAAGTTTGGGGCTCATAGGAGACAATATATTACAGATAGAGCATTTCACTGAGAAATTCAGACGCCGCTCACCAGGCCTCTAGTGGTATGCAGCCACGGGGTACATCCTTCCTGCCACGGGTCAGGGGCAACAAACCAGCCCCTGAGATGGAGATTTGGGTGCAGAAAGGTTATTTATTGGGACATGTCTTGGGGACCAACTCTGCCATCTCTGAGAATGGTCACACTTCTTGTGATGGAGGAGACAGCAATGAAGACAGTGATAAGGAGGTGGGCAGATGACGGCAAACCACTGGGAGGCAAGAGTTTTCGCAGGGCCGGGGTGGGGGTGCGGGGCAGTAACGGCTCTGGGAGGTGATGATGGAAGCAAGATGGCACACCCACCCTCTGGCACCGGCACCAATGGGCTTCAAGGCAAAACCCTTCAAAGGGCCGAGGCAGATGGCATTCCCCGGGGGTGGAAAGCTAGTTCTCAAGCAAGGCAAATAGGAAGGGGAAAAGATCACTCTGAAAAATTTATTGATGTAAGGGGAGTTTGCTGATGGCAGCGGTGATTCAGAAGGCTCAGGGGCAAAGTTTGGGAAGCAGGGAAGAAGTGGAGGATGGAGAATCTTAATTAGGTGATGTAGAGAGCACGTGGGAGATGATTGCAGGCTGCAGTGAAGGATAAAGCACCCTCATGTACCAGCCAGTTCAGAGCTTCTGAAAAAGGGCTTCTGGGCGGCTTGTGAAACTTATAAGCAGCCTCAGTCAATACTCCTCACCCTGCATGTTTCAACCAAATAAGGCACTCTTCCAGACCCTACCAGAAGGAAAAGAAACCAAACCTCTGGGGGTCAGAATTGAGAAGCAGAAGATGAGCAAGGCACCAATGGCCACTTCTCCTGTGTTCTGCCTGAAGGAAAGAGGGAGATGAGCAGCTGGCCTGGGCATCCGGCCAGCGGGGGCGAGGCCGGGGCTGGTGCCACGTGATGCTGTAGCGGTACCGCTGCTGTGCGCCCATGTACAGAGGCCTCTTTATTCTTGCTCAGGCCACTTAGAGCTGGGGTCGGCCACTTGCTTTTTGTGCCCAAGGATGACCTGAGAAGCTGAGGAATCTTAGGCCTCCGTTCACAATCACTGAGGTTTCCCTGGCTACAGACCCTTGGTGAGCCACCTCTCAGTTTCAGCAGGTGGTGCCCATGATGTCTGTGCCACAGCCTGGCATCCCCAGGCCAGCCACTCTTAAGACCCCAATGCCTGAGTGAGGGAGTGAGTGAAAGCCGCTCAGTCGTGTCTACTCTTTGTGACACCATGGACTATGTAGTCCATGGAATTCTCCAGGCCAGAATACTGGAGTGGGTAGCCTTTCCCTTCTCCATGGGATCTTCCCAACCCAGGGATCGAACCCAAGACTCCTGCATTACAGGTGGATTCTTTACCGGCTGAGCCACCAGGGAAGCCCCCAAAAAGTGAAAGTCACGTAGGACTCTTTATGACCCCATGGGCTATACAGTCTGGAATTCAGGCCAAAATACTGGAGTGGGTAGCCGTTCCCTTCTCCAGGTGATCTTCCCAACTCAGGGATGGAACCCAGGTCTCCTGACTGCCTAGGGACTGTGAAAGCTCACTTCTGTGGATTAACAGCTGACCTGGGGATTTCTCCCTTTGCTGTGGTTCCTTGAGTGAGACATGACTTCTGACACTGTCTGGTAGGAGATACAGGGCAGTTGTCAGAGAAGGGGTCCGGGGCTTGTGCAGATGGTCAAGCTGCATCTCCCACACTGTTGTTTAACCGGAGATAGAGATTGCATTTGGAAGGCTGGTAGCAGAGAAAAAGTTTATTGTTGTGGAGGCGGCGGGGGGGGACATTAGATATGAATTTTCAGTCATGTCCAGCTCTTTGCAACTGCATGGACTGTAGCCCACCAGATTCCTCTGTCCATGGGCTTCCCCAGGCAAGACCACTGGAGTGGATTGCCATTTCCCCCAGGGGGTCATCCCGACCCTGGTCACCTGCATTGCAGGTCGATTCTTTACCGTCTGAGCCACCAAGGAAGCAGATATTAGTTCAGAAAAATGTAAGGTCTTGTAAACAAAAGGAAAATGGTATGCACTTTAAAAATGTACAATATTTGTGAAAATCATTTATTAAGTAATCTTTCAAACAGAACAATAAATAGGCCAAAAGGAAAACAGACAAAGAAGTCAAGGCCATGAACAAAGACGTTCAGGCCATGTTGAATTCAAAGGCCAATTTGTCCACCAGCAGCTATGTGGTTCAAATCTTCTCTGAGCCTCCAGTGCCCTGCCTACAAAACAAGAGCTGCTAATAGGCTCCTTTCCAACCTCCCTGTTCCCCTTGACGTAAACTCAACAGTTCATAACGACAGAAAGTGGAAGGAGATTGTCCAGCTGCGCTGAGATACAATTGTGTCCTTTGCCTGTCAATGTCCCTCTGACTTCAAGGTATTAAGCACAAGCCTTTTGCATGACAAGTAAGGCCCTTGAAGACCCGTGGGCGGGCTTTCACTCCAGCATCATCTCTACCATCTCAGGCAGGTCCAGCAGTAACAAAATTCACGTCTCCTGAACACTTGCTTCTCTCCAAAACCACCAAGCCATCGTGCTCAGGGACTCCCCTCATCCTCACTCCACTGGAGCAAAGATCGTGTTTCCTTGTCTGTACATTGGCCTCTAAAGCTATTTAAGAGGCGGGGCCGAGAGTTTTCATTTTTTTCATCCCTGCGGGCTTTCGCAGGCTCATTTGGCAGTGGTGGCCCTGCCTCAGGCATCCCTCTATCGAAGCTCTTGCTGTATCGCACTGCAGTCTTTGAAACAAACGTTATTGGGGTACAGCTGGTTTGCAACACTGTGTTAGTTTCAGGTGAGAGCAAAGTGAATCAGTCATACCTGTTGTTGTTTAGTTGCTAAGTTGTATCTTACTCTTTTATGACTTCGTGGACTGTAGCTCGCCAGGCTCCTCTGTCCATAGGACTTTTCAGGCAAGAATGCTGGAGTGGATTTTCATTTCCTTCTCCAGAGGATCTTCCCAACGCAGAGACTGAACCCTTGTTTCCTGCACTGCAGACAGGTTCTTTACCACTGAGCCACCAGGGAAATCCATACATGTACTCCCTCCTTTTCAGATTCTTTTCCATATAGCCGTTACAGAGTGTTGAATAGAGTAGAACTGTACCGTAGGTCCTTATTAGTTATCTAATTTACATATAGTAGTGTGCATATTTCAATCCCAATCTCCCAGTTATCCCTCCCCTTCACTTCCCTGCCCCGGGAACCGTAAGTTTGATTTCTACGCCTGTGATTCTGCTTCTGTTTTGAGGATAAGTTCATTTGCCCTCTGATTGTTGTGTGCGTGTCTGTCTCCCCTACTCGAGCAGACAGAGGCCAACTGTACCGTTTTCCCAGTGATTAACAGAGTCCATCTGGGTGGGGCACACACAAGCCCCGGCCCGAAGTGTCTGGTACCGCACATCAAAAGAGTTGCTGGGCTCACACACACCCTCAGGCATGCCAGCACGACTGTTCTTAACATTGTCTGGATTTTGTCATTACCAGATATGACAATGCCCAGAAACGGCCAAATCCCCGAGGCTGGAGTGAGAAGAAGGAGTTGGTCTGAGCTTCTCTTCCAGAAGCTTCTTCCTCCAGGCACTTCATTTATGATAACATCTTGAGCGTTTGGCTCACAAGACAGGTCAGCCTCCTCTTTCCTCGTGACCCTGAGTGCCCAGCACATTCAGGACACCCCCTGCATTGTATCACAGATTCTGTTTACTCTTCCTGGAAACACCCTTGCTGGACACAATGGCTCTTCAGACAACCCTGGCAACTCTCACAGTCAGGCATGTATTTACCATCAGACCTGCAGACCTTATCATTTGCTCTAATCTTCTGTTGGGGGGTCACATCCAGTGATTCTGAGGTCAAGCTGGGTTTTACTTCCAGGCCACAGCTCAGAGCTCTGCATTGCTGCAGACCAGACACAGCATCAGTGAATTTCCGCGCAGCACCTGAGACTGCAAACTGGTGGCCCGAGGGCCTGGTGTGCCTGGGGGACATTGACTAAACCTGAATGCCCATCCGATGGACCTCTCCCCACGCTGTACCACAAGCCCTTAGCAGTCCCTTCCCCAGCCTTGCTCATCTAGGAAGTCTGCCAGGCCCTTGAAAGATTTGGGTCTGAGAGGCCACCCACCCCACACACTGCATGAGCTCCAGACTCGGGTGCTAAGACGGGGGCAGGTCTCTGGTGCATCAGGGAGCCTGCTCTGGTTGCTGACACCTCTCCTCTGCACCGTCCCGTTCTGTCCACTCTGAAGGGTGGGGACCCCGGGCCCACCAGGAAAGCGTGAGCCTGGGTGTCAGGGCAATCACAAGAGGGCCTGGCCTGAAAGCCCCAGGCTGGTGGGGCTCCTCTCTGACAGCAAAAATTGATTTGGGCTGGGGTTGGCATTGCAACTTCTGCCAAACAAGGGAAGCACAGAGGCCCAGAGAGACCCAGCAGACGGTTCCTATATTTTCACAGCAGACGAGAGCGGCCGTGGTGGGGAAGACTGCTGCACCCTGCCTGCTATTTTTAGCCTCCTCTCTGCCACGCTGGCGAGGCTCTGCTGTTAACGGCAGGCAATGGGATCCGGGTGTGCAGGCTGGCCCGCTCCCAGCGGCTGTGCGTTTCCTTAAAAGGCAGGAGAATGTCCAATCTGACGGCCACAGGGACCGGAGCATGGACCCCAAGCGGCCAGCGAATTTCCATCCTAGAGGGCTCTTCAGGGACAAGGAAACCGACAAGAGCCTGAGTGTGAGCGTCCTTTCAGTGAAAAGGGGTTTTTATTTTGAAACTCAAATTAAGGCAAGGATTTGAGCTGATATACATTACATTCTGGTCATCGGAGGAAAGACTATCCCAGTGTGATTCATCTGCGGCAAGACTAGAGACCCACTCATATAAATTCCCCTCAGACATTTACTTTACAAACCAAAGCTGTTTGGCCGTTTGGTTCAAATTTGATGCTAAACAGACCGGGACTTACTCCAACCTTTCCCAGGGTGATCCCACAGAAGGAAACGGTTTTCTGAATATATTTTAACATAGAATACAATGAGCAGAGTAGAATAGAATGGAACAGAATTAGTATGTACTCTAATTTGACACCCTTACTCTAAATAGTAGAAAGCATGCACACGTTTTTTGCTTGTGGAAATGGTTAATCCTTATTTTTATTATTCCAAAGTTGTGTCTTATCACGAGTAGCCTAAATTCCCTTGATGGGGTGGGAAATTCGACAAGCTATTATATGTAAACAAAGGCCAAGCACTCAAACATTGAATCTCTCTTTTGCCCATGAAAGTGCAAAAACAAACAAACAAAGGTGGACAAATCAAAGTCTTTTTTTAATTGCTGTTTTCCAAGCACTTCCAAGCACTGCCATGGGTTACAAGCATAGTGCTGGCCCTGGGATGAGTGAAGGAAACCAGAAAAATTGAGAAGGTGGGGAATTAGGCATGGGCGGGAGTGTCAGGCAAGGGCCACCGTCATCCAGGTTGAGATGCAACACAGCAGGTGCCTCACTGAAGCAGTTGAGTTGACATCTCGGCTTTTCCTGGACCACAGAGAGCGACCGCAGGGAGGGGCCACAGTAGACACGAAGTGTCAGTTAGCCCCACTGGTTCGAGTGCTCTTTAACACACACTGTAAAGTTTGGTTTCTGCTGTTTGGTTTTTCCCTTTGAATAAAGCTTACACCCCTGGGGGAAGGACACACTGTTCATTACATGGCACATGTCACTATGTCACAGACACACACATACAGAAACCTGTGCACATACAGCAATGGATACAGCCAGCCCCCAGCCCCCTGACCAGAATCCCACTGACCTTCTCGCCCTGGGCCCAGATGGAGGTGGGCTCGTTTGTCTAAGAGTTATCATGCCAGTGTTCAGATTAGGAAAGGTCGTGCATGCTCAGTCGCTAAGTCATGTCTGACTCTTTGTGACCCCATGGACTGTAGCCCGCCAGGCTCCTCTGTCCGTAGAATTCTCTAGGCAAGAATCCTGGAGTGAGTTGCCATTTCCTGCTCCAGGGGACCTTCTTGACCCAGAAATCAGATCTACATCTCCAGCGTCTCCGGCATTGGCAGGTGGATTCTTTACCACCTGGGAAGTACCCCCCAGAAAAGGCCACCTGAGCCCATTCTAAACGTCAGAGTTCCAGGGGTGCCTGCTGGGAAGCTGCTAGGAAACACACCATCCCTCTTGAGAGAGCCACAGAAAGAGACGGGCCTCCTGTTCCTGTAAATACTGCCAGGTCCAAATGGGACCATCGTGATACCAGCGTAAAGGTAGAGCCCATATTGAAAACAGCACAGAGCGATGAAAAGCACCTGGTCCTTGATGACATCAGTCAACCATCTAACCGACGGACCCCGCAGCGCACGCTCTGGATTTTCTGTGAGGTGGGAATGAAAAATTGTCTTTGCAGGCAAAGCCAGTGTGAGACAGGGTTTCCGTTCCTGGCTGCAGAGGGCACCTCACACATAGGTCAGCAACTGTGCAAACCTTCTCGAGACCTCCCTGCCCTCATCTCAGCAGCACTCAACACAGCCGCACACACTCTTTTCTTGAAAGAGTTTCCTTCCATTCTCTCCAAGATAGCCTTCTCTCCTGCTTGTCTTCTAACTGCTCCAGCTGCTCCTTCTCAGACTCTTTAGCTGGGTCCTTTTCCTTTGCTCAACCCCTAATCTCTAAGTGTGCTGAGAAGTCTATTCTAAGCTGCTTTCCCTTCTCTGTCTACACTCACAGACTAGGGTATCTCATCTGGACTTGTGACTTAAAGCATCATGGGCTCAGTCACTCAGTCGTGCCTGACTCTTTGCGACCCCATGGACTGTAGTCCCCCAGGCTCCTCTGTCCACGGGATTTTTCAGGCAAGAGTACTGGAGTTGGCTGCCATACTCTCCTGCAGGGGATTTTCCTGACTCAGGGATCAAACCTGCGTCTCCTATGTCTCCCGCACTGTAGGCAGATCACTGCTGAGCCATCCGGGAAGCCTGCACCATTTTACTTTGCTACTTTTAAAATTATGTCTTATTCTTTGACTTTCGGTAGTTGTACTCTGATGTGTCTAGAAAAGTGAAAGTGAAGTTGTTCAGGCATGTCTGACTCTTTGCGACCCCATGGACTGTAGCCCACCACGCTCCTCCATCCATGGAATTTTCTAGGCAAGAGTATTGGAGTGGGTTGCTATTTCCTTGTCCAGGGGATCTTCCTGACCCAGGGATTGAACTTGGGTCTCCTGCATTGCAGGTAGACGCTTTACCATCTGAGCCACCAGGGAATCCTAGATGTGTCTAGAGTTGTCTAGAAAATCTGTGACTTTCTTTGTATCATATATTCCCCCAAAGTGCCCGATCCATGCCTCCGGTCCCAGACACTGCCCTGAACTTCAGTCGCCCTTCTGATATTGTTGACTTGAAAATTCAACAGGATCCCACGTGACAAAGCCCACGAGGGAATCCTTGATTCCACCACTCATTTGTAAAAAGAAGCAAATGGCGCCCCAAGAACACCATTTATCCCTCATTTGTTTCTCGTCTCAGTAAAAGGCATCAACCATTTAACTCCCTTTCCTTAGCCTGTGTCTGATTCGTAGCAAGTCTTTCTGACTCTGCTTATTGACTTACTGATTCAAAGAAGTCCAAACACACCCTCTTTTCTCCGTGTCCTCCGTCTGCTCCAGGGCTGCATTTCCTAACCACCCCCTCCCGTGTGCTCCAGCCCCTCCAGCGATCTCTCTCTTTCTCCAACACGCCAGACTCAGCATGTCAAACTCAGCAGAGCCCTTGACCCAGCTCTCCTCCCAACCCGGATTCCTCCTCCTTCAGGTCTCCCTGTGCCTAGCTCCCTCTTGCCTTTGCGGTTTAACTTATAAATCAACTCCTCAGAAGGACTTGCCTTAACCACCCAAAAGCTCATCAGATGCCCTCTGCCTGCAGGTACATCCTCGTTTACTGTGAGATCTGCCCATCCCCCCTGCCACATCAGATCCATGCAAGTGGGGTATGTGTATTTTTCACCCCGTATCCCAGTGCCTCGTACAATACCTGGCCCGTTAGGTGCTCAACAAACATTTGTGAAACATGTGATTGAATGATGGAGTGTGTACCAGTCTAGGTTCTAAGTAGCGATAGAAACTTCTCTGCTTAAACCTGCAGAAAATTACTTTCTTGGGAGGATGCTGAGTAGCTGATAGACACAAAGGGAAGACTGGAAAACCAGGTCTGGTTTCAAAAAAGGACAGGACCCAGGGAGCTAAGCAACCAGAGGCACAGCCAAAATTCACACCACGGCAGGTCAGGGGGAACCACAGGACACAGGCTGGTCCTTTACCAAAGCAGGTTGCCAGTCCCCGTCTGCTGGGCAAACAGTGGGCTTACAGTAGGAGCTCAGATTATCTGCTGAGTCAGTGAATCTCCTCCTCTCTCCCCACTGGAGTAACCAGATGTGCAGTGTCTTTGTCCTCTCCAGACAGCACTCTCTCATCAGCTGGGTTTTATGTCTGGACCTCCGTTCCCGTGGATTCACGTCCAAATGGGCAGGTGGCTGTGTTGTTTACGCCACATTCCGCAGCCCACCTCTGAGCGCACAGGCAGCGACATGGTGTTTGCAGGCACATTGACAGCTCTCTGCTTCCACGATTCCCAGTCTCTTGGGCTGAGAATTGTTTCTAACAGTGTGGGCAGGGAGCCTGGAACAGCTGGGCCTTAACAACCCTCCTCCCTGCCCCACAGTAGCCCCACAAAAAAGGAGGTGCACCAGGAGATAAGCACCAGCTCCCCTTCTCCATCACCTTCTCCCCACCTCCTGCCCAGGCCCCGGCGTGCTGCAGCCCCACCACCCACCCCCACTGCAACCACAGCAGTGACGTGCTCAGATTGACACGCTTTTGTTCGACTTTTCTGTCTTGCTTCTCAAGGCCCACATCTGTGTTTCTCACCTACCTTCCCACATAAGCGACTTGCAGCCAAAACTTAGGGTCTGTTTTTAGAAGAACCCACGCCAGGACTGTTCCACAAATGACCTAGCAAGTCCTTAAGCCAGAGCTGCCATCCAGCTCAGCTTCTCTAATTTGAATCTTTAAAAACAGAGTTTTGTTTTTTTTTCTCCTCACGTATATAGAGGTTCCCCAACTTTTCAGCCTTGTTTCTAACATCTTCTAATTTCTGTTTCTAACATCTCCTGGAAAATCCGTGTGGACGCTGGAACTTTAGAATTCCTCTGGAATTCAAACATGCTTGGCTGGTTCGCCCTGCAGCTACCCAAATCCTTTCCACTAGATGACTTTTTGTACCAGCGGCCTGAAGGTTTTCACAGACACCTCTGACTTCAGGCAGGAAAATCCTATCTATTTTCCAGGTTGAGTCTTACTTGGGCAGTGTCCCAATTATGCACAGAGGTCCTTTCTACTTTGTTTGTTTCCCATCACCAGCTACCAAGTGTCTTGGGCTGTCATGACTGGATTTTTAAATACTCTTTCTCCAGTGTTTCACTCTTGGGCAGTTGCATGCCCACCCTGGGGTTGCAGAGTCAGGAATAGTATGGAAAGGGATCTCTGAACTGGCTCCAGGCTGGGCTGCAGGATCTCTGAAGGATGGTCCAAATCTGAAGCTGGGATTCCAAACAAACAAGAAGACCTCCCTGAGAATCTGATGGCGTGAAGGACAGCACTTCGGCTCCAGGTGGAGGCAGAAGGCACAGGCAGCATCAAAGACCAGAGGCCTGAACCACAACTGGAGCAGGCGTGGACCCCCGGACACCCCCTGGACCAGAGCCCCGTGGCTTGGCACCATCAGCAGCACCCATCTTCTCCGGAAGCCACGCCCGGACGGCTGGACTCAGAGAACCTGACTCCTGACAGACACCCAGGTCCAGCTGGAAATCTGACAACAAGGGAAATTTGGCAGCAAAATCTGAACCATTCCCTGAAACTGAATCGCTGTAGGGGAGAATTTCAAATTGATCTCAAGGGTTCGGGATCTTGGCTTCCTACAGAAAGACGGGCACCCAGTCATACTCTTTGTGACTTTTTTTTTTTTTAACTATATAGACAGTTCTAAAGGTGGTGGGGGAGGCACTTATATTCCCAAATGCAGTCAAGTTGATGAAATGATTGAAATGTGCTAATAGTACCGTCCAAACAGATGTCCCAATGACCCAGCCCCAGAGAACCAGGCACAAGACCAGAATATCCAGCTTCTCTGAGTCCTTCTTGAGCCAGAGCAGCTCTGAATAATGGAAAAGAATGATGGGAAAACTGTCATTAAAGGAAAAGGGAAGGATAGAGAGAATTTCTTTCCACTGAGAGTTACAGAAGGTCTTGAAAAGTGAGCTGAGAAGGGCAAACTTTGTGCTGGAAGAAGACGTGGAGTCAGAACTTGGACCAACTTCCTGCCAAAGAGCCTCTGGATAAAGAGAGTAAAGGTCCCCTGGGAACCAGCACATCTTTGGGAACTCGGGGAGGACTTCTGGGTCACAAAGACTTTGTCAGATGCAGCCTTTATTAGGTCATAGCTGGGTGACCTGGACCACTCTGACCTTCTGTTTCATCAACTGGACAGCTAGTATAGTGACCACCACCAGACAACAGGGCCTGGGATAATGTGTGTGAAGCCTGACACATAGCTGCTGCTGGACAGAAGTCAATTGTGTTCATTAAGGCTGTACTGTCTTCTAGAACAGCCCCAAACCTCAGCACATCACCCCAGTCGAAGTTTAGTTCTTGCTCACAAAATTCTAAACAGGTGCTCTTTCACGGCGAGCCACCTCCATCCACACAGCCAGGCTGGAGGTTGTCTGCAGCTGCCCCAGAAAGCACTAGGTAGACACTCGAATCAGGGGCACAGCTCAGGACTGAGGCTGGAGTCCACGGTATAGTCTGGCAAAGAACGGTTTTCAGAAAGAGGTCCACATCTGTCTCCAGGCAGAAGTCCTGCAGCTGGGACCACACTTTGCTGAACCAAAGTTAGGACGGATGATCTAACAGCAGGGGGCTGGTTGTAGTTCCACGCTACTATCAATTCTTGCATATTTTAGATCAGTGTCCCTGGAGTTCCCCCTTCATTCTGTCTGCTGTTGCTCGGTCCTTGTCACCACCGCCTCTCATGTGAATTTCTGCTGCAGCCTCAGCACAATGTCGCCACTCCATCACTGGTGTCAGCCCCTCATTGCCCTCATGTCTGGTCTACACATGGCAACCAGTGGATCCTGTAGAGGTCAAGGACCTTGCTGTCAGTCCCTGGATGGAGCTGCTGAACAATGGCTCCATGTCACTAGTCGGGTGATCTGGGCCCCCAAGGGTCCCCCAGCCCCTTGCTCTCATGCAACACAGCCCAGCTCATGGCATTCTCCTCCATCTGATGCACACCCTTTGCTCTCACAGCCCTGCCTGCCCCAAACTCTCTCCTCAGTTACCCCCTTGGCTGTCTCCCTCACCATCTTCAGGTGTTTTTCCGTCTACTTCTCAATGAGGCCCATGGTGTTCCCACTCCTGAAACATGGCAGCCACCCCAGCACAGCACTACCTGCCTCCTGCCCCACAGCCTGGTCACCTCCTGCAAAATCAAGTCCATGTTTTGCTTCTTTTTTAAAAAATATTCATTGGAATATAGTTGATTTAAAATGTTGCACTGGTTTCTGCTGAACACCTAAGTTAATCAGTTACACATATGCATACATCCACTTTTTTAGATTCTTTTCCCAATGAGTAGAGTTCCCTGTGCTATACAGTAGGTCCTTATAATTTACCTATTTTATATACATTCGTGTGTATGTCAATACCAGTCTCCCAGCCCATCCCCCGTTCACTCTCTGGTAACCAGATGGTTTTTACATATCTGACTCTATGTCTGTTTTGTAGATAAGTTCACTTGTATCATTTGTTTTAGATTCTGCATATACATCTTCATAAGGAAAGCTGAGTGCCGAAGAATTGATGCCCGTGAACTGCAGCATTGGAGATGACTCTTGAGAGTCCTTTGGACTGCAAGGAGATCTAACCAGTCCATCTGAGAGTCAATTCTTAGGCAGGTTGATAAGAAGTCTGGGGGTCCCCAAGGAGAGAGGGGTATGGAATTCTCGAGGAGGAGGAAAGGACAAACATTTTTTTTTTCCCTCTACATTCCTTAGTCACATAAAACGTTTTTATCTTTAAGCCTGGAACTGATGATTACACAACAAACAACTCAGTTTAAACTCTGTACTAAGGATTCAGTTCAGTTCAGTCGCTCAGTCGTGTCTGACTCTTTGCGACCCCATGAACTGCAGCACGCCAGGCCTCCCTGTCCAACACCAACTCTGGGAGTTCACTCAAACTCATGTCCATCAAGTCGGTGATGCCGTCTAGCCATCTCATCCTCTGTCGTCCCCTTCTCCTGCCCCCAATCCCTCCCAGCATCAGAGTCTTTTCCAATGAGTCAACTCTTCTCATGAGGTGGCCAAAATATTGGAGTTTCAGCTTTAGCATCAGTCCTTCCAATGAACACCCAGGACTGATATCCTTTAGAATGGACTGGTTGGACCTCCTTGCAGTCCAAGGGACTCTCAAGAGTCTTCTCCAACACCACAGTTCAAAAGCATCAATTCTTTGGCACTCAGCTTTCTTCACAGTCCAACTCTCACATCCATACATGACCACTGGAAAAACCATAGCCTTGACTAGATGGACCTTTGTCGGCAAAGTAATGTTTCTGCTTTTGAATATGCTATCTAGGTAGGTCATAACTTTCCTTCCAAGGAGTAAGTGTCTTTTAATTTCATGGCTGCAGTCACCATCTGCAGTGATTTGGGAGCCCCCAAAAATAAAGTCTGACACTGTTTCCACTGTTTCCCCATCTATTTCCCATGAAGTGATGGGACCAGATGCCATGATCTTCGTTTTCTGAATGTTGAGCTTTAAGCCAACTTTTTCACTCTCCACTTTCACTTTCATCAAGAGGCTTTTGAGTTCCTCTTCACTTTCTCCCATAAGGGTGGTGTCATCTGCATATCTGAGGTTATCGATATTTCTCCCAGCAATCTTGATTCCAGCTTGTGCTTCTTCCAGCCCAGGGTTTCTCATGATGTACTCTGCATAGAAGTTAAATAAGCAGGGTGACAATATACAGCCTTGATGTACTCCTTTTCCTATTTGGAACCAGTCTTGTTCCATGTCCAGTTCTAACTGTTGCTTCCTGACCTGCATACAGATTTCTCAAGAGGCAGGTCAGGTGGTCTGGTAGATTCATCGTAATAGCTAATTAAAAGGTATATAAGTCCACTACTAACACTAGCAATGGGGCACTCTTTCTGCCCCCTTCTGATTATGTCAGAAGCTTTCTCTATGTCTTTTATACTTTAATAAAACTTTATGACACAAAAGTCTGAGTGATCAAGCCTCATCTCTGGCCCCTGACTGAATGAATTCTTCTCCTCCGGAGGCCAAGAATCCCAGCATCTTTCGTGGTTCAGCAACAACATTTCACATCCTAAAGGAAATCAGTCCTGAATATTCATTGGCAGGACTGATGCTGAAGCTGAAACTCCAATACTTTGGCCACCTGATATGAAGAACTGATTCATTGGAAAAGACCCTGATGCTGGGAAAGATTGAGGGCAGGAGGAGAAGGGGACAACAGAGGATGAGATGGTTAGATGGCATCACCCATTCAATGGACATGAGTTTGAGTAAGCTCTGGGAGTTGATGGACAGGGAGGTCTGGCGTGCTGCAGTCCATGGGGTCGCAAAGAGTTGGACACGACTGAGTGACTGAGCTGAACTGATCCTTCTTCATCTTGGTCCTTGCATTCTGTGTGTCTCCCGCCAGGAGGACATAAGCCCTGTGTGGTGAGGGATCCTGTCTGGTCTGTTCTCTACTTCACCCTAAAAGCCCAGAGGAACACATACAATATGCTCAGCTGTCATATGAATTAATTAGCTAATTGTCTCCACTAACAAGGCAGAATTATGTGAAAATGGGATCTTCATGTGAGACTGAAAATCTGGGATAACTGAACCCATTCATGATTGTTCTACTTCTTTTTATAACTTATTTTGGGGTAAAATGCAGCTTCAAGATGAGGTCTGGACGTTGGGAAGGGAAAGTGCCACAGCTGAGTAGGGCACACATCTGGTGGCTGAATGGGGTCCCCAGGACGGCAGCTCTCCCTCCAGCTGGGCCTGATTCTGCACATCTGAGCGTCCCTGGTGTGAGTGTGAGATGTGGCTGCAGTGATGTGTGCGGCCTGATTTAAGCTCTCCCAAAGACCACGTTTTCTCTTCCTGGGCATCCCTACATGCTAATGGCACGACGGGAATCGGAAAGGTGGCCATGGCTATTTTTCTCCTCCTCTCTTCCCACCTCCTCACATTTTATAGCTGCATTTGTATTGTCTGGTTCCCCCAACTAGGTCAGTTCCAACAGAACTGCATTTCTAGTGCCTAGACCTGGTCTAGCACATGATACACGTTCAGTAAGCACTTATGGAACAAAAGAAAGAATGATGATAGGTGGTTAAGTACGTCCGTACAAAACAGATTATAAAACAATTAAAATTTTCAAATAGTGTCATTTGTATATAAAAATATCTTCCATTTTAAAATAACTGCTTGATAAGAGTAATACACGTTTATTTTAGAAAAAAATTTAAGTGTAGAAACATTTAAAGAACATTAAATCGCCACGCCAGAAATAACCACTGCTTAAATTTTGTTGTATTTTTTATTTTTTTCTCACCAAAGAGAAGTACACATGTGTGCATGTACACATGTATATGAAAGTATCATATTAAATATACAGATCTTTATATTTTTTAACTTTGTATCATATACATCAATTGATTAATTGCAAGGACCATTTACCTGCATTACGACATATTTAATGGCTGTATTTTTCTTTTGTTGATTAAGCATCCTTTTCTTCTTGGCTATTTTGATAATCTCTAATACATTTTTGTCATTGCACCTAATGCCATATCCTCGAACATAGATTTTTGTGCATCTCTGACGGTTTCCTTGGGATAAATCTCTACTTGCAAATTTACTGGGAGAAAAGTCAGGAACACTTTAACTGCTGTTCATTTACACATACATGCTGCCGGGTGGGATTGTGGGAGTGATGACCACCATGCACGTGGTGAGGGTTGCCTGTGTGCACTCGTTTGTGAGAACTCATCAAGCCACACACAGAAGGGGATGCATTTTACCTTATGTAAAGTTGATTGTTTTTAATGCGATGGGTGAACAGACCCCATGTGTACCGTGCAGGAAACAAGAGGTCCACCACTCCGCCGTCTCTCGGGTTTTGCTTTTCTCGGTCTAAGCATTCCTTCCCACCAAGAGGAAGATCTGAAAACCGCTGCGAGGGTGGAGGGGATTTTAAGCAGCTGGAGGAGGGAAGGGGAGGGGAGACTTGCCGTGGTGGCTGGGGGAGGAGAACTCTGGGGCTAAGGCAACTTGTTCAAGAGCGTGCCTGTGAAGTCAAACCATGGACACGTGACGAGCTTTCTCCCGTCCCCTCAAGGAGCCTGCCACTAACGCATGCTAACGCCAGCTCACACACTCGTGGGGTGACTTGGAGTGCCGAGGCTCACTCCTGGGACATCCAGGGGTGTGGGCGGAGCAGTGTTCAGCCTGCACTAGGGGTCTGGGGCTCAGAGCGCTCCACTCCTCAGGTTCCTGCAAGAGGCTGGTGTCAAGTGCCCAGTGGACCCTGTTTCCCAGAGTTGATGGCTGGGGGCCCCGCTCAGAGCGACTGCAGGGTAGCCCCAGTCGCTGATGGCATAGATGAGGGCCAGGGGAGGGGTCAGGGGCCTTTCGGGGACAACAATGTGCTTATGAAGACATCGTGCTCTTCCTTCACCTCCTGGAGGGGACGGAAGTGACCCACTTCAGTGGCATCAGGAAAGGACATTCACCTGTCCACAGGGACCAGCCCCATCCCTGCTGATGGGGACCAGCTCCCATCCAAAAGCCCTAAGAGAAACACCCAGGGCTGGAGACCAGGGTCTGATCATTCCTTTCCACCACCACCAAGTCAGGGGCCAGAGACCAGATCTCAACTGACCATGGGCCTGACCTCTGGGCCCTAGGACCCTGACCCCTGGCTGAATGAAAGGAAGGATGTGGCAGTCAATGTGGCAAGGTCATGCAAATCTCTTGTAGATTAAGTGACCTGAAAATCTGGCTGGACCCAAGCCACCTGGCTGCCACTGCTCGTCAGGAGGTTTCATTCCTGCTTAAAGACACCAGTGCTGAGGGTCTGTGGGGAAGGTGATCCCCAGGAGGGGGTTGTGGGGGAGGAAGAGGAGGTTCACAGAAGCCAGACTGCCCAGGAGCGGGCTCCCCAGCTTCCTCCAGAGAACTGACAACCTATACCCCAAGACAGAGTCAGCAGGGGACCCCACAGCAGAAGGGAGACCAGGGTGGGGGGGAATGGTGAGAGAGAACAACGGAGACCAACAGGGAAGTTCACCTCTGGAGCCCAGGACAGAGCTCCAGCCCAGAAAACCCCTCCAATGTGGAGAGTAAAGAGGAAGTGGGGCAGAAACAAGCCGAGGGCTTCTCTGCTCTGGTCACTGGGGCCAGGTGACCAGCCAGCACTGGACCACAGGGGAAAGGCTCTGAGCAGCATCCGGGATGCGAGTGTGAAATGAATAGGAGTGGCCTGAGGATCCCGCAGCCACTGTTTCAGTAGCCAGGGCTGATAAGAAACTGACTCACTCTGATAAGAAACAAGACTCACTCTTCACTGCAGCTGCTGCCCTCCTGTTGGCAGGGCCTCTACATCAGAGGTGGGAGCTGGAATTGGAGCCCACCTCTGTGGGATGTGGGATGGCTTAAATTGTGTCCCCCAGCCATCCACCAGACGGTAAAGCACCTACCCGCAATGCGGGAGACCCAAGTTCAATCCCTGGGTCGGGAAGATCCCCTGAAGAAGGAAATGGCAACCCACTCCAGTATTCTTGCCTAGAAAATTCCATGGATGGAGGAGCCTGGTGGGTTACATTCCATGGGGTTGCAAAAAGCCGGACACGACTGAGCGACTTCACTGTCTTTCTTTCCACCCTCCAAAAAAAGATATGCTGAGGTCCTAACCCTCAGGACCTCAGGATCTGACCTTATCTGGAAATAGGGCCATTGCAGATATAGTTAGGCTATACACCCTGGTCTCGTGTGGGTTTACCAGGTGGTGCTAGTGGTAAAAACCCGCCTGCCAATGCAGGAGACGCTAAGAGACCCGGGTTCAGTTCCAGGGTCGGGAAGATCTCAGAAGGAAAAGGCAACCAACTCTAGTATTCTTGCCTGGAAGATCCTGCAGACAGAGGATCTGGCAGGCTAGAGTCCATAGGGTGGCAAAGAGTCAGACACAACTGAAGCAACTTAGCACACACACGTGCTAGTCCCACATAACTGGCATCTTTATAAGAAGATGGCCATGTGAGGACAGAGGCAGAGATGGGACTCACGTGCCTACAAACCAAGGAGTCACCAGAAAGCAGGAAAAAGCAAGGAAGGATTGCGCTGTGGGTTTCTGAGGCAGCACGGCCCTGTCGACACCTTGATTTTGGACTTCCAGACTCCACAACTGGGAGAGGATGAATTTCTGTTGTTTGAAGCCACCTGGTTTGTGGTACTTGGTTATGGAAGTACCACATAGCCCCAGGAAATGCACACAGACTGTCCAGCCCACTACTCCAGTGAGGCCCCCTTTCCTGACCCCCACTGCAAATGTTTGTTTGCTCCATTGGGATGTAATGAACTTGGCTTGACTACACACCTGAGGGGAGGCAGGCAGACCAGTTTGTATGGAGGGGGGTGATCCTCTGGGGCTGGAGGGCTCTGGGCAGGCTGGCTGAGAAAGGCGCAGAACCCACACTTTCCACCCTGGGTGAACATCCCTCTGGATATCATGGCCATCACAGGGCTCTTGGTCCTTCCATTGGTTTGGCCTTGGGCTAAAAGGAGGGCCCTACAAAGATGGGGAAGCAGGCAGTGTGCCCTAGAGGGCAGGGGTGGTCCAGGGCCCCCCCCCAACCATGAGAGCTTCTTGGGAGTCCTCAAAGCTTTGCAATCGCCCCCAACGTTGCCTTGATGGTCACCTGGGCTCTCTGCCCCAGCAAGTTGCAGGTAAACTCAAATCCCCAGAGTCATGGATTGTGAAGTGCCAAGTCCTCCCCCGAATTCCTGCAGATTCCAGCAGGGCTCTCCTCTGTCCACACGGTCCTCCCCTCCATCCCTGACTCTTGGTCTACCTGCTCTGGCAGATGTACTCAGGGACAAAACTCAGTTCTTCTTCCAGGTGCTAGGCAAATGTGCTCGCTTTGAGTGCGCTGGTGAATTTAGAAATTGCACCTAAAGATCTGGGTGGAAATCACAAGGAGTGAGGGGTCTTTATGACCACCCAGTCTCTCCCCACCCATCTCCGTGGCTCGTGACAAGCACTGACTCGTCCTCTCTCACCTCCATCAACAGAGTAACTGACAGACCGTCCCCCGTCTTACATAAAGCAGTTCTGTCCCCGCCCAAGGAGCTCTACCAAAGGCCCTTGTCTGTGTCCTTGTACTTCATCACAGAAATTCACTTTCCTTCCTAAGTGGAATTGAGGTAACGCCTAAATATGTATTTCTTTGTTTCCTGTGTTATTTCTGAAGGAGAGAGAAAGGGGGTCTTTAAAGGAAAAAGATACTTTATGGTCTGTCTAAGACTCCGGAAAGGGGCTGGGGAGTCCTGGGCCAGAGACCTCCCACTTCTCAGCCTCTGGATGGAAGCAAACAGAGCCCCCATGAAACGGTTATCAAAGAGGCAGTGGGGGAGGCCACGTCTCTGGGACACAGCTACAAGTCAGAGTGGGGCGTGAAGGCCAGGCCAGGGAGACTCCAGGGGCCCTAAGCAAAGACTGTGATCCACCTGGTCATGGAGCGCTGGAGGGCAGGTGGGCTGGACCCCCCGGGTCTCCCACGCTCTGTCAGATAGAGCACCTTTGCCCTTCACTGGACATCAGAGGGTGGTGTGCAAGACTATGCACCTGGACAGGGCCCAGTTCCCCCGGCCTGGGGAGATTCTGACGACAGATGCTATATAGAAACAACGCAACCAAGAACGCCAAACCCACACTTTCAATATACTTTATTAAAAAGTTTCTTTGTATAAATTTCCTAAAAATTTTAAAATTAAAATTAAACCCCCCCGCACAAAAAAAAAAAATTTTTTTTTTTAACACACACACAACATTAGAGGAACGCCAACAAATCTTCTCTATCGTGACTTTCTTTTCATTCTTTAATTAAGGCGTTGGTCCCACAACAGTGCGCTAAGATTAAGGGATTTTGCTTCCTTCTAACTAGTTTGTTAGAAGCTTTAGAAAAAGAAAATCAGCTTGAAATCTACTTCAGGAGATTGGGGGCGGGGGGGATGAAAAAGCTGGATTCTTGTTTCTTCTCCATACACAGGCTTTCCATCTAAAGTCATGCTTAATAAAGAGGCGAGAAAACGAACCAAGCAGAAGTATACAGGGTAGCTGTGAAGTCAGGGGCTTATTTTCTAGATCTTACACTTGCCTGAAAGAGGCATAACGTGAAACTCCAGAGGGAAGTTGAGTCTATGGGAACGTTCACATAAACGCCAGCAGTGGGTTACATAACGTTCAGAGTGTACGATGGAATCGCCCGGAGACGAAGAGGGTCAGGTCCACAGACACATGTAGCACCATATTGATAGGTTACGCGGCAGAGGCTTCCTCCCAAGTCCGGGTGTAAATCAAAGCATGAGACGGTACAGTGCGAGGGGATCTACACCCAGAGCTCCTACAAAGACGACGGCGATGGCTGACTCCTTCTTCTTCAAGAGGTATGTGTCGCTGGTCGGCCACGCCTAGGTCCCCATCGCGGCGATAACTCCGGGCTGCTTGATGGGCACTGGAGGGGTGGGGAGGGGGTGAGGATGGAAGGGCAGAAGAGGGGGGAAAGTCACATGATTGACCCGCAAGAATATCGTATTTCTCATGAAAGTGGTCCATGGCCTCTGGCTTTCACCATCAATCTCACTCATCAGCTCGTTTCCTTCAACGGCTCCCTGGAGTTCCCTAGCTTGGACTTCGGGGTTCTCTGTGTCCTCTGAGCCCTTTCTATCTCCTGGTATCACCCGCCTGGCCGTTAAGCAAATCCAACACTCCCGTTCGGCACTGGCCCCAGACTCCCTGTGTAGCTGTTGTGACTTTATTATCAATCAACTTGCCTAACACGATAGAGCTATCAGATGGCCTTGCTGTCAACTTTATTATTTAGAGGAAGCAGGATTATCTAAAGATGAATAGACTATACAGAGCCTCCCCCGGTGGTGCTAGTGGTAAAGAACCCGCCTGCCAGTTCAGGAGACAAAAGAGACCCAGGTTTGATCCCCGGGTCGGGAAGATTCCCTGGAGGAGGGCACGGCAACCCGCTCCAGTATTCTTGCCTGGAGAATCTCATGGACAGAGGAGCCTGGTGGGCTGCAGTCCATGGGGCCGCAGAGAGTCATACATGACTGAAGGGACTTAGCGCAGACTATATGTATAGGCGCTTCCAGATGGCACTAGTGGAAAAGAACCTGCCTGTCAATACCGGGAGGTAAGAGACGTGGGTTCCATCCCTGGGTCGGGAAAATCCCCTGGAGGAGGGCACGGCAACGCACTCCAGTACTTTTGCCTGGAGAATCCCATGGACAGAGGAGCCCGGTGGGCTCCAGTCCACAGCGTCACACAGAGTCAGACACGACTGAAGTGACTTGGCACACAGACTATATAGAGGTTATTATTAGTTTTTCATTACATTATTTTCCCAATAATCATTTCTGTTACAATATTTATGAATACCAGAAACCTAGTAATATTTCTTTTTTTTTTTTTTTTAGCCACCAGGGTGGCATGTGGGATCTTAGTTCCCCAAACAGGGGTTGAACCCACAGCCTCTGCAGTGGAAGCATGGAGTCTTAACCACGGGACTGCCAGGGAAGTCCCAGCAGCTTAGGAATATTTCCAAAGGGTGAGGAGTGGTTAGCCATGTTTCCTCATTGGCAAAAACGCTTTTAGGAGATAATAATAACTCAGAAAATGAATACTATGTATTTTATTTGTACAACTTCCTCATCCGAAAATCCAGTTTACCTTCTTTCTCAAATCTATCAGCATCATTATCATTAAACATCTTTAAAAGATAAATGCTTGGCCTGGATCCTTTATCTACAAAAACCACGAACACAAGATCAGAATCACTTACCAGGAGGGCAAACCTTTTCACATTCATCCTGCGAATTAAATCTGTTTTCGTTTCCACCGCAGCCTCCATACCAGAATCGGGCGCAGTTTTCAGTTACGGAATCATAGTACCACTTTAATACAAACTCTCTGCAAGTTCCGCCATCCTTTGGCAACTTACATATATCTTGAGGAACAAGATGGGGAAAGATGATTAATGCGGATGTGTAAGTGACTCTGCTTCTCGCACGAGGAGCTGAAGGTCTAATCTCAGTGCTGTCAGACGAAGAAAGCAGAAAGCGTTTCCAGAAGGAAAAATTCCTTTACCCCCCAGAGCCTCGATATCCATACTGTCAGGGGGACATAATAATCACCTACAGCTTCGAGAGCAATAAATACAATCCTATCAATAAAAGGGCTTCACAGACTGTACTTGGAATCTCAAATGTTGGCAACTATTATTGGATGATTTCAGATGAAATGAACTTGTTTTCCCCTTTCCAATCACTGAGTCAGTTAGTCTACATTTCTTTCAATGCTCAACCCCCAGAGAAGCAACTTAAATTTTAAAACCTTGGAGTTTTCTACTCCTTGGCAAAAGAGCAATTAAATTCTGTCAGAACATTGTTCAAAAACAAGACTCTCCGTTTCACTACAAGCCAAGTTGATGAAAAACAAAAGTCAAAGTGGGAAAAGAAAATCCTTTATGAGTATGTGCGTATATGCATACAAGTGTGTGTGTAGCTACTAACTTTGTGACCAGCCAAAGTTTACAAGCCAAAAAAAGTGCTAACACTGATGTAAAACTCACAACAGCGAAAATGTCACCTAGTAAAGCTATTTTGAAGACAGAGAAGCATTCTTTTGCCAGTTAAGGAAGTCTTTTATGTTTTGAATGCATTTTAAATGCATGCTTCTGATACAGCCCAGCTGCAGAGTGAAAGCTACATTTTCCACCATGCCTGGAGAGAAAAGTCTACAGTTCACACACAGTAAAACTTCTGTTTACAGAGTTTTTTTGGCAAACTCTAGATCGGGCTGGGAGAGAGACGCATTAATATTAATATCAACTGTTATCTGAAAATTTGAGAAACGTAAAACAAAGCCCGTGGAGTGGACAACGCTACTTGTTTATGTAACTACATGTGTGAATCACTGCTCCCCTCTCCACACACACACACACACCAGGCTCACATCTCTGGGGGCCTTCTCCCCAGCTGCAGGGGTGGCAGGGGTGGTGAGCTTCTGCAAATGCTGGTTGATACTAAGAAGTTAAAGGAAAGACCTGGGTCTTCAGATAGAAAACCAAAGCTTGGGTCAGCCATAAGGGACCAGACTTGCAGGCACAGGACTGAGGCTCAGAATTGGTCTAAGACACTGCCTGGTGGCTTTGGGGAGGCGGTCACCCCCTGCAGGAGGAAGGTGGCCCCACAATTACAGCGTCTCTGAGTTGCAGACTTTTCAGAGGCCCAGAAGGCCAGCAATGCTACCCAGAGCTTTTTGAAGACCTGAGGAGGCCAGGATAAAGTGATGATAACTCACAAAACCAATGTTCCTCCTCTTATAAGTGCCAGCACTGGGGCAGAAGGCCTGGTTTTAAGGAAAGAGGGGACTGAGCAAAGTAAGACCATTCAGCCACAAACACACATCCCTTGTTTAGCGGTGGGTCCCCATTAGTGTGGGAACCTGGCCGCATGGTCACCTCATCCCCTCCTCTTTCTTCCCTACAGCATCCCCCAGGGGCCCAGGTCGGTTCCACGTTGTTTATTCAAAGAGCATTCCCGTCCTGGCCAACCGTGTTTCGCTCTTTAGGTCCTACTGCACTGTGCTTTCTGAAGCAGACAAAAGTCCTCCCAGACCCGAGGATGCCCAGCCTGCAGGCAGCCCTGCAGTACGACAGTGTTCCCTGACCCACTGGCTTTTCCAGTTTCCTTTGATCTTCACCTTTGCTCTCCAGCACTAAACCACAGCTCTTGCATTCTACATCCTTTATTCCAGCAGGAGTCACTGCCAAGACCTGTAAGGTTTACTAATGAGCTATCAGGACACGACCACTCTGGACACACAGACACTTGAAGAACCAAGAGAAATAAATTAACATGGGCCTCAGTAGTATCTAAAGACAAAATCCTGGGATTCTCCGTTTCTTTAAATTAAGTTGTATCGGAGTATGGTTGCTCTGCAATGTTGCGTTAGTTTCTACTGTACAGCAAAGTGAGTCCACCATAGTACACATATTTGTTGCGTCTGACTCTTTTGCAACCCCATGGACATGTCACCTGCCAGGGTGCTCTGTCCACGGGATTTCTGGGCAAGTATACTGGAGTGGGTAGCCCTTTCCTTCTCTAGGGGATCTTCCTACCCAGAGATCAAACCCTGAAAAGTATGAAAGTGAAAGTCACTCAGTCGTGTCTGACTCTTTGTGACCCCATAGACTATACAGTCCATGGGATTCTCCAGGCCAGTAGAGTAGCCTTTCCTTTTCTCTTTCCTCTTCTCTACTCACTCCAGTAGAGTAGCCTTTCCTTTCTCCAGGGGATCTTCCCAACCCAGGGATCAAACCCAAGTCTCTGGCATTGCAGGTGGATCCTTTACCATCTGAGCCACCAGGGAAGCCATAGATTATATCTCTCTCTTTTTTTTTAAATTTCCTTCCCATTTAGGTCACCACAGAGCACTGAGTGGAGATCCATAGTAGGTTCTCAAGCATCAAAATGGGAGGTTTTATGTTCTAACATTTTTCGGTATGTTCTGAATTCTTCACAATGAGTATCTATTGTTTTATTACTAGAAAAAGGTATCTAAAACTGAAAACATGTTAAATTGGAAATTCTTGTCTTTAATCAGTTGAGATTTCTACAGTGTCTAAAAGTAGCATTTTTAAAGGCATCATCTTTGACATTTTCCAAGCCAGCAAGTTATCAATATTTCAGTACTTTCTTAAGCAAAATTGTGGGGCTTAAGAGGAGTGGAAAGTGTTTATGGTACAGATATAAATACGTGCAATTATGTTCCTTATTAGTTTAACGGCTTCAAAACAAGAAGGTTTAATTGCCTTCGGACCAGACACTGTTGACATGATGTGAAGTGCTTCCAAACCTCTGAAGCAGATACAACTGGCTGGAATAAATAAAACTTTCCCACGTCTATATTTTGATTACTGACTCAGAATTACCAAGGAAATATTTTCTGCATTTTTGACTTTATTTTAAATGTAGTTGTAGCTGTATGTTAAATGTAGTTTCAGGTCTTGACCAATAAAGTATCATTTCATAAGACTTTTATGCTTCACAGTAAAAAAAATGCCAAATGCCCTTGGGGACCCCTCATGATTTAAACATGGTAGCTGACTTAGCTACCTTCTCACGCAGCAATAAACACACTGCCTTGAAGATGGCTATTCTCTTCAACCAAGGAGAGAAAGTGTTTGTAGCTATTTAACGTACCTCAGTTTGTGGGGTTAAGCTCGTTCTTTAAATTATTATCAACATAAAATCATATATTTTCCACATCACATCATTTTATGGCAGCCAACACTATATATTCATGGTAGAACACACAAATACTGGATTTCATCAAATCTAAGATACCTTAATTTTATGATGCATTATTGTTTTATATTCCGCTAAGTAAGAGAAAATGCTGCCAATAAGACACTACATGTCATCAACTTCAAGTCACATTTCCATTTTGGAAGTACTACGGTGGGAAAATCTGTGCATCTTAGAATCAATAAAGGAGGCAAAACATTGGTGAACTTATTTCCTTCTGAGCTGTGTAACTGACCCAGAAATGCCTGCTCAGACAAAGCATGGTCATTTCTACAGACTGCTAATTTCTAGAGTAACTAAAATGAATGCTACAGATTTTGTTAGTTATTTGACTCCCTTTTGCACCGAAACATCTCTTCATACATAGGTAGCTCAATAGTTTAGGATTCATTCTATAACACTAAAAAAGCAAATTTTCTGAGGTCTTTTTTTTTTTTTTTTTTTGCTGTTTGAAACCTTCAGAATCTTTGCTTTACTAATCATATGCATATAAAATATATCTCCAAGGCTTCTTCAGCCAAAAATAAGAGAAACAAGAGAGAGATGGTGACAGAAACATAATACAAATGCGGTATCCTCCAAACCAGCAGAAGTGAAGCACACTACAGAAACACCTATCGTAGTCTGTGCTTTAAGACTGTGATGATCACTGGAAGATTCATTTAATTGCTACTAAATGCCATTTTCAGGCAGCAAATGCATCCCAGAAAAGTGGGTGTGTTTCTTTTAAATGCTGAGAAAAGCAAAAAGTGGGCGGGGATTTTTTTTCTTTTCACAGGGCTTGTTATATTTTGTTGAGGAAAAAAAAAAAGGATTAACCATTTAAAATGGAATCATGGGGCTTCCCTGGTGGTCCAGTGGTTACGAATCTGCCTGCCAATCAAGAGGACCTGGATTCAGTCTGCAGTCAGTGAAAGTTGCATGTACCACAGAGCAACTAAACCCGTGCACCACAACTCCTGAAGGCCACACACCTAGAGCCTGTGCTCCGCAACAAGAGAAGCCACCGCAACGAGCAGCCCGCACATCGCAAGGAAGGATAGACCCCCACGTGCCGCAACTAGAGAAAGCCCACGCATAGCAACGAAGACCCAGCACAGCTAAAAATAAATAAGTAAATACTTATTTATGCATCGTGTAGGACTGCAAAGCCTGGAATCCTGATGCTATCGGTCTGCTGCTGTGGTCAACCTTCGTCTCACACTGCTGCCTTACTCACATTCCACCTCACACTGATGCCACAGCTCACACTCCATGCAAAACAGGGCCAGGCCTCATCAGGGGAGACAAAGAATCCTTTCGCTAGGGTGTCCTCACGTTCTGGGCCTGTGTCACACTTCTGGTAAAGAAGTACCTATTAAATGTGCATTTCCAAAGCGGCGAACATTAACAAACACCAACGAAAACTCAGGTATTAGTACTGTCCAGTCTTCCTCCCCCTCACTGGATGCCACGGATCAGAGACTTGTTCATTTCACAGGATTCTGGCCCACAGATTTCTGCACAGATTCAAACACTGGTCACCATGTTCCCCAAACACAGAGTGGCTAACTATGACAAAATTCAGTTCCTAAAGACAGAATCAAAACCTAGGAAATCTTTTATTCATGAGGTAAAAAGGCAGACACACAAAAGTGTCTAGCATTTACTATACAAGAAAGGGCCACATCTCTGCAAGCACAAACCACGTTTCTAGTGAACTGGAGCTGCAAAAAACAAAAAGAATCAACCTGTATTCATGTTCACATAAAAATGCTGGCTTTAAAACTGATACTTGCCTGAATTGCCTAGAAAATACAGGTTTGCAGAAAGAATGCATATTGTGGCAATTGACACTTAGATGTGAAATATACATACAACTACGGAGGAAGAATACAGTTACTGTACTTGTAAAGTTACTTATAAACGATGATTTGTTGTTATTCTTTTTTCTTTCTGCCAAAACATGAATATTGTTAAAATGTTTTACCCCCTGAGGAAGTTTCTAAAACATCTTAATTATATGGGAGAGAGGGAAGGGAGGCATTGGGAGGGAGGAAAGCAAGCTTTCATCTCCTG
This sequence comes from Bos javanicus, assembly GCF_032452875.1. NCBI lineage: Eukaryota > Metazoa > Chordata > Mammalia > Artiodactyla > Bovidae > Bos > Bos javanicus. The sequence continues at coordinate 117,036,267 of NC_083870.1, forward strand.
ATCTGTTTATGCATTTTGAATTTATACATTCTAAAGTAAATACCCAATTAATTCAAGAAGAGCTTTCAAGACGGGGTATGTGTATGTGTGTGTGCGTGTAACTCCATATGTTCACGAGCAAATGTTTACTAAGTGACTTCTCCAGGCACAGCACTGTTTTGTTACTTGTGGGCTAGAGATCAGTTATGCAGAACCTTGTTAAGAAGAGCAAGTAATTTATACTTTCAGACTGACTTGAATCACTGGGGGGAAATATACATACTTGTGCACACACACACATGTGAAACAGCACTCAGGTCCTGGGGCTGAGGGTTCTGTACAGGTCAGAAGGAAGGAGAAAGGTTTTGGGTTCATACAAATCTAACTACCAGTCGTCACCTTGAAAGACACACAAGCCCCGGTTTTAACATCTCTTTTCTCTCTGTCACGTGAAGAGAGGAGACCTAAGCGTTGAAGGTGTGGACTGAGAATACCTTCCTACTTCTGAATCTGTGACTCAGTCTTAAAAAACAAGACAGCCCAGCAAGATGCCTATTTAAAGACTGTGTTGTTTATATTAACTCAACACTGTTTATATATTCTTATCCCTTCTGGACCACACATAAGAAGACCAAACACATCCCCAAATCTCACTGTGCAATTTATTCCCAATTATTTTCTCTCAATGAAGCATCAAATTTTCTAGAAGTTTCACATTCCCCACACTCTATGAAGTTACCAACGAGTGGCGACAATATGCACAGATCTCAGGGACTCTGAAGTCAGAATGTCATCAGTCCTGACCCCATCTTTGGTGAAATCCTAGTGAGTCCCTTATGGCTTCTCTGAACTCAAGCACCATGCTGGGTGGGCTACGGGCTGCAGAAAACCCCCAGAGCAGAGACAAAAGCTGATCCATGGTCCCTTGATTATGAGCAGAAATCAAAGGGGTTGGAAAAACTCTAATTTGAAAAGATACATGCCCCTCAATGTTCACGGCAGCACTATTTACGATAGCCAGGACATGGAAGTAACCTAAGTGTCCATCAGCAGAGAAATGGATACAGAAGATGTGGGGTATGCGCACCATGTAATACGGCTCAGCCACAAAAAAAAAAAAAAAAAAGAATGAAAGAGTGCCATTCGCAGCAGCGTGGACGGACCTAGAGATGGTCCTGCTGCTGCTGCTGCTGCTGCTGCTGCTCAGGCGCTTCAGTCGTGTCCGACTCTGTGCGACCCCACAGACGGCAGCCCACCAGGCTCCCCGTCCCTGGGATTTTCCAGGCAAGAACACTGGAGTGGGTTGCCATGTCCTTCTCCAATGCATGAAAGTGAAAAGTGAAAGTGAAGTCGCTCAGTCGTGTCTGACTCTTAGCAACCCCACGGACTGCCGCCCACCAGGCTCTTACACCCATGGGATTTTCCAGGCAAGAGTACTGGAGTGGGGTGCCATTGCCTTCTCCAAGAGATGATCTTACTAAGTGAATTAAGTCAGAGAAATAGAAATACCGTTTGATATCATTTATATGTGGAATCTAAAGTACGATACAAATGAACTTATGAAACAGAGACTTACAGACAGACATAGAAAAGAAGCCTACAAACCCGATGGGCATCAAAGGGGAAAGGAGGCAAGGGAGGAGAGAGAGATTAGGAGTTTGAGATTAGCAGATCCAAACTACTACACATAAAATAGATAAGCAAGACCCTTCTGTTTAGCACAGGGAACTATGTTCAATGTCATATAATAATCCATATGAAAAAGAATATATATGTATATCTGAGTCACTTTGCTGTACATCAGAAACCGACCCAACATTGTAAACTGTAATTCAACTATACTTCAATGACTCCAAATATATATACTTCAATAATATATTTCCAAAAAAAAACCCCGAGCCATTGAGACTTCAATTTCCTCCTACATCTCAAACCATCATGCCACATCCTTACTGCCATTCTTTTAGTCTAAGTTAAAAGTCATAACATTGAAAGTTTTTATAGTTTTTTAACACAACTCTTAAGAAGTTGAAACTTAATTACCCAATGTAACATGAATTTCTGAGTTATTCCCATACATTTATGTCAGGAAAGAACTTGGAAAGGCCAGAGGAGCCTGAAACACACCTGGCTCTCTGACGCTGGGAAAGACTGAGGGCAGGAGGAGAAGGGGCGATAGAGGATGAGATGGCTGGATGGCATCACCGACTCGATGGACACGTTTGAGCAAACTCCGGGGGACAGTGGAGACAGAGGAGCCTGGCGTGCTTCTGTTTGTGGGGTTGCAAAGAGTCGGACACAACTTAGCAGCTGAATAACAACCTCTATCACAGACCAATTCCTAAACTTGTCTCCAAATATAAACTATTTTGAAACGTTTTGCAGCTTTATAAGTAGTTGGTTTGCTGACCCTCATTAAACATCTATGTATGTAATCGTTTCATAATTCCTGTACTGACTTTATTATCTTCTCTGTAATAACTCCTTATGTCAAAAGTCATTATGGGTTATGGCTGAATTAAGAGATCATAGATAAATGTGAAAATACAGATGTAGATATACACATGTATACATGGACAGGGGCAAAGTCCATCAGCGGAATAAAATACTATTCTAGTAACAGACAAGACTCCTCCAGAAACAACTAAAAGAACCAAGTCCTATATTTCCAAGCAGGCCCAAGGAGATGGAGGTGTGGAGGAGGAAGCCACCCAGTTTCATTTAAACGCAGGTGAGCTAGGATGGCAATGGCATCCCACTCCAGTACTCTTGCCTGGAAAATCCCATGGACGGAGGAGCCTGGTGGACTGCAGTTCATGAGATCGCTAAGAGTCGGACACGACTGAGCGACTTCACTTTCATGCATTGGAGAAGGAAATGGCAACCCACTCCAGTGTTCTTGCCTGGAGAATCCCAGGGACGGGGAGCCTGGTGGGCTGCTGTCTCTGGGGTCCCACAGGGTTGGACACGACTGAAGCGACTCAGCAGCAGCAGCAGCAGCAGAGCTAGGATACAGACGCTACAAAAAGGGTGAGGTGGAGAAACAAGGATCATTTTAAAACTTGCAGTGGAAAGAGTAAAATGGGGAATCCTCACAGCTCAAAAAATGAGCGTGCCGCTGCTTCTGATGATACAGGACAGAGTGGGAAAGCGTAGCTGCTTGAACATCCAGGATCCACAAAAGTGGCTCAGCACCCAGGAAATGCCTTTCGCCCTAATCCATAACAGAAACAAACTCTGTAAAGAAATACACCTCCCTCCTCCTGACTGGGGCCAATAGGTTGTTGTTCAGTGGCTAAATCCTGTCCAACTCTTTGTGACCCCATGGACTGCAGCACGCCAGGCTTCCCTGTCCTTCACCATCTCCCAGAGTTTGCTCAGATTCATGTCCATTGAGTCAGTGATGCTATCTAACTATCTCACCCTCTGGAGCCAACATATTAATTTCAAAACTAACAAACTGTCCCCATAATTAGTGGAAACCCTTTGCTTTGGGGTCTATAAACCAAAAAGATATCTAAATCCCATGGAATTTTGACTGTGGAATTAATACCAATATCTTTGGCAGAATACTCTTAAGCAAAGCATATTGGCCATTTCAATAACTGGTTTCCCACAGATGAACAATCACAGCTCACGTTCCCCTGGAGGAGAGGTTATGGGTCGCCCAGAGTTCCACTGCCCAGGAACAAAAACAAGAAACAGCTGTCACTTCCAGAAACACATCTAACTTGTCACAGATTTCACATAGAACATGCACATGCTCGGCTCAGGCCCAAGAGAAGGGCAGGCTAGATTAAGCCAGGGTATATGCTGAGGAACTGGGCCCAGAGCATCAATCCCGTGAGTCACTTCCAAACCCCCGAATTTCATGGATTCCAAACTGAGCTGTCTCGTGTTCTTCTGAGTCATTTCTTACTAAATTAAATCACTGAGTGGATGAAACCCTATGCTGTGCTGCATCACAGACCACAAATAAACTCAAGTCCCAAGACGAGGCACTGGGGAAATGACTAAGGGACTCCTGAGTCCTGGCTACAGTCCCCCAAAGCTGCCCTCGGTCAGCTTTTTCTAAGAACCTCGGGACCGGCAAGGTAAGCCACCATTTGGAACTTGGAATATGGAAGTTAAGACCAGGATGGACCACAGAGAGCCACTTTGGAACATTCCCCATACAAGTCCCTCCTGGTCTGAGAATTAGAACCCCAGCAGATTAAACTGTTTGGAAGAATTCTTTCTTTTTTTTTTTTTAATAGTATAATTTACTGGACTTTCTCCTTTTAAGTGTGAATGGGCCGTGGAGTTCTGCTTTTAACTCTGCTTTTGTTTTTAACGTTTGGCCTCGCCACATAGCACATGGGATCTTAGCTTCCCAACCAGGGATCAAACTCATGCCCCCTGCCATGGCAAGACGGAGTCTTAACCACTGGACCCGCCAGCGTAGTCCCAAGAATGCTTTCTTAGTGCTGCAACACACCTAAGATTTTCAGCGGCTCACCTGCTTTACTCCCAGCCAACCGGTCTGCGCTCACCACTAGGTTGATGGTTGCACTAGAGGCTGATCGCTCTGTTTGTGGAGGTGGAGGCTGAATTTTCTCTGAAAAAGAAGATTCACCCCTAGTAAGTAACTCAGAAAAGTAAGAGACTGAGGCAGGCTTGATTTTCTGGATCATGGTGGGCCACTGAAACACAGAGCCCCAAGAAGTCTCTACACACACAACTCCTGTCTAATTGTCTACACATCTGATTCATCTCAACAAGCAAACAGAGAAAACCTCTGAACTTGGAACAGGTCCTCACAGTTTCCACATAACTTCTGCTGTTTCTGTCCCAGGAAACAGAGCCCTGGGGCTGAATGGTCTTTGGATTCACATCTTTCTGCATTGCATGGTAACAGATGAGAACTGCCCATCCTCACTCATGGTTCCTTGATGTGAATGACACTGGCCCAGGAGAAAAGAGTGGGAGCCTCCCCTTCCACGTCCCAGGAGCAGCAGGGGTGGAGAAGAGTCGGGGTTAAGGGGGCGGTCCAGGAGAACTTGGAGGGTGGGGCATGAGTACTGAACAGAGACCGGGAAAGCATGCATGGGCAAACCCCGGGGCAGCACAGGAACCACGGGGCCCACACAGCAGAGGGCAGAACAGGACACTGTGGGCCCAGGGGAGGGGCACGCCGGTGCCCTTTCTGCAGGGCTGCAGACGTCCCGTGGTCCTGGGATGGCGCAACTCCAAGGGCTCCCTGGTTACTCCCTACGGAGGGTGACTCAGGGTGTTTTCCGTTCACTGAACAAGGAAACGTGCTTCCGATGCTCAGGCACGGTGGGTAGCTGAGACCCAGCCAGGTTCCACGGGCATATTTCTTCCTCCCTGGGAAGTGGCTACACTCGGGCCCCATGGATCAGGTTTCCTCCATCAAGTAGCCCAGGACCCCAAAGGCAGGGTAATAGTTCACAGTAGTTGCCCAGTTTCCGTTTTGTTAATTTATCAACCTCGGTACAACCAGGATGTGCAGGATCTCATTGCAACCTTGTTGCTGTTTTTCAGGACACGGTCCAGTGAATCGGAATTGTTCCCTTGACCACCCCATTTGATACCCTGTGCAGAGAAGGGTACCGACTGTCCTTAAGGCGACCCTGCACTTACTCGTGCTGAAGCTGCCTTGGTAGATGGCTCTGACCTGAGACCTCAGGGAGCAGGTCACCGTAACGTGGTAAGTCTGCCCGGGGAGCAGGCCCCCGATGACGCGGTCCGTGACAGTGAGGTTCTGCTTCAGAACCACGGCCTGATCGTGGGCCGAGGTGACGGTGAGGTTGTATAAGTAAGGGCTGGGGGGCTCGGGCCTCTCCCAGTGCAGCTTGGCGCTGTTCTCTGTGACCTCAGACACATGGATCTCGCGAGGTGCCTTCACTGCAGAATAGAGCAGAGTGTAGAGAGCATGAGATACAATATACGACCCTAGGGGCTTCCCTGGTAGCACAGTGGATAAGAATCTGCCTGTCAGTGCAAGAGACACAGGTTCGATCCCTGGTCCAGGAAGATCCCACACGCCAAGGGGCTGCTAAACTGGTGCGTCGCAACTCCTGGAGGCCGTGCGCCTAGAGCCCACGCTCTGCACAAGAGAAGCCATGGTGCTAAGAACCGTGCACCATAACCCAAGGGGAGCCCTGCCCACTGCAACTAGAGAATAGCCCTGGCATCAACGCAGACCCAGCGCAGACAAAATTAAATAGATGCACAGTTTTTAAAATGATCTTCATAAAAAAAAACTTTAAAAAATTAATTGATAAAAAGTAAAACCCTAAATGACTGTAACATATAGGCCAAAGGTGAAATCTTAAAGATATGTACCAGTAGACAGTTGATCTGAAGCTTAGGGGAGGCAGAGGAGTAATTTCTCATTTAAGCTCCTGAGAAAGACTGATATAACTACCAGCATATGCGAAATGTGAAATTCACATTAATCAAAAATCTCATCATTCATCCACCAGGTATAACACTACCTTTTTTTTTTTCCTGTTGAAAATCTAATTAAGAAGATACTTTGAAAATGCACAGTCCAGCGTGCTTAATCTGAAATCTTCAAGACAGAATAAGCCCCATAATTTAGTCTATTAAATACACATCATGGAACTTCAGGGCATGACCTGAAATTCTTTGAAGGAATCCCTGCTCTCTCTCTGTTCATAAAATGAAGACAATGTCCACTTTTTCAGGAGCACAAACATCCTGCCTTCACTTTTCAACTCAGTTTGTGACTCCAAAGGAACTTCTAAGTGTCTTCGTTGAGGGAAAAATAAAACAGCACAGTCTGAGTCCCGTGAAGCCCACCTGCCCCTGATCATCAAATCCAGCCTGGAATGTACTCTTCCCCGGGGCAGTACCAGCATGCAGTCCAGCCTGCAGGGACAGACGGATGGTCTGGCTCTAACTTTCCTCTTGGCTGAACAAAATGGCCCAAGGTAAGCAGAGCACAAAGCCTGGGCTTCCTTTCTGCGGCTATGAGCTTCACAGCGGGGACAAGGCTTGTAACTGCAAAGCTCCATCCAGAACTTTGGGGGTCACAGTCTGAGGGAGGGAGGTCTAGCTCCAGAACCAAAGCCTAGAAACATCTTTTTCACTGCCTAAGTGCTGACAACAGGCTTTATCCTTCTCCCACTCCCTCGGCGGGGTCTAAAACTCTACATCGGCTTAGAACTTCTCCCTTTAGCCTAAGACAACAGCATCTCCAGCTGGGCTGGGGGCTGGCCACGTGCTACATCCCGGAGAGAATGGGTCACTCCCGAGCTCCCCTGGTGCGGGCTTGGAGTTGGGGTGGGGAGTGTGGGAGAACAGGCAGCAAAGGCAGGGGGATTTATTTCACTTGCTCTTTGCATGGAACTCATCAGCCTTGCAGGGTGCGCGGCAGGGGAGAGAAAGATTGCTTTTGAATACAGACAATAAGCAATGTTCTGGTAATTCTATGCTCAGAGCAACACCTTACAAGATACTGCATCTAGATCTCAGATCCCAGATCAAGGACTGTGTCTGGTTTGCCTTGTAACAGGCTCCGGGGACAAGCCCTGGACACAATAAATGAGAAGAGCACAAGCTGGCGGCTTTCTTACCCACGGGCTTAGCAGCGCCGGGCCTGCTGGCAGCCAGTTTGACTGCCTGGGGCCTGGGGGCCTCGGACCTCGTGGCCATGGATCTGGCAGCAGTGGGGGGTCTGGCAGGGGCAGGTTTGGCTGCTGCAGGCTTCGCGGCTGCTGCAGGTCTGGCTGTGGCTGTCTTTGCCGCCTCGGGCCTGGCAGCCACAGGTTTGGTGGCCTCGGTCTTGGTGGCCATGAGCTTTGCAGCCTCGGTCTTAGTGGCTTCAGTCTTGGTGGCTGTGGGTTTTGCAGCCTCAGCCTTGGTTACCACAGGTTTGGCAGCTTCAGTCTTGGTGGCCTCGGTCTTGGTGGCCACGGGTTTGGTGGCCTCGGTCTTGGTGGCCACGGGCCTGGCACTGTCCGTCTTGGTGGCCACGGATCTCCCAGCTGCGGGTCTCTCATCCACAGGTCTCGTGGCAGCTGGCTTTGAGGCTGGCAGGTTCACCACTGTGATCGGTTTGGTGGTGGTGATCACCGGCTTCGTTGTGGTCACCAGTTTGGATGTAGGACTTGAAGTAACGTTATTAGGAACATTTCTGTTAAAATATATTAAATGTTATTTTGACTTGTACATATTTTCTCCTGCCATTTAAAACAAAGACATAATTCCATGTGCTATGTAAAATTTGCTCTCTCAGCAAAACACATGCAGTAGTTTATATATATTACATACAATATTACATATACTAAATGTGTCCTTTTAGGATCTGTGCCACAGAAAAGACATTTAACAGCATATAAAAAATAGAATTATTAGAAGTGAAACTTCAATTGTACTATAAATATACTTGTCATCTTATTTTCAATGTATAAAGTAAAACCAGGGAGAGAGTAAAGAAACAAAAATAAATATTGTCATTATAATAATACTTACCAAAATGAATAATAAAAAATAAAATAATATTTAAATAATACTCTAAATTCCAGGAGACAGTGGAGCACCAAGAAGCCTGGCATGTTACAATCCATGGGGTCAGAAAGAGTTAGGCATGACTTAGCAACTAACAACAGACTAACAACAGACTAAAAACTGACCAACTGAAAAACACACTCCAAAAACTAAGCTCATTTAACAGCTACTTTCATTGTAAGAAGGTATCCACGCAGCAAGATGCCGTGTTGAGCTGGAAAACTATGAGGTCGACATATAAGTTCAGTCCCAGTACTCACTGTGTATTTTTGTTTGTACTAATTTCTGTGTGTGTAGTTGTTTCTCTCACAATTTATTAATTTATTCTGAATCCTTAAAAAGAATAACAACATAACCAGCAGACACAACAGCACAGACCCAGTTTTGTTTGTTTCTTATGCTGAGATGATTGTTATTGTTTTATAGAAGTGTCATGCTATATGGCATATACAGTATATTCTGTTCAAGTTGATATCATAAAACTTCAAACCCTACGTTGTTTTGTTCATTCTGTTTTCCTAAAGATAAAGTTGAGCCAACGTGATGGAATATTCAAGGGAAATTAGACAGATCATATTAAAAGGCTAGAAAAATAGAACCTGTGGACCCAAATCTAGCAGGATGAGCATCACAGCACCAGAGGAGGGTCACTGTTGGATTAGGAATGATTTTCAACTTACCAGGCTTACCACACTTTTACCCTTATGGCAGAAAATGAAGAGGAACTAAAGAGCCTCTTGATGAAAGTGAAAGAGGAGAGAGAAAAAGTTGGCTTAAAACTCAACATTCAGAAAACCAAGATCATGGCATCTGGTCCCATCACTTCATGGCAAATAGATGGGGAAACAATGAAAACAGTGACAGACTTTATTTTGGGGGCTCCAAAATCACTGCACACACTTTCTCCTTGGAAGAAAAGCTATTTCAAACCTACTCAGCATGTTAAAAAGCAGAGACATTACTTTGCTGACAAAGGTCTGTCTAGTCAAAGCTATGGTTTTTCCAGTGGTCATGTATGGATGTGAGAGTTGGACTATAAAGAAGACTGAGTGATGTAGAATTGACGCTTTTGAACTGTGGGGTTGGAGAAGACTCTTAAGAGTCCCTTGGCTTGCAAGGAGATCCAACCAGTCTATCCTAAGGTGATCAGTCCTGAATATTCACTGGAAGGACTGATGCTGAAACTGAAACTCCAATACTTTGGCCACCTGATGCGAAGAGCTGACTCATTAGAAAAGACCCCAATGCTGGGAAAGATTGAAGGCAGGAGGAGAAGGGGACGACAGAGGATGAGATGGTTGGATGGTATCACCGACTCGATGGACATGAGTTTGAGCAAGATTTGGGAGTTGGTGATGGACAGGGAAGCCTGGCATGCTGCAGTCCATGGGGTTTCAAAGAGTCAGACATGACTGAGTGATTGAACTGAACTGAGGCTGACATAAAGGCTCCCTGTGAGGACAGAGGCAAGAGCTGAAGGAGTTAAGGGATGCAGAGAGAAGTACGTAAGGGTGGTAGGAAGAGGCCACCTGGGGGGGTCAGCTAGGAGAAGCCAAGAAGTCACTTTGCAAGGCTAACCCGAATCTGCATCTCATTTGGACTCAACAGCCAAAACCTGCCTTTTCCCCAGAGTGTGACACTCCATCCTCTCTTGGAGGGCATGAATTGCTGGCACAGTGCTTGGCCCCAGTTCCTGTCACCATGCCCCCCTTCTGCAGTCCCCCCATCACACAGCCATACTGCTCTCCTCTCTGTTCCTGGATTTGACATCAACAACAGCACTGGACATAAGACCACAGAGCACGTGCCAAGTGGCCAGCATCACTGTGAGCACCGCAGCCCTACCCACCTCTCAACCCCCTCATGCTCTGTCCAGGAGATCATACATGTCGCCTCCTTCAGTAACCACCATCACCTATGCTAGTACAGCATTAATCCTTTTAAGAAGACTGGAGTCCATTTTTTGCTTCATGTGTCTAATCCTTCTATAGGAAATCATTGCACGCTGGTTAGATTGCTGGGACATATGGCCCAAAGGCCCACCTTTCTCTGTACCCATGCTCTTAACAATGTGATGTGGCAGGTCTCCCCAACAGGTCCAGCTCACTACTCTTGAATCTAGCAAGGCTGACTTTGGCCAGTGGAGCAGAGCATAGGGAACAGTGCGCCAGCTCCAGCCTGGACCTCAGCGGGGCTTGCCCACTTTCATCTCTCTTGGAACCCTGCCCAGTCTCCCTGGGTACAAATCCAGGCTTGCCACACAGAGCAGAGACAAGTGACCCATGTCAGACCACCCCAGACCATCAGTCCACAGCCGACCAGCAGCTGATCACAAGCATGTTAAGTGAGCCCCTTCGAGGCCAGAAGAACTGCCCAGCTGAGCCCAAACAAAACCCGCCAGCCCACAGAATTGCAAATTAAACAGTTGTTATTGTCAGTCACTAAGCTTCAGGTAGTTCGTTACACAGCAAAAACCAATGGAGACGACAGATTCTTCTCCGGAAATGCTCCACGTGACCTCTGGGAAGTCCCATTTTCTGGATTTCAGCATCCTCACCCCATAAAGTTATGTGTTGGCTAAAGGACCTGTGCGTGCCCTCTAGCACTCTCGCTTCTGAGACACTTCTTATCATCACTTACATTTGTTTGTAACCAAACTGCACGAGATTCTTTGCCGGTTGGTCTGCTTGGAACCAATCACACTGTTTCCTGATATCTGGGGACAGGTAGAAAGCATCTTTACCTAGAGGGAAAAAAAAATTTAAGTGCATGTGAACCACACGCAAATTAAAATTACTCTGCTAAGGAGTTAAATGGATCACACAGTAGGTAGTCCATAAACACTTGTTGAATCAATTCATTCTTCCAGATGATCTAAATCCAGTGATTTGAAACATGAAGCGTAATGGTCCTCAGTCCATAAAGCACCTTAAATCAGTATCTTCTATTTGGCGATATTTGGGTGATTAGGTTAAAGGTGACATTTACTCAGTGTGCAGGAAGACAGGAATAGAGGAGAAATCAAGTGCAGAGCTAAGTAAGCTCCAAGCTCTTGAACGTCAGATTAGAATCAACATTTACAATGCTGACATTACTGTCAACATTTTCTCAATGCTATTTAAGGAAGCTTCTGTTTTTAAACTTCTGAAGACAGAAATAGTGACCCCTGCGTGAACTTGCCAGCCCAGCTTTGCTTTACATTTTTTTTCCCTAAAATTTTATGGGGGGTGGGGTGGGGTGGTGCAGAGTATACTTTATAAAGCTCCCTTGTTTGTAAGACGTTCCTGTGCTGACTCTGGACAAGGCAGTGGTGAATGCTACACCTCCCCCAGGACGTGTGGTCTACGGGGACCACAGATCCAGGAATGAATGACAAGAGGCCATGTAACAGATGCAGTAAGTACAGCATCCAGATTAATGATGCTCAAGCCTTGGGCGTGGGGAGCACCCCAGTGAGAAGGGGCACATGGAGGGAATTTCTGAAGATGAACGTGGGTTCACTGCTAAAGCAGGGTGGAGAGCATTTCAACGAGCGAGAGCCACAACAGCAAAGGCTTGGAAGCAGCCAAGTGTGGGGTTGGGGGGTGAGATCAGATCAACTCTGCTCCTTCTAGAAGCTTCCCTGGTCCCCCAGGGGACACACTTCAGTGTGACCAGCATGCTTAGGGTCGGGCGTAATAAATGTGCACTTGACCCCCGTGCCCGCCTCGACCATTGGCCCCCAGGAGCACAGCCTGTGGCTGGGAGAAGCCCAGTCAAGTCCGGTTGAACAAACAAGTGGAAGAAGGCAGGATTCCCATCTATGTCCACTGCAACCCCAGCTCCTACCAGTGTGTCTGGGACGTGGGAGATGCCAATAGACACCGGCTGAACGAATGGACAGGTCGACGTGGGCACACCAGCTATCATTCCCAAACCAAGGGCACACAGGACTCACTGCTGACGAAGGATGGCAGCAGCCTCCCGAAGCGCATTAGGGGCTCCTCGTTGAGCTCGGTCGACTTGTCCACTAGCTTGAAGAAGACGTCGTTGGGCTCGCTGGCAGAGCTGTACAGCTCCTTGACATTCACCTTCCTGCCAATGCCCAGGATCACGAAGAAGTAGCCTTTGCACTTGGCCTGTAGGATGGCTCTCTGGGCCTCCTCCAGCTGCTGCTTCTGCACCTCGCCCGTCAGCATCAGCACCACGATCTTCAGGTCCCGGGGGTTGGGAGCACTTTCGAAGATGTTCTCAATGGTGTAGTCGATGGCGCGGCCCAAAGCCCTGGTCCCCTGCAGCTGGGTCATCCTGCTGCCAAGGAAGGCCAGCAGCTTCTCTTTGGAGCCGTAGTCGGTCAGGGAGAACTCCACCTTCACAGGCGGCACACTGGCATTGTCCACCGCCTCGTAGGGCGCATGCTGCACCACCGCCACGCGGGCAAAGTGCTGGGAGGCCTTGGGGTCTGGGCTCACATCCAGCTGTCGGACCAGGTACTCGATGTACTTCCTCATCTCGTTGAACTGGAACGGGGTGGTGGACTCGGAGCTATCTAAGATGAAAGCCATGTCGATGTCCACATCACTGCCTGCTGCCCTCCGGTCCCTGAAGGAAGGCCTCCAGCTGCCGAATCCACAGGATGGGTCAATGTTGCAGATGTCTAGAAAGAAGCATGGCAGCCTGTTTATTCTGTCACTCTCAGAGTGAGAAACTGCACGTCAGTCTGCAGAGGGTCTGGGGTCATTAAAATTGTCACATAATGTACAACTATGTATACCTTGCTGACATTATCGTGGCCAGATTTCAGTTTTCATCACCTAACACTTACAACTGAGCGACTTCACCATCACTTTTCACTTTCCTGCACTGGAGAAGGAAATGGCAACCCACTCCAGTGTTCTTGCCTGGAGAATCCCAGGGACGGGGAGCCTGGTGGGCTGCCGTCTGTGGGGTTGCACAGAGTCGGACACGACTGAAGTGACTTAGCATTAACACTTACCAGGGGAAACTAATCAGCAAGCTAAAATCCTTTTTAATATGGCTTTGGGTTCGATCCCCGGGTCAGGAAGATCCTGGACAAGGGCATAGCAACCTACTCCAGTATTCTTGCCTGGAGAATCCCATGGACAGAGGATCTTGGCAGGCTATAGTCCATGGGGTCAAAAAGAGTCAGACACGACTAAGCAATGAACACTTTTGGCATAATGCAAGAGTCAGAAGGGCGGAGAAGGGAAGAAAAACACCTTACTTCTCTGCCACTCCTTGAAGAGTGTTTTCCAGAAAGTCACAAAGCCAGATTATTAATTTCTGGACTCCAAGGTCAAAACATAAGCAGAGCCCACTTACTCCTTTATTACCTATGGAACCCAACGCTCTCCTAACAGAGACAGGCTCTGTTTGGGGCGAGTCCGCTTCAGGCATGGAAAGTACATATGCAGCATTTACACCGGTAAATACAGGGCCACGTGAATCTTCGTTTAACTCAGGCTTTTTGTACAGATGGTGATTATTCACTCAGTGTCCCCCTGTGGATGGTGTGTTTTGCAATTGCCGCTGGACAGGCTTTCCTCTTGGAGAAGCACCTTACCCAAGCAGACGTGACACGTCAGGACATTCTTCAAGAAGTCTGTGAGGTCTCCGCCAGCAGGAAGGACAAGGGCATGTCCCACCGCTGTGTTATTGATCTGGTTTAAACAAAAAGAAATGTTCAGGAGGAATATACTGGACGTTACCATTTGAGAATACAGCCGAAGAAAACATTAGAGTCACATCAATTAAATAACCCCCCAATAGCTTCTCTTTCTTAGGAAGTGGGGTTAGGAAGGAAGGCACTGATTATAATAGAAAAGCACAGGTTTTCTTCCAACGAGATGAGCTGGAGTTCAAACCCCTCTCCTGCACTCTGCTGGACCTGAAGCAAAGCTATTTAACTTCTCTGGAATTCAGTTTCCTCTGCTGCAATCTGGGATTAATGGTAGATTCCCATGAAGTTATTTGGAGGATTAAATTAGGTAATGAAGCTTAAGTGCCTGGTATAGTCTCCAGCAAACAGCAGGGTCCTCAATGTTAACTGTTATTTCTAGCAACAATAATAGCAACTAGCCAACATTGGCTCCATCCCTCTTTCATGTGCCCAGGTCCAGAAAGGGATTTAACAACAAAACAAGCAATCACTTCCAGAAGATTTTAAAAGTCCTGCCAATCACAGCCTCTGACACACCATCAGTAATGATTTATTTTGTGAATAATTGAATGCATGAATAACTGACTGCCTGAAACTATCCTTTTGAGAAACATGCGTGGTGGCACTTCCCTAGCGGTCCAACGGTTAAGAATCCGCCTGCCAGTGCAGGGGGCCTCAGGTTCAATCCCTGGACCAGGAAGATCCCACATGCCTCAGGGCAACGAAACCTGTGTGCCACAACTACTGAGCCTGTGCACCTAGAGCCCGTGCTTTGCAACAAGAGAAGCCACTGCAGTGAGAAGCCCAAGCACTGCAACTGGAGAGAGCCCGTGCACAGCAGCAAAGACCCAGTGAGGCCAATAAACAAACAGGTAAAAAGGAACATGCAAGGTTCTGGATCACTTGGCCCTCATAAGGGGAGATGTACATACATGAGACCCTGATAGGAACATACAGCTGGTAAACCAAAGGCAGAGACCCAACCCAATACCTGGTGCTCAAACTGGCCTGAAGTTTGGCAGAACAAACCCTGAGAGATGGCACCAGTGACCCAACTCTCCCTGGCTGATGTGGCAGTGATAAAACCATAGACTACTTGGTTTGGAAAGGAAGATGTTAGAGACCAGTTCACCCCTCTGGAGCTGAGAAACCTGAGCCACAGAGAGATAAGGGGGAGGGCCATGTTACTCTCAGTGACTTGAAGCCAGAAGGTGACTGAATTAAAACTAGAGCCAAGATCCTGGTCCCGCTGTTTCCCTTCTTGACCATCATTCACCCATCCTGGACAGCACAACCAGGATTGGCATTGAGCAAAGACTGATTAAATTGATCAACTGATCAACTGATTTTATATATTGATTGATTGATCATTATTGATTGATCAATAATTGATTAATTATTTTATATATTATCTATCATTATAACAATTATACAAGTTATTTAAGCAAATGACAAGGGAGTGCTTAGCTGTTTCACAGGCAGAAGCTAAAGCTTCCGTGTTATTTGTTTAAATGACTTGTTTAATTGTTAGATGGCAATTAACAATGGCTGAGAAACGCCTGAATAGGGATACATTCTGGGGGTTGGCTCGCTGATGTCCCTAGGGGAGGGAGGGCTCCCAGGGTCAGCCTGGGAGCGTCTCTTCCAAGATTCAAGGAGGGACCCGGTGGGAATAAGTCACAGGCACTTGGATGTCCAGAGCCATCAGGATGTTCCAGAAATCCCAGCTTAGATACCAGCCTCATCTAGACACTTTGAGAAGCTATAGGGTGCAAACTGGTCCCAGATTTGGGCACGGATGTGCCCGAGTGCCTTCTCAGAGCCCAGGATGCCCAGAACACAGACCTGTAGGGCATTGATCAGCTGCCGGTCCTCCTGGCTCGTGAGGAACAAGGGTGTGATCCCAGCATCTGAGAGCTTGAGCACAGCCTCCCGGAGCTGCGGGGTCGCCCTCGTGGGCTTGTTGCTGAAGAACACTGCCACCTTCCTCATCAGGAACCCGCTCCGCACACGCTTAAACGTGTTTCTGGCCACAAAGGACATGGCGGTTTCCAGGCTCTGCTGCTTGGAGGTCAGCGACACCTGCAGGTTCTTGATCTTGTCCAGGAGGACGGACTTCTTCTTGGAGTCGGCAAAGCGGATCTCCGTGGTAACCTCGTTGTTGTAAGTGACCACGGCCACTCGGGCCCCCCGCGGGCAGTTGCTCTCAGCGATGGTCAGGTCGTCCAGAATCTTGAGGACCACCTCCCTCATCTGGCTGAACCTGTCCTGGGTGACCCCCTCTGAGGTGTCCAAGGCGAAAGCCAGCTCCGTCGGGAAGACGGGGCACTCCAGGGGCCCTGTGGGAAGCGGGGGAGGGAGGTTCACAGACACACTACTTACCAGAAAAGGGGACTTCTGCTTCCCTCAGAAGGAAATCCAGTCATCGAGATAACTTACCGTAACAGCAAGCTGGAAAAGAACAGAGGAGCATGAAAGCCACATCCACCGGCCTTCCACACGCAAGATTCCACACACAAGAATAAAACCGCGGTGCAGACAGCAGAAAATAGCGTACTTACGGCATTTATCTTTGATGCTCTGGACCAGCGCACATTGCTGAAAAAGGGAAGGAGAGAAGACGTAAGAAGGCGGACAGGAGGCTCACAGGGCAAGGGCTCATGCAGCACGCATGCAACTTACGTCCACTGAGTCGCCTCTGCTGCCTTTGTAACCCTGCAAAACAAGGACGGGCGAGACCTCGCACACGTGCAGGTGTGGAGCGTCCCGCAGGGGAAGAGCCCGGGCCCATGGACGCACACCAGAGGAAGCGAGGTGGTCCCCGGCCGGCCTTGATCCTTCACAGGCTCTCCCTCTAAATTTGACTTAACTGCTCCAGGAGCAAAAGAGAGACAGAAGTATCTCCAGTTGAGGTTATCAGCCCTGCGTCCTGAAAACCAGGATGCTCATCACCAATCAGGGTAAACCACACATTCGAGCTTGAGTCTAAATGCCACTTCCCCAAGGAGAACAGATCTGCCTTCCCCCCCGACTCTGCCCCTAGCTTCCCACGTCCTGTTGCAGGAGGGACACCCGGAAGTCAAGAGAGCTACTGTGAGGCTCCAGGTCCAAGCATCCTGGCTGGATTCCACCCCCAGGATACACCCACAGCTGCCCTCGACATCTCATCCCAGTGTGTGGCTGCCGAGGGTCAGGCTGTCCTCTCGTGGGCTAGCCAGCATCTTTCCGTCCAGCTGTGCCTGCTCGCCTCTCACCGTCACTGGACTAACCATCGCCCATTAAATACTCCCCTCAGTTAAACCGCTGACTCTGCCTTCTTCTCCTGGTTCAACCAGCCCAACCCTTCAACATGTTCTTTCAGGGATTATTTTCCTTCCTGCCTTATCTTCCCCACTCTTCTTTGAACTTCATCAATTTCAATGTCAGAAGACAGTACCAGGAGAAATTCAAGCAAGGAAACAAAGACGTTTGTAATGAAGGATGTTTAAGGGCTGGAGAAGGGCGCCCTCACGGTTCCAGGTGGCAGGTCACTAGTGGAGTTTCAACTATGAGCCCCTTGGGGACTTTATAGCCCAAAGGGAGTCTCCTCCAAACCGAGATCTCTACTAAACTTCCTCAAGATGCAATCAAGAGGTATTTAGATGTGTTTACTTTTCTTTGCCCTCTACACAAACCTCAAAACCTACACTAGGAAATTTTAAAGGCAACTTACAATACACCCTGGATTACAGAATTTCGCATGAAATTTGCTTTACCATTGTCTTGGTACTCTAAAATTCAAAAAGTCTTTTCTTCATTGTGATATCAAAAAGGGAACTGGTTAAAAAGCCAAATAAACAACAAAAATGCAGACAACTCTTTCGTAAGGAAAGGAGACAGTGGAAAGTCTTCAAGGGCCACGTGTAAGGCTCCCAGCCCTCAGGCAGCTCGACTAGGAATGGGTAGGTACTTACAGATGGCCCTGGGTAACCGGGGTCTCCCTTCTGTCCAGCTATCCCTGGAGGTCCCGAGTTTCCCTAGAAGCAGAATACACATGGCTCAGTTGTGACAGAAAAGGGAGAATTCTCAGTTCCTACAGTTGGACAGGGTGGTAGACGTGATCTTGTCCGATGTTCCCCATCACCAAGAGGAATCTTTCATTTCAAGAGGCCTTCGGTGTAGGGGCAAGTGGCCCTAGCGAAACAGAGTGCATCTCCCCAAACTCTGTTCTCCGGCAGGTCAAGGGGAGAGGATGCTGGAACCCTTAATAAGACCACGATGGACGTGCAAGAAATCAGGAACTGACAGATCGTGAGCTCACTCTTCGAACGTAGAGAACCAATCCAGTGTTTTCAGACTCCATCGTGAGTAGTATATGATCTAGTTTGAATGTCCTCACTGAGCAAATTAACTGGATGATGATGATGAATTTAACTAGATTTTAAGCTAAAAATACCTGTTAGACGCCTTTCCCTGTTTCTAGGTCACAAATTGCTAATTCAAGACTCAGTGCAATTTTAGAGGATGAGTAAATATCCTCTAGGGAGAAAAACACACAACAAAAAGTAGCTTAAGAAAGAGGAGCCTTAGCACAATGGGGAGACGAGGGAATACAGGGTCTCAGCCTTGCTCGACCCGAGCCTGGAACCCTGGTGAGCACTTTGTGTGTCTCATGAAATCGTGTCTGCAACATCCAATGGGCATGACCAATGACTGTGTCCACACAGACTTTCAACATCACTCATTCTGAGTCCCCTGGTGCCATGCATGGAGTGGACCGTGGACTAGTGACCCTCGAGATGTATCAGAGGAGGGGGCCCTCCAGGCCTCCTTGCAGGGGAGCATAACCAAAGGGAGACAGCACCGACACAGCTGCAGGGGGTCAGGAGGACGTCAGCCCAGGGTTAGGGCTCCTCTACTCCCACCCCGACAATCTCCAGCCGGGTCACAGGTGAAGAAGGGTAACTCTGAAAGAAGCAATGGAGTCTTCAGGGTTCAGGCCTGCTGCCACGAAGGTTCTGGCCGAAGGTGGAGACCTTCGGCCAAGGGGCAGGCAAACTTACCCTTCGGCCTCTGATGCCTTTGGGTCCCGGTGGTCCGTCTGTCCCTGGCTCACCAGGATTGCCCTGGGAAGACAGCCAGGAAGCAGCACATTAAGCTCTGGAGTGGCAAATCCAACTGAGGGTCCCTGGGGACCTCCGAATCACACTACCCAGGGAAGCCAAATGGATTTGGCTGGACTTTGATGGACTTTTCCACTGAGTTACCAGTATAGACTTAGTCTAACATTATTGAACTTAGAATTCACATTAATGACAGCATTATATAGATTACTGGAGAAGGAAATGGCAACCCACTCCAATGTTCTTGCCTAGAGAATCCTGTGGATGGAGGAGCCTGGTGGGCTGCTATCCATGGGGTCACACAGAGTCAGACATGACTGAATCGACTCAGCATGCACGCATCCATGTGTATAGATTATAGCATCTTAAGGTTTATATTTTATTGCAGTGTCATTATTTAATCCTCACAAGGGCCATGCCAAGTGCATATTGTCATCTTCATCTGACTGATGAAGGAAGGTCTTAGAGAAGCTGGGTCTTTCCCAGGGTCACTCAGTTAGTGTCTGACCCACGACTGGACCCGAGATACAGTGACCTTCAGCCGTGCTCCCATCAGACTCATTCAAAACAATGAAGATGTTTACCCACTAGGGGAATGCTTACCTTTGGACCTGGGTATCCAGGGAATCCTCTTTCTCCCTATAAAAGATAAATAAATGACTCAATATTTGGGTCCCAGCTTAAAATCATCTAACATAAATTATTCTCAAGCAGAACAGAAATAGATCCAGTGTCACCAAGAGAAAAAGTTCACCATGTTACGATTAAATTTTGTGAGATAAATCTTTAAAACTACAACATGTCAGAGTTCCAGACTCCTCGGCAGATACATACCTTCTTGCCTATGCGACCTTCGCTGCCAACTCCATCTCGCCCATCATCTCCCTGAAAGAACGGAAAGACAGCATTGCTGCAGGGGTCCATGTCAGGCGCTCCACGACCTTCTCTGTCTAAAGCCCTGAGCAGTGCATCAGATCAAGGTATAGTTCAGGGAAAGTTCCTACACCCACCCACCCTTCAGTGTGAACTAGACCGTGTCTATAGGCGGGTGAGCTTCGTGGACTACAATGTGAAAAACTGCTACAAGCTATTGGTAACGATGCTGTTTGGATGTAGAATCAAAGAGTCATGGAGCCAGGGAATCTTAAGAGTCGACAGGACTCTTGAAGGTCACCTTGACCTATGGATCTATGAGTCTTTGTTGTTGTTGGTTTAGTTGCTAAGTCATGTCCGACTCTTTTTCAACCCCAAGGACTGTAGCCCACAAGCTTCTCTGTCCATGGGATTTCCCAGGCAAGAATACTGGAATGGGTTGCCATTTCCTCCCCAGGGGATCTTCCCAACCCAGGGGCTGAACTCGAATCCCCTGCAGTGACAAGCAAATTCTTTACCACTGAGCCACCAGGGAAGCCCCATGAGTCTTTGATTCTACTTCAAAGAAAGAACACAGGGCTCAACCTACACCTTCCTGAGTCTTCTCTGCTCAGCCCCTGCTCCCCTCTCCTGGGCCCTCCTTCCCTTCCTTCCAGGTCACACCTCTAGATTTCCTTTCTTCCCAAAACCCGTCTCCCTATACTCAGAGATTTGTCCCTGTCACTCTCTCCTGGGGGGCTCTCTGAACTGGACACTGTTCATTATTCCAAAAGAATCAGAAGAATGTACTTGAAATATACAATAATACCTCTAAAACACATGCAGAACATGCTCCTTAGTTAATTTACAGTTTTAAACAACTAAAGAGTTGTTGCCCCAAATTAACAGAAACAGAAACAAGAAGAGATTTTTTTTCAATGATTTGAGTAGTTTTTAAAGTTTGATCTTATTTTTCCCCTCTGCTTCTGAGACGAAGTAATAGCAATGGATTTTTAAACTGCCATTCACTATAGAGAAATTACAAACACAAGAATAATAATGTCAAGCTTTGGGATCACGGGTCAAATCAACCTGGCCCATGTATGTAGTATTTAGGTGTCATAACTCATCTTAGGAAACTCCCCAGTGTCCTGGAGATATTTTTTTTTCCCTAGATAGAAATATATGTTACAACATTATTGTAAGTAAGCACTTAGAGGATTTTTAAATATTTTTAAAATGAATTCTCAAAGTAAGAATTTCCATTCTGGGATATCTCATTCCTTCCCTGGTGGCTCAGATGGTAAAGAATCTGGCTGCCAATGCAGCAGACCCGGGTTTGATCCCTGGGTTAGGAAGGTCCCCTGGAGAAGGAAATGGCAACCCACTCCAGTCTTCTTGCCTGGATAATTCTATGGCAAGAGGAGCCTGGCAGGCTATAGTCCATGGGGTCGCAAAGAGTCGGACAGGAGTGAGCAACTAACACTTTCACGTTCATATCTCATTCAAAACAAACTGTTTCAGTCTGAACTGAGATCTTATCAAAGCTCACTCCATTTTAAACCAAGGACATTTATTTCTTTACAGAAAAGCTCCATCTAGTTGGACTTGAAAAGCATTTGCAAGTCCTGAAATGAAGGTGGTTCGAGGGTCAAGACACCGCCACATTCACTCCTAAGGAAAAAAAAATCTAGAAAAACTACCTTTATTCACTATCCCTCCAATGAAATAAGAAGTATTTTGAAACTCATAAGCACCAAGTTTCACTATTTTCAATCACATCCCCAGTAACATAAGAAGCAGCTTGTCTCTGCGTGGAACCAACCTAAGCGGCAATGACAAAGCCCAGCCCAGCCCAAGGCCCAACTCCCTGCTCCCCGAGCATCTCAGCAGAGTCGACAGAAGCCAGGGCCCCATGCACGTGGCGACCTTACCGTCTCCCCACGAGGACCCCGGTTCCCGATGCTCCCCTTAGGTCCTGGATCTCCGGGCTCACCCTAGACATGAGAAACAGGGCTGAGACGACTCAAACTGTGGTTTCAGGACTGCGCTTGCTCTGGGTGATGTCACTGGCAGGTTGTCACAAGCTGCCAGCTTCACCTTTTAGATTTTGAGGTTAGTGAGTTTTTTACATTGCAGGGCTCATGCGTGAACTCCTGGAAGAGAATCCAGGCAGGCTTCCATGCTTCTTCTTTCCCTCATCACAGCAAGGGGACAGGCTGCCGGGGAGGAGAGAGAGGCAGGCACAGGAAACAGGGCTGCGTGGAGTCAGCAGCGAAACCCCGAGGTCACACCCGGGGCAGAGAGGTGAGTCTGAGTTGCCTGAACTCACTGCTTTCCCTGAGAAATGCTGCGTCTCGGACGAAGGACAGCAGCTCTTCCCGGGGCTTACAGACCGTCAGCCTGCATCCAGCAAGCTGCTGTTACCCAAAGCCGCCGGGCTCTGGGGCCCTTGGACCAGCTGCGTGCGGCCAGCGAGGCTGCCGGCCCATTTGGAGAACACTCAGAGCGTCTGGAGGCAGTCCTGGGGGCTGCCGACGTGCCCTGGGCTCCCTGAACCATCCTCACGAGCCCGGACTTGGAAAGATGCGGCAGGCCAGCAGTGGCTGGTGTCCTAGCTATGCGAATACACACCAATCCACTGCTCACAGCCCATGCACACCCTCGAGGCGGGGACAGTGATCCCCCCGGCCCAGCTGCTGTCAGCGGGGGCGGCGGGTGGAAGAGACCAGAGGGGAGGAGAAGGATGTGCACACCAAGCAGCTGGACAGACTGACAGACGAGGGAGTCAGGATGGGGTATTTGGGGGAGGGGCGGCTTGGCCTCCAGAAACACGCATTGCCCTTGTCCAGACAAACCTTTCTTCCCAGGGGCCCGGTTCTGCCGCGTTCTCCAGGAGCACCTGCGGTTCCCCCGCCTCCCTAGAGCAGGAGGAGGGGAGACAGGCAGTGAGACACCCACCCCTCCAAAGCCAAAGGGTCCGAATCCCACCTCCTGCGGCCCCCACTCTGCCTCTGCATGGAGGTCAGAACCTGCAGCTCTCTGCCACTTCCAGCCCTGGAGGCCCCGTGCAAACGTGCATGGAGAGGGCCTGTGCCAACCTAAAATTTGAGCGTGACCTCTTTTCACATGTGTGCACACATCCCAGGAATTAACGGTCACCTCCTGAGTTACCAACTAGGGACAAACATGCAGCTGTATGTGGCATTCCCTCCTCTCGCTTTCCACACCTCCCCACAAGCACCTGACTTCACTCGAACATCGAGTGAGAATACATCAACAAAGGGACACAGCCCTCAAAATGCAAGGCAGAAATGACCCTGCCGGGCCCAGCAAATCCAGATGGTGATGGCTGTTCGTATTGCTTGCTATTTGAAGAGTTTCACCTCACCTCTGCATCATCAAAAAAGAATTGACTAATCAGAGTTTAAATATATGTTAGAGAAAACACAAGCTTTAAAAATAGGTATCTATCAGATTTCAAATTGAGGAAAGACTTCCCAAGCAAATAGCGGTTCTCACGAAGTTCCTGCTCTCCCTGTAAAACACTTCTGGGCGTTTACGTAGCCTGGGGTCAGTTCTTCGTCGCTTTGTTAGTCATGACTATTTTCTCTAACAAACAGTAGGACGGCTCCCTCAGGATCACAGCAGACCCCAGGGACACCACAGTGTGGGTGTGAGGGCAGCCGGGCCAGCCTCAGCTACACCAACTTGCTTCTGCTCATCATCGCTAACAGCTGAGACAGATGCTGACGTCTGCCGTGGTGGCAAGTTTAAGGACCACCTTCCACATCACACTTAAGGGTAGGGGAATTTCCTTACACAGAATATCAAAGCACAGAAATAATTTCCAGCAGTACGGTGTAATCTGAGCATCTTAGTAGATTCATCTGACTTCCTGAGTCCACCCTAAGACTTCTGCAGTGAGGGATACCCACCCAGCTTATGTCCACTGGGAACTTAGCCCAAAGAGTCCCAAGAAAAACAATATCTAACTTCCTCAGGGCGGATGAGCCAGTTGCTATGAGAACTGAGGTCTGTGTTACGAAAGTGTCGGGCTGAGGGGTCCTACCACCCATGAAACACGGGCTATCCATGCTGGCCATTTAGCGAAAGAGGGGTCAAGACGGACTTACTCAAGGTCCAAGCCAGACTTACCCGAGGTCCGGGAATGCCCTGTTCACCAATCAGGCCTGGAGGACCGGTGGGACCAGGCGGACCCTGGAGAAGTAAGACGCCCACATAAGTGCTGCGTGGAGGTGACCCGCCACGACCACCACAGGACCCACACAACGGGAGGTTACTCTGCACAGGAAGGAACGGCTCCCTGGCGCAGGCCACAGCGTGGATAAACCTCAAAAACGCAACGTTGAGTGAAGGAAGCCAGACACAAAAGGCCACCTGGTAAATGCTTCTGTTTGTATAAAAGGTTCCGAAGATGCCAGTCCACCAAGGCAGAAAGGGAATTGGTGGTTGCCAGGAGCTGGGAGGGCGGGATGCAGCATGACTGCTTAATGGGCACAGTGTCTCCCTGAGGGACAATAATCATGCTTTGAAACCTGATAGAGATGCTGCTTGGGCAACGCTGGGAATGCTCTCAGTGCCCCTTCAAAAGATTAAATTTTGTGTTCAATTTTGCAAACTGATTGTCACCTCAATTAAAAAAAAATACACGGCAAGACGTGGCTCAGTGGTAAAGAATCCACCTGCCAATGCAGGAAATGCAAGAGACGCAGGTTTGATCTCTGGGTTGGGAAGATCCCCTGGAGGAGGAAATGGCAATCCACTCCAGTATTCTTGCCTGGAGAATCCCACAGACAGAGGAGCCTGGTGGGCCACAGTCCATGGGGTCGCCGAGAGTCGGACACGACTTAGCTACTAAACAACAACAGCAAGACATCTGGGAATGTATCACAGGATACGCAGGCATGCCGGGGTACTGACCTGTGCGCCTCTGGTCCCCTGCTCTCCTACAGGGCCCTGCTGGCCGGGGCCGCCCTGGTTACCCTTTGAGAGGAGAGAAGAGGCAGGGAGAGGTCAGCCATCTGTGTTCCGGTCACATCTGGAGGAGGGTGCAGGGAACTGTCCCAGTGGTTGCGGGGGGTCAGAAGTAACACTGCAGCTCCAGGGAGAGGCATTGGACACACGGAGCTAGTTGTCACTTGGCACCCTTAGAATTGATTGCCCCGCTCATCTCACCTTTTCCTCAAGATGATTTCATGACATGAACCTATTTCGGCCCACACGTGTCTCACAGAGACAGCTGAGAGGCAGAGCCACCGAGACCAGTAAGTGGGCACATCCCCAGCAGGAGATATCCAGGACACAGCCTCCTGCCTCTTTTCCGTTCCCTCTCCTCCATCCCCCGTTCCCACAGCCACTTTCATTCTGATAATCATTCTCACTGCATAATCAAGATTTTCCCAAGCCTTTGCAGAAAAGGCTAAATTCAAGGAGATGGTAGGAAAGCTGCTGTTGGAGCCACAAGCCTCGATGGTGAAAGAGAGAGTCCCCCCCTCTGGGTGGGACGGGAGGGCCAGCCCCTGGAAGCCCCCGGTGAGTTATACGGAGATGACATCAAGGAGACGGTGGCGTAGGGGCTTTACCTTAGCTCCTGCTGGTCCCCTTCGGCCAAAGCCACCCTGGGGAGAAACCACATAACTGTGAGGGGGAGGCAGGGAGGCTGGGGGAGACTGGGCACCTTCACCACACCCGCTGGGAGCCAGACGCTGTGCCTACCGGCCCGCAGGAAACTCTCACCAAGTGACACCTTCCCCACCCGCCAGCCCTCCCCGAGGGAAAGCTGTGCTCCCACGCTGCCCTTGTCAATCATCTAAATGGAAGATTTGAGAGTGACTTCAGACCTGCCAAGCAAAACAAGGAGTCCTCGGGCTACGTGGCCCCAGCCAGTTTCAAGAAAACAGGAATGCCGACCTGGCTATTTTTCTTGCATTTTCCTAACTGGAGGGAGAGGTAAGACGGCAATTATAATGGAAGGAAGCCCCAGACTCTCCACACTGTCCTGGCCAACTATAACACACACTCGGCTAAGTAACGTGTCCGGAGTGCATGTGCGCTGACCTAAAAGCCCGGCTGTCTCGGTTTGAGCCCAAGACTTGGCAGCATCTTCCCCGACGCTCCAGAAGCGAACCTTAGTTCAAATAACCGTGGCTGCGCTTTGCGTGTGCTCCAGGAAGTCCCGCCTTGTGACTCCTTCCTTTTTGGTGGAAAGGTTTGGGGGGGCACCCATCCTGGACACATCTTTGCGAGGTTAGGAGGTGGAATTCCAGAGCCTGTCATCAGCCAGCCTGTGACGGGCATGGCCCGTCTGCTTCCTCAACCCAAGAAGCACGCCCACTGCCCGCCATGGACCAGCGCGGTGATATTCTGGGGCCACCACTCTGCCGTGACTCACTGCAATGGCAGCTCCTCTAGCGAAGACCTGAGCCTCCGTCTAGGGAAGACCATGGACAGGTGGGAGAGGTGCAGCCAGGCCTCCACAGGGCACAATCTGCTCACTCCTCAGAGTCATCCCTGAGTATTACCGGAGGTCACCTGTGCTCGGGCCTCACGGGACAGGAGGCAGCCCAGGAGAGGACATCTTTCATCTCAGTGTGAGCCTCACTTGGGGAGCTCCCAAAACAAGTCCCAACTTGACCACACAGAACTCAAACCCCAAGTTTCTACCCATGCTTAGAAATACAACTGAGTTCTGTGCTCATCATGGAAACAAGTTTTGCCTCTGTTCACAGAGCTGGACAGCCCAACAGTAGAGTGTTTCCTCACTGCTTACCATTGTATAGATCAACAGTATTACTCAAAAATTACACTCGAGCCTTCTAAGAGAGCAGTTTTCAAAATTTAAGTTTTCTGCTGAACGTTAAAAGTAAGGTGATGCCCATAGCGTATCATCTGCTTACAGGTAAGAGTTGTTTCTTTTAAAAGCCGCCGTCAGCAGACACCCTTGGGTGATCCAGCTGTGGATCCCGCAGCGTGTGACTTCCCCGGGGGACACAGCGGAGGGGGCCCCGATCTCAACCCCCCCACCACCATCCCCAGCAAGATGCTGAGCAAACACCTGTCTCAGGCACCCACCAGCACCCTGAACTGACTAAGGATTCACAAGCTTCTGGACCATCTTCTTCCAGCTAGAGGGTCCAAGCTCCGGGTACCCCCTGGGCCCTGGAGGCATTCAAATGGCTTCTCAATGATCATCCATCCCCCTCTGACCTCAGCAATTCTTTAAGACAAAGACGAGGCAGTGAGTGGTCTGCAACAGGCATTTCTGAAATGCCTTGGAAAAGCAGCTGTGAGAAGCATTTCACTGGAAATCTGGCTCTGGATTCACTGCTTGACTTACAGCAGCGGAAGAACAACAAACAATTATCAAACAAAATAAACATACACCCCGTCTGCCTCCCTACCCCTAATCCCCTCACTCTTTCTGTATTTCTGTTTGGATTTTTTAATTATTCAGTGGGATAAAGCCTGGCCGAATAGTCAAAAGCAGCAAAGTTATTACTTTTTAAAGTGTCTGTTTGGTCTGTTTTGGAGAAGGGCATGGCAACCCACTCCAGTGGGAGATTCTCTCTTGCCTGGAGAATCCCATGGACAGGGGGCCCTGGCAGGCTACAGTCCGTGGGGTCCCTAAAACTGGACAGGACTGAGTGACTTAACCCTTTGGTCTGTTTTGGGAGGGGAGGGAAGCAGACTCGGGGTGGGTCAAGAGTAAATGATAATGACAAAGGGCATGTAGAAGCAGCAACAGGTGGCTTCCAAAATCCCTTAATTCCCCCAATAAAAAGTTGCTCAGTAGCTCTGAGTAGGAAGTCTGGCAGAGTTAGGCAAATATTTCAAAGTCCCCCCCACCCCAAGCCCCAGGAGACACTCACGCTCTTCCCGGGTTCTCCAGGCCCTCCAGACACCCCGTCTCTCCCAGGGAGACCCTGGCATGGGAAAGAAAACTGATGTAAGATTCTCCACAAAGAAGACTGTGTAACTCAAATTCTGCCCAAGACGCCGGGGGACGGGGTGCATACAGAGAGGGCCGGTCGCCCATGCCAGGGATGCCTCAGACACAGGTGCCCTCTGCCCCCGACGAGGCTTTGGCTTGACGTGTACTTTCTGGAAACATCTAGGGGGCACAAACTCCGCCCAGAAGAAGCCCCTCTTGGGAGGGGCTGTTTGGGTTCCCCTCGGAGACCCCTTCTCAAGCACGCATGCTGGCTTCCAGGCTCTCTGCTCCCGACCTCGACCTTATGCACCCACAGCCTCAAGGCCCCCATCCACAGCCCCCAGGGCTGGCAATGACCCAGGACGAGGCTAGCCCCCCGGGCCCGCAGCGCAGGGAGGGTCTAGGTGTGCAGAGCACTGTACCACGGGGCCGATGTCTCCGGTTTCTCCTTTGGCTCCTCTCTGCTGGCTGTCCTGTCCTGAATTGCCCTGAAAAGAGCACAGGTGGGGAATAAGTCACATATACAGAAAGCCACTGCTGTGGGGGGCCAGGGACCAAGAAAATTGCAGTGACGTCTGCAACTCAGTGCTTCAGCCACATCCCGTTCAGGTAATGCCCATCCCACCCGACAGAGCTTGCTGTGGGGTCAGCAATCACTCTGAGCCCCAAATGGGGTGGGGGATGATGGCTCTTCCTCCCTGTTCCTTCTCCTGGGGAGGATGGGGGCCAGGTTCACACTTGCCTCATCCTGTCTGGACCCCAAGAGGCTGGCCCAGTGGTGGTCACTTGCTGACAGGTTTTATAGCCCCATAAAACAGGAAAAGCTGTAAACGCTTCTCTTTCTCTAACCCAAACTTAAAGCATCCCAAGACCACACTTTAGGGAAGCTTCTTGGGTCTTAATAGGAGAGGCTTTGCAAAGAATTATCTTGCAGTTAGAGAATAGAGACATATCTAGCCACCCCAAAATTCTAAGAAAAGGACAAACCACATATTTTGCCAGCATGCTTTAAAGCAATTTCAACAGTGAAATCCTTCCTTTCAATCCGCTTCTCCCCACACCCCTTTCCCCAGGCTCAAGTCTCGTATCAGTGATGAAGAGCCAGCGTCCCTTACCTGGTCGCCTCTGATCCCGACATCACCTCTCTCCCTGACATCCTTCCTTTCAATCCGCTTCTCCCCACACCCCCTTCCCCAGGCTCAAGTCCCGTATCAGTGAAGAAGAGCAGCGCCCTTACCGGGTCGCCTCTGATCCCGACATCGCCTCTCTCCCCTTTGTCGCCTTTGGGTCCTTTGTCGCCCTAAATAAGAACCACAAGCAGAGCCTGAGAATGAGTCTTACATTTTCATCTCGCCCTCAAAATTGCGTTCGTCCCATCACAGATCTTAAACTGAACAGTGTTGCAGCATTTACCATTTACTCATCTGCCACAAAGGTAAAACTGTCCCCAAGCATTTCAGGTAACCCCCAAGTACTTATGGGGACCTGCGCTGCATCAGGCGGTGGGGACTTACTTCAACAAAACACACGCAGGTTTTGCCCCATGGGACATACTCTCCAAACAAGAAAAGACAACATAAATATGTCATGACTGACAGGGGACCTAGGAGATGCCAAGAACGCACCCCAAGAGGAGGTCAGGGAAGGCTGCCCAGAGGAAGCAGTCTTATACACAAGTAAAAGAAATCATCGTTGAGTGAAATATTTGTCGCTTTTCCAGGACAGCCACACTCTAGACATATGCCTACCCTCCTTCCTGGACTCCCTTTCTCTCCAGAAGTACCCGGCAGCCCTTTGTCGCCCTGCCAAAGACAACAATAAAATGTCACTCCTGGCGCAGTGTCTGCCGTAGGCTGATGGATCAGTCACCAGCATCTTCAGGCCCAAGCGGTTTGGACTTAAGAGTGGAAACTCACTTACATCTTCACCATCAAGACCATCCAGTCCAATTTCTCCTAATTCACCCTGTCAGGGGACAAGACACACGAGTGAGTGCAAAATCTGGCAGAATACCGGGAAAGTTTTAAACATACAAAGAAAACCAGGCTGAAGTACCTTCTCTCCCGGGAATCCACGAGAGCCCTGGAAGGGAAGGGAAGAAGGAAAGTGAGCTCCTTCCTGGAGGCTGGAGAGGGTAGGCCAGAGCAGGCTAAGGGCTGACCTCCCCCGTCCCCAACACGAAGCGCGGGCTCTAAAAATTCAGTGTTAGAGATTCACCTGTTGGGATAGCTTTCTCTCCATCACAAGGGGATTACAAGGCTAACCTGCCTGGACCTGAGTACGTGGGTGTTGTTGGCCCCCCGGGAGCAGGGGCACTGCAGGCCAGGGGCAGGAGCTCCGAGGAGGCCCTTGGTAGCCCTGCAGTGTGGGGGCCGGTCCCTTGACACAGGCTCCCAAACTCCAGCAGATGGAGAAGATTCATCTGCCCTTGATCCAAGTATTTCACACACAGAAACTTCCAGCACGGGAGTCCTCTCCCAAGCTCCGCCCCCCATTTCCCTCACTCCCCCCAGGTCCAGGGCTCTACAGACTCTGGGCACTGGCCCTCTCTCTGCCCAGCCCGGGTTCTCTCTGTCCTGTCAGTACCTGCTGGTCGCTTCACATTGCCACAGGCAACTTGTCTCTCCAACCTCAGGTTCCCCTCCCAACGTGGCCTGTGCTCCTGAACCCGCCAGGCCCGGGCCCGCCTCCATGCGAGGCCACTGGCTGCCCAGCGCTGAGCAGAGAAGCCGGGCGGGCATCTTCCTCCCCCAGAAGGCTCTGGGAGGAGCTGTCTCCCTCTGCACACGTGCGGGGCTGCAGGGGTCCCCTCCCCACACCGAGGGGCACCCACACTCTACCTTGACTCCTCTCTGCCCGGGGCAGCCCTGGAAACCTTGAGTGCCGTTCACGCCAGGAGGACCGCGTTCACCCTGTGGGGAGATACAAAGGGGATCTGCAGGTTGGAACTTCTTGTCGAGTGTGCCCACCGAGCGGGCATCCTTGAGGAGGGCTTGCATTAGGCGGGGCTGATGGGTGACGTGCCAGGCGGGCCTCCAGCCTCGCTGCACTGGGCCTGGAACCTGCAGCTCCCTGCCCCGGAGGGAGACGGTCTGGGGCAGTCAGCAGCACAGGGCACCTCCTGGCGGGTGGAGGACGAGCAGGCCCTGGGGGGCTCCATCTGGTGAGGACTGGCCCCGTGGAGGGCCCTCAGGCTGGCTGCTCCTCAGTGTGGTCCCTGGTTTCAGTTCTCCAATGAGGTCCAGGCCCAGCGCTGACACCCAGCTCTGCTGATGGGACCTTGGTGGCTTCCAGTCCTTCCAGACCTTTGTCCTTCCTGGGACGACCTTCCAGCCCTCCCACTGGGGCTCTCTATCCCCACCAGGAGCTCTCTATCCCCACCCCAGGACCTCTCTATCCCCACCAGGAGCTCTCTATCTCCATCCCAAGGCTGGGCCTTGTCAGTTCTCAAAAACCTCTCAAGTCACTTCTGGGACAGGTTCTGCTTCCCAAAGGCCCTGCTGCAGATTCCACCCACCCCCACTGGACGCCTTGGCTCCTGATAACCCAACCGCCCTCGGGGAGACTCCTCTCAAACGGTGCCACCCCTAAAATCCTGCCAAGGTTTCTCCTGCACCCCAATCCACCCCCCTCGCCTCTCGCCTGGGTATCTGAATTTGGTAGATGCTGGGTTTGGTATCCCCAGTGGCCCTCTGTCTCCAAAGCCACCCTGTCCCCCTTCTGAGATGGAACAAGTGAAGACCTACAGTTCATACCCACATGCATCAGACCAGTTCCTGTAGCACAGAACTCTGAGTCGAGTTGTTAAGACAGATAGGAATTCATGGTTTTCCCAGTGGAAAAGATCGGACATGAAACAGATGAACTCCACAATTCAGTCCCAACATGTAAGGAACAAGGAGGGAATAAAGACTTAAGGAATAAAGCAACGTTGACTTACAGGTCCACCTTCGTCACCAGGATAACCTCGGTAGCCATCTTCTCCAGGAATGCCCTAGAACAAAGTCACCAGTTCCTTGGTTAAGAGCTGTGGTTTTCTTTGTTTCCTACTTAAGCATCTCCCTGATCCTCCTTCACGCAGTAGAGCCATGTGTTAGGTGTCCCTTGAACGTGACAGCTTTCTACACATTATTTCAGTGCAATTATTCTATCAGGATCTTTAAGGTTCTTGATCTACCAAGAAATACTGTGTGAAGTCCTGTAACTTAGAAGCAAATGCAAAGAATCGTGCTGACCATCATAGTGAGGCTGCCAGTCAATGATGCCCCTGGTCTCAACATGGTTTTATAAAATAAAGCTACAGTGCAGAACTGAACCCTATGGAAAGGGAAGCAGGAGCAGACACAGGGAAGGGTCTGCCCCTCAGACCCCCCGTCCTACAGCACAGCTATTCCTGTTCCTTCCCCTCCATCTCCCTGCTGCGACAGTGGAGAAATCTCTCAGCCAGAGCAGTGCCAGCTCTGAAGCTAGTCTCAGGTGAAAAAGAGGGTAAAGCCACCTACCTTTGGCCCGATGCTGCCTATGGGCCCTCGGTCTCCTCTTTGTCCAGAGCATTTGCAGGGAATCCCACAGCAGGCTTTCTCAGCAATGTTGTCCTACCGAGACAAAAGGCAAAGTTCACCCCTCAGTAACTGCCTAGGAAAAAATCGTAAGTCTGAGGAATGTGGCATTCACAGCAAGAAATGACATCACTCCCAGTGGCATTTCCTCGAAGACTTAGCCTTCAGCATGCTATGGGATGTCACAAACAGAGTCTGAAGAGCCACCAAAGCTAATACATCCTATTCATAAAATATTCACCTAAGGCTGGGCCTTACTTCTAAAGTTTCCAGCATAGACAGTCAAGCTTCAGTTGCTAAGTATAACATAGATATTTTTAAGCTGCAAAAAGCAAAGCCTAACAAACCCTTGCAGACGTCCAGGATGGAAGAGGGTTTTAGAGCAGACCAAATGTCTTTCCCTGAGGCCTGGGCAGAGTCACAGAACAGGGTACCTGCCTTGAGAGAAGGCCTAGGAGTGGCCATGGGGTGGGGTCCCTGCCTGAGCCATGAGCACCCCAACCTCTGGTCACCAAGGCCTCCAACATCCATCAGGCACCCTGGACACGACCTCCCAGCCCAGCCCCTGGCCTCATGTGGGAAAGCGCACACCCAGGACATATTTCCACCTGCTGAACTCATGAGGGTCAATGCATTTGCTTGTAGTGAATTTCCTAGAATTTTCACGCTCTCCCAAGTCCAAAATTTGTCCACTAACCTCCTTCCACTCAAAAAAAAAAAAAAAAATCCTAACTCTGGTCCTAGGAAGAAGGCAGGAAGGAAAGAATGGGCAGAGTCACTGAATTCTGCAGTTCACTGCTGCCTCCGCCAAAGAGTCTCTGAGTTGAACACTCAGGCCCACATCCCAAAACCCCCAGGCTCACCCCTAGCCCAGGAGTTAAACCCACCAGCTGAGAGGTTGAACTCAGGGGGATTAGGAAGCCTCATGGTCTGTCCTCATTTGCAGCAAAGAAAACTAGAAGAGAAGGCGACAGAAGCCCCTTTCCACCCAGAGATGATCTCTCTTTCCTGCCTACTCTTGTCTTCCCTGTTTTTGGCTTGGAGCGGGTCGATCTCAATGTTATGTCTTCTCAGCCATCTTATAAAGGGGAAAACGCCTCGTTCACGACGTAGAGGCCACTCTGAGGCAACGCTGCC
Organism: Bos javanicus; assembly: GCF_032452875.1. Classification (NCBI taxonomy): domain Eukaryota; kingdom Metazoa; phylum Chordata; class Mammalia; order Artiodactyla; family Bovidae; genus Bos; species Bos javanicus. Next base: position 117,070,047 of record NC_083870.1, read on the forward strand.
TGGACACCCGTCTCCCAGGTGGCCGTCTTTCCAGTCCTCAGAGAGCTCCCTTCCGAGGACTCGTGTGGTGGCAACAAAGCAGGTCCCTAGTGAATCAGATGAGTTAAACTGCCCACCCAGGAGTCTCTCCTCCATTTGCCTGGTGATAACGGACTGTATTATCCTGGGATGCCCCAACCTGCGGCATCTAGACCAACATGTACACAGACACACAAAACACTCACAAGCTGCTCGGCTAGTTCGTAGTCCAGGTCCAGCAAGTTCAGCCTCAGGGGCCGGTTGTACGTGAACCCTCGCCCGAACTCCAGCTGCATGAGCTGCTCCAAGTTGGCGACGCGTTCGAGGCCCACCAAGATCAGAGCTCGGACACCTGCAGGGACAGGTCCACTTAAGACTGCTCACGTGGGCGTTCAAGAAACACAGCGCTTTCCTCCCACCTCTATTTTTCAAAGAAAACTTCAGTATAAACATTTGGCTTTGTAGTGAGGTGGATGAGCCTGGAGCCTGTTACACAGAGGGAAGTACGTCAAAAAGAGTAAAACAGATATCGTATATTAACACGCATATATGGAATCTAGAAAAATGGCCCTGATGAACCTATTTGCAGAGAAGGAATGGAGACATACAGACATAGAGAATGGACTTACAAACACAGCAAGGGAAGGAGAGGGTGTGACGAACTGAGAAAGAAGCACTGATACACACACTCTCACGTGTAAAATAGATATTAATAACTAGTGGGAAGCTGTTGTATAACACAGGGAGCCCCGCCTGGCACTCTGTGATGACCTGAAGGGGTGGATGGGAAGGGAAAGGGAGGTTCAAGAGGGAGGGAATATGTATATGACTATGACTGGTCTCGTGGTGGTGTACAGCAGAAACCTATACAACACTGTGAGACAATTATCCTCCAGTTAAAAACAATAAAACAAATAAATAAAAGTTGACCTTTAACTGACACGCATGTAATCACACTATTGGCTGTTCTGCAGAGCTGCAATACTAGAACTCTGTACTCCTCTGAGCAATTGTTCCCAAGGTGTCAAAAAGCACACTGATGGACGTGACTATAGGAAGCGACACTGTCCTTTATGACACACATAAATGCTCAAGTTCCGGTCCCACCTAACACAGATGTGCCGTGGGAAGGCTGAAATCCCACGCCTCCAAAATCAGATGACAGGAGCTTCCTCTCCATTGCTCTGGAGGAGCAAGCTAATAAGCTGAACATTCCTGAGCTAAGTCATGCTTCCATAAATTCTTCTTAAACCTCTGACGTTAGCACTTACTTTTTCGATCGTCAGTGCTATCAAATTCCAAAGCAAATGATCAAATAGTACATCTGGTAACAGGTACCACTGCAAACCAGTCACAATAAATTTGGGAAGTATGCTTTCATTATTTTATGTTAACTTTGCCTAACATTATACTATTTTTGAGCTGTGATAACTGCAAACCCAAAACACAGTAATTCCTAAGTTAAACGATACAGCCAAATGAATCAAAACTTCATGTTATTTTGCAAAAGCATCAAGCTTTCTAGATGTTGTACCACATGAATGAGCCTAGGACACCATGGGGTCTGTGTCAGGACTTTGGTCTATGTGAGGGGTACTTGCTGGTTCATCTCATGGCCTCAGGCAGGTGAAAGAGGACCAAGATGCTGGACAGAGGTGCCCGCAGGACAAGCCGCTGCCCCACAGGGTCTGTTAGCAAACTCTCCAGCCCAGCAGTGCACCTGCTTCCCATTTGTAGAAACCCCCCAGAACCCACCTTCTTGTCGGAGTTCCTCTGATGCTCTTTGTAAATCAGCCAGATCCCCATCCACTCCATCGGTAAAATGAATGACCACCTGAAGATAAAAGATGTGTGAAAACCCAGCTGAAATTTAAAAGAAACATCACAGACCCTTGCAAGGAACATTAGCCAGTTAAAATCTTTCACCTCACGGTGGAGGAAACAGGGGGCCAAGGTTGAAAACCAATTACCCCCTATTCATAGTTCCTTGATACTGTGCAATAGATGGGATATAAAATAAATGGGTATGTTTCAGGGCTTGATTTATTAAAAAGCACCAGCAACAATGGAAATAAAAATTTTATCTCATCCTCTTTATTTAGGGGACGTAGCTTCACACGTGTGTGTGGGGAAGGGGTGTGCATGTGTGTTATGGGCTGGACTGCGTCCCTCTGAAAGTCACAGTTTGAAGTCCTAACCCTCAGTGCTTCAGAGTGTGACTGTATGTGGCAACGGGGCTTTTAAAGAGGCAATGAAGTAAATGAGGTCATCAGAGTGGGCTCTCATCCAATGTGACCAGTGTCCTTCTAAGAAGAGGTGATGGGACACAGACACAGAGAGGGGAAACCACATGGAGACAGAAGAGACAACGCCGTCTCCAAGCCCAGTTGAGAGACCTCCCAAAAAACTACCCTGCCTCCCCCCGATCCCAGACCTCCAGCCTCCCAGGCTGCGAGAGAACAAATTACTGTTGTTTAAGCCACCCCGCCTGCGGAGCTCTGTTATGGCAGCCCTGGAGAACTGATGTGTGTGTGTGTGTGTGTGTGTGTGTGTGTGTGTGTGTACAAACATAGAAAGAGAGATAAAATTATATACAAATAGAGAACATAACATATTTAAAGGGCAGGGCTATGGTTAAACATGCATTAGTCACAAATTCAACTCATTCAAGCTTAATTACTGATTTTCAAGTTTTGTTTTTTTTTTAAGAGCTTTAGTAAAACAAAAATATTTCATTTCAGCTCAGTTGATGATAAAGGACTCTTATACACAGGCACCACCAACCCCACCAAACATGAAGAACATCCACAGAAGAACAGTTTGGGGACGGGGCTTTCAGGGCATCAGTAAAACTGAGAGGTGACACAGGAAGTAGAAACGCGGCGGCCGCCCTGACCTTCACGTTGTCCATCGAGGCCTGCCGGAACTTGTTCTGGTAGAGCTTCAGCGTGTCCGCAGTGAGGATGTAGGGGTGCTGGGCACGCATGTTCTGGAACTTCTCAAACAGCTCCGGCTGGTACTCAGCAAAGTCAAAGGCCTCGACGGGGCCCGAGGGCGTGAGGGCCACCACAGACACCCGCACGGTGGGCAGCTGGCTGCCGCTGCAGCTGATCTTCTGCATCTGACTGATTCTCCTCAGGATGGTGTCCACCTTGGGCTCGAGGCCCTTCTGAGCCACAAAGACATTCTGATCTCCTGAACCATCGAAGCCCAGAATCACATCCAAGTTACAGGCTATAAAGGGAGAAGCAGGCCATGAGCTCAAAGTCAAGCTGCTGAGACGCTTTCAACGTACAGGCACAGCTGGGGACACGGACCGGGAACACGCTCACTCAAGGGCAAGATGAGATCGTCTGTGTACGAACTCTGAGAAGCAACTGGATCTGCCTCTCTCACCGGGAAAATGCATACTGACTCTTAGGAACCAAAACTGTTGGCATTTTAGTATGTTGGCTTTGGGGACTTAATCAGCCCTAGCACAGAATATAGCCAGTGTCTAGATGCATCCCAAGTGTCGGCTTTAGATTAAACACACTTGAGAATTCAAACACTCTGGTCTCAAATAATCTAAGGAACCTACAAATTGAAATAGACATCAATCAGTCTGAATTATTTAGAGGATTAGACAGGACGGGTAAATCTGGTAAGAGCAAGAAAAGACAGACGTCCACTCCTATCTGGGAAACACATCCTATCTCAGAGGCAGGTGACAACCAGGACCCAACCACATGGATGTAAGTCAGTCCCAGAAGCAGCAGGTGCTGCAGGAGACCCAAGGCCAGCACTGGGCATCTGGGCAACCAGATAACGTGCCAGCATTGAAAAGACAAGATTGAATATATGCACCTAAAGGACGTTACCTTTGGAAATGTCAGTCACGCCTGGACATAAGGTCTCATGCATTGCATCGTGCAGAGTTTCCAAAACCTGCTCGCTCAGTTCCGACAGCTCCTGGACGTTCCCCACCCGGAAGGCCGTGGCGCTGTTGGACGCTATCTTCCCAACCTCCTCCGAGTCGATGTTCCTTACGCCCACTGCAAACACCTTGACGCCTCTCTGCGTGAGCGCCATGCTTGCCTCCTGAGCATCCTCCACCGACTTGCCCCCCGTGATCACAAAGGCGATCTGCGGGACCCTCTGGTCCAGGCGGCTGCCCGCCTCGGGCACGAAGTGGTTCCGCCGCAGGTGCTCCAGGCCCACCTTGGTGTTCGCGTGCCTCCCCCCTTTGTAGACCACCTTGTTTATGGCGTCGATAATCTGCTGCTTGGTGGGGAAGTCCTTCAGGAAGAACTCGTCGGTGGGGTCAGAGTTGTATTGGACCAGCCCCACCTGGATGGAGTCGCCCCCTTCATAAACCGTGTCCACAATTTCTGACACAAAACGGAGCACTTCCTGGAAACTGTCTCTCCGGAAATTGATGGAACCATCCAGCAGGAACACAATGTCGGCTTTCTTCTTCTCTAAAGTTGATGACAATGAGAAAAGGGGAAATTCAATTTCCATACCCAGAACAAAATCACCAAGCAGAAAATGATTAAAATAAGGCCTTCCTGTCATTCATTCACCGTGAACACCTTGGCTCTAGTCCATGACTCTATAGTTAGCAGATTCACAGCTCTCAAACCATCATGCCCAAAACAAGAAGATAAATGATAAATTATCTAAGTGAAAGGAAAGGAGCTGTGAGAACTCAGCAGATCCCCAGTTATCCCATGCAAAATGGGGTTATGCCACGGATTCACCAGTCCATGGCATCAAGTGTTTATGTCACTGGAGTCTTTCTCCCTGGTCAAAAGAAAGGACAGTGTCTGGCAGTAGGGGGACATGTCCTAGAGGCAAGGCGAGGGAAGGCTGGAGAAAGACTGGGAAACAGGAAGCAGACCGCATGCACCTTCGGAGGACTGCTAGACAGCATGCCAGTGCTTTGTTGGAGAGAATTTCCCAATTCTAACCAAGATTTGAGAATGGAATTGAGAGAAGGGAGATCCAGGGCAGTGTGGAATGTCCCACCAGCAGCACAGAAGGAGGATATGAAAGAGCTAAGTGGAATGTGATGCCTCATGGAAAAGCAACCCTAATCGTTTGCTCCAGATGTCTGCATGGCCATCACCTGCGGAGGGGCTGAGAAAGACATGGGTTGGTGGAGGAACCCAACTTGCTCTTGGCAGCACCCAAGGTCAGATTCAGGAGCATGAGGTCAAAGCTATAGGTGGACAGCTCTCAATTCCCCCAGGGAGGTGCACTCAGCCCAAGGAAGGAGGGTTGCCTCTGTCCCACCTAGGACAGAGGCTGCCTTTCAGTCATGTTTGGAGGGGCATGGACTGGACAACTTCAATGGTGCCACTTTATTCTGAGAGCCAATGAGTCTGTGGCTATCCCTCGATGCACTATTACAGAGCATCTCAATAGGGCTACAGCTAGTCTCATGGAAACTCATGGAAGAAGCAAGGACCTTTTGCTTTCTGAAATGGTTCCTTCTATTCCTCCTACAATTTCAACTGAGTTATTCTTCTTGTATTTAATTTCTAGGGACTTCCCAGATGGCTCAGTGATAAAGAATAAACTTGCCAATGCAGGAGACTTGGGTTCGATCCCTGAGTGGGGATCCCCAGGAGAAGAAAATGGCACCATACTCCACTATTCTTGCCTGGGAAATCCCATGGACAGAGGACCCTGGCAGGCTACAGTCCATGGTGGGGGGGGGGGGTCACAAAGACTCAGGCATGACTTAGCAACTAAAAAAACATTTAATTTCTAACAGTATCACTGCCACAAATCTGAGAGAAGAAAATCATTAAAATGAATGCTGATTGCTTTTTTTCAATTAAAAAATAGTTTGTGTTCCCTCAGAATGGCCACCATCAAAAAATCTACAAACAATAAGTGCTAGAGAAGGTGTGGAGGAAAAGGAACTCTCTTGCATGGTTGGTAGAAATGTAAATTAATGCACCCACTATGGAGAAGAGTATGGAGATTCCTTACAAAACTAGGAATAAAACTACCATACGACCCAGTAATCCCACTACTGGGCATATACCCTGAGAAAACCATAATTGAAAAGGACATATGTTACCTCAATGTTCATCACAGCACTATTTACAATAGCTAGGACATGGAAGCAACCCAGATGTTCACTGACAGATGAATGGATAAAGAAGCTGTGGTATGTATATACGATGGAATATTACGCAGCCATAAAAAGGAACACATGTGAGCCAGTTCTAATGAGATGGATGAACCTACAGCCTATTATACACAGTGAAGTAAGCCAGAAAATAAAAAAAATAAATATCATATACTAATGCATATACGTGGAATCTAGAACGATGGTGCTGATGAACCTATTTGGAGGGCAGCAATGGCGACACAGACACAGAGAACAGAGGGACACGGGGCAGAGGAGGGGAAGAAGAGGATGGGACAAATGGAGAGCAGCAAACAAATACATTACCATATACAAACTGCATAGCCAGTGGGAATTTGCTGTATGACGCAGGGAGCTCAAATCGGTGCTCTGTGACACCCCAGAAGGGTGGGACGGGGTGGGAGGTGGGAGGGAGGTTCCAGAAGGAGGGGCTGTGTGTATACCTATGGCTGATTCATGTTGATACATGGCACAAACCAACTCAATATTATAAAGCAATTACCCTTCAATTAAAACTGAATAAAAATAAAATAATAACCACTTTGTAGTCCCAGGGCCCAAGCACATACCTGGCCTTGAAGGAGAGGGTGTGTCCACTCCCGGAGGTGCAGGGGTGACCCCGGAGGACCCAAAGGAATTCACGATCCTTTCTTCTATGCTGGGGAGGTCTCTGAACTCCCGCACCGTGAAGACAAGCCTGGGATCGCTGGTGATGGTCTGCAGCTCTGTTCTGTCAATATTTCGGTCTCCAACCCCTAAGCTTGCAATTCCTGCAGATTTTATCACCTGGGAATACCTGGAAATATCATCCTGGGATTTTCCACCCAGAAATAGAACCAGGTGTTGGGGCACCCCATCTTCTATCCGGCTCCCGGCAGACTTGACAAAGTAATTCCTCGCCACGAATTCCAGAGCCTTGCCAGTGTTGAGAGGAGACCCCCCTTTGAACCTCAGGCGACGTATGGCATCCAGCACGCTGGCCTGGGATTTATAGGTCTTTAGTTGAAATTCTGGGAAGACGTCGTTGCTGAACTGCAGGACCCCAATTCTCACTTTGTTGGGACCAACGTTGAGTCTCCGCACGATCCTGATAACAAAGTCCCGGATGTGTGCGATGCCATCCGGCTTCACGCCATCAGAGCTGTCGATGAGGAAGACAATGTCCGCAGCATCGCTCTCCACAGCTGCGGGTGAGGAAAAGGAAAGCTCAGCACAGGACTGGCGCGCATCTGGTTTCATTTCTGAGCTTCGCACTCCATTACACCATCATGCTAATTAACGTGAAAACTACCAGCCAATGTGCATGTCTTTGGCTCCCAGGTTTTCTATCAATCATTACATATTGGGCCTTTTGCATCAAAACAATTTCTGCTTCTTGAAATATTGTTAGTTCTCCAAAACTTCCCCTTTCTGAGTTTAATGGTGGCTTTGCAGTCTGGGTTACAACTTCTTTCAAAATCAATAGCGCTTAGAAACAAATCCTGGGTGACCATAATCTATGAATCATGACCTGTTACTACCAGCAGAGACTGAGATCACCCAGACCAACATCTCTTATTATTATGCAAGAAAAGAGAGACAGCTGAGGACAACGGCCACCACTTAGCTAGTGACAGCCAGGAGAAACCCAACTCTCTCCCAGGGTGTTTGATTCACAGTATTTCTTTTTCCTCACATATCTCTAGCATTTATACAAAGTTTTCATTTTAGCTATTATTCCCCTGTCTTCTTTGCATGAATCAGTTTTTTCACTATACAATTAAACAAAAGTCCTAGGAAAGATAAGGAACCCTGGTGGCTCAGATAGTAAAGAAGACCCCAGGAGATCTAGGTTTGATCCCTGGGTGGGAAGAACCCCTGAAGAAGGAAATGTCAACCCACTCTAGTATTCTTGCCTGGAGAATTCCATGGACAGAGGAGTTTAGTGGGCTACAGTCCATGCGGTCACATGACTAAGCCACTAACATTTTCACTTTTCAGGAAAGATAAACCATACCTTCCTATTAATTGGATTTCTAGGTACTTCCTGGATGTCATTTATTAAATAGCTCACATCTTGCCTCTCAACAAATTCAACCTTTTGCCTCATAACACACTGGCCACTTCTAGTGGAAAAACAGCACAGCGAAAGCTGAGCAAGTCGTGGAACAGAACCATTTTTTGTTGAGAACAGAAAAGCTGCCCCAGCACACACAGCCAGGCCCTGGATTCTCCAGTGGAACACAAAAGATTTCACAGAACAACATCAGGGAAAGCCATGCTCTTTCTGTGTCTGAACACTGACAAAAAGAAGACAAAATAACCAAATACCGCCCCCCATCTTGGATCACAGGTGTGACCACTGTTTCTCTACCAATTACAACTTACGCCATGAGAGTTAGTAAGATACCCAGTCAAAGGACTACTCCCCCTTCTCAACAACATCCAGTCCAGGGCAAAGTCCCATTTGCTCAAGCCTTCCACAAAACCACCTTTGGCAAATTCAAATCCTGCCGTCAGCCTTCCTGATGCCCTTCTTCCCTGCAACAAGCCACAGTCCCAACTGGTTCCATCACAGGTGTCTGTTATCTTAGCTTTACTTGTGAGCACCATGGCCTTTGAGCCTATATATATATATATATATATATATATATATATATATATATCTCCACTCCAGCACTCTTGCCTGGAAAATCCCATGGACCGAGGACCCTGGTGGGCCGCAGTCCATGGGGTCGCTAGGAGTCGGACACGACTGAGCGACTTCACTTTCACTTTTCACTTTCATGCATTGGAGAAGGAAATGGCAACCCACTCCAGTGTTCTTGCCTGGAGAATCCCAGGGACGGGGGAGCCTGGTGGGCTGCCGTCTATGGGGTCGCACAAAGTCGGACACGACTGAAGCGACTTAGCAGCAGCACCATATGTGTGTGTGTGTATATATATATATATACACATATTTTTTTTTTTAGAAGATACAACAAAAGAGCAATAGCCAACACCCAGTCTCACCTGGAGGCGGGTAGCGCGTGCTGGCCAGGAGCTGCTGTATCTGCCCGGCAGTCAGGGTGGTGAGCGGTGTCAGCAGTTTCTGCTCCAGGCTGGGGAGCTCCCGGAAGGTGTTCACTGAGAACACGTACTCGGGGCTCAGCGAGATCTTCACCAGCTCTTCCTGGTCCACGTTCCTGGCGATCGTGAGTGGCGCCACGCCAAACTGCTTGAGCTCTATGGCCGAGTCCTCCACCTCATCATCCGACTTCCCGGAGGAAATGAGGACCAGGAACTGAGGGACACCCTCCTCAATCCGGCTCCCCAGGGGCCTCTTGAAGATGTTCCTGGCCACGTACTCCAGGGCACCCCCAACGTTGACCTGCCTCCCGCCTTTGGGCCGCAGCCGCCGCACGGCGTTCTGCACCTCGTCCTTGCTGGAGTGGACGTTCAACAGGAACTCCACCCTGGGGTCATCGCTGAACTGGATGACCGCCACCCGGGTCGTGTCGAAGCCCACATCCAGGTAGTCGACCAGCCTCTCGATGAGCGTTCGGATGTACTGGAACTCGGGGCCAGCACTCTGGGACCCATCGATGAGAAAGACCACGTCCCTCTTGCCGCTGACCACTGTGAATCAAATGTTATCGTAGGGCTTCAACTCCACTGGCACCAGAGCCTTTGTGTCGAATGAACCGCCTCCCAGTTTGTCACAGAATTGCCACCTGGCAGGCGAGGCGTCCTAATTCAGACTATTCAAGTTAAAACACCAGTCCCAGGAGAGGATCCTGGGGAATTCAGTGATGAAGAGAAGAAGAGGAAGAGAGAAGAGGAAGAACCAGCAGAGGATAAGGAAGAATGACTCTGCAGGAGGAAGAACCTAGACACACAAGAGCCGAATCTGGACCGAGGGAGCATGGCATTCTAGGAGGGAGGGGGTCACCGCTGTGACAGATGGCACTCATGGGTCAAGCGTAACAGCACCCAACACTGACCACTGGGATTTGCCAGATGGAGGGACTTTGCCCAGCACACTTTCTGTGGAGCAGAGAGAGCTAACAACAGGCTAGGGTGAGTTCAGAGAGAACTATAGGCAGTGAAGATGATGTTTATAAAGGAGACTAGGGTGGGATGATTTGAGAGAATAATACTAAAACATGTATATTACCATATGTGAACTAGATCGCCAATCCAAGTTCGATGCATGAAACAGGGCACTCAAAGCCGGTGCATGGGGACAACCCAGCGGGATGGGATGGGAGGGAGGTGGGAGGGGGGTTCAGGACGGGGAACTCATGTACACCCGTGGCTGATTCATGTCAGTGTATGGCAAAAACCACACAGTATTGTATAAATTATACAATTTAATTAAAAGAAGTAAATTAATTTTTTTAATTAAAAAACAAAAGGAGACCGGGACCCTCCTGAAGGGGAGAGCAGGGCATCCAGGGGGTTTTTACGAGAGAAGAAAAGGCACTGCATACATATCATGAAAGGATCTATGCAGTACATCGGAGAATCAATGATGCAGGAGACAGGAGAGTTGCAGGAGGCACTCTTGAATAGGGAGGAGGCAGACTGTTAGAGGAAGCAGAGATGTTCTTTGATTTTACTTATACTTTCTCAGTGAAATGGAAATCAAGATCACCAGCTCAGATTTAACTGAAGAGGGAAAGGTGTAGATGAAGCAGAATGAGGAAAAGGTAGAAAATAGTTATCCTGAAGAGGGGGAAAGCAAACGGACCAGGAGCCACACTGCTGTAGAAACGTGCTTATGTTTAAAGAAGCTGCCACACGCGATACCAGCATTTCCAAAGTGCCTTCCTGGGAGCGCCACTGCCTCAAATGCACCACAAAAAAGGTGGTGGGTGGGGTGGGGGATAAAGTCGGAGTTTGGAGTTGACATATACGCACCACTATATTTAAAAAAATAACCAACAAGAACCTACTATAGAGCACACAGAACTCTACTCAGTAGGCTGTGATAACCTAAATGGGAAAAGGATTTTAAAAAGAACAGATATATGTATATGTATGACTGAATCACTCCGCAGTACATCTGAAGCAAACACAACATTGTAAATCAATGGTATTCCAATATAAAATAAAAACTAAAAAAAGAGAGAGATTCCTGCAGCCAAACAAGTTTTGGAAAGTGCTCCCCTATTGTATGGGGGACACATAAAACACTTCAACTAGGGAACAGCCAACAAAACCCTCACTGCATTTATCCCACAGCTTCCTCCAATTTATTGGATGGTGAGCCCTGTAGAACATTCCAAGGAAGGCTCACAGGGAGTGCTGTTCTGCGTGGACACCAGCGAGGGGACGCTGCCCCCTCTCTCACCCACCCTAATGGTTTCCTGCATCTACTTTTCTCTCGATTGCTTTCACTCTTCCCTCCCCGCCTGCCGACCCCAGCCTCCCCATCCCTGGATGCAGATGCTGTTGTGAGGCATGTGAACCATGCAGGGGTGACGTTGTGTGTGCCTGTTCTCCACTGTGCCCTCCCAACCCGAGGCCCCAGGGAGAGGAGCTCCTCTGTGGGCCTTCTTGGAAGGGTGGGCCTATCTAAGCCCCCTTTCTTCTGCATCAAGCCTGGGGAAGCGGAACAGGAAGTAGAATAAGCCGAGGTCAGAAGAGCCAGGCGGCCCTCCTGCCAGTTCAGACACTCCCTTCTCTGCGCTGAGCAAATTCAAACGCCATCTTCACACTTGGGCTCTGAGAATACCAACATTTCAGAAACGGTGCCCAAGCTTGACAGAGGCAACTGGGATGAACACCTTCCCTGACCATCGGAGGCTGCCAGCTGAACCCCCAAGGGTAACGAGGACCGGGCATTGCACGGGAGTTTTATCAACTAGATGGCCCCTCTCTTCAGTTATCAGCACAGAAGCCTTCATGCAGAGTTAGGGGTCTGAACTGTAAACCAAGCCCACTTCTCTTTTGAGACTTAAATTTGGCTAAAAACACGACTCTCGGCCTCTCCCCAAGTCGTTTCTGGCCACCAAGGCCAAGCGGCTCCTAATTCTTCATGTAAGCCTAGTTTCCACACCCCATGGAGGAGGAAACAAAACTGAGAGGCCTTTGTAACCCGCAGTCCCAATAGCCCCAGATATTTTAAGGAAGGAAGTGCCAGAGAATTGGCTCCTTACCCGGAGTCGTCAAGGGGGTGACAGACGCCTGCAGCCTGCTCAGTTCCTCGCGGCTGAGCTGGGTCACTCTCTCCGAGATGACCTGTTGGATGGTCCCCAGCTGCCGGAAGGTGGGGATGACCACGGCGAAGTCCGGGATGAAGGAGAGGGTCTGCATCTCCGTGATGTCAGCGTTCCCAATGCCGATGCCGATGGGCACGGCCCCTCCCCTCCTCAGGACCACAGAGGGGCCCCTCACGTCATCCCCAGACCTATCGGCCGTGAGGACAATCAGGAGCTGAGGGACACCTTCTGCTATGCGGCTCCCAGCGGAGCCCACCAGGATGTTCCTCAGGACGAACTCCAGGGCAGCCCCTGTGTTGGGGGCTGGCCCGCCCAGCAGGGTCAGCCCACGGATGGCTCCGACCACACTCTGCTGGTCCATGTAGGAATTCAGGTAGAACTCGGGTCTGGTCCGGTCGCTGTACTGCACCACGGCCACGCGCACCCGGTCTGGTCCCACGTCCAGGCTCTCCACCACTCTCTGGACGAACTCCTTCAGCAGTGGGAAGCCGCTCCTGACACCCTCGGAGCCATCAATCAGGAACACCACATCCTTTTCAACTGAAACTACAAGGAAGACCGCCTCTGTGACTCAAGGCAGAAAAGGGACAATTTCATACCAACCGTGGTACGCTGAGTAACAGCCCCCAAAGATATCCAACTCTGAATCCCTGGCATTTGTACAGAAGAAAATGTTCAGGGGTGGTTAAATTAAGGATCAGGGGCATGGGGATATGTACTGGATTATACAGGTGGATCCACTGTAATCAACCGCATGTCCTCTAAAAGGCAGAGAAGAGGATTAGAGTCAGAGAGAGAAGATGTAAGGAAGGAAGCAGAGGTCAGAGACAAAACAGGATGCTACCCTGCTGGCTCTGCAGATGGAGGGGAAGAGGCTGTGGGTCACAGAATGCAGGTGGCCTCTAGACCCCAGAAAAAGGGTTATCAGCCAGGACCTCCAAAAGGAAGGTTGACATCTTGATTTTAGCCCAATAAAATGGGCTTTGGATTTCTGACCTCTAAAACTTAAGATAGTAAAATCATTCTGTTTCAAGCCATTGAATTTGTCATTTAAGTCAAATTTGGTGGCTTTAAATTCTAAAGGAAATCAACTCAATAAACATTGAAAGGACTGATGATGAAGCTGAAGCTTCAATACTTTGGCCACCTGATGCAAAGAGCCAACTCATTAGAAAAGACCCTGATGCTGGGAAAGATTGAGGGCAGGAGGAGAAGGGGACGACAGAGGATGAGATGGTTGGATGGCATCACCGATTCAATGAACATGAGTTTGAGTAAGCTCCAGAAGATGGTGAAGGACAGGGGAGCCTGGCCTGCTGCAGTTCATGGAGTGACAAAGAGTCAGACATGACTGAGCAACTTAACAACAACAACAAAAATCACAATAATTTTTTAAAGCAGCATAGGAAATTATTAATAATAAAAATATCAAAACTTATTTTAGAATTTTTGTATGTTTGAACAGTATCGTTAACATTCAAAGCTGTACTCAAGAAGAAATGTTGAGGGGCGGGGAGAGACATGGGTTGGCAGAGTCTGCATAACCATCACACCTTATAGATGAGAGATTTCAAATGATTTGCTGCAAGTCACAGCAGGTCAAGGGAGGGAAATGTAACCCAGATGTCCAGTTAACAACCCAAAACCAACAGAAATGTGCCCAATCATCATTGAAGAGAGGCTCTAGGTTCTGCATTTTCAAATCAAAGGGATTATATGTGAAATTAATTACGCTTGTTACTACGTTTTTATCACCCAGTGGAAAGTGGTTAAACATGAAGTCATGGTAACGAAGATTAGTACTCAGAAACTTTAATATAGCATTTATAATGGGAATGCGCCTGCCTCAATTCATGCTTTCTATTTCTAATGAAACTAGAGAATGAATTATAACAGTGATCTCCACTTAAAATAAGATATTTGGGAAATATGTGAAGAAGAAGACTCTTAGTTCTAATGGAACCATGTTACATGCCTTTTATTATGCATATAATAAAAGTATTGGTTTTGGGAAAATAAATATTTTTCATCATTGATATGTCTAAATCTTTATAATGCATATTAGGATGAAACAGTCTAACGTCCTTAAAAGTGATCACCCTGATTCTTCTGTTTTTCCCTAGAGAGAAGTTAGAGAGCCAACTTGGGAACAAAAAGTCATATTTCATTGCAAGGAAATCAAACAAGTCAATGCTAAAGGAAATCAACCCTGAATATCCATTGGAAGGACTGATGCTGAAACTCCAATACTTTGGCCACCTGATGTGAAAAGATGACTCATTGGTAAGGACCCTGGTTCTGGGAAAGATTGAAGGCAGAAGGAGAAGGGGGTGAAAGAGGATGAGATGGTTGGATGGCTTCACTGACCCAATAGACATGAATCTGAGCAAATACCAGGATAGTGAAGGACAGAGAAGCCTGGCGTGCTGCAGTCCCATGGGGTCACAAACAGTTGGACATGACTTAGGGACTGAACAAAGAACAACTGCAAAAGTTATCGACCTTTCTTGGAAACCAAGGAGGGCTTCTACCTGCAGACCTGGAGCCAGCAGCCTAGAGTCAGCTCATGCTGGGGAGAGCTGGACTGCAGAAGCAACCAGATGTCTTGTGCCTTACCTGGTGCCGGTGCCCCATTTTGCACTGATTTTAAGAGGTTCACAATCTGTGGTTGCAGGTCTCCAATCTTAGGAAGGGACTCCGCAACCAAAATAAAGGCTGGGGATGGTACGATCAGCTCCAACTCAGCAGGGTCCGCGTTTTTCGCCTGGAGGATGAAGGGCACCACCCCGCTCTGCTTCAGGTTGAGTGCGGGTGTATCCACCCGGTCCGATGACTTTCCCGCCACCAGCAGCACCAGGAACTGAAGCACTCCATCCTCAATCCGGCTTCCAGCGGACTTCACAAAGATGTACCTCTGTGCGTAATCCAAGGCGTAGCCCAGGTTGAGGGCTTTGCCCGTCTTGAGCTTCATCCTCTTCACGAGATTCAGGATCTCAGGCTTATTCTGGTGCTGGTCAAAACGGGACTCCACCTTGACGTCATCACTGTACTGAGCCACTGCAACCCGGGTCCCCTCAGGTTTCACATCCAGCTCGTCGATGACCTTGTAGAGAAAGTCACGGGCGGCAGTGAACTGGCCCATGAGGTTGGCTGAGCCGTCGAAAAGGAACAGGATGTCTCGCTTGCTCTCTGCAACAAAAGTGGGTCGTGGGGCACAGTGAGGGACAAAAACACAATAGGCTCCAAACCGACCTCAGCCCAGCACTGCCAGCTTTCAGTCATGGGAATTCAGGCAATTCACCTGATGATCACTGTACCAGCAAGGGAAGAGAAAACCCACACCAGCTGTCATTCAAATGCCCCCTCTCAAAGCAGTGCATCTGTGCACAGGGCTGGGACCACTGGACCGTTTGCCCAATCTAGTGCCCTGCTTCCTCAACGCTGCAAGCCAGAGAAAGGCCTCGGGGGTCTGTTCTAGCATCAGTGCCAATCATTCTGGGAGAACAGATGGTGTTTTCAAATTGTTACCAACTTCTGAAAACATGGTACTTATCATCCTTGTGCTTAAAAATCAATTCTGTCTCTAGTGACAAAGGCTGCTATGGGTTATCCACCCAAGTGTAACTGACACATAATCAGGTGTCATCAATGCTCTATTTGGATTCTCTTTCCATTAAATTTGAGGTTATGGGTTAGAACCCAAGATAGTGTCTATCACGACTCTGTGGGTAAGGATCTCTGTCAGTGACTTCCAGTCTGCTGTGGTCAGACTACAGAAAACCCAGCAGCAGCCAGTCAGGGGCTACAATGTGTCACATGAATATTATTTTCTGTTCAAACCACTCTTAGAACTATTTTGATTAGGCTTCAATGGGCTCCATCTAGCTACCCATCTGCGTGATGTCAGCAACTGGTGTAAGTAAGGGTCCATAACTCATCATCTTACTAATTTGCCACCATAATCATCATCACCTAGGCTGCCTTGGAAACCACTTTACCATCACAAAAAGACACAGCCTTTGTTGGGTTTATGACAAAAATTTTTCTAGATACAGCAGATTTGGAATATAAAAACATCCTATCAAGAAAATCAATTCCACTTTTAAATGTTCCCAATGTATACTCATGTATAAAAGGGGATCCAGCTTTCTCTCTGTTTTTCTCCCATTTCCATCCGGATTTGCACGCCAGTATCTTCAGAGACATTGGGGCAAAAAAAATAAATAAGTAAGTAAAAGCTTCTGAATCCAGGGTGGGATAACCTGGGTAGAACATAAACTGGATTTTCTAGACGTTCAAGGACAAACACCCTTTAGACAGAGGACCTAAGCTTGCTGGTACAGTGTCTTGAGCCTCCCTTCAAAAATCCATGAACCAAAGGGACCCCATCATCTCTGCACAGCTTGTCGCCAGCCTCTGGAGTTCAGCCCGGGCCACCTGCCCACCAAAGAGGTGTCTGGGGGTAGGGGAGAGGGAGCCCCGAGCAATCGCAGAGCTTTACCTGGCTGGGCAAGAGGCACCTCCTCCACACCTCCGCTAACATAAGTGGTTAGGGGCTGAATCAGCTGTTGAGGCAAAGCTGGCAAGGAGCTGAAATCATCCATGAGATACACCAGGCCCGGGTTAAAAGCAATCTCCTCAAGCTCCGCCCTATTGGCCTGGCTAGTGCCCACACAAAAGGTCAGGATGCCCTCGCGCGCCAGGGCGTTGGCGGCTTGCAAATAGGAGTCCTCAGACTGCCCGGCCGTGAGCAGGAGTAGCAGCTGCGGCACGTGGTCCTGGATCCTGCTGCCGCCAGCTTCGGTGAAGTGGTTGGCATGCACATAGCTCAGGGCCGCGCCTGTGTTCAGGACCGACCCCCCCTGGAGCTGCATCTGCCTCAGGTGAGCTAGCAACTCTGACTTGGTCGGGTAGGTGTTTAGGGAGAACTCCGTCACCGGAGTGTCACTAAATTGCACTAGACCGACCCGAATGTGGTCACTTCCAACATCAAGGCTGTTAACTAGGTTCATGACAAAGTCCCGCACATAAGGGAAATTGGTCTCTCCGACGTTGGACGATCCATCCAAAAGAAAGATGATATCCCTTTTGTTTACGCGAACTGCAGTGGAGCACAGAAAACACAGTGAGACACACACAACTGCAGAGGGCTTCCTCATGTGTGCCCACATGGGCACACATGCCAACACGTAGAATACAGAGAACACCAGTGAGGCCAAGCACGTCCATCTCATAAAATATGGCAGAAGGCTGCATATTTTCCTCCAGTGGGGGCTGGTGATCGTGAGGGGTACTGATAGCCGAGGTTACGAAACCCAAGTGGGTCACAGAGTGACACGGTGCCAAAGCTAGAACGTTTGCAACCAACCGCAGTGATCAGCGTCCTTGACACGGAGCGTTCCTTCTGCGGAAATGAAAGCTACAAGGGCGCTGTGTCTTTCAGCATCGGTCAGTTTACAGCCACACACAGAGACAGGTTTACCTGGGCGAGACTGGGTCCCCCAGGGATTCCCCCTACACATCTACACAGAGATTTTCACTTACAGACAGATTAGAAGTGTTAGCCCACGTTAACCTGAGAACACGAGTTCCCTAAGGCTAAAAAAAAAAAAAAAAGGCAATAAAATTAGGTTGCTCTCATCTTGAAACATTTCTAGGAAGGTACATTTTTCATTCTCTACTGAGACTCCTCTACGGGGAGTCGTGGCCTTGCCAGGCAATAATCCAGCAAGTGCCCATGAAGATTCCTCCTGAGTGAGATCACAGGATGACTGAAACACATTAAAATGCAAAGAAACTCTTTGCTATGCTTGGCCGAGGCGGCCTTCATGAAGAATAAAAGTGAAAGTCGCTCAGTCATGTCCGACTCTTTGCGACCCCATGGATTATACAGTCCAGGGAATTCTCCTGACACTGGAGTGGGTAGCCTTTCCCTTCTCTGGGGGATCTTCCCAACCCAGGGATGAAACCTAGGTCTTCCACATTGCAGGCGGACTCTTCACCAACTGAGCTATCAGGGAAGCCTGAAGAATCAAAAGTATTTCTCAAATCAGAGTGTTTTCCCCAACACAAGCCACTGGAAAAAAAAAATTATTTCCCATCTCTTCCCTGATGTTTCACTAAAATTGGAACCTAACAACTACTTTTAGCCTATTTGTTGCATCAAATTGAACTTCAGCTATGAAAGTGTAGATTAGAAGTTTTAAGGAAATGAGAGAGAGAGAGAGAGGGAGGCAGGCTTTTGGAAGACCAGAGTGCTTGATGAGTGAGCATGCGTTCATGCACCGTGGGTCATGCATCGAACATTCTTCCAGTGGTAAAGGTTGTGAGCCGGGGAAGCTTGTTTCCGTGATATCCATCTTCATTAAGGACGGTGAATTGCACTCATTCAATTTGTAAGCTCATAGATCACTATTGTGTCTTTAAAAATAACTGTTCACTGATAACCATAATAAAGGAGGGGTTTGGAGAACCACTTGCTTTTTATCTGCATACTCATCCCCTTACTGTGTTCCCCATTGAAGGAATTCCTTCAAGAGAGGAAAGGGTGAATGCTCTACAACTGGTCAGCTTCAGACCATTTACAAGTGGACCATCTGCTTGGGAAGGGAGGAGCCAGGCTATAGCTTGGTGGTTGGGAGACGGGGGGCTGGACCAGAGTCACCAGTGCAGACAGAACACTGGGACCTCATGAGGGGTCAGGACTGAGAAGTGAGCGCCTCGGCCAAAAGCTTTGGCCAAAGACAGATGGCCCCTGGTCCTACAGTTTAAGTGACACGTTCTTACTTTATGACAGTTTATGACACACAGTTGTAGCACAGGGCATTTTAAGTCCTGTCTTTGTCAAGTCAGGGTATGATGAAACTCAAAGTAGATCTAGTTGGTGACTTCAGTTTCCATCATTTAAGAGTCTGATCTTAGTCTAACACAAAATAAATTTGCTTATTCCCCAAAGGCTCTGCCTGGAGACAACCCGATCACGTGCCTGACTCCCCACCCCCACCCCTTGCAGACCACCCTATCACATGTGTATCTCCGCCCTATCACGTGCCTGTCTCCACCCTATCACGTGTCTGACTCCCCACCCCCACCCTGCAGACCGCCCTATCACGTGTGTGTCTCCCCGGATCGCGTGTCTGGTTCCCCAGCCTCGTACCTTCAGTGGTTCCAGTGAGGGTCCTGAGAGGCCCGAGCAAGCCGGGCAGCACGCCCTGCAAAGGGGCGGGTCGGAACTCGGTGGCAGTGAACACCAGGGAGGAATCGAAAGCGATCTCTTCCAGTTCAGCCTGGTCAGCCACCTTGTTCCCGACGGCGAAGGCCAGGATGCCGCTCCTCTTCAGCTCCTGGGCGGGCTGGCTGACCGCATCTAGGGACTTACCGCCTGTAACCAGCACCAGAAGCTTAGGGACCCCCTCGGCAGCCCGGTAGCCGGCCGCCTCCGTGAACAGGTTGTTCCGAACAAAATCCAGAGCGGAGCCCGTGTACAAGGCTGAGCCATCCAAGGCCTTCATTTTCCGCACGGCGTTTATGACCTCCCTCTTGCTGGGGTAGGTATTGAAATAAAACTCTGGCCTCACTGTGTCTGCATACTGAGCCACTGCCACCTGGATAAGATCCTGTCTGATCTCCAGCCTCTGGATGACCTTGGCAATGAAGTCGCGGATTGCATTGAAGTTGGTCAGTCCCAGTTTGGAAGAGCCATCCACCAGGAAAACTATGTCCCTCTTGTTGACTTCAATGACTGTAGGTAGCAACGTGACAAGGTAAGTGGAATGGCCTGGCCCATCACGTTCAATATGACCCTCTACATAGCTAATTCCACCCAAGGGGAGCTCCAGTTGTTCTTGCCAATGTCAAGTCCATGGGAGCCCCTGAGGGATTTATCCTAACTCACACATGAGTAACAGCCGTGTCCTTCCCAACTGCTGGCAGGTGGGGCTCCCCAACCCCCCTACCTTCTCTTAGTATGCTTTACAAAACAATCATTCAAAAATCAGTGTAGTTTTATTCACCATGTATTTAGTATGTTGTCACTAAAAAAGGCAGAAAGCTCTTTTCTGCCAGAAATCCATTGCTGGGGCTTTAGAGGCGAGGATGAAGCCATGGCTCAAATAATTAAAGAAGTGATCCTTTTCTGCTCAGAGGGCCTTGTGTTTCACAACCTTGACTTCATAAACACCTATCATCAAGTACAAAACTCGAAGAGCACCAACACCCTAGTCCCTTCTTTTCTCTGGTCTGTGCCTTGATGTTTGCAGTCAAGGAGAAAAACACTAATTATTCAGCATCATAATCAATGTCAAAAGGAAATAAGTGTCAAAACTAGCAAGTGGCCCAGAAGTATTTTTATTTAAGAGACCTGTGTTGTGAAGTTCCCACATTACGTGTTAAGGTTAGGATAACTCAAAGACAAATCACAAAGCAAAAATGCTTCAACAAGATCACTGCCTCAAAGTGACTATGAACTTGTGTCCACCTGTTGTATCAGCTCTCAGGCAACTTGCCTGAATCTCAGGAACCAAGGCTCGTATCAGACCTCAGCACCTGATCCAGAAACCGGAGCAGGCTTCTGAGACTTGTAAGATGGTAAACGGTGCCCGCAGAGGCAGGTGTGTCTGCAGCTTCCTGGATGATTATCTGAACGTGAGGAGGCCTCCTTGCTCCATGCAGTCAGGTGGATGGTGTGTAACATCCTAGTTTACTTAACGTTTGACTGCATTGCCATTATTAGTCTAGAGTCTCTTCTTTAAAAGAAACATGTAAAGTACCATATACACAAAGCACCCAGGGATAGGCACGTGAGGACCACCGCTTTGGCATTAAGTTGTGGTGTCAGCAGTGTATCCCGAGTCCTCCAACTCTCCGTGGAGGCTGCAGACACGTGAAGCCACATCCCCTGCCTCCTTCCTCTCCCTCTCTCCACAGGTACATAAAAGCCACATTTCAGCTGTGCAGGTAATCACGTGTGTGCCTCTAGACACATGCAGACATTAAGCACACCTGAACACATGCACTGTCACACACGCCCCGTCTATACTGTAGGTGCAGGTGCTGAAACCATAAATGCAGAGCTTCCTGTCCTCACTGAGATGTATGAACATGTGAACAGATGCAGAGAAAGGCAGATGCCTTCATCTGCCAGTCACCGGGCTGACTATATCCCATCTCCTCCCCTCCCCCCTGCTCCAGGAAGGGACTTCCTCTTTCTGCTGTGAGAGTCAGGGCCCCAGCAGCTCTGTCTCCCCTCTTTCACAAGGTTCTGCTGGGGCTTGTGCACAACCCCCTTGTCGAGGTGACCCTGAAGGTCCTGTAGCCAGTCGGCTGTAGCCCTCGGCTCCCTGTTGACTGACATCCAGCAGGACGTCGAGTCCCCTTCTGCCCTCACAAGCCAGGACTGGAAGTGGTCATCTCTCTCTTGCTCCTAAGCAACGTCGCCTCAAATGTCCAGTCCCTGCAGCCCTTCCTTGCTGCTGTCTTCCTCTGCAACCACCTAGGGTGACTCAAGTCTACTCTTGGGCAACTCTTTTCAGTGACTCAGGGACCCCAACCTCCAATAAAGCAGATGCTCCTGTACCCTGAGCTTCACTGAGAAAACAGAAGCCCCTGGAAGACTCAGCCAAGCTGGTGATGCTCACCCCCTAAACCAAAGGTTTCTCTAGGCGCCCAGGCATCAGGGAACTCCAGCCCACCTCCTCTCCACAGTTCTGGGTGGGGCCAGGCTCCCTCTCGCTGCAGGACCGACCACCTCCCCTAGCACCTTATTCCCTCTGCTTCTTTTCTGCTCTGTCCTGCAGTTTCTCTGATCAGTCTTCCCTGGGCACTCTCCTACAGCTCTCTCCCTCCTTCTTTCCAAGACAGCCCCCTTTAATGTCCTCCTCTGGCATACTCTGGGAGTAGTTTTTTCATCTTTTGTGATCTGTCTCCCCATTTCACTGTAATGAACCAGCGGCCACATCAGTCTGGTCCACCAGCACTGGGGTCTCCAACGCTTGGCACGGTGTCTGGCACATACCTGATCGCCAAGAATATTTGTAGAATGTTTACAAATGAATTGCAGAGACTAAAGATGTTTTTGTAAGTGTGGAGTGAGAGTTAGCTAAGGAAAGCTGAGATGAGGGCCTGGATTGCCATGGATAAGAACGAACCTGAAACTTCTTCTGGAAGTGGTCATCTCTCTCTTGCTCCTAAGCAAAGTCACCTTGAATGTCCAGTCCCCGCAGCCCTTTCTTGCTGCTGTCTTCCTCTGCAACCATCTAGGGTGACTCAAGGCTACTCTTGGGCAACTTTGGGCAAACTTTCATCCTTTGTCATCAGTTCAAAAAACTGGAACCCAGAGAGGCTGTGTGGCCTGCCCAGGATCACGCAGCTGGGTAACGTAAGACCCAGTACCAAAGGTCCAGTCTGCTGCAGTGGCACTTCCTGAGCATTTACAAAACCTATGGAAGTTGTTCATTTGTTTCCAAAAGCATGCCAGCTGAGGGAAAACCCTTAACATACTGTATTTCAGTCAGACAGGTGTCTGGAAATATCAAGAGAATTTTCAGGATGTAATTTTGCACCAAATCTTAATTTACCCCACCCAACAATATGCCTAATACCACTGGCAATACAGTCTCTGAGACAGGTGAGGTTACCAGTGGAGGGAGCTGGTGCACCTGAGTCCGTCAGACTTTTACCTGCCACTGCATCAAGAGCCACTGGGTTCTTACTTAAATTTTGAAATATACCTCCCCCCTCCCACATTTGTGAAATGTATTTTGTTATATGACTCCAATCGGACATTTTTGCCAAAGGCCCACCATCTCAGTGTAGAATCTCTCCATCAACAGAATTCCTCTTCAGTTCAACAAGAGGAGGGGAAAAAAAGTTCCATAAAGACCCCCAAGTGAGAGCTTTGTTATTTCTTACTTCCAGAAGTGCCACTGCTGCTACCCGTCACTAAAGTGACTCTGGGGAGACAGTTCTCAGAAGCCAGCACAGTCTAACAGTCTGACTTTCAGCGCTCAACCCTGTTATCCTGCAGTAACTTTCTCATAATCGCAATGATCCACTGAGATCCATTTTTCAGACGAGTGCAATAGAGTAGATCACTCCTGCGTGTGTGTGCTCAGTCGCGCAGTCGTATTTGACACTTTGCAACCTCATGAACTGTAGCCCGCCAGGCTCCTCTTTGCATGGAATTCTCCATGGAATTCTTGTTTCATTTAAATAAACAAGACTACTGGAGAGGGTTGTCATTTCCTCCTCCCAGGGATCTTTCCCACCCAGGGATTGAACCTGTCTTTCCCCTGTCTCCTGCACTGGACAGATGGATTCTTTACCACTGAGCCACCTGGGAAGCTCTTGATAAGTAGATGGTATAACGATGTCGCCACGGGGTCGCAAAGAGTTGGACACAACTGAGCGACTGAAATGAATGAATGAATGAATGATGGTGTTGAATAACCTCAAAGTAACAGGTTTGTTGAATTAGCCATGAAAGCACACTTTCTTGACAACTTGTGTTCCACCAAGAGCTTTCCATGCACTCACAGATCTTTGGGGGTTTTCTGGAACACGACAACCATCCCAGACACCACATCCAAGAGCTAGCTCATCTAGGAAGGACTGGACCATAGGTACTTACAGGTTCTCCTGAGGCGAATCATTCAGCAAGGCACCAGCCTGACTCCTACAGAACCACACACAGAACACCCACTACCACACAGATGGTGAGAAAAGCATACGTACCTTGGGTGACAATGGTTGGCGGTTGCAAGACAATGTGCCTTTGGGCCACGCCAACAATGTACGGCAGTAATTGTTCCTGGACGTCCCCAAGGCTACGGAATTCCGGGACAGTAAACACCAGGTTGTCATTGGTAGCTATGTGCTGAAGCTCTGCCTTGGAGGCGGCCTGGGCTCCGAGGCCAAACGAGAAAACGCTAGCCTGCTTCAGTGCTACGACCCCGTCTCGGATCTCATCACTAGAAGGCCCAGCACTTATGAGGACCAGCACCTGGGGAACCCCTTCCTCTGCTCGGCTGCCCCCCGCCCGGGTGAAGTGATTCTCCACCACAAAATCCAGGGCAAGGCCAACATTGGCCAGCTCTCCACCAATGAACCCCAGGGCCTTCACTGCATCCAGAACCTGAGCCTTGGTGGAGTAGCTGTTCAAGGAGAACATGGTTCTGGGCTCATCGCTATACTGCACCACCCCCACTCGGATCTGCTGAGTTCCAATTGACAGTCTCTCAAGGAGATTTACAAGGAAGTCGAGAATGACTGCGAAATTGACACTTCCGGTGTTGTTTGATCCATCAATAAGGAAAATAATGTCAGCAGAGTCTTGTGCTTTAAAAGAGAGAAATGCAAAAAATGTGAAAGCATTAGAACAAGTGATCACATGCATCGTTCGGTGTTCTGACATGTTTCTTGAGAAACCAATAAGAAACACGAAATATGGACAAACAAACACATGTTGATTAAGGAACGTGAAATTCTCTTTTAGTTCTGCATTCTGAATGGATAAGAGGCAGCTTCTTAACAGAAATGATGGTGTTCAGTAGGGGCATTTATTTAATAGCAAAGTTTCCTCTGCACCATCTTTGTAGTTAAATTTCAAAAGATCATGTTTACTTTTCTGGGAGAAGTCTTGGGTATATTCTGAAATTTTCTACTGAATTTGGAGGGAACCATAGATGCACAGAACTGTGTCTTACCTGACCTACAGGAGAAAATAAAGGACTACAGTAACAAAGGTCGAAAGATGATTTTGAATTTCAGGACATTTCTGTTATAATCCTCAAATGATCACAAGAATTTTCTTTGTCCAAATAAATCCACAGCACAAAACAGAATCCCAGATTTAGGCTTCGGTGACTCATTGTCCCAGTATGTTAAATACTTGATTCCTCGAGCAACCATTGTTTATGCTTTGCTTTTCTTTAGAAACCAAAATGGCTATGGACCTTCCACTTTGGAAATATGAAAAGAACTACATCCCCAGTTTTTATTCAAAAATATTCGATACGTTTGGGTTAATTTTTTTCTCAAATAATGTTTTCATTGTGTAAAACTCAAATGCAGACCTGGGGTTGGGATGAATGTTTTCTTCATTGATTTTTGCCTTTGCCTCTATATTCAATCACAAAATGCAGAACAATGTTAAGCAGAGTGATATGAAACCAGTCATGACATAATTATCCAACCTTATTTTTATGACACCCTAGACCTAGCATAGACCAAGTGCCTGACAGGACCATGGGGATCTGGGCAACCCAGAGTTAGAATCAGCTCTGGGCTTGGACAAATGGACATAAAAAGGCTGACCGAGACCTCTTTTCTCCTCACGATGGCAAACATGAAACGTCCATTCTGTGACTGAGAATGGGGGTTTCACAGAAGCACTGAGCAAGGAATTGCAATCAATAAACTACCAACCTGGGTGGAATATTTCAAAGCCTCAGCTGGAACGTTTAAATCAGCCTGATTTAAACCATAGGAAAAGCAAAATTATTGTAGCAAGTGTTTTTTTAATAACTTAAGTGTGTGTTAGGAATAGGCAGAGATTTTATGTAAGCATAGACAGTATTTATAGTTTGGATTTTAAGAAGCTATATTTGGAGTATAATTGTATTATATGTAAACTCATTCATTCTGATATTTGTAATGACAGTGAACATTTTATATGTAAAATTAATTCTTCCTGGTACTAACAAAATTCCTTTTATTTCCAAATGGAAACAAAATGCAACTCTTGTCTCATGAGATGTTCTTGTCCAGGCTTTCTGCTTGGGTAAACTGAACCAGGAATGGCTGGAATTAGGATTACTGGAATGAGAACTGGTCTTTTTCTCTGCTTACAGGCATAAAACCCCTAACAACAATTTTGCAGAGGAATTCCTTGCATAGGGAAAGATACTAGTGTGGAAATATCTTGTAAGATCGTATAAGATACTAACTTAGCCTTTGCTAAGAATTCCAGAGCATTTTACTTTTTGGTGGAACCACAAGGTTCCCGAGGGACCTTTGGGAGGATGTGGCTCCAGCAGTGTGAATTACACTGCAGACTATAGTGATGGCTCACTTTGTCCCAGGAGTTCCAGCCTCCACAAACCATACCACAAAATTCCTCAACACTGCCCGGACCTAAGCCAATAACCCTGAGGGACAAAGGAAGATTTACCCCTTAATTACCAAAGCAAGACCTTTTCAGGAAGGACTAACTCTGAGCCTAAGATCAATAGAAGAAAAATGACCCCTAAATTGCAAGATGACTCATTCCTTATTAATACTTCCTTTTTGATTGCAGTTCACAGTAGAATAAATAAGATAAACAAACACTGAGGGAAAACCCTTGAGCGTTGTCTTCTAAAAAGCTGAACAGCAGCAGGTCATAGAAAAATGTTGGATAATTTGTCATCACTGAAAAAACAACGTTGTTCTCTTACGCACGTGATGGGACACACACAGGGCATGCTGTTATCCAGGAGAGCCGAAGCCTCAGACAGACACACGTTCACGGGTTCTTGTGTACAGCAGGGCACACCAGGGACCAATATTAACTCTAAGAGGAGTCAGATCTCTCTAACACTTAACATATGAAACTGTCTGGTTTTCTGCTTTTAAGGCTCATGTATTAGTATCACACCCTCAGTGGCATTTTCTATGGAAAAGTTTCGAAACATCCATGGAAAAATTGAAGGTGCTTTCAACATTGTTGGAAACACTTTTCTTGAGCACACGGGTGTGGACACAATGCCTTCTTTAGCTAGTGGGATGCTCCTTTTTTCAAGAAAAAATATAAAAGATCATATTTGTATTTCCTATGCAAACACAAAATCGCAGATAGGTTTTGCTAGTTTTCTAAATCTTTGTTTTGTAAAGAAAAGAAAATTCGTCCTCACTGAATGTAGGTCACCTTTTTAGCTTTTGTTATAGTATAAGCTTTTATATCTTTGTCCATTTATAAAAGAGATTTTTAAAAGCACAACTTTCAGGGCTTGCTTGAGTAGAGTTCATTAAGAACAGTGATGATCATATGTATGTTGGTGGGGGAAAGTTACCTAGTGAATAGAAAATGGAAAAGAATGGCCCTAACTTATTAGCTATCTCCATAATGGCTTCCTGACTACCTTTTCCAAAAACTCTAAGAAAGGAATTTTTTTTTCTGCTGTGGAACACGCAGTGGAACATGATACAAGAGAAATTGCAGAGTGAAGTTAATTAGAAAGACAATATAAATGGATTAATATTCCACCCTGGAGCTGCTAGTGGCTTGGGCACTAGAAGACAGAGATGCTTTCTTGGCATAAAAACAAAGGTTTTGTCATCTGTGTGGAAAGAGACTATATTGATATCAAGGCTTATTTTGCATTAATGTGGTAATCTAATTGTTTATCCATTTATATAATGGTTAAACATAAAGGCAAACTCATCCATCCATTATCCTGAATTGGCCAAAACATCAATAAAGAGAAGATGTTCCATTTCGCTCCTAATCCTCTTCATTGATTTTGACATGGATGAGTTGAATTCAGAAATGCAATGATTAGTGAATTACTGATGCTGAGGACATTGTAGCGAATGCAGAAGGTCATTAGACTTGCCATCTTGTAATCTCCTTGTAACCTGCAGTGTTTGGTTTGGGGTGCTCGCGGAGTCCCACCTCCTTTCCCTATAATCTGGCAGAATTGACACGAGTGTCACGATGCAGAGGTGAGACACATCATTTGAAGTAGGGAATGATCTTCAGGTTTAATGCAAATTATCCAGACTGTCCCTCACTCCTCTCTTAGAAGTAGACCCACTGGTAGCGCCATGAGTCCTTCCACCCCTGTCAAAGCTGACATCACAGGTAACCCCTGGGGAAACCATCTTATGCACAACTTCTGGGACAAAATTAGCTCAGCTTACTCCACACTCCCAAACACCACTGTGTCTCCCGCTTTGTCATCTCTTATTGAAATGACTGATGCCAGCTCAAGCTGAGCTCTCCCAGCTTCTTCCCTTTCCACTTCAATATCTTAGCTACACAACCCCTTTCTTCTCCTTTCCCTTCATCCTGGGGGATGCACATCTCTCCTTCTGGAGCTCATCTCAGTTAAGGGGCCCTTGGTTGCAGCCTAACTTTCTGCCCATTCTCCTAGAATTCCCTCCACCCTGCCTGTTGCTGATGAGGAAACCTAGCCCTGGGTATTGGTCAAAATCGCAGTGTTGCAACACGTGTGAAATTTACGTGGAATTCCTTCCCTATGAGTCACTGGCAAGAAAGCTAATGCAGGTGACTGGTTAAGTAACTTGCCAGACAGTTAGTTCTCTGCATGTCACTGGACATGAACACACATCCAAAGTCCTTGCATCATCAGGACACTGACAAGAACCACTGGAATCAGAAGCATCTCTGTGGGTACAACGATGGTGTCAGTGAGGAGGAGAAGTGAGAAAACCCCATCCAGAGCCAACACATAAGTGACTTCAGCTCCTGGACTCAATTCCTTCAAAATAGATTGGGACTGGATCATCTCTAAGGCTTCCAAGAGCCGACTCACTGGAAAAGACCCTGATGCTGGGAAAGATTGAGGGCAGGAGGCTAAGGGGACAACAGAGGGTGAGATGGTTGGGTGGCATCACCGACTCAATGGACATGAGTTTGAGCAAACACCAGGAGATAATGAAGGACAGGAAAGCCTGGCATGCTGCAGTCCACGGGGTCGCAAAGAGTCAGACACAACTGAGCAACTAAACAACAAATCTCTAAGGCTTCTCACAATTCTGAGTCCATCAAGTCTTTGAAATAAATTCTGTAGCGTCAAAGAGAGGAGCTCTGTGTGTTGCTTCACTGGACCCAGAAGTGGATGCCCGCTTCCCCTCTCCCTTGAGCTGTTTCAGACCCTGAGCTTTCTTTAAAGGAAATGGACTCTTTCCCAGGAACAAATGGAGGGACTTTTGTCAAAGTCCTGCCCAGCCATGCTGAGGCTTTTTGTCCAAGAAGCACTGCCTGTGGGGTCATAATATCAGGATGTGTATTTTTTGGAGTTGGAATATTAATTGTTTCAAAGGCAAAACTCATCTTGGAGGGAGTAAATGCTCTATTTTGGAAGGGGACGACAGAGAATACTCAAACCTTTGTTTTTAGGCCTGTGAACAGGCATCTCTTCCCTAATCCACCCCACCGCCTTTTAGCAAGAGGATTGCCTTAATGCCAGCGGTTGCCAAGCTTATCTCCAGAAGAAGAGCGAGGCAGGCAGCAGGTTGGTGGCGTTGCCATTACCTGTGATGTCTTTGGGGATCTCTGTGCCTCCAGCCCTTTC
This sequence comes from Bos javanicus, assembly GCF_032452875.1. Classification (NCBI taxonomy): domain Eukaryota; kingdom Metazoa; phylum Chordata; class Mammalia; order Artiodactyla; family Bovidae; genus Bos; species Bos javanicus. Next base: position 117,099,689 of record NC_083870.1, read on the forward strand.
TGGAGCCATGGATGAACGCACACAGGCCACTAAGTTTCCTACTATGTCATGAAGTGAGGTATAATTCTCTAGGTTGAAAACATGCATATTGAGCGGTTCACTTGCTATTTCTTTTAAGGCTGCTTCATCTGCATCCTCAACTCCAATTGCAAACACGTTAACATCAGCAGACTTAAGTTCCGCTGAGGGCAGAGCAAGGCCGTCCTCCGAGTGTCCATGGGTTAACACTACGATAACCTGAGGGACTCCGTCACTGGCCCGGCTTCCGGCAGCCTCAGTGAGGTGGTTCTGCATTACGTATGCTAATCCTTTTCCAGTCTGATTGCTGCCCCCAATATAAGACATGTTGGAAACATGGGAGAGGACTTCTTGTTTAGAACGATACGTATTGAACAGGAACTCGGTATGTGGGTTGCCGTTGAACTGGACCAGAGCAAAACGGAAATCATTGTCTCCCACTGCTAAAGATTCTATAACATCATATAGAAACTCTCGAACAAGTTGGAAATGTTCCTTGCCAATGCTCCAAGAGGAATCCACTAGAAATATTATATCGGCAGCGGCACCATTTTTGACATCTTTAAAAGAAGACATTGGTTTAGATGTTTCTCTTGTTCAAGAAATGACCTCCCATCAGTGCAAAGCCTTCCTCAGCTCACTCAGTTTCTACGGTGCTGTGACTGAATTAATTTACGCCTCACGTGTGAGGCAGGTGGGGACACTGACTTACCTGAGACACAGGGACCTGGACACATGGACTCAGCAGCTGCTGGTGCCGTCACTGGCCCAAGTTCCATATACGATGACTGCCACACATGAACCAGTGTGGGGACAAACATTCCCTGGGGTGTCCTTTACCTCTAGATGATTCTTTGTGGCAGTTTGAACCCCAAGACCCACCTGATCAGACAGGAAGGATATCCTACTCCAGATAACCAAACATCACCTTAGAAGTTCATTCTTCAGTCTGGGGCCTTGGCAAAATGGAATACTGAAACATACTACTCTTTACCTGAACTAGTCTCCCATGCTTTGGGTAATTTGCAAGAAAGGTAAATGTCATGAATACATCTTAAGTGAAGAAGTCTTGTTTCAGAGCCATCTAAGCCCTCTGAGATGTTGAACAGTATTCACCCCTTTCAAAGATGAATCCAGGTCTCTCAAAAGTAGGAGCAGGAGGCTCCAGGTTCCAGGCTGTGAGTGGCTAGGGAGTGCCCTCCTGTCCTGGGCCAGGCTGGCTAGGCACGGCAGACTCCTGGACTCTACTTACCTGGGGCTGACCTGATGCCCCAACCCATGTTCCCCTGGCATTGGGGGTGGTCCTCACCTCCCTGCTAAGAACTACCAGATCTGGAGGAAGAACCCCATCAAGACAAGGAGAGGGACCCAAGTGAAACCTTCCAAGCTTATAATAAATGCACCATTCCTCATTTTCCCAAAACTCTGCAAGTTCTTAATAAGATTAGGTAGGATCTATTTTTACACAGTTTCAGGAAACTGATTTTTTAAAGATTTTATGATTCTAAATAAAAAATGTCTTTCTGTGTCCAGAATGAGAGAGAAAGACTAGTATTTATCTTCGTATTTTTTTTCAGAGAATTTAATTTTCACTCTAATCACTGTCTTCTCCAGGATTTATGTGCTGGGACACTAACCAGTGCCAGAAATGTGGAAAAGCTCTTCCGATGGTAAAATATTTTCAATACAAACTTTCTGCTCACACCCAATGTAAAAACAAACCACTTGCAACCCACCGCCAAGACAGCAAACCCAAGTTTCAGTTAAAAAAAGTCTCTCTCTCACACTTGGATAAAGAGGAGATGAGAAAGTCTGTAAAATAAATGAACACCCTGTAATCAATGGCTTGGCTCTGTCTTCAAGCCTATCTAAGCTGTGTCTCCAGCTCACGATGTCTGAGATCTAAAACAGAGAACACTGTCCCTCTTAATAAAATGAAGAGGTGATTCTGGATCTTACCTGGCTGTTGTTGACCACGAGTGAAGGAGAAGCCTGAGAAAAAGAGGCAAAGAATGGCCACTAAGGGCAAATGCCGATGCTTCCTCATTTTGATTGTGTCTAAGCGCCACGTGAGAACCTACGAGAGAAAGCGGGAGATGAGAGCCATCAGGTTTTGACTGTCCAGTTACTGACGAGTGAATCAAGGATTTATCCCTTGGATGAAAAATAGTTTCAGCTAAACAGAGACATGGAGTCTCTGAATCTAGTGACTGTAGGACTTTGGCCATAGCTAAAAAACTCTGCAGTTCAACCTTTTTTCTCTCAAGTTAAGGCAGGTAACCATAGCGTCTCATGAAGCATGTGGCAGAATGACAAAGGGTGCGGAGGAAGGGCACCCAGAGGCACAAAGGGGAGGTCGGTGATGCCCAGCCTGTCAGTCACATCTACAGGAATCCCACCAGGAAGCTCCACTTCATGGAGAGAACGGGCTTTGTTCGAATCCCAGTGTGCGCAAAAACACAACCACAGCAGCTGGGACCGTTTCGAATCTTGCCTTTATTCTCCGTTACTATTTACCACTTTTCCTCCAATAAAAACCTGCTGTGTGCCCAGTTCTAGTCGCAGAGCGGAGCATGTCCAGAGATACTGAATTAGCAAGACTGAAGCCGGTCCTGAGGGCTGACAGCCTTGTAGCGTAGTCTTCCTGCAAACTTGCCATCCAGCCAGCCAGGCTCATGTCTGGATGGGCCCAGTAGCCTGTGACACCCTCCCTTTTCCCTTCAAGCAAACACCACCTTCTTCCCACCCCACACCTGACTGCACCCCCACCCACAAGACACCTTCAGGTCAGCTTCATCACCCTCCAGTCTCCAGTGAGCTCAGCTTGAGGGGCTAAGCTTTTCCTTACAGCCCTCCAAAGAACAGGCCTAGGTCTTCTCCACTTAGGTGCCCTTGCAAGACGTCACCTCTTTTCTCTTCCCCTTGATCCAGGGCTCTGGTTTCCCCTGACTCTTTCTTAGGTCATGGATATCTGACCTGTGCAGTCTCACAGGAACCCATGCTTGGTGTAATGGTTTGGTGTTGCTTAAAAGTCTTAATAACTTCAGGGCAAAGACCCTTCATGTTCACTTTGCACCAAGCCCACAGATTCCGGAGCTGGTCCTTGCTGCATCTGTGCATGTGAGTCAATGACTCTTCTTACCCCTACCCAGTCTTGTCAGGGGTTCCCTGGTCAGAGGCTTGGGTAGTGGCATTAGAGCAGAGGGGTGTGCCAATCAAAATTATTGGTTATGTTTTTTTTTCATTCTTCCAAGTAGATATGTTCAAACTGCAAACAAATACCAACCAAACCAAAACTCTTATAAAGGAGTTGGGGATGGACAGGTGCACATGGCTATGCTCAAAATGAACAACCAACAGGGACCCACTGCACAGCACAGAGAACCCTGCCCAAGGCCACGAAGCAGCCTGGAGGGGAGAGGAGGAGCCTGGGACAGTGTCTTCAACACATGATGCTGGGAAAACTGTACATCCACATGCAACAACAACAAAAAAGGAAGCTGGATCCTTACTTCACACCACTTACAAAGAACTAACTCAAAGTGGATTAAAAATCTAAATGTAAGACCTGAGACTATTAAACTTTTAGAAGAAAATATAGGAGAAAAATCTTCATACAATTGAATTTGGTAATGATTTTCTCCATATGATACCACAAGCACAGACAGCAAGAGCAAGGACGGACAAATGGTTCTATATTGTTGCTTAGTCACCAAATCATGACTGGCTCTTTGCAGCCCCTGGACTGTAGCCCACCAGGCTCCTCTGCCCATGGGATTTCCCAGGCAAGAGTACTGGGAACAAGGGTTGCCATTTCCTTCTCCAGGGGACCTTCCTGACGCAGGGATCAAACCCACATCTCCTATACTGCAGGTGATTCTTAACCACTGAGCCACCAGGAAAGCCCAAATGAGAGAAGACCAAATGGTACTATATCAAACTTTAAAACTTTTACACAGCAAAGGAAACAATCAACAGAGTGAATAGGCAACCTACAGAATGGGAGAAGATGTTTGCAAACCATATAACTGATAAGGGGTTCACATCAAGAATACATAAAGAGCACCCACAACTTTATAATGATAACAACAAACTCTAATTTAAAAATAAAGGACTTGAATAGACATTTCTCCAAAGAAGACATACAAATGGCCAATGAGAATGTGAAAAAATACTCAGCATCAGAGAAATGAAAATCAAAACCACAGTGAGATATTATCTCACACCCATTGCAGTGGCCACTATAAAAAGGATAGTAAACAAGTGTTGATGAGAATGTAGAAGTACTGGAACTCTTAGGCACTGTCAGTGTGAATGCAAAATGTTGCAGCCACTACAGAAAATTATATGGAGGTTCCTCAAAAAGTTAAAAGTACAGTTACCATATAACCCATAAGTCCTACTTCTGTACCCAGAATGTGTATCCAAAATAACTGAAAATAAGATTTTGAAGAGATATGTTCACACCCAAGTTTAACGCAGCGTTATTTACAATAGCCAGCAGATGGAAACAGCCATGTGTGCATACTCAGTCATATTTGACTCTTTGAGATCCCCTGGTCTGTAGCCCGCCAGGCTCCTTTGTCCACGGAATTTCCCAGGCAAGAATACTGGAAATGGGTTGTCATTTCCTCCTCCAGGGGATATTCCCAACCCAGGAATCGAACCTATATCTCTTGCATCTCCTGCACTGGCAGGTGGACTCTTTACCACTGTGCCATCTAGTCACAGGGTAGAAACAGAATAAAAGAAGCGCCCATCAGTAAATGGATGAATAGAGAAATGTGGCATGTATATATAAAGAAATAGTATTCAGCCTTAGATAAAAGGAAGAAGCTTTGTCACATGCTACAACATGAGTGAACTTTGAGGACATGATGCCAAAAACGAGTCAGTCACCAATAGATTCCACTGACGTGCAGTATCTGAAATAATCAAGAAATGAGAAACAGAGATGGAATGGTGGTTACTAGAGGGTGGGAGAGGGGAATGGGGAATTATTGTCTAATGGGTAAAGAGTGTCAGTTTGGCAAGATGAAAAAGTTCTAGAGATCAGTTGTAAACAAGATACATATAGATAACACGAATGTACTGTTCACTTAAAAAGAATTAAGATTGCAAAATTCACATCATGAATGTTTTACTACAATTCCTAAAAAAAAAACAGAAGTTACCTGTGGTTTTAAAAACTATGGGTAATTCTGTACACCTAACAGAGTTTTGCCAAGAGAACGCACTGGTCATAGCAAACACCCTCTTCCAACAACACAAGAGAAGACTCTACACATGGACATCACCAGATGGCCAATACTGAAATCAGGCTGATTATATTCTTTGCAGGCGAAGATGGAGAAGCTCTATACAGTCAGCAAAAACAAGACCGGGAGCTGAATGTGGCTCAGATCATGAACTCCTTAATGCCAAATTCAGACTTAAATTGAAGAAAGTAGGGAAAACCACTAGACCATTCAGGTATGACCTAAATCAAATCTCTTACGATTATACAGTGGAAGTGACAAACAGATGCAAGGGATTAGATCTGATAGACAGAGTGCTTGAGAACTATGGACGGAGGTTTGTGACACTGTACAGGAGGCGGTGATCAAGATCATCCCCAAGAAAAGAAATGCAAAAAGGCAAAATGGTTGGTTGTCTGAGGAGGCCTTACAAATAGCTTGAGAAAAGAAAAGAAGCTAAAGGCAAAAGAGAAAAGGAAAGATATACCCATTTGAATGCAGATTTCCAAAGAATAGCAAGGAGAAATAAGAAAGCCTTCCTCAGTGATCAGTGCAAAGAAACAGAGGAAAACAACAGAATGGGAAAGACTAGAGATCTCTTCAAGAAAATTAAAGATACCAAGGGAACATTTCATGCAAAGATGGGCTCAATAAAGGGCAGAAATGGTATGGACCTAACAGAAGCAGAAGATAGTAAGAAGAAGTGGCAAGAATATATAGAAGAACTATACAAAAAAGATCTTCATGACCCAGATAATCACGATGGTGTGATCACTCACCTAGAGCCAGACATCCTGGAGTGTGAAGTCAAGTGGGCCTTAGGAAGCATCACTGCAAACAAAGTTAGTGGAGGTGATGGAATGCCAGGTGAACTATCTCAAATCCTAAAAGAGGATGCTGTGAAAGTGCTGCCCTCAATATGACAGCAAATTTGGAAAAACTCAGCAGTGGCCACAGGACTGGAAAAGGTCAGTTTTCATTCCAGTCCCAAAGAAAGGCAATGCCAAAGAATGCTCAAACTGCCACACAATTGCACTCATCCCACACGCTAGCAAAGTAATGCTCAAAATTCTCCAAGACAGGCTTCAACAGTAAGTGAACCGTGAACTTCCAGATGTTCAAGCTGGATTTAGAAAAGGCAGAGGAACCAGAGATCAAGTTGCCAACATCTGTTGGATCATCGAAAAAGCAAGAGAGTTCCAGAAAAATATCTGCTTTATTAACTACGCCAAAGCCTTTGACTGTGTGGATCACAACAAACTTTGGAAAATTCTTAAAGAGGTGGGAATACCAGACTACCTTACCTGTCTCCTGAGAAATCTGTATGCAGGTCAAAAAGCAACAGAACTGGACATGAAACAACAGACTGGAAAAGGAGTACGTGAAGCCTGTATATTGTCACCCTGCTTATTTAACTTATATGCAAAATACATCATGCAAAATGCTGGGCTGGAATAAACACAAGCTGGAATCAAGATTGCAGGGACAAATATCCTCAGATATGCAGATGACACCACCCTTATGGCAGGAAGTGAATAAGAACTAAAGAGCCTCTTCATGAAAGTGAAAGAGGAGAGGGAAAAAGCTGGCTTAAAACTCGACATTCAGAAAACTAAGATCATGGTATCTGGTCCCATCATTTCATGGCAAATAGATGGGGAAATAATGGAAGCAGTGAGAGACTTTATTTTGGGGGGACTCCAAAATCACTGCAGATGGTGACTTCAGCCATGAAATTAAAAGACACTTGCTCCTTGGAAGAAAAGCTATGACCAACTTAGACAACATATTAAAAAGCAGAGACATTACTTTGCCAACAAAGGTCTGTCTAGTCAAAGCTATGGTTTTTCCAGTAGTTGTGTATGGATGTGAGAGTTGGACCATAAAGAAGGCTGAGTGCCGAAGAATTGATGCTTTTGGGCTGTGGTGTTGGAGAAGACTCTTGATAGTCCCTTGGACTGCAAGGAGATCCAACCAGTCCATTCTGAAGGAGATCAGTTCTGAATATTCACTGGAAGGACTGATGCTGAACCTGAGACTCCAGTACTTTGGCCACCTAATGCAAAGAACCAACTCATTTGAAAAGACCCTGATGCTAGAAAAGACTGAAGGTGGGAGGAGAAGGGGACAACAGAAGATGAGATGGTTGGATGGCATCACCAACTCAATGGACATGAGTTTGAGTATGCTCCGGGAGTTGGTGATGGACAGGGAAGCCTGGCGTGCTGCAGACCATGGGGTCACAAAGAGTCAGACAGGACTGAGGACTGAACAGAACTGTACACCTATAATGTAGCCACCAATTTAACAGGAATGGTGAAAATGTGGCATCTCCTTTTTGGGATGTGATGGTCTTTACAATGGGCTTCCCTGGTGGTTCAGTGAAGACTGCACTGCCAGTGCAGGAGGCGCGAGTGCGATCCGTGGATGGGAGGGTCCCCTGGAGAAGGAAATGGCAACTCATTCCAGTGTTCTTCCCTGGGAAATCCCATGGACAGAGGAATCTGGTGGGCTGCAGTCCACGGGATCACAAGAGTCAGACACAACTTAGCGACCAAACCACCACCACCAATCTTTAAGAGCTAAGTTTTCTCTAAAATAAGAAAACAATACGACTACACATCTTTTCAAAGCATATGTATGTGCCCCTATAATTAAATAACATAACATTTCCTGGGCACTAGAAAACAATTGGAAAGGAAGAAGAAACGAAGTGTTTGCCAGCAAAACGTTAAGTCTGGGGGAAGAGGACTTGAATCTCAGGAAAGTGAAAAAGAATCTGATATAAACACTGAGACCTGGAACAAAAGTTATTTCTGTCCCAACTGTTAATAGTGTCATCAGAGCTATGAAATCCACTCCACTTAAGGCCTAAGCGTTTGCACCTGCTTGATCTTCCTACCTTGACTTTCCTCTTGCCATGGACATGCTGTGGACTGGGTGATTCCATTGGTGGTTGTCCATTGTATACATAATTCAGGAATCCCATTGTCCCTTACTGCTGATGAAGACAATGTTAAGGATGGTCTCAGGTTCTCATGTTTGCATTCTAGAGCAATGGAACTAATGACAGCAGAGGAAGGTCTGTCTGGCTAGAGACGTGGCCTTGGCAGGGTACTGGTGTCTAGATGGGCCTCGTAGCAAGACAGCACAGAGGGCCAAGGAGAGCAGAGCCCCTTGCTGGGGCTGTCACTCAAGGTTGTGGATGCAGCGGGCTCAGCCTCGTGGTTTTCCTGAGGTCAGGCCCAGAGGGAGGAGCGGGGCCAGCTGTGAAGAATAGCAAGAGCCGAGTGAGGGCCCCAGGCCAGTCCAGCCTGCCAAACTGGTGGGATGGAAAAAGACAAAACCGTAAACAAGAGAATGGATTCCAAGTCCTGCAGTTGCTTTGGATGTCCCAGGGAAGTTGACCAAAAATATCACCTGTGATAAGACACATTTACCCTGTGATTCAAATTCTAGGAGCTTGAAGACACAACACCAGTGCTAATACAAAACCTCCCGTCAATACAACTGTTTTTTTGGAAATGTGTTAACAGTGAGAAGAAAAAGTTGTTCTGAAGATGATCAGAAGGCCAGCCATCAAGAGCACATATTTCTTTCCACAGTGAAGTGACACCCAGTGGGGATAATGGTAACATTCCAGAAATACGGCCCAGTCTTCTTGGTTTCAAATAGTTGACACGTGTTAGACAGGGATCTGTATGATATAAGAAGGGATTTCCCCAGCATCCGGAGCTTTTGTTCCACAGGGTCCCCAAGTCGTAATCAAGTCCTGCTCAGTGCTCAGGGCAATCCCCACAGGCGGCGTAGAAACCCGCGCACGGCTGGTCGCTCTGCTTTCTACACTATGGATGGCCCACCAAGCCGCTGTCCCAGCACTGCCCCAGGGCCCTCAACCCTGGGAATCTTCCAGACCTTTCCATCCGGCCATACCTTTCTTTCTTTAGAGCAATGTAAAAGTACGCGGTACATCTGCTATTCCTGATTCTTTCCATTAAAATTGAACATTGGGTTTATTTATCAGCAACAATCATCCTACTAGAAAACTATTTTATGGGAAACTTGTGCACCTACATTATTTACATTTTACTGGATTCTTTCTAGAAATATAGCCTGTGCTTTCGAAGACAACTTGTAATATTCTAATAGGTCAAGAATCTTTTTTTTTAATATGGATCCACAGATTTCAAAGGACTTGTGAACCTCCCGCAAATGTGTACCACATCATACCTGTGTCTGGGGGGGTCTCGGGGGGCACGGTCCGTGCTCACCTGTGATTCTCTGTGTATGTGGGTGTCTCGGGGGGCACGGTCCGTGCTCACCTGTGATTCTCTGTGTATGTGGGGGTCTCGGGGGGCAGGGTCCATGCTCACCTGTGATTCTAGCCACATCTCTTCTAATGCCCCCTGAAGTTTAAGCACCACTGCTTCAAGAAAAAGATCTGATGCAACTCTTCTGGGAGGTCCAGTTCAAGATGCAGGATTTTAAGTAGTATTTTTGTTTTGGAATGAGGGCATGAAAATAGTATAGGACCTCATTGCAAAGCACTGGACAGTGTAATCCATGAAGAAAAAATAGGATATGAGACAAGACCTGTTCAGCCACTGCTGGGTGTGGGATGGGGCCAGCTTCAGGCGTCTCTGCAGACAGTCTTGACAGAGAGCATGGGTGAACTGGGCGTTGAGTGGTTTTTGCTGGTTTTGCTTGTTCTTACCATCCCTACCTATATCTTGGGCTTCCCTTGTGGCTCAGCTGGTAAAGAATCTGTCTGCAATACAGGAGACCTGGGTTTGATCTGTGGGTTGGGAAGGTCCCCTGGAGAAGGGAAAGGCCACCCACTCTGGTATTCTGGCCTGGAGAATTCCATGGACCTATATCTTACAGCAGGATCAGATCTAACTTCGTGGAACCCATGTATTCTGCCATATCTTAAACAATGGTGGGGTCTCTGTGGACAAATTCTAAAATAATTGTCCAGTCTGATTTGTTGTTGTTGTTTAGTTGCTAAGTCCTGTGCAACTCTGAGACCCCTTGGACTATATGTGGCCTGCCAGGCTCCTCTGTCCCTGGGATTATCCCAGCAAGAATACTGGAGTGGGTTGCCATTTTCTTCCCTAGGGAATCTTCCCAGGGATTGAATTCACATCTCCTGCACTGGCAGGCAGATTATTACCTCTGAGCCACCAGGGAATCTTCTGAGGCATTAATTAGCACTTACTTTATTCTCTAGGGAAAATGAGCTTTAAATTGATTGAAAAATATATGTAAAGATTTTTATCTCGGAGATCTTAAACTCTAGTCGAGGAGACTTCTAAATGAAGTGCTTCTCATTGGGACATAAAGAAATGAAAAATACGTACAGTGTGGTTGAGTTGCCTTCCCTAAAATCTACCCAGATGTTGAAGAAAGGGAAAGAGAGGGGAAGACACGTAGGGGAGGAGAGGAGAGGGCAGGGGGGAGATGCTCTTCCAGCCCTGACAGCAAAAGACAGAAGATACGTCTGCCGGACGGTAAGGACTCCAGGCTCCATGGATGATTAATGAGCTCACATGTTGCGCTGAGCTGAATTCCCAGGTGGGAAGAATGCCTTCAGCTCCCCCACATTCGTCCTGCTGCAGTGCTTAGGAGCCAGTCATGTGGCTCAAGCATGCCCAGCCCAGCTGTTGAATATTTGTTCATGTTTTTGTTTGCAGTTAAATCTCTCCTATTGTTTATCATGTCTTGGCATCCCACTTTTAAAAACTGAAGTTCTTGGCAACCCATCTTGGAGACTTTTTTTTTTTCATTTAGATTATTAAAAGATGTTAAACATCATCTCCCCAAATGATCACCCAGCTTGCCCATTTTAATAAGGAGGAACAAGGCAGCCACTCCCTGCCCTTCATTGTCCTTTTACCCTCCCTCCCACGCCCAAGAAACAGAGGCAGGAGGGCACAAGTCATATTTGCTAAGCCCTTGTCTCAGAGGTGGGATCCCATGCCCTCCTCCCACAGTCCAATGGACATGTTTTCCTTCATTTTATAGCTGGGAAACTGAACCCAGGTGAGACTAAGTGTTTTGTCCATTGCCACTTAAAAACAAGATTGAACCAGAATCCTAAGGAAGGTTTGCGTTTCCAAAGCCCAAAGGCAGGAAATGCCAAGAGGCTGTGCCAGACTTGGCCCCAATCTCAAGGAAACTCCCCATGTCTTTTCTTTGGCAGGGGTGGGAACAGACCTAATTTCTTTGGTGGTGACAAACCACAGATTCTGTATCAACAGAATTCATTTGTCTGCTGCTGTTCTCTCAAATATGAAAAAGTCAGAATTGGCTGTCTGAGACCCTTGGGTTGGATGGGGTGTTATGCAGCTTTGTGCCATAGATTCTATGTCCTAAAGGCAATAGATCCAATCATAGGACTTCATTCAATTTTCTCTTTCTATTGAGCATTAGTAAGTCTTTTTTTTTTTTTTTTAACTGGTCTCATTCTACAAAGAATTTGAGATGCCTTTTTCCTTTTCATAGCTGTTCACTTGAAACTTATAAAGACACCTCTCATTATGAAGATTACCCTCCATGGCCCTTCAACTCAAAATTGCATTCAGAGTCCAATGACATTCCCAAGCTATTTTGCAATTTCATGAAATTAATTTTCATTAAGTCTACTCAAAAGCTTTTTCATTTTCCATGTCTGGAAATCTTTTTTAAGAAAGAGACACACACATGCACACAAGGAAATCATTTTCCAACAAAGACTTAAATGTATCCAGAGCTCCCAATTTGAAGTCATTTATTTAGTCTTGTCCAAGCACTGCTTTTTAAAACCAGGCTGGGCCTCCTATCAAGTTCTAGCACTCTGTTAACTCCTGACTGTCCCATTTTACGTGGGAGCTGTAGGAATAGTGGAAGACCACAGCCAGAGAGCCCTGCCATCTGCTGTGAGATGAAAAGCCACATTTCTCTAAACCCCAGGGGTCTCCAGCTTGTAGCACCCTAGTTCTCTCTCTTTCTTGTCCTTCTTCTCTTTCTTCTTCTCTTTATTCTCTGAATCTTGGGGAAAATTCTTGTCCCAGAGAGGAAGCTAAAAGAGGATTTATTAGATCCTCCAGTTAGGGAGGGAGGACATGGGAATTTAACATATTATTGCTACTGAAAGAGCTTTGGGGGAAACTTCAAAAGCAAGCAATTTGGAACAACTGTAAGAAGACCCCCTCCAAAGAAATGCATCAAAAGCTTCTTTTGTACCATTTATTTTACAATTTGAATCTCACATTTCCATTCCATGAAACTGTGCTACAGAAGAAAATCTTAGCCACGCATACACATCTGTAAGCAATCATCTCCTTGACCCAGGCTCTGAAGGTGTGTCCTGTGATAGCAAAACTTAACTCTTCTAATCTTGAGTGTCAGCCTGGGCTCCTTGTCAGACACTGAGTATCAGATTCAAGACCTCTGGATCTCCCTGGTAATGTCATGTAAAACAATGTCTGTTCACGTCTTAGCCACTGTAAACAGTGCTGCTATGAACACTGGGGTACGTGTATCTTTTCAATTTAGAGTTTTTGTCTTTTCCAGATATACACCAGGAATGGAATTGCTGGATCATATGGTAGACCTATTCTTAACTTTTTAAGGAAACTCCATGCTGTTCTCCATAGTGGCCGCACCAATTTATATTCCCAACAGTGTAGGAGGCTCCCCCTTTCTCCACATCCTCTCCAGCGTTTATTATCTGTAGACTTTTATCTGTCCATTGACAGATAAATGGATAAAGATGTGGTATATATGCCCAATGGAATATTACTCAGTCATAAAAAAGAATGAAATCATGTCATCTGCAGCAACATGAATGGACCTGAAGATTATCATATTAAGTGAAGTAAGTCAGGCAGAGAAGGACGAATAACATATGATATCACTTATATGTGGAATCTTAAAAAATGATACAAATGAACTTATTTACAAAACAGACTCACAGACATAGAAAACAAACTTATGGTTACCAAGGAAGAAAAGCACAAATTAGGAGTTTTAAGATGAACAGATACACACCACCACATATAAAATAGATAAAGGATTTACTGTATAACACAGGGAACTATTTTAGGAGAAAATGGCAACCCACTCCAGTATTCTTGCCTGGAAAATCCCTTGGACAGTGGAATCAGGTGGACTACAGTCTACAGGGTTGCTCTAAGAGTCAGACACGACTGAGTGTCTGAGCATGCATGCTCAGGGAACTATATTCAGTATTTTGTAATAACATAATGGAAAAGAATCTGAAAAAGAACATGTATGTATAACTGAATCACTTTGCTGTATACCTGAAACACAACATGTAAATCAACAGTATACTTCAATTTTTAAGTGCCTATCTGTTAAAAGGAAAAAAAGTCTGTTCAGCAGCTCATACATTGGAATAGAGCAATCCAGAAAGGAAAGGTGGGACTGTGCCCTCACAGGTAACCTCCTCCCAGAACGAGGTCCCATGAGGCTCTGCCAAGCACCATCTGGGGCTACCTTCCTTCTCTCCCTATAAAGGCACCTTGAAGAACCTCCAGATTAACCACCCAGATATTCAGAAATGTATTTAAAGACATATGTTAGGGTCCAAGATAATAAACACGAAGCAGAAAGTTCCGCATTTGCTGTGGTTGGAAAAACTAGACACCACGATGCACACGTAAATAAGTTTCTACCCTTTTAAATGTGAGGTTTTTCTTGCTAGTGATAAGCATTAGGCAGAGACTAGTTCAGATTTAACATAAGAGAAGAGAATGCCTTAGAAGACGCTTCAAAAGGAATTGCATGAACATCCCGTTCCACTCCTGCCACGTGACACACGGTGCTGTCGGCTCCAGGGCAGGTGCCGGTATATCCTCCCTGCCTGCCCTGGCCAGGGACTATGGCCCACTGGCCTCTCCAAACCATGGGGTTCCATTGTAGAACTGTTCAAACAAAGCGGCTAAAATGTCCTCAGATGGTAAGGGAATCTTAACCAGTTTTGTTTGTTTTCTAATTTGATTCATGTCCAAGTCCAGATAATTAAATAGTTCTTTTTAATTAAATTTAAGCAGCTGATAAAATATCACTGTGGATTTAATACAATAGCCTGGAAAAAATCTACTGCATTCCCGTCTCAGTCAGTAAAGGTCAGTTCATCTCTCCCAGCCGCCCCAGCTTTATGTGCAGAATGAGGCCTACTCCCGATGCTCTAACCAGCAGTGGTCCTGCGGCTGCTTTTCCGTCTGTCGCCCTAGGCTCTGACCACTGGTGGGTTTCCTTCTGCCCCCGTGAGAAACAGAGAGCCCACCAAGTGCTGGCTGGGGGATGTCTGTGGGCTTAGCTGAGCTGGCTCTGGGCTGCTGAATCAACTGATGAGGATTGCAGAAGAGAAAACCCATTTCCTGGAATGGCTTCTCTTGAGACCTGAGTCATCTCCAGCTGCTGTTCAGCTCTGCATTTGAGATTAAATCAGTGCACAAGCTCTCCCTTCCAGTGGCCGATTCTCGATGCCCTGGGTCCGTGAAAACCAAAGATATGGGCCGAACCAGGGGGACTGGACAGAAGCACTTCTTTCACACGTTTCCCTAGCCACACCTACCTTGCAGATGTTTCTCTGTACTTGATGAAACATCTTAAAATTCAGGAGAACAGCAGGATCACACGATATGAAACGCAGCCAGGCCCCAACGAAAGACTAACAGCCTTCGGGAGAGGGCTTGGCAGAACTTTTCATACTTGCCCTATTTTTCTGCCTTTTTTTTTTCTTTCCAGATTTTTTTTTGAAACAACAATTACCTCTCTGCTAAATAAAATATGATACTCTATAAAAGATTGGCCGATGGCCAAAAAAAGCACCTTTCTTCTCATGGTACTCCAAAATGCACTCCTGAAGATATATTCTCTCTCTATATTCCTGGTCCTCAACACCCACCTGTGAGAGCACACGGGCATGTCCAGGAAATGCTGATTCTGCTTTGGGACCTAGACCGGGAAGATGCCCTAGAGAAGTGAATGGCAACCCACTCCAGTATTCTGGCCTGGAGCATCCCACAGACGGAGGAGCCTGGCGGGCTGCAGCCCATGGGGTCGCAAAGAGTCGGACACAACTGAGCAACTAATACTCTTGGGACCTCAGACAAGCCATTCACCCCTCTGGGTTCCATTTCTTCATCTGAGGTGTCAAGGGTGTGGGCAGAACACCCACTAAGGTAGTAATTTGGGGATATTTCAAGTAGCCAAACGGAAGTCCATAGCCTGCCAAGTCAATAATGTGCCCTAAGGCGAGGGCAGGGCCGGAGTCTTAGTCATTTTTGTCCCCTCCTCCCACCCCAGAGTTCCCCGCCCTGGAGCACAATGGGGTTTATTAAGCTTAAAGAAATATGAGACACATGGGCCAAAGTTTGGGAGTTACTGGGTTAGTTCCGTCTTAACATCCCTTCTATTTCTAAAATTCAAAGATCCTACCCGGGTACAGCAGACTGGGTTCTGAAACACCGTCGTGTTAATTTAAACTTTCTTTCTCAGTAGATACCAGTAACATGTTTCCTCTAAAAGTTCTTACTTGGTTAACGCCCCTGGATGAAGGTACTTTAGAATACAGCCTGCTTCACCGCAAGCAGCTGTTCACCTCAAAAGAAAATAGTAAAATCTTAACCGTACATTTACTTCAGATATTAGTCACATTTTTTTTAAACTAGGTATGGAAACAGTCTCTAGGTGGGTCCCAAAGTGACCCAACGAGCTCTGCTGAGATGTACCTCAACAGATTGCCTGTGACCCCCAGACTCCCTGCACCGCGCAGGGCTCAGAGGGATGCGTCGCCCTCTAGAGGACAGAAAGCAGAATGCACGTTCAGGAAAAGCTTTCCCAGGAGGAAGACACTGATTCGCCTTTTCATGTCCTTCCCGAAACAGACAGATGAGGCCAAAAGGTATTAAAATTACGTTTTTAAATTCCCCAGAAGAACTCCTCTTTGTAAACCGGGGTGCTGTGGGTGCTCCCTGAATTTCAGACGGTCATCACCCCTGGTTCAGAGGGGACAAAGAGTGTTTTTTTTCTTAAAAGGGTAGGATCATCTCCCAGATGTTTGGAAAGAGAGAATCCATATCTAGAAAAGTGGATAAAGACAGCCCAAGACTGTCTGAAGAAGCAGGAGCTTTTTTAAGCTTCCCTGCTTGAAAACCTGAATCATTTGTGAGCGTTCCTTTCCTTAGTGAGAGCTGCTAATGGGATTTTTTAAATGCCGGGTCGCTCCTCGGGTCTTCAGCTATTCACGTAGCAGTGGTGTGGGTGTTACAGCCTGCTGTCCACAGCAAAGACACAGTGAGAAGTTTGCTCCTGTAGGTTTTGGTGGAAAGGCTGCTGGGACAGAAAGTCCCCTTCAGATGGGAACCCGCCCAAGATTCTTCCCCAGGAGATAACAGATCCCCGGGTCCTTCCAAAAAGGAAACTGACAGGGACTGCTTTTCAAGTGAAACGTTTGCCTAAAGTGATTAGCATGCGGGCAAGACAGCCTCCCACGAATTCAGGACCTCCCAGTGGATTTTAAATCCTAAATGTGGAATTTCACATAAAACTGGATAATGACAAAGACCACTTTAACCAGTTGAGTGAGGGCATGGATGAAGCCTCCAGGGCGAAACTCTGCTAACTCTCAAAAGGCAGGAGGTCTGATTTCAAGCTGGCTTTAAAATCAAAGTCAGATGGGGAGCCTCCTTGGAGCCACAAACCCATCATCAATTGTCCATTGAACAGAGGGGGTTTCTTTCTACTTTATCATCAGTGATGTATTAGGTTCTAAGGTACAGAATCACAGATGGCACTTAGGATGAGAGAATGAGAAGCAGTGAATCCTCAACACTTTGAAAATGAAGGGAGGTGCAGAGATAAGAACAATTCCTCTTCAGAAAGACGCTTGTCTGGCTTTATCGAAAGCATCCTGAAGAGCCCCAGTTTGGATATTCACCATATATCCCACCCGCTAAGGGCCACAAGCATGGTGGGGAGGGGCACACACCCTCCCAAGTGCTGGAAGAGCCGGGGCCAAGAGCGAACATTCTAGAGGTTTCCCCTGGCCACCTCCCAGGAAGTTGGGGGTGGCAACACCCTCCATTTACCCCACTGGAAAAAGAAGAGCCACCCTCACCACCCTGTGATGAGACTCTTCCCCAAGCCTCCTCTCCACCCAGGATCTTCTTAATGATTTTCTCACTGCCGTGAGTGGAGAAAGAAAAAAAAAAAAAATACAGCTTATGGTAATGGAAAACCCTTGCCTCAACAAAGAAGAGCTCGAGACCACATGATCATTCCTAGATCTTGAATTCCTACAAACACCCCACACCTTCCCACCCCTCTGCCTTCACCCTCAGCAAAGCCCACGCAGGAACGGAGCAGAATGCAGGTCCCATCCCTCTGGGCCCCGTCCCCAGAGGTGGCCTGAATGCAGGAAGCCTGCTCAGCTGCTCTGGTTGCAAAGCCCAGGTCTGTTCTGGGGACCATCTCTCTCGCCTGGCACTCCTTTCCCTGTTAGCTGGGAGAACCCTGGGGAGCATACACCAATTCCCCCATCACTTTTCATAGAATATGACAGGAGGGCATTCTCTTCTGGGAGAACAGAATCAAATGGCACGTTTCAAATCGCGATGCAAGCTAGTTCGGGGACCTCCACAGTTGGACTGTCTGCCTTCCTGAAATGGTAAAGACTGGACTGCCCTCTGAGCCACCTACTGGTGCCATGGCCTCTGCAAGTAACTGAGCATCTCGGAGCCCGAGAACATCTTTAAAGCCAGGGAACCACACCTCAGCGCTCCCGACCATGAATCTCTTCCTTTCTCTTTAGCCCACCTAAAGAGCTCAGGAGTTCCAATAGCATCCAACAATCAGCTGGTTTTCAATAACATTTTGCTTAGGAACCAAAAAAATACCTGATTTTAAAGTCATTTCTGTTCAGTCTTTTGAAGTTACAGAGATGGGGGATCCCCAAGTGAGAACTGTCTCTCCCTTTGGGGTCCAAGCACCCTTGCAGCTGTGGGACCCAGTGGTTCTCGTTCGGAGTTAGCTGTGTTCAGCAAGAGAAGCAGCTGGCAAGGGCCAGCTCCTCCGAGTCCCCACTGGGTGGAGGACACTCCCCTGTGTCTAGAGCAGTTTGTTCTTGGGGTCCAGACCAGCCTCTCAACTCACTCCTCGGGCTGGCTGTGAAATGCAATCTCTGTTTACAGCCCCCAGGACTCCACTGAGCCCTCCCAGGGAGCCCACCGCACACAGTAGCCCCTGACACAGGTCCCCAGAGTAGACTGGTGACTATGAGGGAACACTTTGCATCCTGGGCGAGAGGACCGGGGCCCCACCCTCCCCGCCGGGAAACAGGCCCCAGGGCCTCCGGGCTTGGCACACACCACACATCTGGGCAACGCAGGCCAGCTCGTGGCCCCAGGGGCCCTGCCTTATCCACCGGGCCTGCTGCCCAAACACCAAATTCCTTCTCCTCCTCTGACCCTGGCAGCTCCTTTAGGGAACCCCAGAGGGGACCAAGGCACCAACAGTGAGTTCAGATTCCTGAAAAGATGGAGCCCTGATGGTGAGAGCTGAGGAAGCCTCCACCTGCCCCTTGCCTGGACAGCAAAGTCACCCCAGTCTCCCAGTGGGCGACAGAGGCACTCAACCAGCCCCCCCAACAGCCACCTCGGAGAGAGTCTCCCCAAAGTGGCTCTGGGATCCCTGCACAGGCACTTCTGCAAACAAAGCCTATTCTCAGATTCCAGCTGAGCTTTCAAAGGAGGAGGCAACATCAAATAAAATAAACCGTGAGCCCGAAAAGCAGAGATGGATGGACAGGACAGACCGCACTGCAGGACTCAGGGCAGCCCCAGCCCTCGGCCCCGCCAGGGGAGACCCAGGTGGCACACACGGAGAAAGGAAAAACCGGCTGCGGCTTCCAGAGACCACAGCTCCTACCGAAAAGGGACTCTCAGGGCGCGGACCTGAGAGCCATCGAGACGCGGCCAGTGGGGTTTGAAGCCCTTCCCTCTGGCCGCAAACCCCAAACCGGGGGAACAGGGTCGAAGGGGCACTTACCCTGAGCAAACCTGGAGAAGCCTGCGTCCCTGGGCTTCGATATTCAATTATGTGCGATTCTGACGCATGGTTTTCCCCCACGGGCTGCGTCTCCTTTCCCTTCTGCAGGAGAGGGGGGACCCCGGGCAGGGAGGGGGGACCCTGGGCGGGCGGAAAGCTGCTCTCGTGGTCTTCACAGGAGGCTGGCGCGCGGGAGAACTGAGCGGCCTTTGGGGGAGGACTGAGCTGCAAACTGGACGGGGCCCAGGGATACAGTCAAGACTCCCTCCAGCTCCTCCTCCTCCCTCCTCCGCCCCCTCCTCTCCCCCTCCCCAGCGGGCCTGCCCCAACACTGTAAATGAAAACCAGACTCCTGCTCTGTCGCTTCTGGCCTGGACCACAAGCTGATGTCACCTCGGAAGGCTGTCTTCACCCCATGAGCCCGGAGCTGGACGCCTGCAAACCCCAACTCTTGAAAAAAAAAAACCCACCCCTTCTACTCATCACCTTTGGGGCTGGGCCCCAGGCGGCCGCAAGGAGAATGAATTCTGGAATTTTTTTCGTGGGTCTCCATGGTTTTCCAGCAGTGTTTCCCAACACCATCTGAAAGGAAAACAGGAAATGCAGTCTCCCCCGTCCACCCTCACCACACCCTCCCACTTCTTCTTGAAGTTTCTGAATTGAGACTTCTCCTAATAACCTCCCCTTTCAGATATTAAAAAACCAGCCATTAAAATTGCCTTGGCATTCGGCTAACCAAAGCTCAGTTTGGCAGTGAAAAGGCAAGAAAAAAAGGCTACATCCTTTTTTTTTTTTTTGGTCATTCTGTATATAATGATTCTGATTATGAAGCTAATGGTCCCAACTCCAGGACACACACAAGGGGAACAAGAAGTGTTATCATGCTCAGATTTACAGGAAAACCCTCGAGAAAGAACCTGTGTTTCTGCAAAGCTGGTACAGTTCACAGTGCTTTGATATGTGTTATCTCTTGCATCAAGACCATTCCCACCTTTGAAATAGATATAGGTCATGTTTTCTTAAGTGAGATTATGGTCCCATTTGACAGATGGGAAGAACCTGGCTTTGTAGCAGAGCTCAGATCAGAATTCTGGCCGTGGAAGCCCTAAACTTCTCACTGCCCACCTATCACGTGACCCTGCTGAAAAGTCATGTGAAATATCAAGAGACATCTGCAGAAACAAACTTACTGTTACCAGGGGGTGGAGGTGGAGGCGATAAGTTGGGAGATTGGGACTGACATATACACATGATTATATATGAAATAGAGAACTAATAAGGACCTACTGTATAGCAGAGGGAACTCTTCTCAATAATCTGTAATGATCTATATGGGAAAAGAATCTAAAAAAAAAAAGAGTGAAGGGAACCCTCTTGCACTGTTGGTGGGAATGCACATTGATACAGCAACTCTGGAGAACAGTATGGAGATTCCTTTAAAAAACTAAGAATAAAACTACCATACGTCCCAGCAATCCCACCCCCCGGGCATAAAGCTTGAGAAAAGCGTAATTGAAAAGGACACCTCTACCCCAATGTTCGACCCAGCAATCCCACCCCCGGGCATAAAGCTTGAGAAAAGCGTAATTGAAAAGGACACCTCTACCCCAATGTTCGTCGCAGCACTACTTACAATAGCTAGAACCTGGAAGCAACCTGGATGTCCACCAACAGATGAGTGGATAAAGAAGATGTGGTGCATATACACAATGGAGTATTACTTGACTATATAAAGGAACGCATTTGAGTCAGTTCTAATGAGATGGATGAACCTACAGCCTTTTACACACAGTGAAGTAAATCAGGAAGAGAAAAGCAAATAATGTATATTAATTCATATGTATGGAATCTAGAAAGGCGGCACTAATGCTCGTACTTGCAGGGCAGCAAAGGAGACGCAGACACGAGGAACAGACTTTTGGACGCTGTGGAGGAGGGAGAGAGGATGGGATATTTGAGAGAGTAGCTTGGAAACAGACACATTACCATATGTAAAATAGATAGCCAAAGGGAATTTGCTGTATGACTGGGGAGCTCAAACCTAGAGGGGCGGGACAGGGAAGCAGCGTCAAGAGGGAAGGCACATCTGTATACCTAAGGCCGATTCATGTTGATGCATGGCAGAAACCAACACAATATTGTAAAGCAATTATCCTCCAATTAAAAATAAAATTTGTAAAGAACTGTTTTCCTTAAAAAAAAAAAAAGGAGTGGCTATATGTATATGTATATATATCAGATTCACTTTGCTCTATACCTGAAACTAACATTTTAAATCATACTTCAATAAACAATCTTTTAAAAAAAGAAAGCGAGACATCTGAAGGATACTTTTCACTTGGAGATCCTTCCAGAGCAAGTCTGGGGAGTCAACGTATCTTTAACTCCTTTCCAGACGATTTCCTGAATTTAGGGAGGAAGGGAAGATGGTACAGGAGAGACGGTGCCCACTGTCCTCCTGCAGCTCAGGGGCCCCCTCACTCACCCACCGGAAGGCTCACCCCTTCTCTACGCCCCCGGGGGCTCGGCTGGAAGAATGTTAGGATGGGGAGGAAGACCTGGACGGAGGTGCTTCCCTGCCTGTCTCCTGCCGGGGAAGAAGAAATGAACGGGGTCTCTGAGCAGGAGCAACACGGCCCACGTCACGTGTGGGCAGACAGGGTTCCCACACAGGAGAGCACATGTCCCACCAGCGTCCCCACTCCGAGGCGCTGGCATGGACTCGGCCCCATGGACCAGGACACAGGCTGCCACTTCACTGGCTGGGTCCGCAGGAACCACCACTGCCAGGCATGTCACGGGCTGCAAATAAGGGAACATTCGCTCACCACTTTCTGTCCCAAGCAGCGCCCCTCAGAGAGGTTTAGAGAACAAGTGTGGCCTCTGTGTCCCTATTAAGTGGTTCCTTTTTTCAAATACCAATACAGCTATTTCTTTTCAAAATCACAGAGAATATATATTCCTTGGTATTAGGAATGACTATCAACATTATTTAAACAGCAATGGCAATGCATCATTTAGAACAAGCGTTAAAGAAACTAAAGGGAAGTGAAGTCGCTCAGTCGTGCCCGACTCTTTGCAACCCCATGGATAGTAGCCTGCACCAAGCTCCTCCGTCCATGGGATTTTCAAGGCAAGAGTACTGGAGTGGGTTCCCATTTCCTTCTCCAGGGTAAAGAAACTAAAACCCCTGCTTAATCAGAACCAGGTCTCCGTAATATTTAACTGTAACTAATCATTGACAATCTAGACCCTCGCCAACAGAGCCCGCGGTCACAGAAACTTCTGGAAGCTGGCAGCCTTTGGTGGAAAACCTCCCACATCCTCCCAAGGCACTCACCAGAGACAGCACTGTGGCTCCTATGGTTTTCTCACTGAATCACTGGGATCTGGGATTCTCGGTGAAATGACCAGTTCCTCCTGTCACCTGGTTCCAAGACAAAACCATCCCAGAAATCAGCACTGACCGCAACACCGGCGGTCCTGGGTCTGGGCCTGGCAGCCCCTCAAGGCAACTCAGAAGTCACCGAATCTCACAGTCTGGTTTCCCCGTAACTGCTGTGTTGAACCAACACTGGTACCTCCTCCCTTCTCCTTCTGCACAAGTTAGAAACTTGCACCCCCCGTTTCCCAGGCTCCACTGTAGCTAGAGCTCCAGGTGAGGCTGCACTGGAGTGATACTGCAGACGGGTGTGGGGGTGAGGGGGTGATTTCTCTGCTACTTAGGCTGGTCTTTTCCCTGGCGGCCAGTACAGAATGGGGCTCTAGCCCCTCCCAGACCCCTTCCGAGGCCAGGACAGCCACCCTAGCCACAGCTTCCTCCTTGGAGGATTATCCCCAGCTGCTGGAAGCTGCCTCTTCCAGAGGTGCTGGGATGGGTGTGGTGGGTCTAAAGGAGACCCCAGCTTCCTGGGTGCCGAGGGGGAGTTACAGGGAGGTAGCGAAGACAGGGAGGTAGTGAAAACAATCGGAGAAGGCAGTGGCACCCCACTCCAGTACTTTTGCCTAGAAAATCCCATGGATGGAGGAGCCTGGTAGACTGCAGTCCATGGGGTCGCTAGAGTCGGACAGGACTGAACGACTTCACTTTCACTTTTCACTTTCATGCATTGGAGAAGGAAATGGCAACCCACTCCAGTGTTCTTGCCTAGAGAATCCCAGGGATGGGGAAGCCTGGTGGGTTGCCGTCTATTGGGTCCCACAGTCGGACACGACTGAAGCGACTTAGCAGCAGCAGCAGCAGCTCCTGCATTACAGGCAGAATCTTTACCACTGAGCCACCAGGGAGGCCTATTGTCTTCACTGCTGCTGCTGCTGCTGCTAAGTCGCTTCAGTCGTGTCCGACTCTGTGTGACCCCATAGACCGCAGCCCACCAGGCTCCTCTGTCTATGGGATTCTCCAGGCAAGAACACTGGAGTGGGTTGCCATTTCCTCCTCCAGTGCATGAAAGTGAAAAGTGAAAGTGAAGTCGCTCAGTCGTGTCCGACTCTTCGCGACCCCATGGACTGCAGCCTACCAGGCTCCTCCGTCCATGGGATTTTCCAGGCAAGAGTACTGGAGTGGGTCGCCAGTGCAATGCAGGAGACCCAGGTTCAATCCCTAGGTCAGGATGATCCCCTGGAGAAGGGGAAAGGAATGGCAACCCACTCCAGTATTCTTGCCAGGAAAATCCCACGGACAGAGGGGCCTGGAGGGCTGTATGTAGCCCCTGTGGTCACAGAGTCAGACACAACTTAGGGACACACACCCACATACTGTGAAGGCAGTAGCAACAGCCAAACCCCAAAGTCCAGCACCGCGTGGAGTAGGCTGCGGACTGCCCTGCCCCGTCTTCCTTCCCTTACCCCTGGATTGAGGCTGTGACCCTAAACTCGGGCTCCACAGTGCAGCACCCTACTTCCCCACCTCCCAGAATGGACCAGAAGACGATGCTGGGTGGCCCTGGGAATTACTCCCAGAGGCCCCGCCCCAGCTCACGCTGCTGACCCCTCCTGATCATTCCCGGTGATGGATCCCTTTCTGCTCACAGTAAGGAGATCAGTTTCTGTCTCCTGCCTGAAACCCCGACTGGTACAGATGTATTACATCAGCTCTGAAGCTTCTTGCAGTTCCAGCAGCCTGTGCTTATACATTTTATACGACTGAACGAAAAGGAAATAGCGCTATGCCCAAGTGGGACTGTAGATGTAATATGTATGCAATCAGTCTCTGGCTCAGTGACGCACAGATTTTTCTGTATCTAGTGGCCTCTCAGCCTGTGAGTCTCTTCCCTTGAATGCGGGCTCTGTTGTTTGTCTTGCACTTCTCTCTTGGCGCTTCTTTCTGATAAAGTCTCTCTGCCCTTTGCAGACTTCATTGCACTAGCGAGCACACAGAGTCGGCCCACAGGGACACAGGTTTTTCCAATGAATTGCTCTGTCTCAGCCATACATGTGAAAGTCTACACTTAAATGGGTTTCAATTTCATTTTTAGAAGAAATGTGAAATGTGTTCTCCTCCAACGCCATCTCTTCCTTTTCATTAAAGTCCATGCTGAGCAGGAGGAGAATGTACATAACACCACTAGCATGACCCTAAAATTGTAACTGGCATCACAGTTGACATGGAGCCCCAGGGAGCTCATGAGAATCTTAAGAAATAACCCTGACAGACGCCTTGGGAGCAAGGGGTCGAATGATTCATAACCAGCTCACAGGAAAGAGCTTCTGTAAGTGCATGTGAGTTAAGCCCTTTTCCATTTGGTGTCCTCAATAATCCCCTTGGATCAGTTCTCTACTACCACGCCCATTCCCTGTTGCCATAACAACCAGCATCCCATAACAGGCACTGGTAGCACTAACAGAGTGGAAGGGAGCCAGAAGCCCCTGCTATGGAGACCAGAGCCTCCAGTTCAGAGATGTGTGCTCCAGGGCCTCGCCCTCTGAGCTCAGGGTCTTGCCCTCTGAGCTCAGGATCTCTTGACAAGTCAAGAGGTACCTCGCTGGCCTCCACGCTGGAAAGACCTGCTCTGGACTGCAGCCAGCACCCAGACTCTTTAGCCCCAGGACACTGCTCAAGACCGAAGACCTTATCTCAACAGGAATCCATAGATTTGAGAAATGACCGGCAGACATGGAGACGACAGCATTGTGGGAAAGGAAGAATCTCAATTCTGCATAGTTACATCCTGACCTTAAAAGATTGTAATAATCCTAAAATAAAAGGAAAAGCACATTGTCACCAGCTGGGGCATTCACCAAAGAGGCAAATAGTCCCATCTTCCTTGGGTGAGAGTGGGGAGGGATAGGGTCTCAGGTCAGGGCACACAGTCAAGGCGGCTGTCCCATCACAGCAGCCTGGAGGGGCCCTTCGTTCGTCTGGGTGTGTGCAGACAAACCTGGGCATTAAATCCTTCACTTGCTGACACATAGGAAACACTGAGCAGGGAAGAAAAGTTAACCGGCATTTCTGCCTTTAAGATAAAAATCAAATTCCTAGAAGAGCCAGAGTCCGGGGTAGGGAGGGGAGGAGAGACTCTGGAGGGCTCTCTGCTCGCCTGCAGAGAGAGTTCCCGCATTCAGAGCCCACAGCAAGCATCTGCCTGTGCGATTGTGTTCATAGATTTGCTTGTTGTGAGGTTGGAGTTTCATCCCATGGGAAAGGGGAGATGCGAGATCCCAAAGTCGGCTTAAAGAACCCAAGAGGCAACTCAACTGTTTCAAGAGAAGAAGGGTTGTGAGTCCAGCCAAGGCGGGGACTTGAGGTTTCCTCTGACCCCGCGGCTGGAGGATGGTGGGAGTCCTCGTTCCATCCCGGCGCCGGTTTTCAGCCTCCGTGAGCAGCCTAGTGGGAAGTGGGCCGCCCGGCTGGAACGAGGCCCTAGTTCTTCCCTGCCGCTTCCCGGCGGCTCATAACCGCAGGCCTGGGCGGTGAGGCTCCGCTTTCTCCTCTGCGGACCGAGTGCAGCCGTGCCTGGGGTGTCCAGCACGGTCCAGCACCGATGCCGGCCACTGGGGGCTGGAGCAACCACACTTGCTTCAGCCTGGTTTCCAGCCTTTACTTCCTCCTCCCCTGCCCCCGGCTGCGAACGCAGACTCTCCACCCCGAGTCAGCCCCACCCAATCCCAGGCTCTGGAGCAAGGTTAGAAACACCCAGTGGGCTCGCTGCCCCTTCGCCCAGCTCCCCGTGGGCACTTGGCATGCGCACATTGGCACAATCCTCCACGCTGACTCAGTCTGCTGTTCAAAGAACGCGGTTGTAGCAGTTTTGGGGTCTAAAGCTAAATGACGTCTCACCTTCGGTTACTAAAGCACAGCAAGCACTTGTCCGGTTGGGGCGCCGCGCAGTGAGGATCTCGTCTCTGCGCCTTCAGCCATGCCATCCAAGGGCCCTCTGCAGTCGGCGCAAGTCTTCGGACGTAAGAAGACGGCCACAGCCGTGGCGCGCTGCAAACGAGGTAACGGCCTCATCAAGGTGAACGGACGACCCCTGGAGATGATCGAACCGCGCACGCTGCAATACAAGCTACTGGAACCTGTTCTGCTCCTGGGCAAGGAGCGATTTGCTGGTGTGGACATCCGCGTCCGAGTGAAGGGTGGTGGTCACATCGCCCAGATTTACGCCATCCGCCAGTCCATCTCCAAAGCCTTGGTGGCCTATTACCAGAAATATGTGGATGAGGCTTCCAAGAAGGAGATCAAAGACATCCTCATCCAGTATGACCGGACCCTGCTGGTAGCCGATCCCCGTCGCTGCGAATCCAAGAAGTTTGGAGGTCCTGGTGCCCGTGCCCGCTACCAGAAATCCTACCGATAAGCCCGTCATGAAGCCCAGCGTTTCCCTTTACAGCACCTTTATAATAAATGTTATGGGATTTAAAAAAAAAAAAAGCACAGCAAGCTACCTAAAGAAGATGTGGGGGATATCTACAGTGGAATATTATTCATCTATTAAAAAAGAACAAAACAACGCCATCGCAGCGGCATGGATGGATCCAGGGATAGTCATACTGAGTCAGGTAAGTCAGACACAGAAAGACAAATATCATAGGATATCGCTTATGTGTGGAATCTTTAAAAAAAATGAACTTATTTATAAACCGGTAGAGTCACAGATATGAAAAACAAACTTATGGTTACCAGGGGATAAGGGGAAATGGATAAATTGGACGATTGGGACTGAGATACACACACAGCTATACCCTGGTGGCTTAGTGGTAAAGAATCTGCCTGCAAAGCTGGAAACCCAGGTTCAATCCCTGGGTCTGGAAGAGCCCCTGGAGAAGGGCATGGCAACCCACTCCAGTATTCTTGCCTGGAGAATCCCATGGGCAGAGGAGCCTGGAGGGGCACAGTCCATGGGGTCTCAAAGAGTCAGGCACGACTGGAGCGACTGAGCACTCACACACATGCGCATGCATAAAATAGATAACTAGTAAGGACCTACTGAATAGCACAGGGAACTCTACTCATTACTCTCTGATGACCTCTATGGGAAAAGAATCTAAGGAAGAGGATGTGTATATGCATAACTGATTCACTCTGGTGTACACCTGAAACTAACACCGTATTGTAAATCAACTATACTCTCATAAGAATTATACAAAAATAAAATAAAATTAATTAAGCATAGCAAGCTATGAAGGAAAACATACACAGATAGTGGAAGGACATCCGCTTTGTCATTTGTCTAGACGGGGCCCTGGCGTCATTCTGGGAAAGGCCTTGCCCGCTTTCACCACGTGCTTCAAAGGGGCCCCAATCTTCCTGCAGAACCGTCCGGCCCCGCCTCCGCTGGTCGATCCAGGGAGGGTGCGGGCCACAGGGCTCCGCGCTTCCGGCCCCGGGTTTCCAGGTCGGGCCTGGAGCCGCCGTCTCCGGATCCCAGGAGAGGCCATGTTTCCTCCCATGTGGGGAGGAAGGCTGCGAGAGGGAAGGAAGCCGCCCGGAGAGGAGAAGCATACTGTCAGCTTCCTGGTTCCCGAAGTCCAGACCCCGAGCCTGTCCCGGGGCTGGTCTCATCCTACCTACCTGCAGTCTCCCTTTGATTTTGTGAGCCGAAACTTACTCATTTTTAACGCTAATTTGAATTAGGATCTCAAGATCAGTGATCAAAGAAGTCTTGCCTGATCCATTAATAAAAACTCTTCACATAGCAACCTGCTAATTTAAGTCCAAGGGTAGCAGATCAGTCTGGCCATCGCAATAATGACCACGGCAATTCCATGATCACTTCTGCTATAGTACAGATGGACCCTGTCTTGATTTCCCTGGATTTCTCTTTTAAATTATCGTTGATTTAAATGTTGTGTGAGTTTCGGGTTTACTGCAAAGCAGTTCAGATATATACTGAACAAATTTATATATATATTTTTCAGATCCTTTTCCATTAATTCTTTGAGTTTTCTTAGAGCCACTTGTTCTAATCAAACAGACAGGAAGGCGTTGTCACAGGGTGTCACATGGACTCAAACGCCTGCCATGAAAATTAGACAATTTTCAGTGATCTCTCCAAAGCATCCACCCAGCGAGACACGGGGGAGGGCTTTGCTTCCTAAGGCGAGTCTTCAACTCTAATGGTTCAGGGAACACCTCGTGACAATACAGGCTCTTGCAAAGAATTGCCTAACGAGAGGAATTTCCTATTTATCTTGCTTAAATAACTTTGGGAGAACATGTGAGCCCCCCTCCATTTGGGGGAATGAGAAGATGCATGGAGCAGAGGTAGCCTGCCAGCACTGAGCTGGCTCTAGGAAAATCTGTGTAAATAGCCCAGTTAAAATTATAACATTCTTCCTAGAATTTTGTGAGCTGTAAACCATGCTCTGCCGATTCATTTTAAGGATGGCAAACCGAACTGTGAGAGTGGCCAAGAAACTTTTTGCAGTTGATTGGAATTCAAAAATTCCAGCAAGGAGATGGATGTTTGGTTTTATAATTATCAGACTACCCAGAGTCCCAATTTTGACTCTTTTTTTTTTTTTTTTCCTTAGCTTTGAGATAAATTTCCATCTGTAAAGAATGGGTGGATTGGTGTGTGTTCTTTTTTTTTTTTTTTAACAGTCTTAGCCTTAGGCATAAAGTCAAATGTCTTCTCATTTTAGCTTCAATGTCATCTCGATCGATTCATTTATCCCACAGACACGCACTGAGGATTATTGTGTGGAAAAGTGCCGTGAGGGGAGGATGCATCAGACAGAAAGGCGTCCCTCCAGGCCAGGCGTCCCTCCAGGGACCTACAGGGAGCCTGGCTCAAATTCTTGGGGAGGCCAGGAGAGGGCGCCCTCGCCTCCTTCCGGGAGGGCTCAGGGATTCCTGGAAGCCATGACCTCTGGCTGCAGGCCTTGAGACCTGGACACTGGTGTGCAGAGGCAGGTCTTTCAGGATGGGGAGGTTCCAGTTGCTTTTCAAGAGTGAGCTGAGGCTGAAAGCACGAGGATTCGTTGGGAGTCCGAGTGACAAGGACACAGGCTCCACAGCCCTGCCCCATGAGGGCCATGCCTTTCTCACCCCCAGAGGAACCAGGAGGTTCCCTCCCACAGTGATGAACTCCAGGCCCAGGGACCCGCAGACACAGCACAGGACAAGGGCCAGACTCTCACCTGGGCTTCCCAGGCCGTACAGTAGTAAAGAATCCACCTGTCAATGCAGGAGATCCAGGTTCCTTTCCCAAGTGCGGGAAGATCCCTGGAGAAGGGAATGGCTACCCCACTCCAGTATTCTTGTCTGGAGAATTCCATGGACAGAGGAGCCTGGCAGGCTACAGTCCATGGGGCCTCAAAGATCAGGCAAGACTGAGAAACTGAGCACACATGCACGCCTGCGACCCTCAACTAGCCTGAAAGGATGTGGGGTTAAATAAAGCCCACCTCCTGAACCCACTTTGTAGAGGACGGGTCCTCTTCTGGACCCCTGCCCCCTCCCACCTCCTCCCCTCTCCCAGTCCCCTGCCCGCTCCAGCCCCCGTCTTCCCCCCACCCCAGCTCACTGTCCCATCCTGTCCCTCTCCTGCCCCCTCGGCCCCCACAGCAAGCAGCAGCTGGCACGTGCCCTCTGGAATACTTTCCTAGAACCGCTGTGACAGAGCACCACGAACAGGAGGCTTAAAACAAGAGAGAGGTCTCATCTCTCAGTTCTAGAGGCTGAACGTGCAAAACCAAGGTGTCAGCAGGGCCATGCACCCTCTGAAACCCCTGGGAGAGGGACCCCCTTTCTTCCTTCAGCTGATGGTGCCCCAGGCAGTCCTCACCCAACCTCTGTCTCTGCGTCACAGGGCTTCTCCCCGCGTGCCTCTGTCTTCTTACAAGGACGCTTGTCAGACCAGATCAGTGTCCCCCGACTCTTCTGTGACCTCATCTTCACCAATTACGTCTGCAACAGGCCTGGTTCCTAATGAGGTCAAAGCCAGGCACTGAAGAATTGATGCTTTGGGGCTGTGGTGTTGGAGAAGACTCTTGAGAGTCCCTTGGCCTGCAAGGAGATCCAACCAGTCCATCCTAAAAGAGATTAGTCCTGAATATTCTTTAGAAGGACTGATGCTGAAGCTGAACTCCAATAGTTTGGCCATCTGTTAGGAAGAGCTGACTCATTAGAAAAGACCCTGATGCTGGGAAAGATTGAAGGCAGAAGGAGAAGGGGACGACAGAGGATTAGATGGTTGGATGGCATCTCTGACTCGATGGACATGAATTTGAGCAAGCTCCAGGAGTTGGTGATGGACAGGGAGGCCTGGCATGCTGCAGTCCGTGGGGTCACAAAGAGTCGGACACGACTGAGCGACTGAACTGAACTGAGCCCTGTTTCCTAATAAGGTCACCTCTGAAGCCCAGGGGGTTAGGACTTGGACGAACCATTTTTGGGAAAGACAGTTCAACCCATTACACTCTCCCCACAGAAAACCAGAAATTTCCTCCAGAAAGAAAAACTCACTGGACAAAGAGAAAAAGGTGAGAAGATGCTGATACATAGGAGGTCCTGCAGAAAAATAGGTAGGTCTTCACCCCACTGTGGAAAGCATCATTCAGCAAGCCCCATCCTGAACACAGATGAACTAAATTCAACTTACAGGAGAGAGAAACAATGTAGGAAGCAGAGAAAACTCTTCTACAGAGTAAGGATGGATATTCATAGCAGCTCCCGGAGAGAGAGTGCAACCATGAAACAAGGAAAGGATGCTACGTCTTAAATGAGAATATTTAGTGGATAAGAAAGCGTTTATCAGTAGTAAGTAAAAATAACATAGCAAATGTAACTCATATATGGATTCTAAGAAAGCCCAGACACTGAGTGTTGGGAGAGATGGGGAGATGTTGGCAAGAATTCAGTTATAAGTTAAATATGTTCTGGGGGCTCTAATGAACAACCTGGTGATAATAGTTAATAAAACTGTTTTGGACACTTGAAATTTGCTGAGAGAACAGATCTTAAGTGTCCTCACCACACACACACACACAAAAAAGGAACTGTGTGAGGTCATGGATGTGTTAATTAGCTTAATCGTGGTAATATGCAAAAAAAAAAAATACTATAGGAAAACTAAAAAATTCAATAGAACTCAGCCAGTATCAGGAAAGACAAGAAAATTACAGGCTCACCCAAGAGGTCCAAAATCTGAGAAACAGAAGTACAGAATGAAAGAACAGAAAACAATAGGGATGAAATTAGCAAATAAATAATACAAAAATAAATAAATAAATCCCAGAATTGGAGGGTCTGAGTTTCTGGACAATAAATGAAACAAAGAATGAAAAGGGATCTCTGCCAAGGCACATCTCTGCCACATTTCACAAAGCACTGCAAACAAAGAAAAGAGTCTAAAAACTTACAAAAAATCAAAAAGAGAAAAAGGGGATTGAAGGTTTAAACAAAGAATTAGGAAGAACTATTAGACGTTCTCAAAAGCTGTACAGAAAACAAGGAGACCATGGAGCCATGCCTTCAAAAGTCTGTTAAAAATAAATATTTCCATCCTAAAATGCCACATCCAACCACCTATTAATCAAAGGGGCCACAGAGGATGAGGTGGTCAGATGGCATCCTCAACTCAAAGGACAAGAGTTTGAACAAACTCCAGGAGACCGTGAAGGACGGGGAAGCCTGGCATGCTGCAGTCCATGAGGTCGCAAAGAGTCAGACTGAGAGGCTGAACGGTAACAAAAGGCAGAGTAAGGACACCGTTAGGCGAGATTTCAGAAAATTATTTTCCAGTACCTTTTCTCAGGAGACTACTAAAGGATGTGCTCCACCAAAATGAGAAGGAAAACCAGAAAGTGGAAAACAAGGGCTCTGAGAGACAGGAATCTAACAGAAGAAGCAGGAAAAGGGCATTTCCAGGTGTGAGTGCTTAGTCGTTCAGTCGTCTCCGACTCTTTGTGACCCCATGGACCATAGCCCGCCAGGCTCCTCTGTCCATGGGATTCCCCAGGCAAGAATACTGGAGTGGGCTGCCATGCCTTCCTCCAGGGGTCTTCATGACCCAGGGATCGATCCCGTGTCTCTTAGTCTCCTGCATTGCAGGCAGGTTCTTTACCACTAGTGCCGCCTGGGAAGCAGGTGGGTTATATAAAACAACCACCTGTGCAGAGCCTGGCAATCAACGAGCCAGGACCAAAACAAGAGGGGTAGGAGTCCGAAAGGGGGGTTCTCAGGAACTTCGGAAGCTGATAATAGATACATGTTGTGCTCGATGACTATCGAAAGAGGCTTGGGGAAGAAATATGCATAGGTACAGAGACTAGCACCGCAAAGAAGAGGTCATTAGTAATTCTCCTAAAAATGCAAACACGGAAGAACTGTTTAAGCCAAACACATAATAAAGTTATCAATAGGAAGAAGTCAGAAGATACTTGTGGCTGAAAAAGCTGAGAATAACAGTGTAAGTATTCCACATAGACGGAGACAAACATCCAAAGAAAGGAAAAAAGAGCTCAGATGGTTTCAAAAAGGGTAGGACAGAGAGTTTCTGGGTTTAGTTTATTTTTTTAATTGTCCCTTTTAAAAAAAAAAGAAAGAAAAACAATATCAGGAAGAAAATCAAATAACTTAGCTGTGGGCTTAATACTTGGTTTCCAAAATTTCTGAAGATGATTAAAGGATAGAAAACTCTGAGAGGGGTTCCTAACAACCGCATCGAGTTATGTGTCCCCAAGTACTAATTTTTGATTTGGAGAAGTGGATTTTTTGGCTCAAAGTTTAAAACTTTGAGGCATAAATGTATATATACACTTGCATCATTGAAAAAAAGAAGTGTTGACATGCTTTCTTAAAATCCAAATCTCAATTCCCTTCAGCACAGCCTTAGCAGGTTATTGTATTAACCTGAACTTAGCCAAAGGACATTTCACTGTGTCTTGATGTCTCAGCATTAAGGATTTGCACTATACGAGGCAGGAGCAAGGGGAACGTTCAACTGAAGCTTTTCTCTCATCTATTTTTCTACAACTGAGTCTCTGCCATGATTAAAACAGACCCTGTTTTGTCAAGCAGAGTCCAATCTCTTCACAAACCAGTAGCAAACCCCCTCCTTGGTGATCCGAAGGGGAGGGTTATGGCGTGGCGTGGAACACTCCTTATGGAGCACAGTTGCACGCCAGAAAGAACAGTGCTGTTTACAAGTCGTGTCTGAGATTTACACGGACTGAGACGTTCTAGCTGTGCCATACCATTTTGCCTTCAAAAAGTGCTTTTAGTCTTTCCTCTAAGACAAAAGGCTTATTTAGGGAAGGGTTCCGAATCCTTCTAAACATTTCTATAAATATCTGGTTTCCATTAATTCTAAATGAACTGCCGTTTCTGTGTTCCAAGGAATTTTTCCCGCTTGGAAAAGAAGGTCAAAGGATAATTTTTAAAGATGTTCCCCAAATGTACCTTGTTTTGTCAGTGAAATTCACTGTAGCTTCTGTGTTTCAAAATATTTGAAACAACACACATAAAACGGCTGTTAAAGAATGCAACATGTGATCCTCTCGGCTACATCTGCATTGTGTCATTCTTTTTTTTTTTTTTTTTATTTTTAAACTTCACATAATTGTATTAGTTTTGCCAAATATCAAAATGAATCTGCCACAGGTATACACGCCTTCCCCATCCTGAACCCTCCTCCCTCCTCCCTCCCCATACCATCCCTCTGGGTCGTCCCAGTGCACCAGCCCCAAGCATCCAGTATCGTGCATCGAACCTGGACTGGCAACTCGTTTCATACATGATATTTTACATGTTTCAATGCCATTCTCCCAAATCTTCCCACCCTCTCCCTCTCCCACAGAGTCCATCAGACTGTCATTCTTTAATTCAGCAAACACTTAGCAAGCAGCAGGCATTGCATTAATGTAAGGATTCCATCTAATGAATAACCCGCTCCACCATGCAAAGTCTATCTGAAATTCCCAGTACTCTCTGCTTTTCCCTTGTTTACAAGAAAAAGAGGAAAGTGTGCTGTTGTGGTAGAGTATATTGTTGCTCCCCTAATAGCCACCCTCTTCCCCTAGAAGGTTATGCATTCCCTCCATTAGTTATTGATTTACAGCATCCAACTTTGTGCACGGGCTTCCCTGGTGGCTCAGCTGGTAAAGAATCCGCCTGCAAAACGGGAGACCTGGGTTCAATCCCTGGGCTGGGATGATCCCCTGGAGAAGTGAAAGGTTGTGCAGATTCTAATTCTCATCCCGCTGTCAAGCTAGACCGAGTGACTTGCTCAGGGCAGTGGAGTGTGTGAGAACACGATATGGAAGACATGCCTCCCAGTCTCTACAGTCCTGTGACTCTGTCTCCATCTGCCACAAAACCAGCGTGTCCAAGACAGGGGCTGCTTCTCCAAGCTAGAGGACGCAGGGACTTTTAGAGCCAACCCATAGCCAGTTTATGCAACATGATGAAAAGATAAGCATTCAGGGTTAGAAGCCGTGAGATTTAGGGACTGTTTGTTATCACAGCAGAGCTGACTAATAGACGAGCATAGAAGTCTGATTGCAACCACTATGCACTGCAAAGATGGTGGAAGACAGTCTGTGCCTTCTCTTTGCCTTAAACATGTCCAATTTTATGTCCTTGGCCTGGTTCATCACCATATGCTTAGCTCTTGGGTTTCTGTTGGGAGGCCCAGGCTCTGAACAATGGAGCCCAAGGTCGGTAAACCTCATCTGCCGTACGGTCTGAGTGACTTGCAGGGAGGTCTGCATCCTCGGGTGGTAATGACCAGCATCAAGCAGACCCAATGCCAAGAGCATCACATGCTCTGGCCACCCTAACCTCACCAAGACCCCATAAGATGTTACTGTCATAATTGTCATCTACAGATGAGAAAACAGAAGCTTGGAACCATTAAGACATTTCTCCAAGTTCATCCTTCTTAATCAACGGCAGACAGAAATTTGAACCCAGGCAATTGGTCCCTGCACATTCTTCCAAGGAGGGAGATGAAGAAAGACATCACCTGGACTCAGAGTTTAGTTCTAAAGGCACATGGAGGTCAGATAGGCTCAGACAGAGTTCCACAACCCTAACCCCTATTTTGCTTCTTTCTCCGTTCATAGCTTTTTCTCAAAACTTCTTACTTCTCCCTCCTCTTAAAACATCTTGATGTCTGCTGAGATTAGTTCTGCAACGGAGCTGGCAGAAAATCAAGCTTCCTCAATTCCTAGCATGCAAACAAATGCACTGCCAAGCAAAACCACTTCTCCCAATTTAATTGGATGTTGTCAGTCAGCAAAGGAGACAAATCCTTGCTCTCAACTCGCTCTTCAGTTTAATCCCAAGAGTCTGTTCAACAGAAAAAGGAAAAAAACCTCACCTCATGTCAAAATGTGTCAGTCCAAAGGCTTCCCTGGTGGCTCAGAGGCAAAGAATCTGTCCGCCAATGCAGGAGACACGTGTTTGATCCCTGGTCTGGGAAGGCCCCACAAGCTGCGGAGCAACTAAAGCCTGGCACCGTAACTACTGAACCCCTGGAGCCCGTGCTCTGCAGAAAGAGGAGCCACCGCAGTGAGAAGCCTGAGCAGCACAACCAAGACGAGCCCCCCTCACCCCAGCTGGAGGAAAGCCCCACAGCACCGAAGACCCAGCGCAGCCAAACCTAAAGAAGTGAATTCTTCTGGAAAATGTGTCAGTCCATAGAACTAGGGGCGCTGAGAATGGACGATCTCCTGAAAGAGCGTCTAATACAAAGTATTTTACTGATGAGGAAACTGAGGCAGTAAAAGGCTTGTCAGGCCACGGGAAGACCTGGCTGCAGAGCTGGAGCGGGGACTCAGCCTCCCAGTTCCCCAGCCCTGCGAGTCACAGGGCCCGTCTTGATGACCTTCTCGTTTTCCTGCAGGTCTCCCTGTGGGCTGCTACATTCTCTCACCCTTCACCGCAAGCTTCCTGAAAAGAACACTGAGTTTTTCTCTATTCTGCCTATCTTTAGCCTCCAAATGGAGACAGCTTTTCCCTGCTTAAATCTTTGTCAGAAGATACACTGTGATGAGATTTTTCTTTCACGAAACAACCCAACCCTGGTTTTTCCCTTGAGTCATCCACAGCACCTAAGTGACTCTGAGTCACAACCCTCACAGGGAAGAAGAATTTCCTTTGCCTTCCTTCCTAGCTTTCTAGCCCTGGGTTCCTACCCAAAATTAAGGCATTTGACGTTTTTAAGGAAAAAAACAGCTTTTAAGAAAAATTACTTGGGGTCACAATTATTCAAGATAATGAGCATGTAGGTAGCCCAAGTTTAATGTACAAAAATTAAAAGTGGAATAAGTACAGGGTTGGGGGCAAAATTCTCTTCTTCCATTAGCCCAAAATAACTGTGAGATTGTCCCAAACTTGGCACGAATTTTCAGCATAGACTGCTGAATAGCTCCACTGGACTCTGGGGGTTGTCAGTACCCTTAATTCACCCATGTCCCAGGACAGAAGCACCCAACAAGGCAAGCTTGGCCCCATGGTCCCACTGAAGCTCATAAGCTCTGCTCCGTCAGCTCTGACTGCTCTCCCCATTCCTGTCTCCATGGTACCTGGCTTTTCTTTTTTTAATTGGAGGATCATTGTTTACAGTGTTGTGTTGGCTTCTGCCGTACAACAACATGAACCAGCCATAAGCATACGTATGTCCCCTCCCTTTTGACCCTCCCTCCCACCCCCCAGCTCACCCTACCCATCTAAGTCATCACAGGGCACCAGGCTGAGCTCGCTGTGTTATGCAGCACCTTCCCATTAACTGTCTGGTGTACATATGGTAATGTACCCTGACTTTCTTAACTGCTCTTCTAGTACCAGCCAGTGATCATCCCCTGGGTTTAAGAAGGCAGGGATATCAAAAACATATATATTCATAAAGAAAGGATGATCATCAGAGAAACAATAAATGTGTAAGCAAAACAAAACAATTTTTCTCATTCTTAATATAATAGTTAACTGCTCAAAGTAATAATAAAAACATTTGGTGATTATAGCTTATGGATATAAATTAAATAACAGCAATGTTGTAAGGGATTGAGGAGAGAAATTGGGAATACTCTGTTGTAAGATATCTTCCCTGTCTGTGGAACGATAGAGTAGTGCTTGAAAGTGGACTCCGATGATTTGTAAATGTGTATAGTGAAGTCTAGAAAAGCCATTAAGTACTTTTTAAAATGTATAATGATATCCCTGGGGGCTCAGACAGTACAGCCTCTGCCTGCAATGTGGGAGACCTGGGTTCAATCCCTGGGTCGGGAAGATGCCCTGGAGAAGGAAATGGCACCCCACTCCAGTACCCTTGCCTGGAAAATCCCATCGACAGAGGAGCCTGGTAGGCTACAGTCCATGGGGTCGCAAAGAGTGGGACACGACTGAGCGACTTCACTTCACTTCAAGGGAGGAAAGAAAATTAAATCATATAAAATTCTCAATGAAAACCAGAGAAGGCATAAAAAGGGTGGGGCGGGGGGAGAAGAGAAATAAAGACCAAGTGCAATAAGTAGGAAACACTTAATAAACATAGGAGATATTAATCCAGCTACGTTAGTAGTCACTTAAAATGGTAATCGTCTTAACGTGCCAAGTAAAGACAGAAATTGTCAGAAAGTATCTTTTAAAAAGATCCAACTGCATATTTTCTATAAGAGCCCCAGTTTACATTTAAAGACTGAGATAAACAGACTGTAATAGGAGAAAGACACACCATGCTAACATTTATCAAAAGAAAGCTGGAGTAGCTATATTAATTTCAGGCAAAGCAGACTTCAGAGCAAGTAAAATGATCAGGAATAAAGAGGGGCATTACATAATGATAAAGGAGTCATTTCTCCAGGAAGAGCCAACAGTCCTTAACATGTATGTGCCTAACAACAGCGCATCAGAACACATTAGGCAAAACCTGATAGAACTTCAGGGAGGAATAAACAGATCTCCTAGGAGACTTCAATCGCCCTCTTTCAGTAATTAATAAATCAATCAAATAGCTAAAGACATAGGTAATCTGAATGTCACTATCAATAATTGTGGTCTAATTAACATTTATGATATACTCTATCAAAAAACAACAGAATAGACGTTTTTCTCAATGTCTGTATTCACCTGGAATATTCACAAAGATAGACCATACTTTGGGCCATAAAGCACATCTTAGCAGATTTAAAAGAATAGAAATCATATCAAGTAAAGTATACAAGTAAACTTTAACAGAAGTTGAAGTAACAGAAAAATAGCTGGAAAAATCTCCAAATATTTAGAGATAACACACATTTCTGTTGTAAATAACAAATGGGTCAAAGAAGTATCAAAGGAAATTAAAAACATTTTAAACTATATGAAAATAAAGTATAATTCTTAAAAAGTTGTGTAATGCAGTGAAAAGCAATGCTTAGAGGAAGATTTGTATCATTAAATGCATATATTAGAAAAGAAAAAACATCTAAAATCAGTAATCTAAATGTCCACCTTGAAAAACTGCAGAAAGAAAAGCAATTTAATTTATTTCTTAAGTTGAAAAGAAAGAATAAAAATTAGAGCAGAATTTGAGGAAATTGAAAATAGGAAAATAATAGAGTAAGTCAAAACAGAAATGTGTTTCTTTAAAAGGATAAATTAAATTAATAAACTTCTAGCCAGTTAGAAGCTGGAAATCAGGCAAAAGGGGAGAATACACAAACTGTCACTCTCAGAAGTGAAAGAGACGCCATCAGTACTGATCCCACTAACATTGAAAGAACAATGAGAGAATACTTTGAACAGGTTCTTTCCCACCACCCACAAATCTGACAGCTTAGATGAAATGGACCAACCTTGAAAAACAAAGAACAAAAGTTTACATAAGGAGAAACAGATCATCCGAATAAGCCTGTATCTAATAAAGAAACAGAATCAATAGCTGACAACTTCACAAAGAAAGAAAGGAAAACAGTAGTTCCAGATGGCTTTACTGATCAACTCTACCAAACATTTAAGGAGAAATGATGCTGATTCTCCACAGTCTCTTCCAGAAAATAGAGGCAGAGAAAACACTTCAGAACTAATTCCATTAAGCCAGCTTGACCCTATTACCAAAACTAGATAAAGACATTATAAGAAAGGGAAACTGGAGACCAATATCTCTCATGAATATACATGCAAAAATCACCAATAAAATATTAGCAAATTGAATCTAACAATTTGTAGAAAGAATTATACACTATAATCAAGTGAGATTTATTTTAGGAATGCAAGTCTGTTCAACATTTGAAAATCCATAGGCTGAAGAAGAAAAATCATATGATCATATCAACTGATGCAGAAAAAGTATTCAGTAAAATCCAGCACCCATTCATGAAGGAAAAAACTCTTGGCAAATTTGGAATAGAAGGAAGCTACAGAAAGTTTATTGCTATCATAATTAGTGATGAAAAACTGGACAATTTGCCCCTAAAATCAAGATGTCTTCTCTTACCATTCCTAATAACATTATAATGGAAGTCTATATTAGTCTAATAAGGCAAGAAAAGGAAATAAATACACAGACTGAGATGGAAGAAACAAAACTGTGTTTCACAGATGACATGATCATCTAAGTAGAAAATACCAAACAACCTAACAGCAGCAACAGACAGAATAAATTACCTAGAAAAAATAAACAAAAGGAGTACAAAATTATACTCTGGAAACTTCAATACATTATTGAAAGAAATTAAGGAAGAATTAAATAAATGGAAAGACATCTTGCATTCGTGGATTGAAAGAGTCAATATACTGAGGTGGTACTGCTCTCCAAACCCATCTAGTGCAATCCTTATCAGAATTCCAGCTGATTTCTTTGAAGAAATCGACAAGCTGCTTCTAAAATTCATATAAATCTTCAAGAGACCCAGAGTAGCCAAAACCAGCTGGAAAGGGGAGGATAAAGCTGGAGGATTCACTCCTTCCGATTTTAAAGCTCACTATTGATACAAAGCAATGGTAATCAAGATGGCATGAGACCTGCGTAAGGGTAGACATAAAGATAAGTGGAATAGAATGGGGTCCAAAAATAAACCCTTACATTCATGTTGAAATGCTTTTCATCAAAGGCACCAAAATAACTCCAAAGAGAAAGAATAGTCTTTTCAATCATTGGCATTAGGACAACTGAATATCCGCATTCAAAAGAATTAAATTTGATCCCTATCTTACATCATATACATCATATATAAAAATTAACTCAAAATGAATCTAAAAGCTAAAATGATTAAAAAAAAAAAACAACTAGGGCTAAATCTTCATGACTTTGGATTAGGTAGTGGTTCCTTAGATATAATCAAAAGAACAAGCGTTCAAAGGAAAAAAATAGATAAGCTGAATTCATCAAATTTTTTAATTATTGTGCTTCAGAAGCTTCAAGAAAGTCAAAAGACAGAATGGAAGAAAATATTTGCAAGTCGTTTGTCTGGTAAGGAATTTGTACCTAGAATGTATAATGAGCTCTTACAATTCAATAACAAAAAGACAATCCAGTATTTTCAAATAGATAACAGTATTTTCACAGGTATTTCTCCAAAGAAGGTATACAAAGGGCCAATAAGTGTACAAAAAGACACCCAGCACCACAGCCTTCAGGGAAACGCGATTCAAAACCACAGCGAGATACCACTTCACACCTGCTGGGGCAGCTTAGATGGTAAGTGCGGGTGAGAGTATGAGGAAAGTGGAACCCTCACACACTACCGGTGGGAGTGTGAAAGTCCACCAGTTTGGTGAACACTTGGGCAAGCAGCCTGGAAGCTCCTCAAAAGGGTAAACATAGAGTCACCATAGAAGCCAGCAAGTCCACTCCTAAGTATATACCAGAGAAGGAAAAACATACGTACACACGCCCACAGCGTGCACACAGTGTTACAGGTAGCATTATTCAGAATATCCAGAGAGTGGAAAGAACACAACTGTCCACCTACGGATGAGTGCGTGGATAAAATGTGTCATACCGATACACTGGAATATTATTCAGCATTAAAAAAGAATGGAATACTGAGCTATGCTACAGTCTGTATTAACCCTGAAACTGTTACACTAAGGGAGAGAAG
Source organism: Bos javanicus (assembly GCF_032452875.1). NCBI lineage: Eukaryota > Metazoa > Chordata > Mammalia > Artiodactyla > Bovidae > Bos > Bos javanicus. Next base: position 117,141,472 of record NC_083870.1, read on the forward strand.
CCAGTCACACAGGCCACATACTACATAATTCCATTTACACGTGTTGTCCAAACAGGAGAATCAACAGAAACAAGAACATTAGTGGTTGCTTAGAGCTGGAGGCTGGGGGGAGGCGGGGGAGAACAGAACAGAACAGACCAACACGTCCTGCGCACGGACAAGCAGGGGCAGAGCGCAGGGCGGGGCACGACTGGCCTGCCCAGGGGGCTTGCAGTGCAGACGCTCTGCACCAACTGGCTGTGGGACCTTGAACCAGTTACTCCAGCAGAACTCCAGTTTTCTCTCTGGTAACATGAGAAGGATTCTCCCATCTTTCTGGTCCGACAGGGTTGTTGTGGATCGTGGTTGAGAGGAGTTAAGTCAAAGCGTTTCAAAGGCCACGGGATGTTCTAGCAGATCTAACAAGTAAGAAGCTTTTCCATTTCAAACGCGGGGCTGCCAGGGGGTCACTTCTGTGCCCTGGACCCAGGCGGTCCACCCTCCACACCCAGCACTTTGCTGCCAGCGCTGAGAGAGGGGAAAGCCAGGCACCCTTTGAGAGGAGGGTGGGTGGAGATGGGAGGACCATAGGGAGGAGGGTGGGCTCCCTGCCCCTGCCCAGGACCGGGAGGCGATCAGCAGGTGGGTGCGGACAGCGGAAGATGACAGGGCAGTGAGTAAGGGTGGAGGCCGGCAAAGGAGGGCCAGCTCCCCTCCGGCCCGCCCGCCGCAGCCACGGACCGGGAGGGGCCTGGCGGGCTGGGCTCAATGAGGCATCTCGGGCGGAGCAGACAGACTGCCAGGCAGCCGGCCATAGGAAGGGTGGCAGGGGCACACCCTTCTCGGTGCCCCTCAGCCCTCCCTGCAGAGGCAGAATGAATGGGATACTCACCGAGGAAGCCGCGAGCAAGGGCAGCCCCTGATTCACGGTTTACAGGCAATGGTGAAATCCTTTTTCCACTGGCTGCTGCAGCCTGGCTTCTGTAAACGGTAACCATGGCCGTGCCCGCAGGTCTCCGCCCCGCCCTCGCCTTGCCTCACCCCTCCATCCCTGAGCCCCGGGCACGCCAAAGCTCCCCATCACTCCTCACCCCCAGCAGCCGAGCATCCTGAGGAAGCACAGGGAACACTTGAAAAGACACAGACACATGTGAAATCTGCCAGCCAAGTTCTGAGAGTGGCGGGGGGCAGGCAGGAGGGTGGGGAGTGGGCTGCAGTCCTGCCCAGACACTGAGAAGGGGCTGAAAGCAAGACCTTGTCTCCCTCCCCCGCAGCCTCCTGGCTGGAACTTGATAGCAATGAGGCTGGAGGCACCATTGCTTCATTCACTCATTCATTCACTCATTCACTCATTCATTCATTCATTCACTCACTCATTCATTCATTTATTCACTCACTCATTCATTCATTCACTCACTCATTTATTCACTTATCATTCACTCACTCATTCATTCACTCACTCATCTAGTCATTCATTCATTCACTCATACAAGCAAGCTGTTCCCAAGGGCTTGCTCATGCCAGGACCTGCCAAGGGCTACAGACACAAAACACAGACCAAGTGGGCCTCAGCACAGAGGAAGGGCTTCAACAACCTCAGGACATCCCTTGTCACCTCCTTATTCTCTCCAGGGAAGGATGCCCTCCAGCAGCAGTAAAGAGGTGCCCAGGGATCAGACCTACTGATGGCTGCCCTGCTCAAGATGCATGAGCCCAGGGAAAACCCCAGAAGCACGCTGCTCTCAAGAAGTGCACTGACCAGGCTTGGACCTGGTGGGGTGGATGACACTTCTGCACCCTGTTTAGGGGTAGGGCTCTTATAGCCACACCTGGGGCTCCCTGTCCAGCTCCTGGGACCCCTTGTCATGTCAGGGGAGCCCAGCCCCATACAGCTGCAGGTGTGGCTGAGAAAAGCTCTCGTTCCCCTGCAGGCTTCTCTGCAGGATTCTCTCCAGAAGTGCCAGGAAGTTGTGCCCCCACCGTCCTCGCTCCTGAGCGAGGCCCAAAGCCCAAGACTGGCCGAGACGGGGGTGCAGATGGGGCAGGACCGACTCCACGTGTGCCCCAGAGCGGCAGTGAGAGCCCGAGTGGCTGCACACGGCTTGCCTTTCTCCCCATCCCCTGCTCCCATCCTCCAGACCTGCCCATGTCCCTGGGGGCGCCCCTCGGTCAGTCACTTGTGGGAAAATCCATCTCAGCCTCTGCTTCCAGAAGTCAGACCTGAGCCAGCTGTGTTCCAGAATGTCTGCACCAAATCCCAGCCGGACCAAGTCACCTAGAGCCAGGCCCTGCTCTTCTCAAGTCTCAGGTCCTCCTCTGTAAAGTAGGGGTGGGGAATACTTGCCCACAAGGGTGTCACGCAGACTGTGTGTGTACATTCACATGCCCAAGGGTGGGACACTCCCTGCCTGGAGAAAACCCCTGTGGTGTCCATTGCTCACTCTGCATCGTGTAGCAGCTGCTCTGAGCCACGAGGCAGGCACCTGACACCCATCCATTCACCTCCCCAAGAACATCACAGTCAAACCAGCCAGGTACCGATTTTTAACGCCTGGCATTTTCATTTGGCAGTGCCTTATCCACCATCTGAGGTTGAAAGTTCATTTCCAGGAAGAAAGTTTGAAGAACTGATGAAGCTTACCCCCAAAAAAATAAGCATAAAAATAGCATGGCCCTTGCGAGCGACTGGGCTTCCCAGGTGACTCAGATGGTCAAGAACCTGCCTGCAATGCACACGATCCAGGTTCGAACCCTGAGTCTGGAAGATCCCCTGGAGAAGGGCATGGCAACCTACTCCAGTATTCTTGCCTGGAAAATTCCGTAGACAGAGGAAATCTGGTGGATTGTAGTGCATGGGATCGCAAAGAGTCGGATACAACAGAGCGAGTTTCACTTTCAACACTTGGAGCAGAGCAGTGATTATAAGCCGGGCTGTGTCTCAGAATCATCTGGAACTTATTTACAAAGCCTAGCTCCCCACCAATGCCACTCACCATGCCTACTTCAGTCATTTCTAGGACCTGCATCCTTGAGCACCCCAGGTGGCAGGGTCAGGAAAGCCTTCCTGGAGAGGATGCCTAAACCTCATCTGGAAGGATGTACAGGAGTTTTCTGAGTGTGGAGGCAGCGGGGAGAAGGCATCCCAGGGAAAAGGAACAGTGACAGCGGAGGGGGAGCCCTGGAGCTGCGCGGGGGGTGCCCAGAACTACCAGCGTTCCTGCGAAGCAGGAACGTGAGGGAGGGGCAGGTCTTGGGATGAGCTGGACCTGGGGTGAGTGACTCACGGCGCCCAGGACAGCCGTGCTGCTGTCCTGGCTGTGAAGAGAAGTTAAAATTTTACATGACTTCCTGCTCCTTCTTCCTCTCTAACTCCGCTTGCTCCTTGCAAAGTCTGGATCACGTCAGTCTCAGAAAGCAGGGACTCACAATACTAGGAACTGGAGCTTATCCCACTCACCCTTGTCCTGCTCTTTGCAATCGCCCAGCCCCTACAAACCCGCAAACCGGCTTAAGCATGCATGTCCATGTATAACAACTCTGTGGCCCGTTTGCTCGGGGCTCAGAGCTTGGAGTGGTAACTCCTCTGGGCCTGCTGGTGTCATAAACCTGAGTTCTCCAACTCTCCGAGAGTGGTTTTTGCGTTCTCGAGTACTGGTCTCTGCAACAGCTGCACTTGAAGACTCTCATGGCTCCTGCGGATGTTCCCAGCCCCCGTCTGTCTGTCCTCACGCATTCTGTCCCCACATCACCCAGGAAGCAATGAATGAAGCCCTGTAGGGGGACCAAGCTTGAACAGTCATCCCCATCAGGCCACTAGAACCCAGCAGTGACTCCAAAGACCTCGGTGCTTGCTGGTGTTCAGTCTGACTCTTTGCGACCCTGTGGACTGCAGCACACCAGGCCACCCTGTCCTTCACTGTCTCCTGGAGCTTGCTCACACTCATGTCCATTATGTCAGTGATGCCATCCAACCCTCTCATCCTCTGCTGCCTTCTTCCCCTCCTGCCCTCAGGCTTTCCCAGCATCAGGGTCTTTTCCAATGACCTCAGAGTGTCTTCTAGAAGCCTCCCTCATCTTGTTAGGACCCTGATAGGCTGTATCTGCTGGACCAAGGTGGGCGCTGTTTCCCTCCCAAGAAGGCTGGATTTGCACCCCAAGGTGGGTGTGTCCTGCCCTTCCCAAACCCTCAGAAGGAGTGAGGAGAGCTGGCACCTCCTCCAGACACCAGAGCCACTGAGATCATCCACAGAAGGAATCCCAGAAAGCAGGAATTTCAGGCGGGTGCATCTGAACACTGTATTGTTAATCCTTAAGGATTTACCAGGCATTTCCTATCTGACAGCAGATGCTAGGAGCTGATGACACAGCTCCAGCCCTGGCAGAACGTAATGTACAGCAAAACACAGGAAAAGACCCCCAAAAATGAATCTATAAGTTGGATTATTTCTGTCACACATTTCTGCTTTAGGTTAGGGATGTCTAAAGTGATTAGAATTGATCTGCATGATGAAACGCTTTGGGCCTGTAATGGTGATATTTAAATAAAAATACCACAGCAGCCTTAGAAAAGGAAAAGAAGAAGAAAGAAGAGAGGAGGTGAGAAGCCCTCATCCAGGCAGAGCCCTTCTGCACCCCCACCTGGGGCTGCCCTCGCCCTTGGTCAGAGAGAAGCCGGACATCCCGCAGAAGAAAGAACTTTCAAACGTCAAGAATCACTTTCGGCGTCTGCTATTCTGCTGATTGAAGACCTCCTCCTCATTACAGTCCCCGTGGTACAGAGAGCTCGCCTCCTCAAAAGCTCACAGCTCTTCCTTTATGAAATGATCCATCTTCCTGTCAGTTCTACTAGGAAGAGAAATTTTTTTCTGTAAGCTGTTTTGCCAAAATCATCAGAAAGAGGTATGCTGTTCAGTTGCTAGGTCATGTCCGACTCTCTGCGACCCCAGGGACTGCAGCACACCAGCCTTCCCTGTCCTTAACTATTTCCCAGAGTTTGTTCAAACTCATGTCCACTGAGGCGAAGAGTTATGGGATCCAAACCGAACAAGGTCAACGGTGGAACCTTAACGTATGTCATTCCATTAACTCTGCTGTGAGTTATGGCAAAATGCGATGAAATGTATACAAGTCTTTAAAACTCACTTTCAGTATCCAATTGATAAAAGGAATTTACAGTGTTGTAATAAGCTATTTCCTCTCTGATTTTGCAAGCTACCTGAGAGCAGATGATTTCAGAGGTCCCTTCTGAGGGGTGGGCTTCCTTGGTGACTCAGACAATAAAGAATCCGCCTGCAATGCAGGAGACTCATGTTCAACCCCTGGAGAAGGGCATGGCTATCCACACCAGTATTCTTGCCTGGAGAATCCCACGGACAGAGAAGCATGGTGGGCTACAGTCCATGGGGTCGCAAAGAGTCAGACAGGACTGAACAACTAACACTTTCGGTTTCACTTTCTCTGAGGGGTGACAGATATGTGGTTCCCTCTCCAGTCTGAGGAGAAGGCAATGGCACCCCACTCCAGTACTCTTGCCTGGAAAATCCCATGGACAGAGGAGCCTGGTGGGCTGCAGTCCATGGGGCCGCTTAGAGTCAGACACAACTGAGCGGCTTCACTTTCACTTTTCACTTTCATGCATTGGAGAAGGAAATGGCAACCCACTCCAGTGTTCTTGCCTGGAGAATCCCAGGGACAGGGGAGCCTGGTGGGCTGCCGTCCTTGGGGTCACACAGAGTCAGACATGACTGAAGCGACTTAGCAGCAGCAGCAGCAGCAGCAGCAGCTCCAGTCTGAAGCCCACCATCACCTCAAATCCAAGGGGCAGAAGCCACCTTCCTGAACTCCATCAGCCTGGCCCCACAGAAAGCCTTCTTTACCATGTTCTCAGCATCTTCAGAGCCCAGCTACAAAAAAAGGCATCACTGAGACCCTTTGCTACAGACTGACACTTCAAGAATTTTGTCTCAGAAGCTATGCAGTCACTTCCTTCTATAACTAATTTTGAAAAGAAATTTACCTCTCCCAATCTTTATCTTATAACCCCTTTTTCCAGCTGATCTGGCCTTTTCTCTTATTTTATATACTTTCTATAAAAGGGTATGTGTGTGCATAGTAAGGAATACCCTCTCAATGTCTTTTGGGAAGAATCAGAATATAAGTGATTGATGATTATATTATGCCATGTATTGTACACATTAACACACAATAGAATATATATAACCTAATTATACTATATGGCTAAATATATTTAAATATATTAGATATTAGGTTAATCAACTTACTGTTTAATTAAACATAGTGCATAGTTCTCAGAAGCCAGTTCTGTAGAATCTTTACTGGGCTGTTTTCCCTCTGGAGGTGCTGATGATGGACTCCATGGCTCTCTGGAGCCCTGAAGGATTTCAGGCCAAGGCCCAGCTGCTGGGGACTGGCCCTGTCCTCCCTTCCCCAGAGGTTCCATCTGGCCCAGCAGCGGGTTAAGGATATCAGTCTCTGCTCTGCTCCCCTCAAGGGGGCCACACACCAGAGCCCAGGCTCCCAGGCTGGCTCCAGGTATATCAGTTACACCTGTGGGATAGATGGACAGACAGACAGACCAGTGATAGAATCGCACACACACACGTAAACGTGAACACACGTACAGGTGTGTGTGCGCATGCTTGTCGGTCCGTATGAACGCCCACCTCCATGCACAAACCTCCCGGGGACCAGTCTGCGATTCCCAGATGCCGCCCCCCTCTGGCACTGCCCTCCTCCAGAACGCCCTCTCACACCCATTTCTACAGCACCGTGTGGTTCAGGCGAGGTGGCAACCGGGGCCAAAGGAGCCTCTGCCCTGCAAGCGTGCCAGCCCCTGGTGGCCAGGGCTTCCGGCTCTTCAGGACGAGCTGGAGACCTCACCCTGTGTCCATCTGGATTTTTCAAGCTGGGGGCAAGTTTTCTTGGAAACAAAACACACGCTGCAGGGCTTAGGTCATGACCTCCGTCACAGCAGGGGGACAGTGGGGGTCCTGAGACCTGAGGCGGGGGAGGGAGCGCAGGGCTGGTGGTCTTCCAGTGGCCCCCCACCCAGCTCCACGTCTCTGAGACTTCCACTCCTCCCACCCTCCAAAACTTTTTTCTGACAAACTTTCTACCGCTTCTCAGTGTAATTTATTTGAGCATCAACTCAAGTATAAATGTGTCTATTCAAACAGGGCCGGGCCTGTGAAATTTTAACCAGCTACCAGATTTCCAACCGTTTTCCACTGACCCATATATTAAAATAGTAGAAGCCGTTGGTCTCATGAGGTTTCTGAGCAAGCCTGAATCCAGTAGGAATGACGCCCCAGTTGTGGAATCTCACTAAGCAACAGGCCCCAAACAGAAAGTGTCAGCACTTCTGAGGAATAATGCAGTGTTTCTCGTCCACTCTCACCCACTCCTTCTCTTTATCCTGTTTCTGCTCTTTTATTTCTACCATTCCTTTTAAACGTTCATGTATGTATTTATTACTATAATTTGAGGAGTACTTACCTCCTTAAAAGGACTCTTTCTGACATACTACCCAGCCTAAAATTATCATGTTAGCCCCTTCTCAGAGGATGAGATGGTTAGATGGCATCTCCGACTCAATGGACATGAGTTTGAGTAAACTCCAGGAACCGGTCATGGACAGAGAAGCCTGGCATGCTGCAGTCCATGCGGTCACAAAGAGTCGGACACGACTGACCGACTGAACTGAACTGGAATGAACGGAGCCCCTTCTCTGGAGGAAGGCTCTGCTCTTGAAATGCCCCCCTTGGAGCCGCAGTGAACCCATGCTTCCTCACTGGGGTCTGGGTGTTCAAGGAGTGACCCATGGGGATATCAAGGCCAAACAACTGGTCAACCCCAGAGGAAGGCCAGCCCAGGAGGGAGCAAGGCCAATGTTAAGGTCTAGCCTTGACAGGGTCTGCGAGCCTGGAGAAGGAGTCAGGCACCAGCATCACACAAAGGGAGCAGTAGCTGTATATCCAGGAGAAGCTGGTCTGCCCCTCTACCTGCTCTGCACCACACAGAGTGTCAACACTCACTAAACAAATAGAAATTAAAAGATGTCTCTCCTTCACACCATTTAGTGCCACATAGCAGAGAGGCCCCCTGGAGAGACAACACATGGCTGTGTCCCTTGTCTTCCTCTGGTAAGACTCTGCAGAGTCTTACAGGGATGAAGCCTGGAAAAAGGGATGTGTTGGATGTTTAGTTACTGGGTTTTGAATGGTGTGTGTGTGTGTGTGTGTTCAGTTACTCAGTCATGTCTAACTCTTTGTAACCCCATGGACTGTAGCCCACCAGGCTCTTCTGTCCATGGGATTTTCTAGGAAAGAATACTGGAGTGGGTTGCCATTTCCTCCTTCAGGGGATCTCCCTGACCCAAGGAGCAAACCCACATTCTCTTATGTCTCCTGATTGGCAGGAGGATTCTTTACCACTGAGCCACCAGAGAAGCCCAGATTGACTGGCAGCTCCCCCAGAAGGTCTATCCTAACCTCCAGGGACCTCAGAATTTGAACTTATTTGGGAAAAGGTCTTTGCAGATGTAATTAAGGGTTTCACAAGGATAACATCCTGGATTTCCTGCATGGGCCCTAAATGCCATGAGCAGCGCCCTTATAAGAGACTAAAGAGAGAGAGGCAGAGGGGGAGAGAATGGTGCAGAGGACGGGTGACGTGACCACAAACAAAGGATCGCCTGGGATCCCCAGAAGCTGTAAGAAAGGAGGACATCTCCCCGCTTAGAGCCTCTGGAAGGAGCACAGCCCTGCCAACCCCTGGATTTGGGTCTTCTGGCCTCTAGAAAGTGGAAAGTGAAAGCGGAAGTCGCTCAGTCGTGTCCAACTCTTTGCGTCCCCATAGACTGTAGCCCACCAGGCTCCTCTGCTCATGGGATTCTCCAGGCCAGAATACTGGAGTGGGTTGCCATTCCCTTCTCCAGGGGATCTTCCCAACCCAGGGATCGATCCCAGGTCTCCTACATTGCAGGCAGATTCTGGCCTCTAGAACTGCAAGGAAATCAGTTTCTGTTGTTTGAAGCCACCAAGTTTGTGATGACTTGTTGCAGCAGCCACAGGAAATCAATAAAGGGAGCTGCCCTTGGAAGGGGTCTCTCTGGCCCCCTTGCCCAGTGAGGACATGAGCTCATTTGGGGAGTGGGAAGGTCAACTGCAGAGACTGGTGGGGAGGGAGGCCATGCATCCCATTCCACACACAGTCCCATCCAAAGAGACTCCGCAGCAGTGACAGTCGCCACCGTGTCTCCAAACTTCTCAGCTAAGAAGTCACATCTCCACGAAACTCCCTGCAGCAGTGGCTCAGCCCGACCCCTCATCAGGGCCATTCTGGGGTCTCCTGGACACCCAGAATGTCTTTGTGGGTTCCCTCTAGACCATCCCCACCTCGGGGCTTGCCTCCAGCCAGGTCACCACACCCCGTGGCTCAGCAGCTGGTCATCCACTGACCACGTGTAGACACAAAACCCAGCATCATCGCACTTGTCCCAGAAAGGTAGCTTGGCTGGGGCACCTCGAGGACACCAGACACAGTAGAACTGTTCTGACTCCTACAGGTCTCTAGCCAGAGGCGTGCAGTGAAGACAAGTGACCAGCATCCAGAAGAGGGGGTTGTGCCACTGGAGGAGGGAACAGTGTCCAGGAGACGCCTCAAAACCCACTTGGACGCAAAGCCTGGGAGAACAGACCAAAGGGATCAGAGACACCCACCCTTGGCACTGTCTTCCATCCCACATGACCCTCCCCCCACAGGGCCCACTGTCGGTCTGGGCAGGTAAGATGCACACACATTAAAAGTTCAAAGCATCAGACTTTTTATGCCAGGCTTGAAAGGGCTTCACCCTGACACTTTTCTAAATTCTGAAATTTGCATTTAATTATATGCATAGTTATACAGCATAGACTTCATTCCATCACAGGAAGTGAGACTTCAGCTGCCGTTTGGGGAGCACCACCAGATCCATGACTGCGTTCAGGAGGGAAGTGTTTCCTAGCGCCACTGCAGGCTCGGCTGTGGCCCATGGGGTTCACCCTCCCACAGACCCAGCACATCACACGCCAGCACCTGCTGCCAGGCCTTCCTTCCTTCTCCGAGAAAAGTCTGTGCTGTTGGTGGAAGAGGCTGTGGGCCCCGAGGAGGGGAGGACTTGTTGGCTCCATTACCCGGCATTGGACACAGCAGCCCCCAAGGAGAGGGTGCTCTGGTTTGGAGCACTGGTGGCATTCCCAGGGAAGCGTGGGGTGACCCACAACTGAGGTCAGGGGGTAGGGTGGGCAGATCGCGCACGGGTCTTCCAGCACCTCCCCTGGCCAGGGCCTCAGCGCTGCTGAGGGACAGACCGCCCTGTGGATCAAGTGCTTAGCAGAGGAAACACTCTGCATTTTTTCCACATCCTGAGCAACACCCAGTTGTGATTCTCCAGCTAAGATTTCCACACATGTTGCTTCAGGCTGGGTTGTTACAATGTTTCAGAGGCCACCGAAATGGAACAAAGCTATTCAGGGGTTGGGCAGAGCCTGGGGACCCTCTGAGAAAGCGCAATAGGAATCACAGAGAGGCAAGCGTGGCCAGGACCCTGTTCTCTGCAGGAAGAGAGGGAGGGAGAAAGCAAGGATGGAGGGAAGGAGGGAAAGAAATTCTGTCACAGCGGCAGCTTGGCAATAAGATACAACACACAAGCAGCCTTGAGCAACCTTGGACACGGATAGGGCCAGATGTTTCCAGCCTAGGGTCGTCTTTATGTTCCTGCCACAGCACACGTTTTCAATACTCATATTTTATTCCAACAGGCTCCATGGGTTCGGTCCTATTAAGAAGCTGAGGCTAAGAAGAGATTGGACGTGCAGGAGTCACAGGGGGACCCTGGGCAGGAGGACGGGAAAGGCAGTGGGGGCGGGGCCAGCCTGCAGGCGGGATGCTGGTCTGACACCTGCGAAAGGAGAAGAGGATGCAAGAGTCTCCGAGTCCACTGCAGCTTCAGAAAAGTTTCACCCAGGCCATCAAGACTTCCGAGAGCCAAAGTCTCCACTGGAGAGCGCCCTCCGCTGCAGGAAGGGGCCAGGGTCAGGACCCCCCGTGCTCGGTCGCTGCCTGGGAGTAGCCCACGGAGTGACCATAGTGAGTGAGATCACCAGCCCCATAGGAGGGAACCCCCATCCCGATTGCCAGCATGTTAACCTTGGAGGAACTCCCACTGTCACAAAGCGTCTTCCTGACGCTGTGATAAGGAAGAACCAACCTGACTCTGTCACATCTGTTCCTTTTACTTCAACCCTGTGCTCTGTTGCCGGCAGGTAGTCATGCTGGCTCTTCTGTAGAAGAATTTGCTACAGCCTGAATCACACAGGACAGCCTATTCTCTAGGCTCTGGCCTTTAAAGAGTGTAAGGCTCTTCCATTCATATGGAGATAGAAAGTTGCAGAATACAGAAGAACATCTGTCTTCTTGGAGGTTTACAGGAGCATCTGCAAGCTGACCTCTGTGGGCAGCTGTAAAAGGAAGGATTTGTGCTCTGAGAAGTTTGCAGCCACCAATCACCACCGCCCACCCCACCCCCCCCCCCCGCCACACACACACACACACACACACACACCCCACCTTCTCTTTTTAGTATAAAGGAAGCCTGAGTTCTGACTGCGGTAAGATGGCTCTTTGAGACACTAGACTGCCGTCTTCTCAATCTGCTGGCTTTCCTAATAAAGTCATTACTCCTTGCCCAACTCATTCCCCAATTTATTAGCCTGTTGTCTGGACTCAGTAACAATGCAGTTAGCTTCTCTCTTCTTCTTTCTCCTCCACCAGAATATCAGGTCTCCCGCCCACTGCAGGGACTTCCTCTGCTGTGTATACCTCCAGACACACACACTGTGGCTGTTGTTTAGCTGCTAAGTCTTGTCCGACTCTTTGCGACCCCTTAGACTGTAGCCCGCCAGGCTCCTCTGTCCACAGGATTCTCCAGGCAAGAATACTGGAGTGGATTCCCACTTCCTCCTCCAGGGGATCTTCCCGACCCAGGGATCCAACCTGTGTCAGCAAGCAAATTCTTCACTTCTGAGCCACCAGGGAAGCCCCAACACACACACTTAGTAGGTATTCAAATATTTGTGGAACAAAAGAGTGTGTGGAGGGAGCTCTGGGCTTGACAAATTACTGTATTCAAATGGGGATTTTGAAGCTGTGGAGGATTAACTCATCAGATTAGCGTAAGTAAATATTCAGATTTTTTTCTTGATTGAGAGTACAAAAAGTCATTTGTTTGTTCAAAAAATAAATGCCCCTCTGCACTCGTGATGCGTGTAGCCTTCGTAACCCCTAGCACCAGGGATGTTCTCAACTTTGGTCCTTTCAGCAGAGAGTTTGTGATATACAAAACTGCGTGTGGTTTTGTTTTCATGCCTCTGTTAGGCTTTCCAAATAAAAACATTCCCTCATCAGGGAGGAGGAAAAAAAGATTTTGTGTCAAGCCAAGCAGGCTAATGTTTCGCTAATGATATAGAATTCGTACACGTAAAAGTTTAATATCGATGTGTGTTAATTGCCTCAGTTACCAAGGAGTGATGGACCTGCCCCTAAAGCCATTTTACCTCATGATGTTTTATAAACAGAGCATCTTCACACCAGAGCAAAAGACAAAGAGGAACGTTTGGGGCAGAATAATTAGAAAAACCTGAAATCATTACAATCAGAAACAGCCCCTGAAAGTGCTTAATTTTCCGACAGTGTTACATTATGGATTTTGCCAATAAGTTTCATTTTTTCAACTAAGAAAAAAAAAATCCAAATGTGTGTGTTACTCATTCTATCAAAGTTCAGAGACGTTTTCATGACACCTCATTATATTAATTATTCCAAAGGAGACATAGAGTTCTGGAAATGCAAACAACCTGGGGAAAATCCATATTACTGAGCAGACAGTTGATTATGCTTGGAAGTGAATGACTTTGATTATTTGTGTTACCAAACGCAAGTTTGTGTACCCGATGCATGGAGAGTCTAAACAATACCGCAATGTTGGAGTTTAGAGCAGAAAAAGGTTTAGCGCAGGGCCAGGCAAGGAGAATGGTGGCTCATGCCCAAAACCCCGAACTCCGCGAAGGTTTCAGCAGAGCGTTTCTAAAGGCCGGGTGAGGGAGGGCCCTGGTAGATCAGATCACAGTGTTCCTGTAAACCTGCAACGGGACCACTGTTATTCTCTGTCCCACAACTTTTTATTATTCGAATGGAAGAGTGTCATACTCTTAAAGGTCAGAGCCTTGAGATTGGGCTCTCCTGTATATTTCAGGCTATAGGCAACATTCTTCTGTGTGTGTGTCTGTGTGTCTGTGTGGTAAAGGAAAATACAGTGTTTATTGTAGTTACAAAACAAAGAAAACAGGCAGCTGGCACTCAAAAGATCAGAACTCCTCAGAACCTCAAATTATTTTGTTTCAAAAAATTAAACTTTTAATTTTTAATTTCTGAATTATGAAAGTATGATAACACATTTACAGGAGACTTGGGAAATACAGAACAAAGTTACATATGGTTCTACTATATATTACAACTATTTTTTAAGCAGATAAATTAAGATTTTTAGAGTTTCAAACTCTCAAAAATTAATAGAATGTGTGGACAGAAAAATAGAAGGATACAGTAGATCTGAAAAGCACTATGAACCAATTCAACATAATTAAGATTAATACAATTTTCACACAACAGCAGGGTACAAATTCAAGTTCCCATAGACTATAAACCAGGAGACAGTGGAACGTATCCGGGGACATAAAACAAGGTGCAAAATTTTCAGAGTCTGTTCTCTTATCACTGTGGAATTATGTTAGTCAGAATTCAATATCAAAAGATACTTGAAAATAACCCACAGATTTTCAAGTGCAACGTGACATTCACCAAAAGAGACTTTGACTCAGCCACTGAAACGGGCTCTAGGCAACATTCTTAACTCAGGCCAAAGCAGCAGAATAGAAAGGTAAGTAAAAGGGCGAGTCCGATATGGCGTCGGACTTGCTCTTCCCGATGACGCTGATGTGGCTGGTAATTTGAAAACAGGATCCCTGGCAGAGCCGCCTGGGTCCCTGACGACCCGCCTCCTCCAGGCAGCCCTGCACCTCCGCTCCTTTCTCTGGCTTCAGGTGGGCTCTGCCTGCGCCTCCCGGATGGGTCCTGGGAGACCGTGTCCCAGCTCCATCAGCCTGGCGAACCACCAGCAGCCCTGGGTGACTGACTGGAGAGTGAGATGTGACGAGACCCAGCCCAGCTCCCGCTTCCCTGTGCTCAGTCGCTCAGCACATCCAACTCTTTGCCACCCTGTGGACTGTAGCCTGCCAGCCTCCCCCATCCATGGGGATTCTTCAGGCAAGTGTACTGGAGTGGGTGGCCATCCTCCTCCAGGGGATCTTCTTCACAACCCAGGGATCGAACGAACGTCTCCCACATTGCAGGCAGATCCTTTACCGTCTGAGTCACCACTTCCCTGGTGAACAGCAAATCACCGTGTTTACCAGGCCTAAAGGCTGCTTCCCTGCGGCCCCTCCACGCCTTCCAACAAAGTTGTTCCCATGTCTCCCAACAGGGAAACTGAGGTCCAAAAAGGTCAAGCAGGAGGCCTGGGACCAGTGACCGGTGGGAGGCAGTGCCAGACTCCAGTCCGGGCCTGGAGGCTCCAAGGGATTTTCCTTCAATCTACCTTTTAACCCGTACATTGCTGTTGTCTAGACTAGCTTTGAAGGGGAGGTGCTGGGACATTGTTCGCGTGTCCAGCCCATGAGTCTCGAACTATTCTCAGCCCTGAGGACACAGAGGAGAATAAAATGTGTTTAAGTTCCCTGCCCAACCCCCACCAGCGGACAGTGTCCCAGCGGGGAGCCAGGCAGGGGCCCTCCCCTGCACCCTGGCTTCTCAAGAGGTGACTGTCCCCCAACTCGCGGTCACTAGTTGTCTGGTTTTGCCTGCATGACTGAGCTGCCCTATCCTGTGGCCATCTGCCCGAGCCGGTGACAAAGCTGAGTGGGGAGACTCCTGCTACTGGACGGGGCAAGTCCCTCGGGATGATCAGGCAGGCTGCTCTCAGGAGGGAGGTCCCTAGCTGCTCCTGGCCACACTCGTCCCAGTACTTCAGGGGGACAGGGACCACATGACTGTGACCTTCAGAGTGTCCAATCCTCAGGGAGGGGCAGAACACGGGACTCAGACCCTCATGGCCCTTCCATCCTCCTCCCAAGCCTGGATGTGGGCAAGGGCCTCTCTGGGCTGGCGAGCACGCCATTTCAGTACAGTGTTTTATTTTAGGCCTGCCCTTGGGAGGGGCTGGGCTTCCCAGGTGGCTCAGCGGTAAAGAACCCACCTGCCAACACAAGAGGCACAGGAGATGCAGGTTCGATCCCTGAGCCGGGAAGATCCCCTGGAGGAGGAAATGGCAACCCACACCAGTATTCTTGCCTGGAAAATCCCATGGACAGAGGATCCTGGCAGGCTGCAGTCAAGTCGGACTCGACTGAATCAGGAGGGGCTGCTTGAGAAACATGAGAGGGGTGCAGCATGCTCAGGGCACAGATGACCAGTGGCCCCCAGTTTTCCAGGACATTAGAGTCACAGTGGAGACCCGGACACAGGGCTGTGATGATCATGCCCCATCGTAAGCCAAAGGGCAGGCACAGCGGAGAGGCTCGGATTGACGGGGTGCGGGAGCATCCCGGGCCCCCACCCCACCCCCAGACCCTGGCTGGGCCCAAGGCAGGGAGGCTGGGCCAGGCCTGGCCCAGCTGAGGCCGGAGGAGGAAGAGGCCGCCAGGCCCCACCCCCGAGTCGGGAAGTTTCCTCGGTCATGTGGTCCTTCTTATCCCTCATCTGAGCAGACATTTACCAGGCTTGGAAAAGAACACTCAGAAGAGAGGGAAAACAAAAGTCCCCTTCAGAATGCCAAACTGGGGAGAATTATCTTTGTACTTAAAAAAATTAGAATAACAAATGTCTGAGGCCCATTTTCAAGTGGGAAGCTGTATTTCTTCCACTGATCCTTGTTGTCTTCCTGTCCTGGCGGGGTGGGGGCCAGTCTGATCGTGGGACCCTCAGAGTCGCGGGCTTCTGGGCTGGAGAGAAGAAGGGTGGGGTCTGGGCCCTGACCTGCCCTGGGCAGCGCCTCTCAAAGCCTCCACCTCGTCTCCTCTCCCCGTGCCCCTCCCTCGGTCCTCTGTCTCTCTGTCTGTCCGTCTGTCTCTGCCTCCAGGAGAGCCCTTGCACGCTGGTTGCATCCCGCAGCTCAGATCTCAGCTAAGGAGCGTGTCATACGTGACACACGTGATCCTGGAGGAACACGTGTATGCCGCCCCCGTGGAGTCCCCGGGGACTCCTCACCCCCGTTTTCCAACGTCCACGTCAAGATCCTCCAGTTTAGCGCTTTGCCAAAGACTTTAAGAAACTTTCTCAGGAAACCCGAGTGTTTCCTGTTTGGCGCAGGCTGTGCTGAGACGTCCCCTGGGAGGGGAGCCCGGCAGGAGGCTCGCGTTCCTGGAAGTCGCCTCGGGAGGAGGCGCAGCCCCAGGGAGGCTTCGAGTTGGTCGTTGCGGCCACGATCCCCTCCGTTCCTTGGCTGAGGCTGCTTTCTCCAAAAGCGACCCCGGCCCCGGCTGGCCTGAAAGATCGCCGGTTACGACCCTGGTGGTTCCTCGAGCTCCTGCCAGGGGCCCAGGCCGCCTGCCTCCGTCCGAGGCCGTCGGGTGGGCGCCCCTTGTGACAGAAATGGCGTGTCGTGTCCCGAGCTTGGCCCCGGCTTTGTTCACCAGGCCCTCACCCACGCATTCCCTGAGCCCAGGCCCTCCCTGGCATCAGGCGCTGCTCTGTAACCCCCCCAGAGGACGAGGCTAGCCTGGGACCCCCACCCTAAGGGAGGTTCCATCCAGGAGGGAGCCGGGCGTGAGGACTGTGAGGGTCCGGGGACTGGCTGAAGTAATGACGTGGAAAGTTCCAGAAGGTGTGGGGCAGTCAGGAGTGCAGCCCTGAGGCCCTTGGAGGCCCAGCCATGACTCTGAGTGAGGGGAGAAGCCTCGAGACTCATGACAGAAAAAGCACGGGGCCCAGCTCCGCCCTGGAGGATCACACTGGCTGCCGGGAAGGGAAACGGCCAGGACTGGGCCAGAGGCGGGGGTCAGGACCTTCCTGGACCAGGCGCACGAGGAGGGACGGTCACCATCTGAG
The DNA here is from genome assembly GCF_032452875.1 of Bos javanicus. NCBI lineage: Eukaryota > Metazoa > Chordata > Mammalia > Artiodactyla > Bovidae > Bos > Bos javanicus. The sequence continues at coordinate 117,158,671 of NC_083870.1, forward strand.
CCCTGGGCTCCAGGGCACCATCGAGTTGTAACCTTTCAAATCCCAGAGTGAGAAACTCAGGCCATTCTCATACCACGTGAATAGCTGATACTTCCCTGCTAAAAATGTTCCCTGAAGCTGGCATCCCAGCGTTGGGGAAAGCATAAGGCTGACCACCAAACAGGTGCAAGGATGTGCATGCTTCAGGACGGCCAAGGGCTGACCAGCTGGGGAGCCCTGCTCCCCATCTCTGAGCGGGGGTGATGAGACTGACATCAGAGACAGGTGAGCTGCGACAAAGCAGGACTAAGTCTCCCCAGCGGCCATCAGACCCCTCCCCTTCCTAAGCCAGACCTCCGTCCACTTCGCCTGCACAGAGATGATAGCAGCAGGACCAGCGGGACAGAGCAGGCCACCCGCCAGCTCGCCTCTGCTCCGACAGGCTCACACAGCTGCCCTGGTGGGTCAAGGCTGAGCCCCCACCTCTCCTCGGCTGCCCCCCGACCCCACCCACTGTAAAGCTAGGGTCCCCCAGTTTCCAGCTCCCACGATCCTAGTATCACAGAGCACCTCGCTCAGCTCCCGGGGCCCGCGGGCTCCCGTCTCAGGTCAAGACCCCGGGCCAGGACTCCACCCTGAGACCTATGGGCAGGGAGGTCCCTGTGATTGTGGCTCCCGGACTGGACAGAAGACTGTTCTATGGACAGAGCAGGGCCCACAGACCCGTCTCTGGGGCTTTCCCTCTGCTGACCTCCAGGCAGAGTTCTTCCCCAGTCCTGCCGCTAGTCCTGTGTCAGGTCTGACCTCTGCAGATGCTTTCTCCCTCTCCATAGTTGGTCTTTTCATCTTAACAGGGTCTTGCGCAGAGCCGACGGTTTTAATTCTGATGAGGTCCAAGTTATCAATTTTTTTTTTTTTCTGGATCATACTTTGTGATGCCAAGTCTAACAACTTGCCACCGAGTCTGAGGAGTCCCAGAGAGCTCCTCCCCTGGGCTTTCTAACAGCGTTGTGGGTCTGTGTTTTTACCTGGAAGATCGTAGCCTACTCTTTTAATTCTTAGTTCCTTATTTTTGGCTGTGCTGAGGCTCTGTTGCGGCATAGCCTTCTCTCTAGTTGTAGCGAGCAGGGGCCACTTCCTAGCTGTGGTGTGCAGGCACTCTTGGTGCTGGGCATGAGCTCTGGGGCACTCGGGTTTCAGCAGTCTCGGCTCCCACACTGTCGAGCTCAGATTCAGTAGCTGTGGTTGCTTCACAGCTTGTGGAATCTTCCTGGACCGAGGATTGAACTTTTGTCCCTGACACTGACATGCATGCTAAGTCGCTCCGTCATGTCTGACTCTTTGTAACCCTATGGGCCGTAGCCCGCCAGGCTCTTCACTCCATGGGATTCTCCAGGCAAAGATACTGGAGGGAGTTGTCATGCCCTCCTGGGATCTTCAGGACCCAGGGATTGAACCTGCATCCCTTACATCTTCTGCATTGGCAGGCGGGTTCCTTGCCACTAGCCCCACCTGGGGAGCCCGCCCTGCAGGCTCCGATCAGGCCTCCACGAAACCACCAGGGAAGCGTGATCACAGCCTATTTGAGCTGAACCTTGTATGAGGTCTGAGGGCCTGTCCAGTTAGTTCTCTGTCTACGACATCCAGCCGCGCCACGACCACCTGGAGAGAGTCTATACTCTGAGGGACTGCTCTGACACCCTTGTCAAGAACTGTTACCGAGTCCAAGCTCCCTCTGCTCGCCGCACAATAGGCCAAGAATCCAAGAGATGAGGTGGTGAGGTGAGGAAGAGACTTTTTTCAGAAAGCCAGCTGACCAAGAAGACGGCAGGCTAGCCCCTCAAAATAACCATCTTTTGGGGGTCTGGATGCCAGGTTCTTTTATAGATTAGAGATGGGGTGAGGTGAGGAAGCAAAGTAAAAAGGCTAGGAATCTTGTAAACATCTCCTAGAATGGCTAGCCTCAGGCAGGGGATGTGTTCATCTCTTCCCTCCTGCCATCTGCAGGTGGACTGGATTCTGAACAAAAGCACTTTCATTTAACAGTCAGGCAGAGGGGCAGGATTATCTGAGGCAAACCATTCTGTAAGACTATAATCATAAAAGCAACAAAAAGCAAGTCAAAGAAACGGTTCCAACCTGGAGTCAGAACGGCTTCCTCCTGCAACAAAACCAGTGGGCGTACTTGTCTTCATGCCTGTGCGTTGTGATGGGCTCACAGAGCTGCTGAGAGTGTTACATGTGCAACGTGGACGCTCAGCTCTGTGCTGCCAGTGGGCTGGTACACCTTGGTCAGCATGACGATACAGGAAAGGCCAGGTCCCCATAGGCCCGCAGTGGCCCTCAGCAGCCTCCCGCCATTCCGCCCAGTGGTCGATACAGGGACACACACAAGCCCTCGGTAAGTCCAGAGGGATTCGGCCAAAGCTCTGCCTGGACAAGCGTGCCCTGGGGTCGTCACCCCTTCACCACACAGGCCCCACTGCTAGTCTGATGGCAGAGGCACACAGCGGGTGGGGAGGAAGTATCCTTGACGTCCTCATACTGGGCACCAGGCGTGGGCTCCCTCCGTGAGCTCTGAGTCAACCAGCTGGGCTCGTTACCCCTCCCCAGGGCCCACATTATTAGGGCCCCAAAGAGCCCCTCCCAGCACCAGTCTCTGAGCGGCCCCATCTCCTGTTCTATTGACCCGGGTCCCCTCCTGCGGCTGAGCCATTTCCTCCTCATCCCTTCCCCGAAGCTGAACAACAGCTGGGACCCATCTCTGCGCAGGCTGAGTGCGCAGCACCACCCCGACCCCTGCTCCATTCATCTGCCAGCCTGCTGGGTGGGGACGCGCCCCATCTTCCCCTTTACAGCCCCAGGGTCCCCTGGTGTCACCTGGGAAGACCCATTGCCCCAGGGGCCGCTTGCTGCACTGCTGAGCCTTCTCCACTTGCTTCAAATTATGGTCGCAAAGGAAAACCAGTCCCACCTGGAGATAGGGCGGGGCACTGTGGGCTCTGCTCAGCCCCTGTGTGGTCAGCACCTACCATGTGCCAGGGTGACTGGAAAGTCAGACTCAGGCGTGTTGACTCTTTGTGACCCCTAGAGCCCACCAGGCTCCTCTGCCCATGGGATTCTCCAGGCAAGAATACTGGAGCGGGTTGCCGTGCCCTTCTCCAGGGGATCTTCCTGACCCAGGGATCAAACCTGGGTCCCCTGCATTGCAGGCCAGGAACACCCAGTATAACTGAGAAGGGTTAATTTTGAATTCAAGCTGGATCTGCTTGTGTGACTTCAACCCTCACCCTACCGCTTTTGTTATTGTGTGTGTGCTGTGCTTAGGGGCTCAGTTCAGTTCAGTCGCTCAGTCGTGTCCAACTCTTTGTGACCCTGTGGACTGTAGCCCACCAGGCTCCTCTGTCCATGGGATTCTCCAGGCAAGAATACTGGAGTGGATTGCCATGCCCTCCTCCAGAGGATCTTCCCAACCCAGAGACTGAACCCAGGTCTCCCACATTGCAGGCGGATACTTTACCACCTGAGCCACCAGTCTTGTCTGACTCTTTGCAACCCCATGGCCTCTACAGTTCATGGAATTCTCTAGGCAAGAGTACTGGAGTGAGTAACCTTTCCCTTCTCCAGGGAATCTTCCCAACCCAGGGATAAAACCCAGGTCTCCCACAGCGTGGATTCTTTACCAGCTGAGCCACTAGGGAAGCCCAAGCTACAAGTTATTGTCGGCATACATAATGGCCTGCCTCAGGGAGGTAACCTGAGCCCCCCACCTGTGAAGGACTGTAAGCAAGGGAAATTAACACAGCCCCTGCCTTGCGCTTGCCATTCTAGGGGGCAGCTGGAAGGACTGACAGTTTTTTCACTTCGTTTCCTCACCTCCCCCCACCCATCTCTGATCCATAAAAGTTCCTGGCATCCAGACCCCAACAAGATGGTTATTTTGAGGCCCTAGCCTGCCATCTTCTCCATCAGCCGGCTCCCAAATAAAGTCCCTTCCTTCTCTTAGGGACACCAGCTCGTCTCTGATTGTTGGCCTACCAGGCAGCGGGTAGAGTGAGCTTGGACTTTGGTAACAGGCAGGCTGCTCTGTGCTGCAGGGCAGGGAAGTAGCCAAAGCACGCTTCCTTCCTCCCCGCAAGGGAGCCAGGCTCTGACTGACGGAGAGGTGACGGTGGGCAAGGGGGTGTTGGGTAAGGGTTGGAGCAGCCAGATATGCAGTGCTGTGGGGACAGGGGGCGAGGAGGCCAGCTGTGTTGCTGAAAGACCAGGAGGGCCTGGGCCCACGGCGGCCCCGGGAGTGTGGTCTCTGAGAGCAGGAAGGAGACACATCCGACTTCAGGAGGAGGAAGGAAGGGTTCAAGGGCTGAGAATGGGGCAGGCAGGGAGGCAGGCTCACCTGTGGGATTGGAGGAGTTCCGCCTCCACCCCAATAATCCCCTTTAACACCGACCCTGCTTGTGACCCCGGGGCCCTCATCCCCCAGCAGGACGGGGGCGGTGAGGCATCACAGGCCAACCTTCCAGCACCACCCTGGAGTCACTGAAATCAAAGTCGGGGAAGGGGAGGAGTGTGGACTAAAGTCACTGAAAATGTTATTTTACAGTGATGGATTCAGCGCAGTTCAGTTCAATCTCTCAGTCGTGTCTGACTTTGCAACCCTATGGACTGCAGCACGCCAGGCTTCCCTGTCCATCACCAACTCCCAGAGTTTGCTCAAACTCATGTCCATTGAGTCGGTGATGCCATCCAACCATCTCATCCTCTGTCGCCCCCTTCTCCTCCCGCCTTCAACCTTTCCTGTATTATGTAGTAGCAAACTTCACATGCAGGTTAAGGGTGACTGATGACAAGGCCTCAGAGAGGTCTCACCAGCCCAGCGCCCTGGAGAACGGGCTGCTGGTCCTCGTCCTCCCGAGTGAGCTACCTGCGGTGAAGTGTGAGAATTCCAGGCTTTACCAGGAAGCTGCAAGCATGCCCCTGGCAGAGGCTGCCTGTGAAGGGAGCAGCAGGAAGCCATTCCCCGCGTGCTGAGAAAGAATCCCAGACCAGCGGTCCTGGGGGGCCGGAGCTGTGGAGGGGCAGGGAGAGTCCGGGGCTGAGGGCTTGCAGACACTGGCCCCAGGGGGCACTGGGCTGGAAGAGAGGACCCCTCAGACAGCTGCAAAGACTCCCCACTGTACGTGGCGAATCCGCCTAACGGGGGACCTGACCCATCCTCACACCTAACAAGGGTCCAGTCTGGCAGCGGCTGCTTAGAGATCCTCCCGCGGCCACAGACACAACCCAGCAGCCGTCTAGTTGGCACACGGTCACTCCCAAATGTCTCTGTCCTGAGTGAGTAGGGTTCCCGCTACCAGTCACAGAAGTCTCTGCCTGTTCCCATGAACAGAATGACTCCCCTCACCATTCAAGAAAGGCAGCATTTTGGTGACAACTGAATCCCGACTTGAGGTCATCAGGCCGCTCTCCCCATCTCTCTCTCTTTTGTCTCTCTGTCTCTCTCTCTCTGCCATTCAGCACTGCTTGGCACAGTGATCGCCAGCAACACCAGGCTACAGCATCGTGCCATGAGGACCATGGGTCTCCGTCTCCCAGGGCCCACATCTCACTCCCAAGGAAGGCTCGAACTGGTTCTTCTGGGTCACGCATTGCAGCCAAGAGAAAGGGACCCTCCGCTGGTCCAGCTCTGCTGGCTGGGACAAGAGAAATCATAATTAGCCCTCCATCAGCGCTTTCCAACTGTGTTTCCTGGACAGCAAGGAGATCAAACCAGTCCATCCTAAAGGAAACCAACCCTGAATATTCACTGGAAGGACTTATACTGAAGCTGAAGCTTCAATACTTTGGTCCCTGAGGCGAAGAGCTGACTCATTGGAAAAGACCCTGATGCTGGGAAAGATTGAGGGCAGGAAGAGAAGGGGACGACAGAGGATGAGATGGTTGGATGGCATCATAGACTCAGTGGACATGAGTTTGTGAAAACTCTGGGAAGGACAGGGAAGCCTGGCGTGCTGCAGTACACGGGGTCGTACAGAGTCGGACACGACTGAGCGACTGAACAACGACGACAGCACAGAAAGCAAAGAGCAGGGCCTGTCCACTCCTCCCACACCCTCAGCCACAGACACTGATGGTAAAGAAGCTGCCTGCCAACACAGGAGACATCACAGACGGGGATTCGGTCCCTGGGTTGAGAAGAGCCCCTGGAGAAGGATATGGCAACCCACCCCAGTATTCTTGCCTGGAGAATCCCACGGACAGAGGAGCCTGGGGGGCTAGAGTCCACGGGGTCTCAAAGAGGCAGACATGCCTGAGCAGCTAACACACTGGTGGCTCATATGATCAAGAGTCTGTTTGCAGTGTGGGAGACCCAGCTTCGATCCTTGGGTCAGGAAGATCCTCCAGAGTAGAGAAAGGGCAACCCACTCCAGTATTCTTGCCCGGAAAATTCCATGGACAGAGGAGCCTGGTGGGCTGCGGTCCGTGGGGTCACAGAGTCGGACACAACTGAGTTATATTATAGCTATAATAGCCGTTCTGATGCATCCAGACACAGGGGGACAGCATCTGATCACCTAGTCCTGCCTGGCACTGGTAGAATACGTGGGCCATACAGCAAGGGCCTGGTCATTCGCCATCCCTGCTCCTGCCCATGGGCTGGCACAGCCTGTAGAATCCTTCAACTGAGGTCAAAATGTCATCAGCTCCCCAAATGGCTAATGTTCCTTCCCTCCACCACCGGCCTTGCTGAGAGTCACACGTGTAGACTATCGGCTGCAAAATGCTGTGTCCCCAGCTCACCTAGCCTTTGACAAAGGAAATCGAGATGCTGAGGCAGGAAGCCCCCAGTGAGAAGCCTGGTGCACCTGGGCGAGTGGCGTGGCTAAAAATAGAGCCGACTCACACTTGGCTGGAAGGGCCAAACCGCAGCTCCAGCGAGGTTACCCGCCTTCAGCGCCACCCTGGGCGTCCAAGGGGCAGAACCGCGTGTCCTGAGCGGACAGATCGGCGTGGGCAGGCCCTGCAGCCGCACGTCCACCCAGACCTGGCTCCCGCCAGGAGTCACGGGGCTCCTCACATTACACGAGCGCATCCGGCACCATCTGGCCAGGCCCGGAGCCCGCTCGGAGTCCCGGCATAAACACAGCCGTCACCTAGGAAAACAGAGCTACGTTTTCCATAGCGATGAAACCAAGCTCCGGGGGGTGTTTACAAAAACGCCTGCTCTGTCTGCTAAGGGCCCGTGGGGTTCGTGCTGATTAACTAGAACAGGAAGGCCAGGGTCTTAGCACAACATAAAGGAAAGAAGTCAGAGAAGGAACCAGAGTGAGGGAAGGGAAGCCCAGGAGGTCCCTGTTCAAATTAGACAAATGTTACAGTTACAGACCGTCCCTGATTTATACACAGGGCAAGCTCCAGGGCTGTGTGTGCAGGTCAGTCCTTTGGAGTTTGAGATGTATTTTCCCAAAGACACCGTGTTCCTTGGTCATGAAGTTAACCCATAGCTGCCTCTTCCTCTGATAACCTATGAAACTATGTTATCATTTTCACCTTTCCGTTTCCCTCAACATCAACTCTAGCATTGTTTCTTAAGTAGATAAATTCTGAGGCCAGAGCAGGTTAAGAGAGGCCCTCTCTCCTGGTCAATCCTGAGGGAAATCAGTTCTGGATATTCATTGGAAGGACTGATGCTGAAGCTGAAACTCCAATACTTTGGCCACCTGATGCGAAGAACTGACTCCTTGGAAAAGACCCTGATGCTGGGAAAGATTGAGGGCAGGAGAAGGGGATGACAGAGGATGAGATGGTTGGATGGCATCACTGACTCAATGGACATGAGTTTGAGCAAGCTCCGGGAGTTGGTGAAGGACAGAGAAGCCTGGCATGTTGCAGTCCATGGGGTCGCAAAGAGTCAGACACGACTGAGCGACTGAACTGAACTGTCTCCTGATGGGGGATGGAGGTGGAGAGGGCTGGGTGATGGGTGACAAGCTCCCATGAGCCTGGGTGGAAGCAGTGAGACTTGGTGGGTGGCCATCAGCTTCGTGCTTGAATCCCAGGACAGCCTGCAAGCTCTGGCAGGGTCGGTTACCCCTTTACCTTGGTCTACTCATCTCTGAACAGTTCCTGCCTTGTGTTGTTGCTGCTGGGAGGATTAAGTGGCAGAAAAAGCAATGTAGAGTGCAAGATACTGGGCTTGGCTCCAAACAAGACAAATGGTGGCTGTTAGTTTACTGTTATCTTTTGTGTGTAGGAGAGACCTTGATTGTAAGTTCTAAGCATCAGTGTTTAAGGGGGTTCACTGAGTGTTTCCAACAAAGGGCAAGACCATATCTGTTTTACTCTAATTCCCCTGCATGGCCCAAAGTAAGCTCTAACAAGTATCAGATGGATGAATGTGGATGGGTGGATGGATGAGTAGGTAGATGAGGGGATGAGTGGATGGATAAGTGGATGGATATGGATGGGTGGCTGAATATGGGTGGGTGGATGGATGAGTAGGTGAATGCATGGGTGGGTGGGTGGAGAGAGAAATGTATGTATGTATGGATGGATGGATGGATATGGATGGATGAATGTGGATGGCTGGGTGGATAAGTAGATGAGGGGATGAATGGGTGGATATGGATAGATGGCTGAATATGGGTGGGTGGATGGATGAGTAGGTGAATGCATGGGTGGGTGGGTGGAGAGATAAATGTATGTATGGATGGATGGATGGATGGATATGGATGGATGAATGTGGATGGGTGGGTAGATGAAAGGATGAGTGGATGGATAAGTGACTTGATGGGTGGATGGATGAATAGATGGACAGACAGAGGGATGAACAGATGAATGAATAAATGCATGAAGGTCAAATATGTTCTGCCTTCTTCTCATTCACCATTGCCTCTGGCTTGAGTCTGGGGCCCTACTCTCAGGATCCTCTGCCCCTTAGCACTGTCACAGACTTTGATGTGTTGACTCCACCCAATCACTGAAACTCTTCTACTGCAGGCTCTGAGGAATTATCTCTTTGCACTAGCTCTTCCTTAGCCTTTTTCCTTGACAGTTAGTCCCTCGGGTGCCGTGTCCATAGAAGTATATCCTTGGCTCTCCCTCAACCCCATCCTCCCTTTTTCTCTTCTCTCTCCATGAGCATCATTCTCCTATTGAGTCCCATTCTCCCATCTCTTTTATCCATTCATTTCCAGCCTTAGTCTCTTAAGCGTTAATTGCTCAGTCGTGTCCAACTCTTTCCGACCCCATAGACTATAGACCACCAGGCTCCTCTGTTCATGGAATTCTCAAGTCTGGAATACTGGAGTGGGTTGCCATTCCTTTCTCCAGGAGACCTTCCAACCCAGGGATCAAACTCAGGTCTCCTGCATTGCAGGCAGATTCTTTACCATCTGAGCCACCAGGGAAGCCCCTTAGTCTCTTATCTGTGCAGTAAATAAAACTCAAAATGCCTTATGGTTATTTTTGTACTGTGATCCCATCAGCACCTTAAATCCCAAACCAGAATGCTTTCTTTTTCTTGTTTCCTTCCCCACACAGATCTCCCCTCCTCCCAGGTCTCCAGCTCCCTCTGAGGACCATCTCACCCTCGCATTCACAGGCTTGGACTCTCAGAACCTCTGCACTTCCCTTATCCTTCCCATCTAGCCAATCAGGTCATGAGGACTTTCCGCACAGCCTCCCAGTCTTTGCACCTGGGCCGCCAAGCAGGCCCTGCTGTCTCCTGGCGTCTGCTGTGCTGTCAGCTGTTACACCAAAGAAACACACACCAGCTGCTGCAACAAACACCCCCACCAATAACAGTACCACCGAGTCTCCTCTCTCACATCATTGGGTATCTATTGCCATGCACGAACCATCCCAAGATTCAGTGGCTCAAAACCACCCTTCTCTTTTCACTCATGATTCTGCCAGGCGGACAAGTTCAGCTGGGAGGTTCTTCTGCTCCACAGCATGTTGGCTGGGGAGGCAGTCGTCTTGGGCCCAGACTGGGCAGCAACGTCCAGCATGGCTCACCCAGAGATTTGGCCTCTTAGGAGAAATGGCCAGAACACCCAGCTGAGCTGGGACACTGAGGAAGCTGAGCACATTTTCCCTCTGCGTAGCTTCAGGGCATCTCCCTCCGCACTTGGTAAGTTTGGCAGGGCAGTGGGACTTCTTCAGTGGCATCTTAGGGCTCCCCAAATGGGAAGGCATCTGCTGCCGTGCCTCCCTAGAACCTGGCCCCATAACTGGTCCAGTACGTCTTCTGGAACCTTCTACTGGCTCATGGGACTCAAAGGACCAGCCCAGATTCAGCTTTCCACAAGGATGCTCCATGCACTGAATGTCTCATCCCCACAGCGATGATGGAAGGAGATGTGAGATTTGAGAGCTGAGGCGTGGCTGGGTCACGAAGGCAGAGCCCTCAAGAATGGCATCAGTGCCCTTATAACAGAGGCCCAGTGAGCTCCCCTGCACCCTCCACATGAGAGGACACTGGAAAAAGACAGCCATCGATGAACCAGGAAGCTCTCACCAGATTTCAGACCCGTCAGCCCCTTGATCCTGGACTGCCCAGCCTCTAGAACTGGAAGTAAACGTCGATGGTTTATAAGCCACGCAGCTCATGGCATTGTGTTATAGAAGCTCGAAAAGACTGAAACACGTGTGAAGACTAGGAAGTGTGGTTCCTCGGAGCCGTCTTCCGAGACTGAGGACCACATGCCCTCAAGCCACAGCCCTCGGCGGGTGGGTGGCTCGTCTGCATCTTGCTGCTAACATCATTTTCAACGTGTGCCTCCAAGGGCATCACGGTGGAGGAACAGAGAGAGGGGGCTGGAGGAGGAACAGTGGCTTGTAACAAACTCTGCTCAAAAGCGACACAGCGCTTCCCACTGGCCAGGACTAACCCTAAGACACCCCCCACCTTGACCCCAGGAAGGCGTAGATGTGCACGAGGGGATGGCTATTCCCACATCATCTATCTCTTTAAAGGATGGTGTCCTGCGTGGGTGAACAGAGACCCCACTCTCTGCTGCAGGGACAGCCTTAGCTAGAGGACAGTGTGGCCCCCAGCTGCCTGCTTGCTCCTGGCTGAGTGTGGAGACCACATCATGCACAGAACCTCCACCTCAGAGGCTCAGTGGGCATTACTCAGCCACGGACGACAAGGGCTGAGTAATATCAGGACACCAACCTCCGGTCTTCTTTGCAGAGCTTTCTGTGTTGCTGGCTGGGATGGAGAGGAATTCATTCCTCTCAAGGGTGGAGGCTGCCTGGATGACCCAGCTGGTTCCCACCTAGTTCAGGAGGAGAACACACAGCGTCACTGCGGGAGGAAAATTGGCCACGGGGGGCAAGTTGATCTGTGTGGCCTTTTCACAACGCTGTGCCCAATTCAGGGTGCCATGTGAGCACAAAGGTGGAGAAACCGGAGAGGGATCCAAGAGCAGCAAAACCACTTGACCTATAAAGTGAAGGTGGAAGGGACTGGGATTAACTCGCCAAAAGAACAGGAAATGAATCAGCATCAATGCCTGTGAATGGCAAGTCATCCAGAGTGTGGACCTGGCGTCCAGCAAGCCTGGTTCCGAGCGCTGACTCCATCCCTTCCAGGCTGTGGGGCTTAGTCACGCACTAACGTCTCTGGACGTCACTTTGCTCGTCTGTAAAATGGCCAGAGTCGTGGTAGCTCCCGTGCTCGCGTGACCATTGGATTCGATGGTATGTGCGCTGGCTCGTGCGTGCTAAGCACTCAGTAAACGTGGGCAGTGTTCTGCCCGTGGATGCTGTGGATGTAAAGCGCCACCTGTCACATCGGGAAACAAAGGACACTGCAGCCATCAAGCCATCAGCCACTGCAGCCATCCCAGACTGTGCCCTGGGGGCATTCAGGATGAGAAAGCTGGAGATAGCCCTAGACAGGTAAGGTGCACATCAAAGAGACAACTTCAATGAGCCCAGACTCCGGCATCTTCCCACACCTAGAAAAGCACTAAATCCATATGTATGTGTTAGTCACTCAGTCGTGTCTGACTCTTTGCAACCCCATGAACTGTAGCCCGCCTGGCTTCTCTGTCCATGGAATTCTCCAGGCAAGAATACTGGAGTGAGTTTCCATTCCCTTCTCCAGGGGATCTTCTCAACCCAGGGATCGAACCCGGGTCTCTTGCACTGCAGGCAGACTCTACCAGCTGAGCTACCTGGGAAGCCCGTTAACCTGAGATACTTGGTTTTTCTCTAATGAACAGTAATAGTTTGATGTCCTGACACTTGGTTTTGGTTGCAAAAAGCCCTATATATCCTGGCTCCTCCCTCACCTCTTCAGAGTGGTCCCTTAGAATGATGTGAGAGGCTATATCCTGGGCTTAAGTCCTCAGCAAGTCTGCCAAATAAAACATAATTCTCAGCTTTTAGTTTGTGCATCTTTTTTTCAGCCAACAAGGTTGTTATGCCTGTTTCCAACTCTGGTGGGATAACAGGATGATTTCTGTGAGCTATCAGGTTAGTGGAGAGGGGAAGTTGTTCACAGTCAATGACAGGACCAAGCCTCAGGGCTGCAGAGCAAACCCGTCCATCTCTCCACAATGACCCTAGCGCTCACCACACCCCCATCCCCGAGGAAGAGCTTACGGTTTGAACTGGTTATGGATCTTCCAGATGAACTTGGGTGAACTTAGGCAAATGAGGGATGTACTGAAATCCAAAGAGGCACTGAAGGCTCAGGATCAGGAAAGGCAAGAACCAGGCAGTGCTGGGTGAGAGGAGGGCTTCAGAGGCTGTCCTATGCGCTTTGAGTTTCAGATTCACGCAGAAGGCAGGCCAGGCTCGCAGGAAGACAAATGGGCTGGGACGGCTAGAGTGCAACTTAGAAAGGAGAACCAAGTTAGTGAGCGCTTCCGGGCAACCTGCCTCCGCACCGTCAGATGGGCGCACCTGGTTTGGGGTGTGTGGGCCATTAGGGTGTGAGAGGCGACCTCTGAGGTGTCAGGCTCAAGTGTGCTGTATTCCCCTGGAGGAGATGGCAGCCCCCTCCAGTGTTCTTGCCTGGAGAGTCCCATGGACAGAGGAGCCTGGCGGGCTACAGTCATGGGCTCACAGGCAGCTGGACACGACTGAGCGACTGAGCACTCACTCATGTGTCTTCTTTTGTATTAGAAAAAACTGCTGAGATACCAGACTCTTGGTTTTATGTGACTACTACTTAGGGAAGGTGAAAAATAGGACTTGACTTTAAAAAAATCCATTTTAAAGAGTAAGCAAATAGAGGCAGCATGTAGATACAAGTCACCAAAAGGCTTTCAGGATTCATGGAGCTGAAGGAATATGGCCTTGAGGGATGGCTGTAGCATGCTCATTTTACATACATGTGTCCTGATGAATCCAGGGTCCTAAATACAGCCGTTTTCAGGGATGAGACGGGAACTCTGAGAAAAGTGGGCCAGGTGTGAGACAACACGGAGTGGTGGAGACTGGGGCAAACTGGGGGCCCCATCCCACCAGCTCGACTCCATTCAAGTGTTGTTGCAGAGAAACACAGGCCCAGGGTGGCCAGACCTGCTTGCAAAGAAGAGTTGGGCATTCTAGAACTTTATGATAATTTTTCAGATTTGTCAACGTGAATAGCTAGCTCAAAAGTTGTAAAACAATGGGTGACTCACAAACGCAGAGCAGATCACAGACAGAACCCTGCTCACGGGCCAGCACCTCCGGCCCACCGAGATGGGAGAGAGACCCGAGTGCAGACAGCTGTGGGGCGTAAATCGCCCCTCACTGTTTCTCTGCAAAGAGAAAGGAAGAACCGTGTAACCACATTCTAGGGAGAGATGGTCATGCCAGAAACGTACCTGCCTCTCCCCACTGAAAAATGGAAATGTTCCTTAAAGGGAGCATTTCTTTGATCATATTTTATTAAGAGAATGTTTGAACATGCAGCAATGTTGAAAACCCCTCTCAGCGAGTATCTGTAACTCCTCCACCCTGATTCTACTGTCAGCATATCACCGTATTTGCTTTATCACACCTCAGTCTATATCCAGCCCTCCATCCACCCGTTGACATAAACTCATGATGCATTGTGGTTTAGTCACTTAAGTCGTGTCCGCCTCTTGCGGCCCCACGGACTGTAGCCTGCCAGGCTCCTCTGTCCATGGGATTCTCCAGGCAAGAATCCTGGAGTGGGTTGCCATACAGCTTCCAGGAAATTAGCACGGATGAGGCTGTGAACGGTCAGCTGAGAATTGGGCAGCTGGTCAGCTCCCTGTTTTCTTTCAGATTCATTTCCTCATATTTCCTTCCTCTCCTCTGTATCAAAGGGAAATAAAATTCCCAGGCCCTGTTGTCTTCTTTTAATTTCATGACTGTAGTCACCACCCCCTCAGTGATTTTGGTGCCCGAGAAAAGAAAATCTGTCTCTACTTCCACTTTTTCCCCATCTATTTGCCACAAAGTGATGGGACCAGGTGCCATGATCTTAGTTTTTTTGAACGTTGAGTTTCACGCCAGCTTTTTCACTTTGCTATGACGGACCTAGACAGTGTATTAAAAAGGCAGAGACGTCACTTTGCTGACAAAAGCCCATATAGTCAAGGCTATGGTTTTCCCAGTAGTCATGTACAGACGTGGGAGTTGGACCATAAAGAAGGCTGAGTGCCAAAGAATTGATGCTTTCAAACTGTGGTGCTGGAGACGACTCTTAAGAGTCCCTTGAACTGCAAGATCAAATCAGTCAATGCTGCTGCTGCTGCTGCTGCTGCTGCTAAGTCACTTCAGTTGTGTCCGACTCTGTTCGACCCCATAGACAGCAGCCCACCAGGCTCCCCCATCCCTGGGATTCTCCAGGCAAGAACACTGGAGTGGGTTGCTATTTCCTTCTCCAATGCATGGAAGTGAAAAGTGAAAGTGAAGTCGCTCAGTCGTGTCCGACTCCTAGCGACCCCATGGACCGCAGCCCACCAGGCCCCTCCGTCCATGGGATTTTCCAGGCAAGAATACTGGAGTGGGTTGCCATTGCCTTCTCCGTCAGTCAGTGCTAAGGGAAATCAACTCTGAATATTGATTGGAAGGAGTGATGCTGAAGCTGAAGCTCCAATACTTTTGTCCACTTGATGCAAAAAGCTGATTCATTGGAAAAGACCCTGCTGCTGGGAAAGACAGGGCAGGAGGAGAAGAGGGTGGCAGAGGATGAGATGGCTGGATGGCATCACTGACTCAATGGACATGAGTTTGAGAAAACTCTGGGAGATAGTGAGGGACAGAGGATCCTGGCGTGCCGCAGTCCATGGGATCGCAGAGTCGGACACGACTTAGCTACTAAACAACAAACTGTCTTCTAGTTTCTAGATGGGTTTAGACAAAGGAAAACACTGGTGGGGGAGACAGGCAGGGGAGAAGTCAGGGTACTTCTACTTCTCTCTCTGTCTCTCTCCCTCTCCATTTTACGTGGCTGCCAACCTGACTACAAAGGACTGCCCATCTGTCCATCCCGGAGCCCAGCTCCTATCTGCCCTGCCTGAAATGACTCCACTGTCCAGCAGATGGCCCCAAATCTCCGACTCCAGCAATAACTCCTCCTCCTGTCATCCCTCTGGGCCTAAAGGTGAGAGCCGCTTCCTCCTCTTGGTAATGTCCTGATTGCCTTATTATTCTGTGTTCTGCTTCTTACCTTTTTTCTGACGCTTGTGGAAACACTTTCTGCACTGTGCCCTCTCTCTGAAATAACCAGAAGGAGTCCGTGGTCTTAGCTGGATTCTGGCTGAAATAAGAGGTTGGCAAGCATGTGACTTGTGGTCTTTGGGAGGCATTGGCCATGCCAGAGATGGAGTGCAAGACACGTAAGGTACATGTTGCGGACGAGGCCTGGGAAGGAAGGAGGCGAGGGAGCAGGCGAGGTGGGAGGTCCTCAGACACCAGCAGGGAGGCGGAAGGGGAACAGTGATGGGGGTGCTCGGACTGCCGTGCTGGCCCCAGCTGGCCCTGTGAGCTTCCTGCGCTGGGTAGAAATACCCAGGCCTTGACCTCTCACTCTACCCAGAGTTTGTCCAGAGCTGCCCACAGGAGCAGCCTCAGCTCGCGCACCAGAATGGATGCCAACAAACTCACTCTCCAGCTTTCCAGCAAGTTCTTTCTTGAAGGGAAATCCAAGTGGCTCACCTCCACGTTGGCAAGAGCAAGCTACTCTTTTGTAAAAAAAAATTGTCTCAATTACATCTTGATTTCACCCTGGAGGAACCCCTTTCTAGTAAGAATGGGGGCCCAACCCCAAGAACCTGATGTGTGTAGCCCCAGAGCCAAACTTTCTTCTCCAAAGAAACTTTTAAATGGATGATTAATCACAGGAGTTGCAGGGGATGGGCGGGTTAGGGCCCAGCTGGGATGAGTTAAATTATCCTCAGAATGCAGAGGACTCTTTTAAGAGATAAGTCTCATCCAGCTGTCAGCTGGAACATGGGAAGAGCATGTGTGTGTGTGTGTGTGTGTGCACGCGAGCACTGTTGTGTCTGACTCTGTGCGACCCCATGCACTGTAGCCCACCAGGCTCCTCTGTCTATGGGTTTTCCAGGCAAGAATCCTGGAGTGGGTTGCCATTTCCTCCTCCAAGGGATCTTCCTGACCCAGGGATCAAACCCACGTCTCCTGTCTCCTGTGTTGGCAGATGGATTCTTTACCACTGAGCCACCTGGGAAGCCCAACTATACTCTAAAACTGACATCTATAACCAGCTCTGCCGCCGAGCCAAAAACCTCCTGCCCAGACTGAGGGAAGCCTATCCTTTACAATCATATATAATTTATGCCCAAATGCACTCATTCCAAATGGATATTTCAATGATTTTTTCTTTCTATTAATATGTAATTAGAGGGTACAAGAGAAACATTTCTAGTGAATTTACCCAGAAGCAGAAGAAAATCCTCATTTTCAATTATATATTTTATATGAAATGAGAGCAAAAACTGAAGTTCAGTGAATATGTACTTATTTATTTATTTTTATTGGAGTTTAGTTGATCTACAATGCCAAGTTAGTTTCTAGATATATAGCATAGTGATTCAGTTTTACATACACACACACACACACACACACACATATATATATATGTCCATCAACAGATGAATGGATCATGATTCCTGGTGAATGTGTATACCTCTGTACATTAAGTACATTTTTCATGAGTTTTGACAAATGTAACCACAGAGCCACTGCTTCAGTGAGGTCAAAGAACATTTCCATCACCCACAAGGACCCCTCATGCCCCTTCTTACTCACCCCCACTCTCAGCTCCAGACAACTGCTTACCTAAGTCAAATTTTGGAGCTTGCTCTGTGTGAATGCTCCGTGTCCTCTCGTGTCTGGCTTCTCTCCCGCATCGCGTCTGTGAGAACAGCTCAGGCCGCTCAGTTATCACCAGCGTGCTGCTTTTCACTTAGGGTCATCAGCATTCCACGGCACAGAGGACCCTGTCTGACCCACCCCTCACCTGTTGACTCTGCATACACGTTTTCATGCCTGTTTTAACTCATTCGCTTCCTTTAACTTCTTACTTTGAGATCATTGTGGCTTCACATGTAGTTATAAGAAGTAACACAGAGATAGTTTCCATCAGTAGTAGCAATTTGCATAACGACAATACGGTGTCACAACCAAGAAATCGGCCTTGATACGATTCATCAGCTTTATTCAGACTTTACCAGCTTCGTGCACTTGTGCGGATACAGACGTGTGTGCGTGTGTGTGTTTGGTGCTATGCAGTCTTCCCACATGTCCTGAATCCTGTAGCCTCCATCACGGTGAAGATACAGACCAGCTCCATCACAACGATGCCTTTCACAGCCCCAGTCGCATTCCTCTCTCCTCTCCTCAAACTTGGCAACCACTAATCTGTCCTCCCCCTCCATAAACTCATCATGTCAAGAAGGCCACTTAAATGCTGCCACTCAGTGTGTGACCTCTGGACACTGACTCTTTTCATACAGCAGGACTCCCTTGAGATCAGTCCAAGAGGTGCCACACACCAGCAGTCCGTCCCTTTTATGCTGAGAAGCATTTCATCACACAGCTGCACCACAGTTTAAAGTCGTTTACCCTTTCACACATCCAAGGATGCTGAGTTGTTCCCAGTTTGGGGCTGATACAGATAAAGCTTCTATGAACATTTGTATACAAGTTTTGGTATGAGCATACATTTTCAAATTTCTGGAATCAATGGCCAGTCATGCAATTGCAAGGCCCTATGGGAGAAGGTGATGGCACCCCACTCCAGTACTCTTGCCTGGAAAATCCCATGGACGGAGGAGCCTGGTAGGCTGCAGTCCATGGGGCCGCTAGGAGTCGGACACAACTGAGAGACTTCACTTTCACTTTTCACTTTCATGCATTGGAGAAGGAAATGGCAACCCACTCCAGGGTTCTTGCCTGGAGAATCCCAGGGACGGGGGAGCCTGGTGGGCTGCCGTCTATGGGGTTGCACAGAATCAGACATGACTGAAGTGACTTAGCAGCAGCAGCATGGTAAGGGCATGTTTACTTTTATAGGAACTGCCACCCTCTTTTCCAAAGGGGCTATCCCATCTTACATTTCTAGCAGCGAGTATAAATGATCTAGTTTCTCTGTTTGCTGTTACCCCTACTTTTTTGTTTCAGCCACTCAGTAATGATGTGTCTCTGTGGGTTTCATTTGCATTTGCCTAAAAACTCATGATATTCCCTCATAGCTCAGTCGGTTAGGAATCTGCCTGTGATGCAGGAGACCCAGGTTTGATTCCTAGGTTGGAAAGATCCCCTGGAGAAGGAAATGGCAACCCACTCCAGGACTCTTGCCTGGAGAATCCTGTGGACAGAGGACCCTGGCGGGCTACAGTCCGTGGGGTCGCAAGAGTCGGACACAACTTAGGGACTAAACCACCACCACCAACGACAGTGAATATCTTTTCGAGGCTTATTGCCATCTGTGCACTCTCCTTGGTGACGTGTCTGTTCATTACTTTTGCCCGTTTTGTAACTGGACTGTTGGGGGATTTTTCGCTGTCGAGTGTTGAGCTCTTTGTGTACCCCAGATACTAATCCTTTGTTGGCTGTGTGGTTTGCAAATACGTTCTCCCAGCATGCAGCTTTTCTTTCCACCCTCTTAACAGAGGTTTACACAGAGCAAGGGTTACAGTTTGGGTACGTTCTGGCTTACCCTTTTTATTTTTTTGCTGTTACAGACAGTGCTTTTGTTGTGAAGTCGAACAACTAACCCTTCACCTAACCCTTGGTCTAAAATACTCTCTTTTTTTCATTAAAAGTTTATTGGTTTTATACTTTAAAGTCAAGTCTGTGACCCAGGTGTGATTGACTTTTTGTAAGATGTGTCAGGCTTGGGTTGAGGCTCATCTCTTAGCCCTTGGATGTCCACTCGCTCCAACACCATTTGTTGAAAAGTCTTTCCTTCCTGGGTTGGTGTTCTTGCATCTTAGTCAAACACCAGCTGAAGACATAGAAGCAATCTGACTATCTGTCAACAGAGGAATGGATAAAAATATGGTACATATATACAATGGAATATTACTTGGCCATAAAAATGAATGAAATAATACCATTTGCATCAACATGGAAGGATCTAGAGATGATCATACTAAATGATCAGAGAAAAGACAAATACCATATGATATCACTCATATGTGGAATCTAATTTTTAAACAATGATATAAATGAACTGATTTATGAAGCAGAAATTCATAAACTTCAAAAACAGACTTGAAATTTTCTGTTTTCAAAACAGACTTCAGATTTCAAAAACAAATTTATGGTGACCAAAGCGGAAACATGAGGGGATCAGGTAAATTAGGAGCTTGGGTTTAACACATGTAAACTGCTGTATATAAAGTAGACAACTAACAAGGATCCACAGTATAGCATAGAGAGTCTAATCAATATTCTGTAATAACCTATGTGGGGAAAGACTATGAGAAAGAATATTTATGTATATATATGTATAACTGAATCATTACACTGTACCCCTGAAACTAACACATTGTCAATCAATTATGCCTTAATAATTTTTTAAAGGGGAAAAAATGTATCAATTGAGCATGTTTGTGTGGATCTATTACTGTTTCTCCTTTTTTTAGATTTTTTTTTAATGTGGACCACTTTTTAAAGTCTTTATTGAACTTGTCACATTATTGCTTCTGTTTTATGTTTTGGTTTTTTGGTTATGAGGCATGTGGGGTCTTCGTTCCCCAACCAAGGATCAAACCTGCACCCCCTACATTGAAAGGGGGTCTTAACCACTGGACCACCAGGGAAGTCCTCTCTCGTTTTCCATTTTTGAGCCATTGATCTCCGTGTCGATACAGAACAGTCTTAATTAGCATAGCGCTATAGTGACCCTAGCATGGGGCCTTCCCAAGTGGTGCTAGTGGTAAAGAATCCTCCTGCCAATGTAGGAGGCACAAGAGATGTGGGTTCAGTCCCTGGGTTGGGAAGATCCCCTGAAATAGGGAATGGCGACCCACTCCAGGACTCTTGCCTGGAGAATCCCATGGACAGAGGAGCCTGGTGGGCTGCAGTCACAGGGTCATGAGAGGTGGACACGACTGAGCGTAATGATGGCCTTAACATCATAGTGCACTCTTTTTTAAGACAGTGAAGTCATCTGAACTAAATTTGTATCCAAATTTCCTCACATCCTTTGAAGGTCCTGCCAGAGTTAGGGCAAAGTGAGCACGCTGCTGCTAAGTCGCTTCAGTCGTATCCGACTCTGTACGACCCCATAGACGGCGGCCCACCAGGCTCCGCCGTCCCCGGGATTCTCCAGGCAAGAACACTGCAGTGTCCTTAACCTGGGCACTGTATTGAAGAGGCGTGAGGTCCTTGGGTGGGGGAGGGGATGAAAACGGCTCAGCAGGGGGGTGGGGGTGGGGTAGGGGTAGCCACTGGGCACTGGAGATCTGGGCACAGGGCAGGGAGTTCCAGTGGTGTCCCTGCTGGGGGCTGGACCAACTGCAGGGTCTCAGGGCACAGGGAGAAATGAGAGCTGAGGGTCCATCTGAACCCAGTGCTGTGACCGCAAGTGATTCACTGGTAACCACAAGCTCCGTGCCTGAAGCCTCTGTCCCGAGGATGGACGGGAGTCGGTGGGTGAAGAGTCAGCACCCTCCATCCAGGCTGGGATGACTCCGGGCAGGCACACCCCTCCTCCCCACCTCCCAGCAAGCACTGCTCCGATCGCCCATGGTGAAACTGACTTGGTAACATACTCCATGCCCTCAGTCCCCGGCCTCGATTCCCCTCTCCCTTACAGGTGCTTCCCTGGAATGGCCTCCCAAAATGAATCATTTGCATCAAATACGCTCCGCGTCTGCTCCTGGGGGGCACAAGCTTGAAGCAGGGCCCAGGGTTGCTTGTGCTGGTTGCCCTTAGCCTGTATCTGCACTGCCAGCATGGTGGCTTCCCTGGAGGCTCAGACGGTAAAGCGTCCGCCTGCAATGCGGGACACCGGGTTCGATCCCTGGGTTGGGCAGATCCCCTGGAGAAGGCAGCGGCACCCCACTCCAGTACTCTTGCCTAGAAAATCCCATGGACGGAGGAGCCTTGTGGGCTGCAGCCCATGGGGTCGCAAAGAGTCGGACAGGACTGAGCGGCTTCACTCTCTATCTTTCTTTTCTTTTGATTCTTTCACACCAGATGCTCGCTAATATTCAACCCGCACATGACGAAGCTTTCCGTCTCAGCCAACAATAAGTGCAACCTGGGGAATTTTATCCAGAGGCTTCCAGAGGGGGGGAAGTTATTTGAGAGCTCTGTTTTATTCTCGTCTTACCAAAATGAATAGGGCTGTAGGCTCAATGTTCGCATCCCTTCAAAATTCATATGTTGAGCCCTAAACCCCATGTGACTGTATTTGGAGACAGGGCTCGTAAGGGGGTGGAGAAAGTTTACTGAAGTCATAAGGGTGGGGTCCTGATCCCATAGGACTGGTGTCCTTATAAGAACGGGAGGAGCCAGGACAAATCTCTCTCCTTCTCTGTCCACACAGACTCACAGAGGAAAGGCCATGCGAGGACACAGCACAGCGAGGAGGCAGCCATTGGCAAGCCAAGAAGAAAGCGCTTCTCAGAAACCAGACCAGTGGGAAGCTTGATCCTGGACTTGTAGCCTCCAAAAGGGGGAGAACGTTCATTGCTACGGTTTAAGCCACCGAGTCTGCGGTGTTTTCTTACAGCAGCCCAAGCAGACTCATAGTTGGTAAACAGGAAGGAAGGGAGGGAGGGAGGAAGAAGGTGTTCCTACTAGTGATATCTCTTTAACTCAGTCCAGTGGGACAGCGATGGAACACTTTAGAAGGGCCAGCAACAGGGAGCCCTTTGCTTCGATCAACGCTCACAAGATCCAAGGAGAAGAACCATAAAGACAGGGTAAGCTCGTCTCATCCAGCCAGCCCGGCTCAGCTCCCAAGCACCTTGTCTGCAAATGGACAAGGGTGGGGTGTGCCCCCTGGGGCCGAAACTGCCCAGCTGCTTCATCAGGGTCCGAACTCATCATGTGCAGGGACACACGGATGCGCCCAGTGGGCTCTGGCCACCAGATTTGGGATGCTTTCCGGGCTGGAGGACTTTCCGGCCGGCAGATGTCCATTCCGGACTTCACACAAGGGACGTTTTGGCAGGACCGTTGCAGGCTTTGCCCTCCAGACGTCTGAAGTCATCCTGCCTGTGAAATCAAGCATAGATGTGCTAGGACTCCAAAGACCATCGAGTTGAAACCAGACACCTCCAGACATGGCAAGCCATTGAGCAGAAGAATATAAACCTTAAAGCTCGCTGCTAGGTCTGCCCCGGAGAAGTCTGTGATTATACAGGTGCCTCAGTCACTCATGGAGATCAGATAAGGCAGCCTGACAGCGCCCCCAAGCTCCTCGTGGTGGGGGTGGGGGCTGCGTGGGCTCCAGGTCAGGGCAGCTGGACAGAGGGCTGTTGTGGGGCTGAGACCAGGGCCTGGGGATTCTGGGTCCCCCGGGGTGAGCAGGGCTGGCTGTAGTAACCCACTCTGGCCAGGAGAGAGCAGCAGAGGGCAGCGGGAACCAGCCTGTGGACCACGGAGTCCCACCCGGGCTGGCCTGAAGGGTTCTTTCCTAGGTTCCAGGATGAATTTCCAGAAGGTACAGACCTCCAGGTCCGTGGCCACTGCCCTCCGTCCTGAGCTCCTGGAGGGCAGGCAGCCTATTACACTCCAAGGTTAAGGGAGCTGTGGGAGAGAGACCAGGGGAAACCTAGCAAGTGGGCAGGGGAGATGCCCACGCTGGAAGCTCCCTCTGCAGAGAGGTGGGGCATTTACTGGGTGAGATGAGGGTGGCTCAGATGCTAAAGAATCTGCCTGTAATGCAGGAGGCCCAGGTTCGATCCCTGGGTCAGGAAGATCCCCAGGAGAATTCCACGGACAGAGCAGCCTGGCAGGCTACAGTCCATGGGGTCACAAAGAGTCAGACATGACTGAGCTACTAACACTCAATTTCTTGTTCACTAGGAGAACAGCTCTGGGGCTTTTTAGAGGGTACCAGTGTAACCTCCAGGCTTCCCTGGTGGCTCAGATGGTAAAGAATTTTTCCTGAAATGTGGGAGACCTGGGTTCGATCCCTGGATTGGGAAGATCCCCTGGAAGAGGGCATGGCAGCCCACTCCAGTATTCTTGCCTGGAGAATCCCATGGACAGAGGAGCCTGGTGGGCTACAGTCCATGGGATGGCAGAGTTGGACACCACTGAGCTGCCTGGGCCCCCTCCACAGGCAGGTGGTGTGAAAGAACCCTCCAGGGAGGACAAAGCCCCCCAGCCCTCTGTCTTAGTCTTAGGCTCTGTCTTGACTTAGTAGGACCCAACTAAGCACAGGGTACCCTCCAGGCTAGGGTGCAGGGGGCAGGTCTGTGGTGAGGGGTCAGAGGAGTGTCTGGAGGGAAAGGTGATGGAGAGGTTGGAGAGACACATGCTGGTGCCTGACCTCCACCCAAGGGCCAGCCCAGCAGTCACCAGACTGGGGGTCAGCAGAGCCTGGCCTCAGCTGTCAATCTCCCCAGGACCAGCACGGGGCACCAGTGGCCCAGGGGGCCTTCTTGGTGGAGCGGTTCAGACCTGAGAGGGAACCAGCCCCACTGCGCTGTCCAGCGACCTTTGGAGATTCACTCCGCTGACACTCGCCCTGCCTGAGCCCCGGTCTCCTGATCAGTAAAGCGGGGGTGTTTGCAGCAGTGTTTATCCCACAGGAGCGCCCTGGGGACTGAGTGACGTTATCTAAGTGACCCAGAACAGGGCTGCACGTGGCACCAGGGCCCCATGTCCGGGAGCCAGTCTTAGATTGGTGGTCACCACTTGACGGGCAGCGGGAGCAGTTGACTGCCACCTGGGCCCAGGCACAGTGCCCAGGGCACCACCCCGTTCACAGGGCCCTGGGGACACCAGCACCGCACCCCAGCCCCCGTGAAGCCCGAGGCCACCTCCCCCGCTCCCAAGGGGTGGTTTCTTTGCAAATGCACGGTGGGACTCAGCACCCACTTACTCACTGGCCCCACAGCTGTGTGTTGAGCACCGGCTCTGCAGACACCATGGTGGGTGCCCGGCCCACAGATGGGAACGAAATCAGGTGGGATGCGGGAGACAGAGGGGCGGGGAGGCTCTGTCCTCCCTGGAGCCTCCCCTCACATCGCCTGCCTGGGAGGGATCCCAGGACCAAAGGGCCGGCAGACTTGGGTGGGGTCAGCAGCCTCTCACACCACCAGCTGCTGCTCTGAGGGACCCAGAAGCCTGGGCAGAAAGGGCTTCCGGGGACTCAGGGACATGCAGGGCCAGCCCACAGTCAGCGGCGGGGGAGATGTTTGCCCCTTCAGAGGCTCCCCACCACGCTCTGGGTCCCAGGCCCTGACCTCTGTGCCCAGCATCAACTGCAGGCCTGCCTGCTTCTGGCTTCCCAGCAGACTCAGCCAGTGAGGGGTGCCACCAGGCCTGGAGAGCACGCTCCGTGTCCCCTCCCTGCCCGCAGTGGCCCTGGATGTGCTGCCCCCACAGTGCTGGTGACACGGCCTCTTACAGCTCCACACTCCACAGGCCTGAAAACACACCCTCACCTCCCCCTTAAAACCCACCTTGGCAATGGCCTCAGCTGTGGCCTTCCTGTGGCCTCCCCCGTGGCCCCTGCTGTGGCCTCCCCCGTGGCCTCGGCTGTGGCCTTCCTGTGGCCTCCCCCATGGCCTCTGTTCTGGCCTCCCCTATGGCCCCCGCTGTGCCCTCCTCTGTGGTCTCCGCTCTGACCTCCCGCATGGCCCCCGCTGTGGCCTCCTCCATGGCCTCTGCTATGACCTCTGCAGTGGCCTCCGCTGTGACCAGCTCCAGGGCCAAGTCTGCCTCCTGTACTAGTTCCCTCAACTCTGCCCACTCCTCTGCCCAGGGCCCCTGGGCAGCAACCCTTCTGGCTGTTTCCTGCCCAGACCATGGCTGTAGGGAGCAGGCACTCAGGGTCACCTGTGGGGTGCACAGCCAGGCTGGTAGGAGAGCAGTTGTAAGACAGAGCAGTGGAGCACACCCCGGGCTGAGGGAGCAGTGGTCCCAGGGCCGCCTGCCCCAGAGGCCATTACAGAAGTGACAAGCGGAAGGACCCCACCCTCCGGGGAAGCTCCTTGGGTAGTGGGTGGTGCGTGCAGACCGTGAGAAGGAGGCTTTCCGGCACCTCTGCAGAGCACTGACTCAGCACCCTGCAACCCAGGACACATATTCCCACAGCCTCAGCGGCCGGCCCCACGCCAGGAACCACAGAACCCGTGACACGACTGAGCCGCCAACAGTCCCGGATAGGCTCCCACTGTTTCCTGGGAAATGGTCGACCAAGGTCCCACCCGTCCGCCTCCCAAGAGTTAGGATAACTCTGGCCCCTTCTCTCACCCAGCCTTCAGGCCCACCCACCTGCTGCCCCCCTGCCCTGCAGCAGTGGCCAGAAGCGATGCCCCCTTGGGTCTGCCCTGTTGGAGGAGGGGCAGGGACTGGGGCTCCTTGGGTGGTTCCAGACAGAAGGGAGTTTCCAGGAGCAACTTCCTAGCAGGAGCTGCCAGTTGGGGGTGGAGAGTAAGGGCACCCTGGCTGGAGAGCCCCAGGCGTCATGGGGGTGGGAGGTGGGGGTCCCTGGAGGCCTCTGCTGGCCCCGAGGTCCAGGGGCTGTGATGGGCACCAGGCCAAGGATCTCAACCCCAGATGTGTGGGTGGAGGGAAATCCCGGCTCTGGCGCCACCCCACCCTCTCCCAGCCCGGGAGGACTCGGGGCTCCCTCAGCTGTACCGGAAACATGGGGCGGGGAGGGTGGGGGGCAAAGTGATGCCAGTCGGGGTCCCCGCAGTTGTGAATGACAGCCCTCTGGGAGCGGACTTCCCCAGGAGCCCAGCACTCGGGGGCCTGGGCCCCCACCAAGCAGGGCAGGTGCACCAAGAGATGAGATTTCCCTTAAACTCAGTACTAAAAACAAAACAATAAAATATATTCAAGTAATGACTGTAGGTGAAAGCCTTGGCTGGGACGGGTGCGAGCAGAGGGGGATCTGTTTCTGAATTGTCAGGACCACTCCCTGGCCTGGGCTGGCTTTATCTCGAATCACACTGTGGGCAGGGCGTAATATACCCCATGTTCTAGGCTGGAAGGCCCTAGTCATCACTGATGCACTGTAATTGCGAGGTTTTGATGAGGGTCTCCTAGTCAAAGGGCAGGAGGGAGGTGGGGGCTCCGTGTCCCAGAGGGAGTGAGTACACTGGAGAGGGGCACCCCCCAGGGTCGCAGGAGGCCCTGGAGAGCTCTGGGCTTCCCTGCTGCCAACTGGCCCCTGCTGGGCTGGGATGGAGGGTCTCCCATGGGCCCCACCCCAGGGGACAGACGTGAGAGGGTGGGCAGGGCGCCTGCATGCTTGGGCAGGGCCCACCCTCCAGCAGAAGCCGCTTCCCTGTCTTTAATTATGCGTTTGAATTAATCTCTTTGGCCACAAATGGAACGCCTCTGAGGCCTCAGCCAGGCCCAGATGGAGACGTGGGTGGACTCAGGGGGGATGTGGGGTGGGAAGGAGGGAGCCTGGCTAGTGAGGGTGAGACAGGACCTCATTCCCACTGTGGGAATCCCGCTGCATGGGCACCCCCTCCAGCTGCGTGGGTGCCCTCTCCAGCTGCCAGCACTTTCCCAGAGCCTCCTCATGCTCTCTGAGCGCAGGAAGGTGTCCAGTGTTAAAGGTGGGAAAGCAGGACTCACAGGCAAGAGCCCGGGCCAGCCTCAATGGACCTTAGAGGGTTGACCACCTCCGCCCTGCGGCCTCCTTTAGAACAGGAGGCTGTGCACCGTGTGGAACCCACGAGGCCGAAGGTTAGGATGCGGGAAGGAGGCAGGAAGAGAGGCCGAGCAGGAGGAAGGTCAGTGCGTCTCACACAAACACACCAAAGTCAAAGAAATACTAACCACTCACGTTCACTGAGCCACACAGCGGGTGGGGCAGACGCCTTCCTGCCCCTCCTTCTACTTACTGCGGATCTTTGTCAGGCGCTCACACCCCCTGAAATGGGGACAGAACTGGCCCCGACCTCCCAGGATTAAAGGTGACTAACTCTCACCTTCAGAATAGTTCCTGGCTCTGAATGAATTGTCACTAACGCTCCCTTCCTCACCTTCCTCATTAAATCAGCAGCACATTCTGCTACAATCTCAGAAAACCCAACGTATGCTGGCCTCAATAGTGGGTGTTTGTTTTCTCCCCATAACAAGGAGTTCAGAGGTGACTGCCTGCCAGGAGCACCAGCAATGCCCTCAGGGGTCCAGGCTCATCTTTCCACCCCAGGAGCCTTAGCAGGGAGGCTTTCTACCCTTACCCTCTACTACCTGCAGCCAGATACCTGCTGCAGCTCCAGACCCCACATCCAAGTTCCAGGTGGAAAGAAAGGGAAAGCACAATTTGCACAGGTTTACCCCAGTGAGGTTTACCTGCTTTGTTCCGGAAAGGACTCTCTCTCCAGGAACTCCCACATCTCTGTCATCCGGAACTGTGCCTTGTCCATCCTAGCTGCAAGGGAGGCTGGAAAGCTGCGTATTCTCAGCCGGGAGCACCTCTTCTCTCCCTGAGAACAGTGTAGAAGGGATATGGTTGCTGAGCGGGCACCAAAAATGTTGCCAGCGTGTTGTATGATTCATCTCACTGCCAGATAAAATACACTACTTCTGTCTTGCAGGCAGAGAAATCAAAGCTCAGTAAGGTTGAAAATGGCCCCCACGATCACACAGAAAGTAGATAACACCCTGTCTCTTGATTCTAAGTACTAATGTTTCATAAGGCCATGACTTATAATTGATTATTGAGGCCTTTCTGACATTGATTTTAAAGCAGTGACATTGATATCTGACTGTTGCTGCTGCTAAGTCACTTCAGTCGTGTCCAACTCTGTGCGACCCCATAGACGGCAGCCCACCAGGCTCCTCCGTCCCTGGGATTCTCCAGGCAAGAATACTGGAGTGGGTTGCCATTTCCTTCTCCAGGGGTAACTATGGGTCCACCCTAATGAAGCTGGACCCACCCCCAGTGAAGCTGGGCCCACCCCCTGATATGTGACAGCTGCTCTGAAATCTGTGCCAGGTGAGTCCAGCATCTGACTCATCTAAGTACCGGCCTCTGTTCACTGTCTTTTCTCAGCCAGTGGTTTTCCTGGTTCTTGGCAGCACCAGTGATTTTCTATTATATCCGAGACATTTTGGCTATTATGTTAGGATACCCCGTCCTAATAAAATCTTCGGTTTTGGCAACAGTCATCTGTTTAGTTGAGGTGTAAGTCCTGGCCTACTTTGGGGGGCATCAGTTCAAGACCTTTTAGTGTCCTGAGTCCTCACTGAGTCACATGAGTCTTCATTCTTCCTGTGCTGCTGGGGGTCCCACTCAGTCCACTTGGTCTCTGCTGGCGGTGTCTCTGGGGCCAGGAGGCACTGCTCTGGGCCACTTGCCATCACTGGACGGACCTCAGTGTGGTGGGGAAGAAACCACTGGCCTGGGTCTCCTTATGCCACTGGGTGGAGGGCAAGGAGACCCAAGGCCTTATAACAGAGCAGGACCCTATGTTGTCTTCCTAGGACAGACCCCATATCCTCTGCTGTGGCTCCTCTGAGAGGTACCTACTGATGGTACACCTCTGGACACCTCCCTGATGGTCCAGTGGCTAAGGCTCCATGCTCCCAATTCAGGAGCCCCTGGGTTTGATCCCTAGTCAGGAAACTAGATCCCACAAGCCACAACTAAGTCCCAGTGTGGCCAAATAAATAAATAATAATTTTTTTAAAAGAAGTAAAGCTTCCCCTATGGCTCAGTGGGTAAAGAATCCACCTGCAATGCAGGAGACAGAGGAGACGCGATTTCACTCCCTGGGGCGGGAAGACTCCCTACAGAAGGAAATGGCAATGCACTCCAGTATTCTTATCTAGGAAATCCCATGAACAGAGAAGCCTGGTTGGCTACAGTCCATGGGGTTGCAAAGAGTCGGACAAGACTAAGCATACAAGCACAAAAAAGAAGTACCTAGGTAATAGTATCTGGCGCACATTACCTGTTTTACAGATGCTAAAGCCTCCACCAAAGAGAAGAAATTGACTACTTGCTGATCATGACCTTGCAGCCCCAGACCTATTGGTGCCGAAGGGTGGATAATGTTTACCCCTGTGAGGTAACCCTGTTATCGCACCATCAACCAATCAGAGAATTGTGCATGAGCCAATCACACACCCTGGGAAACCCCTCCCTCATCTGGTCTTTAAAACTGTTTTTCTGAAACCCATCGGGCATTTCAGCCTTTTGAGCACTAGCTACCTGGACTCCTTGCTTGGTTCTTGCAATAAACATTGCACTTTCCTTCACCACAATCCTGTCAGTAGACTGGCTTTACTGAGCATGAGTGAGTGGACCCAAGATTGGCTCGGTAACAGCTTCACAGCTGTGGGCAGATGGATTGCCCAGGGACCCAGCTGTGGAGGAGCTGGGGTGACCTGGATGCTGTCACTGCTGCTCACAGATCAGAATGCCTGCTGGGATCGCGGTTGTTGAGCGGGGAGGGCAGCCCCTCATCAAGTTTCTACTGGACTTCCCCTTCCCCAGTACTTTAACCAGAAAGGCAGACTTTTCTAGATGTGGGTTTTTTTAAAATCTATGCCTGTTGGAGGTTCTGGTTGCAGATTTCTCTGGCACCCATCCCAGGGCCGTGCAGAGGACCAGAGGAAACTGCAGGGAACTCACCATGTGGTCCTTTCTCCAGTCATGAGGTCTCAGGCCCATTCACCCTCTTCCACCCACCTTTCAGAGTCCTTGTCTCATTTGTTGAATAATTTCCAGGGTATTTATTTGCTTTTAGGGTAGATGAGCAGGGAAAGTTGAGTTTATGCAACTTATTCCAGGACCAAAATCCTAAATCCTTTTCAATTGAACATTCTAAATGCCTGGCAACCCCTCAGTTCAGTTCAGTTCAGTTTAGTCACTCAGTCGTGTCCAACCCTTTGGACCCCATGAATCGCAGCACGCCAGGCCTCCCTGTCCATCACCAACTCCCTGAGTTTACTTAAACTCATGTCCATCGAGTTGGTGATGCCATCCAGCCATCTCATCCTCTGTCGTCCCCTCCTCCTCCTGCCCCCAATCCCTCCCAGCATCAGAGTCTTTTCCAATGAGTCAACTCTTCACATGAGGTGGCCAAAGTACTGGACTTTCAGCTTTAGCATCAGTCCTTCCAATGAACACCCAGGAATGATCTGCTTTAGGATGGACTGGTTGGATCTCCTTGCAGTCCAAGGGACTCTCAAGAGTCTTCTCCAACACCACAGTTCAAAAGCATCGATTCTTCGGCACTCAGCTTTCTTCACAGTCCAACTTTCACATCCATACATGACCACTGAAAAAACCATAGCCTTGACTAGATGGACTTTTGTTGGCAAAGTAATGTCTCTGCTTTTCAATATGCTATCTAGGTTGGTCATAACTTTTCTTCCAAGGAGTCTTTTAATTTTATGGCTGCAATAACCATCTGCAGTGATTTTGGAGCCCAACAAAATAAAGTCTGACACTGTTTCCACTGTTTCCCCATCTATTTCCCATGAAGTGATGGGACCAGATGTCATGATCTTCGTTTTCTGAATGTTGAGCTTTAAGCCAACTTTTTCACTCTCCTCTTTCACTCTCATCAAGAGGCTTTTTAGTTCCTCTTCACTTTCTGCCATAAGGGTGATATCATCTGCATATCTGAGGTTATTGATATTTCTCCTGGCAATCTTGATTCCAGCTTGTGCTTCTTCCAGCCCAGTGTTTCTCATGATGTACTCTGTATAGAAGTTAAATAAGCAGGGTGACAATATACAGCCTTGATGTACTCCTTTTCCTATTTGGAACCAGTCTGTTGTTCCATGTCCAGTTCTAACTGTTTCTTCCTAACCTGCATATAGGTTTCTCAAGAGGCAGGTCAGGTGGTCTGGTATTCCCATCTCTTGAAGAATTTTCCACAGTTTATTGTGATTCACACAGTCAAAGGCTTTGGCATAGTCAATAAAGCAGAAATAGATGTTTTTCTGGAATTCTCTTGCTTTTTCGATGATCCAGTGGATGTTGGCAATTTGATGTCTGGTTCCTCTGCCTTTTCTAAAACCAGCTTGGACATCTGGAAGTTCACAGTTCACGTATTGCTGAAGCCTTGCTTGGAGAATTTTGAGCATTACTTTACTAGCATGTGAGATGAGTGCAATTGTGCGGTAGTTTGAGCATTCTTTGGCATTGCCTTTCTTTGGGATTGGAATGAAAACTGACCTTTTCCAGTCCTGTGGCCACTGCTGAGTTTTCCAAATTTGCTGGCATATTGAGTGCAGCACTTTCACAGCATCATCTTTCAGGATTTGAAATAGCTCAACTAGAATTCCATCACTTCCACTAGCTTTGTTCATAGTGATGCTTTCTAAGGCTCACTTGACTTCACATTCCAGGATGTCTGGCTCTAGGCGAGTGATCACACCATCGTGATCATCTGGGTCATGAAGATCTTTTTTGTACAATTCTTCTGTGTATTCTTTTCTCCTTTGCTTTTCACTTCTCTTCTTTTCACAGCTATTTGTAAGGCCTCCACAGACAGCCATTTTGCTTTTTTGCATTTCTTTTCCATGGGGATGGTCTTGATCCCTATCTCTGGTACAATGTCACAAACCTCCATCCATAGTTCATCAGGCACTCTATCTTTCAAATCTATTCCCTTCAATCTATTTCTCACTTCCACTGTATAATCATAAGGGATTTGATTTAGGTCATACCTGAATGGTCTAGTGGTTTTCCCTACTTTCTTCAACTTAAGTCTGAATTTGGCAATAAGGAGTTCATGATCTGAGCCACAGTCAGCTCTCGGTCTTGTTTCTGCTGACTGTATAGAGCCTCTCCATCTTTGGCTGCAAAGAATATAATCAATCTGATTTCAGTGTTGACCATCTGGTGATGTCCATGTGTAGAGTCTTCTCTTGTGTTGTTGGAAGAGGGTGTTTGCTAAGACCAGTGCATTCTCTTGGCAAAACTCTATTAGCCTTTGCCCTGCTTCATTCCATATTCCAAGGCCAAATTTGCCTGTTGCCCCAGGTGTTTCTTGACTTCCTACTTCTGCATTCCAGTCCCCTATAATGAAAAGGACATCTTTTTGGGGTGTTAGTTCTAAAATGTCCTGGAGGTCTTCATAGAACCATTCAACTTCAGCTTCTTCAGCATTACTGGTTGGGGCATAGGCTTGGATTACTGTGATATTGAATGGTTTGCCATGGAAACGAACAGAGATCATTCTATCGTTTTTGAGATTGCATCCAAGTACTGCATTTCAGACTCTTTTGTTGACCATGATGGCTACTCCATTTCTTCTAAGAGATTCCTTCCTGCAGTAGTAGATATAATGGTCATCTGAGTTAAATTCACCCATTCCAGTCCATTTTAGTTCGCTGATTCCTAGAATGTCAGCGTTCACTCTTGCTATCTCTTGTTTGAGTAGTTCCAATTTGCTTTGATTCATGGACCTGACATTCCAGGTTCCTATGCAATGTTGCTCTTTACAGCATCAGACCTTGCTTCTATCACCAGTCACATCCACAGCTGGGTATTGTTTTTGCTTTGGCTCCATCCCTTCATTCTTTCTGGAGTTATTTCTCCACTGATTTCCAGTAGCATATTGGGCACTTACTGACCTGGGGAGTTCCTCTTTCAGTATCCTATCATTTTGCCTTTTCATACTGTTCATGGGGTTCTCAAGGCAAGAACCCCTAGTACACACCAATCCCAGGGACTGCTAATGTCTCAAGGCAGGGTACCACATAAAGGGTTTAGCATCAGATATTGGGCAACAGAAGCAGCTATATCAGCCGTGGTGAGAGGGACACTGTACAGCTGGACCCATGTAGACACTAAGGTGGCCAAGCACAGAGGCTGCCCTCCTCAGGAAGGGCTCCCAATATATCTATCCATTTAGTGTCCCTTCTGCTGGAGACAGCCTCTGCTGGGCACCGACTTGAGATGCAAGAGTCACTCATGGTACTCCCGAGATTCACACGCACGCCCCTCTGTCTCCAGTCTTCCTATCTTATTTCCTCCAGTTCCCTGATCAATCAGAGAGGCTTGCATTAATGCCTAAACCTGCGGTGGAATTCTCCTATCCTCTAGCCCCACTCAAACCTGCCAGCCTTCCAAAAAATTTGCTGAATGGATTGTAGTGGTATTCCCAAGCGAGGCAAAAGTCATCTCCAAAATCCGGAGTTTCATCCAGCGGGTGGCTCTGTCTCTGTGGTAGGGACCCCAAAGTGAATAAGTTGCCTTTACCTTAGAGGATACCTTCCAGCCTACTCTAGATCACTAGACCCCTAAAACTTCACCGAAGCTGCATCCCCCTGAATCTTTATAGGATCTGCTTCCAACTTCTGGAGCCTGTAAGTCTTACCTGGACAACCAGAGGGATTGCCACTTCCCGTACACTGGGTCTAACTAGGAAAGGTTCACCCGTGTGCCGAACAAGTATGGCCAAGGTTCCTGAGGATGATACCGTGACAGGTAGCAGAGACTTAACACAACCTTACATAATAGAGCCAGTCTCACGTTCTTACTTCCCTAGGCCCTCTACGCTCTTACTTCATACTCTAGCAAGACAATCGCAGTGCCTACATCTCATTTACATCATGCTCAAGACTTGCAGAGCCCTTCCCACCCCCTTGAAAACTTGGGGAGACTGGGGTGGGTTAGCGGGTTCACAAAAAAGATACAAAGCAGTCTGTTAAAATAATTTCTAAGCGTCCTTGCCAGGAAGTCCAATCCTGGCACGTGGGAGCATTCTTGCAAACTAATAAAGTCAATTCAGCATCTCCAAGGTTCACACCCACACATTTTGCTCAGTAGGGTGAGACCTACTGGCCACGATCTGTCACTGTGTTGGTGAGGAGTATATTTGTTTTATATTCCCACTTAGGCTCTGCTGAGACCTGGCCCCAGTTTGTAATCTAGAGGAAATAAGGTGAGATGAGGACATATGTTGAGGACAAGCATCCCATTGTAAGACATCCACCTCCAGTAAAGTCTCCCATCTCTGGGTACCAGCATCTAAAAGACCTGCTTCTCTATGCTCAGAGCATTCTGGGAAATCTAGGTGTTCAAGTTTAAACTCCCCACCCAAATGTTCCCATCCTAAGGCCACAGGACGCCAGCACTTTCCTCTCAAGGTCCTGATGTTAGCAGAGAAAACATACTCAGGGTGTTCCCTCTGTAGCACTGGCACATATCTGCCAGATGTCAGTACAAGATGCCTGGTTAAATCCGAATTTCACATAAACAGCAAATAATATTTTAGTATAAGTGTGTATGCTCCATGAAACACTTAGAACAAGCTGATGCAAAAGAAATTGTTCATTGTTTATCTAAAATTCAAATTTAGCTGGGCATCCTATGTTTTATCTGGAAACCGTCTAGTGGCAACTCCACGGTAAATTCTGCCTGATTATCAGCACAGTCTGCCCATAGGTGGCTGGAAACATGGGTTTCTGCAAACACTGCCATGATCAACATTCCAGCTTTCATGTCAAGCCCTGAGGACAGAGACCCAAGCCTGCTGCTCCGGTTCACAAGGATGTTGGGTTTTTATTACAGTTTTTAAATGACTTCGAACCTGAACATTCTAATCAAGTGTCTCCAGAAACCCGAAATAACACTTACAAAGCTAATTTCAAAACCAGTGTCCTAGCTTGGCCCCTAAAGCAGGTAGAATTTGAGCCAGTTTGGAAGGTGAAGGAGAAAAAAAGGAAAGGCATGAAAGCCCAGTTTGACATCAAGTTTCCACCCCGAGTGGAGGGCGTAGCTTATACTTTAGGAAACAAGCAAGCCCGTGAGGCTTCGTGGGGTCAGGAAGCTGGGAACTGTAAGTGGGTGTGGGGTTCAGGGAGGATGTGGGGAACTGGACAGTTATCACGAGTGTGGCAGAGAGCAGGGGGCTGGGGGAGAGGGCAGGAGGCTCCATGGGCTGGGTGGGGTGGGGGCGCATTTCTCAGCTGGCAGCGGGCTTTGGCCGCGGGGCGAGACACTGCTGCAAGGCACTCCTGTTCTGGGTCGTGTTCCAGCTGGCACTGACCCCCAAGCCCCGTGCTGGCACCAGACAGAGAGAGTGAGGGTGGCGGCGGCTCCAGTGAGAGGTCTTGTGACCGACTTCCCCACAGGGAAGGTCATCAGCAACACTGCAAATATTCCAGAACATTCGTCCAAGAGTTGAACGTGAAGTGCCACTCATACGCTGTTGAAGCTGAAATCAGGTCGTTCTGGGACTCACGGGCCTGAGTGCCGGGTTCACGGGAAGGAACTGACACGGTCACACCGTGATGCGGGGACCCAGGCCTGGGGGTGACGAGGGCAGGAGGCCCTTGGGGGCTCACCTGGCCGCTGCCCTCCGTGGGCCCTGGCAGGTAACCCCCAGAGGGGCTCCGGGTTTGCGTTTCCAGGTCTGCTCGTCACAGCTTCTCCGCTCCTGGCTCTGGGGCGCGAACTGAGCAGGTCACTTCCTCTGCAGGGAAAGTCTGCCCCCTGGCCAGGTGGAAGCCTAGGCTTTGAGACACTCAGACCTGGCCTTGAATCTGATCTCCTGTCTCTAACTGCATGAACTTGAACTAGCTGTAATACAATACAGAGTGTAAAGGTCAGATACCCAATGCAATCAAGATTATGTAAGTCAGGCACCCAGACGGTGCTCACTGGGCACGCAGTAGGTCTTCAGGCCAGTTTCCTCCATGCTCCTGCCCTTCATAAGCATGACTGCGATTTTCAGAAGGGAGGTCTTCTGAGAACAGAACATAAAACTTAATCGCCTCAGTTCCTCTCCTTCAGTTTGAACCTTTTCTGCTCAGTTTCTGAATCCCTGACGGTGAAAACTCCTAGTTCAGCTATTGTAGGGAAAGGCAAGGGCCCACCAGCCTCACATGACCTGACGCTTCCAAAACCCCAAAAATCTGCATGGTCTGATGGCTTTAGAGTCAAGGGTTTCATTCCTCAGGAGATTTCCCGCTCTTCTTGGCTGGCTTGGCTGGCTAATCAGAGCTCCCTCTCAGCACTTATCACAATCAATCCCTCATGTGTTCAGATGAGGGGGAAGCAATTTGCCAAAACGAGCACTTGTACATGGGGTAGAAACAGGCAAATAAATCCCCTGCAGGTTTGAGTAGACAGGGGCTGTTCGCGCCCTCCAACACACCCTTCCAGGGAGAAAATGCAAGGATCTCAGACCGAGACGGGGAGGGGCTGAGCTGAGCTGGGCATTGGGCTATGGAGGGTGAGGGAAAGAGGGGAAGGACAGCCCCAGAAGGTCTCCCTCTTCCATCCCTGCCACCCGCCTTCCCACCATCCTTCTTCTCAACTGATCCTTCTCCCTGGGAAGATGCTATGAGCTCAGTCCACCAGGGCAGTGGGGGCAGGGCTCTGTTTGGAAAATACTCATCAGTCAAAGTTAAAATCAAGAGCATCCTCAAAATCTGCAATTATGATTATCAAGAAGCATTTATTCAACAAGTAATTCTCAAAGGCCAACCATGTGCCAAGCACCGTGTACTGCAGCAAGAATATCCCACAGTCCTGGGACTCCCAGAGCTGTGTGACCTTGGGTGCATGCCACACCCTCTCTGATCACCAGTTTTCTCACCTGTAAGAGACAGGACTGAACCACACAGCCTTCCGAAAAGGAAGGTAGCCCCATGTACGGCCTCAGTTACAGAAAGTGAACATCCCAGACCTGGAGCTCCAGAGCTTAGAGCAGGGGAGCAAAGACGTTACCAGACCTTCTCACAAATGTGGTGGGTAAGCCAGGAGACAGGTTCTGCAAGAACGTGCAGGGGAAAATGGGGAGTCTCATAGTGGGGAGGGGTGGACCATCAGGAAATGCTTTTCGGAGGGAAGGACAGCTGAGCTGAGACCCTAATGCAGTGGGGCTTACACGAGCAAGCAAGTGGGGCAGGGACATCATTTCAAAAAGGACTGGAGCCCAGAGCTAGAGGGAAGGAGGGCGGGGGCTGGGAGAGCAGCTGGGCGCTCTCCTGGCGTGGTTCTGACCCAAGACACACAGCTCAGGGGTCACTGTGTGCACTGCACCGAGTGGAGGGCAGTCACGGGGCCCTGTGTACCGAAGAGCTGGCGGGCAGCAGGTCAGGCGACACCTCCTCCAAGGCCCAAGGGTTCCCCGCCCAGAAGAACAAGCACAAGGCCAGGGGAACGCTTTCCAAAGCAGGACTCTCCTCAGTTTTTCAGATTTATAAAAGAAAGAAAATTATTCAGTATCTGATGTAAATGCATTTTCTTCTGTAAAAATTTGTCTTGGTGTATAGTTGATTTACAAGGTTGCGTTAGTCTCCAGTATACAGCAAGTGAATGAGTTAAACGTGTACACATGTCCACTCTTTTTTAGATTCTTTTCCCATGTAGGTCATTACAGAGTATCGAGCAGAGTTCCCCGTGCTCTACAGAAGGTCCTCATAGTCACCTATATTATATATAGTATTGCGTACGTGTCGACCCAGTCTCCCAACTTATCCCTCCCCACTCCCTGCTTTCTCCCCTGGTAACCGTAAGTTTGTTTTCTACATCTGTGACTCTATTTCTGTTTTGCAAATAAGTTCATTTGCACCATTTATAGCTGAACACCGAATAATTGATGCTTTTGAACCGTGGTGTTGGAAAGACTCTTGAGAGTCCCTTGGACTGCAAGGAGATCCAACCAGTCCATCCTAAAGGAAATCAGTCCTGGGTGTTCATTGGAAGGACTGATGCTGAAACTGAAATTCCAATACTTTGGCCACCTGATGAGAAGAACTGATTCATTGGAAAAGACCCTGATGCTGGGAAATATTGAAGGCAGGAGGAGAAGGGGACAACAGAGGATGAGATGGTTGGATGGCATTACTGACTCGACCAACACAAGTTTGAGCAAGCTCCAGGAATTGGTGAAGGACAGGGAAGCCTGGCGTGCTGCAGTCCATGGGGCCACAAAGAGTCGGATACAACTGAGCGACTGAACTGTGCCATTTAAATGTATTTTCTTTTAAATTATAGTTTACAGAGTGGCTTCCCTAGTGGCTCAGAGGGTAAAGCATCTGCCCACAATGCGGGAGACCCGGGTTCTATCCCTGGGTCGGGAAGATCCCCTGGAGAAGAAAATGGCAACCCACTCCAGTACTCTTGCCTGGAAAATCCCAAGGACGGAGGAGCCTGGTGGGCTATGGTCCATGGCGTCACGGAGTCGGACACTGAGCAACTTCACTTATAGTTTTCAGAACATGACTGGGATTGAGGGTGATACTCTACATGTGTTCAACTTTCTGGGTGTTCATCTCAAAAATCCAGATGTTCCGGGAGGCCCAAAGGCACACTAGCCCAGCGGATTCAGACAGGGGAGAAGGCAGGGTGGACTGAACTGCTGCCTGCTGGTCAGTTGAAGAGGACCCAGGGAAGGTGGTGGACAGGGGACCACAGGCCTTTCAGCACGAACCCTGCACCTGCCTTCTCGGGGAAGCTGGCACTTTCAGACACTATAGGATGCTCTCCAGCAGGCCAGGGTCCTCCTCTCCCCGGGGTGCCCTCTTCACTGCCAGAGATAAGGAGAGTCCCAGCCCAGCCCTCAAAGGGACTTGCCTGCCCAGCTACCCCCAGAGACAGGGATATTAAAGGGCCCTCCCGTGGGACCCACCTTCCATGCTGATCTTCCTGAAGTCATGGACGAGACAGCCATCCCGCCTTGCTTGTCCTGTCCACTTCAAATCTCAGAAACCAGCTTCTCCAGCCACTTTGAGACAAGGAGGTGGGGAGGGGCCCTCTACTGCCCTCTGGTGTCCACCCACCAGGCCGACTTCTTGAAGGCCTGCAATGGCTTTACGCAAGTCTCCCTGTTGCGGAGGCGAGCCTCCCTGACTCCCTGTATGGCCTTGGGTGTAACTGATGCTCCTCTCCAAGCATCAGTTTTCTCTAAGAGACAGGACTGGACCACATAGTCTGGAAAAAGAAAGCCAGCTCCAAGCAAGTGAACAGGAAGGACAGACACAGGGCGGAGGCAAAAAGCCAGGGAGCCAGAGAGCAGCACCAGGGCCCCGGGGGCCCCTGAGAAGCTCGGAAGTGGAGGAGGGGGCCAGGGCCCCAAAGATAAGGGCGGGGCCAGAGTGCCAGGAGGAGGAGCAGCAGCCCACCCCGAGGTCCTGGCCAGCGGCCACCAGGCTCACCTCCCCGCTCCCCTGTCCTCTGCCCCCGCCAAAGCTACATTAAGAAGTCATTCGGAACCGAATCCTTCAAAATAAAGGCTATTGTTGAGACAAATGACAAAACTGGAAAGGGTTCTCACGATTATACACAGCAACATATTGTTTACTGAGTTGGATGGGTGGATTGAAATTTTGTTGATTGTCCTTGTTTGCACGACCCACACTGAAGCATCAGGTCAGCAACTTACACACTGGAGGGAGGAGTTCTTTGTATAATACTTGTACATTTTTGTTATTTTGAGATTGTTTCAATAACTTAAACTTTTTAAATTCTAGTCTAGAAGTTTCTCTTAAGAATTGCATACGTCCTTTGACTCAGCAATTCAATTTTAGGACTTTGTTGGATAGATATAATTGTTTTCATTTGTGTGTAGAATGATACATATGTATGTATAATTATATTTATATATCACATATAATTATATTTATATATCACAAGATTCTTCTTAATTCAGCATGGCTAGCTGTCAGTTTAAAAGATTTAATAGATACTTATAACAAATAGAGCATCTGTGTTCCTGTTGATGGATTTAGGACACTGGGGTGATTCACTGTCTCAAGCTAACTCAGTCGAAAGCAGGAATTCCTAAGACAATACTTCCTCAGATCTCAGTGATGCTTTATTGCGACTGCGCTAAGTACGGTTATCATCTTGATTTTACATACTTTCATCAGCCTTTTTGGAGAAGGAAATGGCAACCCACTCCACTATTCTTGCCTGGAGAATCCCGTGGACAAAGGAGCCTGGTGTGCTACAGTCCATGGGGTTGCAAAGAGTTGGACATGACTGAGCGACTAACACACACATACATCACTTTAAACATGTATATGTCAGTAATATTAAGTATTATCTGTAATATATTTATGGCAGAAATAATTTAAATAGCAAAAACCCCCAAAGTTAACAGTCCATCAATAGGACAGTAGTGAAATAATGACAGTAAACTCACGGCAGTGGCTACTCTGCAACCATTAAAAAGAATGAATCGGGTCTATACTAAACGTTGTTCGTCGCTAAGTCATGCAACCCCATGGACTGTGGCACACGAGCCTCCCCTGTCCTTCACTATCTCCCCTCCTGGAGTTTGCTCAAATTCACGTCTGTTGAATTGGTGATGCCATCCAAGCAGCTCATCCTCTGTTGTCCCCTTCTCCTCCTGCCCTCAATCTTGCCCAGCATCAGGGTCTTTTCCAAATAGCAGTTAATATTCACCAAGCATTCAGCCCGTGTCAGGTCTAATCTGAGCGTTTTGTGTATATTGATTCAGAACAAGCCTGCTCTGTAGATCCTATTGCTATTCCGCACCATGTAGAAGGGAGAACTGAGCCGGGGGAGGCTAAGTAGCAGCCCAGCGATGATGTCCTCAGCCGGGGTCCAACTCCTGCAGCTGGTTCCAGAGTCCACATACTTACCCACACACAGTAATCGGGAAGAGCGCACACACACCCCTGCTAATGACTGCTCTGGGGAAATGGGCTTGGGAGGGGGGATAAGCTTGAGCTTGACTTGTCATTTTATACTGTTTATATTCTTTACCGCATATATTTATCATATATCACCACATGTCAGCTTTGCACATTTTAAAAAACCCACTAATTCAAATAAATAAGCACAAACGCATTAAAAAAAAAAATTTAAAGACCATGTAAAACAATATGGAAGTTACTTTAAAAAGTAAAAATAGAGCTACCACATGATCCAGCAATCCAACCATTGAGTGTATATCTGGAAAAGATGAAAATTCTAATTCAAAAAGATACACGTGCCCCAGTGTTCATAGTAGCAGAGTTCACAATAGCAAAGACTTGGAATTAACGTAAGTGTCCATCAACAGATGAATGGATAAAGAAGAAGTGGCATTCAAAACGTCTACAAACAATGGATGCTGGAGAAGGTGCAGAGAAAAGGGAACCCTCTTACACTGTTGATAGGAATGCAAACTAGTACAGCCACTATGGAGAACAGTGTGGAGATTCCTTAAAAAACTGGAAATAGAACTGCCATATGACCCAGTGATCCCACTGCTGGGCATACACCCCGAGGAAACCAGAATTGAACGAGACACATGTACCCCAATGTTCATCGCAGCACTGTTTATAATAGCCAGGACATGGAAGCAACCTAGATGTCCTAGATGAATGATAAGAAAGCTGTGGTACATATACACAATGGAGTATTACTCAGCCATTAAAAATAATGTATTTGAATCAGTTCTGGTGAGGTGAATGAAGCTGGAGCCTATTATACAGAGTGAAGTAAGTCAGAAAGAAAAACAGCAATACAGTGCATATATTGCATATATTAATGCATATATATGGAATTTAGAAAGATGGTAACGATAACCCTATATGAGAGATAGTGAAAGAGACATAGATGTAAAGAACAGACCTTTGGACTCTGTGGGAGAAGGCAAGGGTGGGGTGATTTGAGAGAATAGCATTGAAACATGTATATTACCATATGTGAAACAGACCGCCAGTCCAGGTTCAATGCATGAGACAGGGAGCTCAAGGCTGGTGTACTGGGATGACCCTGAGGGATGGGATGGGGAGGGAGGGAGGAGGGGGGTTCAGAATGAGGGACACATGTACACTCGTGGCTGATTCATGTCAATGTATGGCAAAACCACTACAATACTGTAAAGTAATTAGCCTCCAATTAAAAGAAATAAATTTACAAAAAAAAAAAAAGAAGTGGTATTATATGCAACGGAATATTCAGTCAGTTCAGTTCAGTCGCTCAGTCATGTCAGACTCTTTGAGACTCCATGAATCTCAGCACACCAGGCCTCCCTGTCCATCACCAACTCCCTGAGTTCACTCAAACTCACGTCCATCCAGTCGGTGATGCCATCCAGCCATCTCATCCTCTGTTGTCCCCTTCTCCTCCTGCCCCCAATCCCTCCCAGCATCAGAGTCTTTTCCAATGAGTCAACTTTTCTCATGAGGTGGCCAAAGTACTGGACTTTCAGCTTTAGCATCTGTCCTTCCAAAGAACACCCAGGGCTGATCTCCTTCAGAATGGACTGGTTGGATCTCCTTGGAGTCCAGGGGACTCTCAAGAGTCTTCTCCAACACCACAGTTCAAAAGCATCAATTCTTCAGCACTCAGCTTTCTTCACAGTCCAACTCTCACATCCATACATGACCACTGGGAAAACCATAGCCTTGACTAGACGGACCTTTGTTGGCAAAGTAATGTCTCTGCTTTTCAATATACTATCTAGGTTGGTCATAACTTTTCTTCCAAGGAGTAAACGTCTTTTAATTTCATGGCTGAAGTCACCATCTGCAGTGATTTGGGAGCCCCCAAAAATAAAGTCTGACACTGTTTCCACTGTTTCCCCATCTATTTCCCATGAAGTGATGGGACCAGATGTCATGATCTTCGTTTTCTGAATGTTGAGCTTTAAGCCAACTTTTTCACTCTCTTCTTTCACTTTCATCAAGAGGCTTTTGAGTTCCTCTTCACTTTCTGCCATAAGGGTGGTGTCATCTGCATATCTGAGGTTATTGATATTTCTCCTAGCAATCTTGATTCCAGTTTGTGCTTCTTCCAGCCCAGCGTTTCTCATAATGTACTCTGCATATAAGTTAAATAAGCAGGGTGACAATACAGCCTTGACG
Organism: Bos javanicus; assembly: GCF_032452875.1. Taxonomy (NCBI): domain Eukaryota; kingdom Metazoa; phylum Chordata; class Mammalia; order Artiodactyla; family Bovidae; genus Bos; species Bos javanicus. The sequence continues at coordinate 117,202,051 of NC_083870.1, forward strand.
TACTCCTTTTCCTATGTGGAACCAATCTGTTGTTCCATGTCCAGTTCTAACTGTTGCTTCCTGACCTGCATATAGGTTTCTCAAGAGGCAGGTCAGGTGGTCTGGTATTCCCATCTCTCTCAGAATTTTCCAGTTTATTGTGATCCACACAGTCAAAGGCTTACTCAGCCATAAAAAAGAATGAAATATTGCCATGCACAGCAACATGAATGGACCTAGAGATTATCATACCAAGTGAAGTAAATCAGATAGAGACAAATATTATATGATATCACTTATATATGGAATTTAAAAGGAGGATACAAATGAACTTATTTTTATAAAACAGAAAGACTCACAGACACAGAAAACAAACTTATGGTTCCCAAAGAGGAGAGGAGGAGAGAGATAAATTAGAGGTTTAGGATTAATATATACACACTACTATATATGAAATACGGAGAAGGCAATGGCACCCCACTCCAGGACTCTTGCTTGGAAAATCCCATGGACAGAGGAGCCTGGTAGGCTGCAATCCATGGGGTCGCTAAGAGTCGGACACGACTGAGCGACTTCACTTTCACTTTTCACTTTCACGCATTGGAGAAGGAAATGGCAACCCACTCCAGTGTTCTTGCCTGGAGAATCCCAGGGATGGGGGAGCCTGGTGGGCTGCCGTCTATGGGGTCGCACAGAGTCAGACACGACTGAAGTGACTTAGCATAGCATAGCATATATGAAATAATAAACAAGGACGTACTGTATAATATGTGGAACATATTCAAAATCTTGTAATAATCTATAATGCAAAGGGAATCTGAAAAGCAATATGTGTGTGTCAATCACTTTGCTGTGAAACTAACACCTGAAACTAACACAGTGTTGTAAACCAACTATATTCAATTTAAAAACAAAAAATCGGTGAAAGATTAAAAAAAATTAACTTTTGCCTTAAGCAATTTACAGTTCTGATAGCAACTTTTAAGGGATCTGTTAATTTATAAGCAATTGTAAAGTTTATAGTAAGGAAATGAAAAACACAAGAATTGTTCATAGGGTTTCTGGAAACTCTGGGTTAAATGTCCCTATTTCTGGGTTCGCACACACAGCGGATGGTGTTTGGCCAGAGCTGCTACCACCCTGGGGGCCTGAAATAACCCAAATGCACTTACAGTGCTTCACACAGCAGACAACCAACACTCTAACCAGAGCAGAAATGTGTGGCTTTTGAAAACGCCTTATAAATTATCCAATGTGAGGTCACAAAAATCCTGTAAGGTATAATTTCCTCTTCTGCAAAATGGAGATATTCGTGTCCATTCACCTAATAACCCTGATCATTTATATATTTCTTTATGTTCATATTCCCATTTCACAGATATGGAAAACTAGTTTCTGAGGGTAAGAATGTACTTCTTGTTCGATCTTCTTTCGGTAAGGGAGAGGGAGAAGGCGAGCATGGCTCTCATGCGCCCTAGTCTGGAAAGGAGAGGGAAGGTGGTGACGCCCTTAATGTCCAGGGGATTTGGGAAGGACAAGTGGGCACGGTGGGCTGGAGCTGCTGGCGGTACTTGGGGCCCTGTGGATTTGAGGTGCTCCTGAAATGGTATGGACCTAACAGAAGCAGAAGACATTAAGAAGAGGTGGCAAGAATACACAGAAGAACTGTACAAAAAAGATCTTCACGACCCAGATGATCATGATGGTGTGATCACTCACCTAGAGCCAGATATCCTGGAATGTGAAGTCAAGTGGGCCTTAGAAAGCATCACTATGAACAAAGCTAGTGGAGGTGATGGAATTCCAGTTGAGCTATTTCAAATCCTGAAAGATGATGTTGTGAAAGTGCTGCACTCAACGTGCCAGCAAATTTGGAAAACTCAGCAGTGGCCACAGGACTGGAAAAGGTCAGTTTTCAGTCCAATCCCAAAGAAAGGTAATGCCAAAGAATGCTCAAACTACCGCACAACTGCACTCATCTCACACACTAGTAAAGTAATGCCCAAAATTCTCCAAGCCAGGCTTCAGCAATACGTGAACCGTGAACTTCCAGATGTTCAAGCTGGTTTTAGAAAAGGCAGAGGAACCAGACATCAAATTGCCAACATCCGCTGGATCATCGAAAAAGCAAGAGAGTTCCAGAAAAACATCTATTTCTGCTTTATTGATTATGCCAAAGCCTTTGACTGTGTGGATCACAATAAACTGTGGAAAATTCTGAAAGAGATGGGAATACCAGACCACCTGACCTGCCTCTTGAGAAACCTGTATGCAGGTCAGGAAGCAACAGTTAGACTGGACATGAAACAACAGACTGGTTCCAAATAGGAAAAGGAGTACATCAAGGCTGTATATTGTCACCCTGCTTATTTAACTTATATGCAGAGTACATTATGAGAAACGCTGGGCTGGAAGAAGCACAAACTGGAATCAAGATTGCTAGGAGAAATATCAATAACCTCAGATATGCAGATGACACCACCCTTATGGCAGAAAGTGAAGAGGAACTCAAAAGCCTCTTGATGAAAGTGAAAGAAGAGAGTGAAAAAGTTGGCTTAAAGCTCAACATTCAGAAAACGAAGATCATGACATCTGGTCCCATCACTTCATGGGAAATAGATGGGAACAGTGGAAACAGTGTCAGACTTCATTTTTTGGGGCTCCCAAATCACTGCAGATGGTGACTTCAGCCATGAAATTAAAAGACGCTTACTCCTTGGAAGGAAAGTTATGACCAACCCAGATAGCATATTCAAAAGCAGAGACAGTACTTTGCCAACAAAGGTCCGTCTAGTCAAGGCTATGGTTTTCCCAGTGGTCATGTATGGATGTGAGAGTTGGACTGTGAAGAAAGCTGAGTGCCGAAGAATTGATGCTTTTGAACTGTGGTGTTGGAGAAGACTCTTGAGAGTCCCCTGGACTCCAAGGAGATCCAACCAGTCCATTCTGAAGGAGATCAGTCCTGGGTGTTCTTTGGAATAATGATGCTAAAGCTGAAACTCCAGTACGTTGGCCACCTCATGAGAAAAGCTGACTCATTGGAAAAGACTTGGATGCTGGGAGGGATTGGGGGCAGGAGAAGGGGACAACAGAGGATGAGATGGCTGGATGGCATCACCGACTGGATGGATGTGAGTTTGAGTGAACTCCGGGAGTTGGTGATGGACAGGGAGGCCTGGCGTGCTGGGATTCATGGGGTCTCAACGAGTCGGACAAGACTGAGCGACTGAACTGAACTGAACTGAGCCACCTGATGCGAAGAACCGACTCACTGGAAAAGACCCTGATCGTGGGAAAGATTGAAGGCGGGAGGAGAAGTGAGCGACAGAGGATGAGACGGTTGGATGGCATCACCGACTCAATGGGCATGAGTTTAAGCAAACTCCGGGAGTTGGTGATGGACAGGGAGGCCTGGCCTGCTGCAGTTCATTGGGTCGCAGAGTCGGACACGACTGAGCGACTGAACTGAGCTCGTGGAGAGAGAAGCGGCGGCAGGCTCGGAGGAGGTTCCCCGGCTGCCCTCCGCTCTCCCCGCCGAGGGCACCCTCCCGTCTATTCCCGCCCGGTCTGCGTGCGGATGCTGACTACGCCGACTTTTCTTGATGGGCGAGGTCTCGGGACCCTTCCCGCGGCGGCGATCCTGGGGCTGAGGCTTCTCGCCCAAAGTCCCCCTTACCCGCCGGCTTTCCCACGCGTTAGTCGGAGGCTTTAGGGAAGGCGCCTTCTTGAGCCTCGGTATCCCTTCTGTGAAGCCGGAGTGAATAGCAGAGTAAACTGCAGAGCTGGGATGGGAATTAAGTCAGAAAGCGTGCGGTCCGAGGGCGCGAAAGGCCCCCAGGTCCCTCCGCGCCGAGGGCTACCGCGGCGGCCGCGTTACCGGCCCGACTCCCCAGGTGCGGGCCCGGGCCTGCCTCCCCGCCGCCGCCGCCGCCTTCCTCCGCCAAGCCGGCTGTGGGCGAGGAGCGATGGTCTCTGCCTGGCGCGGGCGCCTCCCGCGCGGGCGCCCGGGTGCCCGCCCCAGTCGCCGCCCGCACCCGGAGGTGCTCGCTGCTCCCGGAGCTGGGCGGGGCGGGCGCGGCCCTCGTGATCCCCGCGGGCGCCCGGACCTCGCCCTCCCGCCGCCCTGCGCCCTGCCCGGCCCGATCGGCCCGCCTGGCCTCAGAGCCCTGAGCCCCGACGCCGCCCGGTCGCCTCGCTCTCCCTGGCAGGACCGGAGCGGGCAACCCCGGAGTCCCGGCGGTCAGGGCCGACACCCCTGGGAACGGAGTCGGTGAGTTCAGGGAGAACCCGGGCGTGGGGCGGGTCCGCGGTGCTGGCTGCAGCCCCGCCGGTGTGAAAACGCCCCCAACAGCCCCCCAGGCCTCGGTCCCTCCTGACTGGTGAGGAGGACGCTCCTAGCCCCCCACCCATCCCCCCTCCCCGAACCCGAAAGCCAAGCTTCACCTGGAAAGCCTAACCGGAGGTCTGGGTCCTCGGGAGCCCATTTTGGGCAAATCGATGGTTTCCATCAGAAGTCCTGTTGGCGATGGCTCTGCAGACAGGGCTGAGCCTGCCGCTCTGAGACTAAGTGGGGGCAGGTCACTCCTCGGGCGGAGGCTGTTTGGGGAGCGACTCCTGCCAGAAAGAGAGCCCTAGGGCGTCCTGGCATGGGAGGAGGTGTCCTGGACTTGGGGCCCCTGAAAGCCCCACTCGTATTGGAATTGTGTTTGCTGACAGGCCCGCAGACCAGCCCACAGGGCCCAGGGGACGGATCTGCAGGTGAAGGGAGTCAGGTAGTGGCCACTGGCCCCAGGCCCCTGCCCAAGCCAGAAAGTGAGGCACGCTTCAGCTGTGGCCCGCCAGGCTCCTCTGTCCATGGGGTGCTCCAGGCAGGAATACTGGAGGGGGTTGCCATGCCCTCCTCCAGGGGACCTTCCCAACCCACCAGGGATCAAACACTTGTCTCTGGCATCTCCTCTTTACACGAGCACCTCCTGGGAAGCCCGAGCCAGCCCTGCCTACAAAGGCCCTCCGGTATCCCGAGCTCAGACACCTGTGTCCTGCACACCTTAACCACGTGTTGAGAACCCCACTCCATTTTCAGCTGGGCTGGGACCTTTACATTTTTCTGTGTTTGATTTTTTCCGTCTTAGTTCCATATTGCTTTCTGAGAGGCTGGAGTGATTGAGGGGGTGGCGAGGCCCCACTGGCCCACTGGGTGCAAAGGCAGCAATGCCCATCGGCATGAAGCCCAGGGAGACGGTCAGGCTTAAAGACCATGGTGGGGGAGCAGTGACATTGGCACCTGGGTTCAGCCACTCACGTCCATCTTTTACCATCTAGCCCTCTGTTGGCCACTCCACTAGGCCTCAGCAAGACCCAGCTTTCTTGGGCAAAAGCCCCGTACCTGGGCCTCCAGGGCCTCATGCCTTAGAATCCAAGCACCAGTCATAGGTCCCTGCGCTCCCCCTACTTCCAAACTCTGGACGAAGTGGTAGGTGCCCTGCAGGAGTGACTGAGGACTGGTCCAAGCACACAGACTAGCAGGCAAGGGACCTTACTGATTAAGGCATTAGTGACTGAAACGTTAAGGCCAGCTCAGGGGGAGGCTTGGGGATTGGTGAAGAGGAGCCAGAGCCCTGCAGGCTACTCGGAAGGGTGGCTTTGGGGCCCTCGGATGGCAGCATGGTGATGGCCTATGGGGGCCCCCGCCCCTGCCATTAGGTCTCTGCAGAAGCAATCTCTGGAGGATGAGGCCCCCTCCCCTGCTCCCACCCTATGACCTCTCCCTCTAATTCCGACATCCTGGTATCACCCAAAGCTAGAGAGAGCTGGAGAAGTCATGGCACAGCTGTAAACGCTGAGACTGCAGAGGAAGGGGACTGGTCCTCAGTCATGGGGACTGGCTGGTGCCTGAACCAGGACTGGAGCCCAGCCCCTGACCCTCAGGGCATCCTTGTCCTGCAGCATCACCTGGGGCTCCATCCTTGCTCTGGAGTCTGTAGCTGAGGATTCGTGCAAGTGTGGAAGGATGTCCGTGTAGAAACAAGGTTTCCAGCAGCTCCCCAGGGAGCTGAGAGAGTGGAGAGATGGAGCAAGAGGGAGGCAAGCAGCAGGGCCCGAGCTGCTGGGGTGATTTCAGAGCACCTGCAGGGGCAGGATGGAAACGTGCTCATGTTGCTGCTGAGGAAGGTTGAGGGGTTGGTTGCGTGTCTGGGAAGCCAGCCCTGCCTGCAGAAGTAACCTCACAGCCCCACTCTGAGGACAGCATTTGGGAAGCAGCCACAAAGGGTTAATGCACAGCCCCCCTGCCCCCAGCTAGCACCTGAGCCTTCCCCCTGAATGTGCCTGTACCTTTATCGGTAAGGGTCACCCACCTGGTTCTGAGTCAGAGCGCATTCTTGCCATTGTTAGTAGGGCGTTGAAGAAGAACTTGGGCTTGCTGGAAAGTTTATCAGCTCAGGCGGTGATGGCCGTGAGGACTCATTCTTGCGTTTGTTCCCAGGCTCAGGGGGCCCCTCCAGCCCCAGTTGTGTGTAGGAAGAACCCCCACCCATATTTCCCCTTAATGGGGTCAAAATATGAACTCAAATCTTTAACAGACACAGATGAGCCACGACTGAAATGCAGTGATCCGGGTTTAGCCTACCCACTTTGTAAAACCAGTTCCACTGTCTCTTTCCAACTCATTAACTTCCATGTAAGGTTCTCTTTCCTCCATTACAACTTACAAATGACTGGGGAGGGCTGACAGTCTCAAAGATTAACAATGTGATTAAATCTGAGCCCTGGACCAGGCACAAATTGAAAGTGTTTTGTTCAGGAAGCTCATGACTAGGTGTTATCTACACCCGAGTGGAACCAGGGGCAGATAGAGCCTGGGGAGTCTGCCCTCCCCAGCACGCACACCCTGGGAGGTTCCCCCGGGCCAGGGCAGGTCAGAACCCTGTCCGCTCTGTGGGTCTGGAATGACCTGTGTTAGCAGGGCACTTAGGCAGACCCAGGTCAGGCTCTGCTCCCACGTTTCCCCTGTGGTGGTTGTGTGACTGTGGTGGTTGGAGGGATACCTGGTGGAGACCAGGGTCTTGGTGAGCAAAGAGGGGAGTGGTGGGAGAGATGACCATGGCTGAAAGGCTGCCCCCTCCATGAATCCAGGGTCCTTACGCATGGCCGTACCTGACAGAGCATCTGGCAGACCTTCTACCACATCCCAAGTGCCCCCATCAACATACCAGCCTGACACAAGCCGGAAGGGTGCTAACAGCTCATGGCCCAACTGCCAGTATCTTTCTGTTTATGCCCTTGGGTTGCTGAAATCAAGCATATTCTCCATTCAGTTTAAGGTTATTTTCTAAAGATAGTTTTTAAAAAGCTTTAGCAACCTAAATATCCATAAGCAGAGAAATGGATAAAGAAAATGTGGTACATATATACAATGGAATATTCAGTTCAGTCACTCAGTCATGTCCGACTCTTTGCGACTGCATTACGCCAGGCTTCCCTGTCCATCACCAACTCCTGGAGTTTACTCAAACTCATGTCCATTTTGTCAGTGACACCATCCACCCATCTCATCCTCTGTCATCCCCTTCTCCTGCCTTCAAAATTTCCCAGCATCAGGGTCTTTTCCAAGAAGTCAGTTCTTCCTATTAGGTGGCCAAAGTATTGGAGTTTCAGCTTTAGCATCTGTCCTTCCACTGAATATTCAGGGTTGATGTCCTTTAGGATGGACTGGTTGGATCTCCTTGCAATCCAAGGGACTCTCAAGGGTCTCTTCCAACACCACAATTCAAAAGCATCAATTCTTCGGTGCTCAGCTTTCTTTATGGTCCAATTCTCACATCCATACATGATCACTGGAAAAACCATAACTTTGACTAGACGGACCTTTGTTGGTTAAGTAATGGAATATTACTCTGCCATTAAAACTGAAATGCCATTTGCAGCAACATGGATGGATCTAGAGATTGTCATGCTGAACAAAGTCTGTCAGAGAAGAAGAAATATGGTATGACATTCCTTATATGTGTAATCTAAAAAGAAATTATACAAATGAATTTACAAAACAGAAGCAGACTCAAAGAGAATGAACTTACCACTGCCCTTGGAAAGATAGGAGAATGGGATGGATAGGGAGTTTGGGTCGGACATGCACATGCTGCTATATTTTAAATGGATAACCAACAAGGACCTACTGTATAGCACAGGGAACTCTGCTCAATGTTATGTGGCAGCCTGGATGGGAGGGGAGTTTGGGGGAGAAAGGGATACATGTGTATGTATGGCTGAGTCTCGGCAGTTCACGTGAAACTATCACACTATTGGTTAATTGGCTGCACCCTAATGAAAAATTAAAAGTTAAAAAAAAAAAAAACTAGCTAGAACCAAATGGGTCCAAGATGGAAAAAAAAAGCTTTAAAACTACCACCTCCGCCCACCCCCCATCACCACCACCACCAACAACAAAGTAAACTAACAAAAATAATTAAAAACTTTAAGCCTCTGCACTTCATCAACTCGCTGAATGGGAAGGTTGGTCACCGTAATAAAGCCCCGTGTCAGGGACCACAGGCTGCTGACCCCTGGCTGCCCTGGGAACCTGCTTCCCTGGGAGGCATCACCTCCCGGCTGCATGGCATAGGGTCCGATGGATGAGGTGGGTCTGAAGTTTCCAATCACTCTCCTCCCCTCCTCTCCCAGCACCGCCTGCTCACCCAGAAGTTGGGCCAGAGCTAAAAACAGGCACCAGAGTAAAAGTTTTCAGATTATGTCTACCCCATGAAGTACCGACAGTCTGCTCTTGGGTTAGCTATGTGGGATGCTTGTTCTTCAAACTCTGTGTCACCTCATTCCTGGCTTCACTAAACAGCATCATGAACACACATCCATTTCCCTGGTGGCTTAGACCGTGAAGAATCTGCCTGCAGTGTTTGAGACCTGAGTTTGATCCCTGGGTCGGGAAGATCCCCTGGAGAGGGGAATAACTACACACTCCGGTATTCTTGCCTGGAGAATCCCATGGACATAGGCGGGCTACAGTCCATGGGGTGTAGGTGGTGGGGAGTGGTCACAAGCTGTCGGACACGACTGAGAGACGAACACTTCCACTTAACAACTCAGGGTCAACCCTGGCACCTCCGAGTTGGTGCTAAGTCATGATGCCCTGGTTCCCCTGAAGCACTGTGCCCTGGCCATCTCTCTCTGTTCACGTCTCAGCAGCTTCTGCCCGGCCTCACTCCAGGCAGCGGGCAGCCAGCCTGGGTGTCTTCCCCACCCCGTCCCTGGCAGGCACCCTGCTCTCTGGAGGTGACTCCCTGGCCCAGTATCGCCAGTCCCTAGGCTGCGATCGACTTTGCTGTCTGCGCAGGGAAGCCAGGTGCCATCCTCGTTAGAAAGAAGCATCAAACAGAAGAGACAGGCTTGAGAGGGGCACGGGGTGCGTCCTCTGGGTGCGAAGCCTCCAGGCAGGCGTTCTGACCCCTAGTGGGTCCTTCATCCATGGGTCATCAGTCACTGACCCACTCTAAGACAGTTAAGCTTGCATGGCAAGGAAAATATACTGGTTTCTTTTTGTTTTGTTTTTCTCCCTCACACCTCACAACTTAAGTTTCTTGAAATGAAGCCTGAAATTGTGACTTTTCCTTTAGGAGAGGAGAGAGAATGCTGACTACTCAGCTGATAGTCACAGCTTTCATCTGCTCTGAAAATAGAATTTCAAATGAATGTTCTTCTTATGATAGAATTTTCTCAACGACAGTAAAAAGCAAAGATGAATAAACCCCAGGCATCCATCAAATGACTTTTTGTTCCATTTTTTAAAGACAAACAGAAGCTATGTGCTCTGGGGAAGCATCAAGAGTCAGTTTGGGTTTAATGTTTTTCACGTCCAAAAATCTCAGTTCAAGTGTAAAGAAAATAATTTGAATGATTCTGACCCATCAGGGCATCCTATTAATACAACATTCATAGCGCAGTGCTTGAGTTTGGAAATATTGAGAGGGTCAGTGAAAAAAAAAAAGTAGATGTTATTTTTCACCTATTTTAAGGCATAGTTTGACAGCCACCGGATCTCTGTGGCCACGTTCATTTCAAGTGGTATCTGAGTGTTACTCAGAAAATGACACTCTTCATAATTAACCTCTTGTAGAGCAAACTTGCTTTCTAGCACAGAGCAAGTCTTGCTTGCATTTGCACAGAGATCACTTTCAGGAGGTCAGCGTCAGTGAATGGAGATGCTGCTCAGAATTCAGAAGCAGATTTGCGTCTTTGGTTGATGTTTGAGGCTTCCCAGTGATACCAGACAGACTGGGTCCCTTCTCTGATATTCCTGAAAAGCGGGTTTCGGTCCTTCATGAAGACTCGCTGAAGTCGCACAGAGATTCTTGAGCTTTCAGTTCCCACCAGGATCCCATCGCCCAAACAGAATCTGCCCCCCAGCCCCGTCCTGCCAGAACAGAGCTGAACTGAGTGCAGCAATCGTGGTCTCTGGCCAAGGGTCAGCTGTCCACCTGCCACAGACCAGAGAGGTGGGGGCACCAAAATGTGTCCCTGAGTGCCAGGGGGAGGTCACGGTCATCACGATATATGAAATGATGCTCCACCAGCTGTTAGGAGGTGTGAAGACACGCTCAAGGGGTGGGCGTGCTGGGGGGTGGGGGGTGGAGACAGGTGGAGGACCCCTCGAGGACCTTGTCAGAACGCATATTCTGAATCAGGAGGGCCCGGACCTGGGAGTCTGCATTTCTCACAGGCTGCGGGAGATGCTGCTGATCCACGGAGCGCACCCTGAGTAGCGAGAAAGGTGGTTCTGCTTCTGCTTCTCTTGGTTTGTGACAGCTGGGTTTTCCTTCCTTTGTCCTCTTGGTGTGAATTGAGATCTTCAGTGTCCAGAAAGGGCAGTGTCATCTGAATTCTGACTCTGAGCTGTGGGGACTCTACACGTGGGTTCCCTTATTTTGACTGTGTGTGTTTCCAGACACATGTTTGCCTGTTTTCAAAAACGACCTAACCCAGGTTCCAGCTCCTGGGAAATTGGTGTTTTCTGCGTTGTCTCTTCCTTTGTGACTCGCCCGGCACCCGCACAGGCTTCCTGGGCTGACTGCTGGGCCCTGTGTTACTCCAGGTGTGACCTTGACGAGCAGCAGAGATGGGAAAGACACTGGATCTTTCCAAGCTCACGGATGAAGAGGCCAAGCACGTCTGGGAGGTGGTTCAACGGGACTTCGACCTTCGGAGGAAAGAAGAGGAAAGACTAGAGTGAGTGTGTGGCGGGGCCCTCGCAGCTGGGACCCGTGCAGCTGGGACCTGTGCAGCTGGGGCCCTTGCAGCTGGGACCCTCACACCTGGGACCCATGCAGCTGGGGCCCGTGCAGCTGGCCCTAGCATCTCTGGAGGGGATCCCTGGGGGCCTCTGGGCAGGCAGATAGCAGTAACTCGGTGGAGGACACTGGATGAAAGTCACGTGCTTTCTGGCCTCAGTTCCCCCTTAATTAAAACCAGGAGCTCTGACTTCCCTCCTGATGGTCAGACGTTCCCTGAATAGTTTTATTTCAACTTGATCCAGTGCCAGGGTGACATTCTCTGCTAATGCTAAGACCACGGCCTTGCATGAGTAAAGGTGATGAAGAGGGAAAGTCTTGATGCTGATCTGCAATACCCAGAAGCCAGGATCAAGGGCTTTCAGGACAAAGGCGGGCTTTTACCTCTTCCCAGCAGAGCTGGGGGCACTCCATCCTCACTGTGGAGGCCCAGCACCATCTTGCAGTTCTCTCCCGTGGGCTGAGCTAAAGCCCCCTTGGTGTTAAATGTTCTTCCTCTGCTTTGCTTCTTCCTCAACCAAACCTCCAAGGCTTAGCTGTCTCCTGGGCTCCCTTGTTGCCTTGGGGTATTTTGTGGGTTGGCAGGCCTATTGCAAAGGAGAAGTTAAGTGAAGACTCAAGGCAGGTGGGAAGTGGCCAAGGGAAAGGCCTGAAAGGCTCCTGGCGGTAGAGCGCAGAGAGGAGGTCAGAGCTGGGGTGGGGGCCAAGGGTCCAGCGGGGATGTGGACTGGCTGTTCTCTGCATGGCCGCAGGCCTTTAGGCGAGGGAGTAACAAGACCCAGATTCTGCTCTGCAGCCGGCGGGCTACTGAGAAGCGGTCAGATGAGCTGTCAAGGGGGAGCCAGCAAGTTTGCCGAAGGGCTGGCTGTGGGGTCTTGATTTTAGGGGCAGCGTTGAGGTCACGGATGACTCCAGAGTCAGGGCCTGAGTAACTGTGGCTGTGGAGGGGTGCTCACCTCACCCGGGAAAGCTGAGGATGGAACAGGTGTGGAGGGAACCAGGACACAGATCTGTGGACACTGGGTGGCCCATTAGACATGAGGTGGACAGGGCGGCCCCCCACATACCAGACGGAAGCCCAGCAAGACAGGACTGTGGGAGTGTCCACCTACAGAGGCCATGACTACTGTAATCAAGCCAAACCCCGTGGCCTAAAGCAAGCACACAACTCTCTTCTGGGCCTGGAGCTTAGGAGTCAAGGTGTTGACAAGCTGTCCAGTGAAACAAGTTCAGTGGAGCCCAGCACCCCTTGGTGATGGTGGGGAAGGGTCTGGGGCAGCACCAGGAGGCTTCTTGCTGACTCTCTGCACAGCCCCCCTCCCCTCTGCTCTGTCCTGGGCTGCAGGTCACCCCCAGGGTTTTCATTACGAAGCAGCTTTCACCCCACTGGTGTCTGGAGCCCTGACTCCCATCAGTGGCCACAACCCCAGGACCAGGGCCCAGAGCCAGCCTCGGGCGTCGTCCCGGTCCTGACTGGGGCAGGCGCCTGCCTTGCCTCGTGTCTCCTGTCTTTGCCTCAACCTGGAAGCTGCGCCTGGGACCACGGCCACACGCTGTTAGTGACCGAGCCCGCCTGGTCCTTCCTGTCTGGGGATCACAGCCCCCCCAGGCAGCCCAGCTCTTGTCACTCTTGTTTTCAATGGCAGCTCAGACCCTCCCATTCCATGCCTTTATAGAAGCACAGATCGATCGGAGGGCGGGGGATCCCAGTTCTCCAGGGAGACCTTTAAGGGCGTCAGCCCCTCCCTCTGTCCAGGCAGAACCCAGGTAGTTTTGCAGAAATTCCTGTTTCCTGCCTATAGGGAGCACCGCACCCTGCTGACCCCCATCACCCTATTTTCCATATTTCTTGTAGCCATTTCAGGTTGCAAAGGGGAGACACAACCTGGTAGCCTCCAGTTACTGCTAGAAAGGAAGTCTCCAAAGGATCCCGCTGGTGACACCCCTCTCCTGGGGGGGCCCGTGGATCAGGTCAGGTCCCTGGTCAGTCGTTTAAGATCAGGGTGACGTCCTTGTTCAGAAGGCCCCGAAGCCTCCTGCTCAGAATTTAGCGTCTTCTCGGCCAGACATGTGACAATCAGGGGTGAGCTTGTTAAATACAACAGCGCAGGACGTGGTCCCTGGAAGTGTCCGCGTGCGGAGAGGTGGTGGTTGGGAGAATCCACACCAGAGCCAAGGCGAGGATGCTGGTGCCCCGGAAGTGCTCCTCTGTTAGCTCCTCCTGTGCGCACCGGCCTGCTGGTGATGCGCTTGGAAAGATAAGCCGCGGGGCTGAGTGAAGGGCGTTCGGCATGTGGACACTGACGCTGGTCCTGTAGAGTGAGTGCATTGGCTAAAATACCAGCAGTCTGTTACGAAACTGAAGACATTTAAAAAATCATAAACCTCCTTCTTCCTGGCCTTATCTCAATGTTAATCTCCGCATTTAACCAATTTCCATGTTAACCATCCATTTCCTGCAACCACAATATCCCAGTCTCTGTAGCACACTGGGGTTTCTGCATGGTCCCTTGGGGTCCTCATGGTGCTCCCAGTTCCTGGGTCTCTAATCTCTGAATCAACAACGGCCTGAATGCAGGCACTGGCCCTCAGCTGAGCACTGAGCGGGGCCTGTAACAAACTGAGCGGCTCGGGGGTTGTTCAGATGAGCAGGGTTTTTTTTAATTGTTATTGAAATATAGTTGATTTACAAGGCTGTGTTAGTTTCAAATGTACAGCAATCAGATGATTTTCTGATGTCTTTGACACACTCCAAAAGAGAGGCCAAATGGATGGGCCAGCATAAAACCTTACCAAGGTCATTGAGAGAACAAAGTCAATAGGGGGGTAAAAACTGTGAAACCAAGAACCAAACATATTCATTACTCGGAAAGAACTTTCCCATCACATCAGATGGACACAGTGTGTGCGCTCAACGTCGGCTCACCAGCAGCAGCAAGGTCGATTTACTGAGAGACGATGCACCAAATATACCCATTAGGAAACAATCAAACAAAAATGCGTTTCATTTCATATTTACAAAGTGAACAGAAGTGTGTGTTAGATGGGTTGCTGTTCCGTTTTTCTCCCCAAGTGGGAGCATCCCCCTGTAAAGGATACTGGGGCAGGGCCTGGGCGAAGGTTCCAGCACCCTCTCCCACATGGCAGGACCAGCACCTTGACTTCTCCTGTCAAAGTGAGTGACCAGTGAGCTGGCCCAGGCCCTGACCCTAATGCCTAATGCCCGGTAGACCATCCCCACAACATGAAAGCCTCTGACCCCTCGGCCAGGCCTGACCTCCTGCCGTTTGTGGGGGACACTTTCGGCCCCGTGGGGAAGATGGATGCCAGCCGGTGTTGAAGGGCACAGGCTGGAGCATCTTGGTCTGTGTTCGCTGCGAGCCTTCTAACGAGATGTCCCACATAGAACACATTTGTTCCAGGGACCACCAGGCCTGCTGGTAGACCTCTCAGACAGCTCCCCTCCAAACTGACCAGGAGGATGTCCCTGGGAGGCTAGCTCCTGAGTGACAGAGGCCTTGTGGAGCTTCCAAACAGCTTTCCCTGCAGACTATTTTGGGAATTTAAGGAGGGGGGAGGCCGTATAGCCTCTGATTTAGCCCCAGGCAGCTAAAGTTGGCTTGTGCAACCAGAGACTGGGGAGTGGGGTATTTACTGTGCGGAGTGTGATGTTATTCTTGGCTTCCCCTCAGAACACAGGGCTGCACTCCAGAGGACCCCAAACCCCAAAATGCACAGAAACCTTTAGGCAGCTCATCAAGCCTTCACTCCCCTCCAAGACCCCAGGCCTTGGAATGAGCTCGCCTGCTTCCTCACCTGCTTCCTCACCGAAGGCTCGAGGCTGCCAGGCACCACCTCCCCGACCCCTGCACTTACCATATTCACATCCACCCTGTCTTCCCTCTCCGGGTCCTCGCCAGCACTCTGGACCTTTCCTCTGCTCCCTGCTCCTGGAGCTGCCTCAGCTACTCCCTTTCTGTCCTCTGGCTTCTGCTTGGACTGTCAGTAGGGTCTAGCACCACATTGAAACAAACAAAGCAAAACCAAGAACAAACAAAAAACACGGAAAGCCTTTCCTTTGGCCCCAGCACCCTGCTAAATGCTGGCGTGTCTTGCTCCCTTCATTTCAGATGATCCAAGTGCTGCACATCCTTTCATCTGCCTCACGGCCCAGTGGTCTGTCTTGGCAGCTACGCCTCGGGGCCCAGTCGAAGCCCCTTCTCAGCCCCTAGTCTTCCCTGACCTTGGACTCTGCCCTCCTCACCGATCCGTGTCTGTAACTGGTGTTTCTTTTCCCACACCTTCCTGGCTTTTCTCTGTGGTTACTCTGAAGTAACTGTGGTTACTCTTCCTTCTTCTGGCGCATTAAAGGGACAAGGTGCCTAAGACATGTCTTCTCAAAGTCCATGAAAGCATGTGGACCCCTTCAGATCTTTAATCTTTCACGTACCCAAAGGACAAAGAATTGCTACGCTGTTTAAACCGCTTCAGACCAGGAAAAAAAAGTTCATTAGGCTCACTCTGATAGCCTATATTAACAAAGATAAAGGAGGAAAAATACAGCTCAGTTAAATCACCATTTTAATATGCCTAAGGCTGTCATGGAGGCCACTAGCCACGTGTGTCTATTTAAATTAATTGAACGCAACTTAAAAATCAGTTCTTCTGTCTCATCAGTCAGATGTCAAGTTTTCAGTAGCCACACACACGGATAGTGGCTGCCACACTGGACCAGCAAATATAGAACATTTCCATCATCACTGAAATTGTATCGGACGTCACAGGCTAAGGAGACAAAACTTATGCTTATCTCAGTACTGTGGAAGAGTGTTTGGTAGCACACTATTTTTGATGATTTTTTAAGTAATAAAATTGAAATTAAAGGATACTTTTTTAACATGACGAAAAAATGCTTCAAACAATAGCCATCATGATACATTAATGTTAGAAACAAGAAAAGAATTTCTTTCATTGCCACTTATCATGACCAATTTAGAATGTTTTATTAGTGCTGCTGCTGCTAAGTCGCTTCAGTCGTGTCCAACTCTGTGTGACCCCATAGACGGCAGCCCACCAGGCTTCCCTGTCCCTGGGATTCTCCAGGCAAGAACACTGGAGTGGGTTGCCATTTCCTTCTCCAATGCATGAAAGTGAAAAGTGAAAGTAAAGTCGCTCAGTCGTGTTCGACTTTAGCGACCCCATGGACTGCAGCCTACCAGGCTCCTCCGTCCATGGGATTTTCCAGGCGAGAGTACTAGAGTGGGGTGCCATCGCCTTCTCCGTCTATTAGTGCTAGCCAATGCAATTAGAGAAAGTAACAAAATACATAGTTACCAATGGGCAGGGAAAGCCAAAACTATTACCTGCAGAAGATAAAAACTAAGATAGTTACCTACAAAATTAAAAAAGAGAGAATTTAGTAGTCTAGCTATATAAGATACAAGAATATAAAATAAAATCCGTGTCCCCTTTGTAGACATCAGAGGTAACCAATCAGAATGTACATAGAAAAATCCTATTTATAAAAAGAAAATACGAAGTACGTAAGGAGGAAGGGGAAGGTGAGGTGAATTGGGAGAGTAGCTTTGACATAAATACACTCCCATGTATAAAATAGCTAGCTAGTGGGATCCTGCTGAATAGCACAGGCAGTTCAATTCGATGTTCTGTGATAACCTAGATGGGGGAGTGGGCGGGACGTCCAAGAGGGAGGCTCTATATGTAGACATACGGCTGACTCACTTCATTGTACAGCAGAAACCAACAGAACACTGTAAAGAAATTACACTCCAATAAAAAAAGAAATATGTAATAGCCACATAAAGAATAGTATAAAGCATCACTAAACAACATACCAAAACTGTCAATTGTAACAGATGGTATCCCATCCTCTGTATGGGAAGAATGCTGCAATGATGTTGGCTCTTGAGGAATTAGTGTCAAATTCCTAAGGCATTTGGGGGAATATGAAAAAAACATTATAGCAAATGAAGACGTAAGACACAGCAATTTAAATAAGACTAATAAGCAGGGCCGTGTTCCAGGAGATAACAGAAAGTATTTGATGCTACATTAATTAGCATAACATGGGCCTCTCACAGATGTAAGTAATCAGTGAACCAGCCTGTACGTTCTAAAATGCGACCAAGCGTGTGTAACAGTTTCCAGTACAGTGGCAGCACTTCATATTAGTGAGAAAGGGAAGGATTAATTAAAGCGGAGTGTCGGGACAGTTGACCGTGAGTACAAGACTTGGGGAGGGAGTGTGACCTAAGTTCAATTTCTAATTGATATATTAAAAATGTAAAGCATGAAACCATGAAAATTACTGGAAGAAAATATAGGTGAACATGTACCTAATCTTGAGGTGGGAAACCTACCTGTGACAAGACAGGCAGAAATCACAGCATATCGATAAATATTGACTAAACATGTACATCTGAATTTTAAAAGACAGTGTATAATGTTTAAAAATTAGAAGAAAATTTTAACAGAAATGGCAATGAGTTACATCTTTGACCTATAAAGAAAGTCTTAAAATTAGAATGATAAAGAAGTCTCCAAATTAGAAAAACACAGAAACCCCCATGTTCAAAAAGGAAAGGGGTAAATGAGAATGCATGGGTGATTCATGTCGCTGGGTGAGGACCTGAATTTTCCTACATAGAACACTGTTTTCAAGGGCACAGCCCACAAGTCAAATATTAGGCTGTGAACCATCCCCAGAAAGGCAAACAGGTGGTGATGTGGATTTGTAATCTTTGCAAACAAACCCAAATGCCTGAGATTATCCGTGAAAGAGCTTCTGGTGTGAGGCATGGCTTGCAAACCATGACTTGCTCTAAAAATAAATCAATAATAAGGAATTTGAAGTCACCCTTTGCTGGGCCACTTAGCACCACTGACAGACAGCTCCAGGGTTGGAAACACAGAAGCTGAACCAGGAAGTCAGCTGCCAGCAAAGCCTGGAGATTAACTTTGGTCTGAGATCACTTACGAGATTTCGGTGAGGCTCCCTCTCAGCGGTCTGTCGTTCACACATCACTATATAATTCCTCTTTATCCTTTTTTTCATCATTTGCTCACTCTGTTCAGAAGACTTCGAAGAACTTTGCTGTTGTTGTTCAGTCCCCAAGTCGTGTCCGACTCTTTGCAGCTTATGGACTGCAGCACTCCAGGCTCCTCTGGCCTCCACATCTCCCAGAGCTTGCTCAAACTCATGTGCATCGAGTCGGTGATGCTATCTAACCATCTCATCGACTGCTGCCCCTTCTCCTCCTGCCTTCAATCTTTCTCAGCATCAAGGTCCTTTCCAATGAGTCAACTCTTCGCACTGGGTGGCCAAAGTGCTGGAGCTTCAGCTTCAGCATCAGTCCTTCAATGAATATTCAGGGTAGATTTCCTTTAGGATTAACTGGTGTAATCTCCTTGCTGTCCAAGGGCCTCTCAAGAGTCTTTAGCACCGCAGTTTGAAAGCATCAGCTCTTCAGGGCTCAACCTTCTTTATGGTCCAACTCTCACATCCATACATGACTGCTGGAAAAACCACTGAACTTCAGCAAGTTTCCATTTCCCTCATTAAAATTCCTGATACTTATTCATATAGTCAGGACCTTAGATCATGTACTTTCTTTTGATCCTTACTACTTGATGCTTGTCCTCTTTCAGCAATTCTCTCTGACACTTATATTTCATCTGGTTGACATACTTTTAATACTATTGTCCCTCAGTTCTGTGCCCCATTGGTTCTTTCACACTCATTCTTAAGCGTCATACTAGAGATTCGATTTTCAGTCCTCTGGAGCACATCTTCAAGTTGTTTTCTCAGGAAGGACGGGGGTAGGAAGTTCATACTTGAAATCTCTCGGTTGGGAGTAAGATCTCTGCTCACACACTTTCCCCTCTGAATCCTGGCAGAATAACAAACCCCAAAACATGCCCATTTCCTAATCCCCCAATCTATGAGTATGTTGGGCTATGTGGCAAAGGGGAATAAAAACTGCAGATGCAATAAAACCTGCTAGTCAGGGGCCTGGATGCAGGGGCACAATCGGGCTAACCAGGTAGGTCAGTGTGATCACAAGGAGCCTGATAAATAAACGAAGGGGGAGACAGGACAACGTGTAAGTGTCATTTATTGTGAGAAGGACTCAACCCACCACTGCTGACTCTGAAAATGGAAGAAGAGCCGTGAGCCAGGGAATGCAGGTGCCTTCTAGAAGCTGGAAAAAATTAAGGGACCAGACCTTCCCCCAGAGCCTCCAGGAAGGATCACACTCCTGCCAACACCTTGATTTTAGGTGCCATCTAGAACTTTCATAGCTAGAGAGGAGAAGTCAATGCCTGGCTTCAAAGTGCCAAAGGTCAGGCTGACCCTCTTTTAGGGGCTAATGCAGCCGATGACTTTAAGTTGAAGCCAGTGCTTGTTTACCATTGTGAAAATCCCAAGGCCCTGAAGAGCTGCCAGATCCACTGTGCCTGTGCTCTGTAAACGGAGCAACAGAGCCTGGATGAACAGCGCATCTGTGTACAATATGGTTCACTGGATATTTTAAGCTCACTGATGAGACCCACTGCTCAGAAAAAGATTCCTTTCAAAATATTACTACTCAGTGACAATGGGAAACATCCCCCAAGAGCTCTTATGGAGATGAACAGTGATATTAATAGAGTTTTCATACTTTATAACACACGTCCACACTGCAGCCCATGGTTCAAGAAGGAATGTTGACTTTCAAGTCTTATTCTTTAAGAAATCTCTTTCAGGAGGCTATAGCTGCCGTAGGTAGTGATTCCTCGGATAGATCTGGGGAAAATAAATGGAAAACCTTTTGGAAGAGACTTGTCATTCTGGATGCTTTGAAGAACACCCGTGATTCATGGGAAGAGGTCAAAGTACCAACATTAGCAGGAGTGTGGAAGAAGTTGATTCCAGCCCTCACAGGTGGCTTTAAGGAGTTCAAGACTTCAATGAAGGAAATCACTGCAGATGTGATGGAAGTATCAAGAGAACTAGAATGAGAGGTGGAGCCTAAGATGTGAGGGAATTGATGCAATCTCATGGTCCAACTTAAACAGATGAGGAGTTGCTTCTTACAAATGAGCAAAGAAAGTGGTTTCTTGAGATGTGTCTATCCTGGTGAAGATGGTGTGAAGGTTATTGAAATGACAAAAAAAAAAGCATTTAGAATATTCATAAACTTGATTGGCAAAGCAAAAACAGAATTTGAGAGAATTAACTCCAATTTTGAAAGAAGTTCTACTGCGGGTAAATTGCTGTCAAATAGCATTGCATGCTACAAAAAATCTGTTCGTGAAAGGAAGAGTCCATCCACACAGCAGACTTCATTGTCTTATTTTAAGAAGTTGCCACAGCCACCCCAGCCTTCAGCAACTACTTCCCTGATCAGTCAGCAGCCATCAGCACAGAGCTGTCCCCCCACCATCAAACAGAACATGACTCAGAAGATGGTTAACAATTTATAATGCTTAAGTACTTTAAAGTATGTGCATTGTTTTTTCAAACATAATGCTGTTGTGTACCTACTAGACCTCAGTATAGTGCAAACATAACTTTTATTTGCACTGGGAAACCAAGAAATTCCTGTGACTCACTTTATTGCAATACTCGCTTTATTGTGGTGGTCTGGTGCAAACCCACAGTGACTCCGAGGTGTGCCTGAATTACCTGCCAGGTGTTTGCCCTTCTCTGCCCTGGCCATCGTCTTCTCTCTGCACTCCTGTCTCTTCAGCCCTTTCCTCTGCATTCAGGAGAGTAAACGTGTGGCTTCAAAATAAGTGGTTCTCAAGCATTTTGCCCTGAGGGACCTGATAGATTCTTAAATTTTTGAAAACTCCAAAGAGGTTTTGCTTACCTGGGTTATATCTGTGTATACTTACTCATCAAAAATTGAAACTGGGCATTTAAAAAGTAGTTGTTCACTTATTTAAAGTACAGTAGCCCCCTTATAACATAATAAAAATGCTATGAAAAATAAATTTTTCCAAAACAAAAACATAAATGAAGACAATGGCATTGTTCTGTGTTTTTTGAAAACCCCTTCCATGTCTGGCTTGATTGGAGATGACTGAATTCTGATATTTCCTCTGCACTCAGGCTGTTCTAATGTGTTGTTGAAGAAAATTGGACTTCATACAGATGTAGTAGGAAAAAGAAGGAGGAGCCTTTCCAGATGATTGTGGGTGTTATGTTCTGACAATACATGAAAACCCTGTGACTGGTAGTTTCTTAAAGTTGTAATGTGGAATCTGAAGCCATGTCAATGAACTTCCCTGTTACATTAAAATCCACTGGTCCGTGTTGCACATGGAATGGTTCTTCTATCCACATGTGCTTTGCTGACACCTGTGCAGACTTTGCCGATGTCAGTACGTTACATTATACATAACCAAAGCAATCACATTTATCATTATCGCTGTGATCTCATCAGAAACCTCTCTGCGACAGAAAACTCTGAAGCTCAGGGCAGCAGAGACATAAAAGTTTTCCAAAAGGCTTCTCTGAGCTTGAAAGCCTGGATTTTGTCACCAGCAACTAATAGCATCACTTGACGTACTCTTTAATTAATTAATTAGTTCATTTTTGGCTGTGCTGGGTCTTTGTTGCTGCATGCAGGCTGTTTCCAGGTGCAGTGAGCAGCGGCTACTCTTCATTGCTGTATGAGGGCCTCTCATTGCGATGGCTTCTCTTGTAGAACTCTAGGGCCAGTCCATCCTAAAGGAAATCATCCGTGAATATTCATGGGAAGGACTGATGTTGAAGCTGAAGCTCCAACAATACTTTGGCCACCTGATGCGAAGACCCGACTCATTGGAAGAGACTCTGATGTTGGGGCACATGGAGGGCATGAGCAGAAGGGGGTGACAGAGGATGAGATGGTTGGATGGCATCATCGACTCAATGGACATGAGTTTGAGCAAGCTCTGGAAAATGGTGAAGGGCAGGGAAGCCTGACATGCTACAGCCCGTGGGGTTGCAAAGAGTCAGACACGACTGAGTGACTGAACAGGGCAGGCGGGCTTCCATATGGCCTGGCAGCATCTGGGATCGTCACAGGCCCAGGAAGAACCCGTGTCCCCTGTTGGCAGGCGGATTCCTAACCCCTGGCACCAGGGAAGTCCCACTTAGCATGCTGTCAATCAAAGACACACTTCATAAGACACGCTTTGCTTTTCTTTCTGAGAGCAGAGGGACAGTCTGCTCCTCTGGCTTGATCTGTTCTGGGCCCAGAACTTTCACCCACCACCACTTTCGCACTGCCAGTGCAGGGGCCCAAGAGCAGAAAAGACAAACTTTAGTGTTATTATGAAAAGACTTTTGACATTATGGCCCCTGTCGAGGGGTCTGGGGTACCCCTGGTGGCCCCTGGACCACACTTTGAGAACCACTATTCTGAATCACTGGACTTGATGTTCTGCCCGTTCCCCTCCTCGTCGCCAACTTTGGTTCCTTTCCATCTTCACTTTAGCCTAGTCTTCTCCATCTCAGTGGATGTGGTCTGTGGTCTTTCCATCTCAGCCTGGCTTCTTCTTACCTCCTGCTCCTCCTTCTTATGCCCACTCAGCACAGCACACAGATGGCTTCAAGCCTTCCTCTGTTTCTGGTGGTACATCTCATTCAGGCATCTGTATTCCTGAAGGTGACCTTGACCTGCAGCTTCATATTGGGCTTTTGCCCACTGAAGCGCCTGTAGTGCAGGGACATCTGGTCAACCCCATGTTTGCTGTCAGCAGCTTGTAGATATCTCTGGCCCCTCGGATTCTCCAGGTTGGTGGATATGCTCTGTGGCAGGCCAGCATCTGGTGTTACTCTGATGGACCAACATGGGGTCCCCCTCTTCCCACCCTCCTGTTCTCCAGCTGTGAAGAAGAGAAGTTATGTTTTAAAGAGTCTAAAGCAGAGTATCTTTATCTGTTCCCCCCAAAATTCAACACCTGAAATGCATCCACCTCCTGTGGACTCTATGAGCTCTTATTTAAGAGGACCTCACGCCCTGCACTTGCACTTTCACATCCTGAGCTCCCCCTGCCTCCCCATATCCTGATCTTTCTTCCCAGGGGGTCTGACTCTACCTGGATGGAGAACGAGGACACTTATGGAGAGAAGCTGGACACGGCCCTGCCGAGCCAAGGCGTGGCCTCTAGGTTCTCTGGCTGAAGTAGAGACAGCAAGAGTGGACCTGAAGACTAGGCCCTTTCCCCGGGCCCAGGTGCTCCGCTGGGCCAGGTGGGAAGCCTGAGGCAGACACTTTCTTTGCCTTGTCAATGCAGTTTTATCTAGACTGGCAGTGAATGACAGTATTTTTAGGTTCCTGCTACTTCTAGACTGTGTTTCTTGGCTTGGGGGGCCAAGAGTCTTATTTTGTGTCTGTCTTCATGCGTACTTTAGTGCACAGTGGGGAGAGGGAAGTCAGCGCAGTGCAGCCAACGCTTAGCTCGATCAGGAGGTTCCCAGAGCTCCGTAGAATCACTGCCTTGTCTTAGACCCCCACCCTGCTCTGGGGCGTCCCCATCAGAAACCACAGTT
This sequence comes from Bos javanicus, assembly GCF_032452875.1. Taxonomy (NCBI): domain Eukaryota; kingdom Metazoa; phylum Chordata; class Mammalia; order Artiodactyla; family Bovidae; genus Bos; species Bos javanicus. The sequence goes on from NC_083870.1 coordinate 117,225,874, forward strand.
TCTGCGGAGTTCTCTGGAGACAATGGCATCTAGTGTCTGGCTAATCTCTGTCGCTAAGAATGGATTAATTTTATCTCATCTAAAACTAAAAATATTACGTTTGGCACACATTCTCTGCAGCCAGAACAAGAGCAGTGTGTTCATTGTTGGGGGCACATTTTCCAGTCGGTTCCACTTGGCAAGTTCACCGGGAAGCTGCGACTGAACGGTTGCTGGTATGAAGAACTGGTTTGCCCGGGACTCTTCAGTCTTATTCAGGAGAACCAACTTGGGGAGTCAACTCAACCTGCTCCAGGAGGAAATACTGTCTGACTTTGCCCTTAGGACTCTCTGTGTCGCCTTTTTAAGGAGGTTATTCGGGCAGCTCAGACAGTAAAGAATCTGCCTACAGTGCAGGAGACCAGGGTTCGATCTCTGGGTTGGGAAGATCCCCGGAGAAGGGAATGGCAACCCACTCCAGTGTCCTCACCCGGAGAATCCCATGGACAGAGGAGCCTGGCGGGCTACAGTCCGTGGGATCGCAAAGAGGCAGACACGACTGAGGGACTGAGCACATTCAGGCAGCAGTGGGACCACTGTGATTCTGAACCTTTATGGCTCCCTTAACCTGGTCTGGGTTGAGCTTCTCAACTCTCACAATCAGGTCCCGCCCTGACCTCCACTTACCTAGTATTGTCCCCAGCTCTGCACCATTCACTCAGGCCAGGGAGGCAGAGCGGGTGTGGCCGGACGGGCCCTGGAGAAGGCAGCATCACCCAGACATCTGGATGAGGCTTCTCACATCGTCCTCTCTGACTCCTGCTGCTGTTCCGACCAGACCAGGACCTCCTGGATTTTCTGTCTTCTCTAACCTCCTCTTCTGTTTATTTATTTGGCTGTGCTGGGTCTTAGTTGCAGCACGAGGGATCTTCGTTTGCAGCACTCGGAGTCTTTAGTTAGAGCATGTAAAATCTTAGTTGCGGCCTATGGGATCTAATTTCCTCTTAAACAATGAAACTGGGCAACAGATTTACTCTAGATAACCTGACCAGGGTGGCCTGACCAGGGTGCACCCCTCCAGGATCCCCCCTGGCTCCATCTCTGCTAGTTTCCTGGAGCCACCGACCCCACCTGGTCTGAGGGAGCTTGGACCCTGGGTCCTAGTGGCCACCGGTGCACGCTCGTCCAGCTGCACAGGGTGCCTGGGTGGAGCCTGCAGGCTGTGGGCTTTGCATCAGAAAATCTCTGGGCTCAGGGTCAGAGCTGGGGAATGAACCCGGGCTCCAGGACCTCTGCCATCCCCCTCACGTTACACTGAGTCACGTGAGATTGTGCGGGCCGTGGTGGGGAGCCCCTCCCACGAGGCTGAATCTGTATGGTTTGCACCCCTTTGGCAATGAAAGAAAGTCATGGGCATAGTGCCTGGGGAAACATAACCTCATAGAGAGTCACAGAAGTGCTGGAATGCAGTTTCACATCTATGAACGTAGCAGGTTTCGATTCCAGCCTACCTGGACGGCACGTGTTTGAACCCAGCCTGCTGGTCTTCCCTGGAGTGGGATAGGGCGGTGCTGTGGACAGTAAGGCCTGCCTGTGGCGCCATTACCTGACTTTGGGGTCTCTATTGTCTGAATCTCTGAATTTGATAGCTCTCTGTGTGTGTACACATTTAAAGCTTGTTGCAAAAACAAGGGGTGCAATATTTTCTTGTTTCCAATAAAGGGGGTTGAAGGGCAAGATTAAGAAGGAAAACTCCAAGAGGGAGCTGCTTTCAGACACGGCCCACCTGAACAACACCCACTGCGCCCGCTGCCTGCAGCCCTACCGGCTCCTTGAGACCCCCAAGAGGCAATGCCTGGACTGCCACCTCTTCACCTGCAGAGGCTGCGGCCACCCCCACCCAGAGGAGCAAGGCTGGCTCTGTGACCCCTGCCACCTGGCCAGGTGAGTGGGACCTCGAGGTCGGAGGGTCCTGCAGATGAGGGGCTTGGCCTGTCCCTTCCAGGGACTCGTGTGTGTGTGTGTGTGCACCCCCCAGGGCAAGGCGTGGGCCTGAGCTCCGTGTCCCCGCCTGCAGGGTCGTGAAGATGGGCTCACTGGAGTGGTACTACAGCCACGTGAGAGCCCGCTTCAAGCGCTTCGGGAGCGCCCAGGTGGTACGGTCCCTCTGCGGGCGGCTGCAGGGAGCAGGTAAGCAGTGGGCCTCCTCCCTAGGTGTCTGATTTGGCACCTAGACTCTGTCTTTTCAACAAACATTTCCCGTTGAGTCTGATGATAATCAAGACTTGAAGAGATGGATTATAACTCAATCAGTGGCTTTCATATTTTGAATCCAAGTATTTATTCCATGAAGAACTTGAAATTCAAACTGTGCTCTTACACTCCACGTGTGTTCACCTGTGTTGTCCACCTTGAAGCCATTTGGGTAGACGAATATTTCAGGGAAGGCTCTGAGGTTGCCTGAACTTGAAAGTTCCTCTTAAACTTGGATGGGGAGAACTGAGCAGTGTTTTCAGGAAGCACTAGCCTGTCATCCTATCACCTGAGCCCCAGGCTCTGCCGTTACACCTGGCCAGGCATCCAGGCTACGAGAGCTATTAGGCCGCTGTCTGGGGGCTCAGCATCTTGACTGTCTCTACCTGGGGGACCAAGGCCAGTTCCCTCGGGTCTGGATCCCCTGCAGGTCCAGAAAAGGTGCCATGCTCCTGAGACTGAGGGTGTCCTCACTGCGCCCAGCCTGGCCATCTGCCCTGGGCCTTCTGGGGAGGTGCCGCCTTGTGTCTTGTGCCCCTTAAAGCCCCAGGTTAATGGGAGGGTGCAGAAGTTGGGCATGGCCACCCCCAGGGCACTTGCACACGCACTGGGCCTGGCACAGGTTTCAGAGGGGTCTCAGCACACTCGTGTGTTTTTATTGTATTTGTTCATATTTCTTCGGCTTCCCAGGGTCTTAGTTGTGGTACTTGGGGTCCTAGGTCTTTGTAGTACACGGGATCGTTGCACCATCTGAACCCTTGCAGCATGAGGGATATAGTTCCCTGACCAGGGATTGAACCCAGGCCCCCTGCATTGGTAGCTTGGAGTCTTAGCCAACTAGACCACTAGGGCAGTCCCTTAGGACACTGTTGAATTTAGCACAGACCACCCAGAGGCACCCTCACCTGGAATAGCTCTTAGCACCTGGAGGAGCAGACCACCATGGGGTGAGGGACCTTCCCTGGGTGGGGCTGTGGGGGCATGTGGTAAATCACTGAAACCAGGACATTTTTAAGAGTAGAGCAGTCCTCCTGAGAACCACGCTGAGACAGCCAGCATCACTAAGGGTGCCCTGGGGACGCAGGGAGGCACCGTCACCCTATTCTTGGGGGGGTTTCCCCACCTCCTCCCTGGGCTGCTTCTCCACGACCCATATCTCTATCTCGGCTGGAGCTTATCAGTAAATCCCCATGCCGGCTCGGTCGGCCAGCCTAGGGGCCCCTCTGCGCAGGGCTCAGGCGTGGGAACCACAGGCAACGTGGGAAAAGCCATCCTGCGGAGCATCTGAGAATCTCAAGTCCCCGCTCGTGGTGGGAAACCACAGCCACATCACAACCCTGAGGACCTGGGCCTCGCCCCGGTGTGGGGGCGCTTATTTCTAGAGACCCGAGTGGGCTCAGGAATTCGCCTTAGGTAAAAAGCCAGGAGGATTCTGACGGCCCAGCCAGGGCCCAAAGCTGCGGGAGCCGGTACCACCCGGAACCTCCCGTTTCCGAACTGTCAACGCTGCCGGCCAGGAGGTGGCGCTGCGGAGCAACCAAAGTCCTGGTTCCGGCCGCTGCCGGTGGGGGGCGGCGGGCAGCGCGGCGGGCCCAGGCCGGGTAACGGTCCGGGGGGCTGCCTTCTCCCTGCTGGCCCCTGTCAGGGCAGCAGACAAGAAAGGGCGCCGGGAGCGAGCGCGAAATGGGGAAGTCGTGCCTTTTAAAAAAGTATTCAAACTTACAGAGAAGAAAGGATCAAAGTGAATGTTTTGAAACCTGGCCCAGGCAGGGTAGCAGGTGGGGGGCCCGCTGGGGTCTTCCCTGCGTGGGAGGCTTAAGAGCGGTGGGCGCGTTCCCCACGCCTCCCTCCTCCGCCCCCGAAACAGGACGGGCAGGCAGTGTCGGGGGACAGGAAAGGAAGCCCGGCTCGGGCAGGTGGCTCCTGGAGAATGCCGGTCCCCTCAGCGCCTTTTCCTCCATCGTAGGTTTACCTGATGGAGTGCGGAGCGCGCCCGACGTCCACAGTAAGTCCTTCCTGCTCACACAGGTGCCAGGGTGCCCTCTGCCCCTGAGCAGGGGGGATGATCCCCGAGGCTGCCAGACTGAGCCCCAGAATTCACGGGGTCATCCTGGTAGTGTCTTAAGAGAAGAATCCAGGCCAGGCCAGGGTGAACAGGAGAAAAGAGGAAAAAATGAGACTGCAGTGGGGATAACAGGGGATGAGGGGGGCCAGGCCTCGGCACGCAGGTGAGGAAACACCAGGGTCAGGAGAGAGGCGGTGAGGGACGCCAGGGGCTGAGCCTCACCCCAAAGTCTCGGGGGCTGCTGAGAAGGAGGTGAATGGACTGCAGGTGAAGAGGTTTGTTGGGCTGAGCATGACAGCTCCAGGGCCCCTTCGCCCACTGCACCGCAGTGTCTTCAGATCCCTAGGAGGCAGTCAGTGAAGGCGACTGTTGGTGAAAGTGATGCGGGGCGTTGGTTTCCTGCTGTGGATTCAGGCCAGCCCTATGCGATGCTCTGACAGGGCTCTGGAGGCCAGCAAAGGGCCTGGTCGGGTAGCTTCACAGCAGGTGGAGGTGGGGGGATGGGCGGATGCGTGGGTGGGTGGGTGGATGAATGGTTTGTCCCGGTCTCTCTCCCTGGTGAAGTCACGCAGGCATCCACTGCAGGTGGGCCTGAGCAGATGTCCGGACACCCAAGTGGAGAGGAAGAGCAGACTGATGAGGATGGAGAAGGGGACACAGCAGACCAGGCCCAGCCCCTTGGCAGCCAAGTAGGTCTTCTCCCAGCCTCGCCCACTTCCCCCCGTAGCTGGAGCCTCTGTTCTGATTTCCAGAGAAACCTCAGGCTCTGCGTGCCTCCACTAGCTAACCTGGCAGGAGCCCGGAGATCCAGCCACCTCCGCCGTGCTCCGGGGTCTCTGAGATGGCTGGGTACCAAATCCAGATGTCCTCTCAGCTCTCAGCATCGATATCCCGGTGGGAACCCAGAGCATGCAGCGGAGGGCAGGGCCTGCCTGGACCTCCAGCCTGGCCCATCCGGCCAAGAGTCCTGGGGCTTGTCCTGAGGGCACCAGTGTCCCCGAGTCAGCCTTTGTACCTTTCAGGGAAGCAGCCCCCTCCAGCTCTCTTCTGTGAACTTTCTTGCTTTTGTTTATAGCCAACCATGAGTCTTGCTTTTATTGGTTTATGCCTGTTTTCACCTGTTTTTTCAAGGCTGTGTTCTTTATTTTATTTATTAGTTATTTTTGGCCCTGCCCAGGCTTTGCGGCTGCGTGTTGGCCTTCTCTAGTTGCAGCGAGCGGGGCTTTCTCTCTAGTTGCAGTGCTCATCTTTCTCACTGGAGGGGCCTCTGCTGTTGCAAGGGCTTCCCTGGTGACTCAAGACGGTAAAGCATCTGCCTGCAATGCGGAAGACCTGGGTTCAATCCCTGGGTTGGGAAGATCCCCTGGAGAAGGAAATGGCAACCCACTCCAGTCTTCTTGCCTGAAAAACCCACAGACAGAGGAGCATGGTGGGCTACAGTCCACGGAGTTGCAGAGAGTCAGACATGACTGAGCGACTTCACTCACTGCCGTTACAAAGCACGTGCTCTGGGCTACACGGGCTTCAGGACCTTCAGCACATGGGCTCAGTAGCTGTGGCTCCCGGGCTCTAGAACACAGGCTCAGTGATTCTGGTGCTTGGGTTTAGTTGCTCCTTGGCATGTGGGATCTTCCCACCAGGGATCAAACCCATGTCTCCTGCATTGACAGGTGGATTCTGCCACTGAGCCACCAGGGAAGCCCCGTTTTCCCTTAGTCTGTTTTCACGTAGTTTTCAACTTACTTTTGGAGATAAAGGCAGGAGAGAGAGCCTCTGGGGGTCTGGGCGGGACGACAAGGGGATGGGGGCAGGGGCGGGGCAGGGTGGGTGGTGCTGGATGGAGACCCTTGGAGAGTCAGGGAGTCTCTGAGAGCCACACTGGCAGTTCTGCCGGCTGCTCCCTGGGGAGCACATGCGTCTTCTTATGAAAATAGAACTGTACTCATGCTATTTACTGGGCTCCCGAATCACTCTCTAGTGTCTGAAATATTCCCTGCAAATACATTCAAAAGGTGGAAACCGTTATGAAGGAAGGATTTGGAACTCAGCTCTGCTCTAGCATCTAGAGGTGAAGGAGCTCTTGGGGGCCCCGTTCCCCTCCTTCTCCCCATGCTGGGCGCCCCTCCTTCACCAAAGGGGGAGGGCCGGGAGGCCCCCCCCCTTAGCCCGAGAAACCCTGCCTGCCCTCCCAAGGCTGCGGCCCAGGCCTGTGACCTCAGTGCCTCTGAGCAGCCAGGTGCCCATCGGAGGCCCAGCGGGTGTTTCCCCCTGCTCTTCTAAGAGGGGATGGGGGTGCGGATCCTGTGATGGGGGTGGGCTCTGGGCAGCCCTTGGAGCCTCCTTGGAGTCTGCTTGTGTCTAGCACAGAAGGCAGATGGGCCCGTGAAGGAGCCCTCCCTCCCGACCCCCTGCTGCCTGGGGTTGGGATGTCTGGCCCCCACCATCAGGCTGACCCTCCCTCCTCTCTCCCTGAAATCCCTACCTGCTCAGAAAAAGCGCCTCCTCCCCATCCACGGCTGGGACTTTGAGGCCGACTCAGACGACTCCGATCCATTCTGTGGTCACCCGCCAAGCCTGTCCTCGGTCTCAGGGGCCACAGACGGCCTGCAGGTCAGTGGGCTCTCTTTTCGCCCCTGAGTTAACCTGGGGGACAGGTTTTTGGGCCCCAGGAAAGGACAGTATTCTGGGGGACAGTCTGCTATGCTTGTGGGCATAGCATCGGGGGGAGGCAACTGGAGTCGGGGTACAGAGGCCTCACACCCTCCTGTCCTGGAGAGCCTGGGTGGGCTGCTTTGAGAAGAGGGGTGCAGGGCCAATGAGTCGGGGGCCTGGGTTGTCTGTCCTCTAATGAAGGCAGACCCCCCGTGACTCAGGAGTGCAGGTAGAGGAGTCAGACGGTCCCCGAGTCCCACACCCCTTGTCTGATCCGCAGGGCTCCTGTACCTTATTGCCCAAGCTAGGATGGTCTTGTGGTGGAAGAGGCTGTTAGTAATCACACCAGGACACGGGGCCTCCGCAGGGCTGCCAGGGAGAGCCCGGCCGTGTGGTCCCTCGGCTCCTTGGCTCTGTGCCCTTGGTCTGGGCAACCTGTGTGAGGCTCCCTGCCTCCCACCTCATCTGGAAAAGGAGTGATCTCTGCCTCACGGAATCCCTTCCACGAGGGACTGGAGACTGAGCCTGGCGCACCCCATCCCCAGAGTGACGGCGCCCCAGCTGGAGCCCTGACATCTCAGTGCCCTGGTTCTGGTGGTGCCAGCCCAGGATGGGGTCCACCCAGGGCGATCTATGGACCCCTGGGTGCAGGGTCCAAAAGGGAAGAGAGCTGGGACCCAGCACCCATCAGGTCTTTGGTCCACAGTCCTGCTCTGGTGGCAAGTCCAGCCCTTTGAAATGAAAGGGAGTTGAATTGCTGGGGTGGAGAGGAGGGGTGACTTGTGTTTGGTCGGTCAAATGATACCTGAAAACTCTCAGTCCTTGGACTGGAAAGACATTCCAAGGAGCTGCCTGTTCCTAGTGAAACCTGCTGACCATTCCCGTGTGTTCAGGCCCTCACAGATGACCCCTGCGTGGAGGAGACCACCTCCCAGGAGGCCGGGATCCTGGACCAGGCTGATGCCAGGGCCCCTGGGTGCCACCCCCGTCCAGAAGAGCAGAGGATCAGCCTCTCACCTGCCGGACCAGACGAGCTCTCGGAGCTCTGCCTGCCAGGAGAGTCCTGCACTGCAGGCCCAGGGGTCGATGCCACTCCTGGTGAGTGCGCTTGACCGTGGTCTTCCACACAGGCTCCACACGGGAGTAGGGGGTCGCTGGAACCTGGCCCCTCGCAACGCTGGGACACTGGCTGATTGCCAGGAGCCCCTTCCTTCCTGGGATTGTCCAGCGTGTGCAGTCCTGGCAGACGCCGCTGTCAGCGGAGCTCCCCGGGGCGGGGTGCCTCCCCGTAACCCTCAGAGGTACCAGCTCAACCCCCTGGCTGGCCACACCTCACTGCCACCCGTGACGGGGGATGTCGAGTGGGAGTGGGATAGAGACACGCAGGTGTCCCTGAAATGACTAAGGTCACAGGTCACCTGGACCAACCTTCCTGGCCGCAGGACCAGGCAGTTCCAAACCTGGGACCGAGATAGGGCGCAGGTCCATCTGGGCTGCCTGCCTGCCTGCTGTGACTCGGGAGGTCTGCTCGTGCTGAGACCCTGGGTTCGCTCAGTTTGATTTTGTTGTCAGTGGCTTAGAGATGAAATCTCGAACCACTGTCTGTCTCTGTGCCCTGTGGGAGTGGGCGCCGGGGTCCGGGGGGTCAGGTGTCCGAGTGATGTAGAAGCCAATGAGACCACAGACAGCCCAGGCTGCCCGCCACAATGTGCTCCCACCTGACCTGACCACAGTGGGGCCAGCTCCCGGGGAAATGTAGTTAAGACAGTGTCTGCCAGGAAATGGGCCTTCTTTCCATTTTCCCTTTTCATTGTATTATACGGACTCTAATCTCATGATCCACACGCCCATTAAGATGCTGGAGGCATTTGGGGGGTGGGGAGGGGACTTTTATTTCCCCATAAACAATGGGTAAGTGAATCTACATTGACTGAGTCTTTGGATGAAGACGTAGATCAGCACGTTTCCTCCCGGGATCCCTGATCACCCCCAGCACGTGGATGGCGGGGGCAGTGGGAGGGGAGGGGAAGACAGACTCTGTGGAGCTGGGGAAGGTGCCTGGGGGGCCAGGCAGCTCTGAGTACCAAGCCCAGCTCTGCTGACCAACTCGCCACCCTATCTCCTGGACTCTAAGACACATTCTGTCACCTCGCCTCTTAAATCGGGAGCATCTTACAGCAAGTGTGGGAGATTGATCCTTAGTGCCGTCTCAATAAATGTATCAGACAAGTCACAAGGTCTGAGCTTTAAAGGAGTACGGTGTGTGCTTGATCAAACCCCTTAACCACCGGGCTCAGTGTCCTCATTGTAAACCAGGGCCAGCACCTAACTCACCACACTGTTGGGGACTTTAAATGGGATGGTTGTATCTGTTAGCTATTGCCGAGTAACAACTTATCACAAACGTACTGGCTTAAAGCTACACACATTGACAAGCCCACAGGGGCCAGGTGTCTGGCACGGCTTCCCCAGGTCCTCAGCACAGGTCTCCTGGGCTGCAACCACAGGGTCATTAGGGCCGGAGCCTCATCCGAGCTCAGAGCCCCGCCCCCAGGCCATGCAAGGTGTCGGCAGAGCCCTGCGGCAGGTCAGACACAAGAGCAGCTTGTGGACGCTGACTCCCAGGACATGGGCTCCTGTGTGTCCTCCCACGCAAGCTCGCCCCCTCCCTGTCCCAGCATGGCTGTGTATGGTGCGCTCCAGGCCAACCCAGAGCTTGGAGGGTACTTTCTGGTGAGGACTTGGGGGATCTGCCACCACCAGGGCCCAGGAATAAGCCTCTGAAGTGACACCATCGGTGACCCATGCCCATAAGTCTGGGAATCACTAGTCTGGCAGGAAAGCCATCCCCAGAGACTAAGGTGGAAAGACTTCCAAAAGTCATGTCCACGCGTGGAAACTTGCCGGGACCCACGTCTGTCACACCAGGCACCACCTAGCTTCCAATGCTTGGAGCCCCCAGTGAGTGCCGGCCGGGCCAGGGGCTTCTGTCCCCAAAGTTCCTTGTAGGGGGACAAGGACTCCGCTCCCTTCTTATCTCAGTTGAGGGATCTTCAGCCCCGTATCGTCAGTGGAGTAGAACCATGTCTCCATTGTCTTTGATCTCTCATTTTTCTTCATTGGATAAAATGCCCACTGACCTTCAGTTTTTCACCCCACATAACACAACCCCATTCTCACTCCAAAGGGACAAACAACCTCAGGAATGAGCAGCTGCCCTCCCAGTATCTGGCCGACGTGGACACCTCGGATGAAGAAAGCATCTGGATTCAGAGAGTGGCCTCTCACCATCCCAGACAGAAAGGCTGGACTGCCTCTGAGAGCCAGGTAAAGGGGGACGGAAAGAACACATTCTGGTTGCTTCTTTGGGTCTGAGGTCTTTTTACCTTAACGTCAGTTCACCTCTGAGAGCTTAAAGCTTTCAGAACTTTTAAACTACAAGATTGGCAAGCCCACATAACACAGATGCGGTGTCTTCAAAATATATTTTTTATTGACATGAAATTCACATAGCACACAATTAACCATTTTAAAGTGAGCAGTCCAGAGCTTTCCTGGTGGCTCGGTAGTGAAGAATCCGCCTGCCAGTGCAGGAGACACGGGTTCCATCCCTGGTCTGGGAGGATTCCACGTGCTACGGAGCTACTAAGCCCATGGGCCACAAATACTGAGCCTGTGCTCTGGAGCCCAGGAACTGCAACTAGAGAAAAGCCCGTGCAGCAGTGAAGACCCGGCACAGCCAAATAAATAAATAAAATTCTAAAAATAAAATAAACGACGCATTTAGCAGAATGAACATTTAGCAAAATAACCAATCTGCATCTAGCAGATTCACAAGGTGGTGCAAACACCACCTCTGTCAGCTCCAATCCGTCTTTGTCACGACAAAGGGAAGCTTGTACCCTCCCGCCCCACAAACACCGGCCTGCTTCCTGTCTCTGCGGGTTTGCCTCTTCTGGACAGTCCACATAAATGCGATTGTACAATCTGTGACCTTTTGTTCCTGGCTTCTCTCACTGAGAGCAGTGTTCTTGAGGTTGATCACGTTATAGCAGGTATCAGTACTTGATCCCCTGTAATGAAAATATCTATTTTATACTTTATCAAGTATTGTATCTTTAGGGAATTCCCTGGGTGTCCAGGGGTTAGGACTCTGACCTTCCACTGCAGGGCACTCGGGTTCGATCAGTGGTTGGGGATCTTAAGACATATATATATATTTCACAAGAGGAAGAAGCAACCTGTTATTCCAAAGCCTTTCAGTTCAGTTCAGTCTCTCAGTCATGCCCAACTGTTTGAAACCCATGGACTGCAGCACGCCAGGCTTCCCTTTCCATCAGGAGTTGGCCTGGAGCTTGCTCAAACTCATGTCCATTAAGTCGGTGATGCCATACAACCATCTCAGCCTGTCATCCCCTTCTCCTCCTGCCTTCAATTTTGTCCAGCATTAGGGTCTTTTCCAGTGAGTCAGCTCTTCGAATCAGGTGACCAAAGGATTGGAGTTTCAGCTTCAGCATCAGTCCTTCCAATGATTATTCAGGACTGATTTCCTTTAGGATGGACTGGTTGGATCTCCTTGCAGTCCAAGGGACTCTCAAGAGTCTTCTCCAATACCACAGTTCAAAAGCATTGGTTCTTCGGCTCTCAGCTTTTTTTATAGTCCAACTCTCACATCCATACATGACTACTGGAAAAACCATAGTTTTGACTAGAGGGACCTTTGTCGGCAAAGTAATTCTCTGCTTTTAAATATGCTATCTATGTTGGTCATAGCTTTTCTTCCAAGGAGCAAACATCTTTTAATTTCATGGCTGCAATCACCATCTGCAGTGATTTTGGAGCCCAGAAAAATAAAGTCTCTCACTATTTCCATTATTTCTCCATCTATTTGCCATGAAGTGATGGGACCAGATGCCATGATCTTCATTTTCTGAATGCTGAGTTTTAAGCCAACTTTTTCACTCTCCTCTTTCACTTTCATCAAGAGGCTCTTTAGTTCTTCTTCGCTTTCTGCCATGAGGGTGATGTCATCTGTATAACTGAGCTTATTGATATTTCTCCCGGCAGTCTTGATTCCAGCTTGTACTTCATCCAGCCTGGCGTCACAGGCTACCAACTGCTCCCCAGGGCCTTGGGGATGAGAAGTAGGGCTGCCCAGCAGGTAGGGCCTTCGCTGAGCCCCCTGCCCCAGCGCTGACAGCAGGAGATCTGCCCTTCTCCAGCAGGGAGGGTGGGGTGCCGGCCTGTCCTCCGTCCAAGCCGGCCTGGAACGGGCGAGGGGCCTTTCCAGCCTCAGGCCCTTCGTGACTGCACTCTGGAAGGTGGCCTGTGGAGCTCCTGACTTGTAGGAGGAGCCTGTCTTTGCTTGGCTCTTTGGTGAATCAGTGTCAGGTTTGGGCTAAAGCATCACTGGGGCAGATGCGCGGTTTCAGCTCTGCGTGTCTCCCTCTCCGGAGTCCGTGCCCTCAGCCCGCTGGCCCTCGTTCCTGTAACACCACCTGGAGGTGTCGCCCGACCCGGGGCCGGGCATTCCTCCTGCTCCCACCTCCATCCCTGAGAGGTGTCGCTGACCCTTTGCCCTGAGCTCAGCAGGGCATGAGAGGCCCTGAGAAGGCCTGCAGGGAAGAGCGGTCTCTCTCTGCCGTGCGACCCAGGGGGGGTCTCACTTCCTTTGGGGAACAGCTGGGTAGATGCTGACACAAAGGAAGTGTGCTTTGATTCAGACCGGGGGTCACTGGCTGGCCCCTGGGGGGTGGGGGAGGATGGTGGGGGAGGGAAAGGCCACTCCAAGACAGAGATCTCCCCAGACAGAGACCTCCCCAGGAGAGAGACCTCCCCAGGCAGAGACCTCCCCAGACAGAGACCTCCCCAGACAGAGACCTCCCCCGGCAGAGACCTCCCCAGGCAGAGACCTCCCCCGGCAGAGACCTCTCTAAGCAGAGACCTCCCCAGGCAGAGACCTCTCCAGGACAGAGACCTCCCCAGGACAGAGACCTCCCCAGACAGAGACCTCCCCAGGCAGAGACCTCCCCCGGCAGAGACCTCTCTAAGCAGAGACCTCCCCAGGCAGAGACCTCCCCAGACAGAGACCTCCCCCGGCAGAGACCTCTCTAAGCAGAGACCTCCCCAGGCAGAGACCTCCCCAGGCAGAGGAGGGTGGGGGAGGGTGGGGGAGGATGGTGGTGGAGGGAAAGGCCACTCCAAGACAGAGATCTCCCCCGTACACAGACCTCCCCAGGCAGAGACCTCCCCAGGACAGAGACCTCCCCAGACAGAGACCTCTCCAGGACAGAGACCTCCCCAGGACAGAGACCTCCCCAGACAGAGACCTCTCCAGGACAGAGACCTCCCCAGGCAGAGACCTCTCTAGGCAGAGACCTCCCCAGGCAGAGGAGGGTGGGGGAGGATGGTGGTGGAGGGAAAGGCCACTGCAAGACAGAGATTTCCCCCGTACAGAGACCTCCCCAGACAGAGACCTCCCCAGGACAGAGACCTCCCCAGATAGAGACCTCCCCAGGCAGAGACCTCCGTGGGTTGCAGAACACATCTGGTAGAGCAGTTCCCAGTTCCCAGGGACAAGGGGATGAAGACTAGAATTAAACTGTCTATTTTCAGCAAGTTTTAAATTTAGCAACTTCAGTGACTTTCAGGAAAACACAGATCCCGGTATTTGCCCTACTGACACCAATCCTTCTTGCCTCCTTGAATTTCATGCTTGTATCTTGTCTCTGGAATTCTTCTCCATTTCTTTCTCTTGACTTTATTTACTCCGACTAACATTTCGCCTGCAGGGTGTCCTCCACATCTTTATGAACAGGGAGTTGGGCAGGACGAAGAGTGACCTCCCAAGGCAGCAGCATCCCCAAGTGTCAGCGAAGACCCAGGGCCAACCCTTACAGGGTCTTCGTGGAGGAGCTGCTGCAGGGCCCTGGAGGAAGGTCTCTGCCTCCGCCCACCTCTCAGAGCAGCTCTTCTAAACCAGGTCTCACAGACATGCCTGTGGGAGGGCAAGAGTTCTCAAGAATAATCTTTTGTTGGGGTCCATCTGAATGGTCCTCCTGTGACCTATTGTCTGTCTGAGTCTGTACTCATGGTCGGGACTTTCTGGGTGAGGGACTCAGCAAAGACTTTGTATAAACAATCGTTCATGCCGAGAGGCAGCCGAAGATGGTGCAGTGGTACCGAGGATGGATGCTCCAAGGCCCTGAGATGGCACGCCATGGCACGCACCCCACCCCGAGTGGTGGGTGGTGAGCGCTGGGGACCTGACTCAGTTTCCCCACAAAGGGCCTCACCAGCAGCAAGTGACAGTGGCTGTTTTCCTCCACGGCCTGTGTCTGTCTAGACTGTATTTGTAAGTTGTTCGTTTACGTTTTGCTGCAAAGGAGCTGAGAACACTAGGAGTTTATTCCGAGTTGCCACCCGTGTGTCCCGGGAGCGTGTGATTTACCTCGACACAGAGCTCACACAGAGCAGAGTGACTCCCGCTCTTGCAGAAGGGAGGGCCAAGAGCGTTGAGTTCCTGAGCGCCTGAGAGGCAGGTGTGCCTTGGGGGAGGAGGGAGTCCACATGGGGCCAGCAGCTCTTGATCCCAGGTGGAAAAGCAGGACAGTGCTCTGTGCATCGTGTCCGTGCCGTCCAGGAGGCGGATGGCCGAGTCCTCGCCCAGAGAGCAGCGTGGAGCCTGAAGCTCACCTCCTGGACTGAGGACTGTGGCCTCCCTGTGGCTCCACGCTGCCCCCCAGCCCCTCTCTGTCAGGATGAGAACTTCCTGATTCTCATCATGGGTGTGCTTCCTTCTGTTTCACTCTGGATGTGACATTTCACTGTGCCTGTGTTGGGCTCTGGTTGGTTCAGCTCTTACCCTCTGGCCACGTGTTCCAGGCCAGCCATGCTCCCTGGGGACACAAGGCTGTCCCCTGAGCACCCCGCCCCGCCCCGCCAGGGATTGATTGTTGCTTCTCAGATGACACAGCGTGCGACCAGAGCTGGTTCCAGTTGCCAGCAGCCACTTGAGGTGACGGCAGGGCCCCTCCTGCCTGAAACCTTCATGCTTAAGTTTCTCAGCTCGTGTTCTTCTCTGGGCAGACTTGCCCACTCAGGGCCCTTGCTGCTGTGAAGATCAAACTAATTAATTACCTACGAAACTACGCGGAAGAGTCTTCCCAGCCCGCTGGCGCCATTTGCCTCTTAAGACAAGGCGGCCCACGGACAAGATAATGGCAGGAAAGATACATCTGCTGGGCTCGCAGGAAAATGGAAGAATTGATTTCCTCTGTCCCAGCCTGGGAGCTAATAGACTGTGACTCAAGATTCAAGAGCTGGTGACTCAGGGACGAGGAAGCCGTACACTGAGTCACTTCAGGTCGTTACCTTGGTGCCTCCTGGCCCACGGTGACCCAGGGCACTGGCCGTTTCGTTCCATCAGGCTGGCGCGATCAATTCCCACCTTCCTGTATGGCTCACGATCAGTGGTGACGTGTCCACTGCCCACAGCAGTGACACCGAACGTGTCACCTTTCCTGCTTTAGTCATGTTCCCCAGGCCCTGCTGCCTGCTCCTGCTGCAGCTTGGCGCCCCAGAGCCCTCTGGTCAGAACAGAGGCCTCCCAGTTCCCTTCCCAGCCCATGTCCCCGATGGTGCGCTTAGCTCTCCTTCCACCGCCTGGCGTCTGGAGCTCCCAGGGTGGTGGGTGTCAGTGTCCTGATGGCGGGTGCGACTCCATCTTCCAACCACTGAGTCCCACCCTCTGCTCCAGATCTGTGAGCGGATATGCAGGTGTCAGCTGTGGATTTCCTGCTGATACAGTCATGCTTCTGGAGCCAGGTGACCCCCAGGGGCCAGGCAGGGGCCAGGAAGGTCCCAGCCAAGTAAGGAGAGAGAGCTGAAGCCCCTTTGTTAAGGGAGGTTGAGGCACCCACCCAGATCTCTTGAGATTTCCTGGGTTGTGAGCTTATGCATGGTGCTTATAGAGCTGGGGTGGGGGCGGTGGTGGTGCGAGTGGAGTCCCCTGCCCCATCAGGCCCCCTGCCATCAGCTGTACCTAGAGCCTGTGCCTCAGTGGGCCCAGCAGAAGGTGCAGGAAACTCAGAGGCATGCAGGGGTGCAGTCTCAGTCATTTCAGTTCAGTCCCGTCTGACTCTCTGCGACCCCACAGACTGCAGCACGCCAGGCCTCCCTGTCCATCACCAATTCCCAGAGTTTACTCAAACTCATGTCCATTGAGTCAATGATGCCATCCAACCATCTCATCCTCTGTCGTCCCCTTCTCCTCTACCTTCAATCTTTCCCAGCATCAGGGTCTTTTCAAATGAGTCAGCTCTTCGCACCAGGTGGCCAAAGTACTGGAGTTTCAGCTTCAGCATCAGTCCTTCCAATGAATATTCAGGGCTGATCTCCTTTAGGATGGGCTGGTTGGATCTCCTTGCAGTCCAAGAGACTCTCAAGAGTCTTCTCCAGCACCACAGTTTGAAAGCATCAGTTCTTCAGGGCTCAGCCTTCTTTATGATCCAACTCTCACATCCATACATGTTGGTTCCCTTCTATTCCAGCCCCTGTTTGTGCTGCAATCGCAACTGCATTTATAACAGAGACTTTAACAATTTTGACCAAATAATCCCACCCTGAAAATTAGTTTTGAGAAGCACATACACAGATAAGAGCCTGGAGCAGAGATTGCCAGATACAAGCACTATTTTCCTCCGTGTTTCTCAGCAGCTGAGGCAGATAAGTAGACATTCTGGGTTGTATGAATCTCATCCAAGCCAGATGACAAACTTCCCTGGCCCTAGATTCAAGAAGGGACTCGCGGCAAAGGTGCTGCTCACGGTGTCACAGAAAACACGCCTGCAATGTTCACACAAGAGTCACAGATATGCTGTGGACACATCTCAGCTCCAGGCAGGCATCTGCGACTCTGACTGCCCTTGCAAAGCCGACAGGAGGCGTGGGCACAGAGCCTGGCAGGCAGAGACACGCCACGGTCAGTGCACGTGAATGCCACTGTTCTTATGCAAGTTCAGGACCCACCCCTGAGCCCTACTTCAGTATAAACATGAAGCGGACAGAGGAAAACCCAGAGAACGTGTCAACTTGCTGGGCCTCAGCCAACCACTTCCAAACAGTCCAGGCCGAGATCTTGGTTTGGCACCTTAACAGTGATGCTAAGCCCTGGGAAGTAGCTTGGGGACCCAGTTTGGGGACAGAGAGCTATTCAAAATGGTGCCTCTCGAATGGCCTGGATGCTGTTAGGATCTTCAGGACGCCCCACCCTGCCTGGTTCTGGAGGCTGGGGTGGGCAGCACCTTGGCCATGCTCGTGTGGAGGGTGGATGAGACCACAGCTCCAGCCGAGTCCCAGGGGGGCGGAGGACGGGGCGCCTCCTGGAGCCCTGCCTCTGAGCACAGTGATTCCACATGACCTGCTGAGTGAGACCCACCCGCTTGTCCATTTCAGCATCCAGGTGGTGACGAGCCCACAGATGCTGACGCAGAAGAGGCGGCCCTCAAGAGAAAGCTGGAGGAATTGACCAGCCACATCAGTGACCAAGGGGCCTCATCCGCAGAGGAGGAGGAGGGCGCGGACCCAGGGGCTGAGATGGGCAGAAGCAAGACCGTCGAGGACCACCCTGGGGCCACCCGGGAGGTGAGGTCCCCCGCGCGGTCTCAGCAGGAGACGGGGAGGCAGGGCCAGGGATCAGCAGTTTGTGACTAAGCCACCAGCCCAAACACAACCGCTGGTGGGCCCTGAGGGCCCCGGGTGCCCGGCCACCCCTGGAGTGCAGAGAGAAGCATCGTCAGGACGGGATGTGCGTCAGTGAGAGCCCTGCGGCATCTCTGCCCCGTGGTCACACTTGGGGCTTCCCTGTCCTAGGTCCGCACGGCTGCAGGCCAAACGCCCAGCCGGGGAAAGGACCCGCTGAGTCCTGGGGACCCCGAGCAGCCCAGCAGGACCACGGAGGCGGAGCTGGCAGAGCTGGAGGGCCAAGTGGCCGCCACAACTTGCGAGGTGCGGCGGACGGAGAGCCAGGTAGGCGGCTGGCCGCACGATGCCTGCCCCGCTCAGGAGATGGAGCACTGTTCGCTTCACGAGAAGGAATAAGTGAACCCGGAGTCCCCAGGCTGGCCTGCCGCCTGGATGTGCATGGCCTAGAGACACGCCCTTCTCCTCGGGGACGGAAGGGTGCCCCAGACAGGTGGTGGGGGCCCTGAAGGCCGGGGAAGGGCCCTGAAGAGCTCGCATAGCGGAGCCCACGCTGTCAGCTCCAGAGCAGGACTTTGGGGGTGTCTGTGGGAGCCGCCCTCCATCCACCCCCAGCACCCCAGCCCTGCCTGTTCCCCTTCAGGTCGGCAAGAGACAGGCAGTGTGGGAGGAAGAGGCTGACCTTTCCCCTCCCTGTCCTGGGAGGGCTGTCCAGAAGGAGGCTTAGATTTTAGGACGGCCCCAGGGCTCAAATTCTGACCGAGGTCACCCTGTGTGCTTGGGTCCAGGGCCTGAGTTTGGGGGTGGGGGTGGGTCAGTGGTGTGCAAAGATCAAAGGATGGAGCAGGGGCTTCCAGAGACAGTGAAGGAGCCTGGGCTCTACTCTGCCTGCCCCCTCCAGGGGACCCTGGAAAATAGGGGTTCAGCCCTCAGAGTTGGGGGAACCCAGCCCCCACTGCCCATTCATTCCTGCTTCTGTTCTCTCCAGCACGTGCCCTTCCATCCCCAGGAAGAGGAGTGTGTTGCCAGGCTGGGCAGGCTATGGGGAGCAAGCTAGCCTGGGAACTCTGGGTTCACTTATTCCTTCTCGTGGGCCAGACAATCCTCAACCTCCCGAGTGTGGCTGGTGTCATGTAGACACACAGATGCAGCAGTGAACACCTCAGACCAAGCCCCTGCCTTCGTGGAGCTCACATCCTTAGTGGGAGGAGACAGAGAGCAAGTCCATGACCAAGGAGGTCATCTCGGTTCACGAGGAGAGGAGAGCCCAAGGGAGTACTCGGATAGGCCGCTTAGAAGGGTGGTCAGGAAGGGATAACACTGGAAGAAGGCATGGGGCTTCCCTGGTGGTTCAGTGGCTAAGACTCCGCTCTCCCAATGCAGGGGGCCTGGGTTCGATCCCTGGTCAGGGAACTAGCTCCCACATGCTGCAACTACAGGTCCTGCACGCTGCAACTAGGACCTGGTGCAGACAAATAAGCAAAGATTAAAAAGAAGAAGAAGGCAGCATGTGCAAAGGCCCTGCAGCGGTGTGAACGAGGCATGTTCAGGGATCAACAGTGAAACCCTGACACTAGAGGAGTGAGGTGTGAGGGGCGGGCCGATTCCAGAGAACCCTGGGGACCTCAGGAATGATGGCGGGCCTCAGGAGGCATCTGAATGGAGCTGATGGGCCCTGGTTCCTGTTCCTGGAAGCTTCCTCCTCCCACTCTCCCCCTAGTCACTACCGTCTTCCTTCCAACCCTCAAGGATGAGCCTCCAGACAATGTCTGGAACCCCTCTCCTCACCCCTGGGGATGGGTGACCCTTCCGATGACCATGGAAGATGGGTGAAAATGAGGTCCCCAGGAAGCGCCCCTGATCACGACACGCATCTTAGGGGGAGTACCATGTTAGCAAATTTGATGAAGCCAGAGCAGCTGCTCTTCCTGGCCCGAGACATCGAGAAGGGACTTCCGAGTGATGTCTATCTGTCGTTCCTCCAGGTTTCGAATATCGAGTCCAGGATTGCAGCCTTGCAGGCAGCGGGGCTCACGGTGCGGCCCTCGGGAACGCCCCGGAGGAAGTCTAACCTCCCGGTGAGTGGAGGGACTTCGGGGCCCTGGGGGGTCATGCCCGGAGCCCTGGGAGGGGCACGGAGCGGCCTGGGGCAGCAATGGCCCCCACCAGCCGCCTCCCCTGATGTCAGTGACCTGGATGGGATTCTTTTTCATCTGTTACTGCCGATTCTAACATAAAGAGCACTTTACCCAGGGGAGGCAGAGTGAGGGGGCCTGGACAGGCTTAACAGAGCTCCGCTTCACAGCGGGTGCAATCGAGGGTCAGGGTGCAGATCCGCCCACAGCAGAGACCTGAGAGCGGCATCCTCCTCCCGGATTCAAGTCGGGAATCTCCAGGCAGACCACACTGTGAGGGAATCTGGCAGAAGAATGACAGGTGCTCCCAGGAGAGCCCCAGGGGCAGCCCCAGGACACCCCAGTTGAACCTGAACTTCAGATGTGCAACAAGTCATTTCCTCGTATAAGTACACCCTGTGCGCTCTTCGGGGCCTGCGTATACTACAGTGTTCCCTCATGGTTGATCTGCAAGTCAGAGCCAGCTGGGCATTCCGTACTTTAACCTGCTGAACCCCACAGCACTGCAGTGGTGTGTTTGGAGGGCTGACAGGCCATCCCAGCCTTTCAGGCCGAGTATCAGAGAGCACGTCCGTCCTTAGTCCCGCTCACCTGCCCTGCGGCTGGAGGTCAGACAGGCTGTCGTGACGCCCAGACGCCTTCCTTGTTCTCCAGATCTTTCTCCCCCGGCTTGTCAGGAAATCTGGCCAGAGTCTGAAGGATCCAAACGCAGACCCTTCGGATGAGGCCGAGGTATGTGTTCACTGCACCCAGGCTCGACGGGGTGGGAGAGGGTAAACGACTGGCCTGACTTTTCTAGCAGCAGGACGAGCTGGTGGGTGGTGGAGCTGAAATATTAAGACTTTAAGAAGCCTGGCGAGTCTCCCAGGCTGGCTTCCCCCAGAGGCACCGGCTTGGGGTAGGGTGTCTATCGGGGGCGGGGAGAGGGGAGCTGGGAAAACCCAGCAGGGGAGTGGGAGGGTGGGACAGAGGGCAGGGCTGGGGTAGGGGCTGGGGAGGAGGCGGGCAGACCCCCGGGCAGGGCACCCGGCTCAGGGTAACCCAGAGCCCCGGAGACACTGCAGGTCACAGGGGAGCCGTCCTGCATCTGGACCACGTGCTGGACGTGTGCCCCCTGCGTGCTCACCGGTCACGGGGGACGCGTGTCCACTGGCACAGGGTCTGGGGCCGGCCCTGCTCTGGGAGCCGCGCGTCCAGCCCGTAGGAGGGTGCACAGAGCCTCTATGCAGGCAGCAGCACAAGGGTAGACAGGGTCGGGGGCAGGGGGGCGACACCCCTCAGCCTGCCTGTCAGGAAGACATGGGGTGGCGTGGGAGGGAGGAGGCAGCGCCTCCCAGGGCCCCATGGAGAGCGGCATCTGCCCCATGTCCTGCCAGCTTCTGGGGATCTCGAGTGACCATCTAGTCGCTTCTGCTTCTCATGACAGCAGCACTGGGTCGCTCTTTCCAATAAACACAGTATTTTTTCCATCCCTTCCGTCTGAGGTTTACAACACCTGGTGAGCCGGGGCGGACGCCACCCCTGTTAAAGTGATGGGGAGACTGGGGGTCAGGGAGGAGACCACACAGACCACCAAACTAGAGGGTCTCAGGCAGGACCCCTGGCCCCAACCCCAGCCTCTCCTGGGGCCAGACCTCCCTGACGTGTCCCTGGATGCCCGGCCCTGGAGGCGTCCACGGCCAGGCCCCCGGTACAGCCCCAGAGCAGCTGGGCTGAGTCCCAGGGGGCCGGCGTTGGCAGGACTTCCCGGGAAGTCAGGCTGTTTGGCTCTCACTTCCCCCTGAGGAGGGGGAAAGAATTGTCCCAGAGTAGAGAGTTGAGCGACAAGAAAGGGCGAGGGAAGGGAAGGTGTGAGTCAGCAACCGTGGGTGCTGGGCATGTATCGTTGTTGTTGTTCAGTCGCTCAGTCGTGTCCGACTCTGCAACCCCATGGACTGCAGCACACCAGGCCTCCCTGTCCTTCACCATCTCCCGGGGTTTACTCAAACTCATGTCCATTGAGTTGGTGATGCCATCCAACCATCTCATCCTCTGTCGTCCCCTTCTCCTCCCGCCTTCAGTCTTTCCCAGCATCACGGTCTTTTCCAGTGAGTCAGTTCTTTGCATCAGGTGGCCAAAGTATTGGAGTTTCAGCTTCAGCATCAGTCCTTCCAATGAACATTCAGGATCGATTTCCCTTAGGATGGACTGATTGGATCTTCTTGTAGTCCAAGGGACTCTCAAGAGTCTTCTCCAAGACCACAGACTCTTGAGAATCCCTTCCCAAAATGTGCAGTTCTCCAAAAGGCATACTTCTCTTTTATATTCTGGTATTTGGTGATTTATTGATAACATGCATTTTAGTACTGTTTAAAGTTCTAATATTGCCAAAGAACAGAAGACAGTTACTCTCACTTGTCAGAATTTGCTCGAATGATGAGAACTTTGCGTTTAGCTTCCGGTGCCCCTACAATCGCAGCGACATAGTGACACCCAGAGGCTGTCATTCTCCTAGGTGGAGGCTGTGCCCTGTCTCGTGAGGAGGGAGCTCAGCAATTACCCCAAAAGCCAAGGTAAGTCACTTGCTCCCCTCATTCCCCAGGCCTAAGAGACCGTGAAAATGACTGATCAGGGCCCCAGATTTGTAAGTAAGCCAGGGGACCCAGCGTCTCATGCCCTGACACCCACAGGACACCCCAGTGTCCCCTGGCCACCCCCTGGGACTGTTGCAGGGAGCTGACGCCTGGACCCCTGGAATTTGCTACTTTAAGCACGTAGAAGTGGAGGTGTGGTGTCTGTGTCTGTGATACGATTTGTACCGACACGGTGTGGCACCACTGGTAAAGAATCGGCCTGCCGGTGCGGGAGTCACAGGAGACGCAGGTTCGATTCCTGGGTTGGGAAGATCCCCTGGAGAAGGAAATGGCAAGCCACTCCAGTATTTCTTGCCTGGAAAGTCCCATGGACAGAAGAGCCTGGGGGGCTACAGCCCACAGAGTGTCAAAGAGTCAGACATCACTGAGCAGGCACGCGCTCGCATGGTGCTCAGCTCCAGACCTCCACAGAGCGTGGGACAAAGTTTCTTGATGTCTTGGTGGTGACAAGGACGGCATTCGTCCTGGATGGTGCATTTGTTTTCATGCTCCTTTTAAAATTTCTTAGGAGGCAAAGACGCTTGTTTGAGGTAAGCGTGTGATTAGTAAACAAGCCCCCTTCTGTCTTCCCCAAAGACAAAGATGATGACTCCTTCAGTCGGAAGTCCATGTACCGTGGGTCCCTGACCCAGAGAAACCCCAACGGCAGGAAGAGAGCCGCCAACCACAGCTTTGCAGTGAGTGTTCTCTGTTCACTGGGGCTTTTAAAATTCTGTGACCTGTCCGGCTGACACGTGAAGTCTTCCAAGTAAAGAACTGGGATAAACTCACAAGCAAAGTAAGATCAACAAAAGATCTATAGGAAAATGGAAGACATATCTAAAGGTACCCCAGTGTCAGGCTGATTGAGGGGCGTCACTCCCCTGGGGGTCTGGGCTTGGGATCCGGGACAGCCCACGAGGCAGTGGGGACTCCCCGCCCAGCCCCGTATGCCTAAAGGTCGTGCAGCTGAGCCACCAGTGCAGATGCTAGGGTCGGCGCTGTGCCCCTCCTTCTCTGGGAGGGACCTCCATGCAGAAGGAGTCTGGGGTTCCTCCCCAACCCCAGGGAGCATCAGGCTGGCCCGGGAGCGGCTGTGGCCTTGACGCCTGCAGGAGCACCTCTGGCAGGCCTTCTCCTACACCACGGTCCCTGGTGTTTCCAGCCGCACGAGATCCTGGGGGAAGCGCCGGGTTCTCTGATGGAGGTGCTGCCTTCCTGGAGCCCCCACAGCGGCCCACACACACACACGGTGCTGTCACAGTGTGAGACAGCCAACCTCGAGGGACCAGAGTCACGCCCACAGCCCAGGGATGGGCAGGAGGCCTCAGTGGCCACCATCAGGGTCCCAACACCCTGGATCCCCACTGCTGTCCACACCCACACCACACCTGCCAGCTGCAACCACCCAGCAACAATTCTGACTTCATCCCAGTTACGCAAGTCTGAGCCGATGCCTTGGCTATCCGAGAAGACGAAGGGCCCGCTCTGTTATTTCCATGGACTCCATCTTTAAACGGATTTCAAAGGATTTCACAACACTCACTGCTGATGCCTGGGGCTGGGAGACGGGCAGGCAGGTGGGGCCCACGGGTCCGACACAGCCAGCGTCAGCCCCAGCCCAGACAAGGCTCCCCGCCCAGCCCCACGTGAGCCGGGCAAAGGCCGCCTGGGCTGTGGCCAGAGCAGGGCCATTCACTGCAGGAGACTGATAATGAAATCGCCAATGGGGCCTTGAAAATCTAAGTGCTTCCAAATGAGAACACACCTTCCTGTGTTTCAGCGCTTCCAGTTGTCAAAATACTTTGCATCTTCACAGCCTGTTTGATGAGGGCCAGTGTCATGGACCCAAATTCATAGCTGGGGAGACTGAGGCAGAGAGGGGTTGAGTGAAAAACCGGCAGGGGGTTGACCGATGCCTTCTCACCGCAGGTCCGTGGGTTCGTGTGCAGCTGTGTGCCCTCCTGCGTGTGTGCGCGTGTGCGTCTGTGCTCATGCCCGTGTGTTTTTATGTGCACACACTCATATAGCTAAGCGCGTCTTTACTCGTGTGCACACCTGTGTGTCTCCATGATCCTTTATCCTCGCCTGTGAGTTTCTGTGCCTGTGTGTGCCTACGTGTACAGCTGTGTATCTCACACCCACTTGTGCATATGGTGTGTCCATGTGTGTTTGTTCTTCACAGAAACCCGTGATGACCCACCAGCCCTAAGAGGAGAGGTTCGCCTGAACGGGACACCCACCCTCTTCCCCTCCGCCTCGGTCACCGCGTCCCCGCTCCTGCCCCACGCTTTCCGCTGCACACAGCCCAGTGGAGGAAGAAGAGACCCCGGCCCGTGCTGGAAACCCGCCCACGAGCTGACAGCGGTCCTCAGATCGTCAGCTCTTCACCCAAGTTCACAGACCGCCTCCAGGGCCCCCTGGTCCGAGGCTGCTCTGATTCGTAAGAGGCATCTAGGCTGTACGTCTTTCCTCCAGGGCGCGGTGGTTTAAGCTTTCTGAAGAGCACAAAAATCTTCCTCAGTGTGATTTTTTACCCCCTCCCTGCTGGCTTCCTAATGCTGCTTTCATGACTGGCATGGACAGGAGAGGACGCAGTGACCGCCCCGGCTGTCTGTGTACTCCTGAGTGTGTCTGCCTGAGCGTTGCCGGATGTGTGAGCGCTCCTGGACGTCGGGACAAGTGACTGGACTCTTGTCTCTCTGAGCGAGAAGGGGGCAGGCTGTCAGGTCTCCTCACACACATACCCCGTCTTCAAGTCCACCCGTGCTTCGCAAGCTGGGAGACACGACCCTGTGGTTGAGGACAGAGCGTGCAGGGGGAGCAGGTGGTGTCTACTCACAGCCCAGGTGTCAGGCGCTCTGGACGGGCGGGCAGAAGGCTGGGCTCCAGCCTGGCACTGCCGCTCACTGTGGTGGGATCCACTGGGGCAAAGGACCAGCTGGTGACGCCCGCCGGCCACGTGCCGTTTGTCCGTAGACGAGCTCCGAGTCCTCCTCCACCTCGGACAATCTGGAAGTCAGAGTGAGGTCCAGCTTTAAGGGGAGCCCCCTGGGACCCTCTGCAGCTGCCTTGGGCACAGTAACCTCATCGCCCTCTCCCAGGCGTGGCAGGGGGCCTCACGGGGACCTGTTTGTTTGACTGTCAGAGCAGCCCATTTTGCAGAGTGGAGCCCCGAGGGTGAAGCAGCCTCCCTCTTGGCTGGAAGCCACCTCGTGACCCTCTAACGCTTTCCAAGGTGACTTCAGGTCAGCTTTAACTTCCCTCTCGCAAATGCTTGGTGCTTGTGTTCAATGGCAACTGAAAGGAGATGGTGAATCTGTGATGCCCAAGAGACTTGCCCACTAAGATTTTCTTCCAACCTGACTGTCTCACCACGGCTTACGGATTCTGCACCACGAGCTCTGATCCCATCCCCACTGACCCCACAGGGTCTCAGTCCCCGCAGGGGCCACGTTGCCCACAAGCTGGCCCATGGCCGCTCCAGGGGGACTTTCAGAATTGGCTTCCGCATTGATCCAGATGACTTGGGCTTTGGCAGCGTGCTGGGGTTTGTGGAAACGATGGAGGTGATCCTCCTTCTCCGAATGAAAGCTGCTTCAAATAGGCAGCTCCTCAATTCAGTGCTGGAAATGATTAAAGATGCCTGTACGTGGAAGAGGGTGGTCCTTTGTGATGTGCAGTCCTCCTTATTCAAAAAGTAAACGGGAGGTCGCTGTGAGTTCCTAGCCTTGGGGGGAGGCGGTCCTGGCTGGCCTGGAGCCCTCCCTGGAGGTGAGGGTAACAGGCCCACCAAGGACCAGAGTGGCCACTTAGCTCCACAGCTAACTTAAGTGCAGAGAGCTTCCAGCCTGGAAACACACTGGTCCCTCTTTCCATGGCCCCTCGCAGGGGGTCTCCAATTAGGTCCAGAGCTGTTCTCACTCATTCACTCAATCACCTGACGGTGACACAGCCCAGGAATCTGTGTTCATCCGTGGCCGTGGCCGGGTCATCAGGGATGTGAGTTCTCCCGGTCCTGTGCTGGCTCCCCGGCCCCTCCTGCCTCCTCTCCTTCCCTGTTAGGACCATGGCTTTAGGTGCCCGTGGCTGGTCTGCCACCCAGATGCCCCGAGGTCCCCTGCACAGACCAGCCACCCCTTCCTCCAGCATCTCAACATCAGCCCGTCCTGCTGACCTCGGATCTCATCCCCCACACCCTGCTGCACCCACTCAGGTCAGCTCCGTCCTCCCCAGGGCTCCGGCCAAGGCTCTGCCCTCTCTTAACCCTCACGTTGTGTCGGGAAAGCTGGCCTCTGCCTTCTGCATGCACCTCCGCCCTCCCACTCCATCAGCAGCTGTGTCACTGACTCGGGATTTTTCTTTCAGATTTATTTTTGATGTGGACCACTTTTAAAGTGTTTATTGGATTTGTTACACTATTGCTTCTGTTTTATGTTTTGGTTTTTTTTGGCCACGAGACATGTGGGATGTTAGTTCCCTGACCAGGGATCAAACCTGCTCCCCCCGCATTGGAAAGTGGAGCCTCCAGGGACATCCCTGGGATACATTTTTATGCCAAAGACGTGCACGCCGCTGTTTCCAGGATGCCAGGCCTGGTCTCACGAGCCCCCTGGCCTCTGCCCGCAGTGCCTTCCTGTGCTTATTTTATACCAGCTTGTGTTGCATGGATGCTGTGCTTCTGTTTCCAGGGCGACCTGTGGTCCAGTGTGTGATTGTCCTCTCGAGAGCATCCTTGTGTCTTGTGGACCCGGGTTTCCCGGGACCACTGGCTGCTGCCTGCCACGCTTGGGGCGTCAGAAAGGTCACCAGAACCCCACTGCCAGCCCCCTGCACCTTGCCTTTCCAGCCCCGGGGAGCCTTGAGAGGAGGCAGCCCCCTGGCCTGGGCCCCACAGTCCTGTCGGTTTGGAGGGACAACATCCAAGGCAGATCAGCCCTTCCCTTTTCTCCAGAGCCCCTCTGCTCCTGTTCCCTCCTGAGGCTGCCCACCCCAGCAGCCTGTGTCGGGTCAGCAGATCTGGCCACGTCCCTGTGTTTTCTTGTGTCTGTGGTTGCTTCTGTGCTACAAAATCAGAGCTGAGTGCATACGGGAAATCTGTGCTGACCCCTGGTCCGGGCCCGTGGCATTGACCTGGGCAGCAGGGGCTGGCAAGCATCGTCCCAGGCAGCGCCAAGCAGGGAGGAAGGACCAGACCATGCTTACCTCCTGCATCTTCACCCCAGCCTCCCCGCACCCCGGCTTCTGCCACCACCGCCCAAACCTTCCCTCCCAGGTGCCTGTCTGCCACCCTGAGGCTCTTCTCAAAGTCCGGCCTTGTTTGCTCTCTTGTTTTATAATTACAGCAAGTTTTGTTTGGTTAAGAAGCCAGAAGCGAGGAATAAGTGATGAGTTAGTCACTCAGTTGGTCTGACTCTTTGCACCCCCACGGACTGTAGCCCACCAGGCTCCTCTGTCCTTGGAATTCTCCAGGCAAGAATACTGGAGTGGGTTGTGCCATTTCCTTCTCCAGAGGACCCTCCGAACCCTTTGGCAGGCAGACTCTTTACCATCTGAGCCACCAGGAAACCCCAAAGGAGCCAGAATGAGGAGAGGAGGAAGGAGCCAGTATCTCCCATTCACTCACCATCTCAGCAAAAAACCGAATATGTTGTGTCTTGGAAAACACACCACACACAGCCTGACCTCCATGGGCCCCCAGCTGCTTGAACAGATTGCTACAAACTGGGCAGCTTAGAACGACAGAAGCGTATTCTCTGGCAGAGGCCGGAAGTCCAGAAGCGAGGTGCGTGCAGGGCCGTGCTCCCTGCAGAGGCTCCAGGAGAGGCTGTCCGCGGCCTCTGCCCGGCTCTGGCGACTCCCGCTGTCCTCGGCCGGCGGCCTCCTCCCTCCAGTCTGCGACTGCACTGCCACCCAGGCTCCATCCCTGTGTCTCCTGTCTGTCTGCCCCAAACCTCCCTCTGCCCGTCTCTCACAAGGACCCTCATCATTAGATTTAGGGCCCATCTGCATTCTCCAGGACAGTCCCCTCATCTCAAGATCTTTACCCCAATCACACAAGCAAAGACCCTGTTCTGGAAAAGGTCACGTGTGGACTTCCCTGGCAGCCTAGTGGCTAAGACTCCATGCTTCCAATACAGGGAGCGCGGGTTCGATCTCTGGTCGGGGAACTAAGATCCCACGTGCCACGTGAACACCCCCTGCCAAAAAAAAAAAAAGCACATCTTGCAGGCACTCCCTAGGGCTCAGGGGTCCTGGCAAGAGCAGCAGAGCATCTCACCTGCGTTTGCCCCACCAGCTGCCAGGACATCTTCAGCTCCCCAAGGGCCCCTCAGTCACTCTGGGTCCTCTGATGACTGCCCCCAGAGACCACAGGGTGGGGGGCATCATTCCGCTCTGTCAGCTGGGCCGAGCTCTCTGCTCTGCGATGAGGGGGCAGGGCTGGTGGACCCCCGAGTAAAGCGAGCAACAGGAAAGTGAAGTCAAGTCTACAGCAGGAATGGGAAAGGGCTTTATCTGAGCCAAGCTGAGGGCTACAGCCCGAGACACGGCCTCTCAGATCACTCAGAATCCGCTCCAGAGAAGCGGCTTTCAGCAGTTTCATGTCTCAACAGAACAAAAAAACATTAAACAAGTCAGGGATACATCCCTTCAAGGTTTCAAAAGCAGAACAGATCAGCCCGTGCACAGGGGGTCAGCAGGCCTTGGCACCTGGGAGGGGAGTCTTATCAAAGGAGGACCAGCCTTGGGGTCCCAGGACGGGAGGCATCTCATCTTTATTTTGAACATGGACATTCTTAGTTGGGCAGCTTTCCAGGCGACTCAGTGGTAAAGAACACCCCCCAGCCCCCAACAATGCAGGAGGCACAGAGTCACGGGTTCAGTCCCTGAGCCGGGAAGATCCCCTGGAGGAGGAAATGGCAATCCACCCCAGTATTCTTGTCTGAGAAATCCCACGCACAGAGGAGCCGGGCAAGCCACAGTCCCTGGGGTCGCACAGTGGGACACGGCTGAGCATGCGCAACAGTGGCGTTCTTTCCTTGTGGGCAGTGAGCCTTTTCCTGTCTGAGTTTAAGCAGCTGCACAAAGTATGTTTGATGGGCCACAAACAGGCTGTTCTAGTTGGTATCAAATTCAGGGTAACTCACATACAAGTGGGGCTTCCCTGATGGCTCAGTTGGTAAAGAACCCACCTGAAATGCAGGAGATCCCAGTTCTGGGTTCCATCCCTGGGTTGGGAAGATCTCCTGGAGACAGGAACAGCTACCCACTCCAGTATTCTGGCCTGGAGAATTCCATACAGTCCACAGGGTCGGAAAGAGTCGGACACGACTGAGCGACTTTCCCTTTCCCCTATAAGCCAGCATGACTTCCCCAGGCCTCAGTATGTGGACATTTCTTTCATCAACACCAACCCTGCACTGTGGCGAAGATGCTTGGCTGAAAGGGGAGGGTTTGCTACCCCACACACTCATGCACACATACACACTCACACACACACACAAGCACATGCTCCCCCAACGGTCTGCCCAGGAAGCTGCCTCCAGCTGCCCTGGTCTCACGGAGTCTGCTCCCCCAAGGGGCTGGTGCTGGGCAGCCCTGCAGGGAGAGAAGGAGAGGACCCTCCAGACGGGGGCTGGCCTCAGTGCTGCTTCCAGCAGCACTCCTCAGCAGAGCCACTCTGACCCCCGCTCACCCGGTGCTCCCCAGGGATCTGGACGGACTCCATCCCAGGGGCCTCAGCTTGCAGCCGGGGTGTGGGCTGGGTCCCTCCTCTGCCCCTCACGCTCCGTGGACACCCACCTCACCAGCACCCCTCCCCCCGACCTCCACTCCAGATCCCCAGGGAGCCCACTTGCCCCCCGCAAAACCTTCTTCACCGGGAATGGGCAGCCGTGGGAGGAAAGAGAAGCACACGTGACCCTCTGAGGGCTGGGAGCTGCTCTGGAACTTTCCTCAAAGTCTGATGGAGGCTGGGGAAGGGCCGCAGGGCCCCTGCACATGTCTGGGGGGAACGGCCAGGAGGGGTCCCCCAGGATGGGCTCCTCGGGTTGATGTTCAGGGGGGTGTAAATGACCTTTGCTATGTTGCCGTTCAGGCTCTCAGTCGTGTCCGACTCTTTGCAACCCCATGGACTGCAGCACACCAGGCCTCCCTGTCCATCACCAACTCCCAGAGTTTACGCAGACTCATGTCTGTTGAGTTGGTGATGCCGTCCAACCATCTCATCCTTTGTCATCCCCTTCTCCTCCTGCCTTCAATCTTTCCCAGCATCAGGGTCTTTTCCAATGGGTCAGCTCTTCGCATCAGGAGGTCAGAGGATTGGAGCTTCAGCATCAGTCCTTCCAATGAACATTCAGGGCTGATTTCCTTTAGGACGGACTGGCTGGCCTCCTATCATTATTCAGAATATGAGGCCCAAGTGAAATGGGGAACAGGGTGTAGTTATTGAAAATGGCCTAAGTGTACAGATTTTTTCACAACTTGAGGATATGATGGTTAAATGGAAATAATGAGATTCAAAAATGCATGAATCTGATGAACCTACCCAGAATATAGGTGAAAAGCCTATGAACAGGAAGTGCATCATACGGGATCAATGGTTGACTTCTCTGATACATGGGTGTTCTTTGATTCCTATTTTTCTGTATGTGCTAAATTCTATCCAAGTGTATGTAAATTGCTTTTATAATAAAAATAAGCCTCTTCATTATTTATTTCATAATAGAAATACAGGTATTTGTTTTATAATCAGAGCTTCCCAGGTGGTGCTAGTGGTAAAGAACCCTGCTGCCAATGCAGGAGACATAGGAGACACAGGTTCGATCCCTGGGTTGGGAAGATCTCCCAGAGA
Source organism: Bos javanicus (assembly GCF_032452875.1). NCBI lineage: Eukaryota > Metazoa > Chordata > Mammalia > Artiodactyla > Bovidae > Bos > Bos javanicus. The sequence goes on from NC_083870.1 coordinate 117,257,125, forward strand.
AGGGCACAGCAACTGCCTACAGTGTTCTTGCCTAGAGAATCTCATGGGCAGAGAAGCCTGGCGGGCTATGGTCCATAGGATCGCAAAGAGTCAGACACCACTGAAGCAGCTTAGCATATGTTATTTATTTTATAATAGAAATGTACTCATTCATTTTATAATCATAACGTGTGTGTGTGTTCATTGCTCAGTCGTGTCTGATTCTTTGCAACCCCATGGACTGTAACGCACCAGGCTCCTCTGTCCATGGGATTTTCCAGGCGAGAATACTGGAGTGGATTGCCATTCCCTTCACCAGAAAATCATAATAAACTTCTTTCAGCTGTAATTATGATGACTCTGGAAAGGGCTGGAATAAACATAATTTTTCAGTGGTAGAAACAGGACGAAAGTGGTTTGTATGTAATAAATGCAGCTGTGAAAAGGCAAGTGGGTGACGGACCGGTCAGGGAAGGGTTAGGAGGGTGTCGTTCAGCTGTGATGGCCTCTTCGGGTGACTCTGCACGGGAAGCGGGACTTAAAGGAGGAGGGAGGTGGCTGGAGGGTCACCTCTGTGTCAGCCGTCTCGTGGCTCGGAGCACCCAGGCCAGTGGTGCCTGGCTCTGCAGTCTTCCCAAAGCGTGCAGAAGGAAAGCTAATGTGTTTTAAAACCACTCAGCCCAAATGAAATTATATAACCCAGGAAAGGACACATCACATCGGTGATGAGAGTTAAAAAAAAAAAAAAATTAGAAAAAAAGAAAAAAGAAATGACTCTTTCGATGTGGCCCAGTGAGGGAGGCAGGCGGAGAGGGAGGGAGGGGGTTGGGTCAGCTGCTTCCTCCCGGGGCGCATAAAAGGGGCGAGCGCGCCCCACCTGGGTCCCCGCTCCTGTCCACAGCACTCGCCAGCCGCCAGCCGCTGGGAACCTCGGTGAGTAACTCGTGGGGCGCTGGAGAGGGCAGGGGTCCCTGACGCTCCTGCCTCCTCCCCTGCCACCCTTCCCTCCCTATGCGGGCAGGGCTCTGTCCTGGCAGCCAGGACCAGCTCTGGTGGGGACCCCACCCTGTTTGTGCATCCAGGGGCCACCCCTGCCTGTCCGGGCCCCCGTCCAGTCGGCTGTTGTGGTGGAAACGAAAGGCGGAGCCGTCCAGGCAACTCCGCTGGGAACACAGACCAGGAGTCCCACCAGCCAGGAGACAGCGAGCCCCTGGCTCTCAGGAGGCCGGACCTTGAGGGTCAGGAGACAAGCTCCACCAGGGCTCTCCTAAGGCGCCCTGCACCCAGCGGGGGTCCCAGCCAGGGGACAGCGAACAGCCCAGCCGGCCTGGGAGCACCTCTTTATCAGTCTGCTTTCATGATGGCACCTCCATTTCCTCTAAGGTGGAGTCCCCCTGCCAACAGGTCTCTAGAAAAGGAAGGGGTGGACATTTTAAATCTCAGTTGGAGATCATGTTCCTTGGGGCTAGGGCTTCCCTGGTGGCTCAGACGGTAAAGAATCTACCTGCATTGCAGGAGACACAGGTTCGATCCCTGGGTAGGGAAGATCCCCCAGAGGAGGAAATGGCTACCTACCCTAACCTAACCCTAAGAATACACTCCAGTATTCTTGCCTGGAGAATCCCAGGGACAGAGGAGCCTGGCGGGATACAGTCCACGGTGCTGTAAAGAGTCGGACACGACTGAGGGACTAATGCTTTCATTTTCCACTGGGCTCAGGGACAGGCTGGAAAGCCAAGGTCAGCAGAGGGGTCTTCCCTGAAACAGACAAGCTCTCTGGCGTCTTCTGCTGGTTCCTTGAGTGCTGGGGGAGGGGGAGCAGGGGAAGGAGCCAGCCCTAAGAAATGAGGGCGCCTGCGGAAGGAGTTGCCAGGTTTGCCAGGTGGACGCTGTTTCGGGCTCAGCCCAGCAGGGTGAGAGGCAGATTTCTGGGTGCTTCTGTCACCCACAGCTCTCCCCCACCTGTACAAGGCTGTCCTGCTGCATGAGGGCAAGTCCCCACGGGCTGCCGGTTGATCTTGGAGACTCAGCAGCTTGGATCTGGGGTCACGGGGGCTGGTGAGCTCGCCTGGCAGGGATGGTGAATGACGACCCTTCTACAGGGTCAGTGGGCAGGGGGCAGGATGGAACTGGGCTGAGGGAGGGAAAGAGCCCTGCAGCGGGGTCCCCCACCCTGAGCGAGGTCCAGGCTCAGCACCCCCCAGGCCCCCACCCCCGGCTGATGGCTGAGGTTAGGCCACCCCCTCCACCTCGGCAGCCACCTGACTCCTCCTGGCAGGTCCCCACCAACCTGCTCGCCTCTGTCGTCCCCCACCACCACCCTGCCGAGGCCAAGTGTGCACACCCACAGTGGAGCAGAGGCCTCCCACACTCCTGGCTCCCTGACACAGATGGACAGACAGACAGACTGAAGCACGTCCAAGACAGCCCAGCTCTCTGCAGCCACAGCTCATATTCCCCCAGGGTTCCTTCTGACGACAGACGGTCCTTGTAAACACGACTGAGCCCATGAGAGGCCAATACACACGTGGTCACCTCATCGAACGCTCACTGTACAGAGCAGAGACTGCGGTCCCCGGGGGAGCAAGGGACTGTGCACACAGCCAGGCACACCTGCTGTTTCAGGCTCACTGCCATCCCAGCAGAGAAGTGCACACTGGAGCCCGACTGGGTGTGCACACGCGTGTAACCCCATGCACACCTGCCGTACACCTGTGCACACCCATGTCCGTGTACATGCATGTGTGCACACACTCACGCACACCCACTCTGACACACACAGAGTGTGTGAGGCGTTATCCGAGGCGCCCCGCTTTGCCCACACACGCCCTCATGTGCGCTCACCTTTGCCCCTAGGCTGCACCCTCCCAAGCGGGGCCTCTTCGAGGAGTGAGTGGAATGAAGGCGGTGGGGGCCTGGCTCCTCTGCCTGCTGCTGCTGGGCCTGGCCCTGCAGGGGGCTGCCAGCAGAGCCCACCAGCACTCCATGGAGATCCGCAGTGAGTGTCCAGCCCCGCCCCCGCCCCCAGGGGTCACAGGGGGTGTCTGGCTACTTCCTGGGCTGGGGCATCCTTGCTAAGCATCCCGGGGTTGGGGTTTGGCCTCCTGTTCCCCAGACCCTTCCCCCAGGTGGCCCGGACAGGTGCTCCCAAGGGTCCCGGCCCAGCACACGGGGGAGGGTCACTCCTCACCACACGGGTGGCCTTGGGCTGAGTGCACGTCACCCATGAGAACGGGGCTGTGGGGACAGGAAAGGAAGGGGAGTGTGTCCTGGTGTGAGTCTGAAATCCTACTTCCCAAAGCCACCCCAGCACCAGAAATGGGCGCTCCGGGTGAACCTCCTGTGCGGGTGGGTGGTCCTGGCATGGCCTGGGTGACAGGCAGCCATGAGCTGAACACACACCCGGCCCGGCCACCAGGGCTGTATGCTCCAGGGCACAGGCCTCCATGCGCTCTTCTCGCTCTTTCCAGCCCCCGACATCAACCCTGCCTGGTACGCGGGCCGTGGGATCCGGCCCGTGGGCCGCTTCGGCCGGCGAAGAGCTGCCCCGGGGGACGGACCCAGGCCTGGCCCCTGGCGCATGCCGGCCTGCTTCCGCCTGGAAGGCGGCGCTGAGCCCTCCCGAGCCCTCCCGGGGCGGCTGACGGCCCAGCTGGTCCAGGAATAACAGCGGGAGCCTGCCCCCCACCCCTCCTCCTCCACCAGCCACCTTCCCTCCAGTCCTAATAAAAGCAGCTGGCTTGTTCACACATGTCTGCGTGGTGACAGAGCACACGGTACTCTCCCTCACAGGACGTTAGCCTGGAAGGACCCTCAGAGCCCAGCAGCCCAGAGGCTCCGGGACTAGCCCAGGGGCAGCCGGCACTGAGCAGGGGGCTGGGGCGGCCTTGGCCACCTTCAGCCTGTGCCGCCCCCAAGCCGCCCTGACCAGTTGCTCAGGCTGCGCACTGCACGAGGCCGCTGTGCAGGGGCCCCCGGGAGGGCATCACGGCCCCTCGGCCTCACCTGCCCTGCTCTCTGCTGCCGTTCTTTTTGCCTCCCTGTTGGTACTTGTGGAAGAGAAAGAAACAGGGGTGTTTGTCTCCAGTACTCTTGGGTTCGAGTATTTCAACCCCATCTGTGTCCCTTTCAAATCGCACGGGGATGCCCCTGCGTCCTGTTTCAGGCGGAGCTCGCTTTGGTGTTGGGGGCACATGGCCACTGATGGGACAACTGAGCTCCATCCCCACCTTCTGGAGGCCCCAGTTCCCACATGAACCTGGGCCTGGGGACATCCACCTCAGTCCTGAGCTTGGGTGGCGCGGCCCCTGTGTACCTGCCAACAGCTGTGGATGCTCTGTAAGCATAAACCCCCTTCCCCAAGGTGTGCCCACCCCTCCAGCGCTGGGGCCAGGAGCGGGCGGGCAGGTTTAACCAGTTGCTTCTGAACCCAGAGCTCAGGCCCGACAGGCATCTGCCTGCACCCTGCCTGCAGGATCTCAGGAACCCCTAGGCCTCGGGACTCCTTCCGTCCACACTCAGCAGGGGAAGGGACACAGGGCCAGCCTGCAGGACCCCGGCCCGGCTGCCCTGCCCAGATAGAGGAAGGCGGGGGTCCACGCTCACTGGCCAGCTGGAGGAGGCTGAACTGGCCCAGACCGCCCGGATGGGGCTGGGTCAGGGCTGCCCGCTCCCCAGCCCCAGGGAGGCTGGAGGGAGGGCAGGGGCCAGTCCCCTCCCAAGGAGAGCTCCTGCTCGGTCAGCACCACCCCAGGCTGGACGCACAAGTAGGAACAGGAGTGCGGCCAGTCCCCCTCCCAGGGCAGGCAGGTGCTGGCCCGGCCCAGAACCCAAAGCGACCACATGGCCCCCTCCCACCCGTGGGGACACACCCCAAGAGCTGAGAACCGCTGTTCAAACAAACACTTATATAGGACAGTTCCCAGCAGCACAACGGCCAAAAAAGGTAGAAACAACCCCAACCCCCATCAACAGATGAATGGATATCAAAACGCGGTCTACACACACGTACCACGGCTTATGACTCAGCCACAGAAAGGAGTGACGTTCTGCCTGATGCTGCCACGTGGGGGAATCGTGAACACAGGACACAGCACGACAGAAGCCAGGCACCAAAGGCCCCTCGCGCATGATTCCATTTACAAAGGTCCAGGGAGGCGAGTCCACAGGCAGAAAGTGGTCTGGCGGCTGCCGGGGGCTGTTCATGGATGCAGGGCTTCCTTTAGGGGTTGAAAGTGTCTGGGAACTTGGCCAAGGTGGTAACCAGGCTAAACGCCACTCAGCTGCACACTTTAGAAGCACTCACAGCCCCGTGTGCTGCAGACGTGGAAACATCAGTGTGGCAAAGGGCTCCGGATTCCAGCCACGCAGCACCTGGTACCCAGTCAGGGCAGCCCCTGGAACACACCTCCCGAGCCCAGAGAGTCGGGGAGACGGGAGATTTTATGTATTCTCCAAACTCCTACTATGGAAGTTTTAAACACACAAGAAAGTTCAAAAATATTATGATGATAACTAATATACTCCACTTAATTTTTTTTTTTTTTTTGGCTGCAAGGCATGTGGGCTCTTAGTTTCCTGACCAGGAATCGAACTGGCTCATTGGAAGCACAGAGTCTTAACCACTGGACTCCCAGGGAAGTCCCTACCCTCCACTTATAATAGCTGGAGTCTGAGAAAATGTAACAAGGCCTTAGAAGTGAAAGTGAAAGTGGCTCAGTTGTATCCGACTCTTTGTGACCCCATGGACTATACAGCCCATGGGATTCTCCAGGCCAGAATACTGGGGCCTTTCCCTTCTCCAGGGGATCTTCCCAACCCAGGGATCAAACCCAGTTCTCCCGCATTTCGGGCAGATTCTTTACCAGCTGAGCCACAGGGGAAGCCCAAGAACACTGGAGTGGGTAGCCTATCCATTCTCCATCGGATCTTCCCAACCCAGGGATCAAACCCAGGTCTCCTGCATTGCAGGTGGATTCTTTTCCATCTGAGCCTCCAGGGAAGCCCACAGTCCTTAGAAAAGAATATATAAAAAGGAGGAAATGGGTCAAGAGTAAAATCTGATAAGGAGATCAAAATGATCCAATGTTGGATCGTGGTGGGCGATTCCAGCACCCTGAGAATCGCATCGCAAGTGAGTCCGTAAAGACGATTGTTTCAAAGGCTTGTCTGTGAAGGGAAAGGAGAGGGAGATAGCAGTGAAGGGGAGGGAAGAGGAAAGGGCTTGGTTCCGCTTGTTTAAGATGGAAGGGCAAGGATTCCAGACTGGAAAAGAAGAAGTAAAACTCACACTGTTTGCAGATGACATGACACTATACATAGAAAATCCTAAAGGTTCCACCAGAAAATTGCTGCTGCTGCTGTTGCTGCTGAGTCGTTTCAGTCGTGTCCGACTCTGTGCGACCCCAGAGATGGCAGCCCACCAGGCTCCCCGTCCCTGGGATTCTCCAGGCAAGAACACTGGAGTGGGTTGCCATTTCCTTCTCCAATGCATGAAAGTGAAAAGTGAAAGTGAAGTTGCCCAGTTGTGTCCAATTCTTCGAGACCCCATGGACTGCAGCCCATCAGGCTCCTCTGTCCATGGGATTTTCCAGGCAAGAGTACTGGAGTGGGGTGCCATCTCAATAAAAATACTAATAGCATCCACGATTATCACTGCATTTACTTTCTCTCCCGCACTCTCCCCTCTTCTCTCTACCCCTTGGAAGTGAGTTATAGATACCATATTTCCCCTAGACATTTCTGTGTCTTTCTCCTCAAGCAAAGGGCAATCTCCACTATAACCACAAAATTATCATGCCTCAAACATTTTGTAAGAATTCTATAATATCATAGAGTTTTTCATCCATACTCAACACTCCCCAAATAAGGCAAGGAACTCTTAGCTGCCTTTTTTCCTTTTTTTGGAAGCCAGACTCCAGTCTAGATTCAGGGTCACGGTTAGTTATTTCCCGTTCATCCCCCATCATCTGATTTTGTCATGACACCGACTCTTACAAGAGCCCAGATGCGTTACCTGGTAGGATGATCCACGCGCAGCACGTGGCGCCTGCTCCCCCAAGTGCTCTGACCTCCTCCTTCCGTCCTGCCCTGTATTTCCTGTCATCTGAGCAGTTGGGTCCAAAGGCAGAGAGGGGCTCAGCCATCGCTGAGGCACGGACGCTCCGCGTCTGTCCTACAACATGGTATCTGATGGCGGGCTCCAGGTCCCACTCCGATAGGAGCCAAGCCTGACACTTTGCAGACTGTAAGACCCTCTCGGTTTCCCGTCTGCTCAGAAATGATCTTCAGAAGTCCTGGGGCCCTGTGACAGCAGCCTGTCTCCCAAAGAGCTCCCGGCCAGGGACTCGGGCCCCCAGGTACCCTTGCTGAGACCAGCTGTCCTTCGTGGGCTGCAGGATGCTGATTCTCTGATTCTTTCCTCCTGAGCAGATTCTTCTAAAGGAGGTATTTCTCCTTTTTTCCCTTTCTTCCTTTTTTCTTTTCTTTTCATTCAACATCTTACAAATGGTAAGATGATTTCAAGTTGTTCTAAATGTGACCTCCAAAAAGGGATTATTTTAAAAGGAAAAGAATGGATTCCTGAGTCAGCCCCTCCAGGCACAGGGGGCTCTTCCAGGGGAGACGGAGGAGGAGCTAGAAACAGAGTGGGAGGGGAAAGGTCAGGACCACAGGCAGGAAGCAGGGTTGCTCCCAGAGGCTGCTCTGCTGTGTCTCCTGCCTCCACCACGAGCACACACGCGTGCGTGCACACACACACACACACACACACACACAGTCTCTGGCTCGTGAAAAGGGCTGGAGCGGCTTCCTCAGCTGCAGACAGGAGAGAGCTCACATACTGGCCTCCCCCAGGATCGTTTACCCTGGAGAATCTGTGCCCAGAACACCCGCAATCCCAGGGACTCATCTCCCTCCAGGCTCCACACCCACCACAACCTCACGGTCCAGGGAGGGCTGAGCTCAGGTGTGTGCAGCAGACACAGAGAGGCTCCGGAAACACCTGTCTCTGGGTGTGGCGGAGGCTGTTTCTAAGCAAAAACCTGCCTTTTCTTTACAATGCTGGGGAAAATAGCTTCAGTCCTCTCCTGGGACACATTTGCTGAGTGCTTGGCATATGCCAGAGTCATACCAGGCACTGGGAGCCCCATGTGAGGACAGACAGACAGAACCCCTGCCCTTACCGCAGAGCTCCCCCGTGTCTGAATATTAGATCACTGAGTGGGTCTAGACCTCCCAGGGCCCACGCCGCCCTGCAGGCAGATCTAACACGGAGCTGGTGGGCTCAGGGATACTGCCTACAGAGGCTTCCAGGTGATTCCAGGGCTGAGCCCCACCTGCCTCGTGGGGAAGAAGGTGAGGGAAAGGGGCAATCACACCCGGCAATGGGGACCCTAGGCTCCAGGGTCACCATGCACCCCATCCCATCCTGCGGGGAGGGAGGGAGGCATGAAGGAGGGAGGTGGCAATGAGTCAAAGAATATGCTTTAATAATAAATTCTGGCCTGAGAAGACAGGAGGAAAGCAATCACATATATAGGCATCCTACTGCTAGCATGATTTCCCCACTTCCTATTTCATCATGGATGGGTCGATACTCCTCTGAAAGACATCTATCGTTCAGCAAAGCAACTCTCCGGACCTGGAGCAGTGGGGTTTGCTTCAGCGAGGCTGGAGTGCCATCTAGTGGCCAGAGGCAACCTCAGCCTCCAGCTACCTCCAAGTGGTCTCCTCCTTTGCTGGGGGAGTCCAAACCAGCCCAGCTGGCTTCCCTGGTGGCTCGATCAGTAAAGCGTCCGCCTGCAACACAGGAGACTACCTGCAGCGCAGGAGACCCCGGTTCAATCCCTGAATCGGGAGGATCCCCTGGAGAAGGAAATGGCAACCCCCTCCTGTGTTCTTGCCTGGGAAATCCCAGGAACAGAGGAGCCTGGTGGGCTACAGTCCACCGGGTCTCCAGAGTCGGACAGGACATAGCGACTAAGCCACCCAGCCCTGCTACCCTGAGTGAGGAGACAGCGCACAGGAAACGGTCTGACCCAGCAAGGGCTCGCGTCCCACACGCTCCATCTTCAAGGGAACGGCCGTATAAGACACTTCACTGCAGCCAGAATCTGCAGGGCTCGCAGCAGTAAGCCGCAGGTTTCACCCGGAAATTGTCTAGGAAAGAAACACGCGTTTGGGGGACGTCAAGGGGCTCGGCATCAACAGGGAGGCCGCTTTACGTTTGTCCTGTTGATCCTTACAGCTGACAAAGTGAAGCCACTTTTTTTTTTGGTGGGGGGGGGGGGGGAGGATGACAGTGGCGTCTTATTTAAAATTTCATACCTGCTTATCACAGTCCCAGAGGGGAACCAGCATCACCACCTCCCTCCCAAGTAGCCGCCTTTAAACTACCTTCATGTGGCCGCTGGCTCACCTCCCAGAAGGGCCGTGGGGGGCCTCTCTAAAGGGAGGAACCAGGCCAGCCCATGATCTCTCTCCACCCGAAAGATGCCCTGTGCCCACCGCAGCCATCGCCGCCCCGCCTGGGGCCCCTCTGGAGACGTGAGTAACAACCCCCACCTACAAACTCACCAGAGACCACGTGCGAGAAAGGGCTTTACTTTTAGGCGAAAAACTCACTGGAGCAGAACAAGGTATCCCTCCGCTCGAAATCCGAGTCCTCAAGCCTATGGGCCCAAGCGTCTTGTCCTCATAGTCACCCCGAGAAGTGGACTGTGGGGCCCCGCCCCGCCCCCAGGTGCCCCCCTCAGGGACCCTCACAGAGGTCCAGGGACGACATGGTCCACTCCAGCGGGGCTTGCTGACCCCTCTTCCCCGTCCCGGGAGCAGGTGAAACCCCCCAGCCCACCCCGGGCAGCCTCCTGCCCAGAACCAAGTGCCCGCCGGCTGATTTCCCCCCCTTCGGTGCCTGGTGGCCAGGCAGCTGAGGGGGGCACCTCCAGGCAGGGTCAGGCATGCCCACCCCCAGGACATCCGGGATTTAGGCGGAATCTGACATCTGGGGACGTGGAGCCCCCACCCTCTGGAGGCCCCTGGACACACAAACGTCTCCCAAAGGATTCCCACGAGCTTGCTGCTGCTGCTGCTGCTAAGTCGCTTCAGTCATGTCCAACTCTGTGCGACCCCATAGACGGCAGCCCACCAGGCTTCCCCGTCCCTGGGATTCTCCAGGCAAGAACACTGGAGTGGGTAGGGAGGCGATTATTCTAAGGAATGCCGGCTTCCTGCACCTCGAGGACTCAGGCACGCGCCGGGCTCGACGGTGGACCGGGGTCAGCAACCGCCGTCACCACGGAGCTGGCCGTAGCTCGCTCGGAGGACCGCCAGGGCGCGGGCTGGGAGTCCCGCTCCCCGCAGCTGCCCGCGCAGCGGCCGCTTCTAGTGGGCACAGCATCGGCCCCGCCACGAGGGCCGCTCGCTCAGGGTCAGCGGAGCGTCTCTCCGCTGCCTCTGGCCCTCCTTGCTCTCTTCTCTCCGCGAAAGCTCCCGGGCTGTGGACGACAGGAGGGGGAAGCCCAGCTGGGAGGGAAGCCCCCCAGCCCAGCGCAGGCCCTGCACCCTTGGCAGTCCCTGGAGACGCCCCCTCCCTCATGCTCTCCGGGAACCAGGAAACAGGCGCCCTTGACTCATGTCCACCTTCCAGGCCCCTGGCAACATTCGGCTGGGCCTCAGGAGGCCAGAGAAGACCCATTTGAAGAAGGCGCACCCTCCCACACACCCCACCCCACCTCTGGCTCCGGGGCGGGGGGCTGGTCACTCACCGAGGGCGTTGAAGACGTCGGCCACCTGGTAGTTGCGTTTGGCCGAGGTTTCCATGAACAGCAGCCCCTTGCTCTCTGCAAACTCCTTCCCTTCCTGGAGGAAGTGACCGTGGAAAGTCCACATTAATCATCAGAAATGTACTGAGAAGACCCAGAAAGACCATGGGACAGTTGCACCAGTGGAGAACCTCATTCCTCATGTCCTGTTACTGGGGCTCCTGGGGGAGGTGGTCAGGACTGGGCAGCGGGGCCAGGAGGCGGGTGTGGCGCTCACTGGAAGGGGAGCCTAGCACCCCCAGTGGGGTCTGTGGGGAGGCTCCCCTCCCACCGTGGAATCTGGGGGCGGGGTTGCTCCGAAAGCAAGCAAGAACAGAGGAGACATGGAAGGGGGATGAGGCCAGCCTGGTGGGAGCCCCCCTGGGCCCTTTTCTGCTCCCCCTCCTTGCTGGTCACAGGGGTCAGTCCTGCATGGAGTGATGGTGTGTGAAGCAAGGGAGGCTGGGAAACTCCAGGGCTGCTTGTGTGGCCGAGAAGGGGAAAAGGGTCCACGAAGGAGGACCTGGGGGCCTCCCCAGGCAGGCCCCTCACTTCTGGACCCTCCCAGGAGGAGCTTGGGCCCCAGATGGTCCTGCCTGAGGCTGAGCGGGCCCCGGGGGCTGGGCCAGCTAGGCCTGCAGCATCGCACCCAGCAGCGTCCACCCTCCTCACCTGGCCCACAGAGCTGCACTCCACCCCCCTCCCCAAGCTTCTCAGCCCCGCCCAGACACAGAGATGGCCCATTATCATCTGTGTTTTAAAGGACAACGTGACCTGGTACAGAGGAAGACTTGGTGACTTCGGGTAGCTCACATCTGGTCACATCTGCATGCATGCTCAGTCACTCAGTCATGTCCAAATCTTTGCAATCTCATGGACTGTGGCCCGCCAGGCTCCTCTGTCCATGGAATTTCCCAGGCAAGAATACTGGAGTGCGTTGCCATTTCCTCCTCCAGGGGATCTTCCCAACAGGGAGCGAACCCTCTTTTCCTGCATCACCTGCATTGTCAGGGGGATTCTTTAGCACTGCGCCACCTGGGAAGCCCCTGGTCATCTGAATGAAACCCAAATATCTGCCTTTCCCCCACTAGCTTGAGGGTTCCAGGTGGGGTCACACTAAGGGTTTGTTCTCAGTGCAATGGGCCTCCAGCCCCTAAATTGCAGGTCCCCAGCCTCCCGTCTGCCAGTTTGTCCTTGAGGTCCCCCAGGATGGGGTTAATGGTTATCTCACTGCCCGTGGAATGAGAACATCCAGTGCAGAGATCTTGGCTCCTAAATTCATTCCCCCACACAAGGAACCAGTGCTCCTCAGGGAGATGATTTCCAGGGCTGGGGCTGGGAAAGGGCAAGATGAACCAGGAATAACTTGGCCAGCCATTCCTGGCCAGCCAGGAAGGAAGAAAGACCTCAAAGAGGCAGGAGGGACAAGGCCCACTGGGGTGGGGGACTTCTCAGTGGCCAGATCCAGGAGCAGAGCTCCCTGAACCAGGGAGAGGACCATAGTGGGAAAGTGATCCAATCTGAGCTAAGAGCACTGGGTGGCTGTTCGTTTCCTGATTTGCTCGTCATTCTGTGCTTAAGGGCTTCCCTGAGAGCTCAGCTGGTGAAGAATCCGCCTGCAGTGCAGGAGATCCCGGTTCAATTGCTGGGTTGGGAAGATCTGCTGAAGCACTCCAGTACTCTCGGGCTTCCCATGTGGCTCAGCTGATAAAGAATCCGCCTGTAATGTGGGAGACCTGGGTTCGATCCCTGGGTTGGGAAGATCCCCTGGAAAAGGGAAAGGCTACCCACTCCAGTATTCTGGCTTGGAGAATTCCACGGACTGTATAGTCCATGGGGTCGCAAAGAGTCGGACACGACTTTCACTTTCACTTTCTGTGCTTACGTAAGTAAGTCGTTCGTACGTGGGAAAGCTGGGAGAAGGGCAGACAGGATCTGTACTATTTCTGCAACAAGTTTTGTAATGCTGCAATTATTTTAAGATGAAAAGCCCCCAAATTACTGTGAAAACTTCACCGCCCGCTGGTCAGCCTGGCCTCTGCCCAGATGAGGCACCTGCAGCTCTGGGGTCTGTGCACTCTGTCCCCCCACCCCCACCCCAAGGCCCAGCCTGGTGGGAGCTCGGAGTGAAGAAGAGGCCAGGGTGGGGTCTGGGGTCCCAGGGTCAACAGCCCTGGGGTGGCGGCTCCCATGCAGTCTAAGCCATGGGGTCCCCCACCCACAGGCAGGCCGAGCCCAGGGCAGCAGTCCTGGGGGAGCAGAGAGGAGACCCCGTCCACACCAGAACTGGACCCCTGGCCTCCCTGAGGGTCTCCCCACCCGGGTCCCATCTCCCCCACAGCCTGACCTGTCCTCCGCATGTTCTTCCTAAGTCATCCATCAGATCCCCGCCCCTGAGCCCACCACCACTGCAGGGGGCTGTGCCACTGAGCCCCAGGGCAGCATGAGGCTTCTCTGGCAGCCCCCTGCCTCCAGCCTCCCTCCCCTCCCTACCCCTTGCCACCCCTCATCTGCTCCTCCACCTCTCCTAAACCCACCCCACACACCCCACACACACAGACACCACCTTACCTCCTATACACACACAGCTGTGCACACACAGACACACACACCTGTTCACACAGACACACACACTGGTACACATAGACACACACACACACACACACACACTGTTCACACAGAGACACACACCTGTTCACACAGAGACACATATCTGTTCACACAGAGAGACACACCTGTACACACAGACACCACCTTACCTTCTACACACACACACCTGCACACACACAGACACACACACCTGTTCATACAGACATCACCTTACCTCCTACACACACAGACACACACAACTGTGCACAGAGACACACATACCTGTTCACAGACACTCACACCTGTACACAGACACCACCTTACCTCCTACACACACACACCTGTACACACACAGAGACACACACACACCTGTACACAAAGAGAGATACACACCTATACACAGACACCACCTTACCTCCTACACACATACACCTATACACACACCCAGAGAGACACACACACTTGTACACACAGAGACACACACCTATACACAGATACCACCTTACCTCCTACACACACACACACACACACACCTGTACATACACAGAGACACACACCCGTAGACACAGACACCACCTTACCTCCTACACACACACACCTATACATGCACACAGAGACATACACACTTGTACACACAAAGAGACACACACCTATACAGACACCACCCTACCTCCTAGACACACACACACCTGTACACACACAGAGACATACACACCTGTTCACACAGAGACACACACCTGTTCACACACAGACACACACACCTATACACACAGACACCACCTGTACCTCCTATACACACACACTCTCCCATACACACACAGATACCACCTATACACACACAGAGACACCCATACCTATACACACAAAGAGACACCTGGACACACAGAGACACACACACAGACCCGTGCTCCCTGCTCCAGGCTCCCTGAACTTCACAGGCTCACTTCCCTGGGCACTTTTTCTGCTCTTGGTCATTTTACAGAAGAACTACAGCTTCTGGGTCCTCTGTTCCTTGCTAATTTCCTAGCAAATAAATTTGGGTTTGCCCCTTGAACCTGGAGGAGGAAATGGCAACACAGCCCAGTGTTCTTGCCTGGAGAATCCCACGGACAGAGGAGCCTGCTGGGTACAGTCCGTGGGGTCTCACAGAGTCGGACGTGACTGAGCGACTTAGCACATACTTCCTTTTTTTTTTCTTTTAGCACGTACTTCTTGAACGGTTGTTGAACACAAAGATGAAGACCTGAAACCCACATCACTCACAGGGGAAGAGTGGGGAGGGCCATGGTTTCCTTGTTCCTGGTGCTGCCTGCCCCTGCCAAGCCTCAGTGCCCAGGGGGGTGTGGGGTCTAGGTGATGCTCAGGGCTCTCCCCACACTGGAAGCCACCATCTCTGGGTCTGACCTTCCTAGGAGAGATCAGAAACCTTGGCCCAGGAAGGAAACTGAACTGGGAATTGTGTGTGCGCACGTGGCTGTGCGAGTGGGTGGTCACGCGTGTTTGAGGTCCCTCCCATCTCCCCTACTGAGACAGACCCACCTCAAAGGTCACCTCCCGCTCCTCTTCCAGGTCTGTCTTGTTGCCGACCAGCATCACCACGACCTCTCCAGGGTGGAACTCCTCCTCCAGGTCCTTCAGCCACTGCTGCGCTTTGCAGAAGGAATCCTGAAAAAGGAAAACGGGACCGTCAGGCAGATTTGGTGTTCTTCCTCAGCCGTCCCAGAAAAGACAAGGCAGGTGTCGGTGGCTACCCCATGTAAAACACGGTCCAACTGACCCCCCCACCAAGGAATCATGAATGATGGATAGTGATCCTCCAGAAAGAGGACCACGGAGCGGCACAAACCCAACTGTGCAGCAGGAAGAGGGGTGGTCAGGGAGGGCTTCCTGGAGGAGGTGACCAACTTTCACTGAAGGAGTCTCCACTGGTTGTCACAATTTTAATATAAAGGACCAGCCCAGGCCAGTCACATGATGCCTCCGGAAGGTAGCCTCCCAATGCCTGGGAGGGCGGGGACACACGCAGGTGAGCCTCACCTTCCTGGTGATGTCATACACCAAAAGCGCGGCGTTGGCACCCCTGAAGTAGAGGCGGCAGACGCTGTGGTACTTCTCCTGACCAGCCGTGTCCCAGATCTCAAACTTCAGACACGCGGCCCCCAGGTCCACCACCTTGGTGAAGAACGCACCTGAAACACAGGCCCAGAGCGACCTTCACCTGCAGAACGAGGTCCTATCCACAGCTCAGCCGGGGCTCAGCTCACCAGTGGGAGACAGACAGCCCATGCTCCCTGGCAACCTCTGTGGGCGAGGCTCAGCAAACACCTCTTCTGGAAGGTGGCAGCTTCCAGAAGAAGCAGAGTTACAAGGAACTTGCTCGTAGAGTCCACAGAGGCTTTGTGTGGGAAGATGGACTCTAGGGTCCTACTCAAATCCTCTGGACCACGTGTGGCAGGGAAGGGTCTCTGGCAACCAGGGCTCTGCACGTCCCCGTGGGTGTCCAGCAATGCAACTGACGGTCACCCAACTCCTCCCCTGAATCCTTCCTGGCCTCCTGCTAACCTCCCAGCCTCATCCACACCTCTGCCTCCCGACCTCCCATCGCCACTGACAACTCTGCTTAGAATCCTTTCTTCCCCACCTCCCGACAAGCCCACTGGGGTCTTTGAGTGTCGGCCCTCGGGGTGCCGCTGGGCCCCGCTTCCCCAGGAGGCAGTCTATGGCAGCCTATCCTGTGCTCTGCACACACTCACTGCAGGGAGACGTCTGTGCTCTTACCTGTCACCCCTGGGGGCAGTGAGCACCTGGACTTTTATGCATCCGTGTCTCTGCTTAATGATCACACACAATGAAAGAGCTACCCCAAACCTTCTATTTGACATCCTGGGCAACCCACCTTTCACGTGAAGATTGCTTTTCCCCTTCACAGAGCTTTCCCAAGTGACGTGACTTAGGGAGCTAATTAGTAACACCAAGACGTTTTGTCCCCAGAATGTAAATTGGTGCAGCCACTGTGGAAAACAGTGTGGAGGTTCCTCAAAAAAGTAAAAATAGAGCTACCATATGATCCAGCAATCCCACTCCTGGGCATGTATCCAGAAAAGAAAAAAGCTCTAATTAGAAAAGATATGTGCATCCCATGTTCATAGCAGCATTATTTACAATAGTTAGGGCCTGGAAGCAACCTAGATGTCCATCAACAGACGAATGGATAAAGAAGATGTGGTACATACACACAATGGAATATTACTCAGCCATAGAAAAGAATGGGATAATACCATCTGCAGCAACATGGACCTAGAGATGATCATACTAAGCGAAGCAAGTCAGACGGAGAAAGACCAACATTACATGACATCATAATGCAGAACCGAAACTACGACACAAATGAGCTCATCTAGGAAACAAGGACACACAGAGCAGCCTGTGGCTGCCAAGGGGAGGCGCAGGCACGACTGAGTCACTTTTCTGTACAGAAGAAATTAAGACAACACTGAGAATCAACCGTACTTCAATAAAATAAATGTTATTTTAAAAAAAGGTGTTCTGGCCCCGTAGCATATGGGGTGTGTCACATACAGAACTGAACCGGAGACTGCGGAGGAGCCCATGGGGTGCTCCAGGCAAAGCTGCTGCCCTGCCCAGACCCGGGCTGGGCTGGGGGCTTGTTGGGAGGTTCTGGCAGAGGTGGCTTCATGCTTGAAATGAAAACTTTCACTCCAAGGGCAGCATGTGAGTGTCCTTGGGTTGCCAGAACAAATAACCACAAGATGCGTGGCTTAAAACAGCAGAAATGTATTATTTCTGTTCTGGGGGTCAGGGGTTCAAAATCAAGGTATCGCCAGGGCTGGTTCCTTCCAGAAGTTCTGGGAGGGACTCTGTCCCACGCCCTCTCCCGGCTCCCGGTAGGGGCGGCAGTGATGGGTGGCCCTGGCTTAAAGGCGCTCCCCTCTCTGCCGCTGTCTTCACAGGGCTGTCCCCTCTGCACCTCTGCATTCTCCTATTCCAGGGACACTGGTCATGGGTTTCAGGTGCACCCGAAACCCAGGAATAGCCTTAACTAGTTATGTCTGCAAACACCCTCTCCCCCAGTAAAGCCATAGGTACTGGGGATTAGGATGTGGATGTATCACCGCGGACACGATTCAATCCACTACAGATGGAGGGTAAGAGACACATCTGGGCTGAGATTCTAGCACAGAAAGGGGAAGATCACCACTCTCTCTCACGAGAACCTGGTCTGGGGCAACTCTTAAATGGAAGCTGCCGACGGGGCCTCTGCCTGCATGGCCTGCATTTTTCTGCTCATCCACAAGCTTGGAGTCATATACACTTGTTAGGTGCTATGGACTGAATGCCTGTGTCCTCCCAAAGTCAGTGGGTTGAAGCCCTAACCCTCAGCGTGATGGTATTTGGAGATGGAGCCTTTGCAATGTGATGAGGCTTAAATGAGGTAATGTCCGACTCTTGCAACCCCATGGACTATGTAGCCTGCCAGGCTCCTCTGTCCATGGGATTCTCCAGGCAAGAATACTGGAGTGGGTTGCCATTTCCTTCTCCAAGGGATCTTCCTGACCCAGGGATTGAACCTGGGTCTCCTGCATTGCAAGCAGATTCTTTGTAACAACTGAGCTACAAGGGAAGTCGAGCGAGGGTGGGGCCCCAAAAACGGGGTTGGTGTCTTTGTAAGAATGCACCCCCATCTTGCTCTGTTTCTCTGTGCGTCTCTCTGTCTCTCTCCCTGTCTGTCTGTCTCTCTCTCTCTTCCATCCCTTGCAAACACAAAGAAGAGGCAGTGCAGATACACAGCCAGTTACCAGGATGGCAGCTACCCATAAGCCAAGAAAAGAGGGCTCCGAGTGAAACCTACTTTGCCAGCCCCTCATGCTTGGACTTCCAGCCTCCAGACCTGAGAATAAGTCTCTGTTGCTTAAGGCACCCAGTCTGTGCTGTTCTGCTGTGACAGCCCAGCAGACCACGACACCAGGTCAAACAAAGCTGCCGTCTGCAGATCAACAGCAGGATTGACAGCTCCCGGCTCCTAAGAGGCTACTGTGGGGCCTGAGAGAAAAGTGTAAATGAAGTTGCTCAGTCGTGTCCCACTCTTTGCGACTCCGTGGACTGTAGCCCACCAGGCTCCTCCGTCCATAGGATTCTCCAGGCAAGAGTACTGGAGTGGGTTGCCATTTCCTTCTCCAGGGGATCTTCCCGACCCAGGGATCAAACCCAGGTCTCCCGCATTGTAGGCAGATGCTTTACCCTCTGAGCCACCAGGGAAGCCTGAGCAGGATGAAGTCACACTAGGACTGTTGATGTCACAAGGGTGATGGCCTCACACGGGCCTTGGAAAGAGGCCTACCCGGTGCAAGAAATTTGCTGATTTCCTTAAACCTTCGAAAGCCCAGCTTCCTTCCTTACCACGAGTCAACACTGCCCTCTTCCCAGCATGTTGTCAAACCCATGAGAAAAGAGAGGAGGCGCCTGTCTGACACCTGACATCCCTTCCCCGGCCTCCCTCTCCCCTGTCCCCGGCTCCTTGGCTCCTCGGCCGGGAGCAGCAGCCTTTTGCCCACATGCTTCGCCTGTTTGCTGTCAGGTCACACCACACTTCTGAGTTCAATTTTGGTTTCATCCTAAAAACCCTCACTGCCGGGTGACAGGTGGGCATAAAACTCAGCTTTGTTTCCTCTGTTTAGCTGTCTTAGCTTCTGATATTTTCCTTTCATACTCTGAAAATGACAAGTCATGGTTGAGTGTAAATCAAAGTATTTAATAAAATCCTAACAAATTTCCAAGGAGGGCAGGGTTTTCAGTTGGAGCAATGATGTGGTACAAGAGGCTGCTGGCTGTTTACAGACCACAGCACCTCGTCTCCTGGGAGAGAGAGAGAGGGAGAGAGAGAGAGAGACAGGCCCCCAGGGGGCCCTCTGGGCTGGTAACTGATGCCAACTTCCACCCCGTGCCCTGCACTCTCTGGCTCCAGAAAACACCCCACATGTACCTTGTTCAGAAAACTGCTGACCACATTTTCTACCTGTTCACAGGTAAAGAGGAAGAGTGATTAAGAGATAAACTTCCAAGATGTGCAAACAGACTCGGAGATTTTGCCTAAAATGCTATTGGCAACAAGCCGGGGTGTGGGGGCAGGATCAGACCAAGAGCCAGGAGCCGCTCACGTTTCTGGACTGTGCTGGGGGAGACGACACGTTGGCGCGTTTTCATCGGCCGATAGTCTGAACCGGGCCACGTGGCACGCCGCTCTCCTTGGTGACGCGAAGCAGGGCCCCGACCCCCGCTGGCCCCCCGCAGATTCAACAAGGGGCCCCAGTGGCAGGGACCCCTGGGGACACTCCCGGCCCCCTCCCCAGCCTCTGGAAGCAGGTGTGGCTTCCGCTCGCTGAGCTGAATGGACCCCCTGCGGACACTGAATGACCGAAGAACTCCCTGGGGTTTTTCCTTCAACTTGCATATTGTGGCCCCCAATACGAAGGACTCTCGGCTAAAGGTTAACACAAGGAAAGGTTTTGCTTTTTGACCTTTTAATTTAATTAAACAGCCGCTCCGGCTCACTCAAGCCCTCTCTGCAGCCTTCCCTTTTTTTGTAAAAGTCATGAACTGCCTCCGGGTTGAAGGGAACAGGACCTGGGTGACTCCTCAGGGACGCCTGGGCTCCAGCAGCGTTTCCTTCAGCAGGGAGGGGGCAGAGGGGGGAGAAACCCCGCACCCTTGGCGACTCCCCTGCTTCACACAAGCCCCAGCTGGTCCAAACTGGTTCCACCGGCAAATCCGCACACAAGCGCTAGATGCCACCACCCCTCCAGAGACGTCCCTGAAGAACCCACCTGCCAGGGCAGGAGATATTAAAGAGACGGGTTTAATTCCAGGGTCGGGAAGATCCCCTGGAGGAGGAAATGGCAACCCACTCCAGCATTCTCACCTGGAGAATCCCTTGGACAAAGGAGCCTGGTGGGCTAGGTTCGTAGAGTTGCAAAGAGTCAGACACTACTAAAGCAGCTTCACACACACACACACACACACACACACCCTCAGCCAGAGGGTTGTGGGCCACTGAGAATACACAGGTATGGGCAGGTATTCCCAGATAACCTTATTCACAAAAACAGGCAGAGCCCTGTGAGCTCACAGGTGGGATCTCAACCCTCTGGCTGGGCTGGGATATGGAGGGCTGTGTGCCTGGGTGTGAACCTGGATCCAGATTCAGGGGAAGGAGACAGCAAGGACCAGCATAGAAGGCTTGTCCAGATCTAGGTCACACCCTGGCACATGACCCCTCACATCCCAGCTCGGCCTGGCCCCTTCTGTGGTCTCTGCTCTGGACTCAAACCCACCTGGAGGCCAGACTTAGCACTTCGTTGTATTTTTTCTTTTAAGGCCCAGTCCAGTATCACAGGTGAGTGGGGTCAGCTTTCCTGCTGAAGGAGAAGAGGTTTCCCTGTGCACCGTCGGCAGGCCTGAATCCACAGTCCTCTCCCCATGGCTCCATTCCATGGCCAGCCCCTGGCCCTGCTCCGCCCTTCCCACCACTGACTCCAGGAGCCTGGCCCTGGCCAATCCCTTTGGCCCTGCATGCTTCAGGGACTCAGGAACCACAGTCCTGAGAAGACTGAGGGCCCCCAAAGGCTGTTCATTGAATTTTTGTTTCTATGTCGGTGTGCCTGCTTGGCATTTAGAAAACCCTCCATACCTATTAGGGGCCTGGGATAGAGGCCACACCCAGCAGGTACTTACTAAGTGAGAGAGGGAGTGGACAGATGAGCGAATGAATGAATGGATGCAGAGAAATGGAAGGCTTATCCATCAGTATCAGTTCAGCCGCTCAGTCATGTCCACTTTTTGTGACCCCATGGACTGCAGCACACCAGGCCTCCCTGTCCATCACCAACTCCCGGAGCTTGCTCAAACTCATGGCCATTGCTTGGGTGATGCCATCCAACTATCTCATCCTCTGTCATCCCCTTCTCCTCCCACCTTCAATCTTTCCCAGCATCAGGGTCTTTGCAAATAAGTCAGTTCTTCGCATCAGGTGGCCAAAGTATTGAAGTTTCAGCTTCAGCATCAGTCCTTTCAATGAATATTCAGGACTGATTTCCTTTAGGATGGACTGGTTGGATCTCTTTGCAGTCCAAGGGACTCTGCATAACCGAGTACAAATTTGAAACCAAAGCTTTCATTCCAAATTAGGTGTCTTTCCAGCACGTTGGGCTGCCTCCCAAGCAAACTGACACAAAATACAGGTTGGGTTTCCCTATTTTGGGTAGGAAATGGGGGGTTTCACCCCTAGACAGGATGTAAAGGAGGCTGATTGCCCACAGATGCTCCAAAGTCTTTCCCCTCTGAAGGCTGTGATCCATTAGCCTCTTTAACCAGCCCAGTGAGAGGGGCCTCCCTCCCTGACAACCTTTCCAACAGCACCCATCCCCCCTCCAACCCAAGCCAGGAGGGTAAACTGAGTCCGGGCAGAAAAGGAATAGCTTCAGTAGGAGGGCAACCATCCAGAGTGAGAGGCTGGCTTGTCTAGGGGGCCGGGTGCCAGAGCGTGGGGGCAGGTGCTTCTTCTGGGCTCCCCCTTCACCAACAAAATCTCTCACATATCCAACCCTTCAGTGCCAGACTCAGCCCTGGAATCTTCTAGCTGAGCTGAAGCCTGGTTGAGGTCTGGATTCCGTGTGCGTGCCTGCCGGCCCATGGAGGACCTTGTGCCCCCAGCACGCCTGAGGCTCCAGGAGGGCATGAGAATTCCCAGGTGGCTGGTTCCCAGTGCCCCACGCCCAGGTCAGCAGCTCTGGCCTCCCCACTAGGAGACTAAGGAAGCGGTGCCCTGTCCCATCACTTACATCCCACGGTCGGCAGGATACTCTTGAAGTCGTTCTTCACATACCGGAGAGCCAAGCTGGACTTGCCCACAGAGCCACTGCCCAGCAGAACCAGCTTGAAGATGCAGGGCTGGCCCGGGGCGGCTCCGGGACGAGGGACCCCATTCACCTGCGCCATGCCCTGCAGAGAGACAGCGATGCAAGGAGGCTGAATGATGCCAAATGATCTCAGCAAGCTCACCCCTGGGACACTGACCAAACACAGACAGCCCTGAACGGAATGGAGTTCTAAGTCAGAGGCGCCTGGCTTGCCAGTCCTGGGCCACTATGCACCCCATCTTGCCATCTGGAAATCGGGGTAACGATAGCTATGACATAGGTCTGTTGTGATGTGCTTGGAAAGCATGTCCCCAGGGCCCTGCAGGGCCAACGCATACGAACATCTTCAAGCCCTGCAGGGTAGCCGTTGGATGCTAGCCATCCGACCGGCTCACTTCCTCCTCCTATCACCTCTCACTTTTGAACAATCCCTAGCTATTCCAAAAATGTTCTGAAAAGCCCGAGAGGCATGGCACTCTCTCAGTTGTGGTTCCTGGATTAAAGAAGTGAAGTCACTCAAGCTGTGTCCGATTCTTTGCAACCCCATGGACTGTAGCCTAACAGGCTCCTCCATTCATGGGATTTTCCAGGCAAGAATACTGGAGTGGGTTGCCATTTCCTTCTCCAGGAGATCTTCCCAACCCAGGGATTGAACCCAGGTCTCCCGCGTTATAGGCAGATGCTTTACCATCTGAGCCACCAGGGAAGTCCTGGATTAAAACTGGCTGGTAAATAGGTTCCAGAAAACCTATTTACAAAAATGGTTAGTGTTTCAAGGATCTCAAAACATTTTAGTATTTCCCACTGTACTGAAAGCCTTAAAACATACAGTCATAACAAGCACCCTCTTCCAACAACACAAGAGATGACTCTACACATGGATATCACCAGACGGTCAACACCGAAATCAGATGGATTATATTCTTTGCAGTCAAAGATGGAGAAGCTCTATACAGTCAGCAAAAACAAGACTAGGAGCTGATTATGGCTCAGATCATGAACTCCTTATTGCCAAATTCAGACTTAAATTGAAGAAAGTAGGGAAAACCATTAGAGCATTCAGATATGACCTAAATCAAATCCCTTATGATTATACAGTGGAAGTAACAAATAGATTCAAGGGATCAGATCTGATAGAGTGCCTGAAGAACTATGGATGGAAGTTTGTGACATTGTACAGGAAGCAGGGATCAAGACCATCCCCAAGAAAAAGAAATGCAAAAACACAAAATGATTGTCTGAGGAGGTCTTACAAACAGCTGAGAAAAGAAGAGAAGTGTAAGGCAAAGGAGAAAAGGAAATATATATACCCATTTGAATGCAGAGTTCCAAAGAATAGCAAGGAGAGATAAGAAAGCCTTCCTCAGAGATCAATGCAAAGAAATAGAGGAAAACAATTGAATGGGAAAGATTAGAGATCTCTTCAAGAAAATTAGAGATACCTGGGGAATATTTCATGCAAAGATGGGCACAATAAAGGACAGAAATGGTATGGACCTAACAGAAGCTGAATGTATTAAGAAGAGGTGGCAAGAATACACAGAAGAACTATCCCAAAAAATCTTCATGACACAGATAACCACAATGGTGTGATCACTCACCTAGAGCCAGACATCCTGGAATGTGAAGTCAACTGAGCCTTAGGAAGCATCACTACGAACAAAGCTAGTGGAGGTGATGGAATTCCAGTTGAGCTATTTAAAATCCTAAAAGATGATGCTGTGAAAGTGATACACTCAATATGCCAGCGAATTTGGAAAGCTCAGCAGTGGACACAGGACTGGAAAAGGTCCGTTTTCATTCCAATCTGAAAGAAGGGCAATGCCAAAGAATGCTCAAACTAGCCCACAGTTAGTTGCACTCATCTTACACACTAGCAAAGTAATGCTCAAAATTCTCCAAGTCAGGCTTCAACAGTATGTGAACTGTGAACTTCCAGATGTTCAAGCTGGATTTAGAAAAGGCAGAGGAAACAGAGATCAAATTGCCATCATCTGTTGGATTATAGAAAAAGCAAAAGAGTTTCAGAAAAAACACCTACTTCTGCTTTATTGATTATGCCGAAGCCTTTGACTGTGTAGATCACAACAAACTGTGGGAAATTCTTAAAGAGATGGGAATACCAGACCACCTGACCTGCCTCTTGAGAAATCTGTATGCAGCTCAAAAAGCAACAGTTAGAACTGGACATGGAACAATAGACTGGTTCCAAATTGGGAAAGGTGTACGTCAAGGCTGTATACTGTCACCCTGCTTATTTAACTTATATGCAGAGTACATCATGCAAAGTGCCAGGCTGGATGAAGCACAAGCTGGAATCAAGATTGCCGGGAGAAATATCAATAACCTCAGATACGCAGATGGCACCATCCTTATGGCAGAACGTGAAGAAAAACTAAAGAGCCTCTTGATGAAAGTGAAAGATGAGAGTGAAAAAGCTGGCTTAAAACTCAACATTCAAAACACAAAGATCATGGCATACAGTTCCATCACTTCACAGCGAATAGATGGGAAAACAATGGAAACAGTGACAAACTTCATTTTCTTGGGCTCCAAAATTACTGTGGATTGTGACTGCAGCCATGAAATCCAAAGACACTTGCTCCTTGGAAGAAAAGCTATGAAAAAGCTAGACAGCATATTTAAAAATAGAGACATCACTTTGCCAACAAAGATCCGTATAGTCAAAGCTATGATTTTTCCAGTAGTCATGTATGGATGTGAGAGTTGGACTATAAAGAAAGCCGAAGAATTGATGCCTTTGAACTGTGGTGTTAGAGAAGACTCTTGAGAGTCCCTTGGACTGTAAGGAGATCCAACCAGTCCATCCTAAAGGAAATCAGTCCTGAATATTCATTAGAAGAACTGATGCTAAAGCGGAAACTTCAATACTTTGCCCACCTGATGTGAACAGCCAGCTCACTGGAAAGAACCCTGGTGCTGGGAAAGATTGAAGGCAGGAGGAGAAGGGGATGAGAGAGGATGAGATGGTTGGACGGCATCACCAACTCGATGCGGACAGCTCAAACTCATCTCCATCGAGTTGGTGATGCTCACAGGCCCATTGCTCCCCGGGGACAGGGACTCAGCAGAGCTGAGTGGTTCCCGGAGACCGCGTCTGGAACCCCATATTCCTCAGGACACTTAGCGGTGTCAGTGGGTGACATCCCGCTGCAGCTTCTTCTGCAGCCCCCAGACTCACAGCTGCCTGGGGTTGGGGGATGGGTTCTACAAGGGCCAGCCCTCTCTCCAGAACCCACCACCCATGCAAGAACTCAAAGCTGTCCTGCTGCAGATCCCTGACCCACGGATAGAAATGAAACTCAAAGGCAAAGTAAAATAGGGACTTCCCTGGTGGTCCAGGGGTTAACACTCTGAGCTACCGTGGCAGGAACACAGGTTCAATCCCTGGTTGGGGAACTAAGATCCCACATGCCGAGCGCCACAGCCAAAAAAATAAAAAGTTAAAACACTTTTTCAAAAAAAGACACAGTAAAATAAACAGTGAGGACAAACGGGAAGCCCCGGAAGCGGCTGGCCCTCCACGGATAAAATGACGCCTGTAACTCCCCTCTGCAGGTCAAAGGGCAAACCAGAGTCCGGAAAGCAGCCTGAAGCCCCAGGAGAGATAACAAACACACACAGGCTCAAAGGTCAGGGGTTGCTAGAGCTGCTTATCTGTCAACCACATCGCCAAATAAGCCGGGGAATTTGCCTTACAGTGCAGCAGCTACATCTGCTCTCTGCTCACGCTGATGCAAATCCCTCTCCAGCCGCACCTTCCCGTCTGTTCTCACAGCTGCCACTCCTACATCACCCCGACCCTGGTACCCACCGCCCCATCCCATCCTGTGTCCAGTCCCTGTAAATAGCAGCTCAAAAAAGAGACAACGCTCCCTGCCATCGCCCGGCCTACTTCCCCTTATTCCTCTTCTTGATTGAAATGATCTCGGTGTCTAATTCTACCTTAATTCAGTTACTTTGATGGTAATTGTTTATCTCTCTCGCTGGGCTTTAACCTCTCATGAAAGCCGAGGGTTCACTGAGACTGCTGCTGTTGTTCAGTTGCTAAGTCATGTCCGACTCTTTGTGACCCCATGGGCCGCAGCACGCCAGGCCTCCCTGTCCATCACCAACTCCCGGAGTTTGCTCAAACTCATGTCCATCGAGTTGGTGATGCCATCTAACCACTGAGACTACAGTAGGTGCTCAATTAAGATCTCATGAGTGAACGTGGGGCTGGCTTAGCAAGAAGCCAGCATGTCAGACATCGTTTGTGTAGCCAGCCCTACGCCAGGTAGCTTGTCAAGCAGTGGGCTGGGGTCTCTGCAGAAAGAGAACCAGAGGAGGGGGCCTCCAGCAGGCCCTGAGACCAGCTTCTGCCAGGCAGCTCAGCCTGAGAGACCAAGGAAAGCAGAAAGTTACTGAAAGTTGGATCAACGACTCGAGGGACATGAGTTTGAGTAGGCTCCGGGAGTTGGTGATGGACAGGGAGGCCTGGCGTGTTACAGTCCATGGGGTTCCAAAGAGTCAGACACGACTGAGCGACTGAACTGAACTGAACTGCCTTTAGGATCACCCTACATTCAGATGAAGCTGCTAAAACAGCACGTAAAACCTTGACCAACTTGAACAGCTCTTGCCTCCTCAAACAGATTGGTTGACTAATCAAACCTGGAGTCACGGTGCAGAGACAGTGCTGTACATGGAGGCAGAAGCCACGCCTCCAGGATGACTCCGGACCAAGAAGTTTCAGACTACGGAAAGCAAAGGACGGAAGTGCTGGCATCAGAGCCCTTTACCATGTGAAAAGCTCTTTAATAAGGAAAACACAACTTCCAGCTGTGCAAGTCACTTATATAGACTGGTTTCAGTTCAGTTCAGTCACTCAGTGTGTCCGACTCTTTGTGACCCCATGAGCCGCAGCACGCCAGGCCTCCCTGTCCATCACCAACTCCCGGAGTTTGCTCAAACTCATGTCCATCGAGTTGGTGATGCCATCCAACCATCTCATCCTCTGTCGTCCCCTTCTCCTCCTGCCATCAGTCTTTACCAGCATCAGAGTCTTTTCCAAAGAGTCAGCTCTTCGCATCAGGTGGCCAAAGTATTGGAGTTTCTGCTTCAACATCAGTCCTTCCAATGAACACTTAAATGGACTGATCTAAGATGAACTAGTTAGCTTCTGAGTTTAAAATTCCCCGAGCCCCTTAAATGTGGCCCCAACCCTGGACTGCAGAAAGGGGGCCTTGTCTCCTATCTCCTCTCTGGTCAACCTCGAATTAAAGCTCTGTCTTTTCTCAAAAGCCAGTGCCATAGTGTTGGCTTCTCTGTGTGGGGCAGGGAGCCCTTGCCCCACAAGACGGCAGGGGAGGAGGACACCAAGGCTAAGGGACAGGCCGTGTCCACCGAGGAGCAGGGGCGGCAGGCTTGGGGCCCTGCATGGCTCAGCTGCACACAGGCTTCTGTTAAAGCCAAGCAAGAAGCCTCCAGGGCCGGTGTTACCTCACCTTATGGAGAGATGAGAAGCTTTCCTAAGACAAAGATTTGGGATTCAAAGTCAGAGCAGGCTCAAGGGGGAGGGATGGACTGGGAGTTTGGGATTAGCAGATGCCAACTGGTATATACAGGATGGATAAACAACAAGGTCCTACCATATAGCACAGGGAATTATATTCGCTATCCTGGGACAAACCATGATGGAAAGAGTATGAGAAAGAATCTATCTATATATCTATATATATAGATACATATATACACACACATATATAATTAAAGTACTCTACTATAAAGAAGAAATGAATGCAACATTGTAGATCAGCTTCAATAAAACAAAGTTGTTTTCAAAAGAAAAAAAATTTTTTAAAGCCAGAGCAGGCTGCCTTCATGTCCACACCATATTCACCAGGCATGAGCATCATTTCAACCACTTACAGAGGCAGCAGGTCCTGTGTTCCGTCCACGTCTAGAACCGCTGGTGCAAGGAGCCTGCCAGGGAGCCGCCAGCCTGAGCTCACCACCCTAAAGACGGTCAGCTCAGTAGCAAGCCCTCGCTTATTAACCACCTGTTCTTTGGCTAAATGTGGGGAAACTGTAGCGCAGTGGTGACCAGTGGCTGGGGTGGGAGAAACGGAGAGATAAGGGTCAAAGGGTGCAAGCTTCAGCTGTAAGATTCACGAATTTGGGCGGACCTCGAGTATACCATAATGATTAGAGCTGATACTGATCACACACTTGAAAACTGCCAAGAGAGAGATCTTAAATGTTCCCACCTGGTACGTCTATGCAATGGAACATTACTCGGCCATTAAAAGAAACTAAAGAGGGTCATTTGTAGAGATAGGGATGGACCTAGTGCCTGTTATCTGAGAAGGAAATGGCAACCCACTCCAGTGTTCTTGCCTGGAGAATCCCAAGAACTGGGGAGCCTGGTGGGCTACTGTCTGTGGGGTCACACAGAGTCAGACACGACTGAAGCGACTTAGCAGCAGCAGCACCTGTTACACAGAGTGAGTGAAGTAAGTCAAAAAGAGAAAAACAAATATATATTAACACATATATGTGAAGTCTAGAAAAATGGTACGGATGAAGCTATTTCCAAGGCAGGAATAGAGACCCCCCTGGAGAGAATAGACACATGGAAAGAGTGAGGGAAGGAGAGGAGAGGATGAACGGGGAGAGTAGCCCCGACATATTGACACCATGTGTGAGCCAGACAGCTAGCGGGAACCTGCTATCCAGCACAGGGAGTTCAGCTCTGTGATGACGAGAGGGCCAGGATGGGGGTGAGTGGGAGGGAGGCTCTACAGGGAGGGAATATACGCACACACATAGCTGAAACCAACATCAGAAACCAGTATCACATCGTGAAGCAATTATACTCCAGTTAAAATAAATAAAGAAGAAATTTTTAAAAAGACACAGTCATTATGTGAGGTGGTAGGGGTGTTGGCTCAGCTATGATGGTTATCATTTTGCAATATGCAAATATATCCGGTCAGCACATAACAAACCTTAAAGATAGACAATGTTATATGTCGACTGTGTCTCAATAAAGCTCAGAAAAAGCAACGCTTTTGAGAATGGACTCCCTAGCTTCTGTGACACCCGCACTAATGCCCTGCTTCTTGCTAAGTACCTAAGGCACCTGCTGAGAAGCAGGTATTCCACTGATCTGTGCTATAATTCTACATAAAGAGAACTTTCTAACACACTAACAACAGGGCATTCTCAAGTATTTAAAGACACCTCTTTGAGTTTTCTTTTCTATTTATGTGCACAAACTAATAAAACTCAAGTCAAGAAAATCTTTAGTCCAAAACATGTGAATTAACCAAACTCGGTGGAGTATAAATAAACATACAGGTAACCCACCTCTTTATCTACAAATATTATTTTGCTATAAACGTAAACACATAATTGTCAACATGAAAAAATCTCTTTACCCATAATCCCATTCCCTTTACACGAGGGACAAGATGTTGCCTACTTTCTTCTAGTTTGTTTCTCAGAATCTTACAATCGTTTTAACATTAAAAAAAAAAAAATAAGCTGTATCAAGAGTAGTTTTCCACATTGCTATATATGTTACAGATGCATTTGACATATGTGTGTTTAATGACCACATAACATCCCTACAACGATTCCAGTTTGCTGAACTATTTCCATTACCGGATGTTTACTTGGCTTTCTTCTTCTTTTTTTTTTTTTTTTTCTGTAATAAATAAGACTGCAGTCAGCCTTTTCCTGTATGATTTTTTTGTGTGATTACATGTCATAAGCATTTGATAATCAAAGGTTGGAGCCCTTTGTTCAGGGAGAGAATCAAAAATGTGACTGCTGACTTGGCCTCTGGAATTTCATGAAGATGGGGTGATGGACAGGGAAGCCTGACGTGCTGCAGTCAGTGGGGTCGCAGAGAGTCGGACACGACTGAGAAACTGAACTGAACTGGGGTGACTGAAGTCTCTAAATGCAGAGACATTTTCATGCTTGAGGCCAATAGGGACACCCTCTCGAACCTTGCAGTTTGGGGCTTTTCTTTCTTACAAGCTCACATCCCTCCACCGAGGGAGAAAGGAGAGGGTGGGAAATCCAAACCAGCCTTCCTGGGGAGGAGCCACCCCAGGGAGGGTCGGTCTGCAGTCTGCCCAAGGCCTACTCCCTGGCTGGCCCCGCCCAGCGCGCAAGGATTACAGCGCAGCTGTCTACCCTGAGGACAGTCGGTGTCCTGATCCGAAATCCGTTGGAAATGGATTCAAGATTTGAACTGAATTTTCCCGGAGGCCACTCTTTAAACCAGCTGCCCTGCTGGCCCACCTCCCAAGCAGAGACATGGGTTCCATCCCTGGGTTGGCAAGATCCCCTGGAGAAGGAAAGAGCAACCCACTCCAGTATTCTTGCCTGGAGAATCCCATGGACAGAGGAGCTCGGCGGGCTACAGTCCATGGCGGTCGCAAGAGAATTAGACAGGATTCAGTGGCTAAACAACAACAAAGAGATTAAAGGAGATTCTTTCCACTGGAATCTCCTGCCGGAACCCTGACCCAGCAAACCACAGGGACGAGCAAGGACACCTCTGGCGCTCAGGAGTACACACTCCTGGCCCCGCAGTTTCCACTTCTGATTTTGTACACGGGGGCTCAGGCACAGACACAGAGACACAGAGGTGCAAACCCACATGACACACAGATATACACACATCCACACACATGCACCCAGACACTGATACACACGACAGACACACACACACACACACACTACAAACCACTCAGGAGTTTAAACCCTGACTCACGTGCTCCCCAGGCCCGGTCACTTCCAGCAAGCCTCACAGCCGGTCATCACTGGGTCCCCCAGGGCCCCGACCTGGGTCCCCCTTTCCCCCCACTTCTGGTCACGGGGAAAGCCTGCTCCCTCCACGGGCAGGCTGGGCGTGGCCGTTTGCCGGGCCGGGCAGAGGCTCGGCTCCGACAGAAAACAGGTGAGAGGCAGCCTCCCCAAGGTCAGGCCTCCTCCCTTCCAGAGAAGCTCCCGGGGCAAGGTGCGCCGTGGTCACGTGATCACCTGGGGCAGGGGGCCTGGCCCTTAGCGCGGGGGCTGCTGGAGCCTCTGAGCACCTGCCGGAGCACCTGCCCCTGCCGGAAGTCCCGCTCCTCCCCGGCCGCCGGCTCCCGCCTAGTTTCTCAGCTTTGTTGTGAGTCTCATTTTTGCGCTGCAGATTTATTTCCCTCCGCGCCTTCCTCAAGCTGTGGGGCTCTTTGTTGTGCATGAAACTAGTAGCCCAGAAGAGCAGGAAGTATTTGGGTCAGAAGAATTCACGGCTGCCACCAACAGCCAGGAGCCAGCGCCAGGGGAGGGGGTGGGGTGGGGGGGGGCTCTGTGTCTTTCCAGGCCCGCGGGGAGCAAGTTCCTGGACGGGACTGAAGTCGTGGAGAATCCCTGCTTCCGTTTCCCAGCAGAGGAAGCCTCACGAATGATCAACATAAAATAAAACTGCGTTTAGAATTCTGTGACCTATGGCCCCAGAGCCCCCAGTGACTGGCTCAGGAGCAGAGGGAACAGCCCCAAATCCATGGTGCTCCCACTGCAGCCTGGAGTGGGGCCAACACAGCACCTCTGGGTGAACGGGGGCTCAGGGCCTGTGTGTCTGTCTGTCTCTGTGTAACAAGCAACTCTCAACTCGGAGGCTTACAGAACACATTTATAGCCTCACAGATTCCAAGGGTCAGGAGCGGAGCCTGGGCGCCTCCGGGGTCCTCTGCCCAGGGTCTCACAGGCTGTGGTTAAGATGCCGGCCAGGTTCCGTCCTTTCTGAAACTCAAGGCCCCCCCATGCTCATGTAGTCTTGGTGGAATCCAGTCTTTCCCAGTGCAGAACTGGGGTCCCCTTTTGCTACTAGCTCCCTGTCAGGGCCAGTCTCACCTCTCAGAAGCCCCCACAGAAGGCTCCTGGCCAGAACCCCCAGGCCCTCTCACACATGACTGCTTTCTCAAGGCCATCAGGACCTCTCTCTGACTTCCAGACGCCCGTCCCATATCATCTGATCAGGCCAGGCCCACCAGGCACAATCTCCCTTTCCTTAACTCGGAGTCAGTTGATGAGGGCCCTAGTTCCATCGGTGAAAATGCCTTCACCTTGCCATGTAGTGCAACCTGATCTCAAGGGTGCCATCATTGCGGCCAGGCCCTGGGCACCCTCAAGGGGAGGGGGTATCTGGGGTGTGGACACCTGGGGTGGGAATCTCAGGAACCACCTAGAGTCCTGGCTGTCTCAGGACTTGAGCCAAAGCACACGGGGGTGGGGCACCCCTACCCCCCAGGTGATGCTGAGTGACCACTGGCGGGTGTCGGAGAACCACCCCCGGGGCCTGGACTCAGGCCAGCCCCAAACAACTGACCTGTTCTCACCTCAAAAGGCCATGAGAGGCCAAGACTCACATGCTCAGGAGGGCCTGGGGGCTCATCGCTTCTGTGGTCTTGGGGTCACCCTGCACGGCTGTCATCTCGGTGGGTCTTTTCCCTGAAACCTGTAGGTTCCTCACACATAGACCTCGGCAAGTCACTCCCCCTCTCGACGGCCGATTCCTCATCTCTAAGGTGAGGCGTTGGATCAGACGGCTCCAGATCTCCCTTCACCTCTGGCCTCTGTGACTTGATCTCAGCCCCCAGAAGCCACACTTAAACCGGGGGAGGCCTTCCGGTGAGGGTGTGGGGAGTCAGGCCTGGGCACAAGTAAAGTCCTTGGTGGGCAGGTGGAGACTTAGAACACAGACCTTCTGACCGCTAACCTCGCTGAGACCTGTAGGCCAGTCATCACTGCTTGTGGTGGAAATTAGTCAAAACTTGTACATAAGCAATTGTACGCATGTGTTTTCAGTTGCTTGTCATGTCTGACTCTATGCGACCCCATGGACTATAGCCCTCCAGGCCCCTCTGTCCATGGGATTCTCCAGGCAAGAATTCTGGAGTGGGTTGCCATGCCTGTCTCCAGGGGATCTTCCTGACCCAGGGATTGAACTCTCATCTCCTGCATTGAAGGTGGATTCTTATCCCACCTGGGAAGCCCAACAAATTTACTTATGTGACCATAATTACTGTTATTTTTTTAAATTAATGTTACTTTTATATGGCCATACAAACTTTTAACTTTCTCTCTTTGCATTTATCAACTTTCCTGTATGGACATTAACCAGGGAAAATTTTCTGCCACGCCGATTAATCAGGCCACAGATACAGGCATGCATGGGCACATTCCCCTTTCAAAAAATATGCAAAACTACAGGATTTTGGAGTTGAAGGGGCCCTGGGGACCATCTGGCCTAAGCACCCACTGGCTGAAGAACACACCATTAGCACTGCCCACTGATTTTCCAGTCTCTGCTCAAATATCCATGTGGATTCTAGATTTTAGGATTCGACATCCTGAGATGGTTCAAACATCAGCTTTTTGTAACTTTCTGCCTTCATGTCCTCCTGGGGTCACTTGGCAAATGCCTGACCCTCTTCTGAATAAACATTTCTGAGATTTTTGAAGTTTTCAGGGCTTGTAGCAAACATTGCCAACTGCCCGCCCCAGCCCCTGCTCCTTGCGAAAGGACCCCAGGGCCCAGATTATCCACACCGCTTTCTGGTAGACGTGCCTAGTGACCTGCTCTAGACATCTGCTGGGGAGACGAGGCTCCCATTCTTCCGTGGAGCCTCCTGGGGGGGCTCTAGGCAAGAATCAACCTCACAGTGTGATAGAGATCTGAGACACAGAACTTCCAGGCTGTTCTTACCTCCTAAGGACCTTGAGATAAGCAGGCATGACCTCCAGCCTCACCTTGAAACCTTCACCCTCGCTTATCTCAATGGAAAATTCCAACAGGGGTTTCTGAGCACTAAGTTAAATTCCTCAGCTCAACAATCAGTTCGGCGCGTGGCCGCCTGCCAGGCTGGGCAGAGCAGAGGGGAGAGGCGCAGATGAAGCAAAGTGCTGCCCCGGGGCGCCCGGGACTGCAGGACGGGAGGAGGGAGGCATCCAGAGAGAGGCCGCCCTGGCTCAGACCAGGTCCAAGAGGGGCAGAGGGCGCAGGCAGAGGAGAGCCCCTCGCTTGACCAGAGTGAAGCGGAAAGGGTATCTGCAGGAGGAAATATGGACACATGGATGGACAGATGGATGAGAAACTTGCAGCCGAGAGAAGGAAGTGCTTTCTGAGCTCCAGGAGTACTGTGCACACATCGTGAGGGCCTGGAACTGTGCCCTAGGGGGCGCTAGTGAGTGCAGGGCCTGCAGTGGGTGGCAGGGTGAGTGGGGAGAAGCCTTGTCCAATTCCACAGAGACTAGAAGACCACAAACCAACGAGGCTTCTTTTTACTGAGCACCTACTATTCACCAGGCCCTCTGCTAAGCCCTTAACTTGAAATCTTTGATTTCACCCCTATCCTCAGCAACCCCAGCTTGTGGGTCACTCCCCAAGGGCCTTCTGCTGGCCTTCTTCCAGCCTGCTGTCACAGAGGAAAAGTCCATGGGGCCAAGGGACGCAACTACTTAAAACCTGTGTCACCCCCGACTTCCAGATCCTGAGAATTCCCCAGTAGCCCCAAGCCTACCTCCCCGCAGGCCTCTGAGCTGGCCGGTACCCCTACCCCCCAGCAAAGCGAACCAGTGTGTGCACCCAGGCCAGGAGGCAGTGTGGTTGGAGACGCAAGAAAGTGAAAGTGAAAGTTGCTGAGTCGTGTCCAACTCTCTTCGACCCCATGGACTATATGGTCCATGGAATTCTCCAGGCCAGAATACTGGAGTGGGTAGCCTTTCCCTTCTCCAAGGGATCTTCCCAATCCAGGGATCGAACCCAGGTCTCCCGCACTGTAGGCAGATTCTTTACCAGCTGAGTCACCAGGGAAGGCGGAGACACAAAAAGGCTTGATAAATGAAGAACTGTCTTCATCCACGGGGCATCTCTCCAGGCCAGCCTCATGGGGTCACCCACTGCAGGCCCTGCACTCACTGGCGCCCCCCAGGGCACAGTTCCAGGCCCTCACGGTGACCTGCACTCACTGGCGCTCCCCAGGGCACAGTTCCAGGCCCTCACAATGTGCACACAGTATTCCTGGAGCTCAGAAAGCCCTTCCTTCTCTTGGCTGCAAGGTATGCGACTGGACACGAAGGAAATGGGTAAGGACCCACCCCCCCCACCACCAGGGCAAATGAGCCAATATTATCTCTTCCACACTTTAATTTTCAGCCTGCCTTTATGCTTATTGTGTGTCTCTTGTAAACAGTATACAGAGTTGAGTGTTAACTTTTTCATCCTGTCTGCCTTCCAATTTAGTCTCTGGCCTATTTACCATTAATAACAATTGTTGATACAGTTAGAATCTGCCCGCAATGTGGGAAACCTGGGTTTGATCCCTGGGTTAGGAAGATGCCCTGGAGAAGGAAAGGCTACCCATTCCACTATTCTGGCCTGGAGAATCCATAGACTACATAGTCCTTGGGGTCACAAAGAGTCAGACACATCCAAGCAGCTTTCGCTTTCTCTTTTCTACCATCTTGTTTGTTTTCTATTTGTTCTCTCTGTTCCTCTGTCCTTCTCCTTTTGATTTAATGAAGTACCTTTAACGTCTCTCTTCTTTACTGTTTTTTTAAGTACCTTATTGTATGTTTCAGTTCTATGATTTCCATTTGGTTCTGTTTTAGCATCTCTAAATCTCTCCTGAAATTTGCCACTTCTCTCCTCATGATGTGCACCTTTCCCTATAGATTGTCTATTTCATTTATCGTAGCATTTTAAGCTCCTTATTCACCAGTTCTGGTTTGTGGGTCTGTTGACTGACTTTTCTGTGTTTTTCTTCACCACAGGTCACATTTTCCTGATTCTCCGTATGTCTGGGAATCACTGTGTGTCAGACATTGTGAACGGTGTGTTGCTGAGACTCTGGATTCTTTCCCTGTGAAAAGTGTTGAGTTGATTCTAAAAGGCAGTTAAATTACTGGTGGGTCCTCTTTAAATTTCGGAAAGTGTGCTTTACACTTTTTTGGGGTGGAAACTGCTTTTGTTTGCCTTCAGTCCTAAGGTGAACCTTAGTCCTGGGACACAGTCTTTGCTCCTAAGCTCAAGACCTTTTGAGACTTCAGTGGAAAGTCTGAAGGGTCCACCAGGCCCCTCTACACAGCAGAAATTAGACTTCAAACTCACTGTTCCCTGAAGTGAGTGGGTGGCAGTGAAAATCACTGCTCAGCTCTTTAAACCTTCAGGCATTGCCTTCCTCTGGGCTTCTGGCAACCTCACCTGTGCATGAGCTCTTGAGGGGACCGCTATGGATTTGAGGAGCATTAGTGTACAATGTTTGGGGGCTCCCTTGTTTTTCAAGATTTCATCTCTCCATTCAACGACAGCAAACACACATTTCTCAAGCTCACGTGGAACATTCACTGAGACAGACCACTTTCTTGGCCATAAGACACACCTTAACAGATTTAAAATGATAGAAATTATACAATGTCTGCTCTCTGACCACAGTGGAATTACACTAGAAATCAATAACAGAAAGACAACTGGAAAATCCCTGAATTTATGAAGATTAAACAACACACTTGTAAAAAACACGAGTCAAAGAAGAACCCTCAAGAGAAATTTGAAAATATTTTTAACTAAAAATGAAAACACAACTTATCAAAATTGTGGGATGTGGTAAAAGCAGTGCTTAGAGGAAAATTTATAGTATTGAATATATATATTAGAAAAGAAGATCTAAAATCAATAACCTTAAGTCTCCTCCTTAGGAAACTAGAAAAAGAACAAATTAAATCCAAAGATAGAAGAAAAATTGACAAGAATTAGAATAGAAGTCAATGCAATTAAAAATAAGAATTCAATAGAAAAAGTCAAAGAAACCAAAAGCTGGTTTTTTGAAAAGATTGATAAAATTAATAAACTTCTAGCTGGGCTAAGAAAAATGGAAAGAAGAAACAAATTACTAATATTGGAAATGAAAATAAGGACATAGTTCAGATCCCATGGGCATTAAACAATAATAAAATGCTGCTATGAACAACTCTTTGCCCACAGATTTGGTAACCTAGATGAAAAGGACCATTTCCTTGAAAGACACGATTTGCCAAAACTCACACAAGAAGAAATAGACAATCTGAATAGACCTATATTTATTATTTTAAAAATTGCATCCATAATTAATAATCTTCCAAAACAGAAAGCTCCAGGCCCAAATGGGTTCACTTGTAAATTCTACCAAACATTTAAGAAATAAATTACACCAGTTTTCTACAATCTCTTTCAGAGGATAGAATCAGAGGAAATACTTCCTAATGCATCCTATGGGGCCAGCATTATCCTAATACCAAAACCAAAGACATTATAAGAAAACTACATGTACACCCATGGCTGATTCATGTCAATGTATGGCAAAACCCACTACAATATTGTAAAGTAATTAGCCTCCAATTAAAATAAATAAATTAATTTTTTTTAAAAGAAAACTACAGACCAATAACTCTTTTGAACATGGATGCAAAAATCTTCAACAAAATATTCTCAAATCAAATCCTCCAACAAAGTATAGAAAGAATTGTACACCATGACCAAGTGGGATTTATCCCCAGATATGCAAAGCTGGTTTCAACATCAATTTATCAGTTGGGAGCTTGGCTCCACACACAGGCTCCTTCACTTAAGGAGAGTCGAGACACTTCTAGAAACTGCTACTGAGAATGTTTGTTTTTCTGGAAGACAAACTGGGAATGCTTCTCAATGGGCTTGATGATAATACGGCCTTTGTCTCAGCTGCAGCTCCACATGCAGAAAGCACCTAGAATCCAGAGGGCAGAACTGAGGAAATGATTCAGTTCTTGAGCTCATCGGCTACTTTTAGCTACATTTCATGCTGACAGTGAAATTACTCAGCCTCCTGCCTGGCTGGCCGTGGGGCACAAGAGGCAGCCTTGGGGAAATGTGAAACTGGGACAAGGGCAGGAGGGGGGACTTCAGCTCGATTTAGATAAACTTCTGAGACTGAGACGTGGGGTACTTAAATCTAAGAGTTGTCTGAGCCACAGACCATTGGATTTCCTCCTTTCCCAGTGGTTCCTCAGCTTCCGCTGAGATTCCCTGGCTGCCCTCCCTAAGGAAGAAGCTGTGGAGTAGACCTTCCCCAGCAACCACACACCCGGACCCTCCCAAGCCCCGAGGCTCATTGCAGGGATCACGGTCCACACCAGAGAAGCCTTGGGTGGCATGACCACCACAGAGGCTGCAGACCACTGTGTCCACATCCTCAGCCGGGACAAGGGAGTAGGTGGTGAGGGGGACCCAGCCAGGGGTGCTCTCGGTGATGTTCAGAGGGAGCCAGGCAGGACTATGGGAAGATCCAGATGTATGGAAAACCCATCTCCTTAAAAAGTGGAGAAACAGCACTTTCTCCCCCCAGACATTGTGTGGGCATGTTGGTTCCCTCTGCGGCTGAGAGAAAGAAGCTGCTTGAAACCTCTGCCCTGCTTTGCGGGGTTTGCTGTAGCCTTCGCCACTCTTCACCTCATAAAAGCACCACCTCCACCTCTGCCTTTATCTTCACAAGGGTTCTCCCCGTGAGAGTGTGTCTGTGTCCAACCTTCCCTTTTGATAAGCGCACCAGTCATATGGGACCAGGCCCCACCCTAATGGCCTCACTGCAATTTGATGACCTCTGTAAAGACCCTCTCTCCAATTTGGAAGGGCTGATGCTGAAGCTGAAACTCCAATACTTTGGCCACCTGATGCAAAGAACAGACTCATTGAAAAGACTCTATGCTGGGAAAGATTGAAGGCGGGAGGAGAAAGGGACGACAGAGGATGAGATGGTTGGATGGCATCACCAACTCAATGGACATGGGTTTGAACAAGCTCTGGGAGTTGGTGATGGACAGGGAAGCCTGGCATGCTGCAGTCTGTGGGGTCACAAAAAGTCAGACATCACTGAGTGACTGAACTGAACTCCAAATACAGTCACATTTCGGGGGCTGGAGCTTAGGACTTCAACATGCAAGTTCTGGGGGGACACAATTCAACTCATGATACCACGGATGTCATAAATACTCATGAGAAGGTCAACCCACTTGCTTCTGTGTAGATCTGTCTCTGTGAGGAGCAGCCAGGGCATTTGTCTCAGGTCTGGTCATCTGGGGGTTCCTGAACCAAGAGGAGGCCTTTGGACTCCACATGACTGAAGAGTGTCCCCCAGATTCACATCCAAGAAACACCACGGGCTTCCAGTAACCCCTGGAAGCCAGGACAGAGGCGTGGATGCCCTCAGAGCTTCGAGAAGGGACCAACTCCACCCACACCTTGACTTCCAAGCCTCCAGGACCGTGAGACTACACACGCCTGTTGGTTTAAGCCCTCCAGGCTGTGGTGACTTGTCACATCTCTCCCAGGACACTAGTACAGAACTTAGACCAACCTATGCCCTTCGGGAGGTTAGTAGACCCACACAGAGCACCAGCCCGAGTCCAGGGCCCTCCTGGGCACGGCCCTGAATGTCTGCACAGGGCACACTCTGGAGCCCCGCCTGGGCTCCAGGTGGCAGGCGCTGTGCACAGGGTCTCCCCAGCAGAGGTGATGCTGGGGACACGCGCATGTCGCCTGTTAGTTCCGAGGGACTGGGACAGTTACCTTCTCTGGTTAAGCATTTGGCCACGACAGCGGGAACCAAGAAGGCAGACAGAGACGGAACGGGCCCGTGGGGTTGTGACAGCGGTGGCCCTCTAGAGGGGTGGCGGATTACAATCTGGTCCCCAGGACTGCAGAGTCTCGAATCGCTTCAGTCTAGCTCCTGTGAGACCTGCTGTGTGGTCAGAATTCCCTGTGGCTGGCGTCCTTGTCACGCTTCACAACTGAAGGATTGGCAACACAGTGTCCCTGCCCTGCTGGACTGGGCCTGGGGCGGGGGTGGGAGGAGTGGGGGGGAAGTGGGGGTGGTAGGAAGGGGGTGGAGGCGGGGAGGGGGCGGGGGAGAGGCGGGGCAGTGGCGATGGGGGAGGTGCAGCCCAGGAACGAGGGGCTGAGAGAGTGTAGTCACCTGCCGGGAGCCTGCGAGAGGCACTCCACTCATGACAAAGGTCATGAGGAAGGAGGCCCGGCATATGCAAAAGCGGGATCGAGCCTCAGGAGTCCCCCCGGATATTCTCGAGCATCTACCCCCCCCAAAAAAAAACCAGAGTCTGCCTACTTTATTGCTTTGTGCTCTCATCTCTGACTTTACTGGGGGCTGTCCCCTACCACCATCTCACTCTCTCTGACAAAGAGTTAACTTACAGCTCCAATTAATAAAGTTCCTGAGCAGTTAGGAGTGTTTAAATCCAGACCCCTCAGATGGCTCTCTAACTCGCCTGACAAGTTTACCCGGACTCCTACAGCTATGCATACGATTGTTTACAGTCTCCCATCCTCGAGAGGCACGGGAAGCTTAAGATATTCAAATATCTTAGAGCCTCTCAGAGAGTTAGAAACTGTCAGAATAAAACTAGTAAAAGATTTCATTGATGAGCCAATGCTTGCTGCCAAGTTTCCACATCCCCTGTATTTATCCTTGAATGTGTATTAATTAATATAGTTGGTATGTAGAAAAAATAAGTAGTGGCCTTGGTGCTAGCAACTTTAGACCCTTAAGGTAATAAATTCTTTACTTTGTTGTAAACCCGCTGCACCTCTGCCCTATAGGAATGAAATTTTATCTAACACCTTCGGAGGATGGCGCCAAACCTTAGAATAATTACTCTTAGAGAAAATAAGGCTTACGGTTGACAAACCTTTGTCAAGAGTCATAAAATGTTAATAGGCCTTCTGGCCAGAAGATGATGTAAATCACCTAAAC
The DNA here is from genome assembly GCF_032452875.1 of Bos javanicus. Lineage (NCBI taxonomy): Eukaryota > Metazoa > Chordata > Mammalia > Artiodactyla > Bovidae > Bos > Bos javanicus. The sequence continues at coordinate 117,298,273 of NC_083870.1, forward strand.
CATTTGTATGCAATAAATTTGCAGGAAAGAAACCCTGGTTTTTGATAAGGATCAAAGACTGCTGACTTTGCATAATTTCACATCCCCTATTATCCTCTATGTGTAACTTAGGGTATAAAAGCCCCTGTTGAAAATAAAGCTACGGGCCTTGCTCACCAAAGCTTGGTCTCCCCATGTCATTCTTCTCAATTTCCAGCTGAGTCTCCATCTGGAGTGCGGAGGTCCTCTGTGACCATTTATTTGCCTGGGCTTCTAAGACCCATTTGAGAAGGTGTCTAAGGTGGGGCACCTTCCGCTATTCGAGAGGTCGCCTGCGGCCTCCGTGGTCAGAGCTAACCTGGTGTCACAGGTTATACTGATTTTCCGCGTAAACCAAGCTACTCAGCCTCTTTTCTCCACTGAATTTTTCTGCTGAGCTATCCTCATTCTATTACTCTTTATATCTTTGATGAATATTTAAATAGTTGCCAACACCGTCTCCCCTTCGAATACCCTGGATCAGCCGGGGCTGGACCTCGGCAGTCACCTGTGGGTGCAGAGCCCGGAGACCAGGCAGGAGTCCTCACCTGGAGATCAGCTTCCCACCCCCCAGCCGGGGTGGGGCTCCTCACGGACACCCAGCCCCCTCCACCCACTCTGCAGACAGGATGCCATCCCGGGGAACCCTCAGAGCAATGGGGCTCTTGCCTGAAGCTGGAACCCCCATCACCTGCTCCCCCTAGGGGCCATTCTGGGGCCCACCGGGCCCCTACCCTGCCCTCCCCACTGCAGAGAGAAGAGTACAGCTGGCAAGTGCAGAGAGAGGCTGAGCCATGGCCGTGGTGTCAGACGGACTGGGTTTTGGAGATTGCTCTGAGCTTTGCTGGCTGTGTGACCTTTGCAGGTCACATGGCCTCTCTGAACCCCACTTCATCTGTAAACGATGAATAAATTTGGGCCTTAGCCACGTGAAGTTGTGAGCACAAAAATGTCAGGTGTGGACAAGACCCAGAACGGAGCCTGAAATGGCAGGCACTCACAAGGAGACTTTGAAAACATTCTTTTGGTTGCAAGTCACCAAACCAACTCAAGCTTACTGGAGTAAAAAGGATTTTGTTAGACATCTACTCATGTCTGACAAAACAGAGGGCAGCCAGCCCTGGAAGGGACGAGCTGTCCGCTTCAGGGGTCCTCTGTGTGTCCCCCATCTCTTGTTTGCTGCTCTGCCTCTCAGCACTCACAGCAGCCCATGGTTCTGGTACTGACAAGGGAGCAGCCCTGCCTGACCATCAGTCCCGCCCCTGCCCCAACCCTGACTTCCCATACAGTCACCCACAGCCCATCAGCTGCTGAGGAAGCTGGAGGAGGTGGGGGGAGGTGGGAGGAGGTGGGGGGACCATGACAAACATGGTGGAAAGAGGAAGCTCTGAGCAGAAGGGAGCATCCTGAGCCACGTGGGTTCCCTGTAGAGCGATGCCTGTTACTTTAATAATTATCATTAAACTGCCTACAAACTCCAGAACTCAAAACCAATCTGTCTTGTATTGTTTCAGTTCCTCAGGGTAGATATACCTAAAATGCATCCTGATTCCAGGTTGTTCAGAAAGCCACTTTGATGGACTGAATGCCTCTTGCTGTTGTTCAGACGTTCAGTCCTGTCTGACTCGTTGCAGCCCCGTGGACTGCAGCACAACAGGCTTCCCTGTCCATCACCATCTCCCAGAGTTTGCCCAAGTTCATGTCCACTGAGTTGGTGATGCCATCCAACCATGTCATCCTCTGTTGTCCCCTGTTCCTCCTGCCTTCAATTTTTCCTAGCATCAGGGTCTTTTCAAACGAGTTAGTTCTTCACATCAGGTGGCCAAAGAATTGGAACTTCAGCCTCAGCATCAGTCCTTCCAATGAATATTCAGAGTTGATTTCCTTGAGGATTGACTGGTTTGATCTCCTTGCAGTCCAAGGGACTCTCAAGAATCTTCTCCAGCACCACAGTTCAAAAGCATCAGTTCTTCAGTGTTCAGTCTTCTTAATGGTCCAACTCCCACATCCCTACATGACTGCTGGAAAAACCATAGCTTTGACTATATGCAACTTTGTTGGCAAAGTGATGTCTCTGCTTTTTAATATGCTGTCTACGTTTGTTATAGCTTTCCTTCCAAGGAGCAAGTGTCTTTTAGTTTCATGGCTGCAGTCACCATTCGCAGTGATTTTGGAGCCCATGAAAATAAAGTCTCTCACTGTTTCCATCTTTTCCCCTTCTACTTGCCATGAAATGATGGGACTGGATGCCATAATCTTAAGTTTTTAAAATATTTGTACCCCCAAAAAATTCACATGTTGAAGCCTAACCCTCAATGTGATCGTTTTAGGAGTGGGGTCTTTGGGAAGGGAATAGGTGATGAGGGCAGAGCCCTTACGAATAGGATTCAGGTTCTTGTAAAAGGGACTGCAGAGAGATCTCCCATCGCCTCCACCCTGAGAGCGCACAGTGAACCAGGAAGCAGACCCCACCAGACACTGAAACTGCCCATGATCTTGGCCTTCCCAGCCACCAGGACAGTGAGGAGTAAATCACTATTGTTCGTAAGTCACCCAATCTGCGGTGTTCTGTTACAGCCTGAGTGGACAGGGCAGCCACGCAAAGCTCCAGTAAAGCACCCAGCTCAGTGGATGATCCTCCCTGTTGCAATCTCACAGCCAGAAGGGCCCTTGGCCTCGGTCTTATCAGACACACTGTTCTCTGTTATCTCCAAAGTGGGCTCTGTGGATTCTCGATGTGTGATGTGTTTCCAGGACAAGGTCTGAGGTCAGATGGATCTGAAGTGATGGTTCCTTGTGATCCCTTCTCGGAGAGTCAAGGCGCATGTGTACACAGAAGCCCCCACATTGCAAGCTGTTCAGGTTTATTAAAATCAGCTCCCCATTTGCTGGAGCCCAGACACATTTTCACAGACTACTTGTTAGCATGTTCTGGAATTAGTGGTCCAGGAAATGGACGTGGGGGGAAACCTGCCCAGCTTGAAGCTAGCCCTCCTCAGGGGTCTCTCTGGCAGGAGGTTAGTCTGAGGCTCTCTGCATCTGCCACGAGGTCCCCAGCCTCTCTTGGGACCTGACGCCGAGAAGCCTCTTCCTCCGCTTGCCCTGTGACCTGCACCCACGCCTGCCCCCCGGCCCTCAGTGCCACCATGGTCCACTCTGCTCAGCTCCCCAGCAGCGCCCAGGCCTCCCGGTTGCCCTTCTGGATGCTGTGTCTGTGTCCAATCCACATTTCTTCCCAGAGCCAGACCGCACTCCCGAGAGCAGTCTGACCAGCACGAGATGGAGCAGACACATCCTTTCTCTTACAAAATAGATCTCAAAACTTATCCTCCACTCGGTGCCTCTCAGAACCCATCCCATGTCCCCAGAACTGTGCCAAGACCTACAAGGGCCCCTAGAAATGCCCTCAGGGAGCTTACTGCAGAATGAGGAATGCCAAAGAAAACTTCACAAACTCAGTACCAATATAAACATTAAAAGATTCGTGTCAGCTGCACAGTAAGAGTATACGGATCAGCGCCCGGGAGCACGAAAGACACTCAGAATCATCAGAAACACGCGGCGCCCACCCTCACCCACCCAGAAGCGTGCACCTGGTGCACTGAGGAGCCGCCAGCCTGGAGGGTCACGCTCGTGAAGACGCGTCTGATTGGACCCTGGCTCCCTTCTCCAGGTGTGCTGTAGGGGACCCTTCTCCCTAAGTCCTATGGCCTGAGGACACAGCGGTCCTCCTCAAGCACAGCAGAGTGCAAGTCGCCTTCCCAGGACCTGAAAGGGGGGGCAAGTCTGCAGGGAAATTCTTTGCAGCAAGAAAGGAAACTGGGAAGCCGCAATAAGCACAGGAAATGCTGCTATCGAACGTGAGAGAGGACATCTCGAGGACACCAGAAAAGGCTTCACCCCAGACGCTTCCAAAGCATGGAGGAGGCCCACTCGCCTTGTTCCCAGGGGACGCTCCGGAATACTCACTGAACCGGTGAGTGAGCGAGTGACCAGCGGGTGAACGAAAACCACAAAAACAAAGTCCGGCTTTTCATCTGAGGCGAGGCCTCGCACAGAACGAAAGGGCCACGTGAATGAAGGAATCAGTGAGTGATGAACACCCCATTTCCTTTAGGAACGGAATCATCCGAGCATTGAATATGTTGCAGCAATCTGAATGGATGGTTTCCCTACATTTATCAACCATCAGACAAAAGCAAGGTCTTGCTCAAGACTGGGAAGAGGAGAGTTAGGAATGTACTTTACACGAACACACACACAAACATATACACACTTATACTCACACGAGCAGACCTGTGCATGGTGGCCCTGTCGGCCTCGTCTTTGCTCCCTCTCAGCCACGCACAGACATGTCTTTGTCCCCTTATCTGGGCTTGTTCTGGAGGCTGTCCGTCCGTCCTTCTGGGACTGGCCCCAGCCCAACCTCAGCCCTGTCCCTGCCTCCCACGTCCTCCTCTTCCTCAAGGCCAGAGGCCCTCCTCCTGGGAGCGGGCAGCTCATCTCTGTCCTGTCAGGACGGACAGTTAAGGTCTGGGGCCAAGCAAAGGTCCTGAGTCCCCTTCTCAGTGTAATAGGATGAGGGTTTCCCTGGAGAGAGACAGATGGCTGCAGGAGAGAAAACACAGTTTTCTCTCTACCCTTCCCAGTTCTTAGCTAAAATCTCTGAAATAAAAGACAGAGTAACAAGAGAAAAGCAAACTGAAGTTTAGGAACATAAACCCTGCTCCCAGTGCAGGGGCCCCAGGTTCAATCCCTGGTCAGGGAACTAGATCCCACATGACACAGTTAGGAGTTTACACGCCACAACTGACAATCCCACACACTGCGACTAAGGCCTGGTGCAGCCAAAAAAATAAAAATAAATATTTAAAAAATTAAGCAATCTAAGTATTTTAAGAAAGGAGGAGGGCAGCTTCTACTCTGTTTGCTGGGCTTTTCCTGTGTTTGCGTATATGTGCGTGCAGTCTGACTCTTTGTGACCCCATGGACTGTAGCCCGCCAGGCTCCTCTGTCCATGGGATTCTCCAGGCAAGAATCCTGGAGTGGGTTGCCATTTCCTCCTCCAGGGGTTCTTCTGAACTCAGGGATCGAACCTGCATCTCTTGCATCTCCTGCATTGGCAGGCGGATTTTTTTTACCGCTGAGCCACCTGGGAAGCCTGTGTCTGCCATTTCTCAAAACAATCAGCTCAGAATAAGCCTCACACCAAAAAGGCATATTTTGGGATACTGCATCCTGCTACCCTTTGGGGCTTAACACTTGTGCCCTTTGGGCAGTGAAACTGTGGCTGTGGACTAAAAAGTGAAGTCGCTCAGTTGTGTTCAACTCTTTGCAACCCCATGCACTATGGCCTACCAGGCTCCTCTGTGCATGGGATTCTCCAGGCAAGAGTACTGGAGTGGGGTGCCATTTCCTTCTCCAGGAGATCTTCCCAACCCAGGGATTGAACCCAGGTCTCCCGCATTGCAGGCGGATGCTGTACTGTCTGAGCCTCTAGGGAAGCCCGCTGTGGCCGTGATGCCCGTGTAAATGCAAGGCTGCAGCTCATCGCCTTGCTGCCTGGGCTTTCTGAGGTTACCACTTCTCCCTGTGGGAACAAGTCTGGTGCATCCACAGGACTGTGCCACTCCTTCCTGATTTTCCCAGCGAGAAGCTCCGCTGGAGCAGAGCCAGTCTAGGCCTCCGTTTGCTGCCTTGAGACCCACGGGGGACAGGAACTGGCTCTTGCTCATCGTTCTTTCTCCCTGACCGCCTTGCGTATAGTAGGTGTGCTAATGTACATTTCCAGTGGGCTGTGCTCTGCCGGGCACTTGGCATGAGTTGTGATTTCATTTAATCATCCCAGTGATGCTAACTTGCATAGTGATTAAATTTTACTGTGAATAAACAAACCGCCCCCCAAAAAAAAATGTTTCCCAAGAAGAAAACCATATCACCTTTGTTCTGCTTGAGGCAAAGCTGAATTTTAGACACTGCTTGTAACAAATTTTACAAACTGCTCTTTGTCTGGGAGTATGGATATCAAGAGCTCCAACTTGAGCACAGACTGCAAATGAGTAAGTGGCGAACTATTTTTCTATTATGTTCCTAAAATAGCCTGAGTGCTGGCACTGAGCGCTTCATCTCAGCCCAGAACCCTTGGGCGCTGTCACGGTAGACAGTCACACGAGGCAAAGCTCAGGCCGCGCCAGGCTGGTCTCAATTGTTCGGCGCTATCTTAATGGAGAAAAAATTTCCAGTGAACTTCTCAGGAGAAAGTCTTCGGCGCGCTCTTCAGTAGAACCAAAACATGGGGAAATGTTTGTGCTATTTTAAAATTGGCAAATTCAGCACACAGAGCGCTCTGCAAAGCTACTGCCAAAAATACAGTGAGCATCTTCCTAAAATACTGAGAAAGACCTGAAACATGTGATTCAGTCCCCGCCTGGGAGGAGTGGTGTTGAGCAGCTGATAAGGACGCTGTTTGCTCATAGATAGCAGTGATTCCTCAAGGGGGAAAGCTCCATTTGCTGACCGGTCCCTGTGAGGGCTGGAGAAACCAGTGACCTCCTACTCAGGGTGCCTCCCTGCCCTGCCGTCCCTGCGGGTTGGAAAAGAATCTCCCGATACAGTATTTCAGAAGGGGGTGAGTTTATTAAGAACAAAGAGCAGAGATAATCAGGGCGTACCAAGTACAGTGGGCCAACCTTCTAACAGGCCAGGGAGAAGCAACACTTTTTGTGGGTTTGTAGCCAATTTTTATAGCCTCAAAACAAAGGAAATTCTTGCCAGAAGGTTGGCATTAGGTGATTGGTTAGGGGACTGTATGGTGATCCCTGAGGTGGGCGTTTTTGCCGAATTTAGGTTCAGGAAGCCTGCTGGTGAGGATCTGGCAGCGGTTATAATGGGGCTCAGTCAGCTTCAGAGGTGACCTTGGCTCCGGGCTCTGCTTCTGAAGCCTTGGTGCATGGCCTTGCCCCTGTGACCTCGGGGCCAGACCCCACACTCACCAAAGAAAAGCTACGAGGATATGTTGTACAGCAAGGAGTGTAGAGCCTATATTGGAGTGTAACCTATAAAAACACTGAATCACTATGTTGTGTGCCTGAAACTAATCCAATATTGTAGATCAACTATGTATGCTCAGTTGCTTCAGACGCGTCCGAGTCTTTTCGACCCTGTGGACCACAGCCCACCAGGCTTCTATGTCCATGGGATTCTCCAGGCAAGAATACTGGGTTGCCACTTCCTCCTCCAGGGATCTTCCTGACCCAGGGATCGAACCCACGTCTCTTATGTCTCCTGCATTGACAGGTGGATTCTTTACTACTCTTGCCACCTGGGAAGCCCAGGGTTGCCATATGCTTCCATTAAAGAAATAAACTTGGCTGCAAACCAGAAAAGAAAAAGCCTCACCAGAGGCACAGATGTATACAAACTGTCAAACACGCCACAGGAACCAGCCCACAACTCAGATCACCTTGCAGTACCGGACAGGAAACACGGCAGATCAGACACAGCCGGGGTTTCCCTGGCCCCGCCCTCCAGCTTACAGATGCTCAGTGACCACGAGGACAGACAAGCTCACAGGGAGACAGGACCACAGGACACCTGATGAGCTGGCAGGAGGCAAAGAAAAGAAGTGAGCTTGGGGATTCCTTTCAGAACTGCCACAGTGGGCTGAACTGGATGGCGGGAAGATCACCTCTGTTTCCATGTCCTGACCCTACCCGTGGTCCTTCTGCAGCAAAGCAGCATGCCAATGGCTATCTGAGACCCCACCACAAATGACCACCCCAACCTCCTGACACTCCCAGGAGACGGGGTCAAACAGGCTGACACCAAACACCCCTTCACGGCATCTGTGTGTCCAGGCCTCCTCATCCTGGAGGAGGTGATGTGTGGTCAGCCGTGTGTCAGGTTACGGGCTTTCAAAAGTCATTACACTATAACCACAAGTCTAATACGATGCTCAGACGGGGCCAGTGCTCTCTCCTGTTGCCTCCTTATGTTTCCATCGGTTTCATCTCATCATCACTTTTTAAAAATATACTTACCTGTTTATTATTTTGGCTGAGTGGGGTCTTAGCTGCGGCCCCGGGGGTCTTCACTGCAGCACATGAACTTCTTAGTTGTGGCAGGAGGACCCTCAGGTGCCCCACCCATGTGGGATCTAGTTTCCCCAACCAGGGATCTAACTCGGGTGCCCTGCACTGGGAGCCCAGAGTTTTACCCAACAGACCTTCAAAGAAGAACTTCATCCTCATTTTTAAGTACTTTTTGAAAAATTGTATAATTTATACACAGTAGTGTGCATGCGATGGACATGTGTGTAGATGTGCATGCAGATTGCACAGATGCAATCATCTCACACGCTAGTAAAGTCATGCTCCAACTTCTCCAAGCCAGGCTTCACCAAAACACGAACCGTGAACTTCCTGATGTTCAAGCTGGTTTTAGAAAAGGCAGAGGAACCAGAGATCAAATTGCCAACATCCGCTGGATCATGGAAAAGGCAAGAGAATTCCAGAAAAACATCTATTTCTGCTTTATTGATTATGCCAAAGCCTTTGACTGTGTGGATCACAATAAACTGTGGAAAATTCTGAAAGAGATGGGAATACCAGACCACCTGACCTGCCTCTTGAGAAATCTGTATGCAGGTCAGGAAGCAACAGTTAGAACTGGACATGGAACAACAGACTGGTTCCAAATAGGAAAAGGAGTACGTCAAGGCTGTATATTGCCACCCTGCTTATTTAACTTATATGCAGAGTACATCGTGAGAAATGCTGGACTGGAAGAAACACAAGCTGGAATCAAGATTGCCAGGAGAAATATCAATAACCTCAGATATGCAGATGACAACCACCCTTATGGCAGAAAGTGAAGAGGAACTAAAACTGAATTGAACTGATGACCAATGTGGACACACATCCTTGCACTGTGACCAGCTGACTCCACTTTCCCTGGGACTGTCTGTCTTTGTCTGAAAGGAGCAGGTCTCAGAAAACCCTTTGTTGTTCAGTCTTTGTTCAGTCTCTCAGTTGTGTCCAACTTTTTGCAACCCCATGGACTGCAGCATGCCAGGCTTCCCTGTACTTCCCAATCTCCCAAAGTTTGCTCAAACTCATGGCCATCGAGTCAGTGATGCCATCCAACCATCTCATCCTCTGTGGCCCCCTTCTTCTCCTGCCTTTAATCTTTCCCAGCATCAGGGTCTTTTCCAATGAGTCAGCTCTTCACATCAGGTGGCCAAAGTATTGGAGCTTCAGCTTCAGCAACAGTCCTTCCAATGAATATGCAGAACTGATTTCCTTTAGGATGGACTGGTTTTATCTCCTTGCAGTCCAAGGGACCCTCAAGAGTCTTCTCCAGCACCACAGTTTGAAGGCATCAATTCTTTGGCTCTCAGCATTCTTTATAGTCCAATGCTTACGTCTATACATGACCACTGGAAAAACCATAGCTTTGACTCTATGGATCTTTGTTGGCAAAGTAATGTCTCTGTTATTAAATATGCTGTCTAGGTTGGTCATAGCTTTTCTTCCAAGGAGCAAGTGTCTTTGAATTTCATGGCTGCAGTCACAATCCACAGTAATTTTGGAACCCCAAAAAATAAAGTCTGTCACTGTTTCCATTGTTTCCCCATCTATTTGCCATGAAGTGATAGGACCAGCTGCCATGATCTGTGTTTTTGGAATGTTGAGCTTTAAGCCAACTTTTTCACTCTCTTCTTTCACCTCATCAAGAGCTCCTTTGTTCCTCTTTACTTTCTACCATTAGGGTGGTATCATCTGCATATCTGAGGTTGTTGATTTCTCCCTGAAATCCTGATTCCAGCCTGTGCTTCAACCAGCCCGGCATTTCACATAATCTCCTCTGCATTTAAGTTACATAAGCAGGGTGACAGTACACAGCTTTGATGTACCCCTTTTCCAATTTGGAACCAGTCTGTTGTTCCATGTCCATTTCTAAATGTTGCTCCTTGACCTGCATACAGATTTCTCAGAAGGCAAGTAAGGTGGTCTGGTATTCCCAACTCTTTAAGAATGTTCCACAGTTTGTTGTGATCCACATAGTCAAAGGCTTTAGCATAGTCAATGAAGCAGAAATAGATGTTTTTCTGGAATTCTCTTGCTTTTTCTATGATCCAACGGATGTTGGCAATTTGATCTTTGGTTCCTCTGCTTTTTCTAAATCCAGCTTGAACGTCTGGAATTTCTCAGTTCATGTACTGTTGAAGCCTAGCTTGAAGGATTTTGAGCATTACCTTGCTAGCATGTGAAATGAGGGCAATGATGCCATAGTTTGAACATTCTTTGGCATTGCCTTTCTTTGGGATTGGAATGAAAACTGACCTTTTCCAGTCCTGTGGCCACTGCTGAGTTTTCCATATTTGCTGGCATATTGAGTGCAGCACTCTCACAGCATCATCTTTCAGGATTTGGAATAGTTCAGCTGGAATTCCATCACCTCCACTAGCTTTGTTCGTAGTGATGCTTCCTAAGGCCCACTTGACTTCGCATTCCAGGATGTCCAGCTCTAGGTGAGTGATCACACCATCGTGGTTATCTGGGTCATGAAGATCTTCTTTGCACAGTAATTCTGTATATTCTTGACACCCCTTCTTAGTATCTTCTGCTTCTGTTAGGTCCATATTGTTTATGTCCTTTATTGTACCCATCTGTGCATGAAATGTTCCCTTGATATCTCTAATTTTCTTGAAGAGGTCTCTAGTCTTTCCCATTCTATTGTTTTCCTCTATTTCTTTGCACTGATCACTGAGGAAGGCTTTCTTATCTCTCCTTGCTATGCTTTGGAACTCTGCATTCAAATGGGTGTATCTTTCCTTTTCTCCTTTGCCTTTGACTTCTTTTCTCAGCTATTTTTAAGGCTTCCTCAGACAACCATTATTGCCTTCTTGCATTTATTTTTCTTGGGGATGGTTTTGGTTACCATCTCCTATACAATGTTACAGACTTCTGTCCATAATACCCAGATAAACCTGGACAGTTATTTTCCCTATGCAGCAGCCACCTCGTGGAAGGAGCATCTGCATCACTCAGAAGCTTCCCTGTGCCCCTTTGTAGTCAGTCCACTCATCCTGCAGCTCCATTCATTCGCTCAGTCGTGTCTGACTCTTTGCAACCCCATGGACTGCAGCACACAAGGCTTCCCTGTCCATCACCAACTCCCGGAGCTTGCTCAAACTCATGTCCATCAAGTCAGTGATGCCACCCAACCATCTCATCCTTTGTCATCCCCTTCTCCTCCTACCTTCAATCTTTCCCAGCATCAGAGTCTTTTCTAAGGAGTCAATTCTTCACATCAGGTGGCCAAAGTATTGGAGTTTCAGCTTCAGCATCAGTCTTTCCAATGAATATCAGGACTGATTTCCTTAAGGATTGTCTGGTTGGATCTCCTTGCTGTGCAAGGGACTCTCAAGAGTCTTCTCCAACACCACAGTTCAAAAGCATCAATTCTCCAGTGCTCAGCTTTCTTTATAGTCCAACTCTCATATCGATACAGGACTACTGGAAAAATCATAGCTTTGACCGGACAGACATTTGTTGGCAAAGTAATGTCTCTGCTTTTTAATATGCTGTCTAGGTTTGTCATAGCTTTTCTTCCAAGGAGCAAGTGTCTTTTAATTTCATGGCTGCAGTCACCATCTGCAGTGACTTGGGAGACCAAAAAAAATAATGTCTCCCACTGTTTCCATCGTTTCTCCATCTATTTGCCATGAAGTGATGGCACAGGGTACTATGATCTTCGTTTTCTGAATGTTGAGTTTTAAGCCTTTTTCACTCTCCTCTTTCACTTTCAACAAAAGGCTCTTTAGTTCTTCTTCGCTTTCTGCTATAAGGGTGGTGTCATCTGCATATGTGAGGTTATTGATATTTCTCCTGGCAATCTTGATTCCAGCTTGTGCTTCATCCAGCCCAGCATTTCACTCGATGTACTCTGAATTTAAGTTAAATAAACAGGGTAACAATATACAGCCTTGACATTCTCCTTTCTCAATTTGGAACCAGTCTGTTTTTCCATGTCCAGGTCTAAGTGTTGCTTCTTGACCTGCATACAGGTCAGATGGTCTGGTATTCCCATCTCTTGAAGAATTTTCCACAGTTTGTTGTGATCCACAGTGAAAGGCTTTGACATAGTCAATAAAGCAGAAGTAGATGTTTTTCTGGAAGTCTCTTGCTTTCTTGATGATCCAACGGATGTTGGCAATTTGGTCTCTGGTTCCTCTGCCTTTTCTAAATCCATCTGGAACATCTGGAAGTTCACAGTTCACGTTCTGTTTGGCTTGGAGAATCTGAGCATTACTCTGCTAGCATGTTCGATGAGTCCTACAGAGGTCCTCACCGTTCTATCTCCACAGCTTAGTGTTGCCTGTTCTAAGTTTCATATAAACAGAACCATTCAATACGCACATTTGTGTGTC